>NC_140588.1:956813749-958255284 GCF_964204655.1 Triturus cristatus | reverse complement strand
AGAAAAGACATGGTCAGTCTTCCCAGAAAGGTTAAAAAGATCATGGCTGATCCAGTAAACGTGGCTGCTGGTATACATTTTATGTTTGTAGAAATTAGAGGCCAACATTTTTTTTCTTCTCAGGGTTGCATTGCCAACTTCAAGCCATACCGAACTAAATTACTAGGCTCCCAAACAATTGACCTAATTTGTCTATTCCACTAAACATGGAGCCTACTTTGGCCAGGCCTTTGCAAGAGAACTCTGCAATATGATATTTTGCGATAAAACTGTCTATGAATATTCAGTAACTTAATCCCTTTTGGATATTTGTGAACCCATTGCTGGTACACATGACTTCACACCCTTTCCCTCTCCCTTGAGGCTAGTTCATCAAAATGAGGACTTATTTCAGGTGAGAACACAATATGCTGTCAAAGTATCGATACAGGGAAAATCAACAATGAGTTGAGAAGTGTTTTAGAAAGGGAATATGGTAGGTGATTCCATCCTGCTCTGGACACACAGGATCTTAGACCTCTGCTGTGGCCTGTAGGAATGGTGTTCCTTTTGCTGCTACCACTGCCTCTGTTAGCATGGGACTCACCTCATACTAGGATACAAATGCACTTTCATACTAGGATAATAAAGACGTGTAAATTATTAATAACCATTACTTTAACTTAGAGGTAGGGACCCAAACCCACTGGGAAGTATCTACTACGTTTCTCCATAATCAAGCATATTTCATGTCATTTTTATCACATAGGTATCTAACAGGTCTGTTGCTTGCAGGTAGTTCATTTGTCATCCAGTAAATTAAAGTCTGTGAGCAGAACGTGTGCAGGGGCGTAGTTTAGTAAGATTGGGAAATAAGGGGGTGAGCTTCTGGTTTTCCGACAACCACACCGGCACGTCATGTTAAAAAACATTCATAAGAGAAGCAGTGCAGAAGGGGAGTTTAAGGAGCGGTGGGAAAGGGAGCAGTGTGCAGATTGTAAAGGGTACTTAAAATAATATTTTGTACAATAACCAACATTTTTAAGACCTTTAAAGCATAGACTAAAAACAGTATGTGAGAGTGTGTGTATGTGTGTGTCTGTGTGTGTGCGTGTTTATGTGTGTGTGTGTGTGTGTATGTATATAAAATTCCCAAGTGAATTCAACAGACTCCTCACCATACTCGACTGAAAACACCTGTATCCAACTATTCACTAGAGAACAGATTTGCAGTGTGATAGTGTACGGGTTGTGAGTGTGCCAAGAACCACTAGACATGGGGAGCGTGTCTGCAAGATAAGCAGAGGTGCTGAATGTGATGGCTTTTTAAATGATGCAGCTGATTTAAAAGATGGTGTAGGCTGGCAAGAGGAACCACTGGAGTTCCATCAGGATGGGTGTGATGTGATCGTATTTCTTCAGGCCCTGGATGAGACATGCTACAGCGTGTAGGGTGCCCTCAAGGAGTGCTATTGCGGGGTATGGGAGGCCATTGAGCAGGGCATTACCACAATCCAGATGTGAGCTACAAAGTCTGTTTCTCAGGAAGTAGAATGCAGAAAATTTTTCATGTAACCCATCTGTTTTCTCTTACACGGACAACAAATAAGTAGGTGGAGATTTCATGGTCCTTATCTAGAAGGAAGAATGAGTTGAGAACAAAACAAATCCTTACTTCTTTGACTACCCCACTGTCTATGGATGCTGCATCAAAATGAACCACCAAAAGTGCTCTGCCTGATGTTTAGCAGAGAGGGGTGGAATCCTTTTGTATAGCAGAGAGCTGGCACCCCTGTCCAAGAGAGGTTTTGTTTTAGGAGGAAAGTCATCTAGATGCAGACAGGATGTGGCTGCTCATATTTCCACAAACATAAGGCACGTTTTAAAGAACTTTGTTTACACTATCTTGCTAGGGCACCTAATAGTCAAGTCGGGATTGGTTTAGTGATATCTTACCAAGAACATTATAGTCTGTGCTCATTTCGATAAAGAGGAAAGTCAGAAGAATTCCTTTCAGTTGCTGGAGGAAAACCAGTAAAGGAATCCTAGTGTCTATTTAAGTCTTTGACTGGAAGTGCTTGGTCCAGGGCTGCTAACCATAGCTGACTGGATTGATTCTTGGGAAAGTAAAAACTCTGGCCTCCTGCATCCATCTTTCATTTAGAAGGAGTACAGAGAAGCACTGAGTGCTTTGTATGTAATATGGGTGGCAGCAGCATTTCCAGGTTTTTGTTGTATATCACAACATCGGGTAACAGAATATTACCCTGTGACCAATTTGAGTGCAGCATATTGAATACCACTATATTTTTAAGATATGTGTATATAGGCAAGTGTTGAGTTTCTATTCTTAACTCTACATCTATGTACCATGACTAAATATATAGATAAAGATTCAAGGTACAAAGATATGGAATTAAGAATATTAAATTTGCACTTACCTACATATAAATACCTGGATGATATGGTAGTGGTTGATATCCTGTGCTCAATAATACTAAATTCTCAATATTGTGGTAGACTATCTAGACTTTCTCCCACTCGCACGAGCACCTTTTGCAGAAGATCTAAAGGGCAATGAGTGGCAGAGTTGGAAATGACATAGTGACATGATCACATGGCCGGCAGTTACAGGACAACCCAGCCTTTGGCTGCTGCCCTCATAGTCCTTCGCTCAAGCACAAGACAAAGCGGAGATCGCGGCCGACTGAAGTAAAGCAATAGACTGACAAACATTTCTCAACAGTTGATGTTATTCAAACATTGTATTAGCCCTCCCAATGTTATTCTGGACATTAAAGTTGCTTGCACAGGATCTCAGTGGTTGGATAATTCTTGCCTGCAGAGGCCCGAACGCATGGGTTTGTCAGTCTGAAAGATCATATTCAAGGCTTGTTCTGCTTCTACTGAGGCTGGACCGCATGTTACCCTTCCAGGCAGACACAGCCCAATGCAGGCGTGGAGCAAGGATACCTGAGGAACAACATGGTCACATTTGGGTCCACAACACCTGGCACTCACAATATTCAATGACAGATATGAGGAGTACTAATTTAGTGAGAATGTCTTGTCTCAAATGCATCACCATGCTATGAACATCCCCCACCATCATCATGAGAGCATAATATAGAGAAGAAGTGTGGCACCATGCCTTTGACAGACTCTATTTATCTTCCTTCAGCAGTTGATAACTAAAGAAGCCTGCCGTCAATAGGAATAGCAACAAGATTGCCTGTTAACGCTGGTGACACATCTTGGGAAGATGCTTATATCATGAAGGACACTCAAATGGAATACAATACTGATTCCAGGTGGAATCCTTCAAGCCACCCTAGTAAGACTATTATGCAATCCCAGGATGCTCTAACATACCCTAGGTATGTCTAGCAGATGAAGGGGAATTTGATGACTCAGTTGGTTATTTAGAGTTTGAAAGAAGAGGAAACCCTGTGATGCTTTAAGGTGACATAGCATTTCTACCAAAAGTGTCCCAACTGTTTTGGCAGGAGTACTTTCATAAGAAATACTCCATCAGAAAGGCAGAAAACTGAAAGTATCGTTGGTGCGGGTTGCAGTTTGGGGGCACAAGTGAGAAACTCTAAATGATGGCTGCCTTCATGCCAGAAGATATGATTCACCTCATATCCGCAGACTCGGTTGCCGCCAAAAGTAGCTGAATACTTACAAGAGGCTTCACAACCCAAGTCACAAGTAAGTGAGAAATATACTCATGGCTAAATGTCCACGCGCAAGGTGGAGAGCAAGTTGACTACTACACCTCAATTTGACTCCTATACACAGTATTGCTAAGTGTCACCCTTAATGATACCTCTAAACAGACATTGCTACATTCTACTTTTATTCTGTGGATTTTATGGTTTGTATACCAGAAGCTTTCTATTTCCTCTTTCAATGTTAATATGTTTTAGATGCAGCTTACCCGCATTACGCTTTTTACAATTACTAGGTGATGATGATGTATGTCTGGCAGTAGTTTTTAAAAAAATGTATTGTGCAATGCCAGAATTCTATGTGTGATTTCTTGTCATTTATTGCTGAATTTTATGTATTTTTTATGCATCACTGTTTGCACGTTATGAATATATGAGCTATAATCGAATAAACTTTTATGAATGAGTGAGTGAGACTCCCACATGTTTACTTATCTGTCAAAGTACACTAAAGTTTCCAAAAAACATGCCTGGACAATTCCTGAAGAACCTGCCAGAACAAGCTGCTTTTTACGGCAGAATGAGGCCAGGCTCTCAGGTGAACCAGTGGATCCTATTTTCCTGATTTGTTGGGTACAGTTGGCAAAGCTAACTGGGCTCTGTCAATGAAGAGGCTTTATCCTGAAGATTGCTTTAAAACTGCCCTAACCTCCGAAAGAGGTCGCCATTCCTGCCCGTCTCCGTCTCGTCCAGCTCAAACTTCTTCATCGTGTTTATGTGACGGGTCCTCGTTTGGTTGCTATGGGTTTTTCTTCGGATGGGTCGTGTAGGCGCGGATGTGGAATGAGCGCCACCTTCCTTCATATCCTTTGGGAGTGCCATGAGGTCGCGGCGTATTGGCACCGTGTGCATGCTGTAATGGAGTGTGTCACTGGGGTCGCTCTGCTGCCTGAGGCTCGTAGATGTTTGTTGAATGTGTGGGAGCCGAATGATTACAACGTTGCCCAGGACCGGTGGGCGGCACTTGGGAACATGATTGCAAAGAGGGATATTGAGCAGCTTTGGGGTTCCCAACGGCCTCCCGCTGTGTCAGTATGGAAGGAGAACATGGACTGGTGCATGTTTAGAGAGAAGAGGGTATATCTGGCTAGGGGCAAGCCTAGGGCGTGGAGTAAAATTTGGGGCCCGTGGAACACCTACCAAGGGAACATCTGTACGCCCCCCCTTGAAGACACTCCCGACATTTCTCTGTCCCCCTGATCCCGAGGTTCCTAGAATACTGTACTCCTTTTGCTGATTGTCCTGACTTCCCCACTGCCTCCCTCCGCCCTGGTCATCTCTATTGTCCTCCTGATTCTCGACCTGGTATGGCAGGTCCCCCCCATCGGAGCTCGACACCGTCTAGAATGTTTCTCGCCTTGAGTTTTTTTTATTTTTTGTTCCTTTGTTTGTTCTTTTTCTTAATTTTTTTTTAAAATATTGGTATCCTGCCTATCCTCTGAGTTGCCGAGAATATATCCTGTAATTCTGCTGGCCCTCTGGGGATCAGTCGCTGCTTCTCGACATCCAGCAATTGATTTGCATATACTAGCGGCCGGCCCTTGTGGTTGTAGGCCCAAATTTGCAATGATGTTGTTTGGCACAATAAAGTTTACTAAAACAAAAACAAAAAAAAACTGCCCTAACCTGAGGCAGGGCAAATTGCAATGGGGCTTCTCTTTTGTGGTACTCTTTTGTAAGGAAACACCTAAGTTTATGGGCGCTTAAGGTCCCCTGGAAAAGGAGCAGCATTTGCACAAAGGGAATTCACTTCAAAGTTTTTCACACTGGCTGTAGTAGGCAGAAACCATTCATTCTGTCATTTAATCTAGTACAAGAAGTTGCAAGGAATTGAGCCTCCTGTAACCAGTTGTAGGTCAATCGAAAAGGCAGTCATGTTCTCCTGGCAAGATCAGAAGATTACAGGTCCAGTGGCTGAAAAAGAGCAAAGGGAGCATCTTCATTGATTACTTGTAGTCTCATTCCCTTTATGTACTTCCACCCGCATGTTTGGGTGGCACTCCTAAAAATGGGAGAAATAGGGGAAGCATGTGTGCTGCAGACATTTCAATGGTTCAAGTTAAGTTTTTTTTCTTTAAGCTCTCAAGCTTTAGCAAACACAGAGAGGTGATAGGTGAAATGTTTGCGAAAAGTCTCAACCACTGGCAGTCGCTTGGGCAGTATTAGAATGTATTCTTTTTCACTCACTATGCCACTGCAGATACAGGCCACCTATACACAAATCAGCAATCGTCCTGCTTCAGTAGGAACAGTCCAGTCTGAACTGCCAAGCCAGGTCCCCTCTGAACAGGAACACAAGCAACCAGACAGCTATTAGGCTGCTTAGGCCACATGAGTGAAAGATAACTTGAGCCCTATGGTACTGTGAGTGCATGACTAACATGTGGGCATACCTGTCACACTGAGGAAAATGCAAAGGATGATGGGTGAATTGCTTGTAAAAACTCTCAGCCACTGGCAATTGCTTGGGTCGCATTCTAGTCCCTCGTTTTCACAGTATAAGCCATTCCGGACAGAGACCCGCTATTTGAAAATCACCTTTGGCCCTGTTGCAATAGGACCAGTTTAATCAATATGTATGTGTGCATGCAGGATGTGAGTCGTGCAACTGTAGTCGTGTGAGTGGCAATATTTTTAGGTCTAACTGCAGACAGCTTTAGCTGTTTGCCAGCAATTATGTGATGAACAAAAAAATATATATATCTACAAAGAGAGGCTTTGCTCAGCCCCTTTTGCCCTCCCCTTCCCCACAGCCACAACACCTGCAAGCACAGCAGGAATGACACAGCAGGGATGACTGCATGGCCACATTAGCGAGCGCAGCGCTTACCACAGCATTGACCGCAACTGAAACCTCAGCTGGAACAACCGCATCAACCACAGCTAGCATTTATGACCATGCTAAGGACCACGGCAGCAGAAGCCCCGACAGTTGCCAGAACACCAAAGCTACAACAACAGTATTAACAACAGTTGCAACAATAGGTGCAAGCACAGCAGTCACAAAAGCTTTCGCCACAGCTGTAATGATAGGAAGGAAAAGCAAAACACTAGCGACCATATCAGCAACAACTGCCACAGGGACCATAACAGCAACCACCAATGTACAGATCATAGCAGTAACTTCACTTGCCACCACCAAGCACAGGAGGGACTATATCTGATCTCACCACAGTAGCTACCACAGCTCCCACCACAAGCGTCTCAACAACTGTGACTGCTGCCTTAACAACAGCAAAGACCACATTTGGTGGCAAGACAGAGGCGACCACATATACAGTTGCAACCAGCTATGATTATGATAGGGAAAACAGCAGTGACCACAGCAGCCTACACAGCACGGTCAGCAGCACCCACAGCATGGTCACAACAGCTGCAACAACAGCAGGAGACAAAGCAGTGACCACAACTACCACCATTGCAAAGACGACAACAGATGCCGGCAAGATAGGGACAACAGTAATAACTGCATTAGTAACTAGAGCAGGGACAAAAGTTACTACATTAACAGCAATCATAGCTGTCACAAGAGCCACCGCAAAGCCATCAAAGAATCCGCCTCAAAAGCAGCAACAATAGCAATGCCCACAGTTGCGACAATGTCAGGGAACAGAGCAGTGACCACAGCAGGGACCAGAGCAGTGATTGCAGCTTTTACCATAGCAGGGACAGCAGCAATGACCACATCTGCTAAAAGACCGTGGACAACAGCTATGGTTTCCACCAAGGCTGTCATCACAATGGGTACAAGAGCAGCAACAACAGCTGTAACCACAGCAAAGACCACAGTTGTCACTGCTACAGGTACAACACCAGTCACAACAGCAGGAATCACGGCAATATCCACAGTTGTGACCAACAGCAGAGACCACTGGAGCAATTACATTAGTCAACACAGCAGGAACCACAGTAACAACAGCTGATATGACAGCAGCATGCACAGGTACTGCAACAGCAAGGATACCAGCAGCAACCACAGCTGCTGCCATATCAGGGACATCAGCAATAATAGGTGCCAGCAAAGTAGTGAAAACAGGAGTGACCCCACTTGTAACTTCATACAAAAAATACAGAAAATCGGTGAGTTCAATGCTTGTATTATTCTCAGCTACTGTGCTTGAGTCCTTTATTTGTGCTTATCGTGCCAGTACACACACAGACCAACCAAATGCAAGCCAGCCTTAATAATTTTCTAATAGGAACGCTAAATCAAATCTCCTGTGAGCAGAAACACAAGCAACTCCAAACTCGTTTATTTTTACCTTATCATTGAGCTACAGCTTGAGTCATGTGGCATAGTGACCATGGGACCCACGTCTGGGCACACACTTAAAACTTAGGATATCTGAACGAAATAAAACTAATAGGGATTGGCAAAGCTAATGGTTTTGTGTTTAATACTCTAAACCATATAAAACAAGCATGCAAAAATACACACAAAACATTTATGCCGCATCCCTGAGCTACCAGCCACTTCCCATGCCTTCTATATCCGTGCCCAGTTATGAGAAACCGACATGTTACACAGTGGCATAGCTCAAATAGTAGGTGAAAAAAATCGAATTATCTGTATGCTGAGAGCAGATGTCTATTAAAAGCATCAAATGTGGCTCCACTGTCGGAGAGTGCGCGGATAAAGCATACCTTACCTACTGCAGTGAAATGCTGGCACTGGTCCTGCCTCCACATTCCCAGTAACTGGTGTATCCAGATCTCATATGCACAGCAGCAGTCACATGCCCAGTAATCCGCATGGCGTGTCACCACATGCCTAGCAGCATGCATTTGGGATTTAACTTGATGTGGGGTCTATTTCATATCTTTGTACACTGCCCCTATGTTACTGCTTAAGGAAGGCCTTGGTCAAATTTAAATCATCTAATTAGAGTGTTTTGTTTGAAGCATGACTGACTTTTGTTAATGTTATCATTTTTAGCCCAGTGCGATTGTATATTGTCTACATTCTCTTTTAAAAATGTATTAACAAAAAAGTAACCCAGATTGTTTTGCAAGAAGATGTTTGGCATGTTCAGCATAACAGGGTGAATAAATATTGTAAATGAATTTAGAGAGGTGCATTTATAAAGAAAACTGTATTTTGCATTCTGCATTGATACAGTTCATATAACAATGCCTAGCAAACAATGTAAGGCATATTGTTACAGGTCTGAACGTGTATGTATACCATAGAGGCACAACTGATGAGTGCACAGTTCCAGACACATCCACAATTCTATTAAAACCACATGGGTCGTTATATGAAAAAAAAGAAACAAAAAGGAGGGTACATCCTATTAATAAAGGCAGATGAATGTCATATTTAAACTACCAGTCCATCTGAAATTTCCTATTTCCAATTTACGTTTGTCCATTTTAGGATTTTACTTGGACCTCAGTGTGCAGTGTTTCAACACTAGACAAACGCAATTCATACTCTTTCCGTATATTTATTTCGCCTACAGGAAACTAGAACCACCTTTATGCCTCTTCAATATCATTAACATTTGCTGTTGATATTAACCATATGGCTTTAGATAGCAAAGGACCTTAACCCCTTCGCTGCTAGGCCTTTCCCCCCATGCTAAGCCTTTTTTTGGCTATTTGGGCCAGTTCACGCTTAGGCCCCTGTAACTTTTTGACCACATAAGGTATCCATGCCAAATTTGCGTCCTTTTTTCCAACATCATGGGGATTCTAAAGGTACCCAGGGTTTGTGGGTTTCCTTGGAGGGGACCTAGAATTTAGCCAAAATACAACTAAATGTTTTTTTTAAAAAAAATAGGAAAAAAGGGCTCCAGATGAAAGCGTCTGTTTTTTCCCTGCAAATGGTATCAAAAAAGGGGTTGTGGTGCTGAAATCAACATCTTCCCAGCTTTCAGGGACAAGCAGATGTTTGTCAGAAAACCAAAATGTTTTACACAGTTTGGCATTTTTCTGGGACATAGCCTATTTTTGCTATTTTTTGTGCTTTCAACCTCCTTAATGGTAGAAATGGGTATAAAAACAATAATGGATCCTGGAAAGCTTTACATTTTAGAAAAGTAGACAAAATTCTGAATTTAGCAAAGGGTAATTTGTGTAGATCCTTCAAGGTTTCTTCATAGAAACTAACAGTTAAATATAGGAAAACTTGAAAATTAGTTGAAAAAAACAGCCAATTGTGTCAATGTTTTCACCTGTAACTTCTTCTAATCATGACAGCTGTTTGAAAGCAATATATTGTTACATTTGCTGGACCTTTCTGGTTGTGGGGATATATAGGAATTGTAGGTTCATCAAGAACCCGACGAACCCAGAGCCAATAACTGAGCAGCTTCTTGCAATGGTTTTTTATTATGTACCGGGAATATAGCAATTATTTTGGGAAAATGTATACATGGAAAAATCGGTATGAAAGACACCTATGTATTTCTGAAATGGGAACAAAATATAGAGTTTAGAAACAGTAGATATTTGCACATTTCCAAAATTGGGAGTACCCATACTAGCATGAGAATTATAGGTCATTTTTCAAAACGACTTCTTTTTTACACATTGTCTTTCATTTGGAAGGCAGAAATGCATCAAAAGTCAATAGGTAATAACAGTTGCTCTACAATTCTGTGTTACCCAAAGTCTCCCGATAAAAATGGCACCTCACTTGTGTGGGTAGGCCTTGAGCCCACAACACCATTTTTATCAGGAGACCTAGGGGGAACGTTGGGTGGCAGGAAATTCGTGTCAGCCCGGTGATGCCACAACTTTCCCACACAAAAATGTGTGGGAAAAGTGATTTTTTCAGCTAAATTTGAGGTTCGCAGAGGATTCTGGGTACCTTTGGAAAGGGGAGATTCTCCCCTTTCCAACGATACCTCTCCCAAGTGTTTCGGTGCTCGGGGGGCTGAGATAGCCCTACGAGCACTGAAACACTCAAACTGAAACTAAGTTTCAGTTTCGTTTTCAGTCTAATGACGACAGCGCGCCATGCGCGTGATCATCATTAGCCTGAAAACCTGTGAAGGGTCTCGGGAGGTTGGGGAAGCTCTTCCCCACCTCCCGAGGCCCCAAAAGAAAATGGAAATCCCTCTGCTGTTTGTAGCAGAGCGATTTCGTGCCCCTGTCCTCATGACGGAATGGTTCCGTCATGAGCACAGGAGCACCGGTGCTCATGATGGAACCATTCCGTCATAAGCACCGAAGGGGTTAAGAGAGTTGAGGTGGTTCCTGCATGCCATTCACTACTGAAGTCATATTGGCTGATAATGTTTTAAAGACAAACCCTGAAATGTGTTTACAAGCAGGCATCTCCATGCTAAGCATTTGAAATCCACAGAAAGTGTTTACTATCTGGAGCAGTCTTCGGACATGTAATGTAATGTAATGTAAAGGTGAATTTATACCGCGCGGCTACCACTCCAAGGAGCATCTTGGCGCTAAATCAACCAGCTGGAATAGTTGAGGGGGGAAGACATAATTCACACAGGTACCAAGACTACACCATTGCTAGGCAAGCCGCATCAGTAAGAGAAAAGATCCATGTTTTCAGAGCCTTTCTGAATTGAGCCTCCTGCGACAAGGAACGAATGAAGGAGGGAAGACCATTCCAGGCCTTAGCGCCCAAGACGAAAAGAGATCTGCCACCCTTGGTGGCTAGCTTGAATTTAGGGATGGTGAGCAGATTCAATCCTGAGGATCTCAAGCAACGTGCCGGATGGTAACGTTTAAAGCCATTACACAAATACTTCGGGCCTTGCTGATGGAAGGCCCTAAAAGTAAGTAGAAGGATCTTAAAAAGAATCCTTTTACCAATAGGGACATGCTAGTGTTGAACATGCTAGTGTTGAAAGTGTTTCTGCCCTCTATGTCCCCAGAAGACAGAAGCTAGGAACCTCAAAAACTCACTATAGATTTAGAAAATTGAAACACCATCTTGAATCCCATAAGGCCCATTCTGCTTTTGGGAGTGTGAGCTGGCCAACAGTGGGTGGAACTAGGTCACAGTCTGGTAGGAAGACCCAAATATGTGGAAACTAGAAGGTTCCCATTGGGGAACTGAAAAAAGGAATAAACCCATTATCATTTTTACACCACAGTATCGATCCAAATGTCATTATGATATCTTGAATTGAAGAAACATACTGAAACTAATTTGTTACCTTTGATGGAGGGTGTGACTTTTAATGACATGTTTTATGTTCGTTTCTGAGACAAAACTACAGGAGAATTAGAAGAACTCTTGGAGATCTACTGGGCATCTCAACTGCTAGAAACCACCATATTAACTTACAAAGACATCTTACTGACTGTGAATAAAAGTTGTCACTCCTAATAAAGAACCTCATCCTGGAACCTTAGACACTTCATTTGATGAACCAAAAACTAGAACAGCCAAAAACATAGTCACTGATAGGTAGTTAGAGAGTCTTACACAATATTATACAAAGGTCTGCATAATCTCAAAGTGTCAGTTTCCACCATCATTAGCAAAAGGAAAGGTGCTCGCTCAAGACAACCATATAACAACCTAAGCAAAAGGAAAGGTGCTCGTTCAAGACAACCATATAACAACCTACATGGGTTAAATTGAAATAATGAATACAATTGGATGATCTGTACCTTAAGCACAAAACATTTCCAGACATAGGATTTATCTTTGGCCCGATCATCCACAGGCAGTTTAACCCCTTCGGTGCTCATGACGGAATGGTTCCGTCATGACCCACGGTTGAGCTGTGCTCATGACGGAACCATTCCGTCATGACCACACCCGCGCAAGATTCCGTCAGCACAGCGGCGGAATCTGCGCAGCATCGAAGGGGTTAACAAGATAAGTATTACGAATTAACATCTCATGAGAAAACATTAAGCCAACTGAGCAGGAATATGGCTTGATTAAATCAAATGTTGGAAGATGGAGAGTGGCTAGTCTCTATAAGAGCCTTCAATATACGCAGCTTTCAATAGACATGGGCAACAGACATAATTCCAATGGATGACTACACCATCCTTACAACATATTAAATTGGGAAATAGATTCTTAAAAGTTAGAATGTTTATAATTTTCCAACTGGAAGCAAAGAGAATTGGTTAACTTTTAAGGTTCTGAATTGATTTAGGGGAAATTATAGAAGATTAACCTAGAACTAGTCTGTGGACATTGAAAAAGTCTCTGGCAGCTGATATTCCAAAGCCCGTACTGCCAAGCCATGTTTCAGTGCTCCGTCCATCATCTCCTTGTGTTTGCTTTGCTCGCCCTAAGTTGGCAGGGTATGCCTAGACGTGGGTCGCTTGCTCACTTTGTCACTGGATTCAAGCTAGCCTGGCTGATGAGGACTGTTAGCCTCAAACTGGTCCCAGGATGCTTGTTTCCGGTCCAGGGAAAACATGGCTTGGCAGTTCGGGCTGGACTGTTCCCATGAGGCACAGGGTCAAGACTGATTTGCATACAGTTGTGTCTGAACTGGGGTGGCGAAGTGAGCTAAAGAACGATGATGGATTCAACCCATATCTGTGACTGGGGGTGAGTATCTGAAAAGTTTCAGCGCTCGGTCCATCATCTCCTTGTGTTTGCTGTGATCACCCTAAGTTGGCAGGGTAAACCCAGATGTGGGTCCCTTGCTCACTTTGCCACTGGATTCAAGCTAGCCTGGCTGATGAGGGCTGTTAGCCCGAAACCGGTCCCAGGATGCTTGTTTCCGGTCCAGGGAAGACATGGCTTGGCAGTTCGGGCTGGACCATTCCCATGAGGTACAGGGTCAAGACTGATTTGCACATAGCTGTGTCTGAACTGGGGTGGCGAAGTGAGCTAAAGAACAATGATGATTCAACCCTAATGTGTGACTGGGGGTGAGTGTCTGAAAAGTTTCAGCACTCTGTCCATCATCTCCTTGTGTTTGCTTTGTTCGCTCTAAGTTGGCAGGGTATACCCAGACGTGGGTCCCTTGCTCACTTTGCCACTGGATTCAAGCTAGCCTGGATGATGAAGGCTGTTAGCCTGAAACCGGTCCCATGATGCTTGTTTCCAGTCCAGGGAAGACATGGCTCGACAGTTCAGGGTGGACAGTTCCTATGAGGCACAGGGTCAAGACTGATTTCCATATAGATGTGTCTGAACTGGGGTGGCGAAGTGAGCTAAAGTACGATGATGGATTCAATCCAGATCTGTGACTGGGGGTGAGTGTCTGAAAAGTTTCAGTGCTCCGTCCATCATCTCCTTGTGTTTGCTTTGTTCGCCCTAAGTTGGCAGGGGAGGCCCAGATGTGGGTCCCTTGCTCACTTTGTCACTGGATTCAAGCTAGCCTGGATGATGAAGGCTGTTAGCCTGAAACCGGTCCCATGATGCTTGTTTCCAGTCCAGGGAAGACATGGCTCGACAGTTCAGGGTGGACAGTTCCTATGAGGCACAGGGTCAAGACTGATTTCCATATAGCTGTGTCTGAACTGGAGTGGTGAAGTGAGCTAAAGAACGATGATGGATTCAACCCAGATCCTGTGACTGGGGGTGAGTGTCTGAAAAGTTTCAGCGCTCCGTCCATCATCTCCTTGTGTTTGTTTTGGGCTGATATTCCAAGTCAGATACAAGCTTCACTGAAAGGGAATTAGTGGATAAGTACGGATATGTATGGAATTTATCAGAGCTCCAAATGAAGTGGTCCAGAAGCTCCAATAAAGGGAATCCTGATGGTGGCAGGTGGCATACACACCTTGAATATGTATACTAAGTCCGAAACTAGACTAAAACGTTAAGGGGAAAATAATAGATCAAGTCCTACTATCTACATCCTAATTATTATTGAATGCTGTCAAATGATACTTGACATGAGCTGGCAGCTGAGACTAGAAAGTGATCAAGACACTCTTATTATACAACTAGCCCTGAAAGGACTTATGTATCAGACAACCCAACAAGTGAACTTAACCCCTGATCAAGGTCTTGCCCTTAAGATAATCAGCAGGCAATAAGATGGTGACCGGAGCCTTGTGGTTAACCTCAAACAATATCTTGATTAATTCTCAAACACAAAGTTTGAGTAAATCATAAGACAAGGAGAAGCTGTGAGACAGTCTGCAATATTTACCATTAAAAATCTGCTGGAGATAATCTCCTTCATAATCTCCCCAGCTACAATGAAAGCTTCAACAGACAAAAGTATTGTGAAATTGGGAAACCAAAAATGGTTTGACAAAGACTGTCCTAAGAAAAATATAGAATTAACTGACACATTGAACCATGAGTATACTACTAAATTCAGGGCGTAGGCATTTCAATTTGTGAGGGAGGAGTACAAAATTCTAATAAAAGGGAAGAGAAAACAGTCCAAACTAAAGCCTGGGAGCAAGTAAACAAAGCTATGAATGAAAAAGACCAAAGAAGGTTCTAAGAACAAGTAAGATGGGGCTGTATCCCCCTCAACTACAAAGTTAGAGTTGGGAGTAGGACACAACACTTCTCCATGTTATATAAAGTGAATGATCAAATGGACCTACAGGAAACTACACTAGGAAATTTTGATAGCAATGAAGTGTTATAGAAAAGGAAACCTGACTGCCTAAGTTTTTCCCTTTATAAAGCAAGGACGTTTTTGGTCTATCTTAGCCCGGAACTCCCTAAAGAAGCTCTTCAGTTTGCGCTGGGCCTAAAGTAAGCATAAAGCACATTATTCAATTAAACTCAGTGCTCTTCTTGCTCAAACTGTGGTCGAACTCCGCTTTTAAAACTTCAAAATCGAATTGCTAAATCACATTGGGCCTGTTTAGGAGTTTAGGTGTTATTTATTAGACATGACAAATAATGATGCCACATGGTACTTTATTTATCGTGTCCGACAAAATAACACCTATTACGAGTTTTTTTTTTTCACACTCCTGACTGATTCATTCTGGGTACCTATGGCCTCCATGTCAGCTGCTTGTTGAGCAGCATGCTTTTCAGCTCTAGCAGCCATTAACACGTGTTCCTGACTCAGAGTTTAACTCAGAATTCGCCATCTTCAAGTGCATCAGTGAAATCTTCAAAAGTCTCAATCCACGTAGTCCATTGGTCGCCAATATTTTGCTTTTTGGCTGTATTGAACGACGAAAGTGGGTCCAAGAAAGCGGCAGCACTGTAGACCAGTGTGGAATTTAAGGAGGTGGGACGTGGAGGACTTTCAGCCACAGTTTCTAGCTCATTCTGTCTGAGACCTTGTAACGTCCTGGCCCCTGGATCATCCTTGATGCTAACTGTAAACGTAATTTTCTTCTTGGTCTCCATAGGAACAACAACCTGCCACTATTCCGAACCTCTCTCTCATGCAGTGGCGCAATGAAAATTGAGGGGGGGCCCCCCCTGCAAGGTACGTGGAGGGGCCCCCTCCAGACTTAATCAGGAGCTCCCCAGCCTGAGTACTGTGATGAGGGGGCCCCCTGGAGCTTGGGGGTCCCGCACCGCAGGGGCCTGTGTTACGGCACTGTGCTCACTTTAACTCTTCAAAGAACTGTGGATTTCTTCTGAGCCCCACTCAGCGGCTTTGGTGGCTTGACTCTTCAGTGTTGGACGGCTCTATAAGCTCAACCTAAGGCATTCCTCCTTGGGCTGCTGTGCCCAGTGCTGCAGTATGAAGACTCTCTTAAATTACTACTGGTAAGCAGACAACCGTTTCTTTCATCTGGGTCACTTCGCTTCTGGTGTCTTTGTACAGTTGCTTAGACCTGGATGATCTCTGCCTCACAGCACCTATAATCACAGAGTTATTGTTATATACCACTTAATTGTATAACATTGTAGTCCAGCCCTGCTGCCACTAGCTGCTCAGCCAGAGCGTGAGATGGTCATAGAATGTTGGTGTGCCTGTGATGCATGGAATGCCTGGGTGTCTGAGTGGATGAGTGTTGGCAGTTGAAGATGGGCTGAGCAGCTAGGGAGGCTGCTCCTGGTGGGGCTGGTACCACACTAGGCTGGCTGGAGTAGAGACAGATGTAACCTGAACTGGAGACTGAATAAAGATGGCTTAAGAATACCTCCTGGCTCCAGGTGTCTTTCTACAGAGATCATAACAGTTATCTTGCGCTTGGCTGTCGCTATGTACTTGTGTATACTAGGTTGATCTCTGATTGACAGCACTTGTAACCGCAGCATTATCAATCTGTGCTAGGTATGGCTCTATGTTGCGTAGTAGCACTGTATCTTTATGTGTGGCCTGACCAACAGATTCTCTGTAAATGCTTTCGTTCTCAACTGCTTCACAGCGGTTGGAACTGCGCTTTGACTCCACATGCACTCAGTGTTTATTCCATACTTCGACAACGGCGCACATGGAGAACATGAGTAGTTTGCTTGGACCACAGCAAACTCTCTCAGAGAGCACTGTCAATCTTCGGGTTACTTATACCCTACTTTGTCACCATTTGTAACGTCTTCTCAGCCGGGGTACCCGCTGATGATTATTCCAGGCATGGAGCTTGGTATCACACATTTTTAGTCATCTGTGTTTAGCTACGAACTCAAAATTCTTAAGCAGCCTTCCCTGCAATACACTGTATTCATTATGTCATAGCTCTACAGAGTTCATCAGGAGCCGAAAGGGTCCCATCATTGTTAACTCGCAAGACACTACAAGTAATAGGGCTGGGGAGCTGATACGTTACTTTGCCAGTTCTTTTTTCTTTCCATTCCATCAATTCTTTATCCTTTTTATTTTTATTTGTCTTAATTTGTTAAAACTATGTGTTCAGATCATACTAATTCAAAACTAATAGTACCTTTTCCATCCTACAATGTGCTTTAAAAACACAAATGGTTTCTGTACCTGTATAAGTACACTTGCTTGCTGTGTGAGTTTTTTTTTATTTTAAAATTGTTTTTGCAAGCATATGGAATTATTGCTTTCTTTCATTGTGACACAAACTTGCAACAAAAAATAAAAAATAGCCATCACTCTAGGTTCTCAGGGCCAGACTTTAACATTATTGACAAACTTATGGTTATGGTTTCTATTCCATCTACCATGGAACACTGAGAAGAGCTTGCACTTGTTTTACAAAAAAAAAAAACAATCTACCATTTGTTCTCTTATCACGACGGAAAAGCTTCTTAGCAAAGGTAGAAAACTTAATGGAAACCAACCTGCTAGGGGTATGGGATCCCCATGGCCGAAATAGGGCCAGGTAGGGGGGATGTGCCCCCACGACTTTAATGAAAGTATTTCGCCCTGGGGAGGGACCTGAGGAATATAGGTGGTTGAAACAACCGCAGATTTGCTGCGTAGAGGGCCTTTTATGCCCTCGTAAGAGGGCAATTTCTGGGACTTCCTACTGGCGATTTAACAAGGTGAACCCACTCAAGTTTGAAAATACACATATAAAAGATTTTAGAGTGGTGTGAATAATAGAATATGCATTTGAACTTTGAGGAGCACAATGACTCTGTGACTTACTATCATAACCATAATGCATCAGAAAAGATCATGCTGCTTTAAGGATGATTTTAATTTGTTGGCCCTTCAGCACTTGAAGGTAGTTCTCAAGTTTAGGTGGAGAGCATCTCCTGTATAGAGCATACTACAACACCAGCAACCTCTGAATTTGCCCCCCATCAAATGTCTTGTATATACATATATATATTTATTTAAGAAAACAAAGGGTAAAGTGAAGTTATAGTTAGGTTACTTGCTAACACCTTAACTTATGTTAGAAAAAAATGAAATGCACTGAAAAAAAAATCATTTAAAGTGACGTTATAGTTAGGTGTTAAATGAGACACAAGCTACTGTTAAAAAAATCCTAAAACACTGAAATATGTCAGTTATAGCTTAGTAAACTAACTATAACTTGCACCCAGATCATGTACTGCTTATGACCTCTCATATTACTTCACACATGACCCATTAAAATACATCATTGATGATATCACTTATGATATGTCAGTCGTAGCCTGATGCTGCTCCAATCTGCATCCGGACTTGGACTCAGTGCCTATGCTCCAGTAAGGCTCTGCACCCAACCCTCCACAAGCATCAAACCTCCACTGCATGTGAGCTTCAACCATGTGTACAAGTTTGACACAAGTCTTAGCCTGTGGCCAGGGTCTGCACCCACCCCTCCATAAGCAGCCAACCCCCTCTATGCATAGACTTTGGATATATACAGTGGAGGTTGTCAGCAAGTCCTGCTGTCACATCAGACTCTGCATCCGACATACAGTAGGGTTTGGGTGGTGGCTTGCCCTATGACCAGACCCTGTGTCCTTCCCTCTTTATGTTGCCAACCACTGCAGCACCTGGCAGGGGTGGGCCAGAGGACCTGGCCAGTGGCCAAAGGTCTATGCCCACCCCTCCATGTCCACTTAACACTTTACTTTCTCAGCCTTCTGCCCTTCAAAGCAATGATTGACCAAAGAGTCTATTGTTCAATGATGTTCAGCGGTCAGCTATCCATAAATGACTTACCCCCACTTCACCCATCCTTTGGGTGAATGCAGGTAAAAAGACAATGGCATCCATCAAAAGTGCTTCACTTCTGAAATACCCAATTTTTTTTAGCATCTTTTGAAAGCATACATACAAACTTATATGTGTCTAACCATTTTTTGGCGGCTGTATTACTACTAGTTCAAAAAACCTGTAATCATCGGTTGATCTAATTTGTAATTTTAAAAATGTTTTATTTAAATATAATCTTAGATGTCATCAATGATTTAATTTAACATGTCATGAATGATGTAATATGTGAAGTCATAAGCAGTGTATTGGGAGAAAGTGGTATTTTCCACTTCCAGGTTGGAGGCGCGCACAAGTATACTTGGACCTATCAAGGTCTACTTCCCATTTACTGCTTTCAATAAAATGATTCTGTTCAATTCAATCAAGTTTAACGATCATTGTATTTTATTTCATTTTTGCTTCCATGTTTTGTTTATCCCAAGTTTCTTTAATGATGAAGCATTTTGGCTTTACATTTTTACACAAACCCAATGCATTTCGGGTCAACAAAGACCCTTCCTCAGGGGTCTAAAAAACGAAAAAGATAAAGAAAATATTGAGCTTCTCAGCCATATAATCATATGCTTACAAAATAAACTCTGTCTAAATAGCTGTTAAATAAACTGTGTTTCCATGAATGGAATAATCACACAAGCCTCATTCCCCTCGGTTCCCATCATGCTCTAATGTCTGAACTAACCGGATTTAAATTAACTCCTAACTGTATCGTTAACCAGCATAACTCTAGGTATACCAACCACCTATAATATGCCGGTTTTTATCAGAAACACCCTAATATTGTTATTTCATGTTGGCTGTGACAGTGTCAAATGCGCTCAATAAGTGTTGTGATACTCGTGCGGTAAAACCTAAAAATGTGATACTCAACTCCTTCGTGTTATTAACTGTATGATTACATGCTCAAATACACATCAACGTTTAAACCTATTCAAATGATTCTCAGATTTTCAAAATACTATATTAGTGCGATATCGTAACAGTGCTCTGCTAGCGTATAATCTTAGACACTTACTTCCGTGTTAGCAAAACTCCCGCGTATACGAATACCAATCAGGGTTGAGTTTGTAAACGTGCGTGTACCTTCATTATTTATGTGTTACCTGATTGGTTCAAAACGCGCTGACGAGTCGCGTTTGATTCCGATCAGGGCAACAGGGTATACAAGCTAAAAGACACGTATAATTTAGTTGCTCACTGTAAAATATTTAGGTAACCACTACTTTTTATATAGTCTATTAAAAAACCATATTAAATAAATGTTCAAATATTGTAAAATGTTCTCGTATGAAAACATGAAAATACAAGCTCATGTACTGTGAAAGTATGCTTAAACAATAATATCAAATACAACTGAAAATAAACTGTAATGAAATGAAAATGAAAATGAAATATCATCATCGGATAATCTTGCCAGTTCAGCCATGTTGGTTTGGGATGTAATGTTCATGCAGGGATACAGTAACTTTTCCTCAAAAACAGTTTAAAGAAAGCAGGATAATTCGATCCTGTCATTAATTCCTGTCGGTTGCATGCTGCACATTTTCCTAATCCAAAAATATTCTGCTCTGAGTCTTTGTTTATGGGCATCCATGGTTGGGTGTGGTTTAATCACTTCCAGTATAGTGAATTGTAGCTGTGAAATGTTGTGACCTGCTTCTATCCAGTGGGTAGCCAATGTAGACTTCTGGTTCTTGTTTCTGATGTTGCTTTTATGCTCAGTGATTCTTATTTTTATCTTGCGTTCTGTCTGTCCTACGTATAGTTTTCCACAAGGACATTTTATTCCGTAAATTACTCCTTTCGTATCACACGTACTTGAGTGCAAAAGTGGAATCATTTGCCCGGTCATGGGATGTCTGAAATATTGGCCAGTTATCACATTATTACAATGTGTACAGTTTTCACATCTTTTCATGCCTTTGTAAGTCATAAGCAGGGCATGTGTTTTTAACATTGGCACGTTTTGCTCTAACACCTAACTATAACGTTACTTTATCTATTGTTTTTTTCAGTGAAGATAGATAGATAGATAGATAGATAGATAGATAGATAGATAGATAGATAGATAGATAGATAGATAGATAGATAGATAGATAGATAGATAGATAGATAGATAGATAGATAGATAGATAGATAGATAGATAGATAGATAGATAGCAAAATCCTCAACAAACTGCCAATAGCAAATATGGGGAAAGCTTACAGAATGAAGAAACCAAGCTTTATTGTGAATTATATGTTTGACCTAACTACAACACTACTGATTGCTAGTAGCTAGAGACACGGATACTTGGAGAGATGAGTTAAAATAAAACAACAGCTTGTTACAAAGACGTGTTATGTATTGTCTCTCAAAAGGGTGCTTGAGAACACACTTTCGTGATCATGACTTGCGGAGAGGACAGTAATGTGAAATATTCTGGTGGAAATGTAGTCATGTTTAGTGCTCATGGGCTTCTCATATTGGTCATATGTGAGTTGGCAATATTATACATTGGTATGAATAATTACAGTATACATTTATGTACACATAGCGCACAGAGTACACTACCATATTTGACATATGCATCGCTATGAGTAGTGTATTCCCAGAACAACGAAGTACAAACTTGCTAAGTCCCGGTCTGTCCTCAGGATTGGCCTCAATCAGATCTATATGGCGGCTCCTCAGCATGCATCATTTGATGATGAAGCGGCTGTCACGCACTACCAGATGGGCTACAACCAACCCCCCAAAATGGTGGCCTGTCAGAATTAATTACGTGATGAGGCCACCACTGATGAGCTCTTCCTCCAAACCCAACAGCAAAGTGCTTAGAGAGACAGCCTCGTTTGCACATTGGAGGACCTCGGCTCTAACACAGATGACCAGATATACTTTGTAACGGGGAATGGGACTGGGTTACCGCACTCTCGGGCAGATGCGCCATTACACAATATTCCCTTAACACAATTTTTCAGCTTTGGACAACCACTGAAATGCTGATTGATGAAAGCAACATAGATATGGTTTGAAAGCAACAGTCTCTGCACTATGGACCAGCAGGTGCTGCCCGCCACTGTAAAGTTAAAATGCAGATGAAGGTTAGCAGGAAAAGTGCCTTATTAACTGGAGTCACCTACAAGAGATCTGGCAGACTCAACACACCAGCTACAACTGCCAAGAAAAGAACCTTACTAACCTACAACTGTTGACATTGCTGTCATTTACGTAAATACATCAAAGCGTTCCATTCTAAGCCAGACCCAACCCAACAGAAAGCATTAGTTAAAACTAATTGTTTGAAAAACTAATGCTTTGGTTAGTGTAACAGCGGGCACCACAGCAATACAAAATATGGTCATTAGAGCTTGACCCGTATTCAGGTTCATTTACCAAGTATAAAAGCTTAGGTTTGATTGAGACAATCTACACTTTTCTGCCCAAATAGCTGTAGTTGTGTGGTTTTGCACTACCAAAGGAGAAAGTTGTTTAGGAGCCTTGCCTATCTGATTCTGGCAGTTCAGCAAAATGCTATCATGGGTGACTCTCACTGGGTCAAGAGTAGACTACTGCAACACATTTTAAGTTAAAACAAAAACAGGAGAAGGCCCGTTAACCCAGTCGAGACCCAGGTAATTGTGTATAAATAAGAAACAATGTCACAACCGGTAATCATTTAGTAAGGCAGATGCAAATAAGAGAAACAAATCAATATGAGAGAGAGGGTAAAAAAGGGAGACCACAAAAGAAAATGTAAAGAAGAGGTAAATCTTATTTGGAATGCAAGTAGTGATATCAGCACTACATTACATTACCCTCTTCCTGGGTCACTGCTTGACCTTCCACAGTTCTCCATACTTCCCACATTCCCGCCTCATCAGATGCATTCTGTGCTTTAAATGGAAACACAGAAGTGCTGGTACTCACTGCCCACAGTAATTGTGTGCTCCTGGGAAGTGCTGGTAGTACTCTCCCATTAAATGTATTTCAGCAGCGCTGAGACGTGCTGAGACGTGCAGGTACTCTGCCTGTCAGATTAAATAAGTACAGGGACACAGTACCGGACAGTACCTGCTCATTTAAGGCACCGGATGCATTCCCTCTAGGTCTCTTCGCATCAGGCGATCTATCTCGCTTAAAGCCCGACCATTAAATGATTCCCACCCTGGAGTTAGCTCTTTTTCAGTTCCAGCTCCCCCATTCTGGAACGCCTTCCCACGCGAGCTGCATAAAACGTCGTCTTTACTTTTTGCCCACAAAGAGAGACAAAACTCTTCTTTTCCACCAGCAAGTATGTAGCAGCCTGCATCTAACCTTCTTCCTAGCGCCAAGGGACCGGTGAAGTGATACAGCACTTTAAAAAAAAGCCTATGTTAAGAAATTTAGCAGGGTGCTCTTCCCTGGTTAATGACCTGTGTGCGCAGCCTGCTTGGGGTGGAGAGTTGTCAACCAGTGCATATGTAGCCACCTCTCGGTGCATATTTAGTGGGTGGTGCATGTGTGACCCTGGTCCCGCACCTGTGTAATTACCCGGCCAGAAACTTCCCAGACAGTAATGTTGACTTTTTTTGGGCGGGATTGACATTAATGGCCGTCCTTTCTGCTAACTTTATAAGGTGGTCACAAAACCTGGGAATAACCGGTGCTAATGTGTGCATTTACGAACCGAGTATAATAACAGCGTATCCCGTCAGCGTGGTACCTGTTTCCATTGTTAAGAGTTATCATACGCTCTGGCAATTTTCAATAGGTGGTGCTGCATCAAAATAAATGCAGTGTTTTTTTATTTTTAACAGAAATATGTTTGTGCCAGGGGCTTTTTTTCCAAATGCAAAGGTTTGTGGCCAGTTCTTGAAATGGACATGGGGGGCATAGAAATGCTTAATACAACTCCAGCCTTAAATAAACACCTGTATGCAGTTGTGTTTCTGAGAAGTGCCAATACTCTCCCATTTAAAGTACTGCACCCGGGCTAAGGAGTGCTGGTGCGCTCCATTACACTTTGAAGAGGCGCGGGGACAAGTTCTATACCTACTCGTTTACTGTACCGTGTATGTCAAGTTTGTGACCTCACAAAGTTGGAGTTATAATCAGTGCTTTGAATGTGCCGGTACTGCCCGGTACGGAGTACCAGTACTTTTTATTTCGAGAGGTAGAGTACCGGCATTTCTGAAGAGTGACTTAATACTTTTGATTGGAGAGTACCGGCACTTTTCAGAACCAAGCAGGTACTCTTACAGAGTACCTGCACTTCTTTTTTTTCCATCTCAAGCACTGGTTATAATATCCCCTTGGTGATGGCGCGTGGCAGCCAGCCTCTTCCAGTCAAACATGAACGAGCGCTGCGCGCCTCCGCGCCACATCCGTCCAGCCACAGGCAGGCTTTTGGAAGGTGCTTCTGAAAAACTCGCATGGGACAAGGATAAAAACAGAAATTGAGTAGAGAGGTTAGTCTCATGACATCATCTGTAGCAACAAGGACCACAGGAAAACCACACAAAGTAAAAGTGTGCCTTTTTTCCTGGGAAGTGCAAGCAAGAACACGTCCTAATGGAGAGGAAACAATCGTTGGAATTCGGTACACCTACAGGCACAGCATACGGGTTGTGACGGAAGAACTGAGGGAGACAAGAAGTCTGGGGTGTGTCGTCCAATTAACAAGTTGTGTTGATGCAGAATACAACATTACCTAATTTAGAAAAACACCAAGGAACGCCAGTTGGGCCTGAATCACAAACCGGCTGAAGTTTGTTAGAGCTAAATTACGTGCACAAAAAGTGAGTAACCCCTCGGGAAATCTCAGATCCTGCTCAAAACAAGCATTGGCAAGGCCACTAGTTCCAGGGTTGGCTGCTAACCTTTTGCAAATTATTGTTTTGCCGTGTTTTTTTTCTAAACGTAATTTTTGGGGGAGCTGTCGAGCCCTCACCAACGCGCACAAACACACACAATAAAACAAATTGCATTAAAGCGTACATATTGTTATTTGGTCTCCAAAAGCACACATTTCCACTCTAGTCCCTGACACCGGAGGGAAATACTTTGCGTGCAGATGGGTTTTTTGTACAATAACTGAATGCTGTCACTCACAGTGAAGTTAGCCAATGGCTGAAGTGTGCTGACCCACTGACCCTTGCTGATTGCTGTAGTGGGTAGAAGAAAAATGTCAATGATACAACAACAGACCACGAGTGTTAGCTGAAGGCCCCTAAAAGCATGTATATAATACGCATAATGTTTGGAAAATCAAAAGGTCTTAGCTAAAACCTGAGCTAAAAAAATAGGATCCCTGGACATTTATCAGTGGGGGTTTCACTTACAACTGCAGAAAATAGTCAATAATCGCTAATTGCCACAGCAGGTACCACCGGCATGCCAGTAAGCTTCAGTGGCTGACTGCATGGAAGTACCATTGTTATGTCAGTAACCCACAATTATTCTCTGTTTGCTTGGCTAATGAGCGAAAACAAAGATTAAATGGAACAGACTGCAGACTCACTGCTAAGACTGAAGAACCCTGGTTGAAAGTTCAAGTGTGGGTACACTGACCTTCGCGCGAGACGTCGAACCCCAAGAAATGCACCTCAACAGTGTCTGTGGAGAAGACTGCTTTAATGAGGCAGGTGTGCATCACAATAGCATCACAATACCCTGACGATCGCCTTACAGACTATCATTGTACCTCACTAACATGTATCGTAAACCATACACCCCCTTCCCCTAAGGACCACCCTCAAACATTTCAAACAAATTTCTAACAATTCTCCTCAATCTTCCCTCAAAACTCATCCTCCTCACTCCACAGACTCCATTTGTTGCATACCTGAACTCATAAAAAACTCCCAACCCCTTGCCCCTACCCATTCGAGTTGATCCACCCCCCCAGCAGCGTACCCAACCTTATTGTGGCTGGTTAACCATCACAATACCTGCCAACCAACATCTTGCCTGCTAAGCAACTGCACCTGTTCATCAGAACCAGAAAAAAAACTGCAACCTGACCCACCTCAGTAAGTTTAAAAAAACAAATCCCAATTAACCTTATTCTGGGTGTGAGACAGGGCCTGCTTAACAACCCTGCTCTTGCCCAGGTGACCCATGAGTCACCTTAGCTAAAATGGTGACCAACCACTCTCACAAGTGACAGTTAGCCCCCTAGCCCCACCAGCCCTGACCCCTCAGCCAATTATCTTAGGGTAGTACAAGGACTGCGCCACTACCCACGAAAACTCCAGACGGCCAGTGTCATATGCCCCCCAAACTGTCATCGGGCTTCTCACCACAAACCTGCCAGGCTGCTGGGTTCTCTGGCCCCTCTATATTCTCTACGTGCCAACTAATGTAGTACCACACCACAAACTCTTAGGCTCCTTCAAGTCTTCCTTCATGATTCTTAACAGAGCCAAGCCCTTTAACCTAAACTTGAAAGCGTGGAACCCAAGCTGCCTGCAAAAGGCTCTTCGCTTCGCCTGATGGGCAGCTCACTTTAAACAAGCATTTGCAATGCAATAGGTCTCACATTTGCAAGTGTTAGACTATTGGCGTTGTAAATGACAATGGGCCAAAAGTATGACCATTTGGAATTGCGACTTGCAAATTGCAAAAAATAGCGAGTCGCAATTTGTGAGTCGGAATTCCAAATGTACAACAGTGTCAGAGACACCGTTAGCGTTTCCCAGTGGTGTCCCAAAATGCGAGGCTCATCAATATTCATGAGGCACTCGCATTTTGTGACCCCCATTGAGAATGGCTGCCCTCCCAGGGATGGTGGCCTGCTGGGCTCAGCAGACCACCATATCTGGGACTGCCTTTAAATAAAGCAGCTTTTTTTCTTTTAAATGCAGCCGGTTTTCCATAAAGGAAAACGGGATGCATTTAAAAAAAAAATGAAACATTCTCGTTTAAATTTTTAAGGGCAGGCAGTGGTCCCTGGGAGCACGGCCTGCCCTTAAATATTTTCGCATGCATTTGCAAAGGGGAAGGGGTCCCTTAGGGACCCCTTCCCATTTGCGACTGCATTACCACCTACTTGAAGTAGGTGGTAAATTGCGACTGTTTTGCGAATGCAATTGCAGTCGCAAAACAGTCATACATAGGGCTCAGAGTCGCAATTAGGAAGAGACGCCCTTGAAACACCCCTTCCTAATTGTGAGTCACAAACGCTATTTAGCAAGTCGCAAATAAATTGTGACTTGCTAAATAGCGTTTGTACATGGCCCTGTAGGGTTTGCGCATGCAAAAACGAGTCGTACATCTGGCCCAATGTCTTTTACCTATGTGTTTTGGTTTGGAGTGTAGTGGATGTATGTAATCCGGAGTGGAATTATGTGGGACGTATTGGAATTGTTAGTTGTGGAATTGTGTTGGGTGGAATTTTGTGGTGTGGAGTACATTTGTGTAGTGAAATTATGTGGCATGGTGACTAGATAGGGATGAGAACTGCACAGAATAGACAGAAAGAAAGATAGAGAGGAATAGGTAGTTTGTGCACGAAGTGGTGAATGAACTTGAGACAGAGAAGCAGAAGAGTGTGTGAGAAAGAGAGAAAGAAGGGTAGAGCAGACGCATAAAGAGGGAGTCCCTGTGTTTGCAGAAGACACCTCAAGAAGAGGAGGAGAGCGTGGGTTTGAGGGATAGAACCCTTGAAAACGCACGGGAAATAAACTGTGCTTAGTATGTGTGAGCAGGCAGTATAGAGAGGAGATAGGGGATGTGAGGGAGGGATGAGGGGGCATAAAAGACAAATGCAGCTTATGGTAAAATACCTGGAAGAGCAATAATTCACTCTTGCTTCCCATGCACTTTGGAGCAAAATGGTCTGCTTTGCATAATGCAAAAAAAGCTCACCTAGAAAATCTTTTCTCACCAGGCACCTTCCATAAACCAAACAGGTCCAATCAAATAAATACAACCATGGATATCTTTAAAAGATTACATATCCTTATTAAATTTCACCTCAGACTCTATCACAGGTGTGAGAAGTTGGCCTGGTATATGATGTTCACTAGTTAAAGTGACCACCTTGTACCATGCCAAGTAACCCTTATGGTGTGGTTGTAAGTCAACATTTTCGGACTAGCTGCCCTAGTGGTAGCGTAGGCTAAGCAGTCTTTGAGGCTAAACTCGTTAAAGCGTGTTAAGCAGGCTGTTTTACCAAATGTAACCCCCTTTTATACCAATGAAAGGACACCACACAGATATATATTCAAAATATATATGTGTTTATTTCTCAAAGTAACCCCTAGACTCTTTATGAGCACAGGAGCACAAATCGTTAAACAAGACAATGTTATAATACACAGAAGTTGCACTTTATATGGATGGGCCCTGGTGGCCACTCAAACCATATACTAAAATAGTGGTATAAGTACCACGAACAGGAAAGGGAAAAGGCCTAGGGCCTCTAGAATCGCTGGGCCTACAAGGAGCTAACTTTAGTTAGTGACCAGGAGGTCCACGGGTTGCGTGTGCAGTGAGGAAAGTCACACGCGTGCTCCCATAGGTTTTCAATGGGTGCGTAAAAGTTAAAAAGTTACTGCAGAAAGGGTCTTCTGGATGGACTACGATCTCAAGATTCGAAACACAGACACTAGAGATGATTCTCTACACTTGGGCACCGGAGTGCCAGCTTTACCTCACCCACAGGAAGCGGGTGCATGGGTCTCGAAGTGCGTCGGGTTTCTTCTATCGATTCAATGGAGCCTGATGACAAAGATGCTGCAGGCGGTCGGTCCAGAAGAGCTGCGTTGGATCCAAGAGTGGATCGGAGTTGTGGAAGACCTGAAAGCAGAGGGGACAGTGTTCACAGTCACTAGCCAGTGACCGGCGTGGCACCAGGTAGGTACCAGGCGATGTCGGGTGCAAACAGGTGGTGACGTGTAGCTTGTCTCCGCAGCCACGTGGTCCCTGAAGGTCGACGACGTCCAGGAGTCAAGTCACTAGCTGTCCCACGCAGGCTCTCGCTGTCGGCGACTCGAAAGAAGCAAACAAGCCTTGGCAAAGGCAGGAGTCGTGGAAGTTCAAGAAAGCTGTTGGTTCTGACCAGCAAGGTCAGAGGGGCTGCTCTTTTGGAGAGCAGCTAGGGCCAGTCTGGAGCAACCAGACCAGTGTCGTTGATTTCAAAATAGGTCGCCAAAATGGCCACTAGCCAACGGGCCAGGGACCGGGCAGGCGCGTCGAGATGCAAAGTGCAGAGGGGCCCCACGCAGATCGTGGAGATGCTGGAGGGCTCACCTTTGGTGCAGATGCTGCTCGGTGGTTGGGCTTCTCAGGACCCAAAGCACAACTTGGAGGGAGCCTCTGTTGCTGCGCTTGCAGCTTGTCGTCGGTCTTTCAAGATGGCTGGCTCCACGTGTCTCGGTGCCTCCACGGGTTCCTTCTTTGCAGGGACTGTGGATCGGGCGGTGAGAGGTCTGGAGGTCCAGGTCTTGTCGGGCTCTGGGCTCGGGCTCCGGCAGGAGGCGGCGGCAAAGCAGACGTTCAATAGCTGGTTGGTGCTTGCGTTAGCAAGATGGTCACTCCCTGACCATAGGGGAGATTTCCTTCAGTCCTCTGTGCAGCAGAGCGTCGAAGTTCCCGTCTTCTTCTTGTGGTTAAGTTGATTCCAGGATGTCTGAAGTCTTTGGACACAGCTCCTACCTTTAAGCGGATTCTAGGGGCCGGACTACCTGCTAGGTCCCTCCCTAAGGGTGGGACCAGGAAGGGGGGTGGTTACACCCCCAATCCTTTGTCCAGCTCGCCCCAGGTCCGGGGCTGGTGTGCCCCACGACCGGATTGAACTGGCATATGCACCGAGGCTCCTTGTGAGCCTCAGGCATGTCTGGTTTCTTTCAAGCCCTACCTGACCAATACACAAAATCCTGTCTGGGGTGGTGCTCGCACCTCCCCTGGCAGGAAACCCTTTGTCCACGTCTCCCAAGCTGGAAGGACTCCCAGCAGCAGGAGGGCAGACTTGTGTCTGTGGTGGCAGCATCCATTTTGTGGAGCTGAGGCTATGTCTGATTTTACCCGGGTTTCAGGTACTGTACATGTCGTGTCCCTCTAGAAGGGTGGAATGCTAACCCCGTCGCCAGAATTGGCGAGGGGTTAGTATTCCAATTCGTATGACGCCTTACTCGACATGTTTTGATAAAGCCAAACCAAAGATAGCATTTAACCGCGAGGTTCATAATGCACTTAAGAGTATATGGTATGACGATATCTGGAAACGGTAGAAGGAAGTTGTTCCGACCACTGCAGACAGGCTCAGCTCATGCCAGAGCACCATCTCACATGGAACCAAGCACTCTGCCTTCAGGATTGTTAAGGCCTGCCATAGGAGTGACTTATAGGTTAACATGTGTCCCATTTAAGGTTAGGTATAGGTATACTACACCTAAGTAAGAGGTGGTTACACCAACTTACCCCAGCTGAGTGATCAGCCAGTTGTGTCAAATTTGTTAGGCCAAGCCTGGGGTGGCATAATACATGCTTCAGCCCCTGGCAGGCCTTAGATACACCAATGCCCTGGGTACCTAGTGTACACTGGTACAGGGGCTCACAGGGTGATCCACTTCCAATTGGTTATGCACCTAGGGTGCATAGTGTCAATTTAGTTAGAGAGAACAGCAGGCTGGGGGTCTGATTAGCAGGCCCACAGCCTCGATATGTCAAAAACCAGTGAAGCAAAAAGCAAAAATTTGGGGTGACCATAGGATAGCAGACCCTACTCTCCTACACAACCCCCCCCAAACGCAGGGACATTAAACTAGCCTTGACCAGTCTCGTCTTCATGTCCTAAGTGGAAGTACCTGGAGAGACCATCTGCATTCCCATGGTCTGTACCTGGCCGGTGCTCCACTGTAAAGTCCATACCCTGTAGGGAAATGGACCACCTAAGCAGTTTGGGGTTTTCACCCTTCATCTGATTTAGCCATAAGAGGGGCTTATGGTCGGTCTGAATCTTGAAGTGAGTGCCAAACAAGTATGGCCTCAGCTTCTTCAGGGCCCACACCACAGCAAAAGCCTCCCTCTCAATAGCTGACCAATTCTTCTCTCTGGGGGTCAACCTTCTGCTAATAAAAGCAATGGGTTGGTCTTGACCATCTACATTAAGTTGTGACAGCACAGCTCCCACACCCAACTCAGAAGCATCTGTTTGGACAATAAACTCTTTGGAGTAGTCAGGACTTTTCAGGATAGGTGCAGAGCACATGGCCTTCTTCAGGTCATCAAATGCCTTTTGACAGCTTACTGTCCACTGAACCTTTTTGGGCATCTTCTTGGATGTCAGATCATTAAGAGGAGTCACAATGGACCCATAGTTCTTAACAAACTTCCTGTAGTACCCAGTCAAGCCCAAGAAAGCTCGAACTTGAGTCTGGGTGGTTGGAGGGGACCAGTCCTTGATGGATTGTATCTTACTCTCCAGTGGTTGAACTTGGCCTCCACCTACAAGGTGGCCCAAGTACACAACCTTACTCTGCCCTATCTGGCACTTAGTAGCCTTGATAGTGAGGCCTGCCTTTTGCAGAGCCTCAAGTACCTTCTTCAGGTGGATCAGGTGATCCTCCCAGGTGGAGCTAAAGACAGCAATGTCATCAAGATATGCTGCACAAAAGTCATCCAACCCAGTAAGGACTTGATTCACCAACCTTTGGAAGGTGGCAGGTGCATTCTTCCGACCAAAGGGCATCACCAAAAATTGATAATGCCCACCTGGGGTTGAGAATGCTGTTTTGGCCTTAGACTCCTCAGCTAATCTGATTTGCCAATAGCCAGCTGTCAAGTCAAATGTGCTCAAAAACTTAGCAGAAGCTAGTTTGTCTATGAGCTCATCTGCCCTTGGAATAGGATGTGCATCTGTCCTTGTGACAGCATTGAGTCCTCTGTAATCCACACAGAACCTCATCTCTCTCTTGCCATCTTTGGTGTGAGGTTTGGGGACCAGAACCACTGGGCTAGCCCAGGGGCTCTCTGAGGGTTCAATGACACCCAGTTCCAGCATTTTGTGTACCTCAGCCTTTATACAGTCCCTGGCGTGGTCAGGTTGTCTGTAAAGTTTGTTCTTTACAGGCAGACTGTCACCAGTGTCTACCACATGGGTACACCAGTCAGTTTGACTAGGTATCAAGGAAAACATGTGTTGAAATGATTGTAGAACCTGTCTACATTCCATCTGCTGATGATCAGTGAGGTTGCCTCCAAGGGTCACTCCTTCAACTGAGCCATCTTCAGGGTTCTGAGACAACAAGTCTGGGAGAGGGTCACTCTCTTCCTCCTGTCCCTCATCTGTAGCCATGAGCAAGCCCATGTCTGCCCTGTCAACATATGCTTTTAACCTGTTAACATGGAGTACCATATGGGGACTCCTGGGAGTTCCTAGGTCCACCAAGTAGGTAACCTCTCCCTTCTTTTCCAGGATTGTATGGGGTCCAGACCATTTGTCTTGGAGTGCTGCTGGGGCCACTGGCTCCAACACCCATACCTTCTGTCCTGGCTGTAACTCAACCAAGACAGCCTTTTGGTCATGCCAGGCTTTCTGTAAGGCCTGGCTTGCCTCAAGGTTTTTGGATGCCTTCTCCATATACTCAGCCATCCTGGAGCGGAGACCAAGTACATAGTCCACTATGTCTTGTTTAGGCTTTTTGAGAGGTAACTCCCATCCTTCCTTCACTAAACACAGTGGGCCTCTCACAGGGTGCCCAAACAACAATTCAAAGGGGCTGTAGCCAACTCCTTTTTGTGGGACCTCTCTGTAAGCAAACAGAAGGCAGGGTAGAAGGATGTCCCATCTTCGCCTGAGCTTTTCAGGTAATCCTTTGATCATACCCTTTAGGGTCTTGTTGAATCTCTCAACAAGCCCATTGCATTGTGGGTGATAAGGAGTGGTGAACTTGTAGTTGACACCACATTCCTTCCACATAGCTGTCAAGTATCCTGACATGAAGTTGGTACCTCTGTCAGAAACCAGCTCCTTAGGAAACCCCACTCTGGAGAATACTCCCAGCAGGGCCCTGGCCACAACAGGAGCTGTAGTGGTCCTAAGGGGAATTGCCTCTGGATACCTGGTGGCATGATCCACTACCACCAGTATAAATCTGTGCCCAGATGCAGTGGGAGGATCCATGGGACCCACTATATCTATTCCCACTCTTTCAAAGGGGACCCCCACCACAGGTAGTATTATTAGGGGGGCCTTTGTTGTGCCACCTGATTTGCCACTGGCTTGGCAGGTCACACAGGAGCGACAAAACTCCTTTGTATCTTCATTCATGTGAGGCCAGTGAAAGTGAGGGACAAGCCTGTCCCAAGTCTTGTTCTGGCCTAAGTGTCCTGCTAGAGGAATATAATGGGCCAAGGTAAGAAGGAAGCCCCTAAATTGCAGAGGTATAACCAACCTCCTGGTTGCACCAGGTTTTGGGTCTCTAGCCTCTGAATAAAGGAGCCCTTCATCCCAATACACTTTATGGGTACCTTGAGCATTCCCAGCAGCCTCAGCAGCAGCCAGCTGTCTGAGGGGTTCAAGAGATGGACAGGTTAACTGAGCCTGCCCCAAGTCAGCCCTGGAAGGTCCCCCTGTCCCCAGAAACTCAACCTGATCAGGTTCAAGCTCTTCAGGGACAGTTCCTTCAGGGTCCTCTAGATCATCTTCCTGGGAAGGCTGATCATTACTTTGAGGCAGGGACGAAGGCACAGCCTTTACCCTCCTGTTCTTCTTCTTGGTAGGTGCTTGGTCCATTGTTCCAGGATCCAAGACCTGTGGTTCAGTAAGGCACTTTTTGGCCTGTGACCTGGTCACAGCAAGGACATGTGGTGATATACCTAACATCTCTGCATGTGTCCTGTACTCCACTTCTGACCATAGAGAACTCTCTAGGTCATTGCCCAACAAACATTCTACTGGGAGGTCTGCACTAACCACAACCCTTTTGAGGCCAGTTACCCCTCCCCATGAGAAGTTAACAACTGCCACACTATGTGAAGTAGTGGCATTGCTGGCATTGGTCACCAGGTAATTCTCACCTGGTATGTACTGTCCAGGATCCACAAAGCCTGGTGTCACCATAGTGACACTGGCACATGTGTCCCTGTAGGCTTGAGCCACTTTTTCATTAATTAAAGGAGTCTGTCTGTACTTGCCCAGGTTACTGGGGCTCACAGTCAGGGACAAATCCATGTCCCCATCACAGATCAAGACTGCCTGTGTCAGGGTTCTGTCTAAGTCAGAATCTCCTTCAGTTCCCATAGTGATTCCCACTACACCCTTTGTCTGGGGACCAACACTGCTAACAGTAGTACTGGGAGCAGGTGCCTTAGGGGCAACAGTGTTGGGGGCTCCACCCTTCTTACAATCACTAGTCCAGTGAGTTGTATTCTTGCAAAATTTGCACCAGGGTTTCTTTGGACCTTCTTTCTTCTTCCCTTTAGGCTGGGACCCACCCTCGTTAGTACTAGTTTGGGGCCCTGTTGAAGACTTCTGGTCTTTAGATTTCTGATCTCCACCCTTCTGGTCTGTTTTCTTCTGATCACCCCCTTGTCCCTGGTTCTGGTTCTTTTGCTTAACCCTGGTTCTGACCCATTTGTCTGCCTTCTTTCCCAATTCTTGGGGAGAGGTCAGATCTGAGTCAACCAAGTGTTGATGCAATTGCTGGTTCTGACAGTTATTTAAAATCTGTTCTCTCATCATCAAATTGTACAATCCTGTATAATCAGATACCTTACTTCCCAGCAACCAACCCTCCAAAGCCTTAGTGGCACATTCAATGTATTCAGACCAGTCCTGAGTCTGTGTCTTCTGGGTGTCTCTGAACATTAACCTGTACTGTTCAGTGGTTAAGCCTAACCCATCAACTAGGACACTCTTCAGGACTCTGTAATTTCTGCCATCCTCCTCTCTAACAGCGAGGAGTCTATCTCTGCCTCTTCCTTCAAAGGAGAGCCATAAGATTGCTGCCCACTGGTCTTCAGGAACCTGCTGCACTTTGCAGGCTCTCTCAAGAGCAGTCATCCATTTGTGGATGTCATCCCCACTTTTGTAGGGGGGCACAACCTTGGACAGGTTCCTATTGTCAAAGACCCTATCTTTGTCCTTAGGGACAATGCTGCCACCAGTGGGTATAGACCCACTCTCTTTAGGTTGCCTAGCCTTGTTCAGTTTCTCTTCCATCAGGGCTACCTCTAGCTCCTGCTTCCTGATCCTCAGCTGGGCTTCCTGCATTCTGGCCTCATGCTCCCTCCTCTGAGGGGTGGTCATCCTTATCCTGGAGTGAACTTGAGAGCCTCTAGAGGCATGAGAAGCATTAGATTCACCTGAGTGATTCCTTTGCCTCCCAAGCCCCGTGTTAAGTCCACTGGGGAGATCCAATGGGATGATGTCATTGTCAGTCCCCAATAGCCTTAGGTTAGCTGGGCCACGTATAACACTTGGCACTGGGCTAGTTCTCCCTTCATCCTCACTACCTTCTGTATCAGTACCCTTCTCACTTTCATCCTCTGTAGTATGATTCTCATCTAAGGGGTGACTATTGGAAAGGGGTACCTCAGTAGCATCTTCAGAAGGGGGGCCTCCTGTTCCAGTCCCTAAGGGGCCTAACTGGGAGGCTTTCTTGAGAGCTTTCTGATTTTCATCAGCCTGTAAAAGCTCTCTGAGTTCAGCAGAAGTAGGGTTCTTGGGCTGTTTAAGGCCCCTGATATTTGCCAACTGCCTGAGCTCATTCTGATTTAGGGTAGCAAAGAGAGTTGGTGCCCTCTGGGGGTCACTCTCGACAGAGATGGGTACCTTGGACCCCTCTGCCCCCTCCATTGCTCTTAAGTGTGGGTGGATGTGTTGCAATCTACCTACACTTGGGTTTACCTACTAAACCTATCTAGTAGTTGTAGTCAGGGTGTGCTACTCCCTTTGCTCTACAACAACTAAGTTCAGTAGAACTTAAGTATATCTATCTTGTTTTATATGTACCTAGAGGTACCTATGTGATCTTTCAATTGGTAACCAAGAGATTACAATGGTAAAACACAGCAAGCTCAAATCCAACCGCTGCTCACCAATGTGAGAAGTTGGCCTGGTATATGATGTTCACTAGTTAAAGTGACCACCTTGTACCATGCCAAGCAACCCTTATGGTGTGGTTGTAAGTCAACCTTTTCGGACTAGCTGCCCTAGTGGTAGCGTAGGCTAAGCAGTCTTTGAGGCTAAACTCGTTAAAGCGTGTTAAGCAGGCTGTTTTACCAAATGTAAAACCCTTTTATACCAATGAAAGGACACCACACAGATATATATTCAAAATATATATGTATTTATTTCTCAAAGTAACCCCTAGACTCTTTATGAGCACAGGAGCACAAATCGTTAAACAAGACAATGTTATAATACACAGAAGTTGCACTTTATATGGATGGGCCCTGGTGGCCACTCAAACCATATACTAAAATAGTGGTATAAGTACCACAAACAGGAAAGGGAAATGGCCTAGGGCCTCTAGAATCGCTGGGCCTACAAGGAGCTAACTTTAGTTAGTGACCAGGAGGTCCACGGGTTGCGTGTGCAGTGAGGAAAGTCACACGCGTGCTCCCATAGGTTTTCAATGGGTGCGTAAAAGTTAAAAAGTTACTGCAGAAAGGGTCTTCTGGATGGACTACGATCTCAAGATTCGAAACACAGACCCTAGAGATGATTCTCTACACTTGGGCACCGGAGTGCCAGCTTTACCTCACCCACAGGAAGCGGGTGCATAGGTCTCGAAGTGCGTCGGGTTTCTTCTATCGATTCAATGGAGCCTGATGACAAAGATGCTGCAGGCGGTCGGTCCAGAAGAGCTGCATTGGATCCAAGAGTGGATCGGAGTTGTGGAAGACCTGAAAGCAGAGGGGACAGTGTTCACAGTCACTAGCCAGTGACCGGCGTGGCACCAGGTAGGTACCAGGCGATGTCGGGTGCAAACAGGTGGTGACGTGTAGCTTGTCTCCGCAGCCACGTGGTCCCTGAAGGTCGACGACGTCCAGGAGTGTCCAGGAGTCAAGTCACGAGTTGTCCCACGCAGGCTCTCGCTGTCGGCGGTGTCGGCGACTCGAAAGAAGCAAACAAGCCTTGGCAAAGGCAGGAGTCGTGGAAGTTCAAGAAAGCTGTTGGTTCGGACCAGCAAGGTCAGAGGGGCTGCTCTTTTGGAGAGCAGCTAGGGCCAGTCTGGAGCAACCAGACCAGTGTCATTGATTTCAAAATAGGTCGCCAAAATGGCCACTAGCCAACGGGCCAGGGACCGGGCAGGCGCGTCGAGATGCAAAGTGCAGAGGGGTCCCACGCAGATCGTGGAGATGCTGGAGGGCTCACCTTTGGTGCAGATGCTGCTCGGTGGTTGGGCTTCTCAGGACCCAAAGCACAACTTGGAGGGAGCCTCTGTTGCTGCGCTTGCAGCTTGTCGTTGGTCTTTCAAGATGGCTGGCTCCACGTGTCTCGGTGCCTCCACGGGTTCCTTCTTTGCAGGGACAGTGGATCGGGCGGTGAGAGGTCTGGAGGTCCAGGTCTTGTCGGGCTCTGGGCTCGGGCTCCGGCAGGAGGCGGCGGCAAAGCAGACGTTCAATAGCTGGTTGGTGCTTGCGTTAGCAAGATGGTCACTCCCTGACCATAGGGGAGATTTCCTTCAGTCCTCTGTGCAGCAGAGCGTCGAAGTTCCCGTCTTCTTCTTGTGGTTAAGTTGATTCCAGGATGTCTGAAATCTTTGGACACAGCTCCTACCTTTAAGCGGATTCTAGGGGCCGGACTACCTGCTAGGTCCCTCCCTAAGGGTGGGACCAGGAAGGGGGGTGGTTACACCTCCAATCCTTTGTCCAGCTCGCCCCAGGTCCGGGGCTGGTGTGCCCCAGGACCGGATTGAACTGGCATATGCACCGAGGCTCCTTGTGAGCCTCAGGCATGTCTGGTTTCTTTCAAGCCCTACATGACCAATACACAAAATCCTGTCTGGGGTGGTGCTCGCACCTCCCCTGGCAGGAAACCCTTTGTCCACGTCTCCCAAGCTGGAAGGACTCCCAGCAGCAGGAGGGCAGACTTGTGTCTGTGGTGGCAGCATCCATTTTGTGGAGCTGAGGCTATGTCTGATTTTACCCGGGTTTCAGGTACTGTACATGTCGTGTCCCTCTAGAAGGGTGGAATGCTAACCCCGTCGCCAGAATGGGCGAGGGGTTAGTATTCCAATTCGTATGACACCTTACTCTACATGTTTTGATAAAGCCAAACCAAAGATAGCATTTAACCGCGAGGTTCATAATGCACTTAAGAGTATATGGTATGACGATATCTGGAAACGGTAGAAGGAAGTTGTTCCGACCACTGCAGACAGGCTCAGCTCATGCCAGAGCACCATCTCACATGGAACCAAGCACTCTGCCTTCAGGATTGTTAAGGCCTGCCATAGGAGTGACTTATAGGTTAACATGTGTCCCATTTAAGGTTAGGTATAGGTATACTACACCTAAGTAAGAGGTGGTTACACCAACTTACCCCAGCTGAGTGATCAGCCAGTTGTGTCAAATTTGTTAGGCCAAGCCTGGGGTGGCATAATACATGCTTCAGCCCCTGGCAGGCCTTAGATACACCAATGCCCTGGGTACCTAGTGTACACTGGTACAGGGGCTCACAGGGTGATCCACTTCCAATTGGTTATGCACCTAGGGTGCATAGTGTCAATTTAGTTAGAGAGAACAGCAGGCTGGGGGTCTGATTAGCAGGCCCACAGCCTCGATATGTCAAAAACCAGTGAAGCAAAAAGCAAAAATTTGGGGTGACCATAGGATAGCAGACCCTACTCTCCTACAACAGGTAATCAGGAGAAGGCTGCACTTATACAATACTCGGACGTGAATTCCCTCTTGAGGTAGTAAAGTAACTTCACTGTCCAGCATGCATAGTACACAATAGGTTCAAAACAAGCGGATAATGTGGTTCAATTTATCAAATAGTGTCTGTGTGTTATTAAAGTGAGAAAAATAATCTATAAGAACCTATTCTTCAACTACTATATTGCTGAAATTTAATTTGAATCTCCAGGAGAGGTTTGGCAGAAAGCAGGACATGATGTGATTCTGCTGAGTCTGAGCACAGGGCTCATGTTACAGTCGCAGCCGGCGCTGTGCAGACCGGTTTGGCAGGGGGAGAGTACCACAAGTACCAGAATGCAGGGGAGTTGCTCACTCAGACACAGGACTGCTTGCGCCTGAGTCGGGCATGGAGAGTGCAAGAAAAAACGAGCATGCTGTTAACAGCCGGATCATCGCCAGGCCACACTGTTATTGTTGTCACCCATAGCTGTAAATGGTGATGTAAGGCTGAAGGACAAGCTGTGTTGTCACTCCTGAGGCATTCGAACAGCTCCTGCTTTATACTTCTGGGAAGCGACGCACCGCACTACAATACGAGTCGCTAGGTGGAGGTAGACAGTGCAGGCATGGGGGTTTGTGGGGGAACAAGTAGATGACAGAGGGACCAAGGAAACATGCAATTCCTTGGAGTGTTGAAATCTAAATGAAAAAATAGTTCTATAATTTCAGTAGTAGAGGGATACAACTCATCCAATCAAAAACATGAACTTATTTCTCCATCCACACAAATCATCCCATCGTGAAGCAAGAGACTTGTCAGCAGTGAACATCACAGCCGTTTCTATACATAATGGTATAGTTTGGGACCAAACTCAATATGACATTTTTGGCCCGTCAGAGCTTTTGCAGATTCCACATTTATTCAAGATTTCATTGTGTGACTTTATTACCTCTAGTACCTTTTCTGATGATTGGGACTTCGAGACTGTTAATAACATGATGTTTGATCTAGAGATGTCTACAGTGTTCACAAATCATGACTATTTAGAGGGTTCATCAGACTATGAACAAATGTATTGTTATAACCACTATGGTCATCATTTCTTGCATAAAACGGCATCACCTAGAAATGTATTTATGTATAACCAATGGGAACATTGTCCTACACCTCCAAAGGGTAGCTCAAAAACTTTTGCAATGAAATTTCCATATTTTTCAGGGTTCAACCTATCAAATCCAGAAAAGTTGTATTTTAAGAGTGTGAATATTTATCTGTATGGCGATTTTTCGCACTTGTATTACAAAAGATTGGATCTCTTCTGACCCTCCGTCATTTTCTGCTTGGAGGGCCAGACTTTTGGCAACGTTTAATATGGAATCTGCATTTTATAAAACAAAGGGACTTAGAAAGAGCATAAGGGGGTTAAAAATCTGGAGGCCAATCACAGAATGGATTGAAGAGTCTGTAAGATAGGGCATATTGTGGGATGTTATGGGTTATTATTCTTATCCGTCTGTCAATTATTTATATTGGATTGTTGATGTCTTGGTGCCCGGTAGGGTCACCAGCAAGATAATCTGTTATATCTTGTGATTTGTACCTGTTCCTTGTGATAAAAAATTAATAAAATAAAAAATAAAAAAAATAAAAAAGAATGTGAATGAGGTTCCGTGAATCCTGAACCCGTTCAAATAAGATAGTCGTATCGTGACGATCTTGGTATCAGCGCACCGCAAATGACAAGTGCGGTATGCATGAGTGTTTTCATCATGTCACACCGATGGATTCACTGTGTATTTGACGATCTAGTCTGAACCGTTGGGTTTCATTCTGTGCATAGCAGCCATTTTGTGGTTGCCCTCACATAGGCTGATGACTACAGCATGACCGTGGCCAAACGAGTCTCTAGGGACACATACACCTTAGCTTGAATACGTGTTGACTTCTGTTTGACCTGAGTGAACTGACCCTGTTGCCCGAGGCTAAACTTGTTGAGCCTCCTCCTTGTTAAGCAGCTGGTCAGATAGAGATCAGAGAGCAGGACATTGCTGATTTTATGACACACGCACACACCCCTCTATCTTGCTTCTCATCTGTTTCTGTTTCTTCCTTTATGGCCTAATTATTGACTTGGGTTGAGGTCTTTTATGATGGGCCCGTCCGGCCTGTTCGAGTAAGAATGCTGGATTTTGCCTTGTCATTTTTGGTGGGCTGGACAACTGAAAGTGGGTTTGTCGTTATGTGATACTTCGGTAATGTCATCCTCTGATTGGTCAATTTTTAAGTAATTGATGCTAGCCAGGAACGTGATTTTTGGCATAAAAGACGATGCTCCGCCCTATGAATTTGAGCAGTCTCCTGAGAACATACACCGTGTTGTACTTCTAGGATCTCTGTTACTGGCTGAAGCTAATAAAATTGATCTTTGGCGTCACCAAGAAGAATCCCGTGTCTCTGTACTCTAAGACAGGTGGACCCGAAGACTTTGGGCGTGTCCCCTGCGCCGCTGGGTTTAAATCCCGGTTCTTCAGTTGGCGCCCAACTCTGGGGCGACTTCAGCGGTACCGGTCCAAGCCTGAAGATCGTGAGGAGCTTTGTGTGAAAATTCTGGAGGGAGGCCTACCACTTCATCGACCCCTGTATGTCGTTGTGGTCCGAAAGTCTTTGCTGCGAAGTTCCCCGCTTTCCGACGGCTGCGAAGGACTGCTGCCCTGACTGTCGCCCTGTCTTGGAGCCCTTTGATGATTTGTAAAGCGAGACGATAGACGGGTCTTCTGGCGACGTCATCGATATTTCAGTTAAGTATGCGTGGAGCGTCTCCCAGTCCTTAGTTTGTTTTGGTATCCTTCGGGATCGCTTTGATTTGGTACCTGCAGGCCCCAAAGCCGAGGGACTCGTGTATTCACGAGGCTATCGTTTTGATATTCCCTTGAAGTTTGAAGCTAGACTAGTGAGCGAAGATGCCTGGTCTTAGCAGACTTGGAAAGATATTTTGTTGTGGTTGTAATAGGGATTCCCGATTGGAGGACTCGTGTCCGGTGCCTCCGATTGGAACTCCGACCTATGAGCTCTATTTAAAACATGGCGTGGGCCCCATTACGTATAATGATGTATGGATTAGGTATACTAGGAAGGATGGTGTCCTAAAATGGCCCCAATATGGTAGTTATGACACGGAGATTTTAGATAATTTAGAAGTTAGACTCTTCAAAAAGAAAGCCCGGCCGGCAATGTTTGACTCTTTCCGCCTTTGGCGAAAGGAAGCCAAACAGAAAGAAATTAAGTTAGCGAAACAAAATAAGCGTGAACGAGGTATGTCAATGGTGCAAGCTGCTATACAGTTTAGGGATAATGAGGAAGAACAAGAAAGCGAACAGATGCTTAGGCAACGTAAATTAGCGGTAGACAAATGTTATACAGCTTTGCCGCCTCAACAGCAAGAAAAAATGAAAGATTTTGTGAAAGATCCTTTAATGTCGCATCTATTAAGTTCGCCACCCCCTTATGTTCAGAGTGCTACCGCACCTCCGCCTCTTGTAGTTGCGCAACCTCCGGTTGTTTTACCTCCAGTGGTTCCTCAACAGCCAGCTCTTCTTCCACTGGCTACTACTGCTTTGGCGCAGCCTCCTCAAGGGCCGCCGTCTTTGCTACCTCCTTTATCTGCTACTCCTATACCTATGTTGTCTGTTCCTTCTGTTACTGTTCCGACTTTGGTTCCTTCTCATTCTGCTTTGTCTTCTGTTCTTTTGTCACCTTCACCTTCACCTTCAGCTCGACGGAGAATGACTGATGCGGTTGCTAGTCTCTTTTCTCCTCTGATGGGTTCATTGGGTATGTCTCCTGTTGTAGAGCGTAAGCAATTGCGTAGTCAATTGCCTGGTCCTGATGAACGGACAGTGCTGGATCACTTGGCGCGTAAATGGGTTACATATCCTTCGTACTATGATCTTGAGGGTGTTATGGATGTTTTCCATCAATGGGAAGCACCGAAACAAAGATATGTATTTGATATGATGTGTTCTTTCCTTCGTGAACAATGGGAAGATAATGCGGTAGGACAGACTCCGCCTGAGTTGTTCCGTGTGCAGTCCGAGTTTGCGAAAGGAACTATAGTGGGTTTTGATGTTGAAAAAGCAGGCGCGACATTGTTGTCGTTTAGGAGTGAGTCTCCTTCTAGGTCATTATTTCAGACTGATTCTTCAGTTAGGAGAAATATCCAATGCGTGAGGTTCCTCCCGTTTGGAGACCTGGTGATTTGCAAGCTAATCCACAGGCTCTGCCACATTTCCAGCGCGTTTGGGTACATGTTCCATGGAAGCGTGCCGAAGTCCTAGCTCTTAAGCAGACGCTGCCTGATCCACGTAAAAATCCTGCGGGGTTTTATAAGGAGCTATCTCAAACTGCGGGTTCATGTATTATGAATTTGGCTGATATAGATATTTTATTTGGGAATGTTGTTCCACAGCCTATATGGGGTAAGATTCGTCATACGGATCATGCGCAGGAATTAGGTGATACATGGAATAATCTTAGAACTGCAGATGAAAGACAAGTAGGTGGTGCTAAACCCGAGGCTGTGATTGCTGACCTCCCTGGTAGAATTATTGATTATATGAAGACCTTGATGCCTGCTATGCGTGTCAATTGGGACAAGTTGTCTGCATGCAAGCAGAAGAAAGACGAAACTGTGTCCGACTTTTTCACTAGATTTGAAGAGACATTTGTAGACCACAGTGGTCAAAACATGAGTACAGAAGGTGGTCAACGGTTGTTTGTGCAAAATTTGTTTCCCGAGTTGTGTAATAGGTTGAAGGATTCTGAGAGTGCTTGGGCTGTTTCTTCATCAGCACAGATATTGGCTACTGCCCAGTACTATGAGAATAGAAATAGGGATGAGATAGAGAAAGCGGATAAAAAGACTAAAGAATTGAAGACTAAGGTTCTTTTGCAGCAAGCATATCCGCCTCGCAATACCCAGCATGATTATCAGCAACCCCAACAATATCAGAGAAACTCGCAAAGGTTCGAGTCTTCTCAACAGCGTTTTTCTGTAGGCCCTAATCAGTGTGCGTATTGCAAAGAAGAGGGTCACTTCAAGAATAGTTGTCCGATTTTGTTACAACGCACGAATGGTGCTTCTGGTGTGAGAGGTCGAGGTGTTCAACAAGCACCGCGAGGTAGAGGACGTGATATGTCCCAGATTGCGCGTTCCTTGCCTCCACAGAATTCGATGAATTGTTTTGATCAGCAGAATAGTGCGTCTGGTAGGACGGCTCAGTATTATGCGGACGATTATTCCGTTGAAGGTGAGAATATGGAAGGTAATGATTGCTAGGACAGCCACAGACAAAGAGAGGGAGTTGTTTCAGTTCCAGTAGATCAGAGTGGACCTTATGTTGAAGTGATTGCATCAGGTGTGTCAGAGCCTTTTCTGTTGGATACTGGTGCTGCGAAGAGTTCTATCATGCACTCTAAACTCCCTGGCGCACCTTTGTCTGGCTTAACGAATGTTTCAGTAGGTTTTTCTGGCGCCCCGGTTAGTAATCCGATATCTAGTCCTTTGTCTCTTTCTGTTGGACCTTGTGAATTCAAAGCACCCCTCATTCTGACGACAGGTTGTGGTGAGAACTTGTTGGGATTGGTCTTGTTGAAGAGATTGTATGCGACGCTTTATTGTTCTCCTTCAGCAGTACAGCTTACATTGGGAAAGAGAGTGATCTCTCCGATGTATTTGTCTAAAGATCGACTTCCAGCTGAGTTGTCTTCTCTCCCTGATTCTCTTTGGGCTACTGGTCCTAATGATGTGGGTCTTTTGGAGATTCCGCCATATGTTGTGACGTTGAAGGCGAATGCTAGATTGCCACGCATTCCACAGTATCGTATCTCAAGTGATGGTGAAAGAGCACTTTTGGCGATCATCTATGATCTGATTGAGAAAGGTGTGATTGAGGAAACGAGAGGTAATGTGTGTGTTAGAACCGGCGGTCTCTAGTTGGCAGAGGTATACACTTCTGACAAATAGGGACCAACCAACTCTAGTCAGGGCAAGGGGATTACACACTCAGATAACCCCTGCTACCCCCTTGGTAGCTTGGCAGAGCAGACAGGCTTATCTCAGAGGCAGTGTGTTAAGCATCTATGACCACATACAGTAATAAAGTGAATACACTACAGATGGACACGACACAGGAGTTATTATAAAAATAGTATTTTTATATAAGGCTTAGCACAAGACCAAATAACGACAAAAATATACCACAGTCTTAATAAATACTCTTTGGAAGGAAAAATAATAGTTCAAGTAAGGTTTCTTCTTGGCAAATAGTTCTTTAGCAAAGTATTCTTCTGAGCACAGTTCTTTGGCAACAATGTAACCCCCACAGGAGTCACACGACGTCGAGTCTACAAGATTCCCAAGGTTCGGCGTCGACCGCGAGGAGCGCTACGTCAAGCCTGGAGTCGCAACAGACCCCACAAGTACAGTACCTTGAGAACGAAGAAAACGAGGATCCACGGCGTCGAGATGTCGGCGTCGAGGTCGGCGTCGATCGTGCCTCAGAGTCGGGTCAATCCGCAGCGGCGTCGAGGGATGTCGGGCCGGAGCAGCGCTCACGGCGTCGAGAAGGGCGTCGAGTCGATGCGATCAGCAGCGGCGTCGGGACGGGGTCGCTTGGAGGCAGAGCCGATACTCACTCCTCACTGGCGTCGATACCGGCGTCGAGACGGGGTCACTTGGAGCCGGGGCCGATACCCACTGCTCACTGGCGTTGCTGCTGGCGTCGAGACTGCAGATTTTCCCTTGTGTACTGGAAACAACACTTTCCAGCAATTCAGCAATTCCGTAGATGGTGAAGTCCTTTGGCCCTGTGACTTCAACAGGAGACTGGCACTCTTCCAGTCCTTGGAGATTTTCTAGCAAGTGTTCAGAGAGTACACACCAAGTTCCTCTCGCCTTGTTCCTTGGCAAAAATAAAGAAGCAGCTTTCAGGTTCCTCCACAGCAAAACAGCACTCTGGCAGAAAGGGGAGGCAAGTCCTTAGATCAGCAGGCTTCTTGTCCTTGGTACAGGTTTCCTTGTCAGAAGTGATCTGAGTTCTTGGTTCAGGGGTCCTTCTCTTATACCCCTTTTTCCCTTTGTTCCCTTTGTCCAAGCCGGGCGATTCCCACCATCTCAGGTTTGTTGTGGGTGTTGCCAGGCAGAGGCACCTGGCCTATTCACTGAGCAGGGCAGAGTCCTCAGCCGCCCAGCAGGAGGCGGAGCCAGTATTGTCACTGGTAGGAGCAGGGCTATCAGTCGCCCAGCAGGAGGCGGGGCCAGTATTGTGTCAGGCAGGGCAGGCTACTCTTCCCTCACTCTACGTGTAAACGCCCCATTCACCCCACACTGACTCACTCAGACCTCTGGAGCCACTCAGCCCCTGACACACACACCAACCCAGCAGAGACCGGTAGATAGTTGGACAAGAAAATAGCCACTTTCTAAAAGTGCTATTTTCAAACATAGAATTTAAAAACCATCCAGCCTAAAGGGTGTGTTATTAAATTCTGAGTTCAGGGATACTAAACTCGACTTGCTACCATGCTCCCTGAGTCAGATAGATTATAATGGAGTTAATAATCAGTCTGCCCAGTCTGGCCTATTGGAGGCAGGTAGCCCTTCAATAGTGAAAAACGAAAATGGCTGTAATTCACTATTAGGTCATGCCACACACATCAGGGCATGACCTACCTTTTACCAACAATGCACCCTGCCCTAGGGCCTACCATAGAGGTGTCTGAAATGTGGCAAAGGGAAGGTTTAGAGACTGGTAAGTAGGTTTCCTTACCAAGTCGACATGGCAGTCAGGGACTGCACGCAGGCGCCGCGGTGGCAGGCCTGAGACACATTTTGCACGCTGCTTCTGTGGGTGGCACAACCAGTGCTGCAAGCCCACCAGCAGCAGTTAACTTACACGCCCTTGGCACGCGCAGTGCACTAGACTAGGGTCTGAACAGTAAGTCAACCAAGCCAATCATGGTAACACCAATCAACGTAACAATTTAGCATAGGGAGCACTTGCACTGTGGCACTGATCAGCAGTGGCACAGTGCCCAAAGCAATAATCCAGCAAAAACATCGTAAACAGAGGAGGCAAACAGAAAAAATGGAGGAGAGACTCATGCCAATGATGCCAGGTCTAACACGTGTCCCCTCCAGCTGAAATGTGGGGAGAACTACCCTTCACCCAGGGAGTCCTCATCACTAAGGCGGAAAAATCTGGACAGACCATCAGCATTGGCGTGATCTGTACCAGGGCGGTGTTCCACCGTAAAGTCCATCCCCTGTAGGGAAATGGACCACCTCAACAGCTTTGGGTTCTCACCCCTCATCTGCATTAACCATCTGAGGGGCCTGTGGTCCGTCTGAACCCGGAAGTGAGACCCAAACAAGTAGGGTCTTAGCTTCTTCAGCGCCCAGACCACAGCGAATGCCTCACGCTCGATCGCACTCCACCTTTGTTCCCTGGGAAGTAACCTCCGGCTGATGAAGGCTACAGGTAAGTCTCGGCCCTCCTCATTCATCTGTGCTAGAACAGCCCCCACACCATGCTCTGAAGCGTCCGTCTGGACAATGAATTCTTTTGAAAAGTCGGGTGCCTGGAGGACCGGTGCTGTACACATTGCAGTTTTCAGGGTGTCAAAGGCTTTCTGACAGGCGTCAGTCCAGATCACAAGTCTCGGCTGCTTCCTGGAAGTCAGCGAGGTCAAGGGGTGCACAATGTTGCCATACCCCTTGACAAACCTCCTGTAGTAACCCGTGAGACCCAAGAAGGCTCTCACCTGAGTCTGGGTTTTGGGCGGTTCCCAAGCCAGGATGGTATCTATCTTGGGTTGCAGGGGGGCCACCTTGCCGCTCCCTACTTGGTGCCCCAAGTACACCACTGAACCCTGCCCAATCTGGCACTTACTAGCCTTGATTGTGAGGCCTGCTCTGCGCAGGGCCAACAACACTTCCTGGAGGTGGCGCAAGTGTTCCTCCCAGCTGGCGCTGAACACTGCTATATCGTCCAGGTAGGCGGCGCTGAAATCTTCCAGCCCGGCCAATACCTGGTTAACCAACCTCTGGAATGTGGCAGGGGCATTCTTCATCCCAAAGGGCATCACACGGAACTGGTAGTGCCCATCTGGTGTGGAGAATGCAGACCTCTCTTTTGCCCCATCAGTCAAGGCGATCTGCCAGTACCCAGACGTTAGATCAAACGTACTAAGGTACCGGGCAGCCCCCAACCGATCGATGAGCTCATCAGCTCTGGGGATGGGGTGCGCGTCAGTCTTGGTGACCGAATTGAGTCCTCGGTAATCCACACAGAACCGAAGTTCTGGTGAAGCACCAGGCGCTGCAGCCTTTGGGACCAAGACCACTGGGCTGGCCCAAGGACTGCTAGAGGACTCAACCACCCCTAAGGCAAACATCTTGGAGACCTCCTCCTTGATGTATGCTCTGACCTTGTCAGTCACCCTGTAGGCCTTGTGCCTCACAGGAGTGCTGTCCCCAGTGTCCACATCATGGACACACCACTGAGTGACACCAGGGATCAAGGAGAACAGATCAGGGAATTGTACCAACAGATGGCGACAATCTTGCTGCTGCTCAGGGGTCAGTGTGTCAGAGAGGACAACACCATCCACTGACCCATCTTTTTCTTTTGCACACAGGAGGTCAGGAAGAGGCTCACTCTCCTCCTCCATCCCAGCATCTGTGGCAAGGAGCATGCCCACTTCGGACCTTTCTAAGTGGGGCTTTAACCGGTTGACATGCAGGACCCTTAAGGGGTTCCTGGGAGACTTCAAGTCCACCAAGTAGGTGACATCGCTCTTTTTCTCCACAACCTCAAATGGTCCGGTCCACCTGTCCTTGAGCGCACAAGGTTCCACAGGGGCCATGACCCAAACTTTCTGACCAGGTTGAAGCTCAACCAGAGTGGCATTCTGATCGTACCACCGCTTCATCTCTTCCTGGCTGGCCTCCAGATTTGCCTGAGCAAGATCTCTGAAGCGCCGAGTCTGGTTCCTAAAGGCCAGCATGTAACTATATACATCCTGGGGAGGTTTCCTGGGAGATTGCTCCCAGCCTTCTTTAACCAGACTCAAAGGTCCTCTTACCGGGTGACCATACAAAAGCTCAAAGGGGCTGAACCCTAGAGACTTCTGTGGCACCTCACGGTAAGCAAACAGCAGGCATGGCAAGAGGACGTCCCATTTACGCCTCATTGGTTCTTCAAGACCCATGATCATGCCTTTTAGGGTCCGGTTGAATCTCTCAACCAGCCCATTACCTTGAGGGTGGTAAGGAGTGGTAAACTTGTAGGTTACCCCACACTCCTTCCACAGAGACTTCATATAATTCGAAATGAAGTTGGTGCCCCGGTCTGACACCACCTCTCTGGGGAACCCCATGCGGGAGAAAACACCCATCAGTGCCCGTCCCACCACGGGGGCCGTCACTGTTCGGAGAGGGATGGCTTCCGGGTACCGGGTGGCATGGTCCACCAAGACCAGGATAAACCTGTTGCCCATGGCTGTCTTGGGGTCCAGTGGCCCCACAATGTCAATTCCCACTCGCTCAAAGGGGGTACTGACGACGGGAAAAGGTTGGAGGGGAGCCTTCTGCTTCCGCCCACTTTTCCCACTTGCCTGGCAAGTTTGACAGGTCCTACAATGGATATCTGAATCCCTTCTCATCTGAGGCCAATAAAAATGGGTGACAAGCCTGTCATAGGTCTTGTCCTGCCCCAGATGTCCAGCTAACGGAACGTCATGAGCCAACCCCAGTAGGAAGGCTCTGAAGCGCTGGGGTACCACCAGCACACGGGCTGACCCAGGTTCAGCAGCCTTAGGCTCGCTATACAGGAGGTCGTTCTCCCAGTAGACCCAATGTGATCCTGACTGATCACCTGTCGTTTGGGCTGAGGCCTGCTGCCTCATACCCACAAGAGAAGGGCACACTTTCTGTTCAGCACAAAATTCCTCCCTGGAGGGACCACCATCCTGCTGCCAATGGGTCAGCTCGGGCAGGTCTCCCAGTTCGGCCACTTGTTCTCCTGTCGGTTCCAGGGCATCCCCCTCAGGGTCTGCTCCCTCCTGGACCGCGGGAACGATGGGGGACGGTTTCCCGCGCCCCCTGCCTCTTCTCTTCACGGTTGGGACCTGGGCCATACTTTCAGGCTCCGGGCCCCCATCAACACCCTTACTGACTGACATGGACCGGGTGGTCGCACACACCCACTCAGGCAGACCCAACATTTCCAGATGCGCTTTTCTCTCCACCTTAGCCCAAGGGGAGTCCTCCAAATCATTGCCCAAGAGACAATCAACAGGCATGGCGGGCCTCACAGCAACCTGAAGAGTACCTGAGACCCCCCCCCACTCAAAAGGAACTTGAGCTACCTCACACTTACTCTGTGAGTTGTCAGCAGCTACAACGGGGTAGAATGCATGAGGGACCACCTGCTCTCTGGACACCAAGTGACACTTGACAGCTGTCACACTCGCTCCGGTGTCTCTGAGAGCTTCCACCCTATGGCCATTAATGGTCACCCACTGCCTATATTTCTTAGTGTTACTAGGCAGAGGGGTTGGAGGGACCATTTCCACGTCTCCTAAAGAGACCAGGGACATTTCTGCGGGACCCCACCCACCGGGGGCACCCATCTCATCCCCTCCCAGGGCTACACTCGCTACCTGACGAGGGGGTGCACGCGGCGGTGCATTCGAATCCTTCATGGGACACTGGGGATCATAATAACGGTGTCCCACCTGCTTACAGGCATAGCAGGTCATGGGGCCCCTGTGAACAGGTTTACCTGTCGGGGCCTCTGGCTTCTTTCCAGGGGGAGGCTGGGAACCCTTCCCTTGGTTCCCTTGGGGATTACTTTGGGGCCCTTTCTGAAACTCCCTCTGTTTACCCCTGTCCCCCCCACTCTTCTGCTGGGGACCCTGCCCACCCTTGGCTGAGTCTCCCACTGGACCCTTGTGGACCCTGGTACTGACCCAGCGGTCCGCCTCCTCAGCAAGTTTTCTAGGGTTAGATAGCTTGCTGTCAACAAGGTGCTGGCGTAGCTCTGGAAAACAGTTATTAGACAAGTGCTCCCAAGCAAACAAATCATAAAGAGCATCATAACTATCAACCTTGCTACCCTTTATCCAACCATCCATGGTTCTGCAGAAAAAAGACACATATTCAACCCACGTAGTACCAGGCAACTTCTTACATTCTCTAAAGGTTTGTCTGTACTTTTCTGGAGTTAAGCCATATCTCAGCATTAAAGCATCTTTCATATGAGTATAAGACATCCTATCCTCAGCAGGAAGGCTCAACAAGGTATCTCTCCCCTCGTTTGTAAAGCGGCTCCACAACCCCGTTCCCCAATCCTTCTCAGGGACCCGGTGGGCCAACAATGCTAACTCATACGCTTTAAACCATTGGCTAATATCTTCATTCTTACTGTAATCCTTGATCACATCTTTAGGAAAATAAAACCTACTTTCTGCAGGCACGGATGGAGTGCTGCCACCAGAGGGATTCAACTCTAAACTCTTAGTTTTAAGCTCCATCTCCCTCACCATCTTCTCACGTTCAAACGCTAATTTCTCTCTCTCAAAATCTAATCTTTTGCTCTCCATTTCAGCTTCTCTCTTGCTTCTCGCATTCTCTAATTCCAACTGCCCTCCTAATTTAAGTTTCGCCATTTCTAACTTGTACCCCCTCTCCTTCTCCCTGTCTTCTAATTCTTCGGGGGAAAGGCTCCTAGAGGACGCACTACTGCCTGGAGATGACACTGGCCCACCTGTGGGCTCTTCCTCTTCCTCTTCTTCTTCCTCTTCCGGTACCACCACCGGATCAGAGGGATTTCTGGCCTCTAACCAGGCCTTCAGCGCTTTGAGGAAGTCGTCTTTCCTTGTGAGACCTGTGGTAGGAACTTTAAACTGCTTGCAAAATCCTTTTAGATCTTTTAGCGTGTAGGAATCTATCTTCTCCTTATCGAATTCCCCCACAACATTCTCCACAGGTGTAGCAGCTCCGGCATTCTCCATGGTCAAAACTGGCAGTGTTTAAGAAAATAAGCTCCAGGAAAGCGGAGAACAAAAATAGAATATCCTACCAAAAACAGATTGTGGCTGCGTTATGGTCTGCTTTCACTATGTAGCGTACACTAATCACTGCACATGAGTCATAAATGCAAAGTTCAAATCCTCACCGCTGACCACCAATGTTAGAACCGGCGGTCTCTAGTTGGCAGAGGTATACACTTCTGACAAATAGGGACCAACCAACTCTAGTCAGGGCAAGGGGATTACACACTCAGATAACCCCTGCTACCCCCTTGGTAGCTTGGCAGAGCAGACAGGCTTATCTCAGAGGCAGTGTGTTAAGCATCTATGACCACATACAGTAATAAAGTGAATACACTACAGATGGACACGACACAGGAGTTATTATAAAAATAGTATTTTTATATAAGGCTTAGCACAAGACCAAATAACGACAAAAATATACCACAGTCTTAATAAATACTCTTTGGAAGGAAAAATAATAGTTCAAGTAAGGTTTCTTCTTGGCAAATAGTTCTTTAGCAAAGTATTCTTCTGAGCACAGTTCTTTGGCAACAATGTAACCCCCACAGGAGTCACACGACGTCGAGTCTACAAGATTCCCAAGGTTCGGCGTCGACCGCGAGGAGCGCTACGTCAAGCCTGGAGTCGCAACAGACCCCACAAGTACAGTACCTTGAGAACGAAGAAAACGAGGATCCACGGCGTCGAGATGTCGGCGTCGAGGTCGGCGTCGATCGTGCCTCAGAGTCGGGTCAATCCGCAGCGGCGTCGAGGGATGTCGGGCCGGAGCAGCGCTCACGGCGTCGAGAAGGGCGTCGAGTCGATGCGATCAGCAGCGGCGTCGGGACGGGGTCGCTTGGAGGCAGAGCCGATACTCACTCCTCACTGGCGTCGATACCGGCGTCGAGACGGGGTCACTTGGAGCCGGGGCCGATACCCACTGCTCACTGGCGTTGCTGCTGGCGTCGAGACTGCAGATTTTCCCTTGTGTACTGGAAACAACACTTTCCAGCAATTCAGCAATTCCGTAGATGGTGAAGTCCTTTGGCCCTGTGACTTCAACAGGAGACTGGCACTCTTCCAGTCCTTGGAGATTTTCTAGCAAGTGTTCAGAGAGTACACACCAAGTTCCTCTCGCCTTGTTCCTTGGCAAAAATAAAGAAGCAGCTTTCAGGCTCCTCCACAGCAAAACAGCACTCTGGCAGAAAGGGGAGGCAAGTCCTTAGATCAGCAGGCTTCTTGTCCTTGGTACAGGTTTCCTTGTCAGAAGTGATCTGAGTTCTTGGTTCAGGGGTCCTTCTCTTATACCCCTTTTTCCCTTTGTTCCCTTTGTCCAAGCCGGGCGATTCCCACCATCTCAGGTTTGTTGTGGGTGTTGCCAGGCAGAGGCACCTGGCCTATTCACTGAGCAGGGCAGAGTCCTCAGCCGCCCAGCAGGAGGCGGAGCCAGTATTGTCACTGGTAGGAGCAGGGCTATCAGTCGCCCAGCAGGAGGCGGGGCCAGTATTGTGTCAGGCAGGGCAGGCTACTCTTCCCTCACTCTACGTGTAAACGCCCCATTCACCCCACACTGACTCACTCAGACCTCTGGAGCCACTCAGCCCCTGACACACACACCAACCCAGCAGAGACCGGTAGATAGTTGGACAACAAAATAGCCACTTTCTAAAAGTGCTATTTTCAAACATAGAATTTAAAAACCATCCAGCCTAAAGGGTGTGTTATTAAATTCTGAGTTCAGGGATACTAAACTCGACTTGCTACCATGCTCCCTGAGTCAGATAGATTATAATGGAGTTAATAATCAGTCTGCCCAGTCTGGCCTATTGGAGGCAGGTAGCCCTTCAATAGTGAAAAACGAAAATGGCTGTAATTCACTATTAGGTCATGCCACACACATCAGGGCATGACCTACCTTTTACCAACAATGCACCCTGCCCTAGGGCCTACCATAGAGGTGTCTGAAATGTGGCAAAGGGAAGGTTTAGAGACTGGTAAGTAGGTTTCCTTACCAAGTCGACATGGCAGTCAGGGACTGCACGCAGGCGCCGCGGTGGCAGGCCTGAGACACATTTTGCACGCTGCTTCTGTGGGTGGCACAACCAGTGCTGCAAGCCCACCAGCAGCAGTTAACTTACACGCCCTTGGCACGCGCAGTGCACTAGACTAGGGTCTGAACAGTAAGTCAACCAAGCCAATCATGGTAACACCAATCAACGTAACAATTTAGCATAGGGAGCACTTGCACTGTGGCACTGATCAGCAGTGGCACAGTGCCCAAAGCAATAATCCAGCAAAAACATCGTAAACAGAGGAGGCAAACAGAAAAAATGGAGGAGAGACTCATGCCAATGATGCCAGGTCTAACAGTGTGCAATAGTCCGGTTTTGCCTGTTCTGAAAAGAACAGATTCTTCACAGCCTCCTGTATATAGGTTTGTGATCGATCTTCGCGAGGTGAATAAGATCGTTGTTCCGCAATTTCCTGTTGTGCCTGATATCACCGCTTTACTGACTTTGATTCCGGCTACAGCCACGTGGTTTTCAGTGATCGATTTGAAGAATGCCTTCTTCAGCATCCCGATTGCCGTGGAGAGTAGAGATATCTTTGGCTTCTCTTTAGGAGGCCGAAGTTTCCGGTTTAAACGCGCTCCCCAAGGCTACTGTGAGAGTCCATCGATCTATAGTCAAGCTTTGAAGACGCAACTTGATTTGTTGGTTTTACCTGATGGTGCTGCTCTTATTCAGTATGTTGACGATCTGTTAGTTGCTGCTGACAATGAAGAGATTTGTAGAGAGGCTACTCTGTCATTGTTACGTCACTTGTCGGATTTCCATCATAAGGTTTCTCTTTCGAAGTTGCAGTATTGTCGACAAGAAGTTACCTACTTAGGTCACCTCTTATCGAAGGGGGGAAGAAGATTGACCCCAGAAAGAATTCAAGCGATTGAGAAAATGAGTGTGCCTACGACACAGAGAGAAGTGCGTGCGTTTCTGGGTATTACATCATACTGTAGACAGTGGATTCCTAATTTTTCGTTGCTTGCGAAGCCTTTGATAGCTCTTACTGTTAAGGATACTCCGAATCCTATTCCTTGGACTGACGAATGTCAGAAGAGTTTTTCAGAATTGCGTGATGCGCCGTGTTCGGCTCCTGTGTTGGGTACTCCCGATTACAGTAAGCCTTTCACATTGTATGTCCACAAGAGAGAGGGATATGCATTGTCAGTTTTGACTCAACAGTTTGGCGATAAGCAACGTCCATGTGCTTATTTTTCGTCGACTTTGGATCCGGTAGCTAGAGCGTTGCCGAGTTGTTTGAGAGCTACAACGGCAGCGGTTGTTTCAATCCGACAGTCTGCCGGTTCGGTGATGGACAATACACTGACTGTGATGGTTCCACATGCAGTGGATACCTTGTTGAACCGTACCAAGACACAGCACTTAACTGGTGCTCGGTTGTCAGGTTACGAATTGACCTTGCTAGCAAGTCATGTGCTTATAAAGAGATGCAACACGTTGAATCCAGCCACGTTGTTGCTGATTTCAACTGAGACAGATGATACCGAACAGCATAATTGTTTCCTTAGGACTGAGGAAGAAACGAAAGGGAGGATAGACCTTAGAGACACTCCTCTTGCAGAATGCGATGGTACTTTATGGGTTGATGGTTCGTGTTTCAAGCTTCCGAATGGTGATACGACTGCGGCATATGCTGTTACGACTTTGCATACGGTTGTTGAAGCTGCACGTATCCTATATAACTCAGCGCAAGCGGCAGAGTTGATTGCATTGACAAGAGCGTGTGTGTTGTCGAAAGGGAAAAGAGTGACTGTGTACACTGACAGCCAGTATGCGTTCGGTGTTGCTTATAGCTTTGGACGATTGTGGAGAGAACGTGGGTTTCTGACTTCGCATGGGACCAAGATCCAACATGGTCAATTGGTGAATGCACTTCTTGAATCTCTTACTTTGCCGTTGAAAGTTGCAATCGTGAAATGCAGTGCGCATAAGAAAGTCACGGATGATGTTGGTCGTGGTAATGCGTTTGCAGAGGAAGTCGCGAAAGAGACTGCGAGAGATGTGATGAGTCGAATGTATGTTGCGGGTCCAGCGAGATGGGTTCCAGATAGAAGTATGTGTGAAGATACGATTGAGAGTGTGAAATCCATCCAAGCTGAAGCTACAGAGAAAGAGTTGAATGAATGGAGAGAAAGCAAGGGGAAATTGGACTCGAATGGTTGTTGGGTTGAGTTGTCAGAGAATCAGCGATGGTTATTGCCTGACGCGTATGTACTTCCAGTGGTTACGATGGCACATGGAATGGCTCATATCAGTATGAAAGGGATTTGTAAGTTGTTGGCTCCAGTATGGCAAAATGCTGGAATTCCTAAGTGTGCAGAGAATTTGGTCAAGAACTGTATGGTTTGTTTAATGTACAATCCTGGTAAGGGAACTCCAACTCCAGCTGGTCATTTTGCTCCTCCAACGTATCCGTTTGAGGCTTTGCAGCTAGATTTCATCCACATGGAGAGGTGCAACAACCTGAAATATGTCTTAGTGGTTGTTTGCCCTTTTTCTAGATGGGTGGAAGCCTACCCTTTGACGGACAATACTGCCTTGTCCACAGCTAAAGCCCTTATTAAGGAATTTTTCCGTAGGTATGGTTTGCCGAGAATGGTCTGGAGTGACAATGGGAGTGAATTTGTGGGTCAAGTGATGAAGAAAGTGTGTGATGGGTTAGGAATCCGGCAGAAGTTCCACGCTGCAAATCATCCCCAGTCAGCTGGTCTAGTTGAGTGCTACAATGGCACGTTAAAATTGAAATTGGCCAAAATTCAAGCGAGCTCTGGTCTACAATGGCCTGATGCTTTGCCGTTAGCCCTTCTGTCCACAAGAATGACTGTGCATTCGCGAATGGGTCTGAGTCCTTATGAGGTTGTGTTTGGTCGCCCGGCAAATATTTGGGGAGTGCCGCGGCCGACAAAATTTAGTGAGATAGAGCACCCTGTATTGCTTGACTACCTGTACGAATTGACGGCTAAATTGCGCGTTCTGCATCAACAGGTTCATGATACCTTGCCACAGGCTTCTGAAGATCCAGGGCATGCCATTGAACCTGGCGCGTGGGTGCTCATGAAGAATTTTCAGCGAACCAAGAACGAGCAGCCCCGCTGGACAGGACCTTACCTGGTGTTGTTATCTACCCGTTCTGCAGTACGAGTGCACGGTAAAAAGAACTGGATTCACGGCGTACATTGTAAGAGGGCCCCTTTGCCTCTGCCGTACGACCGGTGGGTCCAAAAAGGACTTCCTGATTCTGACGCTGAAACCGTGCCTCGTTTTCTGCCTTTCAGCGATGCCCGTTTGATTGGAACAAACACTGAGCAAGAAAGTGACGATCTTCTTCAAGAAGCTGTGCCTCCATTGAACCGTTTGAACACTGTTGAACCTGAGCTACTTTTCCGAGAACAGACATTGCCTGGCAAAAAGCGTTATAATTTGCGACCGAGAGTCGCGGGACAAATTAAAAATTAAGTTCTTTCTTTGCTATTTTTAAGGTTAGCTCTCCTCCGAGAAACTATTTAGATTTTTGTTTTTTCGAACCGCCATCCGGGTTCAGCTGTAGGGTCGCGGTGCCAAGTCCTTGGAGTGCAAGCCGAAGACGTTAGGTCGACGGTTCTGGTTGGTCTAAGGGCGTTCCCTGGACCGACAGGTGCATTCTTTAGCACGGAACACCCATCCGCCGCGAGCAGCACGATTAGAGGATGGAGTTTTTCGGGATGGAGAGACCTGCTAAAAGAATGAGCTTCAAGAGCAAAATGTGTATAGTAATGAGTAGAAAACGTTTTTTAATATTATGTCTGTTTATGCTGTTTAGTTTAATGATGTTTTTAATTGGATATGTGACATTCTCTTTTTCAGTAACATTCATGCCCACCACGCAACCTATGCCTCCTCCTACTGTTTCTTCGCATTCTTTTCACCCTCTGCCCGAACATGAGTCCATTAGGAGAATGGAATTCGCTAATAATTCCTTTGTTCAGCTTCTGCACCAACACCAGCTAGTAGTGAATACAACTAATTGTTGGGTGTGTGGCCTTATGCCCCATACTACCGATAAAGGTATTCCTTACCTGGTCCTGCCATTTAGCTACAATGGTTCTGTGTGGGCATACAGAACAATGTTCATTTATGCCCGTGAAGTTAACCCCCTACGTTCTGTGAAGGATAATCCGAAGAATAGTGCTCTGGTCAAGGGAGTAGTCGACATGATTAGAGGAATAGTTTCCTATGAGGCTATCCCGAGAGATGAGTCGCTAGCGTATATTGGATGGAACGTTACTGGATATGGAGTTAGTCTGAGTGGGAACCAGCGAGTGAAAAGATCCTCTCCGATTTGGATAGTACCACATCAGGGTCATTACTGTCTGCAAGGTAATGGCAAGAATCCGAGAGCTCAGTTAGGGAAGAGTGTTTGCACTGAGACGTATGTTTTTGCGTCCCAGACTTCCCCATCGTTTCTAGCAGCTAAGGGTACCTACTTCATTTGCCATGACAGAGCGTATACATGGTTGCCCCCCGATTTCTCGGGCACATGTTTTGTCTCGTTCCTGTTGCCTCCTACCTTTACAGCTGCGGCAGATTACCACAAAATGAGAGTTGTTAGAGGTGTCTTCAGTAAGGAAGATACCGCAGAACAAGAAGTGGGAGATTTCTAGAAGGGTTTTCTGTCGTTTTGGGGACCTATGGTTAACAGCAGGAACATACGGCAATTGACGAGAGTGGTTGAGTCCACCATAGTCGAAACTGCTGGTGCCCTTGGTAACTTGACTGCTGAGCTCCAGTTGGATCGACTTATGACTCTTCAGAACAGAGTGGCGTTAGATGTCATACTTGCAGATAGAGGAGGGGTATGTAAATTGATTCAATCGAGCTGCTGTGTTTTCATTCCAGACAACGCTCCGACAGTTTTCCAAGCCATTTCCAAGCTACATAAGATTTCCGAGTCTGTACATGTGGACGAAGGAGACTGGTCGTTAATGGGATGGTTCTGGGGATTGCTATCCACCTGGGGATGGAAGATTCTGATGGTCATTGGGATGATATTAGCTATCCTTTTCCTGTTCTGTCTTTGTGTACAGTGTGCTCCTGCTATATGTGGCCTTTGTGCTACTTCGTGTTCGAGGAGACCTGTCCAGAGAGAGTTACTAAGTACTAGGATGATGCTACAGCAACATCTTAATGATCTGATGAATATAGACCTGGATTCAGATTGACGTGAGTTTAGGTTGTTGCCTATGTAAGGGCAAAAGGAGGGTCTGAGGTTCCGTGAATCCTGAACCCGTTCAAATAAGATTGTCGTATCATGACGATCTTGGTATCAGCGCACCGCAAATGACGAGTGCGGTATGCATGAGTGTTTTCATCATGTCACACCGATGGATTCACTGTGTATTTGACGATCTAGTCTGAACCCTTGGGTTTCATTCTGTGCATAGCAGCCATTTTGTGGTTGCCCTCACATAGGCTGATGACTACAGCATGACCGTGGCCAAACGAGTCTCTAGGGACACATACACCTTAGCTTGAATTCGTGTTGACTTCTGTTTGACCTGAGTGAACTGACCCGGTTGCCCGAGGCTAAACTTGTTGAGCCTCCTCCTTGTTAAGCAGCTGGTCAGATAGAGATCAGAGAGCAGGACATTTCTGATTTTATGACACACGCACACACCCCTCTATCTTGCTTCTCATCTGTTTCTGTTTCCTCCTTTATGGCCTAATTATTGACTTGGGTTGAGGTCTTTTATGATGGGCCCGTCCGGCCTGTTCGAGTAAGAATGCTGGATTTTGCCTTGTCATTTTTGGTGGGCTGGACAACTGAAAGTGGGTTTGTCGTTATGTGATACTTCGGTAATATCATCCTCTGATTGGTCAATTTGTAAGTAATTGATGCTAGCCAGGAACGTGATTTTTGGCATAAAAGACGATGCTCCTCCCTATGAATTTGAGCAGTCTCCTGAGAACATACACCGTGTTGTACTTCTAGGATCTCTGTTACTGGCTGCAGCTAATAAAATTGATCTTTGGCGTCACCAAGAAGAATCCCGTGTCTCTGTACTCTAAGACAGGTGGACCCGAAGACTTTGGGCGTGTCCCCTGCGCCACTGGGTTTAAATCCCGGTTCTTCATGAATAAGACAGGAACGAGAAATATGTTAACCAACACGAAACAGATTTATTCTACAACCTTTATTACCCAACTGTCTAGACAGGGTTTCGACTTTTGGAAAGATAACATTGAAACAAAATCTGTCTGGGGCACAAAAGATTGGCAAGTACAGGGGGTAGAAGCTTTGTTTAGAGCCTGTATCATCCCTGAGCAAATTATGTTTTTGAATGACACTGTCCAGCAAACGTCTTGCCTTGGATTAGCCAAGATCAAAGACATGAACACACTGACCATACCTATACCTGCAAGCAATAGCACTACCCGGGGGGAGGTCGACGTACATATTATTTTGCATCACAACAGATCAGATCCAGAATGAAAAAAATGGTTGCTCTGGCCCACAGACACGAACAACTGTCAAGATCGATTCCTGAACAAAACACAGGGTTTCACTATCAATAGGCCAGACTCATGCTATGTTCAAAGACAGCATCCAGGGGTAGTAACAGTATAGGGAAACTCTGCTTTGATTGGCTACAGACAGCTACACTGAAGGATGTAAAACAACACTTAACTTTACTTCAAGAAGGCGCAGACCTTAGGGAATTCTTGCTAGAACCAAGAAAACCACGTCAAAAACGTTTCATATATGCCGGTATCTACGCTGCTTATAATGAAGCATGGAAGGTTATCCAAGCAGAGACTGCAGAACGAATACGAGAAATTGATCGTATTAATTTAGAGAAAACTCTCTCTGTAGTAGACAATGGGTTAACGACTCTGTCGTCCACGATATATTCATTGGACAGCATTGTGTCTTCTGTCATAGACATCATGGAACAAGACTTGATCATGTTGCAACATGGTCAGTCTCAGCTACGTTCTATCATGCTATTAACCTGGACGCTACAAAACTTGCGTGCAGGCTATGTGCCTTGGCGTTTAATAAACACTACGTCACTGTTTTCAGAATTCAATCCCACTGATAAACAGATCAAACTGGCACAAAGGGGAGCAGACTGCACTGTGCTGAGCATTGAAAAACTGGAACAATTACCATTCACAGTGGCAGAAAAACATGGTAAAATTACTCTGCCTGTTACAACTTTTCATTTTCTGTATTTTTTTTTTTTCTTCAAATCTGTTTTTATTTATTCCTTAAGCATAGTTGCAAACTTACAGCTCACTGGCATATGCATTCCGTAGTCGGAACTCTTTGGGTCAATAGCATTATACATCGCACACACAAGGGACATGGTCATATAACAAACTTTTCATTTTCAGTATTGCCTAAAACATATAACAGTGGGCAAAAATGAAAGGTTGGGTAAAGAATACATCAAGACATCTTGGGATTTACCTTACAAACATAGATGTTGGAGTGGGGAACGTGAAGTGTTTCTTACTTACCGGGGAAAACTGTGAACACACACTAAGCGGTTCTCTCCTTTGTCAGGGTATTAACTTACACGGGGCCTGTGATGGTTCCACTACAAACTTATCCTGTCAACTGCAAGGTACACTGGCTGCAGTGATTAATCCAATTTTTGGCTAACTTTCTAACGGAGTTACATTATGTTAATGATCACAGCTGCTGTGGCATGTTGCCAGGTATTCCATATCTAGTTACTGTTACATCCAGGGTCACTTGCTGTATGCAAGTATTGTTTCCACAAATAGACACAGTCAGGGAGTCGCCTTTATGGCCTTCACTGAAGATCTCTTCCAAACGAATTGATACTCTAAGCAGAATGAAAGCCATTATTTTACAAAAAACAGTGCCACTGACCTCGGACAGAGAAACCTATGATCTCCAAGTCGCAAGGACTTCTACGGAGATACATAGGGCCCGATTCACAGAACTAACTTAAGACAAAATCCTAAACTTACTACCATTTTGGTATTCACAGAAGGCACTTACTCATTTTGGTATTCACAGAAGGCGCTTACTCATTTTGGTATTCACAGAAGTTAGGAGTCCTAACTTTAAGACTGCAAGGTACACTGGCTGCAGTGATTAATCCAATTTTTGGCTAACTTTCTAACGGAGTTACATTATGTTAATGATCACAGCTGCTGTGGCATGTTGCCAGGTATTCCATATCTAGTTACTGTTACATCCAGGGTCACTTGCTGTATGCAAGTATTGTTTCCACAAATAGACACAGTCAGGGAGTTGCCTTTATGGCCTTCACTGAAGATCTCTTCCAAACGAATTGATACTCTAAGCAGAATGAAAGCCATTATTTTACAAAAAACAGTGCCACTGACCTCGGACAGAGAAACCTATGATCTCCAAGTCGCAAGGACTTCTACGGAGATACATAGGGCCCGATTCACAGAACTAACTTAAGACAAAATCCTAAACTTACTACCATTTTGGTATTCACAGAAGGCACTTACTCATTTTGGTATTCACAGAAGGCGCTTACTCATTTTGGTATTCACAGAAGTTAGGAGTCCTAACTTTAAGACTCCTAAATGCCTTCTGTGAACACCGAAAGCCTTAAAATTAGGATTTTTCTCAGTTTAGTAGTAGTATAGTTAGGACTCCTAACTTTAGGACTCCTAAATGCCTACTGTGAATACCGAAAGTCTTAAAATTAGGATTTTTCTCAATTTAGTAGTAGTAAAGTTAGGACTCCTAACTTTGGTACTCCTAAATGCCTTCTGTAAATACCAAAAGCCTTAAAATTAGGATTTATCTTAGTTTAGTAGTAGTGAAGTTAGGAGTCCTAACTTTAGGACTCCTAAACTGAGAAAAATCCTAATTTTAAGACTTTCGGTATTCACAGAAGGCATTTAGGAGTCCTAAAGTTAGGACTCCTAACTTCTGTGAATACCGAAGTGAGTAAGTGTCTTCTGTGAATACCAAAATGAGTAAGTGCCTTCTGTGAATACGAAAATGGTAGTAAGTTTAGGATTTTGTCTTAAGTTAGTTCTGTGAATCGGGCCCATACCCTTTTGTATACAAACTGCCCTGTACATTTCTCAGAAATGTTAGATCGAATCTTAAACATGTCTGTATTATACATGTATTTAAGAACGTGTGTGCAGGACTGTTAGCACCTTTTCAAGCAGTCCTCGGAATTTTTCCAAATTTCGTGCACTCTGTGTTTGGCGGACTGCCGCTCCTTTTAGCACTCGTTGCAGGGATCCTATTTTTACTCCTACTGCTACGATATGGCAAGCCAACTCACCATCGCACCCAATTCACCATGGAGAGAGCTCTATTGGAGATGAAGTGTCGTGAGCGCATCGTCCAAATTTTGGGTTTACCTCGTCTACGAGAATTAAATACCACATGGTTTCTGTCATTGAGACCAATCTGGCAAGATTGCATCTTACCTGCTCTACGCTGCCTGCTCTGCGGTGAAGAATGCATGCTAGACATCTGTCTAACACTTCCATCAGTCATGCCTACAGATATCGATACTCTGCTAGACCCGGTAACGGCCCATGCTCTGTGTTGTCCCCAGCGGCTACCAATCCTGATGACGGCATTCATTGAGATCTCACAGACGCAAATTGCTACTGCTGGGTACGAGAAGAAACATCAGGCACGCAGGTAACATTCGATTCGAAAATTGCTAATGCAACCAATGCTGAAGGCGATAGTTCACATCTATGTGCAGTTATTCTTCTAAATGAGGTATTCCAACTTTCACCTACAAGGGTAGACGACTTTTTGTCTACAGGATTAGAAGATTTCATGCTTTCTCCAGGCCCACACACTGGATTTTGATTCAGGCACACAGTGTTCCGATGAGACTCTGAATTTGGCCTTCATTCTTTTCAGACAAGGGACTAACTTTGGAACTTTTTTCCTATGATTATTTTTTTTTCCATATTTGTATTTTTTAATTTTTTGGCACAGTAATCTGTTGATAGTAGAACTATTCATGGAGGACAGAATTCTTTGAAAATCTTCGAAGGACATTATGCCGCCTTGTCACATCAACAATTGATTTGTGTTAACCTGATATGAAATGGTTTCGGCCCTTTTTTTTCTGTATTAACGAGCCATTTTATCATGTGTATATATTTCTGGTTCATTCTTTTTAGCATTTCCAATGCACCCATATGCTTAGAATGAATTATTGCTTTTAATATGTACAGAAACTTATGCATAGCAATGGTTTTGTAATGCATTTTTAGGACATATGTTTTTAGATATGTTTTAGCATGTTTTAGATTATCATGCGATACTCTCTTTTAGACATGTTTAGTATGTTTAGGATTTAGTAATGTCGTTCATACGAAACTGGAGTGGGTGTTGTGTGTAGATTTAGATTCCATATATAGGTTTCCCGATTAATGCCCTTATATAGGTACAATTCATATTGCCCTTATTTAGGCATAGAAAATCCAGCCCTTATTTAGGCATTGTCCATGCTAACCTAATACAGGCATGGTCTCCTACATCCGTCAATCCACGTCACAACGAGTTCTTGGAAAACCAGACTCTTAAGCCTCTAGGAATTTCCCTTGCTTGGATATTGATTTATCCAAGAACTCATTATTATGCATGAACATCTATTCCTTAGGGGTTCATTCATGATGTTCCGATGCCTGACTTTTACGTCAATAAAGGCATTCCTAAACACCTTCAAGGTATACATATACCTGCACTTGCCCTGGCCAACCACGGTTCCGGTACGGTCCAGCTCGACTGCCTACTTGCGGTTCGCCACGGCAAGTTCGGAAGGAGATCGAGTTCCAGCCGGACGCACTGACCAGACGCTGTCATCCTTCTCGCAGAGAATCCGGCTCCAGTGTTTCTGACTCCCCTTGCGGGGTGTTAGATATCGAGTCCCGGAAAGAGATTCCAACCTCACACATTCGAAGGTATGGAGCAGACTAGAACTTAGACAAACTTCTGGCAACTCTTGCAGAACTTAAACTATAGCTAGCTATACTTTAGAAAACAGCACGTACTTCTTACCTCGTACTACACTTAGGTTAGGTACACTGGGGTAGAACAATTTAGAAGCATCAGATGAGTATTCACATTTTAGCCTGTGTTATTTATGTATGTATTTTATGAATATATGTCATAGCTACAAACCATGCTATTGCAGAATTATTTTATCTTACTGCTAACTCTGTACATATTGTACTTCGCAGCCTGTCTTACGATTGTAGCAGTTCATATCTTTTGCATGAGAAATAAGACTGTTCAATAAACCCTTTTTATTGAAACGCCCGTCTCTCTATTTCTGTGCAACTCTGTAGAAACGAAGCATGCACGATTGACTGAGTGAAACTGTTATCTATTGTTTCCACGGTTCTGAGATTGTTCCGACTCTAAGGGAAACAAAGTTGTCATGTTTATGCGGTTGTCAGAAACTAATCCCTTCTTGTTTATTCAAGAAGTTTCTAGTGACCTCTGAGTTAGCTGGCACACACAAGTAATTACGTTTAATGTACTCGATAACGACATACTGACCTCAGTCCTATGTCAAATCTATAGTGTATATTATTCCAATGCGCAGAGCCTATCAGGGATATAGAAACTACACTACAATATGAGGTCAGGGCAGTGACAATCTCAAATCCAAGAGCAGGGTCTCGCCTTTGCTCCACCAGTGGCTACACTCGTACATCAGGTAGGCCCTCGAGGTTCCAGACGTCAACCAAAAGAAAGAAGCAAAGGAACTAGGGTAAGTGTAAACTACAGGCTAAGTTGAGGGGGGGAAGTGCAGGGACACCGCCAAACCGTGAGGCACGTCTAGGGGAATAAATGTGCAGGTGTGTAGGGTAGGGTACAAGCAGGAGACGTAGCGAGGGCCCGGTTCACTCCACAGGGTTCTCCCTCCTCCCGACTCACCCTGTAAACCGTTCCCGTACCTGGGATAGCCACGCTCCTCCGGGAGCGTGGCTGGGCGGAGCGCGGTGCCGTTGGCCTCCTGGCATTCCCAGGGCTCCTGATGACTCGTCAGCATGGCTCGGCTTTCTTTCCGGCGATTTCGTTCGTCCTCCATAAGTGGCGACCTCCGTCTCTCTTCCTTCCTCCTCGCTGGTGATTCCACACACCGGAGTCAGGGGCTCCCGTCTCCTTATTGGTCCAGGCGTGTAGGCGTCATCAGGGGGTTGGGCTTCAACCGGAGGGCTTCCCCAGTTAAAGGCGCCGCTTTGAAAGTACGGTGTTACCTCCGGCATGGGATATGAGGGAACTTCCCATTCGTCCTGCTGTAGGGAGACAAGAGGGGTAGGGAAGGGGTGTCACAGTCGACCAGTCTGTACCGTGTTCGTTTCCAGTCCCGGATTACCCCGCCTTGTCACAGTCTCCTTATGACCTTATATCCTCTAAGCTATGTTTGGCTCTAGGTATTAAAAATATTTCTTTGCATAGTGCATAGTATGACCATTGTCCTATTGTCTAATGTAACTAGACATCTGACATCCCTCTGAATACATCCACAAATACTAGAACAAACACATATTTACATTATTCATTTTCCATTTTCTGTACTCCCTGCAACCAAACAATGCTACAGGACTAGAAGCATCCCGGGGAAGAGGAAAATATAACTGGGGAAGATTATAATTCAGAAGTGACCGTTGGAGCAAGGGGTGGATCTTTGGTAGGCTTTGGAATATTCTGCGGTTGGATTCATCACAGAGAATGAGAGTTCCAAAGAGAAGAGCCTTTTAGGTGCAGAACTGTTCCCCAAACTGCTTCTGTTTTAATGGGAGCAATGCAAGATGGTGTTGGAAGACTGACCGTAGGCATCTGGTTGTGCGATATAAGCTGAACAGTTTGGAAAGGTTCTCTTGAGCTGTGCCATTCAAAGATTGTTGTACAATGCACAGGATTTTAAAGTCAATCCTTTGTATCACAAGCACAGAATGGTGTGATCTCCATGCTAAAGTAATGTGGCTAGAGTTATTCAAACCAAAGATGAGGGATATGGCAAAATGTTGTCCTCTTTGTAGCCTGATTAACGTACTGTCTGTTAAATCACCATAGCTGGCATAAAAGTGCATGATACGGCTTTCGTTTTCATCAGGGCAATCACGTATTGGGTTTGAAAAACAGTTTCAAGGACCGGATGCTGAGAAAATCTGTTTTGTTTCCTTCTTGATTGCCTGAAGAAAATGTGATTCCTCCCAGAAGTCACGGTGCCACCCTGCACTTACATGTACATTTAAATGGTGTCGGGTATCTCTCCAAGAGGGGATAAAATGTGTCTCCTTTTTTTACCACAAGTGTAAAAAAAACTCTTGGCCGGCTTATAGTTCTTGATTGAAGATGAAGCGTAATGCAAATGTGGATAAGCTAGGCACTACACTATCCCTGACATTAAAAAAGAGCCAAACAAGAATTCCAAAAGAAAATCCAAAAGGAAATCCATCTGTAAAGGAGCAAAAATCAAGGACATAAATAGGAGCAAGTGGCTGACAAATGCAACAAAAATAATGGAACTTATACATTGCAATTTATCCTTCACTATTTAATATGCCTCTTTTATATATGATTCAAATAGAAATTGACATCTCAGGAAAAGCCTCAACTTGATCTTGGATTGGGAGCCTCAGGTGGAACCCTCGGTTCAGACCACCATCTCCTAATGAGCAATTCAAAAGACTTGACCATGCCCATTCCACTAGCTATGGTGGTGGCTTGGTACACGAAGATACCCATATTTTTGCCAAATGCAGAACTTTCTCGTTTGACCTCTGCCCTTATCGTCCAATGCTTCCTATGGGTCACAGAGTATCCTTTTTAGTGTCCATGGAAGCATCAACAGGTTCCAGGCTATGTGGATGCCAAGTTGTGTGCCGAGCATCGCATCCTGCTACATGCCACCTGATTAAACTTTAAGTACATTGCCTTCCTGGGAGCCCTCAAAATCTCTGGGAAAACTCTTGGCATGGATGTGACAAAGAGGGAAAATCCATTGGAGGTGACCAAGATGAAAAAAACAATTGTCGTTTAGTTGACATGAGCAAAGAAGGATAATTTGGTATCGCAGATGGCACCCACATTTCTGACAGTCACTGTAGATTAAGGGAGGCCAAAGCGAAAGGCCAGATTGTTGTTAGAGTTTCCAGTTTTTCAGGACATCTTAAACTCTGCCCCATTTATACAGACCCAGTTGTTTGTCATTCATTATTTTTTGTAAAACTTTTTATTAGAGTTTTATGGAAAATACAAACCAAACTTTGCACATAAACACTCATTACAGTACAATGAAGCCACTGCAGCTCGCAATACAATTTCTCACGATATTTTTTATTGATGCCCCTTAGGACAGACGTTAATCTCTCGCTCTGATTTTCAGCATTATGTGGTGGCGAAGGAACGTATCTCACTGTCCATGGACCATGACTTAGGTGGGCATGGTTCAATATTTATCCCTGGGTATCCAGTCTAGTCCTTCCAAATTTTGTAATTCTTGAGTGAGCATCCCTGGGCCTGGGACACCAGGCACATACAGTAGTCCATCCCCTTTGCCCACACGTCCAGGGAGCGGGCCTCCGAGTTATTTCAAGCTCTTACAATATTTCTTTTTGCAATCAGTAGACACAGCAAGCCCTTTTATCTCTGTTTTCTCCAACAACATCTGCAATATGCAGTCAAATCAGTCGGGCCTCCCTGGGGATCCCCCAACCTCTCACCACCTCAAGAGTCCCCAACACCCACTCCCAACAATGCGACAGAGCTGAACAGTTCTAAAAGGTAGGTAGTAAATCCCCTGTGTTATTTTTGCAACCCAGGCAAGTCCCAGAACTAATCAACCCCATTCGGAACATCCATGTTCTCCTGAGGTATGTGTGGGTGTATTAATGTAATTTGTATGAGGGAGTACTGGGAAGCCATCACTGCCTCTCTAGGAGCAGCCACAGCCTCTCTCCAATCTTCGTCAACCAGCGGCCCTGGGTCACTAGACCACACATCTCTCAGTCTCACCAGTGGATCTGACTGATTGCAGAGCAGCATCTGATTTAGTACTGACAGTTTGTGGACTTTGATGTGTAGGATTAAGCTTTTCTCCTCTAGAGGTGAATATTTCGGCATCCGATGGTAGATATGGTATCCGATGGTAGATATGGTTTAAGCGCATGCTGAAGATGGAGGAATCGTAAAAATTGGGAACAATGCAGTTGATATTCTTCTTGCAGCTCTGTAAAGGACTTAATGGAATCGTTTTTCAGCATATTGCCCAGTGTGGTTATACTTATAGTATCCCATTTTTCTAAGCGCAGACAGCTTGGGGAGTCTAGTCTCCCTCCAAAGCGGGGTCTCCAGAGTAAGCCGTTTTGCCCATACAGCAGCTTTTGCAGCTTCCCTCCAGGTGGTTAGCACCATCCAATGATGGCGGATAAAGTCTGTGGTAAGTCACCGCCATACAGCAAATGAGAGAAGCTATCTTGCCCCATTACCCATCCCTCCGCCGTATAATTTGGGTCTTCAAACCCCTTGAATCAGCAGTCATTGAGCACCAAGAGGTGTGCTGCTCCGTAAAGAACTCCTGATCTGGGGTGGCAATGCCACCCTCAAAGGTAGGTCTACAACATTTTTCATGGGCGATTTGAGGTACTCCTCTGTTCTATTATAGATCTCTTAATAGTGCATTAGCCTTGGCAATGCAGCTTCTACCCACTGGTAAGGGGACATTCTTGAGTTGATATAAAAGTATCGGAGGAACACCATTTTAAAATTTGCCAAGTGGCATAGCAGGGACAATGGGAGGGAAGACCAACGCTTAACATCCCTGGGTAATCTCTTCGGTTGAGCATTGAGTTTGGTCTTCAGCACCAAAGCTCTGTTTTCAGTTATATGCAGTTAAATGCCTTCCCAGCAATTTGAATATGGCCGAGAGAACCAGTAATTTTGGGGCCCATGCCATGACCATAGGGCATTGGGCATTAGGGTAGATAGAGGACTTGGCCTTATTTATATGAAGGCCCAAGTAGATCCCAAAGGTTTTATCATTTTTTTTAACTTGTACAAGGCATTCATGCAATTCAGATGTGTGTTCTGATTTTTTGCAGATTCTTATATGGATTTGATCGTCATTGGAATGCATATGATAGCCAACCTTATGTAAATATGGGTTGTTGTGAGGGAAGCCACATACATGGTACGAGTAATGAACCCTAAGGCACTCTGTGGGTAACTTGAGTAGATTCTAATAGGTAGGGGTCAGGTTCTACCCTAATGGATGTGGTCTGAAATCAACTAAACCATTTAAAGACAACACCACCGAAGCTAAGTGTGGTTTCCAGTTGGCAAGGACAACGCTGTTGTAAACTGAATCAAAGGCAACTATCAGGGCTAGGAGAATCAGGGTACAGCTATATCCTTTGTTGATTGTACAACTGAATTCTGGATTTTGTTGTACAAGAATATAGGGAATAGAATATTGATGGACGAAATATTGAAAGGTAAGTGCATATAGGCAAGTATAGATTTACTATTCCTAATTCCACATTTATGTACCTTGAAGATACATGTACCACTTAGGTACATATATGTTGAGTTAAGTATAGTAGATCTAGACTTCCTGTCTATATTTAAAAATAAATAAATTGTCCTCGATATTGTGTCCCATCGATATTCTGGGAGCGATGTTCAGAGTGCACACCTCCTTTGTCCTTACTGAGAGGAGCTCTTCCCTAACGTTTATTAAGGAAAGTTCAGCACTTCTTGATGTCCTGAAGCCAACTGTGAGGATTGTGGTGTATTATATGGTATGATTGCGCAACCTTATGTATGATACACTTGAAAAGCTGTATTGGGTCAAGCCAGGCTTGTTTGTAAAAATCTTTAGCTCAACAGTGGGTATACATTTTCAAGTAAAACATAAATCTTAGTTTTTTAGTCCAAAGTGCAAATAAACATTTGTAACCGTAAAGTTTAGAAACTTTAGAAAAGTTTGAAAGAGTTGTGTTCAACTACTCCAGCACGAGTAGGGCGACCAAATCCAGCAGGGAGAAGGTCAAGGGGGGCACTAAGGAGTATTTGGACAGTTACCTGGTCACCAAAGTAGTCACAAGTCCAGTTCCACACTTTCCATCCAGACCGCCATAGACTTTAATAGAGTTGTCCTGATGATGGAGATGAAGGATGCTGAGAATACTGAAAGATGCTCTTGGTGCTGTGCGGTCAATGGGTGTGTCCTTGTGGCTATTCCTCAGTCCACGGGTAAGGTGGGGCAACTTTGGCCATAGGGGTCGGTGTCCCTCAAAGTCCTCTTTGAGCCAGTAGATGGGCAACTTCTGCTGGACTACCAGTCTCCATCCGTAAACAATGGGTCCAGCAGTATCCTTTGGTGAATATCTTATTCATCCAATCTGGATTCAGATGACACTCCTGGGTTAAGCAGACTCAAGTGCAACTTTTGGGCATCGAGGATCGGTCTCTTGGGATGCCAAGTGGTGTTTTTTTTTTTATTTTAAAAGTTTTATATAGCGCTAGCTTCACCCGTGGGTTTCAGAGCGCTTAACATACACACAGGAGAGAAAAATAAATTGCATTACATAGCAATACCTAAGGAAGCAAAAAAAAGATATAAGTAAAACATAATAATTAGGCAAACAGTGAAGGGGAGGGAGAAAAAAAACGCAGGTGGTTGACACATTCAAGTAACCACCTATCCTTGATGGTCAAGTGAGAGGGGAGTCAGCTAGGATATTGAAGTCTAGGTTAGTTGACGTTGGTCGGTAAAGTATTTGTTGAGGAGATGAAGTTTGAGGTCCCTTTTGAAGCAGGAAAAGGAGGGGTTACATCGGAGGTGTCTAGGGAGTGCGTTCCACATCCTGGGTACGTTATGAGAAAAGGATCGGCACTGAGTGGTTTTCCTTTTCAATTTCGGAGGGATGAGAAGAAGTGATTTGGAGCTTCTCAGAGTTCTGGATTTTCCTACTTTTACCAGTTTGTTGTTTAGGTAGTTGGGGGAAGGTGAGTGAAGGGTTTTGTGTGTGATGCAGGCCAGATTGTAAATACATCTCCCTTCCATTGGAAGCCAATTGAGGGAGATGAGGGTTGTTGTGATGTGTTTGAATCTTTTTACACCAGTTATGAGTCGAGCGGCCCATGTTAAGGACTGACCTTAGCGGGGCTAGGTGAGCGTTTGGTGTCCCTGTTAGGATGGCGTTCCCGTAGTCCAGTTAAGAGAGGACTAGGGATTGTACTATTGTCTTGAGATAATCTTTGGGAATGAAAGGTTTAATTTTCTTGAGGTGTTTTAGTGAGTAAAGCGCACCTTTTGAGGAGGTTTTGATGTCAGCCTTCATTGATAAGTTCTCGTCAAGGGTAATGCCTAGTGACTTAACTGAGTCGGATAGGATGAGGAAGCAGTTTAAGGCATCAAGATTCTTGAAACACACAAGATGATGGACGGAATGTTGCACATTGGCAAAACATTCACCCCCAGTCACAGATCTGGGTTTAATCCATCATTATTTTGCTCACCACGCCACCCCAGTTCAGACATGGCCATATGCAAATCAGTCTTGTCCCTGTGCCTCATGGGAACAGTCCAGCTCGAACTGCCAAGCCATGTCTTTCCTGGACTGGAATCAAGCATCCTAGGACCGGTTTCGGGGTTTCGCCCCTCTTCAGCCAGAATAGCTTGACTCCAGTGGCGTGATTAGCACGGGACCCACGTCTGGGCATACCGTTCCCACATAGGGCGAACAGCAAAACACACAAGATGATGGACGGAATGTTGCACATTGGCAAAACATTCACCCCCAGTCACAGATCCGGGTTTAATCCATCGTTATTTTGCTCACCACGCCACCCCAGTTCAGACATGGCCATATGCAAATCAGTCTTGACCCTGTGCCTCATGGGAACAGTCTGCATTCTGTCCATCAACTGTTGTTTTTTCATTTGTCACCCAGAGTGGGAAGGGTATGCCCAGACGTGGGTCCCGTGCTCTCCATACCACTGGAATCAAGCTATCCTGACTGAAGAGGGGTGAAACCCCGAAACCGGTCCTAGGATGCTTGTTTCCAGTCCAGGGAGGACCCGGCTTGGCAGTTCGGGCTGGACTGTTCCCATGAGGCACAGGGTCAAGACTGATTTGCATATGGCTGGGTTCAAACTGGAACGGCATGGTAGGCAACAAAACAATGGATTTGGGCCCAGATCTCTGTACTGGGGTGAATGTATGACATTCTCCTGCATTCTGTCCATCAACTGTTGTTTTTGCATTTGTCACCCCAAGTGGGAAGTGTATGCCCAGGCGTGGGTCCTGTGCTCTCCATGCAACTGGAATCAAGCTATCCTGGCTGAAGAGGGGTGAAACCCCGAAACCGGTCCCAGGATGCTTGTTTCCAGTCCAGGGAGGACCTGGCTTGGCAGTTCGGGCTGGACTGTTCCCATGAGGCACAGGGTCAAGACTGATTTGTATATGGCTGGATTCAAACTGGAACGGCATGGTGAGCAAAAAATTGATGGATTTAGGCCCAGATCTCTGTACTGGGGTGAATGTATGACATTCTTCTGCATTCTGTCCATCAACTGTTGTTTTTGCATTTGTCACCCCGAGTGGGAAGGGTATGCCCAGACGTGGGTCCTGTGCTCTCCATGCCACTGGAATCAAGCTATACTGGCTGAAGAGGGGTGAAACCCCGAAACCGGCCCTAGGATGCTTGTTTCCAGTGCAGAGAGGACCTGGCTTGGCAGCTCGGGCTGGACTGTTCCCATGAGGCACAATGGTCAAGACTGATTTGCATATGGCTGGGTTCAAACTGGAACGGCATGGTGAGCAAAAAAACGATGGATTTAGGCCCAGATCTCTGTACTGGGGTGAATGTATGACATTGTTCTGCATTCTGTCCATCAACTGTTGTTTTTGCATTTGTCACCCCGAGTGGGAAGGGTATGCCCAGACGTGGGTCCTGTGCTCTCCATGCCACTGGAATCAAGCTATCCTGGCTGAAGAGGGGTGAAACCCCGAAACCGGTCCTAGGATGCTTGTTTCCAGTGCAGAGAGGACCTGGCTTGGTAACTCGGGCTGGACTGTCCCATGAGGCACAATGGTCAAGACTGATTTGCATATGGCTGGGTTCAAACTGGAACGGCATGGTGAGCAAAAAAACGATGGATTTAGGCCCAGATCTCTGTACTGGGGTGAATGTATGACATTGTTCTGCATTCTGTCCATCAACTGTTGTTTTTGCATTTGTCACCCCGAGTGGGATGGGTATGCCAAGACGTGGGTCCCGTGCTCTCCATGACTGGAATGAAGCTATCATGACTGAAGAGGGGTGAAACCCCAAAATTGGTCCTGGATGCTTGTTTCCAGTCCAGGGAGGACCTGGCTTGGCAGTTTGGGCTGGACTGTTCCCATGAGGCACAGGGTCAAAACTGATTTGCATATGGCTGGGTTCAAACTGGAACGGCATGGTGAGCAAAAAAACGATGGATTTAGGCCCAGATCTCTGTACTGGGGTGAATGTATGACATTGTTCTGCATTCTGTCCATCAACTGTTGTTTTTGCATTTGTCACCCCGAGTGGGATGGGTATGCCCAGACGTGGGTCCCGTGCTCTCCATGACTGGAATGAAGCTATCATGACTGAAGAGGGGTGAAACCCCACAATTGGTCCTAGGATGCTTGTTTCCAGTCCAGGGAGGACCTGGCTTGGCAGTTTGGGCTGGACTGTTCCCATGAGGCACAGGGTCAAGACTGATTTGCATATGGCTGGGTTCAAACTGGAACAGCATGGTGAGCAAAAAAACGATGGATTTAGGCCCAGATCTCTGTACTGGGGTGAATGTATGACATTGTTCTGCATTCTGTCCATCAACTGTTGTTTTTGCATTTGTCACCCCGAGTGGGATGGGTATGCCCAGACGTGGGTCCCGTGCTCTCCATGACTGGAATGAAGCTATCATGACTGAAGAGGGGTGAAACCCCAAAATTGGTCCTAGGATGCTTGTTTCCAGTCCAGGGAGGACCTGGCTTGGCAGTTTGGGCTGGACTGTTCCCATGAGGCACAGGGTCAAGACTGATTTGCATATGGCTGGGTTCAAACTGGAACGGCATGGTGAGCAAAAAAACGATGGATTTAGGCCCAGATCTCTGTACTGGGGTGAATGTATGACATTGTTCTGTATTCTGTCCATCAAGTGTTGTTTTTGCATCAAGATTCTTGAGCCAGTCTTGGATTATTCGGTGGTTACTTTTCGGAGAGAACATTATTAATTCCATTTTGTCCGGGTTCAGCTTTAAGTGGTTTGCGTTGAACCAAGTTTGGATCTTGGTTAATGTGACATTGAGGTGTCGGATGTCGCTACGTGATTTAATTGTGTAGTAGATTTGTGTGTCATCTGCGTATAGGTGGTAGTTCACTCCTGCTTGTTTCAGAATGATTGTAAGGGGTTCCATGAAGCGATTGAAGAGGGATGGTGAGAGGATCGAGCCTTGCGGGACCCCAAGTGTGACTTGTGTTGGCCTAGAAAGACAGGAGTTGATTTTAATTTGTTGCGAACGGTGCTGAAGGAAGGAAGTGAACCATTTTAGTACCATGCCGTTAATGCCAGAGCGCCTCTTCAAGGTCTCAAGTAAAGCTGGATGATTTATTGTGTCGAATGCCACTGATAGGTCAATAAGGATGAGGAGACAAACTTCACCTTCATCTAAGGCACTGTGGATATCGTCAGAAATATTGAGCACAGCTGTTTCGGTGCTACAACCTTTCCTGAATCCCGATTGAAAGGTGTCGAGTAGGTTGAGCTCATCAATGTGTTTTTTGCGTTGTTGGAGAACGCAGTTTTCCAATGTTTTAGCTAGGAATGGGAGGTTGGATATAGGTCTGAGGTTGTTGAGATTGTTAGGGTCGGCCCCTGATTTCTTGAGTATGGGTGTGATTTGTCCTAGTTGAAGGGAGTCTGGGACACAGCCTGATGTGAGAGAGGAGTTGATGATTTTTGTCCAGAAAGGGGCAATGAGGTGGTTGAATTTTTTTACTATTGTGGATGGGAGGGGGTCCATAGTGTGGGAAGTACGTTTTAGGCTTGCAATTATATTGAAGTCCTTGTTTTCCGACATGAGTTCGAAGTCTGTGAGCAGCGATTCGCAGGAGATGGCTACTGACTTCCCAGAATGGACTTCTTCAAGTTTGAGGGACCTGGTGCTGACTCCAGGGAGTCAGTCAACTGACCCTTGGAGTCACTTCTTTGGTCTGGGGCTTGGGAGAGACCACTTCTCCATGAGCCAGGAGCCACAGGCACAGTCCTCTTTTTGCAAGCCCAAGGTCGGACAGGTGCAGTCGAGCTGTTGGTGCAGCCTCTCTAGCCGGGTCCAGGGTAGTCTTTCTTCAGTCCTTTCTCCAGTTCCAGTGTGAGCTGAGGTTCAGGGTGTCAGGGGTACCATATTTATGCCAGAGATTTCCCTGGGGGGGATGATTCGATCAGAAGCCGATAGACCTAGTGTAACCCGCTGGGTATGTAAATTTAATATATTTTTTTTCTGCACTTTCTCTGGTGTTTGTCTCTACATATGTATCCTATTTTCTTTCTCTATTGCTATAAAAGATATCTTTCTTGCATGATTCTGTTCTATGTTTTGTTGGAACTTTGCAATAAGATTTCTTCCTTTGCAGTACGCTGTCTATTCTTGTCATGTATGTTGCTTTGCAAAGCCCAATGTATGCTTATTGTCTTTTCTTAATCTCATAGGAATTCCCTGGGGACCTTTCCTTGTCTCCTCCCAGTTGGTCCTGTTCTATTCTTCCTTTTTTTGTGCCCTAAGAAGGTTTTTATATCAGAGCGAGGTCTACACCAAAACGTGCGTCAGTGCCTACTCTGGAATCTCAAAGACCAGGACACTTATGCCATCTGAGTCCCTAAAAATGGAGTATTCTATGGGCTAATTATTAGTAGAAGCTTTGAAATATATTGATGTATATATAATACAAGGATTTGTTACCATCTAACCTTTTATTTCCCGGTCTATTCAAAGCAATTTCTTGCTGATTTTATTGATGTCTGTAATATATGTCTGAATGATTGTATTGTGGGAACGGTTTGGCATGTGTGCATGAGCGAGTGTGAGTCAGATTGTAGTTGTTCAGGGGATGGTGGAACCTGGGAGTCTCCCAGGGTACATATATATATACCACTATCTTCATTGTTTTTTGTGGTCTGTACATCTGTATATATTGTATCAAAATTAATGTATTACAATAATGTTCTAACAACAGGAATACATTTGATGTTTTCAATCTCTCGAGAAATATTGAGTTATGAGATCTGTTGTGATCTTCCCCTTTTGGACTACATTGTGACTTTTTGCGCATTCAAATATTTGACTAAATATATTACTCTCACCCATTTACCAGGCAGGTTTATTTGTTTGCTATATTGAATAAGCCAATAGGCTACCAGGATCCCTTCCGCCCTGTAACGATTTCCAGCTATGTGTGGCTTTTAGCAATCCCAGGGTACACTATTCTGCCCACACCCTGCTGAACCCTTCCTCAGATGTTAGGAGCTTGGTAGCCCACCCTAGAGGTTTTGATACCTGTTGGCTGCATGCCCACGGGAAAACCAGTTTGGGCACAGGTCTCTCCTTTCTATTTCCGTCACCAGCCTATCTACCTGAACAAAGGGGCAACCCTACCAAAGTGTGATCGCCATGTGCCCACACTTTGCTGTTAGGACATATTAAAAGTATATCCCCTACTTAATAATATACAGCTCCCTGCCTCACGGCTCCATAGAACTTCCTTAGGAGAGACTTACATTTATTGGTAAGGGAAGTGGGGGCTTTGTCATTGGTTCAAATGGCAAGTTCGAACTAACAGTTTACAACTGATCTGCCAGGCTGCAATGGCAGGCTCAGAGCCATTTAGTACTTTGCCAAACACAGGATGGCATAACCATTGCTGCAGCCCTGGGAGGCACTCTGTCTTACATGCCCTGGGTACCCTTGGTACCATATACTAGGGACTTATAAGTGAGCGTATGCCAAGTAGGTGTAGCCGATTCAACATACATTTTTGTAAGGGGTTAGAACACTGGCACTGAGGTCTGGATAGCAGGCCTCAGTGCCCTCTCAGAGTTGACAAACCAGCAGCTATTAGTCCAAAAATGGGTAAAAATGAAGAGAAACCTGGAAAATGCCTGTTTCCTCACACCAACTGAATGTCAGAGTAAGTTGTTTGTTTCCAAATGGGTTGAAAGTTGTGAAGTATACGTTTAGGATTTTGGCTAGGGCAGTGAAATCAGAGCTGTAGTTACCCAGGACTTCAAGAAAAGCTTTGAGATTCTTCACAAGTGCTGTGATGATAACACCTTTAAGTTTTATTTGGCACTTGGATCATGCCAATAGAGCAGCATCAACGATTGTTTGTGCACACATGTTTAGATGATTGTAATGAATATTGCAAAACATATGCACCTAACATTTTGCAAATCAAAAATGCATAAGTAAATAAATTCAACTAAGCTCTTGCTTGCCACAAGTATCTGGTCCTAATTTACTCGGGGTAGCCAGAAGACATCTTCCCTGGGTGCAGCTGCCGCATCCCAAAAGGTTTAATATGCTGCCATCACCAATGCTTGTGCAGGGGAACTAAGGGTACCACCCTCTTCATTCAACAGTATGGAGAGACAAGTGAAGACTCCTTTGGGATCCCAAGGGGAGACTATCTACTCCACGCAGCCCTGGTGGCAGGTCTCCAGAAGCACTGGAACGCGGGACTGTCAGAACCCCAGACAGCTGCAGGATGTCAATATGTGGTCATGGCAGCGGGCACAACTAAGGCCATTACGTGCCTATACCAGAGACTGGCGACGGAACATCTAGCCCCTTTGAACGCACTAAAGGACAAATGGGAAATGGATATTGGGAAACCTATCCCCGCACTGACGTGGCCCAAGCTACAGAGACAGGCCTGGAAGAGCACACGTAATGCCCGGTTTCAATTGGTGCAGTACTTCATCTTGCATAGGGCATACCTGACGTCAGCTAAATTATTTCAGTATTTCGGGGGCCCCACACTGCAATGCCCTCGCTGTGGGGAGGAGGGGGCTGACTTCAAACACATGTTCTGGTCCTGTGGGTCACTAAGTCGCTACTGGGAAGAGGTTATTGATTGCTTAAACCAGGTGACGGGGCGGGGCCTGGAGGTGGAACTGTGAGTTTGTCTGCTGCTATGGTTTCCCCACACTCCGCGCACGAAAATTACGAGAAAGTTTTGCGATTTAGGGCTCGTTATGGCCAAAAGAGAAATCACCCTGCACTGGAAATCGAGAGTTTGTCCCAGCTTTGCGAGATGGAGGGCGGCTTTCACCAAGTGGGCATGTAGTGAGGGCATGTTCAGGCTACAGTTAGCATTGCGGGGGAACGATGAAAAGGCGCTGGACATGGCACGTACATGGGAGGCACTAGTGGTTGAGCTCCAAGGGTGGGGAACGGATGAAGTTGAGGACGATGATACAGTGGAGCAACCTGCGGAAGCGCAGTAATAGAGATGTACCAGGTAGAACACGAGCGATGGAACGAGCACATCACTTTTCCTTACAGAACTGAATCTGATTATTGAAGTGGGGAGTAGCCCACGACCAACAACACAGCAACTTAAAAAGAGAGAACCATCCTTATACCTTGCATTATGGCACACTGACATGGCGGGGGGGGGGAGGGTGTATATGCATATAGGAGTGCTGATGGGTAAAGAATATCTGGATGGCAGCGACTTAGATCATATACCACATTGATTTCTGGAAGTCGGATATGTCCCTCAGCATGATGGTAATTAACGAAAGGTAATTGTACCTGAAAAATGCAATAAAAATTGTTTTTGCAAAAAAAATGGAGAGACAAGTGAAGGTGCTGCACATCTCAGGGTATCCCTGATGACCACCCGTTTGCAGTTTGAAGGGTGTCTGTGGATTTGTGGACCTACAAACTGTGTTCCAAAGAAAGATGCATGGGAACCTCAGGACAAATTCAACTGAATGCCTAATGTTTGTTACAGAAAATAGGGCTTGCCTAGAGAGATGCTTCAGAAAATAACATGCCAATCATCATAAAATGATCTTGTTCATAATTTAATAGAAAAGGAGAGATTACCAAACTACATGTTTAAGCATTATAAGCATTATACCAGTCTAGTGAATTATGGTTCAATACATAAACTACAGAGCTGAGGATAAACATTGGACTGGAATATGTGGCTTCACATAGGTTTCTTTGTTTAAGTGCATACAGGATTGTTTCTGAAAAAGGTATTGAACCTGTAGCAAAGGTATGCATTTATCAACATCAATGTTCAATCTCCTCCTGATTAAGGAAGCCTTTAATAGGCAATATCTGTTGGTGGTACTGATATATAACTTGGTTTATACATATAGCAAGAAAGTCATTTCTACGTTTGACTTTAAAGCCCTTTTAGCTGTATTTATTCCAGATCTTTTGAGGAAAGAACAGGAAGAGCTTTAGGTCTGGTATGCGAAATTAGAGGTGATTATAAAACAGAATATCGAAGAGAAAAATATTGTGTGACAAAAAATATTGTTGAAAAAATGTCAATAACAGAAATATAGAAAAAGAAAGTGCAAATAGGTAAGTGTATATTTACTATTCCTAAATCCACATCTACATGCCTTTAAGATATATATATCCTAATGATAAATATATGTGGAGATATGTATAAACTTTGCTTACCCACATACAAACGTACCTTCACAATATTTTTGTCCTTGATATTTCTGCAACAACATTTCTATCACACAATATTTTTCCTTCAAATTATCAAATACCCTATGGGCTTTGGGATTAGTGCTTGGAGAGCAAGACATGGAGTTTGCCTTTTGCATTAATATTGTGGGATATACTTTTGTCACTAAAAAATATTCTTGTCCTTCGAATCACCATGATGGAGGCAACCATTTGCTTAAATTACTTGAGTGAAACATTGTCTCATAATGAAATCATCAATTTTTCATACTGGGTCCGATTCATTAAAAAATGATTTGTCTTGACACATAAATGATTTGTTGAATGTTTTTGCTGCGAGCTGTGTGCCCGGCATTAAAATATAGGCCATGGAACATGCATAGAACAGTTATCTATAATTCATAGGCACTATTCCTATACAAACTACAACCAAATGTTAACAAAGGCAGTCCATCTAATCAATTGACTGCTCTATAGAGTAGCAAAGCAAGGCTTTTACAGACAATATATTGTGGCAGAATCATCTCAAACATGAAGAGCAGTACATAGAACAGGGTGGAGCTAGGCATCCCATCTAAGATCTGCTAAGACAGAAGCCAGCACGTGGTGAGGAGAAATATAGGATCATATACTTGGGGCATATAGGTGCTTTTTACGTTACATTCAACACATCTATTACCTTAGACATGGCGAAATAAAGTAATTTGCTCAGAAATGCTTACATTTTTTGTCAAGGCCCGAAACCGAAATTAAAATAGCTTGGTCTCAAGGGTGGTCAACAGTGCTTAATTTGAGCCAGTGGTTTCTGGTGCTGGGCACCAGTACTTAATCGTCAGCACTGGCACTTGTGACAGCCTGCCACAAGGTGGCGGTGACTAGCTAATTTAGAGATGACCACAACAACAGTTAGGGCCCGATTCACAGAACTAACTTAAGACAAAATCCTAAACTTACTACTTTTGGTATTCACAGAAGGCATTTAGTAGTAGTAAAGTTAGGATTTTGTCTTAAGTCTGTCTTAAGTCTGTCTTAAGTCTGTCCTAAGTCTGTCTTAAGTCTGTCCTAAGTTGGTCTTAAATTTGTCTTAAGACTGTCTTAAGACTATGTTAAGTCTGTCTTAAGTCTGTCTTAAGTCAAACTTAAGTCAAATTTATGACAAAATCCTAACTTTACTACTATTAAATGCCTTCTTTGAATACCAAATGTAGTAGGACAGACTTAAGACAGACTTAAGACAGACCTAAGACAGACTTAAGACAAACTTAGGACAGACTTAAGACAGACTTAAGACAGACTTAAGACAAACTAAAGACAAACTAAAGACAGACTTAAGACAGATTTAAGACAGATGTAAGACAAACTTAAGACAAACTTAAGACAGACTTAAGACAAACTTAAGACAAACTTAGAACAGACTTAAGACAGATTTAAGACAAAATCCTAACTTTACTACTACTAAATGCCTTCTGTGAATACCAAAAGTAGTAAGTTTAGGATTTTGTCTTAAGTTAGTTCTGTGAATCGGGCCCTACATTAATAATGCTATATTCATTAAAAATTACGATTACCTACCTGCCTCTCAAACCATTATTATTGCTTTTTGGGCGTGAAATAGTCAGAATTGTCACACTTGTAGAGTATGATGGTCAGTAGTTATGTTGTTATTATCATTGGCAGCATGGCAGGGCAATGTGTGGTGGAAGCTGCAGTGGCCTCCTGATCTCAGCTCTGGATTTTTTTTTTTTTTTTTTTTACAAATTAAGCCCTGGTGGGCAGCAATTTAGCCAATAAAACACAAGTTCCCCTTCACCTTACAAGACGTATGTCCACCACAGCTCTTGCAGTGTCCTCAAACGTAGTCTCTCCCTCTGCTTCTACAGGCGCACTGTGATTATCCTTCTCGTGACAAACATTGCTATTAAAAGTGGAAACCGTGTGAGCAGCTTTTGCATAATTTAATCAGAAATCCTGGAATCGCACCTAAACATAACCTGCATTTCATACTAGTTCGAAAATATCTGCAGCCGCTGCGGATTGCCGTCACGTCTCCGGAGTGTACGTAACTGCATCATTACACCCCCGCAGGCGCGCGGGGCTTTCCTCCAGGGGCGGCTGCAGCTGCGCGTGAATATTAATTTGTTATTGTATCTTATCCATGGCTGGCTTTACCGGAGCGCTGACCTACTGCGTATCTTTGGAGAGATGACTGCACCTGGTGCTGCGGGGGCCACCTCCAAATCAGTGCTCCAAGGAGTTTGCAGGCCGTCAATAATTATGAGAGAGAGGGAGAGAGATTTATCGAAGCTGTCCTCCCGACACAGTAACATATATTTGTGTTATATGCTTTCTACTGTTCTACGTGAACACTGATATTGAACTGAACATCTCCTAAAACCCAACACAGATAATGCCCTTTTATTGCCCAGAATTTAACTTCAAAACCAATGGAAGATGTTTACATGTAGCGTGTGAAGTAAATGAATAACCGACAAAACAAAGATTTAAAAAAAAAACTACGTTTATACTATTGATGGTCCGTGTCACTTTAAGGATTGGAGTGCCCTAGGCAAGGTATATTTTGGGGGCCCTGTAAGGAGCAAGTTTTGACTTTTAAACCCATTTCCTGCTAACTAAAGCGCGCACGATGCCAATCAATATTAAATTATATTTTAAACTTTGGCAGGGTCACACCATAATAGATGAGGTATGTCCCCAAAAATCCTTAAAATGAGAGGCGGAGGTAGATTTAGGGAGAGAAGGAGAGAGGCTTGGATAGAGACATAGAATAGACCAAGATCAAGGAGCGATAGCTCACTCTCCCAGGGGGGCCTTTGGAAGGTCGGAGACTCTGTCCATGCCTTAAAACGTGTCTGTGAATGATAATTGTTTGAAACCTATACAAACGGTTTCGAATTTATCTCAATTCTTACACACTTTTCCTTTGCAGCACTTTGACAGCCAACAGAGCCAGATTGTGACATATAAAATAAGGCTTTGAAATGATTCCATGTCACAAAGTTTTCAGTCTACTGGGCCTGGGTTTTAAAGCATTTTTTTCAGGTGTACTAATTCAGGAACATTTGATCCAGGACAACAACTTCCAGAATGCATAAGGCTGTTAAACAAAAAAACCAGGATGCGGCCTTGCTTCACAGAGTAATCTCACTATAAAGCAACAAAAAAAATGTGAATACTTGGTAGAAAGTGCCACATGCAATGCCTTTCTATGACCTGAAAATGTATTGCATAAATAAACATTGTGGACTTAGAGCTGTCAAGTTTCTGACTTCAATGCGTAAGTAGCTCTTCGAGTCCATGTTGTATTGCTTTGCATTATGGGAAGTGAAGTCTTTTTTATCCCATTAGTAAATCCAGACTACGTGCCTGAGAATGCAATGTCCTGGACTGTCGGAGCTGCTTAACCATAGACTTAGTAAACTCCAGGGCTCCGTGTACTGTAACATTTGAATAAAATACTAGTGGGCTAGTTGTTCTTGGTTGAGCATGAGGCCCACCCAGTCTTTGAATGTAGAGCACTACACTATTTTGAAGTCTTAGTCGTTGTCCTTCTTTACGTTCAAGTTATGGGCCAGACCATTACAATGTTTTGAAGCGATGATTGCGTTATCCTTCGATGGCCTACTTCAATACTTGCAACTGAAGGTCTGTTTCAGTTGCTCGAGTTATAAGTTCTTCCAAATTTGCTTTTGTCTTCAAGTTGTGTATGAGATGGGAGCTGTTCTTGCAGTTCTCAAGCTCATTCATGGTGTAAAAATAAAATCAAACACCATTTTCTTTCAAGACTACCAATCCTGATTCGGACCACTTTTGAGCACCAAGACAAGCACCATTCCAGTGGCCGACAATCACCCCAGATGGCTATTTGTCTCCTCATTATGCTGGGTATCTCTGTGTCCTTAGACTCCTTTGACCTTCAATTCATACTCAACACAATCTCTTCAACAACGGGCTTCAATGGTACCATCCTTCCTTGGATCATATCCTAACTAAATGCCAGAGTACACCTCATTTAGATGATCAGTTTCAGATCTGATCTTATCCAGCTGACCTCCATGGGTACCCAAGTGTCCATCCACTTTCTGGTAAACTGATCCATCCCCACCCATCTAGCAAGCTCCCTCACTTCTGTGTTTTACAAAGGAATGGAAGATACTCCTTTTCAATCAACATCTCATCAAACGCATGTAACACGTCTAGTTGAGTATATTCAGCAGGGGCAGCTTCCACACCCTACTCTTTCAGACTTTTCCTGGTATTCCCCTTTTCCCACCCAATACCTGTATATTACACGCCTATCTTCGATATACAGTGCTCGACTGCTTTACAGCTTTGGTCACACTTTATAAATCTTCATACTTACTAATGGGCACACAGCACCTTCCCACTTTCATCATTCCAGTTTCTTCATCCACTCTCTCATCGACACAATAGATATAAACTGCTATCAAGAAGGATGGACTTACACCCTCATTTAGAGGCGAGCCGTAACGGGGCATGTTCCAAAAATCAGCAGATGCATGATGGGCCCACCTCTCGGTGTGCAGCTATGAATTAAATACGTGCCTTGGGAGGTCATTAATTAAACATGATTTACTGCAGGCAAGATATTTCCTAAAGTTTGGGGGGCGTGGCTAACCAGCCAGCATGGCAGACGTGAGTCCGTAAAGCTTGAGCCGTTAATCCTCCAACTCCGGTAATTTCTCCTGAAAAACTTGCCATCCACGTACCTGCTGGCCGGAACCTGGTAGCAGAAGCTTTCCTGCATCTAGCGAGCTGTGCCCCGAGTCTTTTTGGCCTGCCGACACCGCGGCAGTGCGGGTGAAGACTGTGCGGCCTTGTCCGCTGCGAGCCCGTGCGCTGCCTTTCCAAACCGCAAGATGGCCGCCAACACTTGAGTAAGGAAATCAGCGGCGGCGGAGGTCTCTGGACCGGGCGGCTGCCCGGGGAGACGCCGCGGCCGGCGGAGCGCATAAGACCGTGCTGCCCCCCTCCCCGGAGGCCTGATCGCAGTGGTGTGTAGTCCACCAGAGGGGTGTTTTCCTGTGCTGTGTGGAGTCGGAGAAGCCGGTGGTGAGCAGGACAGATTCTTGCGCCACCGCCGGGTGAACCCAGACTGTAGAGGCGCTGCGCTCGCCGAGGCCCCCCACCTGCTGACACAGTCCCTCCGCCGACGGTGCAGCCCAGAAGCCGGGGGCCTTTTGGCATCAGTGGCTGGCTGGGGCTGTGCCTACTTGAAACTTGACACGTGGAACCAGGGGGACTCGGCGCTGGTAGGCGACACAACGCCACACACTGGACACCTCCCAGAGCCTTGGAAGCGCAGTCCCTGGTGAGACGGGGGCCCCTCATGTGCCGCCGAGATTGAGGGGAGTGTGCGGCCCAGACGAGGCGGAACTGTGGTGAGCGGGCGCAGCGGCTATAAGCCCGCGGGGATGCCTGGAGCGGCCTGGTGCTGAGGTAGGCCGCCACACACTTACCTGTAGTAACAGCGGCAGCGGCCTCTGGCGGGAGAGGAGGGGAGCCACGTCCACGGAGCGTGACCTGGAGGCCTCCACCGGGACTGCCCTGCTGCGGCCTGGCACCCGCACCATCCACAGTGGTCACAAACAAACCAGCTAGTGCCTGGGCGTGTGGCACCCCGGTGCCGCGCCCTAGATGACGACGCGGGGTGGCGCGGGCAGGAGCCCCACGTGTGCCCCCCGCCCAGGTGGACGTTAGCCGGCGGTCGCTACTGACGCAGTGGTGGCCCCTACAGAGTACAATAGGAGTGTGTGGAGGCTGTGCTGGACGAGCTCAGAAGATATTAACCCCCCTGCTTGCACACCTGGGGCCCAGCCACTGAAGAGGCGACCACCCCCGGGGATCTTAACATCGCCTGCACCGGCTTGTAGCTGCGCAGACTGACAGCCCCACACTCCGGCACACAGAGCTACTGTGGTCCGTCGCCTCACCCTCACTGGACAACTTGAGGCTGAGTCCATACACAGCCGCCACAGGCCGCTACCAGAATCGACAAGGTCACCTCGGACTTCACCCTCCTCCATGCAGACCACCGTAAGCTGCCGGGCAAAGTCACTGCGCAAGGCCAAACAATAAAAGAGGTTCAACCTGTCACGCAAAGCCATACTGCTGCAAGACCTGATAGATCGTGTCCACGACCTGGAAGACAGAGCAGATGATGCGGTGGGCCGTTCCCGCTGCAACAACGTCCGCGTGGTGGGCCTGCCGGAAGGCGAAGAAGGAAGACACCCGGAGCAATTCACGGAATGTTGGCTGCGCGACCTCCTGCCTCAGGGAACACTGTCACAGCAGTTTGTGGTTGAAAGAGCCCACCGCATCCCGGCACAGAAACCCCTACTGGAAGCCAGACCACGGGCGTTCATCTTTAAGCTGCTCAACTATAGGGACCGGGATGCGGTCCTTTGAGAAACACGCAAGCTGGACAACCTTAAAGTGGGCGGCAACTCAGTTATGCTCTTCCCAGACTATACAGCTCAGGTGCAGAGGCGGAGGAGCAACTACACAGCGGTGAAACGACAGCTCCGCGTCTTAGAACTACCTTACTCGTTGTTGTTTCCAGCCCGACTGCGTGTTGTCACAAAAGAGGGGACCCGCTTCTTTGACTCACCAGAGGAGGCGTGGGACTGGCTTGAAGAGTCGGGACTGTGGTCGGGCATGAGACCTTCGAGCTCAGAAAGTGACACCATGGCGGGCAGGAGAACCCGGCAACGACGGGGGACAATGAAGAATGCCCAACCTGAGATAAACTCCCCGACCCCGGAGAACATGCGAAGGGAAAGACTGGAAGCCCTAGAAGCAGTCACCACCCTCAGCTCCCCACACACCCAAGAATGACCGGACTCCTACGTGTGCACCTCCTTGGTGCCCAGCGGCTCCTCATCGCCATCCACGGAAGTATCGGAGGATCCCGGATTACCAGTGGTAACTCCGCAAACTGCGGATGACATTATCTGAATTGACACTGTCGCAATAGCCTTCAGCATGGACAGCTCACGCAAGTAGACCACTGTCTGTTAACCTCTGTGTTTTGGCTGCAGTTGGGGGGAAGGGTGAGCCTACTGAACTAGCTGCAATTTCCAGTCCACACAGTGGCAGAGTAGCCACGACACACCCGCCACTGGTCAGTTTCTGTACATCATCCCAAGGGTATGGGGAGAATGGGAGGAGAGGCACACTCGCCCGGCACACCGGTTCGACTCACAGTCTGTTGGTCCCACGAGGCGACGGTGGTGTTCACACGGATGGCACATCACACGTGCAGGAGGAAGGGGGACAGCCATAACACGACACCGCTAGTGCCCGCACCCCAATAGGCACCCCACTGACCTAGTTCACGCTACTTCACAGTTACAGTGGCTTGGACGGGCATCGCAAAATGTCCGCCCCAGATGTTACATCATTTTTAGTTCTTCAGTTATGTTTTCTGTTGCAGCACACTGACATGACACTGCCTGCCCTGTTCCCTGCGCCACCCGGGCACGTCCCCGCCCCGGCGCTCCCATTGAATCGACTCACACAGATGGCGCGCACTGACATAATCACGTGGAACATACACGGCATGTACACACCCGCGCGTCGCTACTGCATATTCGCATATCTCCAAAGACACTCCGCTGCACTTGCCCTCCTGCACACATATGACACAGCCAGAATTAGATAGGCTGTGCAAGCGCTGGAGGGGTCAATTATATGGCACAACATACTCAGCACACGCGCGGGGCACACTAATTTGGGAGAGAGCAGGTACCCCGTTCCTTCGTACAGCACAGTGATAGACGCTAGGCGGGGACTTTAATTCGGTCTTAGACGTACACCTAGATAGGTCCTTCCCACCCCTCCGAACAACAACGGCTGTCTCAAAAGCGCAGGCCCTCACAGACTGGCTATCACACTGGGCGTTATTGGATCTGTGGTGTGGCCTACACCCTAATGATCGTATCTATTCTTATTACTCTGCAGTGCATGACCTTCATGTGCTGTTGGACAGGGTGGTGGGCTCTCAAGCACTAACCCCGTTGATTGAGGATGCGGAATATTTAGGGCGGACACACTCTGACCATATCCCCTGAGGCTGCGGCTGAACTGGGAACCCAATCGTCCTCCGGTCCCTACCTGGCGTCTCCAATCAGCGGTACTGGAGGATCCGGAATTCCGTGCATCCCTGGGGACGGCTATCCTGGAGTATTTCGAACTGAACGAAGGGATGGCGAGTAACACATTGGTGCAATGGGATGCCCATAAAACGGCAATCAGGGGTCACTGCCTCGGTGCCACGTGGAACATACGCAAAAACCTGGCATTGTCCCTTACTCGCCTTGAATTGCAATTACTCCAATACGAAAGAGAAGGCGAGGGCGGAGGCCGCCACTCAGACCGTCTGGTGAGATTTCGAGTGCAGCATGCGGACCTCATGGAACGTCTGCGATGCCACAATTATGCAGCCCACACAGCTGGTACTCACGCCAAAGCCGACAGGGCGGGCCGCTTGTTAGCCTGGCTACTCAAACAGGAGAGCAACCACGCCCCAATCGGGGCCATACGCACACCTGAGGGGGCCCTGGTATACACGCAGCGAGAGATACACGTGGTGATGTCCGACCATTACGCACAACTGTATCGATCCGCAGGGCGCTGTTCGGGCCCCAATCTGGATAGATTATTCGAGACTATCCGCCTGCCCACGGTCCCCGAAGACCACCAAGAAACGCTCGATGGTCCCCTCAATTTGGAGGAAATCGGGGAGGCGATCGGCTCCATGGCATCTGGGAAAGCGCCGGGGCCGGATGGCCTACCCACTGAATACTATAAGTCCTACCGGGAGTCCCTAGTGTCGAGGTTGTAAGCCCTTTACTCCACAGCTCTTGACGAGCGCACTCTGCCCCCTTCAATGCGCGAGGCCGACCTGGTGTTCCTACTCAAGCCAAACAGGGACCCCGAGAATTTGGGATCATACCGACCTCTGGCACTTCTTAACATGGACTATAAAATATTCGCCAAGGTGTTGGCGGAGCGCCTGGCACCAGTAGTACCTGAGTTAGTCCACAGCGACCAGAATGGCTTTGTATCCAAACGCAGTACCTCACTGAATCTGCGGAGGTTCTTTAGGGTGGCGTCCGACAGCGCACAGGAGTGGCCTAGGGCGGGTTGCCTTGTGCTGGACCTCAAAAAAGCCTTTGACTGTCTGGAGTGGGGCAACCTCGCGGCAGTGCTGATGCGCTATGGGTTGGGCCTGGGGTTTCTCCAGATGGTCGCCCTACTATACAAGAACCCTATAGTGAGGGTGAAGACAGGGTCATACATCTCTGACGCCATACCAATTCGCAGAGGCACCAGGCAGGGGTGCCCGCTTTCACCCCTCCTGTTTGCGCTAGCAACCGAACCCCTGGCAGCGGCACTGCGTGCGACACTGGGAGATGGAATCCCCCTGGGGGATGCGGCACATCAGGTATCACTGTACGAGGACGACCTCTTGGTCTTCGTAAGAGATGTGAGTAATATTCCAGCCTGGTTGGCACACACATTGTGCGACTTCGCTGCTCTCTCGGGCCTCAGGGTAAACGCCAGCAAGTCCTGCCTCTATGCGTTCAGAGGAGACATCCAGGACCCAGGCTACATCCTAGACGGTGTACGGATGCAGTGGAAAGTGGACACTTTCCGCTACCTAGGAGTTCAGATATATATCGTCAACCGGCGGATCTCATCGAGGGTAACCTGAGCCAGGCTGTAACAGCAATTAAGTCCCAAATACGTTTCTGGAACACGCTCCCACTAAGTCACCGGCAGGGTAGCATTATCTAAGATGGTGATCCTTCCCCGCCTCCTGTACTACTTTGCCAACCTGCCAGTTTATGTCCCGGTGGCCTTCTTCACCACACTCACTCAGTTACTTCGGGACTTTCCCTGGGGCAACACACGTCACAGGGTAGCGTTGTCCAAGTTGTACTTGCCCACTGACCAAGGAGGCCTTGCTGCGCCGTGCTTCGAGCATTACTATTTGGCAGTGCAACTACAATGGATAGTCCGCTGGCTAGCTGACAGTGGCCGAGACGACTCCGCGACCACAGCACCTCCCCTGTCTCTAGTTGACATTACCAAACTCTTTCATCCCGCCGCAAAAGCCCCAGCGCCGACACCGCTCCTCATGGTGGTGGCTTACAAATGTTACCGCCGTAGTCTATAACTTACTAGAACTCTGGTCCCCTACGCTCCGGCCATACCACTAGAGGGCTCCCCCAGTGGGCTGGGAACGCTTACACCTTCTGAGCTTGTGGATTGGCACGAAGCGGACATACAGACCCTAGGAGACTTATATCGGGAAAATACTCTCATGACGTATGAATCCCTGGTTGAAGAGGCGGGGCTGCCACCTGGGCAATTTCTCAGACACCGCTCACTGATTGTGACGCTGACCTCTAGATGGGGGGACATGAAGGAGGAGCCAAGCCAACACCTTACCATACAGTATCGTTATGTTATGGGGCGAGGTAGGCACTTGATTCAGTGGTTTTCGGCATCCCTACGTACACACGCAGCGATAAGTTTGGAACCACTACGCCGCAAATGGGAAACAGATCTGGCGTGGCCACTAGAGGATAGGGAGTGGGGTAAAATGCTACAGAGTCCAACACGCATACCCAGAAATATGAGGTTCCGCCAAATACAGCTATTTATACTCCACAGAGCATACCTTACACCCGAAACAATCAATAGGTACTTTAACCGCACAGATACGGTCTGCCCCCGCTGCGCGGAATTGGGAGCTGGGTTAGTACACATACTGTTGAGCTGCCACAAGCTACACCCCTACTGGGGGGCGGTTTGAGAGGCGCTACACATGTGCACGGGCCGCACCATACCCTTTGAATGGCCTATTTACCTCCTGCACCTCTTTCGCAGAACACCGTCCACAAAAGTTTCCTCCCGCTTTCTCGACTTGTGGCTGGTGGTGGCTAAACGATTACTCACTAAACGGTGGAAAGCGCCAGACACACCACACATAAGGGCGTGGAAGTATTCACTCCTGGCGTGGGCCAAGGCAGAGGGAATAGCTATCCTGAGAGAGGAAACGCTGGGACTCCGGAAGACGCCTATTGCGACACAATGGGAGGGTCGACTACAGGCCTTGACACAGACTGGGGGTTTACTGCACAGAGGGGCGTCCTGAACATGGGGGAGGCACCCTTATGGGGAGTGATGAATAAACCACCAAGGGTCAGGAGCATCGCCATGTAAACACCTGTGTACTATCTGGCGCTCAGGATGGGCAATGCTGAGCTCTTTGACTGGTGGTGTCTGCCTGCGTGGAACTGGGGGGCGGGGGAGAGAGAAGCAGTGGGGACACGGGGCGGAATGCACATTCAAAAGTCGGACTAAGCTGCTGTTCTTGGTTATTGGGTTTTATTGAGTTTTGCCCATTTTAATGTTTTCTTTCTAACATCTTAGCACACATGTATCCTGAAGACTCTGCGTAGACTCTGTACACCATACCACTGGATCCATGTCACCAATGTATGATGTAGTTTATCCTGTCAAGGTTCAACTTGTAGCTAAACCACTACTGCCCTTGATATGTACATCGGTTTATCACTGGTCCACGGTCATGTTCATTTGATATTGCCAAATGCTTTAAGGTATGGTCGATGTTATATGATAAATGCTGCCTGTCTACAAGATGTAAATTCTTCAAAACAATAAAAACAGATTTATAAAAAAAAAGAGATTTCCTAAAGTTTGACTTATATTATTCGAGATGCACTCAAAATTCTGAAAAGAGAGAGGTTTACCCAATGAAAAGGCTTTGGTTGTGAGTGTTTTCGAAAGTGGTACTCTCATTTCTGAATTAATTGTGAATCATAATAAACACATAATTCAGTATCTCACAATCATAGGACTGTTTATTGGATACACATCCGTTATTCAAAAACATTTTTCGATAATCCGTACATTTGTATATTCGAATTAGAGTATTTGCAACAATACATCATCAAAAATGTAGAACTAGGAACATTTCACAAGAAAAATATATGAAAAAAATATATGAAAAGGCATTTACTTTGACTGCTAAAATTAATATTTTTAAATTAAAGGCTGTATACATGGCCATTTTAAAGGAAGAAGTCTGCCATCGGCGAGGATCCAAAATAGGTATTAAAGCACAGAAAGTATGTTGTAGGTGTCAACACTTTAATTAAAGAATTAGAGGGTTGATGTACCAGATCAGGGCTATTTGACTCTTCGTACAACCTAGTGAGTCTATGCAAGACTAAGCAATTGAACCAATTTAAAAAACCTTCACTGGACAAGATTTCAAAGTCAAAAAGGTTTATTCAAAATCAAGATAATTACAGAAGGCAAAAAGTTTGTTAGACAATAAATCACCATCACAGGATCAACTTAAGGATACCTCCAAAGTAAGCAAACAGCTAGAACCAAAATAATGTTTAGCAAGAGGACTGATATAGAGTCTGCCTCCAAAGCTTTGGCACATTGTCAAAATATAGCATGCTTCATAGGGTTTCAGGCAGAAAAGCCACACACTCAACATGTCGTGAAAGGACATAAAAGGGCTGGATTAACAAAAGTACCAATCGTTCTTTGAATTCACATGATACTGTCATGTGTTTCCTCCAGTGGCGTAGCAAAGGCCCCTGCAGCCCCTGCTGTGTGGAGGGCCCGAGCTCCTGGGGGCCCCCCTCTTCACAGTAAGCTGGCCTGTGAGCTCCTAAGTGAGTCTGGAGGGGGCCCCTCTAAGCAATTAGCAGGGGGCCCCCCCTCAACTTTCATTATGAAACTGGGTTCCTGCATGGAACGGGCACTCTTCTGTACTGCGGCAGTTGTGTGGAGGATATGCCACAGCTCTGAGCAATGATTTGAATGTGTGTGCAATGTTGGGGAGAATGGGTTGCTGTTTCCGTGAGTGTCAAGGGGATCCCATGCGGGGGTACCTCAGGCAGGGGCTTCTGTGAGTGGAATGTGGATAAGTCGGATAGTTGATTGTCATCCCCATCTGCCATGGTATCTCTCTCAGGGTGTTCCAGCCGCATTCTGGACCAAGGTCGGAGGTGCAGGTGTCCTCCAGCCTTCTGCATTGGAACAATGGAGCTTTCATCCCTGATGTTTGTCTGACTGCTACTTGTGTTTTCGGAATGTGATGTGGCTTTGGCGCTGGGATTTGAACAATGCCTTGGGCTCATGGTGTACGAATGGCGATACACACACACATGTTGGCATGTGGAGCCAGGTGCCCGAGAGGCCTTGCGCTGCTTGTGCAATCTCACTCCGTCTCTCCCTCTCTCCCTCTCTTTCCTTTGTTGGGCGCATGGCACACCTTCTTCTCTTGGATTTTGTCTTCCAGGCTGTGTCCTACAGATTGTCCAGTGAGGACCCGCTAGGACTCATCCGAATGGTTGTTTTGGCTTTTGTTTGAATGTTGTTTTGTGTTGGTGATCGCATTGCTTTATGACTGATTCTCCATTTTCTGGCCACACACGTATGTGGATTTTCCTGCTTGTGCGACATCAGGAAAAATATTTGTTTTGGGATTCGTGGTGTTGGTGTGCAGTTTCTTTGTTCGGGGTTGGGGGGAACAAGGGGGGCTATTGCGGGCCTGGGGGTGGTGTCGGGCCTGGGGGTGGTGTCGTTGTTGTGGCACTCTTGGGTGTCCGTCCTGCATGTTCAGTTGCTTGGGTGCATCTGTTGTTCTTCGTGTGTGGCTCTGGGCTGTGCTCCCTTGTCTGGTGAAGGTTGTGGTCCGAATTTGCACCAGGTCTGAGGAGGTGTTAATTTCCTGCTGCTAACGTGCCTTATTGCCTGTTTTGTGTTCCTATCGCAGATCTCTCTGGTCGTTGAGAATGTTGTGGAGTGACGTCGTCGCTGCTTTTTGCTCGGGTACGCCTACTCTGCATCTCATTAGCGATAGTTGCCGGGGTCATCCGTGGCGATGTTTGTTGCGGATGCTAACGCGGGAAAAGTGGTGCTGTCGGCTGTATGCACCGGCCTATGAATGGGGAGGTACATTTTTCATGACTTTAGCTGCGGTACAGTGCCGTTAAATCAGAGATAGATCCTTGTGAATAGCCCCTTTACTTTCTTTAACTTCAGTTAACTTGTAAATCAATGCTTGCCCGTTTATTTAACACATTTCTGAATGTTATTGCTGAGAAGAGTAAACAGCAGCCCAGTGCTGCTGTTGACCTGGGGGCCACATGTAAAGGTCAGCAGGGCTGTCTGCAGCCCCCCGGCCGTACTCTGAGTATCACTGGTTTAGCGGCTATGTCTCATGTCATGTAGTCTTTTGCGAAAATCCTCTTCCCCAGTTTCAGGGGTCAGTGAGTCCACACTGCTGCCCACTGTCAACTCCCCATCTCAGCCTCTCACCAACCTTCTAGGATCGAAGGTAAGTTTGGGTTGTGACTTACCGTTGCCATCCGTGATGATTGTTGTCCATTTTTGAATCAACATTTCCTGAACCTCGACATGTTCCCATGCTGCGTGTAAGTGTCTTAAGCATGTCTCTGCCTGTTGTGGCCGTAGCCTCGACTGACGCGCACATGCCAATAAAGTCTATGCCACTCCACTGGTGTCTAACTGTGATGTGTGTTTGTTGATTAGATTGTCCACTCGTGTGCCACAATGAGCATCGTCCCTACGCAGGGAGGAACTGACTGACGCATGTGCTATGGGGGTGGCTCCCTTTTGCAAGCTCCACCTCTGTGAGCCAGACATTTTTTGTGGCTAGTTGCTGGCCGACCTGTGCACTTTGTGACTTCAGCAATGTGAGTATGGTGTCCAACCTGTGATCATGTGGAGCAATGTCATATATCATTACAGAATGTGTCCACACAGATGTGTGTGAGTAGGTATGCGACGTGAAGTTCTCTTGTCACATGTGATGTAGGACACCACTCCTGGCCTGCTAACGTCGGTCATTCCTAAGCACAGCCCTATTGAATACATGGACGTGTGCCTACGTTGGGGGGGTTGTGAGATTGTTGTTGATGTGGAATGTGGACACAGCTAGTACTCACCTTCGCAGTCATCCAATTGGCCATTTGTCTCAGGGATACACATGCGCATAGATGTCAGTTACCAGGGAGTTCCTTCGTGTGCAATCATTGTCCCTACATCCAGCCATACTGCCATACATGAGTGAACATAGTCATAACACATCTGTGTGATTTAGAATGTTTTATTCACATTCAGGTGATTGACAGAGCTGGAGCTGTACGTGGCCATCCAAGCCCACATTACATGGAAGCCCAGTGGTGGGCCAACCAGAGTCCTTTGGGGATTGAGTGGTGATTAAGAAGAAGGGGAGTGCATTCCGCAGAAGGATTGCTGTGTAATTGTCCAGCAGTGAAGATATGGCAGTCCGTGTCGGGGTCCGGGTGAATGTCTCAGAGTGTTTCGGGGGTCAGTGATGCATAGGGCGCAACCAGGCAGGGACAGGCCAGTTGTCAGTAATAGATGCTACTGCCTCCTTCCTCACACAGTAAGTACCATCCCCATCTTACTCCCCTGATACGGGTTCCATGTCCGGTGTGTCTGGTGTGTGTGGCGGGTGATGGCTGTATCACTCTGTGCCACTGACACATCAGACTGCAAAGGTGATGGGGCAGCATCACTGTGTGCCACTGACACGTCAGGGGTCGGAGATGGGTGTGTCGATGTTCTCGCTTCAGTCATCTGGGAGAGGCTCAATGGCAGCATTGGCAAGATGATGAACCGCAGGACATTGAAGTTCCCAGCTACTATTCGCTGGTGTCCAGCCGTGGCAGCCATGCTTCCAGCCAGCATCTGCTCCATGGTCTCCATTGACCTCCGCATCTGTGCCAACTCTGTGCTGTCATCGCTGGTGCCTGTCTGACCAAACAGTACTTGTATTCGATTAATGACCCCAGCGAGGTCAGCCAAGGTCTGTGGTGGAGCATGGTGCGTACAGGGGCTGTCTGATAGGGACTGTACGTGGTCCCTGATGGGACTCAGACACCCACATATGGCATCAAGTTTGGCTGCCACGAGCTCGAAACCCACCCACAGCTGTTCAGCCAACTCCATCTTGCAAGCCCACACACGCTGTTGGAACTCCATGTATTGGTCGGGGGTCCTGGGAGACAGCTGTGGTGGTATGTGTTGCCTGCTGTGTAGTCTGTGCAGGTGGTGGGGTCATCTTGGGGCAGCTGGGGATGGGGTGCGGAGGCTGTCCATTATCCGTTGGAGGGTGTCTTGACATATGTGCGGATTGTCCTCTTCATCATCAATGATGGGAATGTGATGTGCTCTGCAGGAGGTGTTATTTGTCCCTCTGCAATGTAAAGGGGAGATGTAGGTTAACAAAGTTACACATGTAGATTGAAGATTTGCAGATATTTACATTCAGACTACATGCCAATGTACATTGTGACTATTTTGGTGGAGCTGGCTATTTGATGGCAGTCAGTGTGTTTTTCGACTACATGACAGTTGTGTGGTAGTACCCGTACATTGTCATCACACAGTGTCAGGCAATGCCAGATGTGAGTGGACGGGTACTACGCACGTGTAGAACCTGTTGTGAGCCCTGTCCTGTGGTGTTGGTGTTGCACTTTGTGCCACATTGCCGTCACTGCTGATGTTCTGTGCTTGCTATGTGTGTGTGCTGCCTTGTGGGGGAGTTCTGATTTCGTGTAGCCTTCTCCTTTTGAGGCAGGGTGCCTTTGAATTGTGTGCTTTTCGGGGGCTGATTTGTTGTGGACTTGGGTCATATGTGCTCTCAGATTTTGTGGCCTGGTGCATTGTTCGTCTGCTGCGTGTATTGTACGGCATGTGTTGTGGGTGCACGTGGATATGTCAGAGTGTGACCTGCTCCTTTACGGATGTGATCCTCACTGGGCCACCTCCATGTCGTATCATGGGCCATGTCATGTTTTTTGGCTGCTGCCATGCTATCGGGCATGCAGTGTCACTTGCATAGCCAGTGTGGGCCATAGAGCCGCTGCTTTGCTGGATTCAGCACATGTGCATGGGTCGGTTGTGATATTGCTGATAGGGATGGGGGCCCCTTTGTATACATTGTGGACGGGGGCCTACTTGGTGTTTCTATGTGTGGTGCAGTGTGCCAAGGCTATCAGGGACATGTTCCACGATCATTGTGGGTGTGCAGGGTGCTACACATAATTGTGCATGTGTGTCATTGTGCCCATCACCCCCCATCACCCTGTTGCTGTTGAGTCAGGTCGTATCGAGCTGTGTCCAGGGCCCCAAATCCTGACACTGTCTCCACACTGCTGACTGTGGCCACCATTTCCTCCAGCTCATCCAGCTCCTCCTGTGTCGCAGGACTCCCACCTCCTGTCGACCTTGCTGCCTTCCTGTTGGCGGCTAGTTTCTGTTTGGTTTGGCTGTGCACTTCAGGCTAGCGCCTCTTGACCTCCTCCATTCAAACAATCAATCAATCACATAATTTGTAAAGCGCACTACATACCCGTGAGGGTTTCAAGGCGCTGGGAGGGGGGGGGGGCGGAGGCGCTGTTACTGGTCGAAGAGCCAGGTCTTGAGTTGTCCCCTGAAAGTCAGCAGGTCTTCGGTTTGTCGCAGGTCGAGGGGGAGGGTGTTCCAAGTCTTGGCGGCGCGATGGGAGAAGGACCTGCCTCCGGAAGTGGTTCTACGGATGCGTGGGACCGTGGCCCGGGCGTGGTCGGCGGAGCGGAGGTTCCTGTTGGGAACGTAGAAGGAGAGTGGACTGTTGAGATAGGTTGGGCCGGTTTTGTGGAGTGCTTTGTGTGCGTGGATCAGGAGCTTGAAGGAGATTCTTTTGTCGATGGGGAGCCAGTGCAGGTTCCTCAGGTGGGGGGTGATGTGGTCGTGGCGCGGGACGTCGAGCATCAGGCGTGCGGAGGCATTCTGGATTCTCTGTAGTCTGCTGATGAGCTTGGATGGGGCTACGGCGTAGAGGGCATTTCCGTAGTCGAGTCTGCTGCTGACTAGGGCCTGGGTGGCGGTTTTCCTCGTGTTGGTCGGAATCCATCTGTAGATCTTGCGGAGCATGCGGAGGGTGTTGAAACAGGTGGAGGAGACTGCGTTGACTTGTTTGGTCATGGAGAGTTTCGAGTCGAGGATTACTCCCAGTTTGCGTGCGTGGTCGGTGGGGGCCGGGGGGGACCCCAGTGAAGTGGGCCACCAGGAGTCGTCCCATGCGGAGGGGTTGGGACCGAGGATGAGGATTTACGTCTTGTCTGTGTTCAGTTTGAGGCGGCTGTCCTCCATCCAGTCAGCGACGGCCTTCATTCCCTGGTGAAGGTTGGATTTGGCGGTGAGGGGGTCCTTTGTGAGGGAGAGGATCAGCTGAGTGTCGTCGGCGTATGAGATTATGTTGAGGTTGAGCTGTCGGGCGACGCGTGCTAGTGGTGCCATGTAGATATTGAATAGTGTCGGGCTGAGGGAGGATGCTTGAGGGACGCCACAGATGATCTTGGAGGCCTCTGATCGGAATGGGGGGAGGCGGACTCTCTGCGTTCTGCCGGAGAGGAAGGAGGTGGTCCAGTCCAGGGCCTTGTTATGGATTCCTGCTTCGTGGAGGCGCGTGCGTAGTGTGTGGTGGTAGATGGTGTCAAAGGCGGCGGAGAGGTCCAGGAGGATGAGGGCAGCCGTCTCGCCTTTGTCCAGCAGGATCCTGATGTCATCTGTGGCGGCGATGAGGGCTGTCTTGGTGCTGTGGTTGCTGCGGAATCCAGATTGGGACGGGTCTAGGATGTTGTTGTCTTCGAGGTGCCGGGTGAGCTGGGTGTTTACTATATTCTCGATGACCTTAGCAGGGAATGGAAGCAAGGAGATGGGCCTGAAGTTCTTGAGGTCGCTAGGGTCCGCCTTGGGTTTCTTCAGTAGGGCGTTGATCTCTGCGTGCTACCAGATCTCAGGGAAGGTGGCGGTCTCGAAGGAGAGGTTGATGATTCTGTGCAGGTGGGAAGCGGTGGACTTGCTGGCTTTGTTGAAGATGTGGTGCGGGAGAGGTTCGGATGGGGATCCGGAGTGGATTGTACCCATGGTCTTGATTGTCTCTTCGATGGTTACGTTGGACCGTGGGCGGTGGGGTGCGGTGGGTTCGGTGCGGTGTGGTCGGCAGGGGTCGTCCGGGGTCTGAAGCTGTCATGGATGTTGGTGATTTTCCGGTGAAAGAAGGTGGCGAGGGAGTCGCACAGGGCTTGCGATGGTGGAATGTCGTTGGTGTTGGAGCTGGGGTTGGAGAGTTCCTTCACGATGGCGAAGAGCTCCTTGCTGTTGTGTGCATTGTTGTCAAGGCGGTCTGTGAAGGAGATTATTTTGGCGGTCCTGATGAGGTGGTGGTGGTTGCGGAAGGCGTCTCTGTGAGCAGTGCGGCTGTCTGGCGTCTTGTCGTTGTGCCATATGTTTTCTAGTTTCCGGCATGTGCGTTTGGAGTTGAGGAGTTCCGGGGTGAACCAACTGACACTTCTGCTGGTGTCTGTGTTGGTGGGGTTTTTCAGTGGAGCAATGGTGTTGGCGCAGTTGTTCATCCAGCGTTCGAGGGCGAGTGCCCCTTCATCTGGGTTGGTTGGGGTCGTCGGGGGGTTGAGTGCGAGGTTTGTTTGTAGTTGTTCTTCGGTGATTTTGCCCCAGCGGCGGCGGGGGTCTGTAGGGTGCCGTGGTGTGTGGGCGGTTTACGGAAGGAGAAGTGGATGCAGTGGTGGTCTGTCCAGGAGAGTTCGGAGGCGTGGCTGAAGGTGACGTGGGGGCTTGAGGAGAAGATGACGTGTGTCCGGCTTTGTGGGTCAGCGACGAGACGAGTTGTTTCAGTCCGAGGTTGGCGAGGTTGTCGGTCAGGGTGGAGGAGTTGCTGTCTTTGTTGTTCTCTAGGTGAAAGTTTAGGTCTCCGAGGAGGATGTAGTCGGTGGCGGTCAGCGCGTGCGTGCTGATGAGGTCAGCGATGGAGTCGCAGAATTGAGGTTGGGGTCCTGTAGACGAGGGTGCCTCTTAAGGTGGTATTTGGGTTCGTGTGGATCTGGAAATGCATGTGTTCGGCGGTGCTGAGGGTGTCGTTGGTGTTTGTTGAGATCTTGATGGTGTTTTTGTGGACGATGGCGATTTCTCCTCCGGCCCTGTCGGTGCGGTCTCTGCGGGTGATCTTGTACCCGTCTGGGATGGCTATGGCGATGTCTGGCGAGGAGGCTTCGTTCATCCAGGTCTCGGTTAGAAAGGCGACGTCCGGTGATGTGGTGTCGAGTAGGTCCCAGAGTTCGACGGCGTGTTTGTTTACGGAGCGGGTGTTAATCAGGATGCATCTAAGTTGGTTGGCTTCCGTTGTGGTGGGTGTCTTTGCGCTTTTGTGGCTGGAGAAGCGGCAGTTCCGGCAGGTGAAGGGGCCGTGGGTGCACCTCGGGGCGGCCTTGCAGCAGGTGTGGGTCCTTCCTGGGTTGAGAGCGATGAGGGTCTTGGCGTCGTAGCGGAGGGGGTTTTCCTGGCAGGTGCGGGGGCCAGGGGTTCTGGGTTCTGGCGCTGGGCGCAGGGGTTCTGGCGCTGGGCGTGGTCCAGGCACGGACAGGCGCAGACGGGCTTGTCTTAGGCGTGCCTTCGGCGCGCCAGCGGCGCGCCCGCTGCACGCAGCCGCCATATATGGGGAGGAGGGGAGGGAGGAGCAGCTGGGAGGCGGCAGGCGAGGGACGGATGTGGTGAATGGGCGCAGAGGGGGCAGGGCCGCAGGGGAGGCAGCGGCGGGTATGGGGGACAGGAGACCGGCACGGAGGAGCGAGAGGTGAACAAAGCAGAGGGGCTCAGAGCAGGTGGCGATCAGGGTACAGAAAGCAAAACAGGGGCACAAGCAGAGCGGCGATCGGGATACAGAAATATAGAAATCAAAAGCACAGTGGCACAAAGCAGAGTGGCGAGCGGGGGGCGGGGGGCACAGGGCAGGCGGTGATTAGGATACAGAAAGCAAAACAGGGGCACAAGCAGAGCGGCGATCAGGATACAGAAATACAGAAATCAAAAGCACAGTGGCACAAAGCAGAACGGCGATCAGGGTACAGAAATCAGAAACACAGGGGCACACGCAGAGCGGCGAGCGGGGGGCTGGGGGCACAGACCGAGCGTGAGCAAGACAACGGTGGCAGGGTAAACAGTAAAAATAAACAAAGAAAACGAAGCAGTTAAATCGATTTCACCGGCGGTGGCGGTGGCAGCAGCAGCGGTCAGTGAGCAGCGGCAGCGGGGGTGCAGGCGGAGCTGCAGCGGGGGGAGCGACCTACCACGAGGTCAGGGGTCGCTCTCCTCACCACGCATTGACCTCCTCGACACTCCGACTGCATTGATGGTAGTGACGATGGACTGCCATATTTCCGTTTGGGTTGCCATTGCCGCAGTGGAGGTGCCAAACAGTTGTTGATCCGGTCTTCCTGCGGACTGAACCCCGTCTTCCTCTTCTCCTTGCCCTTCCCCGAACACGGGGTTCCTGGCTGGCCCTCGGTGGGGCTTGTGGGGTTCGGCTTGTCCTCTGCACTCGGTCCGGGTGCATCCATGATGCTACGCAGTTTGAATTAGTTTTTTTTTCTCTTTCTTTTATAGTGCATTTTCCCGCCAGACGTGTGGAATTTGCAGGCCTGTGTCTGCTTTTTGCTGATTTTTGTACCGCGATTGGCCACCTCGCATGATATATTGTGTTTGCGTTTCTCATTTTTGCGGCGTGGCATTGACTTTTACGCTGACATTTGACACGTTATCTGGTGACTATCGCATGCTACCGCCGCGTTGTGAATACTTGGTTGGCACGGCAAAATTTTCCCGCGATAGGCTGCGATGTTGGGAGTTGCGTTAGGCTACTCTTGTGGTAGTTATCACACGTTCTTGTAAATATACCCCTAAGTATCTTGAGTATCCTGCACTACTTAACATTAGGATCATTTTCATTTTCAAAGACATCTTGCCAAAACATGGAAAACTATGAGAGTCTCTTCAAAATGTAAAAAGTGTATTTCATTAACATGCAGAAGCGTTTCACCGCAGTACTTCAGATTATATCAGGGCATTGAGAAGTTTTTATTTAAAGTGAGGCGTTCCAAACAGAAATGTACTAACATCCATGGTTTCCTCCACCCTGACAACAATGCCAATAGTAAACTAAACAGGTAAGTCAGTTGTTATGAGCACTCTTTGGGTGGCCTGTGCTTCTATTATACATGGGCAACGCTATTGTTTACTAAATCAAACACAAGAGAAGGTTTTCTACAGCGCATATCCTGAAGCAATGGAATTCAAGGTCCTCTTATATGTGATAATGAAGAAAAAGAATGGAACATGAAATAAAATAAGTGCCTGGGACAGTGTAGGCAAGTGGGGAAGCCAGGATTGGTCCTAGGGTTTCTGGTTTCACATTTTGCAATTCAGCCACTATATGTACATGCTTTGCATCCGCTATGCCCACTTTACATACCCCGCACCCGACCGTCACCATGTGGCCCATGGTCACACCTGGACCAAACCTTTTGCCCCCAAAGAAAATGTTTGTGAGTATCCATGCTCCAAGGTTACACAATTAATTTTACTCCGACTGACCATCCGATGGTCAATATTGTTACACGTAGATGGAACGATGTGAAGGAACAGGGAACATAAGACTTCACCGCTAGGTGAGCAAGGAAGCAATTCCTTTTGATTTAGGTACCCTCACTCACCCTAGTGGTGTCATGCTTCATCATCGGGTCACCCCGACGCCTAAAAGTCGGGGTGGGCTCAACCACAATGTTGGGAGCTCTTTGAAGAAACTATAGACCAGGGAGGCTAGAAGATAAAAAACCTCAGGCAGATCCCCAGTATCCCTTTATTATTGGGTCTGTCTGGGTTAATTAAAATTACTAAAAATGGGGGTCTATATAGGAGTATTATGGTCCTAGGACCCTAGTGCCAACATGTTTCAGTCCGAATAAGGCCGTGAAGGTCCAGGACTTTCTTCAGGGCAAATGAGGCCACCCTGGATAACAGAAGAGGGAGGTCCCTATCCTGTTTTTTTGAAGCAAGGGCAGAGTAGCTGCTCCTTGTATGAGCGACTGATCAATTAATCTGTCGTGCGTCGTATTTCCATCTGTAAAAAGTGAACACAGAAAACAAAACATCCAACTTATACTTATTGGTTTTCATAATGGTAGTTCCAAAGTGAAGTGTCTCAAAATCGTGCTTCGGATAAAAAACTCACACATACATGTGCCAGGTGGTCATACCCGATGATGAAGCATGACACCACTAGGGTGTGTGAGGGTACCTAAATCAAAAGGAATTGCTTCCTTGCTCACCTAGCGGTGAAGTCTTATGTTCCCTGTTCCTTCACATCGTTCCATCTACGTGTAACAATATTGACCATCGGATGGTCAGTCGGAGTAAAATTAACCCATAATCCTCTCTACCCTTTGGGCAAAAAGAAATTTTCTCTATAGCCTTTTGTAAAAATAATATCCATGCTCTAGACCATCAACAGAAAAATTGACACATTGTATTCCAGAAAGGTTGGATAAGCATGCCTCCAGACTTGACATGGTTGCGGCATGTATCGGAGATTGAAGATGAAGCAGCGATCCGTAAAGATTCCAAAGTCAAAATGGAAAAGGAACTAGGGATGACGATGATCCTCTCCAAAAAGTAAGATCTCGAGACCAGACCATAACGCACAAATATTATGATTGTGGGTCTGCCTGAGTCTGTCAACACAGGAGACATGGAAAAGTTTGTGGAGTGGTTATGTTGTTTGTTATAGATCGTTCACACCGCTCCTTGGCATCGAGATCAGTCCCACGAATGCAGGCCAGACTATTATTGGTGAACAAATATGTGGATAAGTGTACTGGGAAAAACTGCTACTCGTAGACCAAAAGACTATGGGCCTCATTTAAAATATTTTGGCGTAGGGCAGCGCTGCAAACCTTCCAGCTGCACTGCTCTACGTCAAAAGAAAAGGGCAGGAATGTGCAGTATCTATAAGATATGGCGCATTCCGGTTCTCTTCCACATCGCTGATGCTCAAATGGCTGCCATACGCCAACGTAGGCACCCTTAAGGGTGTCTGCATTGAAATCAGGTTGTTTTTGTGGGGGAAGGGACACCTTTCCTCACAAAACCAACCCTTACGCCACCCCTGGGAAAGCTTAAGCGTTTGACGCATTCCCAGTTTTACAGTTTGTTATAAATCTGGGAATTTGTTAAATGCCATGGGTGTTACGTGGGAACATAATTATGTTATGTTATGTAGAGAATTTCTAAAGGGCAACTGTTACTCCTAGGAGTGTCCTGGCGCTATAGCAGATAAAGGGTCAAGCGAAGGAATATGTGGGAAAGGACTTAGGAACTAGAAAAGATCCAAGCCTTGAGCTTTTTCCAAAACAGAGGGGTAGACTTGACATAACATAACAACAGAATTCTTCTACTATTCGAAAATTTGATTTTTAGTGTGTTTCTATGTGTTTTCTTTATAGGCAGGTAAATAGATATTTTTACTTTTATTTCAAGTATGCATTTCTGCATACATAGTTGGCATTCTGATGTGACTGAGTTAAGCTGTAGACGTTTGTACACACGTGGATATGTGTACTGATAAAAACCACTCCTCCTAAACCAAAACGACTATGTATTGTGCTGTACTGCTGAGTTGTAGTCAAGCCAAAATAATTGTATGTGGCTACCACTGCTACTTAGCAGTGTGTTATGGGCTCAACATGCTCTACCATAAACATGTTCTACCTTTTCAGTTTACTAATGTTGGGAAAAAGAGATGTGGTGGGTGGAGGGTGGTAATAATTCACTGCAAGTTGAGGCCTGCAGTGCTGGAGAATCTGTAAGGGGGAACAAAATGTATATGCAGGCAGGGTCTTGACATTGCTATTGTTATGGACCCTGAGATACAGATGTAATCTATAGCCTTGTACAGCATTAGGGACACTGGAAATTGCCTGTTAGACCATGTCAGCAACTACAAATAGGCCGACGCTGAGGTTGCTCACTTGGAATGTCAGAAGATTGAATGATCATCCAATAGTGTGTAATAGAGCTGCTTAATTAAAGTGACAATGAATAGATGCTGTTGTCATTCAAGAGACGCATTTTACTCCACAATCTGTGCACTGCCTACTTAAGAGAATCATGCGCTCATATGACATGGTGTCCTTCAGTTCCCATACCAAGGGGCGTGTGCTACTCTGGGTCAGGCGGGGCTACAGCATGTGCATCACTGAAATGATCTCAGAACCAAATGGCAGATACGTGATGGTGGGTTCTTTAGAGGGTAAACAGAGGGTGCTAGTGAATATGTGTGGCCCTAACCACGATAACCCACAATTACACTTGGATCTACAACAGGTGATAAATAAATGTCATTGTTGCATGTTAATATGGGGTGGGAATTCTAATTGCATCTTGAATCCTGAACTAGATAAATCGAAAGGAGCCGCCAGAAGACCATCTTCTGCTGCCTGGGAAATAAATCATATGAAGAAACAGGAGCAGTTGCTAGATATCAGGAGACCCATCAACCCTAGGGGTGCTGAATTTACATTACATTTTACTCTGCAGTCCATGGAATGTACTCCTGTATTTATTATATACTTATGTTCGCGGATATTACCTCCTGGGTCCAATCTTGTCATCTTGTGCATACCTGCTCTGACCATTCACCGATCCTGGGTCCTGGTAGAACTTGCATAACTGACAGATAACCTCCTTGCTTTTCATGGCGATTTCCTTTTAGAGCACGTTTGGACTCTGCATTTAGATCTGAGATTTCTGCTTAATTCCCCTTCTTTGTTCTGGTTACAAGAGGGACCAGGTCCAGCCCTTCACAGGTCACGGAGAGCAGGTCCAGTCTTCTTCTGATGTTCGTGAGGTCGAGAAGTATTCTGAAGTGGGTGCCTGGAGGTGCCATATTTATGTCTGTCACAAGCTAGTGGGTGGGAATGACTCCTGGTCATGCCACAACCAATGGGGTAAAAAATCCTGGAGCCAACCCTACCCTACCCACTTTGGGCATTTTCAAAATAGCAAAAGTCTTCGGTTACACTAAACCTGGGCTCTGAGGTCTGGGTTTGTATGTGGGAGTATAGTATGGTAATCCTAGTGTCCTCCTACATCTAACACCAAAATCCAGTTTTAAGCAGCCATGGTACCCCCAATAAACCCAGGGATAGAAGTGTGATAGAGCAAAGCAGAGTGTTTCAACAACCAGACAGGGGATACTGAAGAATTGTTTTGCATCCTATTTTTGCCATTTGAAGTGAGATCAAGAGTTATATGTAAAACTCCAGCAGACTTGCCAAGCAAGATTTGACATTCAAGCACAATTTGCCACTGTAATGCCAAAACGAGACCTACAGTCATTGGGTTCTATTTGGCTGTGGGGTGGGGGGCAAAGGAGTGGTACTGGCCAGGTGTAAGCTAACATTTACCTTGTGAGAACGGATGCCTCTTTGGTGTGAACCCCAAGTGTTATATGTAAAACCCCACAAATCTGCCAAGCACGAACAATTTGACACTGTAATGTCAAAAAGGATGCTCACAGCCCCACCTTGCATATTATATAAGGCTCAGAGTGGTCATCTCTGCCCATTCAGGTCAGCTTGTTGTCTGCTCTTGGGGGCATTTCACACCCATTCACACCTATTCAAATGCTAATTGCTGGCTTACAGAAATGGGAGAACAAATGGGCCTCCAGTGGCTTTAGGCAGGGAAAAGGTAACTTTCCCAAAGTAAATTTCCTTAATATTTATCAAAACTCCAACTTCACTATTGAATTGGATTTTTAATAATTATTAAAAATAATTGTTTTAATTATTTTTGTAGCCGTTCCATAACAGAGATTAGAATTTTTAAATATAATAATATAAACCAGTGGTTTTCAATGGAACAGCCAGCCTTGCTACAATGAAAATCACTTTTTGGGCTTTTTGACTGTAAGGAAATGTTTAAAATTAAATTCCTACATGTCCTACTTGTACATACCACACATCTTGCCGTATGGCCAATATGTTCTACATAGCATTTAATTATAAATATCTAAAAAGATGGTTTTGATCTGTCAAAAGGGGTTATTTTGACAGGTTGAATTTGCAGTTTGAAACTGCAACAATAGGCTACAAATGGTAGGCTTTAAGTCATATTTTCACTGACACACTAGTGGGTGGCACAAAGGCGCTGCAGTCCAGTAGTGGCATTTAACTTACTACGCCCTGGGTATTCTTTGTACCATATACTAGGAACTTATCAGCAAGTTAAGTTTGCCAACTAAGGGAATGCTAATTTTATCATGTTGAAAGTGGGAAGCACATGCACTTTATCACTGGTTAGCAGGGGTAAAGTGCACAGAGTTCTACAGCCAGCAAAATATAGGGTACTGAAAAAGGCGAAACATCTGGGGTGATCTTGCAGAAAGGGCAAATTTCCTACACAAATGAAATAGATTGTATACACCTCACCTTTGATTCTCTTATCTTTCTCAAGTAGAAGGGGAAGCTTTAAATGGATGGCTCTTTGTATTATCATTACTCTATCAGTGTTTAGTCTGCTCTTATCACAATAAATTACTATTTGCTGGAAAGAATGGACACGATGCACAGAATCTCAAAATTTAGCTTTTTCTATGTGGAATCATGGACACCGTGGATGTCATTTAGGGGTCGCAGTTGTGACCCATGGCTTGCCCCTTGTGACCCCTTTTTGTGTTCTTCTATTTATGCTTTGCTTGGCAACCGGGGGATTCTGTGCTGGAACATTGAGTTTAGAACCTAGGGTACGAGAGTGCCACTAGGACAGGACTAGGCAGAGAAGCTGGACGTGTTGCCATAAGCTCCAGACAATAAAAAAGTACCTTACACAATTAACATGTATGTGTGTACTTAACAATTGGCGAGATTTTGATGATGGTAATGTCGACAATGTTTTGAATTTGTCTAACAAATTAGTTCTTAACATTGATGTCAACGTTACCATGAACAAACCTGAATGTTTGCTAAGTATTGGTGGTGTGGAGAGCAACATGTTTGCTGATTCTGGCTCACCATACACCATCATTAATGAGGAATTATGGAACAGTAAGTTCATAAGTAAGGTGGGAGATACCTTATATGAGTCTGATGTACATCCTCAAGGATATTCTGGTGAGACCATTGAAATGTTGGGGTGCAGGTGGTTTACATTCAAGTTCAAAGGTAGAAGTACTTGTGCTAAATTGTACATTGCAAAGAAGGGTCCACCAGTATTGGGTTGGGTGGATCAAGGCAAGTTACACATTGTTTTGGACCCCAATAGTGAAGCTCAAGTTAAAGTGGTGGATGATGGAACTTTGGTGGCCAGCACTATGTCCAATTTATTCCCTGTAGTTTTCAGTAACGTTTTGGGCAAATTAAACAATTTTGAGCATCGCATAGCTTTAAAAGACAATGTGACTCATAAGGTTCATAAGGTTAGGAACATTCCTATCATGCTCAGGGAGGAGGTGTTAAATGAGCTGAACAAATTGGTAGCTGCTGATGTCATTGAACCTATTGATGGTTCAGAGTGTTTTTCTGTCATTGAACCTATTGATGGTTCAGAGTGTTTTTCTCCCTTAGTTGTCGCGCGACGGAGTCATGGCAAAATCCGTCTGTGTGTTGATTTGCGATATCTAAATGAGAACATTGTAATTGACCGTTTTCCCTTACCCAAAATTAATGAAGTGGTGAGTAGTTTGAAGGGTGCAAATGTTTTCTCCACAATTGATTTGTCAGCGGTGTATCACCGAATTTCTTTAACATGTGATTCCAAGACATTAACAGCTTTTATCACACCTATTGCTGTTTTCAATTTAAAAGGATGCCATTCGGACTGGCGTCTGCCGCCGCAGTCTTCCAGAGATTGATTTTTAAATTATTCAGCAAAATTGAGGGTACCAGAATTTTTCAAGATGATATCCTCGCGTTTGGGGAGAAAAAAGGAAGTCATGACTGTAGACTTAAGAACGTTATGAGTATTTTAAGGGACAATGTCCTTACTGTTGAATTGTCTAAATGTAAATTTGCTGAAGAAAAAGTTTCATACTTATGACATGACATTGGAATTGATGGGGTGAAACATAAGGCGGCTCTGGTGAATGCTATCAAGGAAGCTCATACCCCTAGTAACAAGGATGAATTAAGGTCCTTTTTAGGACTTGTTGAATATTGCTCTAAATTTATTCCCCATTTCACAACTAGAAGTTTCAATATGAGGCTGTTGTTGATAAATAGAGTAAAATTTGAATGGTCAAATGCATGTCAAGAGGAGTTCCTTTTCCTCACCACAACCATTGACAAAGTTCAAGCCTTGGGAGGTTATAGTTAGATAGTTATATCACCACTGATGCAAGCCGGAAAGGATTAGGGGCCATACTATCGCAAAAAGATGACAGTGGTAAAGAAGTAATTGTGTCCTTTGCATCAAGGGCTGTAACACCCACTGAAGGGAAGTATCTCGCAATAGAAAGGGAGGCCCTAGCCTGTGCTTGGGCCGTGAATCATTTTAGAGCCTTTATGTAGGGAAAACCTGTCACTATTGTTTGCGACCACAAGCCCCTTGTTAAACTACTGACAACGGAAGGTACTGTAAATGCATCTGCAAGAATTGCGAGCCTTTCTATGCGTATGCAAGATTTCATCCATAAAGTGGTTATCTACCTGGTAAGGACAATGTACTTGCAGATTGCTTATCCAGATTGCTGCTTAAATTAGAAGACGGTAAAGAGGATCTATATGACAATTTTCAAGTGGCATTTGTACAAGATGATGGTGGTTGTGCGGTGAGTAAAGAGGCGTAGTTACTTGAGTGTGGAAAAGATGATGTACTTAGACAAGTTACAGAATGTGTTCAAAATAATTGGGCGAATAAGTCAAAGTGGACAAGACTTTTGTATCGGAAGGCTTACCTAAGACCATTTTAAGCGACATCGGTGTACAATTTGTGTCGAATGCAGCTTAGGAATATTTTAGGAAGGTTGGCATCATTCATAAGACTACTACATTATACAATCCTAGTGGAAATGGTGCTGTGGAAAGGTTTAATCGAGTAATTCAGGGTGTTATACAGTCAGCGTGTAATTGCAGTCTTGATTGGGAGACACAGTTATACAAGGCTGTTTGGGCTTACAGGGTGACTAAGAGTGATTGCACTGGACTCTCCCCTTTTGTGATGCTGAGGGGATGGAAACCCAGATCGAAGTACAACCCTGTTTGGTTATGTAATTCAAGTTTGTGTCATTGATCTCCGTCATCTGTTCGTAACAGGTTAATGGAACGTCATGCTAAGGTCAAGAATTATTGCGATGAAAAACGGGGAGCCAAACCTGCCATTATTGACATTGGAGATTTGGTTCGTATAAAGAAACCTGGCAAAGTTAAAATAGGTGAAAGCCAGTTTTTTGAGCCGGAGGAAGTTGTGGAGGTCCTGAATAATGCTGTTAGAGTCAGAAATGGTAACATGTGGAATATGCAGAGTGTTGCCTTAACTTCTAAGTTACTTGGAGCTGGTGAGTCTATGCACAACATTCCTGGTGATTTGCATTGGTTGGATGTTAATTCTGGCAGTGATGTTGAAGGTAAGGATGGATTCAGCGTGGGAACGGATGTTGAGGAGGTTGCGGAGAGAAGTGTGAACGAGGAAGGTGCTGGGTGTAGCGTGAATACTCAACCTAGTAGCGATGTGAATCAGTCTTATTGAAGTCCTGAAGTAACAATACTGGAGCAGGTTATTGTTCCTGAGTTGAGTGATGGAAATGTTGTGGGAAGATCTAGGAGACCTCCAAAATGGTTGGAAGATTATGTATGAGACGGTTTTAGAGCCCGGAAATATCAATAGTTCCGAATCGACATTATGCTTCATTGTATTGTATTTTTAGTATGCATTATATTATATGTTTAACCTTGTTTTCTTTTAATTCAGCTGTAGTCGGATAATTCCTTTTTGTATTAGTTTAGATTTTATTATAAGAACGGGGATGTGTTGTGTTCTTGTATTTATGTATTGCTTTACAACCGGGGGATTCTGTGCTGGAACATGGAGTTTAGAACCTACCTTACACAATTAACATTTATGTGTGTACTTAACACCCCTGGCACTACCTTTGTGACCCCTGTCCTCAGAGGGGGAAAAATCTGTGTCAGGAGGACAGGGGCAACTCGCCCTTATGGACGTTGTTTGGGGCTCCAGTTACTTTGTTTTTGGGCAATTTGTATTACACTATTAGTGAATAATAATATATTATATTATTTACTATTAGTATATTAAAGAATGGAGTACAATTAGTTGGAATATGACTCTCCCTGACAGCTGAGGTAAGTAAAAAATGCTTTTAAAAGTATGTTGTGTGCATGCCTGTGGGTGAGAGTGTGTTAATGTGAGGGAGTGTGAATGTGTGTGTATGTGTAAGCAAGTGTGTGTGTGAGTAAAGGTAAAGGCCAATTGTCATGTGATGTTGCTTCCGCTACCCCTGGCATTTTGTGAATTGACTTTCATGGTGGATACCATGAGTTCTTAGTTAAAGGCAGAGATGACCACATACAACACCCAATCCAAGATGTTGGTCTCTCCACTGGGAGTAATTGAAACTTCCCAATCCAATATATGGCAGTCTATTCGTATGAGGTCAGTTCCAGTTTAGACCATATGAAAGGCGGCATTTGATAATGCAAGATGCGCCACAACAAATGTGTTCCCTCACTTTTCTTCGCCCTCTATGTCCCCTTGCCATTCATTTGTTGTCCCCTTACTTTTGACTGCAGATTGAAGCGTCCTTTGAAATTATCCACTTTCAGTTGCGGCTGACATGGCTTGCAGGTGGGGAGGCCGCAGGGAAGGGGGTCACGCGGGGAGTTTATTTTAATAATAAATTATTTTTTTAACTTACCTTTCCACCGGCCGGGTCCCGCGTCTTCTCGGCTCCTGCTTCTGCTCTCCTGTCTCCGACAGGAACAGGAAGCAGGCAGCCTCCCTCCCATCCCCTAAGCCAATCACAACACTGCAATGGCAGCGTTGTGATTAGGGGGGATGCCGCTCAGCCAGGGGCTTACGAGGAGGCCATGTTCTCCATGAAGGCTGCATTGCAGCCTGCATAGAGAAAGGGCAAAGTGCGCATGACTGGTTTGGGCAGCCCTAGAGGGCCGAACAACCAGTCATTGCGTCCTCAGGAGTGGGCACACCACTCCTCCCCTGCTCGTAGAGCAGCCCTGCCCTCCCGCCCGCCTGCAACAAAACATAAAGGTGCCAATTCCGATCCGGTAAAAAAATTCCCCGTCCGACTCGTATCCGGATTTTTTTCCGTCCGAATCGTCAAAGTAGCGTACAAACTGCCAAGTACGATTCGAACGGAAAAAAGTCCATACGAATCGCATTGGGAAGATTTCCCCACACGTCCTCGGGTCGGGAAAAGTCACCGACACGTCCCCGGTCGAAAAACTCACCGTGCGGAAAAATAAAGTCCGACAGCGCAAGTACGATCCCTCCCGTCCTCCCCATTTCACAACCGTACGCAAAAAACACCGTCCGAACCGAACTCCCATAGCAACCATGGAGACATGTGCCCGCATACGCGCCGAACACCCCACCACCCCCCGCCCGCGTATGTACGCACCGAACCCCCACCCCAGCAGTGCATGTACGCCCCGAACCCCCACCCGTGTATGTACGCTCCGAACCCCCACCTGTGTATGTACAGACCGTACCCCCACCCGTGTATGTACGGAGCGGACCCCCAACGCGTAGCGCTGGGGGTCCGCTCCGTACATACACGGGTGGGTGTACGGTCCGTACATACACGGGTGGGGGTACGGTCCGTACATACATGGGTGGGGGTACGGTCCGTACATACACAGGTGGGTGTACGGTCCGTACATACACGGGTGGGGGTTCGGGGCGTACATACACTGCTGGGGTTGGGGTTCGGTGCGTACATACACGGGTGGGGGTTCGGGGCGTACATACACTGCTGGGGTGGGGGTTCGGTGCGTACATACACGGGTGGGGGTTCGGGGCGTACATACACTGCTGGGGTGGGGGTTCGGTGCGTACATACATGGGTGGGGGTTCGGGGCGTACATACACTGCTGGGGTGGGGGTTCGATGCGTACATACACGGGTGGGGGTTCGGGGCGTACATACACTGCTGGGGTGGGGGTTCGGTGCGTACATACACGGGTGGGGGTTCGGGGCGTACATACACTGCTGGGGTGGGGGTTCGGTGCGTACATACACGGGTGGGGGTTCGGGGCGTACATACACTGCTGGGGTGGTGGTTCGGTGCGTACATACACGGGTGGGGGTACGGGCCGTACTTCCACGGGTGGGGGTACGGTCCGTACATACCCCTACCCACGCTCTGCGTGCCTGGGTACGGCCCGTACCCATGCCTTTGGTGGGTGGGTACGGTGCGTCCCCCCATTGTTGCGGTGCCATGGGGTCCGCACCGTACACAGGCCTTGGGGGCGTGGCTACGGGTCGTACCACGCGTACCCCTACATGACCCCAGCAATGCTGGTACGAGCCGTACCAAGGCCTTTCTGACGTGGGTACGGGCCGTACCGCCATTGATGGAGTGACGTAGGGGGACGCGTGGTACGTTCCGTACCCACGCTCTTGCGGCCTGGGTAGGGTACGTACCGGTTCGCGTGACCATCCACTTCCGTTGTGACGGACGCTTGCGTTGCTGGCCTCGCCCCCACCCCCTGGAAGTGACCAGGCCCTGATGGTCAGGTATGTCCAGGCCATGTGTGATTTGGTACCATGTGTTGGTGTTGTGTGTCCTGCCCCTGCCCCCCCCCTTTGCCCCTGGTTGTTGTGCCGACCTTCTGCGGCGTCTGCGTCGGTTCCTGTACGCCAGGTGGACTGCTAGGAGGGCAGGGATGGCACGTAGGTTCGGGTCCATGTCTGTTCGTCGCGTCCAGCTGCTCCTTGCGTGTGTCGTCCTGATTTCCCGGCAGTTTTTGGCAGCCGGTAAATATTTTCCGTGCGGGATGACGTCGGTTCGAATCGTACTTCCTGGTTCGTGAAACGTAGGCTGGATGCGTACCGACGTCAGGTCGGCGCTTTTCAGGATCGGAATTGTGTTTCGATTCTGTTCGGTCGGTGTTTTGTTCGATTCGTACGGAAATGGTGTTTCCGTAGGAATCGTACTTGCATTTTCGGATGGATTTCGCACCGGGTACGAGTCGGACGGAGAAAAGGCTCCGTCCGACGGTTCGTACCGGGTTTTTACCGGATCGGAATTGGCACCAAAATTGTAATAACGCCCCAGTGGAGGAGCCACCCCTGTCCACTTTGATCTGTTGTCTTGCTTAGCACCTTTTGTGATTCTTGTTATTTTTCCTCCAAAAGTTTGGATTGTTTTCCTCTTAGGACCTGTGTCTTGCTCAGCTCTATGTTCTGATGTTAGAAGGAGTTAAGTGCTTTGCCGATTTCATAAACTAACCTAACAGCTAAATTTGAACATGGAGCTCACCTACAAAAGGACAGTGGTGGGCACCGGTTAACAAGGGCCACATTTGCTGTTACACATTCAAGATTTCTCTCTAAGCGACACTGCTCATTATCTGCTCATTATCTTCATTTATTTATTTATGGATTTGTATAGCGCTTGAATCATCCCAGAAGGGGTATCTCAGCGCTCACAGACCCACATAAGAAAGCTGTCGCAAGGGAGCAAGTCTAGAACAGAACAGTTGTCAAAGCCTTTCTGAACTGCAGATGGTCCGGGCACTGCCTCAATGAGATGGGAAGCTGGTACCAGTAGAGGGGAGCCAGATATGAAACAGCTTTTCCCCCTGTCCTTAACTTCTTGAACTTAGGTACCATGAGGAGGGATTTAGAACCGGAGCGGAGATCCCTACGGGGAGTGTATCGGTTAAGTTTCTCCGCCAGGTAAGTAGGTCCTTTAGCCCACACTGCTTTGTGGACTTTACAGCAAATCTTAAACTTTATTCGTTTGCGCACAGGCAGCCAATGGAGCTGTTGGAGAAGGGGAAGTGAGGCTGTTCTGTAAGGGGTAAACGAGCCACCTTATTCTGCACTACCTGTAGGCGGTCCAACGAGGATTCGTTAGCTGCAATCAACAAGGCGTTGCAGTAGCCCAATCTGTCAACACCAAAGTCTGGATGAGAGTCTTCCGTGTGGAATCGGGAAGGAAGGGGAAGACTCTTCTGAACAGGCTTAGCACATGGTAGCATGAGCCAACCGTGTGGGTCACATGCTCCTTCATGGTCAAGGCCTGCTCAATTGCGAACCGCCAGATTTTTTACTACTGTCTTCGGTGCTGGAGCGATCCCCATCTCTCTTGGCCACCACTCTGGTGTCCACAGCAGTGGAGCCTCTCCAAAAAGCATGATCTCAGTCTTTCCGGCATTTAGTTGTAGAAAGTTGTCACGCATCCATTGAGAGATTGCCCACATGCCAGAAGAGAAGGTGGCTTGAGCTGCATGGAATTATGCAATCAGAGAGTTAACATTTCTAATCTGTCCTCACCCTGATTCAAAACGTGCACTAAATTTCAAAATTGCTCCCCAAAAAATGCCCATTAGACAAGAGTGTGATGTTATGGCTCAATAGATCCCCTCAAAAAGATTTCACACTTTTTCACACATGTTAAGAAGGGTCAGTTCAGGGCATGGTTCTGTGATGCTGGACTCCAATGATGGAGGTGCAGATGCAAAACTGCGATTATATGTCACTACATTGTCAACATTGGCAGTCCCTTCATCACTGCCTTTGCACTGGGAATCACTCCATCGGGAGTGGCGTTATATCGCAAATAAATTTTAAATTGTGTTGTCAAAACTACACATCTAAGAGTTGACAAACCACATGATAGCTCTGGGTTGTTGAAAAACTAGTGTCTTCAGCTTTTTGTATAATATCGTCGATTCTTCTCTTTCTTCAGGTGCAAAGGACGGCTGTTCTTTGTTCAGAGATGGTAATACAAAAATGGTTATCCAGTAGGACCCATTGTTACTCTAGTCTAAAGTATCCACCTGATGATCACGGTATTTAGTACACTTGTATGAGTTATCATCACATTATTTGCGAAACCAAGTATACCTGCATTTTTGCCAGGTCCCTTAGCCAGCTCCCCAGTTGCCTCGTCAGCAGGTCTCCCGCTTCCTGCCGCGCTCCGCTGCCTTTTGCTGCCTTCCGGTCCGCTTCCTTTCCCCACTTGCTTTCTGCATTGTTGCCTGTTCTCTCTTGCCGTATTGCCATAACTGTTATTCTGACTGCCTTGCCTGCGCATTTCCTTTTGCCTTACTATCTACTGCCATATTGTCATTATTATTGATCCAGACTGTCTTGCTGAGTGTTTTTTAGTTTTCTTTACTGCAATTTTTTGTTATTCCTGCTCTGTGTTTTAGTTTGCCTTTTTGACGTATTGCTATTATTGTTGTTGACCATCTTGCCTGTTTTTCCTACTCCGCTTGCGTATTTTTCTGTGCCTCATTGCTGTATTCTATGCCTCATTGTTGTACTGACTGTTCTCGCACTGGTGTCTCATTGCTGTCTTCCCCTGTTGTAACTGCATTTGCTTTATATATAATAAACATACCTTTTCCTCTGTTCCTGGCTCCTTTTCTCTTGCTGCTCCTTCCAGCCCATTTTTTGCATCCAGCTTGCCCTCCCTACCGCACTACCCAGCACCCCTTCCTCCTCACAGGACGTACTTAATGGAAGCAGTGCGGCTATGCCAAAACCAAGCTTGTCTGTGCCCATACGCGCCTGGACCATGCCCAGCCCGAAGGACACTAGGTCTCCTGCTACCCACAGATGCACTGCGGCCAAGCTCTGAGCCCTGGACCCCAGACGCTGCAACAACTGCTGCTGCACCTCTCCATGATCAAGGGCAGGACCTTTTTCATGACAGCACTGCCTCGTCTCATGCAATGCCAGAACACCAGTATGCACAATGACCACCACCACGCCGACCACCACCTCTTCAGAACAACTCCATTGCCTCCTACTCAATGTCAATCACTATGCAAGCATGCCACCAAAATTTGGGACACCCTCACCTCCCTCACCCCTGACGTCGAATCACTGACATAATTTCGACAGACACAATATCGATGTACATTTTTATCGACACAAAATTATCGATAACAATAATATCGACACTACATACTTAGTTGAAAAACAACAATAATATCGAAACAATAATATCGTTCTTCAAATATATCGGCATTACAAAAATAATACACATAATTATCGTTTAAAAAAATATCGAACATTATTTAAATACATACACTAAGGGGTCTATTAGGATGGCGGTCAGACGGCCGCCGGCGGTGGCAACCGCCGGGCCGGCAGCGCTCATCCGCCCGTGATCGCGACCCAGAAAACCGCCGGTCCCATTAGCATGGCGGTGACGACCGCGGCGGTGAGATTTTCCGCCTGCCACTTTTCCGCCGGTAGCAGTCTGCACGCTTGCCTGGTGTGCAGAGCTGGACTGCTAAAATGGGGCCGGTGCCGGGCCAGGCTCTACTGGCATGATTATGATGCCGGCGGTAGCCAGCCTTTCCGTGGTGGTGGAACCGCCATGGAAAGGCATGCGGAGAATGTCTCCGGGGGCCCATTGCGGGCCCACAATGTGTTTGGGGGTGTGGGTGCACTGGGGGGGTACCCATTGTACCCCCTACATGTCCCTGTACCAGGTGGCAGGCACTGTGCAGTGCCTGCCACGCAGTGCAGGGATATGCTGGACATGCCTTTTTGGACATCGCGGCGGTGCTGCTGGCAGTAGCAACCGCCGCAATGTTAAAAGCCGCGATCGTACCGCCGCTTTCGGATTTCGACTGCGGAGCATACTAATTGGACTGGCGGTTATGCCGCAGTCCTAGAGGGCGGGATTTTCCCGCTACCATGGCGGTCGGAGTGCTTTTCCGACCGCCATCCTAATAGACCCCTATGTCTACATTATCGACCACAAGGATATCGACAGCAAAAATATTGTTATTTGCTAATTATCGACTTTCCAAAAGTTGAAATAACATGCAAAATTAAACATCATAAATACAAATAAACACCTAAACATACATTACATATTAAATCAAATTGAACACATATTTTTGTACAAGAATAAATACATAACAAAAATGAAACTATAAAATACGCTATTTAAAAACGTAATACATGGGCCCGATTCACAGAACTAACTTAAGACAAAATCCTAAACTTACTACCAATTTGGTATTCACAGAAGGCACTTACTCATTTTGGTATTCACAGAAGGCACTTACTCATTTCGGTATTCACAGAAGTTAGGCGTCCTAACTTTAGGACTCCTAAATGCCTTCTGTGAATACCGAAAATCTTAAAATTAGGATTTTTCTCAGTTTAGTAGTAGTATAGTTAGGACTCCTAACTTTAAGACTCCTAAATGCCTTCTGTGAATACCGAAAGTCTTAAAATTAGGATTTTTCTCAATTTAGTAGTAGTAAAGTTAGGACTCCTAACTTTAGGACTCCTAAATGCCTTCTGTCAATACCAAAAGTCTTACAATTAGGATTTTTCTCAGTTTGGTAGTAGTAAAGTTAGGACTCCTAACTTTAGGACTCCTAAACTGAGAAAAATCCTAATTTTAAGATTTTCGGTATTCACAGAAGGCATTTAGGAGTCCTAAAGTTAGGACGCCTAACTTCTGTGAATACCGAAATGAGTAAGTGCCTTCTGTGAATACCAAAATGAGTAAGTGCATTCTGTGAATACCAAAATGGTAGTAAGTTTAGGATTTTGTCTTAAGTTAGTTGTGTGAATCGGGCCCATACACTTTCAGCATATAAAATTATTTTCTTACACTTCATATACAGTATAACACACAAACAAATATTTGGAAATAGAAACAGAAATTTAAGAAAAAACAGACTCTTAATTAGCGTTTTCCATATAAAGGAACAACTTGCAAAACAATTAAAAAAATATAAATGAACCAATGAAATTAAACTAATGATCTACAAAACACTATAAAAAGCAACAAATATTACTCTTATTTTACACCTCAAATCAAGAAGACTAAAGAAGGCGAAACTCTGCTGGTTTTCTACAAAATTCAAGAACATCATCAACCCAAAACATCTATAAATCTACTAAAAGTAAGTAAAATAAAATATACTAAAAAAAACTTAAGGTAATGTTCTGAAAAAATTAACTTGCATCCTCAAATAAATAATTTATATCTTTATTCTATTTTATATTTCCACCACAGACGACTGAAACACAACAACAAAATTACAGAGGATACCCTTAAAAGAATCGACATACTAAAGTAAGTATTGTTCAAAATGCATTAAGTAAACCTGTAAAACACCCAGCCAAACTCAAAATCCATCCCAAAAAAACACAACCCACCACATTTTAAAATGCTGTGTGTCAAAGCGTAATATCTGCTTTTCCCCCCAGAATAAAAAATGACTTGAGAATATTTGACACAGAAGAAAAGAAAACATCATTTTCAAGCATCTAGTTACAAACTTTCTAAGTATATTATTATTTATTTTTTATTTTTAAAGATAATCATCTATAACAATAATTTTAATATTTCTTATATGAATTTATTATAGATTTATCAACATCACAATGACAGAAGATGCACAATTCATTACATCACAAAAAGGCAAAATGTTATTGTGTTATATGGGATATGTGTACACCCAGGACAAAGTGAATTGGAAATGTTCTAAATATTATTCCAATAAATGTTATGGGCATACAACTACCAGAGAAGCAACTGTACTGTACACCAGGGAACATAATCACCCTCCTAATGTTACAGAGATTGAAGTTAGGGGTGCACTAGAAACTATTAAAGAGGCTAGCACAAGCACTCAAAGACCAACGAGTGCAATTCTAAAAGAACAGCTACCTACCATCCCCAAAGAAGCAACTGGACAAATGCCCTCAATTGCTTCATTAACAAGCATTAAAAATGCAATAGGTCTCGCCTTTGATTAAGTTAAAGCCATTTGCTTTGCTATACAATACCATTAGCAAAGCAAATGACTTTAACTTAATCAAAGGCGAGACCTATTGCATTTCCAATGCTTGTTTAGGGATGAGCCTGAGAAAGCATGCGCTATAAACATGTGTCTTACTTGCGAGACACTGTGGTTAACAAAAAGGGCTTGGAGCCGTCCATTGCTTACCATTTGTTGGCTTGCATGGCACTCTTCTTCTTTACAGCCTCATAACTCATCAAGGCAGGCCTACTATAATTTATGTTCCTCCCTGTGGTGCAGTGACTACGCACTGATTGATTCACGCTGCTCCGGACATGATTGTGGTACTATTTTGTTCTGTTTAACTTTTAGTGTCCTGCAAACAGAAGGCGTATGGCTGGCAAAAAAGTGCCCAGCTGGACAAACAAAATTGCAGATTTATTTTCTATTGTCAACTTTCTCTCATCTTCCCAAGTCTTTTTTTCTCACTTTGCACTCATATTTTCTTTTGTTTTTCCTCGTGGAAACTGTTCTCAAAAGATGAGGGTTATTTTATAGCACAGCGCTATTTTTTCTTTATGTGTAATTTCTGAAATTATGCTATAACGCATAATCGTGAAGTATAACCTATCCATCCCCTCCAATTCAATCCACCACACACATATCCAATCGGCCCCAATTCAGCCCGATCCAATCTATCCCACTCCAATCCAATCCACCTCACCCCAATCTAATTCACTCCACTCCCTCCCCAACCCACCCCTCCCCACTCCAATCCATTTCACTTCAATCCAAAACAATCTGCCACACTCTCTGTGTAACTTTGCACCCCCATCCCATAGGTGTGTCATGGCTAACTGCCAGCATACGTTTTGATGCATTTTTAGCACATATAGTTATAAGTAAAAATATTACACAGCCTGTTGGAAAGGTCAATCATTTTTTACTACAAATGTTGCTGCTAAAAGCAAAGACACATGTATAAATGTGTACGGTAACTGTATTGCTGCTTGTCATGCATCATTTTTGTTGTTGGAACATTTTATTGAAGAAGACTTGCAATATTGACATGTGCAGCATGACTCGTTCATATGATAACAGTTTCCATCACGTTTAACCTTAGCATAGGTACATCTTACATCAGACATACATTGTATAGTTACAGTGAATAAATAGTATTTTAATTCTGCTTGTCATGCATCATTTAAAAAAAATAAAAGGCTGATTTGGGAGCAAATAATTAAGACATTGTTATCTGCTGGGTTTTACATCCTGATCTAGCAGTGTGTTCTAAATAATCACTAGTGCTTCAATCAAATTGAACTTTGTGATTTCAAACGTTCTGCTTCAGTGTATAGGTCATAGAATTCTTTGACCTATTGCATTTTTAGGATATCATATTGTGAGGTCTACACAGCAGATGCAATATCCCAGTGAACTACATGCCATTAATTGTGACTAATCCTCCAGGTAAAAGGCTTCTCCTGGTCCACCCAGCTTATATTTATATGGCCAGGGTTATTTGCTGTAAATAGGGTGTCAGCTGTATAGTGCTTGGCAAATTCTGTTTACTGTTATCTCAAAAATACCGCACATTGAAGTTTCCATTCAGATTGTGGAATTCTAAATGCATATTTCTTTAAATTACACTTGTTTTAAGTTAATTTCCTGACAGTAGTACATATCGGATGATAACAGCTGTCCCAGCTTTAACACAAAGGGGCCGATTCCGATCCGGGTCGGAAAGCACTCCGACCGAGTCGGATCCGGAGTGTTTTCCGACCGAGCCGGACCCAGACAGTCCGACCGAGCGAGTACGATGCGCACGTATGCTGTTGGACTCGGTTCGGTCGGACTCCCATAGAAGTCAATGGGAGCTGGTCGTACAAGGCGTACATGGGCTCCCATTGACTGAATGGGTACGTCTCGAACAAGAGTGCCCCCTACAGTGGGTACGCATCGGTGCCACCCGCACGGTACATGCCTATGTTGGGGAGACCCATAGGTCTCCCCCTGTGTCCGAGTCGTAGGGCTGCGGGTTTCAGGGGGTCCGACGTGGACCCCCAAAGTCCGACTCCGGGAGCTTTTGCAGGCGGACACTCCGGCTCGCACAGGCTGTCCGACGCGTGCATCGTACTGACTCGGTTGTAAATCGCATCCATTGCACGCCACGGTTAGCTTACGACCGGGACGTACGGAGCGGTTCGGACCCAGAAACGACTCGGTCGGTGAATTACATGTAGCTTGCAACGTACTTGCTCGCTCGTACAGCTGTACGAGTCGGCCGGAAAACACGCGTACGGCTCGTAGTTTTTCTGGCCGAACCCGATTCGGTGCCCTTCCGACCGAGATCAGAATCGGCCCCAAATTGTAAATGGTAGATTGCAGAACCTCAGATATAAAACTACCATACAGAAATATACATGAAACAAATAATGTACTTGTATCACAACTCACTTGGGAGAAGGGGAGGCTCAGTGAGTAGGTAAGTGTTAGGCTGTGATTAGCTCGTGTTATCTTCATCTTATGTGCCTATCCTGACATTTGCAGGAGCCACGCTTGGTTAGTGTGCTGTGGAAGCAACTCAGAGAGATGCTGCATAACACAGGGCCTAGGGTCTATGCGGAAAAGCCTATGTCCTTCAACCTGCATCCAAAAAGAGGGTTTCCAAGTCACTCCATGCTGTCATTTACAAATAAGTGCATTTTATGAGTTACACTCTTCAAAGGATATCAATGGACACAATGAACAAACAAACCTGACTCCAATGACTTATCAAAGGAAAGGACTTAAGCATTTTAATCTACCGACGTGGAGTAATCTGCCACCCCTATGGAGGGTTCACTACTGGCACAGGCTACCAAACTGTGCCTGGTTGAAACGTACTTTTGGCATAATATCTTTCATCGTTAGCTTTGTCTGAATATTTTTAGAGACACACTACACTACCATGGTACACTACTGGGAGAGAAGCAAATAGGGACCTTATATACGCTGACTGCATGAGCGGTACTTCTAATAGCAGCATTTATGGGGCACTAAAGCCTTTTTTTTCTTTTTATATAACACAACATTTTTTATGCACTCTGCTTTTTGTGCTGTGCGTGGCTCAATGCGTCAGAAAGGCACACTTTGTGAAGCTGCACGAAATGAGCGCAGAATGCCAGGAATGGAAATATGAGTTTTGGAGTTGTATGAGAATAATGCATCAAGACACATATATCTGAAATGCAGTTCAAAAGCACCGGTGCCTCTCTAGTATCCCCGTTTTATACAGCCCCTCTTTAAATAACAGTTGCAATGTTCGGTGAGGGGCGTTTGACGCAGCACCGCTGCTCCTGGTTACATGAAACCCGTAGGTCTCCCAGGGGCCACGCTCCGAGCTCACGTTGCTCACGCGGGGGCCGGTCACCATGGCAACGCTGTCACCTACCGGGATCCCTAGAAGCAGACAGTGAGGTGCTGACAGGCCGGGGGCATGCTGGACTGGGCCTGCCCGCAGCCATGACAGGGGCAGAAAGGTTCAGATGGGGCTGCCTTATTACTGCATCCTCCTGCACCAGCCCACACTCCTCCCGGATAGCCCCTGCTTCTCCCCTATCACTCCCAGCACTGGCTTGGCTTCCTCGAACGGTTTCCGTGGGATACGATGTGACGGTCCAGAGTCAGTGAAGGCAGGATTGGGGGAAGTAAGGAGTGTGCTAAGTATTAAATCTTATCCAGAACCTCACAGACCTTTCCTCCGCCTAATATTTTGGTTTTCCACCAGCGTAGTGCCCTGAAACCAAGTGAGTGTTATTGAAACGCTAGACAAAATCTCCTGAATAAACCGGTGCCCTGTGATACATGGGACACAATAACACACGCCTCACACTCAGACACAGCCGGACACTCGTTATACCTGCTGTGCCAGTGACGTTTCCAAGTGTGTTTGACCCCAGCACACTTGTCATCGCTGTAGCAACCGCTCCAGTAACAGTGGCCTCCGTCGAGTCACAGAGCACATTCCTGCACATGCACTGTCTGCAGCGCGAAGACCGATCAAACCCAAGTGCACTTTTCATCATCAATGGCCGCCGCCCCTAAATGAAATGTTGTCTGAGGGCAAGAGGCAAGGGTGGCCCTGTATTGAAGAGCAGCCCGCCACACACCCCAGACAGCTTGCAGCTTCACTTTCTGTGCTTTACTATCTCTTAAAGACGCCCCTCGCCGCCTTAATCAGGTTTGTTTCTGTTGCTAGGATATAGCGCGAGCATGCTTCGACTGCTGTATCACAGCGCTTTAGCTATAAAGATGTAGCTAGAGTAACAAGCGCTCGCCATGACGTATTTGCTCGACTTTTTCTGCCGTCCCACTTGGACGGCCTCGCCTGCTAAAAGGTTTCTTGTCTTTATGGGACCATGTGTTTGGCCCCATAAAGATAAGAAACCTTTTGCAATGCAAGGAAGGCAGACGAGCCCGTCCAAATGGGACGGCTCAGAAAGCCGAGCAAATATGTCACCAACAGCTCTTTTCCAATGGCTGGCCACCGTTTAGCATAAACAGTGACGCCAGCCAATGGAAAAGAGGGGCGGGCATTAATGCCCCTTACAGAAAATACCCCATATCATTAAATCTCACCAGCGAGACTGCGCATGTGCGCAGCCTACGCTAGCAAGACCTAAAAAGGACCATAGCACTTACAAAAAGGGCAACAACAACTCCCACACCAAGTCCTAAAACTTTGGATGAAGTAATAATTACCCCAGAACTGTCTATTACTTACAATAAGGAACCATTTATTCTCTACGATAATAAAAGTAATGAAAGAGAATAATCATCTTTGGCACAGCACTCAATTTAGTAAAACTTCAGCAAGCTAAAGTATGGATGATGGGTGGTACTTTCTGAATATGTCCCAAACCATTCTTTCAACTCTATAGTATCCATGGAGTACATCATGATTGCAATATTCCCTTTATTTACGCCTTGCTGCCTAACAAACACAATGCAACCTCTATGGAAATCCTAAATAAAATTAAACAGGAGACCAATGATTATTTCCCACAAAAAATTATTATAGATTTTGAACAATCTATGATAAATGCTATACTCAAAACACACCCAGATACCTCTATTCAACGGTGTTATTATCATTTTAATCAATGCTTATGGAGGCACCTCCAAAAATCTACCCTCAGTATAGAGTATCTAACTAACACAACCTTTCAAGTTCAAATTAAAAAACTAATTGCATTAGCCTATGTACCTGTAACAGATGTTGCAGAACATTACAATTTACTACTAGAAAGCCCTTTTTATCAACAACACGAGCAACAATTAAGTCCACTCCTGGACTATTTCGAGGACACCTGGGTGGGCAGATTACATAGATCTGGCCATAGGCGACAACCCAAATTTCAAAATCCCTGGTGGAACGTATATACTAGCACACTTAACCAACAAGCTAAAACTAATAATGCTGTTGAAGGATGGCATTATGCCTTCCAACAAACCACAGGAAGAGTTAGACCAAAACTTCACAAACTAATAACATCACTACAAAAAAAACAAAGCTATCAAGAACTGCGAATGGAGCAATCTATCATGCAAATAAAACCAAAAGCCTCTAAACAAGCAAAACAAATGTACCGAAACCTTCGAGAGCAGGTTAAACTATATCCTGGTACAAGAGGCCTAGAGTACCTAGAAATGATTGCAAAAAGCCTACTATAAAATATCCATAAAAATTAAATTAATAACACATTTCTTTAACTTCATAGCAATATATAAAAATTATTAGTTATTATCTCACAATTTTAATTAATGTGTGTAATATATTTTTAATAGTAAAATATAATATCTTTACACAAATTAATTGAATATGTGAGAAAATAAAACACAACAATAAAACATAACATTATTTACCTCCCACAATTAAATAATTTTCTTTAATTTACCATGTTTGTTGTTGTTGATTTAAAATGCCACACCTTGTAAAATAATCCAGAGAGGTTTGAATAAAATACCCTTAAAATGTGTCCCCCGCAAAAAATGGAAAAATGCAGCTGAAGTCAAAATCTAATCCTCTATCGATAAATCCACAATCTGGAAACCATCAATAACCCGAAAATAATTTTAAAAAAAGAAACGCTCCAGGAAATCTGAAAAATTATGTAAGTGTATATAAAATATTACCTTGTAAAACTAATATACACTTCCATAATAAAAAAACGCAATCTTCTGGCTGCCAAAACCTCTTTAAATTAAAACCTAGGAAATAAACATAAAAACATTCCCACCCACACAAAGCAACACATAATTCACTTAATAACATTACTACTAACTTTGTACTATCAAAATAAACACTTAGGGGTCGATTCCGATCCTGGATTTTTTTTTCCCGTACGACTCGTATCCGTATTTTTTTACGTACGAATCGTACAAGTCCCGTACAAACGGCAAAGTACGATTCGTACGTGAAAAATACATACGAATCGCCTCGGGAAAAGTCTACGAGACGTCCCCAGACAGTTTTACATACAAATCGTAAAACTGAAGTCCGAGCGCGCAAGTACGATCCGTACCGCCCGTCCGAAAACACAAGCGCATGGAAAAGGCCCCGTACGGAGCGAACTTTGTACGACCCCTACCCCGAGTACACTTGTGCCCGGGGTACGAGTCGTACGGCCCCCCCAGCCTCCCACCCCTCCTGCGTACAGCCGCACTGTACCCCCACCCCTGTATGTATGGACCGTAACCCCCACGCCCCGTACGTCCGCACCGTACCCCCCACCCCCCACCCCCATATGTATGGGCTGTACCCCCCACCCCCGTACGTACAGTCCTTACATACGCGAGGATTGGGGTACGCCTGGGGTACGGTGCGAACATACGCGGGTGGGGGGGTACGCCTGGGGTACGGTGCAGACATACGCGGTTGGGGGGGTACGCCTGGGGTAAAGTGCGGACATACGTGGTGGGGGTATGCCTGGGGTACGGTGCAGACATACATGGGTGGGGGGGTACAACTGGGGTATGGTGCGGACATACGTGGGTGGGGGGGTACGCCTGGGGTACAGTGTGGACATACGCGGTGGGGGGTACGCCTGGGGTACGGTGCGGACGTACGAAGGGTGGGGGGTACGGTGCGGACGTACAGGGGGTTGGGGGTACGGTCCGTACAAACGGGGGGTGTGGGGTACGGTCCGTACATATGCAATGTTGGGGTACGCACCGTACATGATGACACATACGATGTGGGTGATGGCGTGTACATCGCGTAGCGGGCCCCCTTTTCGTCGTGTATCGCAGCGTACTTAGCTTTGCCGGCACTTTTTGGCTCCCGTAAAAATATAGCTGTGCGGAGTGCTGTGGGTACGAATCGTACTTGCTGGTCCATAAAACGCTGCCTGACTCCGTGCGGATGTCGCGTACGCGCTGTCCAGGATCAGAATAATTGTATGTATTTTTTAGCCGTACGGTGTTTTTTACGATTCGGACGGAAATTGTATTTCTGTACGAATCGTACTTGCTGGTTTGTAAGGTGGAATTCCCGGGTACGAGTCGTACGGAGAAAACGCTCCGTGCGACCATTCGTACTCGGGTTTTACAGGATCGGAATCGGCACCATAGTCTATACCTAACTATCGCGTAGAAAACATCAGTAACAAAGCTCTAAAAACTCTAAATAGACTCTAAGAGGCCCATCAGGATGGCAGGCGGATCGGCCCCGCTGGCCCGCCAGCCTTCCATGATTGACCCCCCGCTACATTAGGATGGCTGGGGGGTCCGCGGCCAACGGGAAGACCGTCCGCCACTTCTCCGCCGGTCACCTTGTCGATTGGGCAGAAAACAGCCACAATATGGTGGCGGTGTCAGTAAGAGACCGCCAACCATATCATGATGCTGGCGGAGACTCGCCTTTCGCCACCATGGAAAGGCATGCGGTTTCTGCTTTTGGGGGCCCGTTGTGGGCCCTCAGTGTGTTGGGGGGTGGGGGTGCACATGGGGGTACCTATGGTACCCCCCTATTGCCATGCACTACGTGGCAGGCACCACATGGTGCCTGCCATGTAGTGCGTGGCAATGCCCTGCACAGTACTTTTACATTGTGAGCGGGTCTGCAGTCAGTAGATCCACCCGCAATGTGAAAGGCACAGGATGCGCCCGCCATTGTGGCGGGTGCATCCTGATACAGATGGCGGGACAGCCGCGACTTCAGGGGTCGGTCCCTGGCTCCCCTACGATGGCGGGCGGATTTTGTCCGCCCGCCATCGTAATGGACCCCTAACTACCTTCAAAATAACTGTAAAATATAGTTAAATTGAGGCAGGTGCTGGACACTAAACTTAATTAATTTACTATTCCCACTCCAGTCAGAATTAAATTGGGGTATATGCTGGACACTAAACTTAATTAATTTACTATTCCCACTACAGTCAGAATTAAATTAGGGTAGGTGCTGGACACTAAACTTAAACTATTCCCATTCCAGTAAGGATTAAATTGAGGTAGGTGCTGGACACTAAACTTAATTAATGTACTATTCCCACTCCAATTACTATTAAATTAAGGTAGGTGCTGGACACTAAACTTAATGAATTTACTATTCCCACTCCAATAACTATTAAATGAAGGAAGGTGCTGGACACTAAACTTAATTAATTTATTATTCCCATTCCAGTAAGGATTCAATTGAGGTAGGTGCTGGACACTAAACTTAATGAATTTACTATTCCCACTCCAAAAAGTATTAAATTTGGGTAGGTGCTGGACACTAAACTTAATTAATTTACTATTGCCACTCCAATAAGTATTAAATTAGGGTAGATGCTGGACACTAAACTTAATTAATTTACTATTCCCACTCCAGTCAGAAATAAATTGAGGTAGGTGCTGAACACTAAACTTAACTAATTTACCATTCCCACTCCATTCAGAATTAAATTGGAGTAGGTGCTGGACACTAAACTTTATTAATTTACTATTCTCACTCCACTAATTAATAAATTGAGTAGGTGCTGGATATTAAACTTAATTCATTTACTATTTCCACTCCAGTTACTATCAAATGTAGTAATTCGTGTTAACTTACATTTAATTAACTTACTATTCACATTACATTTAAATTAAAAATTATATAAATAATAAACTATACACTAGATTACTTGAATAATAACACTAGAAACAGTATAACACTACAAAATGTGTATGTAAAAAACCATATCTTATAATAATTTAATGATTTTTAAATTACTTCAGTTATATAATAACTATAAAACAAACATCCCAATATTAAAAATAAAACGTAAAATAGTAAATATTTTTTCTAAATGGAAAATGTTACTTTTATATTTTTTTAATATGTTTTATTTATAACACAACACACCCTTCTCCCCTTTAAACACAGTTTGACTCTCATTAAAATGTAAAATCCTAAATTAAATTTAAATTAAAATTCCTTATTTATGACTTTGACATAAATATTGAATCATTATTTAAGAACACTCCCCACCCTTATCCCCTATATACCCAACATCCAGCTCCCAAAAATAATAATAAAATTTTTTAAATTTAAATTGTAAAAATAAATTTCTAAATTTTAAATTATTAATATATTTAAACCCATCTTTCTTTAAACTCCCCACCCTAATCCCCTATAAACCCAACATCCCGCTCCTAAAAAATATTTCTAAATTTGAAATTTAAATTTAAAAAATAAATTTCTAAATTGTAAATTATTAATATATAATAACATATTCCCAACCCTTATCCCCTATAAAAACCAACATCCCACTCCTAATTTTTTTTTCTAAATTCAAAATTTAAATTTGAAAAAAATATTTCTAAATTTTAAATTATTAATATATATTAACCCATATTTTTAAATCACTCCCTACCCTTATTGTCAACCGTCAGGCTTCTTGTACTCTTTCCCGGCTTAATAACAATCAAGGAACTACTATTCCCAAGATGCACTGCGATGGCTATTACATTGTATGCTTTCCCATTCTGCACTAGTATAGGTCAGGTGACCTTTTACAGCATATAGACAGCCAGCTCCCGTTATCAGTTGCTTGGCTTTCTTTCCTTGCTAGGACCACGCCCTTTTCCTGCCTGTTCGTGTTTGGATTACTCTCCTGTTCTGAACTGCTGCCTGAACTGCTGCCTGTGCCAATATAGAATTCGTCCCAGGAGTTCCCCTGCTTGTCATCCTACACTCCTGAAATTGACTTTGTCATGCAGCCTTGAAACGCTGCTTTCAATCCTTCCATGTGCGCTATGATGCGCTGGTAACGGCTTTTCTTTTTTTTTAATTAGCCTCCGCTAGGACGCGAGGCAATTTCCCTAATTTGCATCCGCGCGTGAGTTCGCGCCATCATTCAGTACTCCCTTTGTTTTCTTTTTCGCGCTATTCGAGCGCTGATGATTTGTCGGGTGCGTGAGGTCGCGCTACATCTGACCCCGATTTCAGAACTGTTCTTACGCGTTATCGAGCGCGTTTGTTATTTAAGCATTGCCAGCTTTTTGAAAGCACACAGACAACAGCGCGGAATAAGTCGCTGTTTCACACGCTGAATCCTTCTTGTGTTACTGCCTCTATTGGACTCCTGCTCCTCTCAAAGACAATCCAGACATCATTTCAATTTACTGGGGACTTTGAATATATCTCGTTGGAGTCAAGACTGATCTTCTTATTTCCTATGTGAAATTTTTGGACAGTGTGTGCTAGAAAGGAATAATAGTTATATGTTATTTTCCCTTTATACTTTGGAGAGACCAACTCAAAGTTTCATACTGGCAATGTGCAAGTGAGTATGGGCAAGCATATAATGTGAACTCTTATCACCTGTTAGTCCTATATTTTTGTATTGGTGTTTGACCCTCTATAACTTTTCCCTCTTCTGTTTCTCTGTTTTCTACAGGACTGCCTGACCTACAGTTATTCCTTAGTGAAAGAAGCCCTGGTGGTCCTTTCTGGTCTCTTCACTCCCTGGGAGCATCAGTCTATCTTCGGTGTGCCTAATTGGCTAAAAGTGACTATACCCTACAAGAGTGAAAAGGCATCATCTTTGCTCCTGTGGATCTTGGTTCATCTGGTTTTGGGGACAAGAAACCTTGACACTTATCCTCTATAAACCCAACATCCTGCTCCTAAAAAAATATTTCTAAATTTGAAATTTAGCTTTAATAAATACATTTCTAAATTTCAGTTATTAATATATATTTACCCATATTTTTAAAACACTCCCCACCCTTATCCCCTATAAACCCAACATCCCGCTCCTAAAAAAATATTTCTAATTTCGAAATTAAAATTTGAAAAATAAATTTCTAATTTTAAAATTAATGATACATATTTGCCCATTTTTTTAAAACACTCCCCACCCTTATCCCCTATAAACCCAACATCCAGCTCCTAAAAAATATTCTACACATTATTTTTTTTTACATTATTTAAATATTATACTTTTACACACATAAAAAAATAACCAATATCATACTTTGACGATATTTTCACTCAAAGATTTTTTGACAATCGATATTAAATACTTCAATAATTTTCATTACACTTAAAAAACATATTTTTGACATCGATATTCAGGACATCGATAATTTATACCAGTCGATATATAAATAATGATATTTCGACTGCTCACCCTGACGTCATTTTCCTCTCTGAGAGCTGGCTCATCCCCACTTCTGCTCCCGACATTGCCTCACTAACACCCGACGGTTACAAGATAACACACTGAGACCACAACCACAAACACAGAGATGGAATCACCATCATCTACAAAGAAACCATCCACTGCTCCACCACTGACGACATCACCCCTATCATGGAGCACCTCAACTTACAACTCCAAACCGACGGCAGAATCACCATCAGAGGAACCCTCGCCTACAGACCTATGGGCCCACGTCCCAGCTCTGCGATGCCATTCCCGAATTCATCACCCCGCTCTCCATTTACTTCAAGCACTACATCTTCCTAGGTGACCTCAACTTTCACCTTGACAACTGCAACAACAACACCGTCAACCTCCTGGAAAGCATGAACTATATCGGCTTCACCCAGCGTGTCACCAGCCCCACACATATCGCAGGACACACACTCAGCCATATCTTCACTGCCAGCAACAGAGTCAAGTACAGCCACGTCACCGAGCTCACCTGGAAAGACCACACCATAGTCCCCTTCTCCATCACAGGATCTCCCGACACTGGCACCAAGCAGCCCAGCACCTCACACCACAGTTGGAACAGAGTGTCAAAGAGTCAGTGGACCGACACACTCAACACCTCCCACCTTGACACTGCAAACAACATGGAACAGACTATCAAGAGCTTCTCCGCCTGGAACTCCAACTGCACTGAGAGTCGCTCCAGTTGGTATACCTAGAATTCAAAGCCACTAAATGCCAATGCCAAATGACTTGAAAGGAAATGACACATCAGAAAGGAGCCCACAGACAGAGCCACATTGAAGACGTCCCTCAACCCCTATCACCAGCTCGTAAAAAAGATGAAGAAGAGCGCTCTCGCCTACAGCATCGAAGCCAGCTCCTACAGCAGCAAAGAACTCTTCAACATTGTCAGAGAGTTCTCCAACCCCTAAGCCACCAAAAACATCATCACCCCTTCCCAGGAGCTTTGCGACTCCCTAGCAGACTTCCTCCACTACAGGATTTCCACCATCTATAAAAACTTTGAAACCCAACCATCACCGCCGACTATCTCAGCCTCATTGCCCTCACCAAGGCAAACCACAACCACCTCATTGCCTGGGAACACTGTTCAACACCTATATGGACTAACTATCATATCCTACACCGACGACACCCAGCTCATCCTCACGCTATCAGAAGATCCATCCGCCACGATGGCCAGCTTCCGCAGATGCATGACAAGCATCACCAACTGGATGACAAACAACTGCCTAATACTCAACACAGACAAAGCTGAAGTTGTGATCGTCGGTAACAACACCTCCCCATGGAACGACGCCTGGTAGCCCTCTGAACTAGGAAGCAACCTTGGCATCATCGTAGACAGCAAGTTTACCATGAAACACCAGATCAACGCTGTCTCCTCCGGATGCTTCAGCACTCTCCGCATGCTCCGCAGATTCTTCAAATGGATCCCCGTCAACACCAGAAGAACCATCGCTCAAGCCCTAGTCACCTGCCAGCTAGATTACAGCAACACCTTTTACACAGGAAGCACCTTCCACCTCCTGAAGAGACTGCAGATCATACAAAACTCAGTGGCCAGACTCATCCTGGACCTCCCCAAATTGACCCTCATCACCCCTCACCTCAAGAAGCTCCACTGGCTCCCCATCCAGAAGAGATGCCAATCCAAGATGTTTGTCCACACCTACAAACCCCTACACAACCAGGTACCAGCATACATCAACCACAGCTTGAACATCTACCAGACCTCCAGACAACTGCACTACACCTCCCTCTCCCTCGCCCAAACACCCTGTTTCTGTTGTAGCAACAGTGGAGGATGCTCCTTCTACTTCGCTGCACCTTCATCTCTGGACCTCATCCTCCCTGCTGGAATTCAGAATGGGACTCAAGACCTGACTGTTCAACTGAACCGCCTCAGCACCGGGGTTCTCAGCACCTGGATACCCTGATGGGTAATTAGCCATGCTCTACAAATCCTGATTTATTTATTGACTACTACCAGATCACTGCTGCCTTTTGAAAGGGGTAATTAAATCATTACTGTTTTCTATTATCATTTTCTCAGTACATATATTGAAATCTGAGATGGTATTACCAATTATGTACATATTTTTAGATTTTTGCTCAGTGAGCTAGTCTGTGCCATTCCCTTTATCTTCTTTTGAACCCTGTGCTTAGTTTTACATGCACCTCTTATTTTCTGTTTGACTTCTACCAGAAGTTTGCTACTTTGAGAGAATTTTGACCTCTGGGCTTTTATCATTGTAGGGTTACTCTGTAGCCAAGTGGTCTATCTATCTCAGTTAATCACCCGCTCATTGTTCTTTCTCTGCACCATATTTCCTTGCTCTGATTAGCAAATTCACTGGTGGAACCCCAGGGAGGCTTTTACGGTACACAAATTCCATATTGCAGGTAGCCTTAAAAGAAGCCAAATTCTGGCTGACACAAGCTGCAAATATTGGCTCCGTGTAGGTGAGTAATTATGAGGCAAGTCTAAAAATGCCGGATTCCTGCCAGCTTATCAGGCTATCCATGCTGGATACATATGCAATCAGTCAAATTAATTTCAGGGATTAACCTACAAACCTCTTATGGACTTGGCCCTCTTGGACCTATGCCACAACCACCTGTTCTAAGGACTTCTAAAGACTGATGCAAACTACAGAACTTCAAGTTAAGGAACTTCGCAAGACATATTGCATTTGTTCTTCCACATAGATGAATGGAAGACCTAGAGATACCCAGCAGCATCTTTGGCAGATGATGAGCCATTACAGCATCTATCTGCTGAATTTCAGGATGTCTTAGATTCCCAGGGCCTGGAAAGGAAGTTGTATGCCAGGTGCCTAAACAAATACAGAAGCCATGTCAAGTGAAAAAGATTTTATAACGTTAGGTGGGTGATATTTTGTACCTAGCCACAGTTTTCAGAGGAGAGCAGACTTTACCTTCCATGTCTGTTTTGTCAACAGCAAAGTTTATCATCAGTACTTAGTGTGATTAGTTCCAAAGTCTTTGTCATGGCGAGAGAATCTATATAGAGACACAGTCTTGCACACCCCTTTCTACAACATCTGTCTAGCATACAGAGGTGTATTAGAAGAATCAGGTAATGCAAGGGATATATTTTCATGTGAAGTCAGATCTTCTCAGGATGTTTCTGCCTCTAAGACACTTTGACTGCATTAACTGCACATCTCTGGTGAAAAATTCACCTTTTAATTGAAGCAGAATCTCCTAAGTCTGCTCTCTGAGGTCTGTGTTCCAGAACTATTGGCCTGGATACAATGCTGGTCAGACCAACTGTCCGACCGCCGCAGCCGCAGTCCAATTCCGACCGACAAGGCCAGAAAAGTTCCCCCGCTATATTACAATGCAACCGCTGCTGCAGCAGAGGTCTCCTCTATAATGGTGCACATACCCCTGAATATGTCACTGCAAGTGCGTGCAAACTCACAGGAAACGTGATAGGTAAACACATGCATGACATATGTGGGGATATACCTTGAGCACCATCTAACCCATTGCTGGAGTGTGGCAATCTCTGCACAGTCCAATCAATGGGGATAAATATCACCTACGGACTTACTTACATACATACCGGCACCCACAGGATCGTAGTCTTTGGGGTTGCTGCCACGATGTAGGGGGGACCTGGAGGAAGGGATCCAAGCCAGAGACTGTCGGGGAGAAGCTGATTTTGGCGTATATGCACCCCAAATCTATCATTTCCGACGACTCGAGGCAGTCGGTACGACCACCACGGTCGGGTCGTCGGAAACCCACATCGTTATCTGAATGGCGGTCGGAGATCCCTGTACTGTCCTGTGGATGCTGTACTTCTCCCACCACCATCACGGCGGTAGGAGAAAGGCTGTCAAAGTCGGCGGTCTTTCAAGCGGTCGGTCGGAGTACAGGAGGCATGCATCGTAATCCGTGGTCGAACAACCGCTTCCGACAGGACCTCAGTATCCGTTTTAACCAGCATCGTAATCAGGCCCTAAATTCTTAGAGATTTTGAAAGTAGCTCTCAACCCCTCCACTCCCGCAAGAATCCATCAAAGCATCAGTTTTAACATTTATCTGCACAACCAATCACAGGTGTATAGAAATGTTTACAATGCTGCATCCTTTCCATTCACAGGAAAGAGAACATTAAGGGGACAGTTCAGGACAACCTTCACATCTCACTTCACTGCTATCATTTGTAAAAAAATAAATGGTGAATTTGGGTCGGTTGCATGTGTCTCCCATGGTCTTTTGACAGTATTATTTTATTTAATAAAATATGGCTTCAACAGAAGCCTATCATCCTAAAATGTACACATGAAATCAAAAGTATAACAGTGACTTAAAATGTAGACACTCTAAAACATTGATTGACTGTTTCAGGATTATGTGATATTTGCATAGTAGCCATTACAGATCTACAAATTCTCTTTAAAAACATAAGATACAATTATCTTCTGCTTCTGTTCCCCAGGGCCATGTCACAAACAGTGCATGATTCACGTCTTGAGGCGCACGTTTGCAAAATCTCCTTCATGCGTTCACAGGTACAAATTCTGGGATTTCCTAATACTGTAGGGATTGGATTCTTACCTATGAGTATAAGGACTTGGTACAATGTACTACGCTGAGGAAATGTCTCTTTTTGCATGATCAACCATTTGGATTGACGGTGTCGGGTTTTGGACTCAATACTCTGGGACCCTGCTAACCAAGCCCTAGTGTATGTCTTCTGATCCCAAACATGTCAAATCGTTTAAAATCCTTAATTGACACATTTCAGTTAACTATAAGTCCCTAGTATATGGTACCCTTTGTGCCTAGGGTCGGTATGTTAAATGGCACTAGTGGAGTGCAGCTCTTATTGTTCCACTACTACAGTGACCATGTAAACCAGTACTCTATGCATGCCATAGCAGCCTAGCAGAGTAGATTTAAAACTGCAATTTCAACCTTTCGAAATCATTCTTTTGCCAGTCCTAAACTTTCCTATTAAATAGTAGTAAGTCACCCCTAAAGTAGGTCTTACCAGCCCTGAGGCAGGGTGCATAGTACTTGAAAGTAGGGCATATGTATTTAATGTTTATTCATGTCCTTATAGTGATAAGGCCCCAGACCTTTTTTTAACTGTAGCAAAGCTGACTGTGCCATAGAAAACATTGGATTACTTTATTACACTTAATAAAGCTAACTTCAAATTGACACTAGTTAGATAAATACCCCAAACACTTATTTTCATAGTGAAACAAAATCCAACTAAATGCTAAAGTTGAATTGCGCTTATTTCAGAAACATTAGAAAGGTACTATTTTTCTGCCTAAAGACTGTAGTAGCATTTTCAGAGTTTATGTTCAACTGTCACCTGGCAGCCGGTTGGCCCTGTGCAAGGTGGTGTGAATAGCTCCCAAGAAAGTGAATAAAAGGGCCTTGGGTGGGAGGAGTTGTGACCTCTTCCTGACAAGATGACCTGGGATGTGCACACCAACTGCACAAGCTTCAAAGGGACATCCCCTGTCTCAGGCAGATGTAACTCATACTTAGGCTTGCCCTTTCCATTGTCCAGGTGGTCCGGATAGCACCAACCCAAGTGGTGGAAAGCCTGTTCCAGAACTGGTTTGCAAAGGGAGTTTCTCAATTTCCTAGACATTTTTCAGGAGTGTTCCCAGAGCTCTGCCCATGGGAAGAAAGCTTCAGTCATGTTGGACTTTGGCAGAACCGTGCACTGTGGGATTGTGTAGAGGCAAAGCCCTAGGAAATTATGTTAAAGTAGGTAGGGTTGTCCCTGTGAACTTTTTCCATATTGATCAAGGAGTCTCCCCCACCTTCCATGCATAAGTGTGGCACACCTGGGTACCTTCTTCAGAACACCTCTGGATGTATGTAAGACAGATGAAGGACTGCACCTGCTGTTCAACCCTTGGAAAGAGATCCCAATGACTGGTTCCACTTGTACCTTGGACAAAGAAGCGGACTCCAAGGTTATTTGCCTGACCTCCTGTTAAACTATATGGCCACAATAGTTGCATGAGGCCTACTTTTTCCAAGAGCCCAGCTGACCAGTTTCAACTGGATTTGCCCGGGTACCTTCTAGTGGCTTCTGGGAAAGTGAACTCTAATCCCTAAGGTTCCAACAAGGTCCTGAATCTTGGTTGGTGTTAGAGTGTGCTCCTCTGACCCTAAAATCTGCAAAACCAGTGGAGACCAGGACTGACGCCACAGCTGTCAATGTCGAATCGCTGGCCGGATTCAACTCAATGGTTTCCCCTGCGGAAAGGATTTCAACTTTCAGCAGTCCAAACTTGGAGGCAATTAACTAAGGCCAACATCGAACAGCACCTGCCGCAGAGACCTTCCTGGCTATGGATTCAGACTTCACCTGCTTGCCTCTTCCCTTCATTGACAAAACAACCACACCAAGTTCCCACCAGAGCCGAGACTCACACCAGGGATATAAGGTTCGCCGGCCTGCCTTTGTCGAGGCCTCCTTCAGTCCCAGCCTGTAGCTGGACCCACCAAAGACAAGGTAACAAGGACTTTTCTCTAGAAAGTCTTCTAAGTTTGAAGGTACACTTTCCACCAGGACACACCTAGTCCCTGTATCCAATTGGCAGCAGCTCACAGTCGGCCTTAACTTTTGACTTGGGCCCAGTCTAGGGCAACCAGATGACTGTGACTGGGGCTTTGGATTCTGGGCATTTAGGTGCTATTTTGACTTAAACCCTCTAAAAACCATATATTTCCAGGTCTGTTTGTCATTTGGGTGTCCATTTGTTCAATAAAGTTTACTCTATTTTTGTAAATTGGAGTGGGATTTTTATTGTGTTGTGTTTTTTACTTTTTAACTCTTTTGGTACTGATAAATGCCTTACATGTAAAGCCTGTCTGCTTTGTACTACAACAAGTGTTGAGTTCCGGTTTAAATTATTGAGACCTAACTAGACTTAGCATTAAAGTGTGACAGTATTACTTGATGAGGACTCAAATCCCCTCCAACTAATAATCCACTTTCTCAACCTAACCCACCAAGCAATCCTGTATGGGCCATGTTGTCAGCTTACTTATCAGCCCAGTTCAAGTTTCAGGGACGTAGTGGTAACCAAACAATGTTTCATTCTTGAACAACACAATCAAGCAAAGTACTAGGAGCAACAGGGATTTGTTTAAATTGTTTATTTTAAAAGTCTTTATCTAGTACTTACAATGTGCAAAGTAACCATGCTTTACTACGCATAGCCTTTACTACGCGTTTCCTTACTACACATATGCTTTTACCACGCATGCCTTTACAAATTAGTTGTAAAGGTAAGTATGGTAAAGAAAAATGTGTAGTAGTAAGGGCATATGCGTGGAAACAGCTGTGTTGGTAGGCATACATATCGTTAGAGGAAACGGAGAGACTCTTCTGCTTCCTTACAACGACATGCACCGCCCCTCAGACGAGCTGTCTGCACGCAGAGAGAGGTAAGGGGGATTGGACCTTGGGCAAGAGCTACTGTTTTAGGGGTATGAGTTAAAGAAGGGCTAGGGGAAGGAGGGTAGTCTAAGGTAGTGTTTTAGGGTAGGTGAAGGGCTGGGGCCTGGGGTGGCAGCGTAGAGGTAGTGCTTTAGGGTTTATGGTAGGGAAAGGTGGGCCAGGAGGTTTGCTCAGGGGTAGAGTTTAGGGCAGCCCAAGGGTAGGTAAGGGAGTCGCGCAGGAGTACATTTTCAGGGTTTAGGACAGGGGAAGGGTATTTTTTTTTAGAAGGGTTGAAGGCTGAGGGATTAGGGTTTAGTGTAGGGGTCAAGGAAACGTTTCCCACGCATATGCCTTTAACATTGATGCTTTTACAAATAAATTTGTTGTAAAGGCATTCTTGATAAAGGCATATTCTTTGAAATAACATGTGTGGCATAGGTTTGCATTGTAGTGGCATGTGCATTGTAACGCTGGCGTGGTAAAGGCATGTGTTACAACGGAATGCGATATAATGTCTTACATCCCTCCGAACGAGAGTAGCAGATCCGGCAATCTGGCGTCACCTCTGGTAATAATCTTAGCACAAAAAAAACTCTCCTAATCAATGGTCAAATCCTAGACTTCATATAGGATTTGACTACTGATCTTATTTATAACAAATCATGAGCAGGACACAAAATGCTCTGTCCACATGTTGATTTAGAAGAGGCCATTACTAAAACCTTGAGCTGTATACAGTGAGAGACCATATTAGAATTATGGAGCCCGTCTTCAAAGATAACAAACAAGAAGAGGACAGCCGTGAGTATGACCGTCTCATGTTCAGCTGATGATATGTAGGCGAGATATGGAAAAACATGCGCATTTATTCTAACTAATATGTAGTATGTCACATGTTCACAGTGCTACTTCCACTAAATTTGGAGTCCCCTTGTGAGAAAACTTAACATACATGTGCTTACCGCTTGCTTCAAGTTTGCTTTCAAATCAAATTGCAATTCTCCTATCCAGCTTCTTTGTACTAGAAGGCAGTTAGAGTTCGCTGATTGTATGGTCAGTATCTGATTCTTTAGGCACATCCTTAAGATTATATTCCTATCATTTGAGATTCAGCCTTTGTGCTGAGATGTTGAGCCTTTAAAGAACCAGCATAAGATGTTTTCATAGAATTTCAGAAATTCTAAGGGCTCAGTTCCATTTTGTAAGAGTCCATGTGTAGAGTAGGGTCAGTAGATTTTACCTAATAAACTCTACCAGTGCTGGTATATTTTTCTGGCCATGTATAGAGAAGGTTTGCAGTTCCTATCAGAAAGGGCAGGTTGAAGGCTGCCAAGGAGGCAGATCAGGAGATCTGCTCCCTTAAGAGCAAGGGCCCTCACACACCCCAAGGGGTGTCATGCTTCATCATCGGGCAACTCCTCGTTGGGCCGGCGCAACAAAGCCCAACATGCCCCGCAGGGGGCTCTTTTCAGGAGTTCTTTTGTTTTAGCTGACGTTAAGTGAGGTGTGGTGTGTGTGTGAAAAGTGAGTAGACTGGGTGCGTGGCTTGGACGGCAGTAGGCATGGCTGCCTGATCCCGTTGCTCGGAACACGGAGGAGCAATCTTTCAAGCGAATCAGGGATAAAAGTGCTCTACTGAGGCCACGGACATCGGCTCCTGTCACCTAAACATGTGGTGCATGTGGGGTAGCTAAAAGTTCGGACAGATTCGTACTGGGAAGCCCATAAATCCCGAGGAAAGAAACCGCGCTCACCCGATGTGACTTCCACAAAATGGCGGCTCCCGGGATGACCGTACATCACAGAAAACCTAGAGCTACCGGTCAGTGAAAACACTCCCTAAGCGCCTTGCAACACTCTCTGCGCATTAAGGCGAGTACTAGCGAGTGAGCGGTATGCAGCGACGCGTTAAATACTAAAATTGCAGTTCTGGTTCACCACGTAGAAATGCAATCTCGTCCTGCTGACCCCCGTATTGGTGATAATCTGTGAAGTCTGACCCGCTCTTGATCACCACGCAAAAGGCGCGATCACGCAAACACGCGAATGCTGGACTGAGTTCTCTCATACAGAAGACACCCTGATTGTTGGATGGAAGTGGACCAGCGACACCTTATGCACTAGTTGGGGTTCGGTGTTAATTTACAAATATTCAGCCTTAGCACACCATGCGCTCTCCCCGCTCTGCCTGATTCCAATATGGCGCTTAACTAAAAATGCTGATTTCGCTGGAAATACACATATCGACGGAATAAGATCCGGCTAGCTAAAGGACTCTTGTGCAATGCAATTGTTTATACAATATATGGGTGTGATTCTGGCCGTTTGATTTCTACAACCCCTACTGCAGTGTATGCATTGAGCTCTCTGTGTCGGACAATACTCACCTACCTTTGTGTTTCTAACTGGAGTCCAGTGATAATTCACAATATGCTTTGAACTTTCTGTGTCAACCATTGCTCACCTACCACACATAATAACAGACACCGAGCAGTCAGCCATTGCTCACCTACCACGCATGATAACGCGCACCGAGCAGTTCACATCGGGTACTCCCGAAATGGCGACGTTGCGTGATTCGCGATGAGACCTTGTGTTTTAACTATTTCAATAAGGCGCCTATCTGACGATGTTATTTAAGCTGAACATACTCATATTGCCGTTGATGGAGCGGGTAGTGCAAAATTTTGTATACCCCCCCATTCTGCATGTTTATACTAATTAGAATAATCTATTAATTTTAATAGTATTAATGTGTTTGCATGAACTTTAATCAACATTACTAATGTATGAAATGCACGTGAGGCCCGATTCACAGAACTAACTTAAGACAAAAGCCTAAACTTACTACCATTTTGGTATTCACAGAAGGCACTTACTCATTTTGATATTCACAGAAGGCACTCACTCATTTCGGTATTCACAGAAGTTAGGAGTCTTAACTTTAGGACTCCTAAATGCCTTCTGTGAATACCGAAAGTCTTAAAATTAGGATTTTTCTCAGTTTAGGAGTCCTAAAGTTAGGAGTCCTAACTATACTACTACTAAACTGAGAAAAGCGTGACATGGAGAGCAAAAAATCCGCATGAAAGATTAGAAGAAGTAGCAAATGAAATGGGTAGATAGATATTGAAAAGTTGAAGGCTTTACAAAAACCATATCGAATAGATTTTACTTAAAAAGATATTGAGAATTTGAATACCACAGGACGAATAAGTCAGATTAAGGAGATAATTATTTTGTTGAGAAAATGGGGAGATGTGGATAAATGGAGAAGCAGGTGGTACCGAAAACGAGATGATGCCTCAGATAAACCATTTGCAGCGCTCCCTGTTAGAGAAAAGGAAAAGGTAGTAACAGAATGCCCAATGAGAGAAATTCCAGGAGGAGGATATGTACATGTTCCATGGACTAGACAAGATATTTTGTCATTTACAAATGATTTCCCTCGACTACGCGAAAAGCCTGTCGAGTGGTATAGGCAAGTGGACAGATTTGTGAAATTATCTAAAGTATTATGGATTGATCTGAATAGTTTATTTGACATAATAGTACCAGCAGATTTATGGGCAGAGTGTAAATTAATGATTAATTGGCCTACACAAGAATACCCTAGGGATCCAAAGACAGGAGCACCTGACCCCGAGGTAATGAAGAAATATGAACAGGTTATTGCCTTTCTGAAAAATAAAGTACCTCCCAAAGAAACTGATTGGGTAAAAATAGACAGGACTCATAAGGAAAGTAAGGAGTCGGTACATGCATATTATGAAGGGTTGATTTTGGCCTTTAAACAGTTCAGTGGTGATGAGAATTTGAGTGTGAAGGATTTGAGTCATTTTGTATACAGATTTGTATATGGTTTACGTCCAGAAATTAGTGAGATGATCAAACAGCATACTGTAGATTGGCAAAACAAGAAAATAGATCAAGTATTGAGACATGCAAAATATTTCAGTGATGAGACTGAAGCCAAACAGCCTAAATTAAAAGAGAAAGCTATGTGGGCACAAGTAAAAGTGACAGAAAGACAGCGGAACAAGCGACTAATACAGGCCCCAGAAAATTAATTCCTGGGAAAGGTAAGGGAAATTTTAATATAGAAGAAGCTAAAAAGAAATTCCCATGTCATAATTGCGGTAGAGTAGGGCATTGGAAATCCGAGTGTAAATTTCCCCCAAATACTAATAATGAAAATGCATCATTCAATCCACAGGTGCAGAATGAGGTGAGTGGTCAACCGCAGTGGCAGCAGCAGGTTGTTATCCAACAGAATCAGGTGCCAAAACCGCCTTATCCACAAAGCAAAAACTCACAGAAATACAGTAATGAGAGTGAGACTGGAGTCTACAACGAAAAACAGGTAACTAAGCTGCCACGCGCTAGTGCTGTTTCGTAGTATTGGCTACAACGCGATGAGAGCGACTCAGAAGAAGGTTATTGACGGTGCCGAAGGAAAGAAAGAAGAGTGCATACTTGGCGCAACTCTAGAAGTAGACCAGACAGGCCCATTTGTGGATGGGAAAATAAATAATGAGAATATTACTTTCCTAGTCGATACTGGTGCTACTCGATCAACTGTTAGGTCAGCTGATGTTAAGAATCTTCCTCTCTCGGATGAAACAATCCAAGTAGTTGGTGTATCCAACAGACAGATTAAAACTTATCTTACAGAACCAGTGAAAGTTAGTATAGGGAAATTCTCTGAAATGCACCGCTTTGTTGTGTGCGACACAAGCCCTGTGAATTTGTTAGGTAGGGATTTGCTGTGCAAAATGAATTGCACTATTTTCTGTACCCCTGATGGTATAGCATTTGAGACCCCTGATGAAGATGTGCTGTATAAGATGACTATGGCAAACAGAGAAACTGAGGTTACTGAAACTTATGCTGTATTTAATCCTGATGAATTACCCAAAGAACTGAAACAGACTGTAATGGCAGAAGTCTGGGATTAAACGGGAGAAGATGTGGGACTTTTAAAAAAAGTGGACCCAGTAAAAATAACAGTGAAGGAAGGAGTCAGCTATCCAAATGTCCCACAATATAAATTGACACCTGAGATAATTGAAGGAGTTACTCCAATAATTGAGAAAATGATAAAACAAGACATTTTGAGAGAAATAATGAGTAGTCCATGTAATTCCCCGATTATTTGACTGAAAAAGCCTAATGGAAAGTTCAGGATAGTGCAAGATTTGAGAAAAATAAACAAAATCGTTGTGTCGTGTTGTCCCATTGTACCAAATCCATCTGTGATTTTGTATCAGATTCCCCATGATGCAGAATGGTATACTGTGATTGATTTATGCCATGCTTTCTTTTCCATTCCATTGCACCATGACAGTCAGCAAATTTTTGCGTTTCGTTTCGGCAAGCGTATTTTGGCTTGGTGCCGAATTCCACAGGGGTATACAGAAAGCCCCTCAATATTTAATCAGATATTGAAGAAATCCTTAGAAAGTCCAGAGATGCCCGAAAATTCAGTGTAAGTACAGTTTATCGACGACCTTCTTGTGGCGTCGAAGACTCGTGAAGACTGTGTAATGGACACTATAGCCTTGCTGAATCATCTGGCTGATGGAGGACTTAAAGTGTCACCATCAAAGTTACAATTTTGCCAAAAAGAAGTACATTATTTAGGCCACAATATCGAAAAGGGACTGAGAAAGATAACAATAGACAGAATCAGGATCATAAAAGGAATGAGAGCTCCCATGACACAAAGAGAGGTGAGAATGTTTCTTGGAATGGTTGGATACTGTCGCAAGTGGATAAGCAATTTCTCCCTGATTGCAAAGCCCTTGGTACGCTTGACAAGAAGTGATGTGAGAGATCACATTGATTTGAACAAAGAGGAATTGGCAGCATTTAAACGATTGAGAGATGGTTTGTGTGAAGCGCCAGCATTGGGAATGCCTGATTATGAGAAGGAGTTCGAGTTGTATTGCAGTGAGAGGAATGGATGGGCACTTTCAGTATTAATGTAGAAGCATGGAAAGCTGAGGAGACCAATTGCATATTTTTCATCAATGCTAGACCCAGTAGCTGTAGCCTTACCTAAATGCTTGAAAGCAGTGGCTGCTACCTGTCGGAGTTTGGAACAAAGTGAAGGAATCGTGATGGGATATCCTGTGAAAGTGTTTGCACCTCATGATGTGGCAATCATTTTAACAAGGAGTCGCACTCAATATATGACACATAGTCGGCTGACTAAGTATGAGAAAGTCATATTAGGTGCAACGAATGTGAGTCTTGTGAGATGCTTGAATGTGAATCCTTCAACGTTGTTGCCTGATGCTGAGAAAGTGGAAGTCAGAGACGAAGCCGACCATGACTGTCTGGATGTACTCGATTTCTGCACCAAACCACGTCCTGATATAAAAGATGTACCACTGCCAGAAAGTGATTTTGTGATGTTTGTAGATGGTTCTTGCCTGAGAACAGATGATGGAATGTTGAGTGCAGCATATGCAGTATGCACAGTTGCAGCAGTAATGGAAGCATTCTACCGGAAAGGAGTAAGATCAGCCCAAGTAGCTGAACTTGTTGCTTTGACTACAGCATGCAAGATTGGGAAAAGTGTGAGAGTGACTGTGATAACTGACAGTCAGTATGGATTTGGTGTGGTGCATGACTTTGGCCAAATATGGCTATAGAGAGGATTTTTGACTTCAAGTGGAACTCCCATTAAGAATGCTGAAGTGGTTGGGAAGTTGCTTGAGGCGATACAGCTGCCTAAGCAATTGGCTGTTGTGAAGTGAGCTGCACACAGTCAGTCTGGCGATTACATCGCCATCGGCAACAAATACGCCAATGATATGGCCCAATACTGTGCACGTAATCAGAATTCCAATAATCGGGCAAAGGAGAAAGAAGTGACTTCTTGCACCTTAATGTTTACTAACATTATGGGTACCTGGGAGGAAGTAAGGCAGTTGCAGGAAGAAGCAGGAGATGAGGAAATGAAGCAGTGGGTAAAAGCAGGATGTGCACCAAGGGAAAAGGACCATGTGTGGGTCTATCGGGATGGAAGACCAGTTATGCCTGATAGCATGATGTCTGCCATGGCACGGATGTATCATGGTCAGGGACACATAGGGAGAGATGCCATGATCAGGTCATTTAAGCAGACCTGGTACAATGCAAAATTTAGACTTGTAGCAGAAAGTCTTTGTCAGAGATTCCTTATATGTCAACAATACAATCCTGGAAGAAAGACAGTAGTGAGTCTGGGAACAATAGGTCGAGAAGGAGGGCCTTTTACCAGAATGCAAGTAGATTTCATTGAAATGCTTCCCTGTAACAGGTTGAGGTATGTTCTAGTTATGGTCTGTTTGTTTTCTAGATGGGTAGAAGCATTTCCAACAAGAAGAAATGATGGAATCACAGTGGCAAAATTGCTTTTGTGGGAGTTTATTCCCAGATTCGGGTTCCCAGTAACAATTGAATCAGATCGAGGAGGACATTTCCATAATGAGATCATAAAATTGATTTGTGAAGCATTAAATGTACGACAAAAACTACATTGTGCCTATCGCCCAGAGGCTTCTGGTGTGGTGGAACAAATGAATGGTACTATTAAAAACAGGATAGGGAAAATGTGTTTAGCCACGGGTATGAAATGGCCTGATGTCTTGCCTCTAGTACTCATGACTATTAGATCAATTCCAGACAGAACTACAGGGTTGAGCCCCCATGAAATTATCATGGGTAGAGCAATGCGTCATGTGTTCCTACCAGTCAACAAGCTGTTGCCTGTAACTGATGATTACTGTAAAACCTTGGCTGACGCAGTTGATTCTGTGTTTCATCAGGTTGGAGCGGATGCCACCACCCTTGAAAGGAAGCAAGCTCATGATCTGAGCCCAGGGGACTGGGTAAGAATCAAAGTACACAGAAGAAGAAACTGTTTGGTTCCAAGGTGGGCAAAACCATGACAAGTAATTTTGACTACAACAACAGCTGTGAAGTGTGCTGGGATCAAGAACTGGATTCATGCAACTCACACATTGAGAATTCCAAATCCAGTGGATAGCACAGAAAGAGAATACTTTGATGAAACATAATCTAGTACTGAATCAGATGATGAAGAGACAAGAACAAAAGAAAACCCTGAAAGGGGGGAATCAGAATCAGATCTAACTTTTGTCCCAAGAAGTATTTCCCTGAGGAGAAGGTTACAGGATACCAGCTCAGACTCAGAGACTGAACAAGGAACTCTAGGTTCGAGAATAGAAAAAGACAGTGAAAAGACTATTAAAGAAATTGTTGAGAGAGACGTTCCAGATGAAAAATTGAGAGAAATTCCACCTGAAATAACAAATTTAGATGGACAGGTGCCAGATACAGAGAGAGGGGGAAAAATTTCTGCGGAAGCCCCCCGAGGAGGTGTAGGGAACTCCAACATCCAGTTAGAGGAAGGGACAAGTAGTCAGCAGGAAGATTGCGTGCTGGAGATTCGAGGAGGGACAGAAGTAGGGAAAACGAAAGAAGGGGTGGAAAGAAAAGCTGTTGAAAGTAAAAAGCAAGTTGAAACAGAGTCAGAGGAAAGCGAAGACAAAGTACCAGAAGGTCGAATCCTAAGAAAGAGAGCTTGGAGAACTGAGAAGAATGATAAAGGAAGTAAACTGAAAAGAGCAGCAAAAGATGAGGTTTGGCCGAATAAAATAAAAAGACTAAGATATCGGCTGACACGAGTAAATTCCCCAAGACCTGAACAGGTGAATGAAGTAACAAGTCAAGTGAAATCGAAAGACGAAGAAATAGTTGTAATTGGAGAAGACAGGATAACGAGGAGACCTAACCAGAAGTATAAGTCGCCGGAATGGACGTATGTGGCCCTGCCTGAACAAAAGAAGAGGTGGATAGCCAAGGAAACCCAGAGGTGACTGTATCGGAAGTGGTTGAGGAAGAAGAGGAATATGAAATCCTGACAGTTATCTTGCCCGATATTGGAGAAGAAGCGGATGTTCAGGACATTCTGTATTCAGATCATGAAGGAAAGGTGAAAGATGATGAGATGCCAAACTGAATGAGACAAGAAAGCTGCTAATGGAAAGACAATAAAATACGGGAAAAAGATAAAACTGGTAGAACCAAGTAGGTGGTTAGAGCCTTGGGTTAGACAAACTAGTTGTGAAGTAGAAGAGGCTAAGTCAAAAGACACTGCTCATTTTTACAAAAATGGCAAACACAGATAGTAGAAAAGGTAGATGCATATTTTTGAAGAGATGGTGTAAAATGTGTTGTTGTTGTACAGCAGGGGTCTTCAAACTGTGGGGCGCGACCCCCAGGGGGGCCGTGGAGTGATGCAAAGGGGGTCGCGCCTTCCCAGTCACACTTCTGCCCAGCCCCCCCCCCCCCCCTTCCCCCGTCCTGTGTCTCAGCCCGGGCTGCTGCAGTGAAACTTGAGCTGCTGGGGGCTCAGCTGGGCAGTGTCTGGATTCTTATCTCCGGCACCCCCGTGTTTTTTCACAGGTCTTTAAAGACCATTTAACATGCCTTTGTAAACTGCTTACAGAGGCTTAGGTTTTTTTGCTGGTTCCAGTACCCCCTGGGTCCCCACTGCGCCGTTTCCTTACATTTGGATTTTACATTCACTGCCGTAGTGTGAGAATGCATTTCATGGAAAGGAATACAAAGTTGGCTTCCTGGGGGCGCCGTGTGTGTGAAAGTTTATTGTGCTTTTGAAGCACCTGCTGCAGCGTTTCTTTCCCCGGCAATTACCAGGCCTCACATAAATGTCAAGATAACTGGTGTGATTAATTATCTTCCTGGAGAGAGATCAGAATGTTGTATAGTTGAGGTTTTGACTTGGGTGATGTTAGTGCAGAGGGTTAATATGCCTGCTGCAAAGAACGTGTACCAAGTAGATTACAGAGTGCGTATGATGTGAAGAGATCAGCAGGTTACTGCTTTCAAAAGAGACATCCTTTTGTTACTTGCAATTTATAACTTAAAGTCCTAATAGAGAATAGTGAGCTATTAACTTTCATCCTAGAACAGCATGCACACTACAAAGAATATATTATTAGACCATTGATTAATGTTGCAAAAAGGGTTAATTTGGCTAGAAATCAATTCTTATTATTAAAGGAAACTCCCAACTATGCTGTTCCTTTTTCGACTCTGAGTTTGTGCTTCTCCACACCAAGCACTCTTGAACTATACTGCCTACCAGTATGGATGACATGTGACTCCTATACTTTTAGTCCTTTGGCTTATGTAACATTTCCTATACACTGATTTACACACTTATGATTGATTGTCTCTGTGTAATGTGTGTGTGATGCAAAGTGCTCGGACACCCTACACTGGTATGAGTGGCACTATATAACTAATTCAATGCATCTGAGAGTGTGGGGTTATGGAGACTTGGTCACTGTTAAAGGGTGCTAGTGAGAGAATCCGTGGTGGGGGTGGTCATTGTGGAGGGCACCAACAAACATGGTCGAACAGGGCACCACCAGCACTAAAGCCGGCCCTGGGAAGTATGCACAGATAAGCGCTGAAAATACCGCTTTAGGTGACTGTTTTTTTTTGTACCGACTGGGCCACCAAAATAATCTGCTGGCAACCCTAACCATAGGACTGGAAGTTTGTTGCAGGATCAGCACATTATTTATTTCCTTCACCCTCGATCCCCGATTAATGCCGCAATAGTTTAACTTAGATCTTAAAGTCTACGCCCCGTCAATAACATGCTGAGTTACTTCATGGGTCTGGGAATGCACCCTGCATTCAGACAACTCATTCCTCATTCTCGCCCTTCATTGTCACGCTCACCCTGCACTCACAGTGATCACAATGCACTCACACTGATCACCATGCACTTGCACCATTCACCCGCTCACCTTGCACTCACAGCGATCACAATGCACTCACACTGATCACCATGCACTTGCACCATTCACCCGCTCACCCTGCACTCACAGTGATCACTCTGCTCTCAAAATGCACTTGTCCTGCTCACACTATACCTCAACCTGCAGTCACACGAGTACACTACTCATCCTGCACTCATGTGACACTTCACTCACCTGTCTTCCTCACTACTCAATATGCAACTCACTCAAACAAGCCCATCAGTAATCATACATTCATTCATCCCATTCTGAACTTGCATCCGCACCCAAAATGAGAGAGGACAGCAAGGGAGTGAGAGAATTTGATTGAAGAGGTCAGGGATGAGGAGAAATGTGAATTGCCGAAGAGAAGTGTGGACACGCAAGAAGTGAGTGTGATCCAAAGGTGAGGGCTTCTGTTAGAACAAAGGGGAGATGTGAAAGAGGAATGGGGGGACTGGAGAGGTGTAAGATACAAATAGACAAAAATTTGAATGAAGAGACGAGGTGAATGAGAAGTGCTGAGGGGCACGGGAGGTGACAGGGCCAGAGAGGCCATGAGATAAATGTGAGAGACTGTTAGAGATGAGGGCAGTGAAAGGACAGAATGGCAAGAGGTGATTAAAGGTGAAGTGAGAGGTTGAATGGGGAGAGTTCAGAAGTTGTAAAAAGGGGTGAAAGAAAATGACCTGCAAAGTGAGAGAGGGATCCGGGGTTAGGAGAGGAGAGAGGGATGGAAGGGAGGGGGTGAGAGGAAAGCTGCATGGGTAAAAGGCTTAACTCTACACAAAACCGCCAGGGTTTTAAGGGACCCCTGCTTCTTCCGGTCAGGGCCAGGTGAGCTTCTAATGTGGCAGCACGTATTGCTGCAGAGTGGAAGGCCCTTCACAAAGGTTGACTTGAAATCTTTCTGATGATAATTGCTGTATGTTGGTTATAAATGGGTACTGATTGGGTGAAATCTTTCCTCAGCGTTACTGTGTGTAAAAAATATCAAAATAATGAAGCAATGCTATCCCAAAATACGCGGCATCACATAACCTTATTTACATTTTCATCCCACGCAATTTAGTCAACAGGTTTAGACATTTTTGTCAAGAGGGGGTCCTTACGCCTCAAAATGTTGACAGGGGGGTCTCGGCATCCAAAAGTTTGAAGACCTCTGTTGTACAGGATTACTAATGCTTCTGTGGAGTATACTAGCTCTGATGATCTCATTTAAGGTTACTATAGATACAATAGAAGGACATAGTGAAAACAAAACTAATATAGAAAAGATACAAAAGGTAGTTCCAACTAGAATAGATAAAAACTATTTGCATCAAGACAGGTCTATAACTGATTTTTCTAACAATGTATTTTAGAAATTATTGTATGAATATGTAAAGACAATGGACGTAAGGGACTGCTATGTCTGTATGCAGTTACCTGCATCTGTATCGGAGGAAGTGATCTATCACCACCTTCCAGTAACTTATGGAATAACATGTAGTGTAATAGCTAGTTTATTTTACCAAACAGGCAAGTTAGAGTATTATTTTTCAGACGTAGATAACATATTTTCACAAGTACTATCAATTAACAAGCTAAACAAGGTAAAACCTGCCAACGTATTAGGTGAATTTTTCTTAGAGACTAAAGGACTAACATTAGAATATATATTTAGAAATAATTTGACTTGCAGTTTAAAGAAAGAAGAAAAGACATTTTTGGATATGGTTGAAGAAAGGAGATTAAAAATGCAAAGGAAAGCATCTGAGGGAAAAGTGGAAAGGACAGTCTGGGATGTTGAAATGGAAAAACACTTGAAAGGAGAAGCTAGTCCAACTATGGCTTTAGATTGGCCTCAGAAAGGGAAATTGTGTATTAGAAGGAATCAAACTGCATATGATAATTACTTTGTAGGTAATAGTGAGTGCCATGATACATACCGAATCATGGGTGGATGGGGATTTAAAGGAGGAAGAGATCCAGTTTTTCCTGGATTATATTTTATTTGTGGGAACAAAGCGTATTATCGTTTGCCAGACCATTGGTATGGCACATGTTATGTAGGCCTGGTTTTTCCAAAGATTTTTCACATGGGAAGAGGAGAAGATGGTGTACATAATTTAGGTAGTTACTTAGCACGTAGAAATAGAAAATCTTGGTCAGAAATTGTAGGTGATATCTTTGGAGCATTGATACCAGCAGTGGGAATATCTCTGAATGAAAACAAAATTAGAAGGCTATCAACAGTAGTGGATCGCTTGTCAACAAGCACCGCTGGAGGATTTTTATTGGTAAACACTGAAATGGTTGCCATGCGTGCCATGGTAATGCAAAATCGACTTGCCCTTGATATATTATTGGCAAAAGAGGGTGGAGTCTGTGTAATGCTGAAAGTTCAACATTGTTGTACTTACATTCCAGACGAAAGTAAAGATTTGAAAATTTATATTAAAAATATAACTGATCTGCATGAGGAAATTGCACCACTGGAGGTTGAAGATGTTTGGGAAAAGATTGTAAAGAAAATATCTGCTATTGAAAATTTCTTAGTAAATTTAGGTAGTACGTTTTTAGGTAAAATTTTATTTCCATTAACATGTGTGATTTTCTAAGTATTAATATTAAGATTAGGATGCCTCTGTCATAAAAGAAATGAAAGTCAGAAAAAGTTAAAAAGAGAAAATTTAAGAAGAAAAGATAGAAAACAAACGAGAGAATTTGAAGAAATAGAATTAGAAGAGGTAAAGGAAAGTATGTATAAGACAGCCAAAAGAGAAGATGTTGGGGAGACTGAGATATGAATAAAAGCAAGAACTCATTTCGACTCCATGAAAAGTGATACAACATTTTAATGGTGTGGTGATAAAAATCACCAAAGGGGGGATTGATGGAGCGGGTAGTGCAAAAGTTTGTATACCCCCCCATTCTGCATGTTCATACTAATTAGAATAATCTATTAATTTTCATAGTATTAATGTGTTTGCATGACATTTAATCAACATTACTGATGTATGCAAAATACATGTGGGATTTGCATTTTTGCATGGCTAAATAATTTGTAATTAACATATGTCCGCATACTAACACTAGAAAAATAGAATATCGCATGCTATATGTTGCTTTTGTCACGTTTTTGTAATGTTGCAACAGATGACATCAATGGGTGAATATAAACGCTTTAAATGTCGCTATACGCTAGGTAATAACAAGCACATAGGGGAATTAGTGAGGGTTTAACATTTTATTTGTTATTTCTATGTATTAATTACTCTTTTGTGTTTGTTTCGCTTAAGTTGTCCTTCGGGCCTAAAGTTAAGATGGCCGCCGACATAGTCTGACGAGATGGCCGCCATTCCACGAGGTTCCGGACGAAGTGCGCATGCGTTACAACATGTATCAGTGGCCTCGACATGACGCTACTCTCGTTGTAGCCAAGCAAGGTCACGATGGGAAGCTCGCCAAGTACACTAACAAAGGACTGACACAAGGAACCGGATGGATCATGTATAATGACATAACCTCTTGAACTGTGTGAAACCTCACCGGACGATCCTAACCGACCAATGGGAGAAGCCCAAATTTTATAAAATGTATCTTCTTGACATTACTTTTATTATAAAAATGATGGTAGAATAGAGAGGACTACTTTATTTTACTTTACATTACATTCATTGCATTACATTACGTTGCGTGCTTTTCTTTTTGCTGATGGAGACGACGGTGACGCTACATGACGGCTGCGTTCCTGAATCTTTGACAGACTGAATTGCTGCACATTTCTTTGATGAATTAAGGACTTCCTAAAATCTATGGGCACTGATAGATGCTTGCACGGCTCTGGTCCTTGTCCGTTCTTGGGACTGTAGCATGCTGCATGAAGAACTTTGGAAATCCGACTGATTAACGACTAAATTTGATGACTTAGAGGACGACAAGTAGCCAGACTAGGTAAATATGGTGTTTTGTGATTTGCGTAAAGACTAATAAATTTACTAGATGGAGCAAAATTCTTGCGTTAATTAGATAAACAAAATATTGATTAACAAGCAAATGTGTTTTGGTTGTTTATTGAGAAAAGATAGATCAGGATCTTGAGTGTGTTTTAGCAGGACTAAATCACCCTACCAATCCAACTAAATGATCCATTGATCATGTGGGAGGAGTATCTTAGGGCCCGATTCACAGTACTAACTTTAGAAAAAATCCTAAACTTACTACCATTTTGGTATTCACAGAAGGCACTTACTCATTTTGGTATTCACAGAAGGCACTTACTCATTTCGGTATTCATAGAAGTTAGGAGTCCTAACTTTAGGACTCTTAAATGCCTTCTGTGAATACCGAAAGTCTTAGAGTTAGGATTTTTCCCAGTTTAGGAGTAGTAAAGTTAGGACAGAGTATCATGGCCATTCCTAAAACAATGCATGGTATCTTTTAATCTCGGTGAATCATACATTAATATGGTGATGGCACTTTACTCCAACCCTACCGCCCGAATCGCCATCAACGGTACACTGTCGGACTCTTTCCACTTAGAACAGGGCACTAGACAGGGTTGCCCCCTCTCTCCTGCACTGTTCCTCTTGACCATCGAACCCCTAATCACAGATATCAAATGCAACAAAGACATTAAAGGAGTAAATTTCGGTGAAACTTGTGTGAAGCTAGCCGCATACACGGACGATATCCTTGTGATTACAGAAAATCTGGGTGAATCCATCAAGGCACTTATGTCTACCATAGAAAGATACTCTACCTACTCCGGCTATAAATTAAACCGAGACAAGTCTGAAGTTAAACCGCTGAATATTCTCAGTTCTCGAGACATGCTCGGTGACTCAGGACTCACATGGCAAACAGAATTCATTAAATACTTAGGGATTGAATTCGGCAGCACAATATCAGAGACGCTCCATCGTAATGAAGCCATCACACTAGAGAAAATTAAAATTCTTCTAGATGCATGGTCACCTAGATTTATAACATGGTGGGGAAGGATCGAGGCCATCAAGATGATGATCTCCCCACTAGTGAATTACCTAATCACTATGTTACCCCTAAAGCTAACTGAGGATTTTCACCATAAACTTAACACCTTACTCTCGAAATTTTTATGGAAAGGGAAAAAAACAAGAATTAGTATGAAAAAACTTTGACTAGACAAAACACTAGGAGGGGTCAATTTAGCCGATTTTAAGCTCTATCAGATGGCTTTCTTGACAAAACAAGACTCTTATTGGCTGCTGCCACCGGCCGAATACACCCCTGTTTGGCTTGACATTGAGAAAGCAATTCTTACGAACCTTGCACCTGCGTCCCTCCTGACCACACAGCTGAACACGATCACCTGCTCAAAATCAATTTTCAAGAACACAAAGTCCGCCCTACTAAAAATTGACAAGCATTTAGAGATTAGCCTTAAGTACTCTAACCTTGAGTCTCTCTGGAACAATCATAAAATACGCTATAAGGGGAAAACCTTATATAATGCATCATGGATTAACAAGTTATCTTTTATCCTCATCAACTCTCCAATGGGTCCTACCCTCTCTCCTTTAATTGTTTACAGACCAAATACTACCTACAGCCGCTTGAGTTCTATAACTTCTTAAAAATAAAATCAGCAGTGTCTAAAGCAAAACTTTCAACATTACCCCCTTCCCTCCCGAGTTACTTATTAAAACTACACAAACTAGGTTACCAAGTATCCTGGATCTATAAATTAATACACCCACAACACTCGTCCCTCAATAAGGAACTTGGGGGCATATCAACAACAACCGGCGATAATTATCTCTAAGCGCACTTAGCGCTAGGATAATTATCGCCGGCTAGCGTGAGTTTTTATCGCTGAGATAGAGTGCTATTAGCAACGCTTATCTCAATAGCGATAAAAATCCTCACGCTAACAGGCTATTGTGAGATTATCGCTGGAAACCCAGCGATAATCTCACGTTACCTTGTTGATAGGGACAGGCAAACTTAGCCATGATATCCTCCTTCCATAGGATATCATGGATAAGTCAGAAAAATACCAGACGTAAAAAAGCAGCGTTAACCGCGGTTAGCGCTGCTTTTTTTCTCTCTAACATGGTTAGCGATATTCTTGATAATAGGAGAAATGTCGCTTAGCGACATTTCTCCTATTATTTTACTCTGGAACGCCCCCTTTGCATCTCATTAGAGATGCAAGGGGAAGCGTAGAGTAAAAGGGTGCTAACATGCAAATTTGCATGTTAGCACCCTGTTGTTGATAGGGCGCTAGTTTTATCTCTCCTTTTTTGGCTTTTAAAGCCAAAAAAGCAGAGATAAAGCCCTTGTTGATATGCCCCTCACTTCCTTCTGGGAATCACTTGCCACTTTTACGATCTCGGAAGGTGAATGGTCCGAAACTTGGATATCAACCACGAGATATAAGATCAGCCCAGTATTATCGCAGACGAAGTTCTGGTTGCTACATAGGGCCTTCTGGACTTCAGCCAGACTCTACTTACACAAACTCAGGGATGACTCCACCTGCTGGAATTGCAAAGTCAAAACAGGGGACCTAGAACACTTACTAATTCAATGCGAATGTGTGACACCCTTCTGGGACAAGATCTTCGAATTCATACATAATCTTTTCTCATATTCCCCTAGTAGTGATCTCCCGACACTAGTATTTGGTTTCCTCAAAGCGGGGTCACTCAACAAAAATGATCGGGCACTTCTTGACTTACTACTAACAGCTGCAGTTAAGACTATTCTCAGCAACTGGAAAGACACTCACAAAGCTTCCTTTAGGTGCTGGCTAAACTGGGTTACTAACCTAAGAGGAGCTGAAAATATAACCCTCCAGAACTCACCATGGAGGTCTTCTTCCAGACACATGTGGGACACCCTCGACCACTTCTTTACCTCTCACAAACCACCATGAATATCCCTCTACAAGATCTCATATAGCAGTGTTTACTGTGCCTGTGATCCTCTGTCATTGGACAAGAATTACCCCTATGGCCTGCTTTTCCTGATAGTTCTCCCTGATGCTCCCTAGATTTTGCTCATGTGAGCGATGGCAGATACTGCCGAACAAAGAGCGGCACAGTGATACTATACTGATTCTACATGTGTTATTCTGCAAGGTACAGCATATCATTTTGTCTACTAATGACTTTTATTGGCCATGTAATTATTGCATTCTTCTTATTGCTTACTTTTGTATTTCTATGTCTATGTCTATTTAGTTAGGTCCCCCATGTATTGTATTGTAATGTAAGTCTTTATTTTGGAAACAACCAATAAAAAACTCTTTGAAATTAAAAGAAAAGAAAAGTGAATAGACTGGTCAAAAAGTGAAGTGAACATAACCAAGAAGCAATTAGATTATGAACGCTGACTTATCACCCTAAGCGTTGGGGCTTCCCTGTCCAAACTATACTCTCATCACTTGTACCCACTTTGTCTTCTGTACATTAAGTGTAAGACCTATAAAAATGTGTAGTTTGCATTGAGCACTTTAGCGCTTATTGTTGATGAAGTCTGTGTGTTTAATTGTAACATCAAATAGTATTCAAACTGCACTGATTGGCTCAAGAATTCTTAAAATTCTATAGTGTGTGAACCCAAACCAACAGTTCAATAAAAAAACGTTTATAGCGGTCGGTGCATCATACAAGCAGACGTTATGATGTTCGAAGAATTCTAGTAAAAGTTTTGAAAAATGAATCCAGGATTTTTTATTATCTGGTTTTAAATACAGACAGGAGTATTCTTTCTCACTGGCAGTATTGGTCAATGGAAGATCCTGACATCTATGTCTGCTATATTTATTTAACCTAATAAGTAGAAGTTTCAATGTTGCTAAACGGTATCCATATTTTTCCTCTGTTCACCCCAACTTTATTTTTGCTTTTCGGAACATGAGCATATATATTTTTATATATTTACAGCAGCTGGTGTCTGCTAATCAGCTCCCACTTGTCTGTGTTCAAAATTAAAACTGAAATGTATTTTGCATTTAAACGGAAATATTTGAAATTCTGATAAGTCAGCCTCAAACATGCAATGATGTTTAATTCAGGGATACAAAGTTCATATCTGAGATACAAGTTTAAAATGATGATTTCCCCATAGCCCATTTTTTACTCAGGCTGCTACTGCCTCAGTTCTTAAGTGGAAGATTTTTCCATACCCCATTTTTCTAATGTTTGTTAGGAACATCATACAACATTCAACTTTGCAGTGTTTAGATAAATAAGTGTGACACAATCTATTGAAGTACTGAATTTTGATTATATGCACTCCTTGCATATGTTGCCATATTGATTGCTAAACCTTTAAGTGCTAGCAAAGGGCTGTGCACTTAATTATCCTGCTTCGCACCAACTCTCTTCACTTTAGCTTCAGAGGCTAACTACTTTGCTTCAAAGGTCTGCGTTACAATGAGCTTAAGAAAGGGTTTTCCCTGAACCCAGGTCTCTTCTACCTGCTGTAATACTTACTTTTCTTGTACAGAAGGGACCTCCAAACCATAGTGGAGCTATTCACAGTATGTGTTGAGAGGCAGCTCAGAGCTTTAAGGGCTGGGTTTATTTTAATCCTTTTGAGGCTTGAATGTACCAACCTTTTGTGCTCTTTGGGACAGCCTAGACAAGAGATTGGACAACCAAGGTGCTGCCATGTTGGTTTGCTGTAGTACAAAGGACTCTGCAATAAATGCTGTAAGAAAGCACATTTGTGGAATGAGAGCTTCGTCACACAGTTGTAAAGTCATTTCTGCAAGTTCTGGTAGCACTGCTGCTTTGCGGAATAATCCTCCACTCTTCAGGACTTACTCTTAAGACTCCATTGCCCATTTCCAAGTTGTAGAATGGCTCCCCTAACTTCGCTTTCAGATGCTGAGAATCAGTGGATTAAACAAATGCGAAATTATGGGATGCACCTCTCTGCCATTGCAGCTGGTCACTCTACCTCCTCAAATAGCTCACCTTGGTCCACCACAGTTCTTTCCACAAAGCCTGGTGGGAACTGTGGTTTGGAAAAAAAACTTTTAAAAGTTGCAAAATGTAATTAGTGCTGAAATGTGAACTCTCTAATGGAGAGAATTCCATGCTGGGGACATTACAGGTCCATGCATGCCAACAGTCCCTGATCCATGCGAGATACTCCCAATTTATTAAGCCAGAATTTGCTTTTTTTGATCTGTCTCTCGTCTAAAACTGCCTCAGCTTCAATTTAAGTCAATGGGGAAAATACACGCCCCTATTTTTTCTTCTTCAAAATCTTTCTGTTCCCAGTTTTGAAATGTTGGCATGTATGATGATCCAATGCTTATGCCTGGCAACAGTGCTTGGCCCCACAGAGAATGCTCTTGTGGCAACTAAACCTATGGAGGAAAGTGCACTGGTAGTACTTTTTTGGAGTATTATACGTTGCCGCCCTTCATTAACTCAGACCCTTTAAACACTTTCAGTGGGTGACTGCAGGACTCCATACCACAAGAACCAATGTTTTCAGTCGTGGACTTGCTTTTCATTGACAAAGTGAGTGCACACTGGAGGCCTGATTCATACAGGGACTTACGGCTTCTAAAGTTACGAGTGCGGAGACGCACTCGTGGCTGAATCTCTACACATGGGGAGGAATCTCCGCACTCGAGGAGGAATCTCCGCATTGTAGTGCTCACTGTGGAGACTACACCGCAAGTGTAAAGATTTTGCCACAGATGTGGAGACTCCACACTTGTAACTTTAAGAGCCATAAGTCCCTTTGTGAATCGGGTCCTGGGAGTATTATTCAGGATTTACTTCAATTGAACTAATTTAACTAAGATGCCTCATAATTTGTAAAATGAAATCCCAGGGCTGGATTTAGTGCTATTCTAGTGACAAAGATATATCCAGGCCATGTTTGATCCTCTTGAATCAATTATTATCCTAGTGTCAGTACCGAGTCTGCATTTTGATATCTCAGATGCGACTTCCTTTGCAAAATTAATAAAAACTGTCCTGTCCTTCACACGCTCTTGAACATCTTGGCAGCCTTTCACACTCTCAAAGTTTTTCAGTACTTACAATCAGTGCCAAATATGCAAGCTACAAACTGGATTTCCAACGGAATACAAAATAAAATATTTTAACAACTAATCCACTAAAACAGTTGGCAAAGATTCCCTTTATATGTTGTCCTTTCTACATTGTTGATCAATGCATAGAATAGGTATCAGACCAATCTACTTGAATTTCTCTGCAGTTGAGTAGGGTTGTATTTTGATGTGGCAGTATGCTTTGTACCTAGCCACCCTAGACACTCACATTTCTCAAGATATGGCCGCAAGAAGGGTCAAGTTTTCTATTGTGATACTTGATGACCAGCTTTAATCTATTTGTTTCCTTTTGTACCACACAATATGGACATTGTGCCCTAAAGATTATGTTGTGTCCATAGTCTTCATAATCAGCTTTGATTCATATGTGATGTTCATAACTTTTTTGAGCTACAGTCTTGTTATTAAATGTTGACATAACGCAGTACAAGACCGAATATCCCTCTAATGGGATAAAAACTCCCATCCCACACTTGGGGCATATCTACTGACACTGGCGGCCCTCAACAATTTGAACGGATGCAACACTGAGGGCAGCACAGTGCCCGGTGTGGGTGTATTCATAATTCCTTTGAGGGCATAGTTACTTAGGCTGAGCTGCTGAACTTAACAATAACCTATTAGGTAATGGCTACTTCTCAATATGTTGAAACCCAAAGAATCAACTTAAATGTCAGTAATTTGTAAATAGCCTAAAGCTTTCATTTTCATGTCTACAATCCTGCCTAGGATTTTCTCTTCAGACCTTATCAGTAGGGCCTCTAAGTTGATATTGGCAAATTGGGGAATACGGATTTGTTTTCTCAGCTCAAAAATGATCGTTCAACATTCAATCTGGTGATAGGGACCATAAAAACCATAACAATCCTTGAGTGTGTTTTTCTGTGTAATACAGAGAATGACAAAGTAAAAGTGAGCGAGGGAAGACTCAGTCTAAGGGAAGTTAAGTGTGTGAGAAGGGCAAGTAAGTGGGGGTTGCAGAGAAAAGGAGGATTTGAAAGAGGGAATTAAATGTGTGCATGTGTGTGTGAGTGAAAATGGGAAGGTAAGAGGAGAGTGTGGACAGAAAAGAAGGTCTTTGAGAGAAGGGGGTGATGAGAAGGTGAAACTAGAATATATGTGAAAGGAAGATTTGAGAAGTGAGAAGTATAGAGAGAGCAGGGTATCCGATAATGGACAAAAATGGGAATAGAAATAAAAAATGTGAGAGAAAAGGGTATGTAAGATAGAGAAAAAGATGTGGACGGTTGAAAAGAGGAAGTGTGATGCTCATTCATTTAAGAAAAGGAAGGGGGTGAATGATTACAAAAAAGAGTTCAAGAGAGTAGCTGTGTGAATAGAAGACTGTTTGAGACACATGAGAGCATGGGCAATTTTGGGAGAACAGAATACTAAGTTGATAGCTAGGCTGCCACCAGCTGGGGGACTCATAATTCTAGTGCAAGCAGCAAATGCAGCACAATTGCTAGAGTGGGTGGTAGATAAAAATGGACCATGGTGTAGTGATGGCCCAAATCCTTGTGCTGGCCCTAGGTGGGTGTAGATGGAGATAGAAGTAGTAGAGCCAAGTACGAAAGAGAGGGAATAAGTGACAGACAGAGGGGATGAGAGTAGGAAAATGAGAAGAGTCTGATAGAGGTATGTATGGTATATTACATTCTTATAGAAGAGGGTGAGGGGTAGGTGTGAATGGAAGGCATTGAGGGTAAGAGAAAAGGATGAAACAAAAAATGAAAACAGGTGTAACAAAAGAAAATGAAAAGGAACTGAGAAGAGCTAATAATGTAAGTCAATGAGGAACACATGAAAGAGAGTGAGAAAGAGGGATAAGGGAGTTGAGAAAGGGATAATATAGCGACAGAAGGGGCAATGGTCGGAGGAGAACAAAGGAGCAACAGAGAGGTGTATTTGTTTTGTATTTTTGCCTTTTTTTTTTTTAAACAGGCCTTTCTGGGCACATGTCACTCCCTCTGTACCCTTTCAGACTATAGGCTTGCTTTCAATTTTGGCCGACAAGTTACTCCATCACATCGGTGACGGATATCCCATCCGCCAAAATATAAATCCTATTTGGCATAATGGGATTTATATTTCAGTGGACAAGATATCCATCACCATTGAGATGGAGGAACCTGTCTGTCGAAATCTAAAACAGGCCCTAAGAGTAGGGAAAGTATCTGTACCAGTACAAAAGGAGCCCAGCCTTTGACAAATGGTCATGTGACTGGCAGTAGGTGAAGCTGAAGGAAGTGACAACAGCAAGACTTTCAGGATAAGGTACCAGGGGTTACAGTAGGTCTTTGAGTGACAGCAGCAGAGATTTCATGAGTGAGAATTGTGTCAGAACTTGCATATTCACTCGCTCATGCACTTATATATTTATTTTAGTCAAGTAATGTAGTGTGGGTTAACCACGCCCTATGTACAACGCTAAGTTAGCATAACCTCGATGGCTGTTAGAAAGCCAGCTTGCTGCTTCTGCTGCTTTTGCACGCGACACTGTTGTTGCATGTTATTCATTCAAGAACTGCTGATTCGACTTTGCTTCACATGAGAACCGTCTGTTGTTTAACATCTTTAACAGCGAGCAGTGACCTTGGTCTGTACACCGTGTAAGGAACGAGTCTGGGTCACTAGACGGGGCAGGTTGTTGTGTTCAGGTTGATCGTACCACTTTTTAGACATAACATACATACAGCTGCCAATACCTGAAAGACGAGCTCTTTAATATTACAGAGTAGCATGTTTTTCGGTTACATTCGAAACGAAGAGCTGAAGCAGGAAGAGCCTAGCTGATCCTGTGATGTGATTCCACTAAGCTGATCTATAAGGTATGGGGTCCCCCATGCAAGCCTAAGAGACCTTCTATTAGTCTAATAATACCTTATTAGTTGCTAGACAAAGGAGGGTGGTTGTGTTCTACTGTCATTATTATTATGATTGCTCCTTTCATTTTCTATGATATTGTAACAATGCTGATGGTGCTGATCCTAACCATTTGTCTGCTTGTGTTAGCCAAAGTACTGCATCTTAGGACGCGAGGTTTATAAAATAAACTCTTTAAACTTTACCGTGTCTTTGTTGTTCTGTTGTGGACTGATATATAGCTACCAACGGGTATTTTGGGTTCCCACCACTCCTGAGAATATCTAAGTCGCTTGTTCTGGGTTGTCTATACATTGGGACCGCCGAGCCAAATCTCGGATAACGAATGTGACACTAAGCTAGTCGGATAGGGGTTCTTAGTTCTGAGGGGAATTTCTGGTACACCACAATTCTCTGAGGTCCTGGTTTCCTGCTCATAGTTCTGTGCATAAGCAGAATCCCTGCAACATGGCACACCTAACGTTTGGTCTTTTGATCTGAAACGCCTTAGTAGTGCTTTTATTAGTCCACAACGCCCTCACTCTAGTTTCCGGATAACGTGAGTGACGGCTTAACCTACCAAGGTTTCGACTAAAGGTTCTATCAAGCTTGATAATTAAAAAGGTTTTCTTTTTCTGAACCCCAGTGCTACAGTATAGCTTTTCGTTGTTCTTTCAGGTGTCCCGATGGCGGTCAACATTGCCGCGCATAGCAGGGTTCCCCTGACCGCACATTTGAGGGTCTATGGGGTCCCGGATGATGGCTTGGCTGTTATTTTAGTAGTAGGCGCTGATGCGACGTTCCCGTATGAGTTGTTTTACTCTTGGGTGACGTTTGACAAGGTGGATGCAAACGACAATTTTTTCCACTATTATACTCACACCGCAATGCCTGCTGCCTATGCCCCTTATCGGACACTTGAAATTCCCCTTAGTGCCTGGCAGCATACTATTTGGTTTAATGGCGCCCTCCCCATGTGGTAGCGCCGGCGAGAATGGGCCCGTTGTCAATAGCAGGGGCCAAATGGCCGGTGTTAGCCGGTTATGCTCCCCATCCCCGCTACATGACTGTGGCGGTGGCGGAGTTACGAGTGCTACACACTGCCCTGATTACGGTCCATAGGCCGTTAGTGCAGTACGTGTCTCGCAATGTGCAGGTGGGGGCACCTGCGGTTGCGGGACACACGACTGACCATCATGCGACGGTCATTAGTCCAGTTATGGTTAATTCAGTTGTCGGCAAACGCCCCCAGCAGAGGGATGAATTCCCTTACTGGCTTGCTGAAAAATTTGATCAATTTGAAGCCGTGTTTCCCAATACTTCTCCTGTGGATAAACACAGGATCCTCACTATAACATTACCTAAGGACCTGGTCCCGGATATTGTCGACTGTGACAATTGGGGCAAGGTCTTTGCTGCAACCTATGCGAAGTGTTACGGCACTCCGTCTATGTCTGTACTGCCCTCGGTCATCAAGAAAGTCCAAGAGAATCATGGTGCCGAGGCAGCAATTGAGTTGGGATTGAGGCTTGTCGATAGCTTCGATGTGGTTAGTTCCATGGTTATGGGCAACCTCAAAGGAGATGCCATGCAATTCCAGGTGTGCAATATGATGGCACTTGTGGATCCTGGCGACAAGCCAAAGGAGTTCGCTAAAGTTATAGCGAAAGCCTACAGAATGGTGGGTCGTAGCGCCTTGGGAGTGAAACCCGCCGTAGTCGTTCCGACTGCAGTACAGCAGCCTAAAGTGAGTTCGTCAACAGGCTATTGTGAGATTATCGCTGGAAACCCAGCGATAATCTCACGTTACCCTGTTGATAGGGACAGGCAAACTTAGCCATGATATCCTCCTTCCATAGGATATCATGGATAAGTCAGAAAAATACCAGACGTAAAAAAGCAGCGTTAACCGCGGTTAGCGCTGCTTTTTTTCTGTCTAACATGGTTAGCGACATTCTTGATAATAGGAGAAATGTCGCTTAGCGACATTTCTCCTATTATTTTACTCTGGAACGCCCCCTTTGCATCTCATTAGAGATGCAAGGGGAAGCGTAGAGTAAAAGGGTGCTAACATGCAAATTTGCATGTTAGCACCCTGTTGTTGATAGGGCGCTAGTTTTATCTCTCCTTTTTTGGCTTTTAAAGCCAAAAAAGCAGAGATAAAGCCCTTGTTGATATGCCCCTCACTTCCTTCTGGGAATCACTTGCCACTTTTACGATCTCGGAAGGTGAATGGTCCGAAACTTGGATATCAACCACGAGATATAAGATCAGCCCAGTATTATCGCAGACGAAGTTCTGGTTGCTACATAGGGCCTTCTGGACTTCAGCCAGACTCTACTTACACAAACTCAGGGATGACTCCACCTGCTGGAATTGCAAAGTCAAAACAGGGGACCTAGAACACTTACTAATTCAATGCGAATGTGTGACACCCTTCTGGGACAAGATCTTCGAATTCATACATAATCTTTTCTCATATTCCCCTAGTAGTGATCTCCCGACACTAGTATTTGGTTTCCTCAAAGCGGGGTCACTCAACAAAAATGATCGGGTACTTCTTGACTTACTACTAACAGCTGCAGTTAAGACTATTCTCAGCAACTGGAAAGACACTCGCAAAGCTTCCTTTAGGTGCTGGCTAAACTGGGTTACTAACCTAAGAGGAGCTGAAAATATAACCCTCCAGAACTCACCATGGAGGTCTTCTTCCAGACACATGTGGGACACCCTCAACCACTTCTTTACCTCTCACAAACCACCATGAATATCCCTCTACAAGATCTCATATAGCAGTGTTTACTGTGCCTGTGATCCTCTGTCATTGGACAAGAATTACCCCTATGGCCTGCTTTTCCTGATAGTTCTCCCTGATGCTCCCTAGATTTTGCTCATGTGAGCGATGGCAGATACTGCCGAACAAAGAGCGGCACAGTGATACTATACTGATTCTACATGTGTTATTCTGCAAGGTACAGCATATCATTTTGTCTACTAATGACTTTTATTGGCCATGTAATTATTGCATTCTTCTTATTGCTTACTTTTGTATTTCTATGTCTATGTCTATTTAGTTAGGTCCCCCATGTATTGTATTGTAATGTAAGTCTTTATTTTGGAAACAACCAATAAAAAACTCTTTGAAATTAAAAGAAAAGAAAAGTGAATAGACTGGTCAAAAAGTGAAGTGAACATAACCAAGAAGCAATTAGATTATGAACGCTGACTTATCACCCTAAGCGTTGGGGCTTCCCTGTCCAAACTATACTCTCATCACTTGTACCCACTTTGTCTTCTGTACATTAAGTGTAAGACCTATAAAAATGTGTAGTTTGCATTGAGCACTTTAGCGCTTATTGTTGATGAAGTCTGTGTGTTTAATTGTAACATCAAATAGTATTCAAACTGCACTGATTGGCTCAAGAATTCTTAAAATTCTATAGTGTGTGAACCCAAACCAACAGTTCAATAAAAAAACGTTTATAGCGGTCGGTGCATCATACAAGCAGACGTTATGATGTTCGAAGAATTCTAGTAAAAGTTTTGAAAAATGAATCCAGGATTTTTTATTATCTGGTTTTAAATACAGACAGGAGTATTCTTTCTCACTGGCAGTATTGGTCAATGTAAGATCCTGACATCTATGTCTGCTATATTTATTTAACCTAATAAGTAGAAGTTTCAATGTTGCTAAACGGTATCCATATTTTTCCTCTGTTCACCCCAACTTTATTTTTGCTTTTCGGAACATGAGCATATATATTTTTATATATTTACAGCAGCTGGTGTCTGCTAATCAGCTCCCACTTGTCTGTGTTCAAAATTAAAACTGAAATGTATTTTGCATTTAAACGGAAATATTTTAAATTCTGATAAGTCAGCCTCAAACATGCAATGATGTTTAATTCAGGGATACAAAGTTCATATCTGAGATACAAGTTTAAAATGATGATTTCCCCATAGCCCATTTTTTACTCAGGCTGCTACTGCCTCAGTTCTTAAGTGGAAGATTTTTCCATACCCCATTTTTCTAATGTTTGTTAGGAACATCATACAACATTCAACTTTGCAGTGTTTAGATAAATAAGTGTGACACAATCTATTGAAGTACTGAATTTTGATTATATGCACTCCTTGCATATGTTGCCATATTGATTGCTAAACCTTTAAGTGCTAGCAAAGGGCTGTGCACTTAATTATCCTGCTTCGCACCAACTCTCTTCACTTTAGCTTCAGAGGCTAACTACTTTGCTTCAAAGGTCTGCGTTACAATGAGCTTAAGAAAGGGTTTTCCCTGAACCCAGGTCTCTTCTACCTGCTGTAATACTTACTTTTCTTGTACAGAAGGGACCTCCAAACCATAGTGGAGCTATTCACAGTATGTGTTGAGAGGCAGCTCAGAGCTTTAAGGGCTGGGTTTATTTTAATCCTTTTGAGGCTTGAATGTACCAACCTTTTGTGCTCTTTGGGACAGCCTAGACAAGAGATTGGACAACCAAGGTGCTGCCATGTTGGTTTGCTGTAGTACAAAGGACTCTGCAATAAATGCTGTAAGAAAGCACATTTGTGGAATGAGAGCTTCGTCACACAGTTGTAAAGTCATTTCTGCAAGTTCTGGTAGCACTGCTGCTTTGCGGAATAATCCTCCACTCTTCAGGACTTACTCTTAAGACTCCATTGCCCATTTCCAAGTTGTAGAATGGCTCCCCTAACTTCGCTTTCAGATGCTGAGAATCAGTGGATTAAACAAATGCGAAATTATGGGATGCACCTCTCTGCCATTGCAGCTGGTCACTCTACCTCCTCAAATAGCTCACCTTGGTCCACCACAGTTCTTTCCACAAAGCCTGGTGGGAACTGTGGTTTGGAAAAAAAACTTTTAAAAGTTGCAAAATGTAATTAGTGCTGAAATGTGAACTCTCTAATGGAGAGAATTCCATGCTGGGGACATTACAGGTCCATGCATGCCAACAGTCCCTGATCCATGCGAGATACTCCCAATTTATTAAGCCAGAATTTGCTTTTTTTGATCTGTCTCTCGTCTAAAACTGCCTCAGCTTCAATTTAAGTCAATGGGGAAAATACACGCCCCTATTTTTTCTTCTTCAAAATCTTTCTGTTCCCAGTTTTGAAATGTTGGCATGTATGATGATCCAATGCTTATGCCTGGCAACAGTGCTTGGCCCCACAGAGAATGCTCTTGTGGCAACTAAACCTATGGAGGAAAGTGCACTGGTAGTACTTTTTTGGAGTATTATACGTTGCCGCCCTTCATTAACTCAGACCCTTTAAACACTTTCAGTGGGTGACTGCAGGACTCCATACCACAAGAACCAATGTTTTCAGTCGTGGACTTGCTTTTCATTGACAAAGTGAGTGCACACTGGAGGCCTGATTCATACAGGGACTTACGGCTTCTAAAGTTACGAGTGCGGAGACGCACTCGTGGCTGAATCTCTACACATGGGGAGGAATCTCCGCACTCGAGGAGGAATCTCCGCATTGTAGTGCTCACTGTGGAGACTACACCGCAAGTGTAAAGATTTTGCCACAGATGTGGAGACTCCACACTTGTAACTTTAAGAGCCATAAGTCCCTTTGTGAATCGGGTCCTGGGAGTATTATTCAGGATTTACTTCAATTGAACTAATTTAACTAAGATGCCTCATAATTTGTAAAATGAAATCCCAGGGCTGGATTTAGTGCTATTCTAGTGACAAAGATATATCCAGGCCATGTTTGATCCTCTTGAATCAATTATTATCCTAGTGTCAGTACCGAGTCTGCATTTTGATATCTCAGATGCGACTTCCTTTGCAAAATTAATAAAAACTGTCCTGTCCTTCACACGCTCTTGAACATCTTGGCAGCCTTTCACACTCTCAAAGTTTTTCAGTACTTACAATCAGTGCCAAATATGCAAGCTACAAACTGGATTTCCAACAGAATACAACATAAAATATTTTAACAACTAATCCGCTAAAACAGTTGGCAAAGATTCCCTTTATATGTTGTCCTTTCTACATTGTTGATCAATGCATAGAATAGGTATCAGACCAATCTACTTGAATTTCTCTGCAGTTGAGTAGGGTTGTATTTTGATGTGGCAGTATGCTTTGTACCTAGCCACCCTAGACACTCACATTTCTCAAGATATGGCCGCAAGAAGGGTCAAGTTTTCTATTGTGATACTTGATGACCAGCTTTAATCTATTTGTTTCCTTTTGTACCACACAATATGGACATTGTGCCCTAAAGATTATGTTGTGTCCATAGTCTTCATAATCAGATTTGATTCATATGTGATGTTCATAACTTTTTTGAGCTACAGTCTTGTTATTAAATGTTGACATAACGCAGTACAAGACCGAATATCCCTCTAATGGGATAAAAACTCCCATCCCACACTTGGGGCATATCTACTGACACTGGCGGCCCTCAACAATTTGAACGGATGCAACACTGAGGGCAGCACAGTGCCCGGTGTGGGTGTATTCATAATTCCTTTGAGGGCATAGTTACTTAGGCTGAGCTGCTGAACTTAACAATAACCTATTAGGTAATGGCTACTTCTCAATATGTTGAAACCCAAAGAATCAACTTAAATGTCAGTAATTTGTAAATAGCCTAAACTTTCATTTTCATGTCTACAATCCTGCCTAGGATTTTCTCTTCAGACCTTATCAGTAGGGCCTCTAAGTTGATATTGGCAAATTGGGGAATACGGATTTGTTTTCTCAGCTCAAAAATGATCGTTCAACATTCAATCTGGTGATAGGGACCATAAAAACCATAACAATCCTTGAGTGTGTTTTTCTGTGTAATACAGAGAATGACAAAGTAAAAGTGAGCGAGGGAAGACTCAGTCTAAGGGAAGTTAAGTGTGTGAGAAGGGCAAGTAAGTGGGGGTTGCAGAGAAAAGGAGGATTTGAAAGAGGGAATTAAATGTGTGCATGTGTGTGTGAGTGAAAATGGGAAGGTAAGAGGAGAGTGTGGACAGAAAAGAGGGTCTTTGAGAGAAGGGGGTGATGAGAAGGTGAAACTAGAATATATGTGAAAGGAAGATTTGAGAAGTGAGAAGTATAGAGAGAGCAGGGTATCCGATAATGGACAAAAATGGGAATAGAAATAAAAAATGTGAGAGAAAAGGGTATGTAAGATAGAGAAAAAGATGTGGACGGTTGAAAAGAGGAAGTGTGATGCTCATTCATTTAAGAAAAGGAAGGGGGTGAATGATTACAAAAAAGAATTCAAGAGAGTAGCTGTGTGAATAGAAGACTGTTTGAGACACATGAGAGCATGGGCAATTTTGGGAGAACAGAATACTAAGTTGATAGCTAGGCTGCCACCAGCTGGGGGACTCATAATTCTAGTGCAAGCAGCAAATGCAGCACAATTGCTAGAGTGGGTGGTAGATAAAAATGGACCATGGTGTAGTGATGGCCCAAATCCTTGTGCTGGCCCTAGGTGGGTGTAGATGGAGATAGAAGTAGTAGAGCCAAGTACGAAAGAGAGGGAATAAGTGACAGACAGAGGGGATGAGAGTAGGAAAATGAGAAGAGTCTGATAGAGGTATGTATGGTATATTACATTCTTATAGAAGAGGGTGAGGGGTAGGTGTGAATGGAAGGCATTGAGGGTAAGAGAAAAGGATGAAACAAAAAATGAAAACAGGTGTAACAAAAGAAAATGAAAAGGAACTGAGAAGAGCTAATAATGTAAGTCAATGAGGAACACATGAAAGAGAGTGAGAAAGAGGGATAAGGGAGTTGAGAAAGGGATAATATAGCGACAGAAGGGGCAATGGTGGGAGGAGAACAAAGGAGCAACAGAGAGGTGTATTTGTTTTGTATTTTTGCCTTTTTTTTTTTTAAACAGGCCTTTCTGGGCACATGTCACTCCCTCTGTACCCTTTCAGACTATAGGCTTGCTTTCCATTTTGGCCGACAAGTTACTCCATCACATCGGTGACGGATATCCCATCCGCCAAAATATAAATCCTATTTGGCATAATGGGATTTATATTTCAGTGGACAAGATATCCATCACCATTGAGATGGAGGAACCTGTCTGTCGAAATCTAAAACAGGCCCTAAGAGTAGGGAAAGTATCTGTACCAGTACAAAAGGAGCCCAGCCTTTGACAAATGGTCATGTGACTGGCAGTAGGTGAAGCTGAAGGAAGTGACAACAGCAAGACTTTCAGGATAAGGTACCAGGGGTTACAGTAGGTCTTTGAGTGACAGCAGCAGAGATTTCATGAGTGAGAATTGTGTCAGAACTTGCATATTCACTCGCTCATGCACTTATATATTTATTTTAGTCAAGTAATGTAGTGTGGGTTAACCACGCCCTATGTACAACGCTAAGTTAGCATAACCTCGATGGCTGTTAGAAAGCCAGCTTGCTGCTTCTGCTGCTTTTGCACGCGACACTGTTGTTGCATGTTATTCATTCAAGAACTGCTGATTCGACTTTGCTTCACATGAGAACCGTCTGTTGTTTAACATCTTTAACAGCGAGCAGTGACCTTGGTCTGTACACCGTGTAAGGAACGAGCCTGGGTCACTAGACGGGGCAGGTTGTTGTGTTCAGGTTGATCGTACCACTTTTTAGACATAACATACATACAGCTGCCAATACCTGAAAGACGAGCTCTTTAATATTACAGAGTAGCATGTTTTTCGGTTACATTCGAAACGAAGAGCTGAAGCAGGAAGAGCCTAGCTGATCCTGTGATGTGATTCCACTAAGCTGATCTATAAGGTATGGGGTCCCCGATGCAAGCCTAAGAGACCTTCTATTAGTCTAATAATACCTTATTAGTTGCTAGAGAAAGGAGGGTGGTTGTGTTCTACTGTCATTATTATTATGATTGCTCCTTTCATTTTCTATGGTATTGTAACAATGCTGATGGTGCTGATCCTAACCATTTGTCTGCTTGTGTTAGCCAAAGTACTGCATCTTAGGACGCGAGGTTTATAAAATAAACTCTTTAAACTTTACCGTGTCTTTGTTGTTCTGTTGTGGACTGATATATAGCTACCAACGGGTATTTTGGGTTCCCACCACTCCTGAGAATATCTAAGTCGCTTGTTCTGGGTTGTCTATACATTGGGACCGCCGAGCCAAATCTCGGATAACGAATGTGACACTAAGCTAGTCGGATAGGGGTTCTTAGTTCTGAGGGGAATTTCTGGTACACCACAATTCTCTGAGGTCCTGGTTTCCTGCTCATAGTTCTGTGCATAACCAGAATCCCTGCAACATGGCACACCTAACGTTTGGTCTTTTGATCTGAAACGCCTTAGTAGTGCTTTTATTAGTCCACAACGCCCTCACTCTAGTTTCCGGATAACGTGAGTGACGGCTTAACCTACCTAGGTTTCGACTAAAGGTTCTATCAAGCTTGATAATTAAAAAGGTTTTCTTTTTCTGAACCCCAGTGCTACAGTATAGCTTTTCGTTGTTCTTTCAGGTGTCCCGATGGCAGTCAACATTGCCGCGCATAGCAGGGTTCCCCTGACCGCACATTTGAGGGTCTATGGGGTCCCGGATGATGGCTTGGCTGTTATTTTAGTAGTAGGCGCTGATGCGACGTTCCCGTATGAGTTGTTTTACTCTTGGGTGACGTTTGACAAGGTGGATGCAAACGACAATTTTTTCCACTATTATACTCACACCGCAATGCCTGCTGCCTATGCCCCATATCGGACACTTGAAATTCCCCTTAGTGCCTGGCAGCATACTATTTGGTTTAATAGCGCCCTCCCCATGTGGTAGCGCCGGCGAGAATGGGCCCGTTGTCAATAGCAGGGGCCACATGGCCGGTGTTAGCCGGTTATGCTCCCCATCCCCGCTACATGACTGTGGCGGTGGCGGAGTTACGAGTGCTACACACTGCCCTGATTACAGTCCATAGGCCGTTAGTGCAGTACGTGTCTCGCAATGTGCAGGTGGGGGCACCTGCGGTTGCGGGACACACGACTGACCATCATGCGACGGTCATTAGTCCAGTTATGGTTAATTCAGTTGTCGGCAAACGCCCCCAGCAGAGGGATGAATTCCCTTACTGGCTTGCTGAAAAATTTGATCAATTTGAAGCCGTGTTTCCCAATACTTCTCCTGTGGATAAACAGAGGATCCTCACTATAACATTACCTAAGGACCTGGTCCCGGATATTGTCGACTGTGACAATTGGGGCAAGGTCTTTGCTGCAACCTATGCGAAGTGTTACGGCACTCCGTCTATGTCTGTACTGCCCTCGGTCATCAAGAAAGTCCAAGAGAATCATGGTGCCGAGGCAGCAATTGAGTTGGGATTGAGGCTTGTCGATAGCTTCGATGTGGTTAGTTCCATGGTTATGGGCAACCTCAAAGGAGATGCCATGCAATTCCAGGTGTGCAATATGATGGCACTTGTGGATCCTGGCGACAAGCCAAAGGAGTTCGCTAAAGTTATAGCGAAAGCCTACAGAATGGTGGGTCGTAGCGCCTTGGGTGTGAAACCCGCCGTAGTCGTTCCGACTGCAGTACAGCAGCCTAAAGTGAGTTCGTCAACAAAAGACGAAAAGCCCAACTTTCCAAAACAAAGTTGGCGAGCTAAGAAACAGGGCAAGCAGCAAGAGAAACGGAGGTCTCGTTCTGCATCACCGGTCCAGACACAAAGTGAACGCACTTATGATTTGCGCGATCGTTCTAACATTAAGTCACCTGATTGATTTCAGGTTCCTGAACAACGCTCTCCTCGTTCTTCACAGGAAACATCCGCTTATCAATCCGGTGGCGGAGATCGTGGAAAGGGAAAGGGTGCTCAAGGTCGTGAGCAGCCCCGTCAGACTGACGGCAAAGGCAAACAGGACGAGTCTGTACGTCAAAGACCCCCGTTTCAAAAGAAGAAAGTTGCTGCTCTGACTGCGCGATATGCCTCAGATGGTACGGACACAGCTTCTGAACCAGACATGGGCACTAACGCTGCTAGACAGCGCGGCGGAAGTTACAATAGTGCGACAAGCGCTGCGTCCGTTTCTGGCGGCGACAGCAACTGAGACATATGTAAGTGTTGAAACTGCTGATACTCGCGTAGCTCCCCCTGAAAGAATGTTTAAGATTACCCTTTTGATTGAAGGTGACATACAGCGTAAAATTAAGGTGGTATTTTGGGATCATCTAACCTCCACCTATGATATACTTTTGGCGGAGGCAGATTGGCCCCCGGATTTCGTGTTGGAGGCTCCTAGAGGGGAGGTGGTAATCCTCCCTTCCTTTGGGCACACAGTGCCGTTGGAACATTCTAACAGGTTAGCCGGGGAGTGGGCGCAGGTGCTTGCACCTGCGTTGTACCGTACTCAGGTGGGTTGGGACAAATTTTCTCCCACTCATAAGATTCCGTTGCGGTCGGAGCCCCAGCCCCAACCCCAATACCCCATGCGTCGCGAGGCTAGGTCTCACGTCGTGTCTATCCTTGAACAATTGGAATATCAGGGAGTGATTGAAACATGTGTGTCACCCATGAATAATCCTTTATTTACTGTGACGAAGCCTGACGGTTCGTGCCGCCTAGTTTTGGATTACCGGCACTTAAATTCGCACTGCCGGACATGTGCGGTACAGAATACACACAGTTCGGCTCTCGTCGATAGTCTTGTGAGAAAACGTTTTAAAACTACACTTGACATCTCCAATGGCTTTTATAGCCACAACCTGTCTCCTCATAGCTATGAGTGGACGGCGTTTACCTCGGGTGGCAAACAAAAATGGTTCAAGAGGCTCCCAATGGGCTATAAAAACAGCCCTGGGGTCTTTGCTGCTCGTGTGGTCTCACTCTTGGAGATGATAGACCCGGAAGCATATTCGTATGTGGATGATATCTACCTAACGGACGACGAGTTGCTTCCACACCTTGCTCGTGTGGATAACATAATAACTATGTTTGCTGACTATGGTTACAAGTTAAACTTTGCCAAGTCCCACATTGCCGAGTACACAGTGTTGTTTTTGGGGTACAAACTCAATAATGAGGGTCGAGGCTTGGCTCCGCAGTTCCTGGAGAAATGCGCACGCCTCAGTACTCCTTCGACACTGAAGAAGTTACAATCATTGCTGGGCTTTCTGAATTTCGGTCGTACCTACATTCCTGATTATGCCCAGCGTATCAAGCCGCTTTATGCCTTGGTACAACCTACTTATACCAAATGTTGCTGGCTGCCTGAGCATACGGCTGCATTGCATGCATTGCAGTCTGATCTTCTAGCTTCGAAGTTTTTACAGACTCGCGATAACCACACTAACCTGGTCATTAGAATCGTACCAGGTGCAGTGGGTTTCACCTACTTGACGTTCAATGAGGGCGACACAGTCCCCATTGCATACAAATCTCATCTGTACACTTCGGCTGAGCTGCGCTTTTCCGCTGTCTGACAGCAGTTCAGATGGCGATCCTGAAAGAGCGAGCGCTATCACAGGGAAAGCACATGCTAGTGGTAACACCGTACCCTGCCCTTGAGGCGGTTACTAAAGCCAGTGTACCCAATTCAAAAGCTTTGCATCCAAGGTGGATCCAATGGGCAACCTCCTTGACTTCGCCGGACGTCACATATATCTTTGACGCGGCATTACAGACACAGGAGTTCTTGGAGTATGACTTTGTTCATCCGGCTCCTCTGACTTTGCGCCCGCTCGAGGAGTACCATTGTGTTATATACACTGATGGGTCTGCGCAACCCGCAACTGGATCAAAGCACGCCTATTCAGCGGCCTGCGCAATTGTAGTAGGTACTTTCGTGGACGGTGAGTTCCAGTCTGATGTCGTGCATACGCATTCATTGGGTGATTGTACCGCGCAGTTGGCAGAGCTGAGAGCTCTGGTGCTTGCACTGGAGTTTACTGATGCTCGGGTCACCACTCTTATAGTGAGTGACTCGTTTTATTGTGTCCAATCATACAACGAGAATTTACACTTTTGGAGTCAGAATGACTTTCGTGATTCGAAAGGTAGCACAGTTAAGCACAAAATGCTTTGGGTTCGAGTGGCAGAACTTAAAGAAGGCCTGCCCCTCGTGAATGTAGTTCACACTCTTGGTCACCAGCGTGTTGGTGTCCATGCTGTCGGTAACAGTTTGGCTGACGAGGCAGCAAAAACCGCAGTGGCGACATATTTAGTAGCAGCAGTTACAAGATCCAAAACTAGGATTGATGATGACATCTTGGCAGCTATTGCTGCGTCCGAGACAGGGACGGGCTTTCCGAAAGGATTCCCTTCCCGCTACCATTATCGTTTAAGTCCTGATAACGTCCCGTTAGTGAGGATTAACGACGTTGGTGACAGATTGATTCCCAACGCGGACTGCAGACCATCTCTGATTACAACTGCCCACGAAGGTGTTGCGTCAGCGCACGCCGGCGTTTCGGCGACTGTGTCTCTTTTACAGCAGCGTTACTGGTGGTACGGTTTGTACAAACAAGCGCGAGCTTATGTCCTTTTGTGTGACATTTGCCAGCAGATTAAACCTTCTACTGTCGCGCGTCCACCACAAACGCAGCTGTTTATATCTAATCAACCACTTGCGTGTGTTTATTTAGATCACTGCGGTCCTTTTTCCTCTGATACTGCGTACAAGTACATCTTGGTTGCAGTGGATTCGTGCACACGTTTTCTGTGGGTATGGCCGCAAAGGAGTACTGATGCCCGGACGGTCATCAAGGATTTGCGTGTCTTTATTGGGAGTTTTGCATGTGGTACACTTCATTCTTATCAGGGCCCTGCGTTTGCCTCTAGGGCTTACGAAGAAGCCATGAGAAGTTTGGGGGTCCAAGTCAAATTTTCGTCTCCATACCGGCCTGAGGGCAATAGAGTTGTGGAGCGAATGAACCGTGACCTAAAGCAGTCTTTGACAGCAAGGGTATTAGGTACAGGCCGAAGCTGGCTGACCCACTTGTATGACGTGCAACGTGCACTTAATAATCTCCCTCGAAGGTCTCTGGGTGGGCGGACCCCATACATGATGCTCTTTGGAGTACGAATGTTTGTCCCAGGCCTTGAGGGTCTAGACATGGCGGCGGCTGCCGCGCCTTTTGACCTAGATGATCACTGTGCTGTATTACAGAATCTAAAAGAAGCAAGAGACGCTCTGGCAAAGGAACACGTACCCTCTACATGCGAAGCTGAGCTCCAGATTCCGGTAGTCGGCTGGCTACCTCGAGTTGGTGATCTGGTCCGTGAGAAGGTGGAGAACAAGAAAGAGTTTGGCCCCTCTTATCGTGCACCAGTCCCGGTGCTTGGAGTCCAGGTTACCCGTACAGTCATTTTACCACCACTTCCTGGTCGCAAGGAAAACAGGTACATCTCGATTGACAATGTCAAGCTACAGCGATGACACCTTCAGTTTCTGGCCCTTCCATTCTGCGAAATTCTGTTGTGCTGCCGCCATCGACCATCATGCCTGAGGTTGCCGTTGAGATGCATGCTGTTGCTTCCCCTCTTATACCGCCCGTTAATGGTGGTTTGCCTGATGATCCTGAGTATGCTTATCCTGCAAGTGTTCCATTGCCTCTTTTACATTCAACAGCGATCGACCAGTCCCGTTCTTCCTTTGACACTGAATCAATGACTTCCACTGCCCCATCCAAAATTGCTATATTTTTTGCCTGGTTCAAGAGACATTTTTTAGTGGCACCATGGACTTACATCTGGCTGGTGCTAATCTGTGTTTTTTTGTTCATGACAATTGGCTTTGTGGTAGTGTTTTTTAAAATTATAAATGGACACTACCTGAATGAGCGATCTTCGATTGAATCCATTGCTGGAACTTTGGCCCCCCATTCCTCATCACACATTATGAAAAGGGACCAGACTTTTGTGAACATTACTGCCTGGCCTGTGCGTGATGGGATTGCTTGGGATGCTGTAAAATTTCAAATTCATGGACCTACAGAAGTGATTAATGTGCCTAATGTATTTCGTGTTTCTATGGGTGATGTCGTTAAACAGAATATTAGATCTGATGATTGGGATGTACACGCAATAGAAGCACTGTTTTCTGATCTTAAATATTATGCTGCATTTGAGGCTGAGGATTTATATTTGAATTCTGCTAATTATGGTGAACAGTTTTGTTATCAACATTATGGCACACATTTCCTACATAGAGCAAATACCTTTCGAAATTTTGTTAATTACACACAATGGGAACATTGTCCGGCCCCTCATCAGGGCAGTTCTTCAACGTTGGTGAACAAGTTCACATACTTTTCGGATTTCGGTGTGTCTAAACCGGCCTCCTTTTATTTCAAGATGGCACCTGAAACCGCCTCGAAGGTACGGTTGACACATACCAAATTATTGTATTCCAAATCCTTTATGGACGAACTGGCAGTCGGAGGCTACGAGCTATGGAAAACTACTATCGATCTTAAATCGGTTTGGGGTACTAAACCGTGGCAGGTTCAGGGGACAGAAGCTTTGCATCGTGCCTGTCTTATCCCTAACCACATGTTATTTTTAAATTCATCTATTTTTCAGACGACGTGCTTTGGCTTATCTACGTCTAAAAGGATGAATTCCCCCGCAATCCCGGATCTGGGTGCTTATCCCGGTTGGGGGTAATTACACAGATCTTTCCCTTCTAAAGTTGCAGTCCCTTATTTCCAACTCCACCTTTAATGTTTCGGCATTTAATCCTGCGGGTTGGTTGGTTTGGCAAACTGGTTCAGATTCTTGTCAACGTCGAGTTTTAGCACTGACACCTGGGTACACTCAAGTCAGGGTAGATCCTCGTTTTGAATCATCACATACTGTAACTACCTACTCAGTGGGTAAGTTATGCCAGTCATGGCTGCAACATTCCACTTTAGCGTCTGTTAAGCTACATTTGTCACGTTTAGACGACAAAATTGATTTGAATGATTTTATTAAAGGTCCTGCAAAAGGCAGGTCCAAAAGATGGGTATATGCTATTTACAATGAAGTTTGGAAATTGTCCCAAATTGAGGCTGCCTCCAGATTACGTGCTATTGATCAGGCCAATATGGAAAAAGTGTTGGCTGTGATTGATAATAGTATAAATACCTTGTCTTCTAGGATTTACACTTTAGATAATATTGTTTCATCTGTCATAGATATTGTGCAGGATGATTTGTCTGTCTTATACCATGGCCAGAATCAGTTGCGTTCTGTTATGCAATTTGCATGGACTTTGCAGACGTTAAAGGCAGGGAAAGTTCCATGGGATTACATGAATGTTTCCTCTTTGTTCCTCCCTTTTAATTTGACTGCAAAGCAACAGTTTATGTCTATGACGGATGCCACTTATTCATTACTGCACATTGAGAAATTAGAACCTTTGCCTTTCTCTATTGCCGAGTTAAATTCGGCCACGTGGCTTATTCACGGCGTAATCACTTTACCTTTTGCGCTTTTTAAATTTAGTTCATGCATGAAACATTATGCTCTGGGCAGATATGAACAACTTGGTAGTGCGTTCCTGCACAAAGTTTGGTCGCTCCCATTTACATATAGATGCATGCGGGAGGGCACAGAGGTTTATCTGAAAGATGAGGAATGCACTTCTGCTCCTGATCATTCTGTAGTGTGTAGACATATACAATTACATGGTGCTTGCAATGTACACGCTCCTAGTTTAGCTTGCGTTTTGAAAGGTGTACCTGTCCCAGTTATAACCCCTTCATTTACACTGCTTGCTAACGGTAGTTATTTGCTTTTAAATAATGAGAATTGCTGTGGGATGCTGAAGGGCATTCCGTACATAGTCACTGTTTCCCAGCGTGTAGTTTGCTGTAGTAATGTCCTTTTCCCGCGCCCGCATGGCCGGCTCGATGTTTCTATCTGGCCTTCGATTCCAACCTTGAGCGCAGAGTTCAACCAGATGAGCAGAATAAGGGCTCTTTTGTCTCAAAGGGAGGTCGCTTTAACTTCATCCCGTGAAACCTTTCTTCTTCACGTGGCAAACACCCGCACGGAGGTGCAGGCGCTTTTGAATACTGACCTCCCCTTCCATTTTGGAACATTGATACAGACTATCTTTAATGCCTCGTCTACGACTCGCATAGTTCATTTTTTTAAACTAGTGGGCTCCGGCCTCGTGACCTCCTTTCAGACTATTTTTGGTGTGATCCCCGCGTTTTTTCATTCTATTTTTTCCAGCGTCTTCGGAGGTCTTCCTTGGCTTCTTGCCCTTATTGCTGGAATACTTTTGCTGGTTTGCGTTCTACACAATGGCTGTGCAACTTGCGTGCAGAGACAACATGCCCCAGCTGTTTCATCTGCGCAACCGGATGCTTGAATACTATGGCACGTTGCCCCTGGCGACCTTAAGTGTCGCGTATGGATTGTCCTTCCGGTTTCCGTTCTTTACTTGTGTACAACCCGTCTTTCACTGCCTGGATTGTCCTTTCCAGTGGGCTCTGGATTTGTGCCTTTCAACCTCGGTGTCACCTGTACCTGATTTTGGTCAACTGATGGGCCCCTTAACGGCTCATGAGTCTGAATGTTCTGGTGTTGGGTTTATGGCCTTGGGTGCGGCACATGGAGTCCTTGGTAATTGGGCCATCGAAGAGGCTGCGATTGACTTTCTGGAACGAAGTTATATCGAGGTACCTTCCTGTTGTGCCTGTGTGGTGCTGGAAGCTCCGATTGTGAGTGAACACGTGTGTTCCTTTCCCCTGTTAAACTGGATGGCAGATATTTTTGCGGAACGCTCCAATGATTTCCTCTTGGAGGCTGTTGCAACTTATTGTGCCTCTACCTTTATGGATTGACTATTTGTCATGATTCGACCCTTGATGTGTCGAGCGGTGTCATTTTTTCCCATATTTTTCATGGTTTTTTCCACCTGACGACATTTTTTTTTTTCTGTTTTTTTTTTCTTCTCGAACTTACACTTACCTTATATGGACTTATAGTTCATGCCCTTGGTTCCGTTCTTTCTAACTTGAACTCTGCGTTCTTGATAAGTGCGCCCCTAGTGGTTAGTAGTCCGATCAAAGGGGGATGTAGTGTGGGTTAACCACGCCCTATGTACAACGCTAAGTTAGCATAACCTTGATGGCTGTTAGAAAGCCAGCTTGCTGCTTCTGCTGCTTTTGCACGCGACACTGTTGTTACATGTTATTCATTCGAGAACTGCTGATTTGACTTTGCTTCACATGAGAACCGTCTGTTGTTTAACATCTTTAACAGCGAGCAGTGACCTTGGTCTGTACACCGTGTAAGGAACGAGTCTGGGTCACTAGACGGGGCAGGTTGTTGTGTTCAGGTTGATCGTACCACTTTTTAGACATAACATACATACAGCTGCCAATACCTGAAAGACAAGCCCTTTAATATTGCAGAGTAGCATGTTTTTCGGTTACATTCGAAACGAAGAGCTGAAGCAGGAAGAGCCTAGCTGATCCTGTGATGTGATTCCACTAAGCTGATCTATAAGGTATGGGGTCCCCCATGCAAGCCTAAGAGACCTTCTATTAGTCTAATAATACCTTATTAGTTGCTAGAGAAAGGAGGGTGGTTGTGTTCTACCGTCATTATTATTATGATTGCTCCTTTCATTTTCTATGGTATTGTAACAATGCTGATGGTGCTGATCCTAACCATTTGTCTGCTTGTGTTAGCCAAAGTACTGCATCTTAGGACGCGAGGTTTATAAAATAAACTCTTTAAACTTTACCGTGTCTTTGTTGTTCTGTTGTGGACTGATATATAGCTACCAACGGGTATTTTGGGTTCCCACCACTCCTGAGAATATCTAAGTCGCTTGTTCTGGGTTGTCTATACATTGGGACCGCCGAGCCAAATCTCGGATAACGAATGTGACACTAAGCTAGTCGGATAGGGGTTCTTAATTCTGAGGGGAGTTTCTGGTACACCACAATTCTCTGAGGTCCTGGTTTCCTGCGCATAGTTCTGTGCATAAGCAGAATCCCTGCAACAGTAAGTACCAGCTCCATAGATCTCTCTGTAACCTACATGTCACTCATGCCTTAACTATGCATGTTCTGCGAGCATTAAAAGTTTGTACTTGTCTGTCCTACACTGGTTCTGCCTAAGCTGTGCCTATTATATTATATGAACAAGGTTTGTTTCCACTGCTGTTCCCCCATATGAACTAGCGTCTTTAGATGGGTGCTATAAGGGGCCCTAGCTGTGTTTGTTTTCTAGAGACGTCAATGCTATGTTTTGAAAAAAATAAAGGATATTTTGAATGCACTTACATAACATGCTCTATGAATCAGGGACTGTTTCACAATATTTGATGGGTGATACCAAGACATGTAGTCCTGAGGAAGGTGCCTATCCCTGTAATGGCAACAATTAAGCATCAAAATATGGTGACTCAAAGAATAGTGGCATCCATTGCTCGACCCTCCTGTTTTGAATTTTGTAGTAGAGCAATACCAGCAAGAAATGATTTTAGCTTTGAGTTTAACAAAGGAAAAACATAAATGTAGACCATCACCATCATCCTCAAAATACACTTTATTCGATTTTTAAAATCATAAAAGCCATAAAACAACAATATATACAGTTTAAAAAATGTAGACTTTAGGGGCATAACGTTATCCAAAGTAGGGAACCCGTAACTCGGAAACTGTACAACCACTGAACAGTAGTACTCTTTTCCCCAATGTCATTGATATGGCCAGCTGCGCTGTCATTCAACTTTCCACAAAGAACAGTGATTAGTGAGTAAGACCCGTACCTCCCTTCAGAAGGCTAATACATTTTGGCCACATCAAGTTAATTAACCAGGTGCATCACCCAGTGTCTAACGGGCAATTAAATCAACCTTTCGCTCTCTGTCAGGTTATATTTTCCTTTACAATGGTCAACAGATTTAACTGAGCTATTGTTAGACATATCTGAGTTTGCCCTGACTCTCCCTATGTCCAATATTTGACTGCCTTCTTTCTTGATTGTAGTAAGTCATATGCTCCCTACTAGTTGATCCTATATCTGAAGTGGTGTCTTTTTTATGAAGCTTACATTGAGATGTTTGGGTCTTGCATCCTTGGGATGCCTCAGCGGCTCCCTTGACACCCTTCTGGCTCCATCTGACCCACATCTGCCCACTTCACCATTTCTCTCATGGTCCAGTCTTAAAGAATCCACATTTGAGTTCCTTGATAGCGTTTTAATATGTCCAGACATGCCATCCCGCCCTTATTTTTAGGAATCATCATCATCTTCATTGATTCTCTCATTTGACCTGTAGTCAAAATATAATCGTTTATCTCTTTTTGCATCTCTAACCGTTCTTTAATTGGGACTTTGGATAGGCAAGAAAATCATGGAAGAAAATATTTTTTTTACAACAGAGATTCTGCTCAGCCAAGAGACAAATAATACCGTCCATAAAATCCAATCAGACAAAAAATACCGTCCATTATATCCAATCAGTTGAAAGTCCCTTTTCAGCTTCAAGCAGTTAGCTATGTATTCATGTATTTTTTATGAAAAAGTACTCAAGATATACTCTTGATTTAAAGACAGTCAGAACAATTCCCCCCTAGGCACTCACAAATACTTCAAGACAGCAGGCCACCTTTGCTGGGATGCCATTGGAGGTTTCAGAAAGGTCCATCCTGCAATCTAGATCTGGCTCCCCATCAGATGTGTACCACCTACACATAATTAAGTGATCAGTAAATGTGTTTAATCCCCACTTCATTAATTATTTAATCTTTCGCTACAATCCGGAACTGTTACCACTAAATAGAAAAAAGCAAAGGCGCTCCCTCTACTAAAAGAGGCAAACTCAGATCCTCTAAATCCTAGCAATCATAGACCAGCCACCCTACTTCCGGTGATAGGCAAAATGCCAGCAACCTGGGTTAGCAGACGAATTACCAAGTTCTTAGTCGAAAATATTGTCTACATCCCTTTCAATCCAGCTTTCGAGCCGGATTCAGCATAGAATCAGCACTCCTGAAAGTAACACATTTTAATTAAACTCAGCTTGAGTTAGGAAAATATAATTATCAGTCCTTCTTGACTTATAGGCTGCATTTGATTTGGTTTCTCATGAGATACCGTTTCGGCGGCTGGAAGAAACAAGGATAACAGGCACCGCGTGGAAGTGGCTAAAGTCTTTCTTTACGGATAGACAGCAAGCAGCCTACCTGCCCCCCAATAATTCAGAATTTAAATAAGTGGGATGTTGGGTACCGCAGGGCTCAGACCTGAGCCCCATGTTATTTAATGTATATATGGTCCCTATCGCGGCAGTGGCACAAGCCTGGAGCTTTAATGTAGTGTCATACGCTGATGACACCCAACTGATGTTTGCCTTCAATGATTTGGACAACTCCGCGATAGATTTCCAAGGCTGCCTCCTAGCAGTAGCAGATTTGATGTTTAGGACCTTCCTTTGCTTAAACTCGGATAAGTCAGAGACCTTAGCTTTCGGCTCCTCCTCTCCACTGGACACAGCAAGAACATGGCCACCTGAACTTGCTGTCCTCCCTGCACCCCTCACCGTTGCCAAAACTTTGGCAGTCAAAATTGACACCTCACTTTCCTTTAAACCTCAAGTCAATACCACGATTGGAGCTTGCTTTGCTTTACTGAAATCTCTCGACAACATTTTTAAATACCTACCAGCAAATACTCACAAATGCATCATTCATGCCCTAATAACATCCGGACTGCAATATGCAACCGTCCTGCTCTTTGGAGCTCCTCAAGGGCTTGTAAAAAGACTTCGACGGGTCCAGAACGCCGCGACCCGCCTGGTTCTTAACATCCAAAAATTCAACTTGATTCGAAAGAGACTAAAAACACTCCACTGGATCCCCATAAACCAAAGAATCAAATTTAAAGTGCTCTTATTCAACTTCAGAGCTGTGAATCAGACTGGCCCGAGCTACATTCACAACAAGGTGAAAAGATACCAGCCGCTCATAAATTTACGATCTGCTCACCAGAACTTGCTAGCCCTCCCAAGAATACATAGATCCAGAGTTGGAGGCAAGGCCTTTTCCTAGCTAGCACCGAAATTGTAGAAGTCACTTTCAGGCCATCTTAGAAATCTATAAACAGAAACCATGTTTAGAGCCCAGCTCAAAACCCACCTTTTTAAAGAACTGTCATTGCTCCCCCCTCCCCCTCTTTGCCAGTTTTAACTAGTCTTTCTGCTTACCTTTGACTCAACTAGCGCCGGGACGCTCCTACTGGAGCAGCTGCTGCGATCTATAACATTTTCATTCACTCTATAAAATTACATTTATTCATAACTCACCCACTGTGCCGGCGAAATTTAGCTTAATTTACTTAATGGATCCAAAAGAACCACAAAAGGGCTTTGCCTGCTAATCCAGCAATACATTGAGGGGCATATCAGCAACAACCGGCGATAATTATCGCTAAGCGCACTTAGCGCAAGGATAATTATCGCTGGCTAGCGTGGTTTTTTATCGCTGAGATAGCTTAGCTCAAAAGCGATAAAGATCCAAGCGCTAACTGCCAAACGTGAGATTATCGCTGGAAATCCAGTGATAATCCCACGAAGTTTGGCAATAGCTTGCTGATAGGGCCTCACATACTTAGCCATGATATCCACCTTCCATAGGATATCATGGCTAAATCAGTTTCAAAGCAGGCGTAAGGAAAGTAGCAATAACAGAGGTTATCGCTACTTTTCTTGTTGCTATGCTACTTTGCGTGAGGCTTGATAATAGGAGAAATGACGCTTAGCGTCATTTCTCCCGTTATCCTGGGGAGGAACGCCCACTTTGCATCTTATTAGAGATGCAAAGATGGGCGTTAGTAATTCAGGCGCTAAGGCAAGGTTTCACACGATAGCGCGACCTTGCTGATAAAATTATCGCTGCTTTTCGGCCGAAAATTTTATTTTGCTGCCTTGTAGATATGCCCCTAAGGGGCATATTATCAAGACAGGCGATAATTGAAGCCCATTTTAGATGTGAAGGACATCTAACCTGAGCTTCAAATGGAATTCCATAGAGCATATTATCAAGCCCATTATCGCCGTTTTAGCGGCAGTTTTCTGCCGCTAAAGCAGCGATAATTTTATCGCCTGTCTTGATAATATGCCCCTAAGTCCTTCGGTCTTGTCCCTGATGTCTTTTCAGATCTGTCTAGTTCAGGCAGTACCATCAGCGGAGTAGGCGCACAGGGAGGTTCTCTCTCAGAATGCATTACTGCTGTTCACCTAGATCATGGGTTGTTCCACATGTACAAGTGTGTCTTTTGCATGTATCTCTGGTACAATTGAGTCTGCTTTGTAGCCTGGTCTATGTGGTTCCTAGGTGTGCATGGTCAGTATTTACACACGCAATCTACACCATATCCTATGCAATCTACACCATGTGCTTCGCTACAACCACTGCCTCTGGTAACACAGATGTTAAACACTTTCTACTTGTGAGCACTTGAATAATCCATGATATACAAGAACCAAAATGCATTTTTGGAGAATTGGTGCTGATAAGTGTGCTTGGCCCCCTGTAATGGTTAAGCTTCTCGTGGGGCTTTTTGGTAAATGAGCTGTAGGATGCCTCTGCTTGCTTTGAAGTGGTTACTTTGCTTAAGAGACTATAAGCAGCATTCCAGCCCCCAACCCCCTCCCCAAACCGACGTATTACCCTCTGCTGCTGAATGACAATCACAAAGAATCCTGTCAAGAGATGCAAACATTGACTGCACTAAAACAGATTGTGACACTTTCTACTTGAGATTACTTGAACAAGCTATGAACTGCAAAAACCAGAATGCATTTGGGAAAACTGATATTCCAACAGTGTGCTCCCTCTCCACTTTAAACATATACTGACAAACAAAACAACTGTGCATGTGCAAACAAACGTGTATAAGATGGCACAGATTGTGCAAAACAATAATTATGTTCATATATAAAATCGTGATGGATAGTAGTTCTGGAAATACAAGAAAAAAGAATACAATATTAAGGCCTGTAATGAAATGCAAGAAAATGTGTGAAATTAACGTTAACAGGGATGTCTTTCTCTGTTCTTTGTGAAACAGTTACACAGGATATTTAGGATTTCTATATACACTCCATCTAAACAGGGGTAGTCATGACAACATCCTGTCATTATGGCCCTCAAGGATTGGAGCAGGGGTGTGATCACCTCAATATTCAGAAGCTCAGTGTTGTGTCCCTTTAAGTTTGACGTACATGTGTACCATGTGCCTATGCGCGAGGAATGTTTTTCACCATGTTTGCTTTTAAAGTAATGTTCCATTCTTCAGTTGTTCATCCTGGCAACCGGTATTCTTATCAGCGGTTAGCCAGGGAGAAGGACTGAAGGTGGTGTGCTCTGTCGGTGCCTTTATGCAATAAATACTTGAAACTCATCTTGACTGTGGATTGCATTACTCAACAAATTGGCGACGATCTACCAGAGGCATCGACTTACAGAACCCACATTTAAGACTGAATTTTTATTTGATTCAAGTTGTTAGTTTCAAGCAAGCAACTTTCAACGGACCTGTTTTTCTCCTGTTCATTGAAGATTTCCGTGTTTGTTGGATCTTCACTTCAAGGATTCCTTCGTGGCAGCGCCATTTGCTCTTCTTTTTCAACGTTGTTTCCTGACGAACACGGCACGCTGAGTGCGTGGTGTTCCGGGAATTGCTCGGTCTGCCAATCCAAGATTAATTATATAAATTCCGTCAAGTTTCTGAAGTTCCTCTTTGGACTGCGTACGAGTTGGTAAGGCAAGCTTTCCATGCGGCGATCATCACGCACGAGATTGTGGTGCGAGCGCTTAGCGAGTGCCTGAACTAGCTTGTTTACTTTTGGTGTAGAGAACGGCAGCACGCTTCATTACGTTTCAACGTTCCCTCGTCATTGGAGTCAGGCACAGAAACGTGACACCATTTTGAGTTTACTTGAAGTCATTAATCCAACGTTGCATATCGGAAGTGGCAATTCTTTTTCTACACTTTACAGAGTGAATTCATCATCTTTATTCACTGCACCACGACTGGTACTGTACATTTTACTCACTATTGAGTGTTTTCTGGGTTACATTTATTTTTTTCTTCTTCCTTTTTCTTTACTATTGCTTATTAATTTTTTTTTACCTCATCATAATATTTCTATTTCAACATGGCTTCACAAAGTTACACTATTCAGCCTCCTCAACCTTTCTGCCCTGCTGGAATCGAACCTTGTATGAAATGGTTGGACTGGAAGGCATCTTTTTTTAATTTCATCAAAACTATTGATGAAGACAACTAAATGTCAGCAGACAGGAAAAAAACTCTTTTCTTACATTCTGTTTGTCCTGGAGGGATAAAATCGTATGTTCGTATGCAGAAGGGGGAAGTAAGTGGTGATACTAATGAATTTTTGGCCATTTTGAAAGACTTTGATAATCATTTCGCTCCCAAGGTCTGCATTGGCATTACTAGGTACAAATTTTTTCATAGAAAAATAGAAAACAAGAACCTAATGAAACTATCGATGACTATGTATCTGCTCTTAGACTCATTGCAGATGACTGCAAATTTGATCACTTACAGGTTCTATTCATAAGAGACCAAGTGGTCATGCACACCAGGGACCCATCCATTCAGGATCGTTTATGGATCAAGGGTGATGCGGAATTAAAGGACATCTTAGCCCTTGAAATAAAGGCAGAGTTATCCAGCCGCAGTGCGAAAGTACTTAAAAAAGAATCTAAAGTGGACGACAAAACGGAAGTTACGGTCAGTAAAATTAAAGAGAACCCTTCTGACAAGAATAGAAAGTTTAATTCTAAATCGTTAAAATATGACTCCTCTAAAAAGAATGACAATTTTAAATGTTATCGCTGTGATAGTAGTTCACATTTAGCTTCTAGTAAATGTTGTCCTGCATTGAAACAAAGATGTTTAAATTGTAATGTTGTGGGACATTATGCCAAAGTATGTCACAAAAAAAAGTTTTCCAAGGTGAAATGTGTTGATGGAAATGAAACTAATTCTGATGATGAAGAACATTTAGTCAAAAAACTCTCTTCTCATATAATCACAGACACTGAGAATACTGGTAACGGTTATTAAGAAGGTAGAGAGTTATTTTTGCTAAATATTATTGATAAGAAAATAGATAACAAAAAGAAACCATTGTGCTTAATATCTTTTGGTGGAGTGAATGTTCAGGTATATGCTGATTCGGGATCTCCATACACTATTGTGAATGAAGAGGTTTGGGTAAGCAAATTTGTGGACAAATTAGGAAATGATTTACTTCCACTTGATATCCAGCCTGCAGGTTTCTCAGGAGAGAAGATTGATATGGTAGGTTATCGGCCCCTTTTGTTTAGATTCAAAGGAAGAGAAGCATTTGGGAAATTATATGTGTCAAAAAAGGGTCCTTCAGTACTTGGCTGGAAAGATCAAGGACGTTTAGGCATTATACTCAACCCTAATAGTGATGACCTTGTCATGTTGTTAGATGACAATACAGATTTGTGTAAGGACATTTTGAATTATTTTCCAAAAGTATTCAGTAAAGAAATTGGCAAAATTACTGATTTTGAACACAGGATAATTTTAAAACCTGATGCTTGTCCAAAAATTCATAAAGTTAGGAAGATACCTATTTTATTAAGAAAAGAGGTGGATTTGGAACTTGAGAAACTTGTTAAAGCTGACATAATAGAACCTATTGAATCCTCGCAATGGATTTCTCCGATTGTTGTCGCACGAAGCAGTAATGGAAAGTTGAGACTTTGTATCGATTTGAGACACCTGAACAACAATATTGTGGTAGACAAGTTTCCCCTGCCAAAAATTTCTGAGATGCTTAGTTTAATTAAGGATGCAAATTGGTTTTCTACCATAGACTTATCTGCTGCATATCTTCAGATTCCTCTCACTAATGACAGTAAACCATTAACTGCTTTCATAACTCCTTCAGGGTGCTTTCAGTACAAACGTTTACCCTTTGGGCTTGCCTCTGCTGTGGCAATTTTTCAAAGATTGAGGCATCAGGTTTTTAGTGAATTTAGCAAGGTACGATGTTTCCAAGACGATATTCTAGTTTTTGGAAAAGACAGACAGGAACATGATTTTATGCTCAAGGAGGTGTTAAACGTTCTGGAAAAAAAAGGTTTAACTGTTGAACACACTAAATGTAAATTTGCCGTGAAGTCCATTACTTATTTGGGACATGTCATCAGTGGTGAGGAAGAATCCACAAAGCCTTCTTTGGTGGATTCTGTATTAAACGCTCCTCACCCTAAGAACAAAGATGAAGTACGTTCATTTATTGGGTTAGTGAAGTTCTACTCCAAATTTGTTCACAATTTCTCAAGTAAAATTTTTAACATACGTCAATTACTCAAAAACAAGAATAAGTTCAATTGGTCTGTTGACTGTGATAAAGTATTTGAAGGAATCAAGGAATCTATTTCTGATGCACCAGCCTTAAGTGCTTTTGACCCAGAACTTACATTTTGTATTACTGTAGATGCAAGCAACAAAGGTTTGGGTGGTGTGCTTTCCCAGGTCAATCAGGAGGGAAAGGAATTCATAATTGCTTAAGCTTCCCGTGCTCTTTCACCAACTGAAGAAAAGTTTTCGGTAATAGAAAAATAAACTTTAGCTTGCATCTGGTCTCTTGAACATTTTAGAGCATTTGTGTGGGGTAGACCATGCATTCTTCACACAGATCACAAACTTTTGGTAAAACTCTTGACCACTGAAGGTTTATTCAATGCTTCTCCTAGGATTGCTAGGATGTCATTAAGATTGCAAGACTACATCTACAAAATTGTTTATGTCCCTGGTAAGGAGAATGTAGTAGCAGATTTTTTGTCACGCATTCCCAAAAACGTGTTAGACAGTTCTGACCATGAATGGGAAAATATTCAAGTTGCATTAGTTCATGATCAAGGTTTACCGACCATTGACAAGAGTGAATGGAAAAGGCTTTATGAGAAGGACAATGTATTGCAGAAAATGTTTATTTTCATTACTAATGGATGGCCATCCAAGAGTAGATTGTCAGATGAAGTTAGACACTTTTGGGAGGTTCGTGATGAACTTTCTATATCGCATGAGGATATCAGAAGAGGAGACAGAATCATTCCTCCTTCACAAATCAGAGATGATATAAATTAAAATGTGTCATGAAGGGCATGGCGGTGTAGTTAAAACCAAGCAGAGGATAAAGCAGTGGTATTGGTGGCCGGACATGGATTTAGCTATTGAGAGGTTCATCAGAAATTGTGTATGGTGTGCCAATTCTGATAAAACACTTGTCACTCTTATACCGCTTAATCCAATAATTCCTAAAGCACCATGGCATACTGTCGCTATGGATATAATGGGACCCATTGGTTCTCAAAACAAATATGTGTTAGCTGTAATTGACCTTTTCTCAAGATGGCCAGTCTTAAAAATTGTTGATAAGGTTAACTCTGAAGAAGTTATAACATTTTTGGACTGTGTTTTTGTTGGTGAAGGACTTCCTGCACTACTTGTTAGTGACAATGGCGTCCAATTCACTTCAAAAATAGCTAAAAGCTACTTTGATAAAGTAGGAATAAGACATTGTACTACATCATTGTACAACCCAAGTGGAAGTGGCATGATTGAACGCTTCAACAGAGTATTGAAAAATGCCATACAATCCGCAATCAGGAACAATAGTGATTGGGAGTTGCAATTATTGAAGACCATTTGGATGTATAGGACTTCTCCTCATGTTGTTTTAGGGGTATCACCATTTGAGGTAATGAGAGGAAGAACAGTTCAAACTAAATGTAATCCAGAATGGATGTTTCATGTTTACAAACCTTGTGTATCCATGGATGTTCTAAGGTCTAGAATTGAGAACAAGCATTTTAAAAACAAGGAGGTTTATGACCTCAAACATAATGTCAAAACATGTGACATTAGCGTGGGTACTTGGGTTAAAGTCAAAAAACCATGGAAAGTAAAGAAAGGAGAGAGTCAATATTCTGAACCTATGAAAGTCCTTAAAAATGTTCGCAATGCTGTGCAATTGAATGATGGAAAGGTATGGAATTTGAAACGCATTGCAGTTCTTAAAAGTGAAATTGATTTATACAAAAAAACTGAGGATCCAGCTTTGTCAAGAAAGGCGTCTCAATATTTTATTATTGATGATGACCTTATTTGCATTGAATCTAGCAGTACCAATACTACTCAGTCCATTGTTCAGGCGGATACCAGTGTTCATTGTCATGTTGCTGAAGAGTCTTCTGTCGCTGGCACTGGTGACTGCCCCGCTGTTGAATCCTCTTTTGTGGAGAGCAGCATGGTTGATACTACTGTTAGTCCTGAAGCTTCTGGCACAGTACTTAACGATGGTATTTTAGCAGACACAACCAATGTAATTGATGATGATAATAATGCTACAGCAATTATGAATGACTTAACTAAAATTGCTGGTGAAGGTAACAGTGCAGCAGCATTTACTACTGATATTTGTACTGATAATCACCTCAATATTCAGCAGCTCAGCATAAAAAAAAGTTACAATAGTTGCAGGATTAGAGTTATAGATTGACTAATTGTTTTCAACATAAAATCCTTTCTACAAAATAAAGTTGTTTCTAGAAGTTAGATGTTTGTAATTGTATCGAACCAATGAGTGAGTTCTTTCGTGTCTTGGGTCTAGGCTGCCACTGATAGGCCAATGAGAATCTATTTTATTTAGATGTTTTTTGATCTAGAGATGAGTACGGTTCAGCGTGAATGTAAAGCAATTAAGTGAACAAAAATTCGGAAACAAGGGTTTGGGGTTTGGGTCTGAAGTATGAGTGTCCAGCCTGTTTCTTTATTGATTTATTTAATTAATAAAGTGCTAAGCAATCTAAATAGGAAGAGGTAATCGAAGAAACAGTAAATAATGATCAATAATGCAGCACGATTGGTACAAAAATAGAAATCGTGCTAAGGGGAGGCATATTTATATTGATGGAAACCTATATGGAGCGTTTCCAAAAGAAGATGTTTTTTGAAGAAATGTGAAAGGTACAAAGTTTATGGGAGGGGTGGAGGATAGTAGGCAACAAGTTCCACAGCTCGGGTCATCAGGAGCAAGGGGGTACAAAGCGGCAGAGGTGGCACCACACATACTTTAGAAAGAGAATGTACTGGAAGACAGAGAACTACAATAGAGAAGCATGGTACATTAGGTCCAGGAGGGCAGGTTAATGCCTTATTTCCAGGATAACCTCTGTGCATGTCAATGAGTTCCATTATAGGTAGTTGTATCTTATGTAGATGTGCACAACATCTAACATGAATGCGTCTCCCCATAACCTTTGATGGATAACTATAGTCTAGAAGGAAGGCTCAGGTGATACTCGCATGGCCCATCGACTTGGTAGAGTTTCTATCACGAAGAATAGAGATAATGGCTGGAGTTTCTCTCGGATGGTACCCAGTACTTTCCGCAACATGCTGCTTTGAGGTCACCCGTTTCCGGTGTAATGAGCCTCTACGTGACAATTTGACTCCAGTAGAGGAGGTCATGCCCACATTGAAGTTTATCTAGCACGATGCTTCCACGATGAACTAGGAGAACCCTCCATTCCACTGTCTCATTTTGCCCATAAAATTACACCTCACGTAGTCCCTATCAGCTGGAATTTCTACCTGTTTTTCTATTCATATGAGACTCCTGGGAAACCTTCTCTGTCTGTCAGATGAGTCCAGGAGTTGGTTTATTTAATTTCTGTGGAGTTTTGCACCCTCTTTCAGCACCTCTGAGGCAATTTCGTACTAGAGAAGGGACAGCTCAGAGATCTGTGGTCCCTATGATAATAGGAATTGCACAGCTTGAATGTATTTATGTATTTATTTGTTTACGGTATTTATAAACCTTATCCCTAGCCGCAAGGATAGCGGGATGCTTTATATAGAACAGGTCAGATAGAACATCTTTATAACTTCAACTTCCAGCTGTATTCTGGGTAATCAGTGTCGCTGGAGAGCTGAGGGGAGAATAATAGGGTTGAAAGAACTTGGAAATGTGCATGTGTGCGTCTCCTTCCCTCTCTCCATTCCCTCTCTCTCTTCCGCTTGCTGTCTGTCTCTTTCCTCTTGCTCTCTCGCGTCTCTCTCTTGTTCTCTCCCTCTTTCTTTCCCTTGCACCTTTTCTCTTCTCTTTTTCTGTCTTACTTTTTCTCACTCTCTTTATCTCTCTCCTTGCTTTCTCTCTTTCTCTTCTTTTCTCTTGCCCACACCCCAACCATCGGAAATGGGAGCCAAAGCACATTAGCACACTATGAATGGTTGAATACGCTATACAAATGTAGCTAACATAACATATATCTGTAGATTTGTCTCCCTTGCTGGGTTTTCTTTCTTTGAACTCACCATGGTTAAAGAAGGAGAGCAACCAATGCTTTGATGTTAATTTACTTAATATTTGTTAATATTTTGACGTCCGAAGGTTCTGTATATCCGTGAAGATTGCATTGCATCTTGTGCTACTTTCCCACAGGACAACCAGGGCTAACTATTCACTCTTTGAAAGCACCACTTCATAACATCACGAATGAATGAAAGTAACTAGTATTGGAGAATACTTTTTTTCTGTCTTCTCTGAGCCTCGAAAAATGTAATTTCTTCAATACCCCATGACCATTGCATTATATATAGCCCTTTTTTAAAATTAAGCAGTTTACATACAGTTCGGCAATAAAATCCGTATTCTTGATGTTTGCAGCGATGAATTACTCGAGCATAGTTTGTTGTTATATACACGAAAAAACTTCTTTTAAAGTTGAAAATTCCAATGAATTGGAGATTTCCTTAGTTACGAAACGACAACAAATTATACGATTCCGAGGTTTTGAGCAGTTTTCTCTCCTGCTTGCTCCAAAGACTGCTCTAAGTAGAAAAAAACTTTTCAGGATTCAAGAAGAATGAGGATGTAGCTTTGTGAATCCTTAATGAATTCTTAACCCTTTCTCAAGTTGCCAAAATGTCAGATTACGTTGAATAAAGTAGGTTTATTCCTAGAGCAAGCAGGTACCATCTACTCAGCAGGATGCCTTGTCTCCAACTGCTGAAGCTAGAACCAGAACATCCACAGAGAGGCATACAGTGACAGTAACCATAGCAATAGTTACTAAGATAGCTGTGATGCTACAGCAACAAAGACATCACTGCAAATCCACTCCAGACTTCTGATCAAAGGTCTAACAGTGTTCTACACACTAACTTTACAGTTTAATCTACATATGCTCATACTCAGACACCACTTACACAACAGAACCCCCTAATTATCAGGCCCACAACACAGTATCAGCACCATCGAGTTTGAACAGTGCTTGTAAATTAACAGCATGGTTGTGCACCACACCAATATACACCGTAGAGACAACCAGATAAAACCAATGTAGGGAATGGATTCCACCCATTTAATCCCCCCGCCCCCAGTAGGCGTTCCTTGTTGATAATATGTTGTAATCCATAAATAGTCACAACAATCAGTGAGAAGTTCTTTTGATCAAGTACTTTATTCAGAGCACAAGAGTAGCGTTGGTGTTCCCAATACAGCCAGCATACAACTGCCAGTCACAGAACACATCTGTGAAACATACCATAGCAACCATAGAACATAACAGTAGAAAATAACATTTAAAGCACCACAACCCATACAATGTTTCACTAAGTACCAAACATAACATATCCTCTTCCCTTTATCTCTTTCCCAATAACTATATACAAAATCAAAAAAGTTGTAACATACAGAATCAATTACTTATCTATCCCCACATACATAATCTTGAAGGTACCTTGGTGGGCACCTAGGTCTCTGCAGCACCATCCTATTATTGACACTCTCACCCCGATCCTCACGGAGAACAGAAGGCTGATTACTACACATTTCTTCATCACTAATGAATAGGTAAGGATTTAAATCACAACCATGCTCAACCACATCATCCTTTCCCTGAATGGCATCCTTTTTGTAAAGCGCCACTCTTCTCAAATTCTAATTTTCTCCATTATATAATGTAACATGCCTGCTGTGCACATTTTTCACTTTAAATGGACCTCTAAATTTGGTGAATCCAGCCCCAATCCGTCCAGGCTTAACCTTCACCCAATCATTAGGTTTTATGGAAACTCTATGTGAAGATATTTTATCCTCCTCCATTTTTTCATAATTCAAATTGGCCAAGCCAATACACTCTTTCATCCATGCTGGAATTAATTTGGTACTGGCAGGACGCCCTCTCATGACAGCAAACGGTACCTCCCCAGACACTGTGTTCACCGTTGTACGATATGCCCACACCAAATCATTTACCATGGATTTCACATCCTTCCTATTCACTATCGCCATCTGGATAACCCCTTTCACCATTCGGTTTGCCCTTTCCACCACTCCATTTCCCTGTGGGTTATAAAAAGATGTTCTAGTGTGTACTATTCCACATGACTTTAAATACTGAGACATTTCCACAGATGTCAATTGCGTGCCGTTATCTGTAATAAGCCTAACAGGGTATCCTTCTTCCTTGAAGATATTAGACAAAACTCTAATGGTATTCCTCATAGTGATTTCCCTTACAAATTCCACAATTAACCATTTGGACATCACATCAACAATAACTATCCCAAATCTCAATTCTGTATTCAAACCTCCAAATGGGCCAATAAAATCCAAACAAATCGTATGCCACGGTAGCTCTGGAACATCTATCTTGCCTACATCATGTTGACTGCCTACTTTCAGTCTTTTATCACTCTCTACACACTCCGCACACCTTTCAACCCAATCAGACACCTGTTGGTCCATTGCAGGCCACCAAAAATGTTCCCTTAACCTTTTCTTTGTAAGAGTTTGCCCCATATGGCCCTCATGAGCCAATCTAAACAAAGAAAACCTTAAACCTTGTGGAGGAATAAATTTGTCTTCCTTCATTATCATATTACCTTCTTTATCAAACAAGGAAAGTTCTTCCAAAACCTTCACAAAAGGCCTCACACCAATTGGAAGTGTGCTTTCCCTTCTATTCCCCTTAATAATTAGATCTTTAACTCCTTGAAGAACCTCATCCTTCAACATACCGTCATTCCATTGATTCCTATCTATAGCCCCATTACACAATTCCACTAACTCATCAACTGCTGCAACCGCTCCTTCATATTGGAATGCCTCAACCTTCATTTTATCAACCTCATCCCAAGGCAACGGTAATCTAGACAACCCATCTGCTTGACAATTTCTCCATCCAGGAATATACTCAACCCTATATACATATTCCTGCAAACGAGCTGCAAGTCTAGCTAATCTTGCCGATCCCTTGCCAGCTCCACCAGGCGATAAGATTTTAATAAGAGGTTTGTGATCCGTCTGCAGAGTAAACTGAAATCCCCACAGATACATACGAAAGTACTCAGCACCCCAAGCAGCCGCCAAAGCCTCTTTTTCAATCACCGAGTAATTTCTTTCAGAATTAGTCAAGGTTCTTGAAGCAAATGCCACTGTTTTAATACCCGATGAGTGTCTTTGTGCCAATACAGCTCCTATGCCCACAGCACTGGCATCTACTGTAAGAACCGATTTTAATTTTGTATCAAATGGAGTTAAAATCTTTGCCTCACAAATTTCTTTTTTAATCCTATCAAAAGTGTTTTGTTGTTCCACATCCCAAACAAATTTGTAACCCTTCCTTAAAAGAACTTTAATATTCTCCGTCTTCTCTGCGAAATTCTGTACAAATTTTGCATAGTATTCAATGAGTCCTAGGAAGGATCTAAGTTGATCCTTGTCTGATGGTGCTGGAGCCTTTCTTATGGCCTCTACAAGATCCTGTTTTGGTTTAATACAATCACACGACAAGGTATACCCTAGGTACTCGACTTCCTCTACACCAAATTTGCACTTCTCTTTTTTAAGTGTCAGACCAGCATTACCCATTTTGTGCAATACTTCTTTTAAAACAAAATCATGTTGTTCTTTCGTCTCCCCAAATACCAAGACATCATCCTGAAAATAAACAACATTCTTTGTATCTTTCAAAACTGAACCCATCATCCGCTGAAACACCCCAGCAGCAGATGCCAACCCGAACGGCATTCTAGTAAACTGAAAAATCCCTTCAGTCGTGATGAATGCCGTCAATGGTTTGGATTCTGTGTGTAACTTTATCTGGTGATATGCACTGCGCAGATCTAACTTTGAAAAATACTTTCCTCCTTTCAGGGATAAAATAAGTTAGTTTATATTTGGCAACGGGTAATTATCAACAACAATATTTTGATTTAGTGTGCGCAAGTCCAGACAGAACCTGTAACTACCATCAGGTTTGCCTGTGATAACAACGGGTGAAATCCATCTTGATGTTTCAATCTGCTCTATAATACCCTGTTCTACCATTTCATCCAGCATTCTTTTGACCTCTTGTCTAGCAATAATAGGCACTTTTCTAACCTTATGTTGCATTGGCATAGCATCAGGTTTTAAAATAATTTTATGAACATACCCTTTAAGCTCACCAATCTTATCTTCAAAAATGTTGCTCATCCCTTCAACGATCGTATTGGTTGTAATCTCATCTACAACCATCACTTGGTGTTCTGCCCTTGGATTTAAGATTATGTGAAGGTCATATTGATGTGCCCATCCCAAGATAGGTGGTCCACTATGAGCTACATAAACTTTCCCTTTTACACATCTTTCTTGAAAATGTATATCTACTGTCATAAATCCTATAATATCTATTCTTTCCCCTTGATACCCAACAGGGTCGATATCTTTTGGGAGTAATTCTTCATCAGGCCAATTTTGTTCAAACACAATACGGGGAATAATTGTCCAAAAGGACCCTGAATCTACCATCAATTCTACCTCTTTACCATGGATTGTGAATAAAGCTTTGGGTCTTGACCTCCTTCCTGCTGGGTCTACTAAATCCTCCTCTTCAACACACAGGATTTTATTTTTTCCTTCAACTTCACATAGGGATGTAATATTCCCTACCTCACTTTGTACAATCGAAACCTTAGGTTTATATGTCTTGCACATCTTATAAATATGACCTTTACGACCGCATTTCTTGCACTCTTTGTCTATGGCATAACACCTTTTATAATCCGCTGTATGATATGTGCTTCCACACCTGGAGCACATTCTATCATGCGGCTTGCTGGTGTCTGAACTCGAACCAGAGTTACCAGTGTATTTTTTCCCATATGTACTTTTTTTAACATTTGTATCAGTGTTTTTATTTGCACCTACTGCCCCCACATCATCCTTATCTATGCACGTTACTGCTGCTGGGTTCTCTTTTTTTTCCTTCTCCTTCATGCATGTCTCAGATTGTTCTACTACCTTAGCTATATCAATTGCATTTGATAATGTGGGATTCTTTGCCGCCCATAGCCTTTCCTGCATTTTTTTGTTCCGACATTGTACAATAAATTGATCACGGATCATCTCTTCCCTCATGCCACCAAATTGACAATTTAAAGACAACTCTCGTAAACGTGTTACAAACTGATCAATTGTTTCATCACTTTTTTGTGGTTGTGTATAAAATTTGTGCCTACACATTACTATGTTTATTTCTTTAGCATATTGTTTTCTCAGTCTTTCCTTCGCTTCCAAATATACATTAGCTATTGCCCTTCCTTCAGCATCCACCCCAACAGGCAAAAATTTAAAGGCATGCTGCCCCTCCTTTCCTAATGTACTCAATAACAACGCCTTTTTCCTTGAAGCACTGAAATCTTTGCCATCAAGGGCTTCTATGTAATTTTCACAAATTTCAATCCACTCATCCCACTCAATAGGAGGATCCCCAGGTTGTTGCAGGAATAAACAATATCACGTATATGTATTAAAGAAAACAAACAAAACCAAATAAATAAATAAATAAATAAATAAATAAATAAATAAATGAATCTTGTTTTGCTCCTCTATCCTTTTTTTAAATAACACAGTATTTAGAATTTATTTCAGTTACCACAGAACACCTATCCTTATTAAGCCAGTTCCTTAAAGTTACTGTTATCCGATGAAGATTAGTTCCACTTCTCTTACTTCACGTTTGAATGTGAGGGTTCCAATATCCATGCAAATGCAAAACACACACTGCGTGTGTGGTACTTCCTTATTTTCTGATGAAGAGATAGTCTCCCTGGCAACAACACCACAGGTACGACGCTATCACTCGTGTGAATGTGTTCGAAGATTTTGTTTCCTTGGAGATTGTAATCAAAATGGCCGCACCCCTTGCGTGATGACGTCACTCCGTTTTCAGCGCATGCGTTTCAAAGACCTTTCTGCAAATGCGCTCCAGTGATTCCCTACGCGTCACTATTGCGTGAGAGCACTGGCACGAAGACACCGGTCGGATTCCTCTCGTAGAACACTCACACCACACGCGCAAGTGTTATTCTACAAGATCCAGGTAACGGCTGCACTAGAAAGTTAAAAAAAAAAATAGAATCGGGGTTTTTCTTCCGTAAAATAAAATCACTCAAGAAACGCCGAAATCACCGCACAGCTTCGAAACATCAACTGCTCCTCTGATATCAGGGTCAAATTACGTCTTCATTCACGACGTATCACACTTGGATGCACACACCCGAACAAGTGCTTTAAGTCAAATTACACACTAAACAGCCGTAGACTCCTTACTGTCAAAGTCAATCTGTTTAGTTTCCTTGCCGAGTATTCTTCCCACGCGTTCCTTTGCACGCGTGGGTTCGAATCCCATCCTCGTCGCCAATGTTGTAATCCATAAATAGTCACAGCAATCAGTGAGAAGTTCTTTTGATCAAGTACTTTATTCAGAGCACAAGAGTAACGTTGGTGTTCCCAATACAGCCAGCATACAACTGCCAGTCACAGAACACATCTGTGAAACATACCATAGCAACCATAGAACATAACAGTAGATCATAACATTTAAAGCACCACAACCCATACAATGTTTCACTAAGTACCAAACATAACATAATAACTCCCCCTTATATTGTGTCTAGTATAGGTGGGGTTATTGTGACTATGGGGTTCAGGGCTTGCTAGGAATGTGAACTGTTTTGAAGGTATCACCAAGTAATATTCCCATCTAACTTACCATACATATTTCTAATTTCATGTGTGGTATTTAGTAGTGCATGTGTGCAATAAAGTACTTTTCTTTTTTATAAGAAAAAACACTGCCTGGACAATAATTTATTGATTGTTGTTGTTGCGTTCCAGCGAGCTGGAGCTACTCGTCCACATCACCTCCCTTGAGTAGGCATTGGACTGCTCTGCATTGCTACCCTGATAGAGTCAAATGCTACTATGGGCTACTTGGTTCCCAGTAAAGAGAAAGCTGTGGGATTATTACTTGTGAAGGACTCACATCCTTTCCAAATAACAACCGCAATTTCTTACTTTGATTACCAGCAATGGGAACAATAGTATTCATTTCCAGGACGCACACATAACATTTGAAAAGTTCAATTTGGCACATATTACCTATGCATTAATGTGCAAATACCAGAGCGCAAGGCTCTGAGAGGGGATCCAAGATTTGATTGAGTGATCTCAAAATGTGGGAAAACAAAAGCCCCCACATATATATTCTTGTGAAGACATAGTCGGTTGATGTATTAGCTGTGTTTAATTTCAGAAGTGCTAGTGAATTAAAATTGGAGTGGACTTTCATGAAGAGTTACCATTAGAGCAATCCAAGGCCATAACATTCAGGTTTGGGGACTGCAACAACTACATACACCATAGATTGGGAAGAGGGGGTGAGTCCTGCTTCTTGGGATGTTGATGACTGGGGGGCTCCAAGTAATTCTCAAACTTGTAATGGGCAATGTAAATTTCATGTGACGGAGTCTGCATTAAGTCATTCAATGTGCAGACATTTTCTTACCATTGGTGCAGGCCACTAGGGCTTGAGAGAACCAGGAAGTTAGTGGTAACTCTAGGGATTCCCGTCATCAGGGTGGGTTGGTCCCCAAAAAATGTTCCCATAGTGGGGGTGTAAGAAAAAGTTGTAGTTCCAGAGGCCCCAAAAGGTTATCTGCTGTGGAGAGAGCTGTATGAAGGTGGCCCATAGTGGTGAGTGGCCCAATAAAGGAGTGTTTCCAGAGATAGTAGATGTGGTGATAGCACCTAAGGAGATAGAGGATGGGTAGTAAGTGCCGTTGTTTGCTCAGGCGGGCTGGAGACTGACCATGAGGAGATCTGAGGGGGGTGGTGGACTATCTAAAATTCCAGAATGATTTAGTGGTGGACCCTGATGTCAGGGTAGGGTAGGCGACTGCCTGAGTACAGTGGAGGATGTCATCATAGAGACTGTTTTTTCATATCCTGAGGTACAGCTGTGGCGATACCCTTCCTGGTGTCAACTCACGTAGGTCCTGTGGGATCAGACGCTATGGACAAGGAGGCAGAGGTGGTGCAGGAGGAGGTGAGTCCACAGTGACCCAACTATGTGGCCATGTTTCTATTTCTATTTCTATTTCTATGCGGAATTTGTTAAGCGCGCGGACACCCAGGGGTTTCATGGCGCTAGAGAAACAGAGAAGAGGATTCGGAGGATGTAGAGTTCTAGCAGTACGCTTGTTGAAATAGCCAGGTCTTTAATGCACGTCTGAACTCAATCAGCTTGGAGCAGCTCCTGATGGACAAGGGCAGAGAGTTCCAAGTCTTTGGGGCGAGGTGTGCGAAGCTGGATCCGCCGAGTCTTTTCCTTTTAAAGGTCGGCGTATGTTGTACCCACTCATACGTATGTAACGTATACGTATGTTGTACCCACCCACTCATACCCATGTTGTACCCACTCCAGATGGAAGGATCCCTGAGCATTAGACCAGGGGGAGGAAAACATTTCTGTTAGCGGTTGTTGCCCTGAGCTGTCGGAAGACAGACTTCAGAACTCTCTGTCTTCACAGACTCCTGTGCACTGTAGATGTACCAGCCTTGGGGTGCAAGGCCCTGAGGCCCCTGTAGAAGCCCTAGCATTGGTTTAGCAGATGGGTGCGACCCACAGCTGGATGTTGAGGAAGGTGTGTGAGCCTGTAGTGGCACAATCAGATGGCTGGGTGGGGCCTGCTCCAGAGTGAGGTGATCCTGGGCCACAGACTTTGTGGCTGCTAGACACTTCGGTCTAGGATTGTCGCTCAGAGCTGACGGAAGGGCAGGATGTGAGGACTCTGCCTTTGCAGCTTCCTACTGTGTACTCTTTATGAGTCCTAGATTTGGGAGGAAGACCATGTAGAGGTGGAAACCCCATCTGTTAGGGATTGTCACTTTCAGCAGTCAGAAGGACAGTCTGCAGGTAACTCTACCTTGGCAGAATCTCCTACTGGGTACACTTTAGGTGTTACAGCCTTGGGGTGTGAGGCCCTGAGGTCTCCTAGGACATCCTGGTTTTGTTGAAGTCAAATAAAGGAACGACAGGTACCACGAGATGAAGATGGTAAGTTTATTAGAGCTCTCCAATACAGACGAGGCTCCCAGCCTGCTTCATCCATCAACCGTCTCCGAGATTGTCCGGCCTCCCTGGAATGCCGGGCTGCATTCCACGGATACCACGGCAACGTTAGACGCGATGGTACATCATAAAGTAACGACCTGTAAATAAAATAACACATCACAACAGTTTGCCAGGCACGGGACTGAGCAGGCGGGGTGGCTCCTCAGCTGAGTGAGGTGGAAGGCGACATTGTGTGATTATAGGGTGACATGACACCCTGACAAGGCTAATAGGCCTGCTTTTTTGATAATGACACCCCCTTATATTGTGGCTATTATAGGTGGGGGTATTGTGACTACGGGGTTCAGAGCTTGCTGTTTTGAGGGTGTCAGCAAAGGTATTTCCATCTCTCTAAATGTCCATATTTGTCAATTAAGTTGTAGTATTTAGTTATGAGTACATATTAAAATACTTTTCCATTTTTATAAGAAAAATCACTGGTTGAACAATAATTGATTGCGTATTGTTATTGCATACCAGCGTGCTGGGTGTACTAGCCCACACCATCTCCCTTGAGTGGGCCTGGGACTGCTCTGCTTCTCTATGCTGAGAAAGTTAAATGCTACAGTGGGGTACTGCGTTCCCAGTAAAGAGAATGTTGTAGACTTCTTACTTATTGAGGACTCACATCATTCGCATCTAATAACCCCAAATTCTTACAACCAGCATAACAATAACAGACTCTCATATGTACAGACTTAAATCATCAGATACTGAGCAGGGATATAGTGTATGTATAACAAGCACTGCCAAAGTCATAAGGTCTTGCCTTTGGGACCTACTGTGCAGCATGGCAAAAAAAAAAGAAAAATTTGAATTGACACGGCTACTGGGTCATTTTGTAGGTGAGCATGTGCCTACAAAATGACACAGGCACCTTTTTCCCTTTTTTGATTCCAATCTAAGATGCATGAGTGCATTTAAAAAAGGTATCACAAAAGTGTTTTTTGGGATATCTGTGTGACCATCCTGACCTACTCCAAACTGGCCATTGATTGACCTCTTGCTTTGTAAATATAATGTTATAGCGCGGTGTAACGCCCAATTGTGTGCTGTCTGGAAGTGTGATTGGCAGAACTGTATATTGCATTGTCCATGCCTGAACTGTCCTGGAAATGTCGACTGTTATGTACGGTTATCAGAAATCCAATAAAAGTGTTTTTTGGGGGGAAATCTTTTAATTGCTCGCACATGGAGTGCTTATGCTAAAAGAAGAAAATAGTTTTCTAAAAGTCAGCAGTGGAACGTTTAAAATCCATCCTGTCAGAGAGATGGTGAAGAGGTTATGCTCCAGATGCATAAAAGACTGACAAGCAGCAAAAAGGAAATCTATCAGTGGAATTTTATGTGCAGCACAAGTCAGGACACCTCACTGAGTTATTTGCATATGTCACCCTATCCATTAATTTCTTCTACATAAGAGGAAACGTGGAAGAGCCAAAGACATGATTAGAATAGCTGTGTCTAGCCTGCTCAGTTAGTGGTTTAGGGGACATAAGAGGAGTATGGTGCTACTGAGAGAGAGTCTAGCCTTTCAGGATACAGAGCAAGTCCACAGGAGAAGGTAATTAAGCTGAAACGTTGATTGCAGTGGACTAGGGAGTAACAAGCCCTAGTACAAAACTATGTCTCTCCTCTTTAACAGCTGAGAGAAGGGCAGGAGTGAGCAATGACTCTCGGTGGAGCAAACATTCTAGTTTCTGCATGGAAATTAAGCAATAGGCCTCCTTCGGATAGTTAGGCAACACAGAGGTGGAAATGCACAAAGGTCATTTAGGGCTGTGCTGCAGTGTGTTGCAACTGGCGGTTTTACTGGAAGGTTGTAGTTTACTATCACACAATTGCAGTTGGTTAGGTAAGTTTCTTTGCTCAGAAACAGATCTGAAAGGGAATGCGGAAGTTAAGAATGATTTTTATAAGTAAGGGGAACTAAGCATCTTTCACTTCAATATCAACTTGTTTATTTCTTCTGTTTCTAATTGTTGCTTCATTGATGTGGAAGACGTAAAAGGCACATTAAAAATGTAATTTCTCAACAGCTCCAACCTGTATTTGTGACAAAGGAAAAAAACCCAGCTATACTTCGAATTGTGTTTTCTTCTGATTTTTGAACCACATAAAGTTTTGACTCAGAGGAGGTTTTCTCATCTTGTTTTTGCAATGTCGTTTTTGAAATTGTCCTGCCTGTGAGCCATGTACTGTTTGAGGCACACAATGGTTACATTGAAATAAAATGAATCACCAATATCAACCACTTGAGTGAACAATGACATAAGGATTTCTTGTGCCCTAAGAAGAAGTTACATTTTGATACCCCTTGCTAACAATGGTTCTATCTGTCCCCACCTTCTGAGGGCCCCTCTAGGCAGCTACCTTTAAATTAATTGCTTTAGATCCAGCCTGTCCAGAGCTTAGAGTGCCTTGCAGACTTGACATAATAGCCAAAAGCAATTTCTTTTCCTCCAAGGCACGAGCGTTCTTGCTCTCCTCAGTCATCTTTTCTTTCTCCATTTCCAATTACTTAATCTTGAGGCTCATGACTTCTAACTCATGATCTCTACCCTTTGGTTCTCCTTCAGCTCCTCTAGGGAAAAACTTGCCCTGGAGGCTGCTCTTAACACAGGCAGATCCTGTGACCTGAAACCATTCCTCTGTGCATCCTCATACTCACTGCATCACCTGTCTTCTCAGCCTCTTTGGTCTCCCACCGGGCACTTAAGGCCTTCTGCAACTCATCCTTCCTGGTGCTGCTCTTCATGGGGCATCCCAAATCCTTGCAAAATTGTTTAAGCTGATCTACCCTGTAGGTATGCAATGCTTTAATATCAAACTCCAATTATGCAGCCTTACTTGCTGGTTTGCCCTTCTGAGACATGATGCGTGGATACTTTAAGGGTCACTCCAAAATAGAACCAAAAAAAACACAGTATGTGGTTGCGTAGTGGTCTGCACTAAACTTAGTGATGTACACCAATCACTGTGGGTCAAGTACAAATACAGGTTCAAATCCTCACCGCTGACCAACAATGTTAGAAATGGGGGTCTCTAGTTGGCAGAGGTAGGTACCTTTGTCCAAATAGGGACCCTTGCTTCTAGTCAGGGTAAGGGGGATACACTCTTTAGATAACCCCTGCTCACCCCCTCAGTAGCTTGGCACGAGCAAACAGGCTTATCCCAAAGGCAATGTGTAAAGTATTTGTTTGTACCAACACTCTCAGTAACACAGTGAAAACACCACAAAAGGACACCACACCAGTTTAGAAAAATAAAATATCTTTATCTAAACTAAACAAGACCAAAACGACAAAAATCCAACATACACAGTTAAAAATATGACTTTAAAAAAAGTTTCAAGAACTTGTACCATAGAAAACTATGAATGCGTGACTTTTCACCAAAGTACCTGTAGATGCGTCAAAGTTCCAAAGTCAAACCGCCGCAGAGTGGGAAAACAAAGAGATGCGACACTCCTGAGACTTTGGGGAGGCGATGCAACAGTTCTGCGACACGCAGAGGGCGAGTTGCTTCAAATCCGGTCTGTATGGGGAGTGATGCGTCGATTCTTCGTGACGGTTCCAGTTCGCAGGTGATGCGTTGGGAAAGCGTGCCGCACAGGTACGAAGCGTGGAAATCCAGGATGCATCGGCAATCGATGCGGCGACGTTGTGCAACGCTGCGTCGGTCCTCTTCAGCCATGATCCCTTGATGCATCGATCTTAGCAGTTCTTCACATTTCTTCTTTCTTCCAGCTCCCAAACAGCAGCAACAACTTCCAGAGGCCCAAAACTGGCACAGGCACCTCTTGACAGGCTAGAAATCACAGCAGCAGAGTTCAGGAGAGCTGGGGGTGAAGTATTTGTGTCCCTGAGACTTCAGAACAGGAGACCAGCTCACTTCAGGCCCTTGGAGATCTCCTTCAAGCAGGGGACACAGCACACAGCAAAGTCCTTCTCCTTTCCTTTGCAGAAACAGCAGCTGCAGGCCAAACCCTGACACACAGCAAGGGCAGTACTTCTACTCAGTCTCTCCAGCTCTTCTCCTTGGCAAAGGTTCCTCTTGAATTCCAGGAATGATCTAAAGTCTGGGGTTTGGGTCTGATACTAATACCCCAAAATGTCTTTGTTCTTTATGTGCAAGGGGCTCTGAGCCCAGCTCAAACCAGTTCTGGGGGGACTCTGCAAGTGCACCACAACATCCTTTGTCTGTGTGGGCCTTGGTCGCAGACACACCACAGGCGGGCCGAGCCAGCATTGTGTAAGGCAGGCACAGCCCTATTCAGGAACAGGTGCTACTCCTTACACCACTCCAAATGCAGATCAGGCCTATTCAGTCTAGTTCTGACTCATCCAGACTCCTGGAGCCACTGCACCTCCTCAGCACATGTCACTCCAAAGCCAGACAGTCAATCCACAAACAGGCAGAGGCACACAGGAACATTGAACAAGAAAATAGCCACTTTCTAAAAGTGCTATTTTCAAATACATAATTTAAAAACCATCTTTACTAAAATATGTGTTATTAAATTCTGAGTTCAGGGGTACTAAACTTAATTTTTCTATCTTATCCCTATGGGAAGATATGCTTGTAAAATGTTACAAAACATTCTCCATTCTGTCCTATAAGCAAGATAGCCTTTCAATAGTGAAAAACTAAATTGACAGTATTTCACTATCAGGACATGTTATACACACCAGTACATGTCCTACCTTTCACATACACTGCACCCTGCCCAGGGGGGTACCCTTGGCCTGCCATAAAGGTTTTCTATGTGTAAGAAAAGTGAAGGGTAAGGCCTGGCAAGCGGGTGCACTTGCCAAGTCGACATGGCAGATAACAAACTGCTCACAGGCACTGCGGTGGCAGGCCTGAGACCTCTTTTCAGAGCTACTCATGTGGGTGGCACAATCAGTGCTGCAAGCCCACTAGTAGCATTTGATTTACCCGCCCTGGCACACTAAGTGCACTTTACTAGGGGCCTACTGGTAAAACAAATATGTCAATCAGGGAGAATAATCACAATAACAATTTACACAGGGAGCACTTGCACTTTGACACTGATCAGCAGTGGCAAAGTGCCCAAAGTATCTAAGCCTGCAAAAACGAAATCCGGCACAGCATCAAAAACACAGGAGGTAGAGGCAAAAAGTCAGGGAAAACCATGCCAAGGATGCCAGGTCTAACAGGTCTACATTGCCTTCTGCTGTTAGGATGTGTTTTTTCACCACCTGCATAACTAGTTTGCAGAGGACTGACAGTAGTAATTCAATACAGTTTATACAGAGGCAAGGCAGGCCTTTTCACATCTCCTTGCGAGGGAGAGTCGCCTTCTGGCCTCTCCCATCTTTTTAAATAGGTCTGCCTGCCCCCTGAAACAGGGTCCACCACCCATCCACGTGGGACATGTGTATTATAATCTATATGTGTTAGGATATGTGTGGAGTGTGTGATACATGAAGCCATAGCCACATTGCAGTCCAAGGAGAGACCTTGAATTTTAAGGGGGAGTGTACTGCCTGGGAATAGCCAGTGAATAAACAAAGATGCTCCTACCTCAAAAGATAACGTGAAGCTCCATGAACCTTGAGACTTCACAAGGGGTTCCTTGCAGGTGCTTATCAGTAACATGCTGTAAATGCTCTGTTAGAATCAAAATCTCACCAATACTGAGATATTTGTATGTGTAAGGAGAGCCCTCACATAACAGAAGTTGTGGCAAAAGATGAAAAAGAAAGAAAATAAGACAGTACGAAAGGGTGAGCCGTTTAGGATGGATTGGGAGTACTAGGAGCAGAGTGGGAAACAATTATCTAATTCCTGCCACTCATATGAGCTACAACAATGGATAAACCAAATTCTGAAGCAGAATATGTCAACTCCTCGCCTCTTCCACACGCAAGTCTGATATTCACTAACATTGTGTTTGGGTGGACCCTTGAGCCTGAATCATCTCTCCTATTCACAAGATTAGAAAACAAGTTACAATGAAACAGAGGTGTGTCTAGTGTTGTCTTTGAAGCTGACTTGTTTCTTGCATTTGTAACAATAATTGTCCTCTGCATTCGTGGTTGTGAAATGATAATTTGTGACTGACCATCTAAATGTATGGGCGACCCTGCTCCTGCTTCACTAATTCAGCTGAGGGACTGCTACATGTGTTGTAAAGCCCACGATGGGTGCTGTAATTTGTCAGTCATGTAATAAAACAATTTTCCTGAGGAAAAATGGAAAGAAACCAGAGGAATTATATTGTCTCCTAGGGGTTTTGGTCAGGGTTCTCCACCATAGTGTGAAATATGTGAAATGCATGCACCTCCCTACCAATGAATACAAGGGGACCTCTAGATAGTTTAGTCAATAGGTGACATGTGGCAGCTATAAACTGCAGACAGCTAATACTGGGCACAGTATACACTCACCGGTACAAAGTGGCCGAATATTAGACACAAACATGTAACCAAGATACGTTTGCTGGAGAGCAGGAAGGAGTCAGTTAGGTATATACCATAATCAAAGATGCTTTTACATACAAAGAGCACCCCTTGCCATTGTTGATGCTCCTCGTGATGTTAGGGCTTGTTGTTGTACACAAGGCGAAGCGCTCTGTGAACTGTAAAGCGTTTTGCTAGGATGAGGGTCCAAAGTTGGAGATCAGGTGGCATCATGTATATTGGATAAGGGAGCAAGTCTGTAGATCAAATGATCAGTGGAATAAGTGAGTGGTAAAAAAAAGCACGAAAAATTCTGGGTCCACATTGCCAAGCAGATGTGGAATTGGTAAAACAGGTCTCTTGGTGTACAACTGCCCCTGGGCCCTCCATGCAACAGTAAGTCAATAGAGCAATCTTACTTGGAATTGTTGTAGTAGTGGCAAGCTATCAACATGATAGCAGTGTAGGATAGACACAGTGTGAAGCTTGGTCCAAGCTAATCTGCCTAGATTTAAGAAATCTGTAGCAGCGACAGCCATTGCTTTGCTCAAAGTAAGCCATTTATCATGGGTCACACGTTAAACTTGTTAAGGCCTCATTCAGTGGAGACACTTTTAACCCAAACTAGAACACAGCACCTGACTAACTCAAGGTTTACTAAATATGAAATGACAGCACTTGCAGCACTAAATGTGTCGATTTGAAAGGTGTAGTATTTTAAACCCAGCTACCCTTTTGCCACTTCCAAAAGATGAAAATGAAGAAGATGTAAAAGAAAGTGTACATAATTGCATTGATGGAACAGAATTATGCACAAAGCCGACAACTGATATTCAAGATGTACCACTCGATTTGTCTGATTTGGTTTTATTCTTAGATTCTAGTTATTTGAAAGAAATTTTTACTGCCCTCCCCAGTCCTGCCCTTAACCTCTTAAATGAATCCCTATCCCAGGGTATTGTCCCTGCCACTTTTAAGGAGGCAATTGTCATCCCCCTCTTGAAGAAGCCTGGTGCAGATCTGCAAACTTTAACAGACTATCGACCAATTTCTCTTCTTCCCTACCTAAAAAAGGTTTTGGAAGCTTACGTCACGAGATGTCTCACTGATTTTCTGGAAGAATCTAAATTCCTTGATTCTCATCAAGCGGGTTTCCGCCCGGCCCATTCTACCGAGGCGGTGAACCTCACAGTGTTGGACACTCTCCGCGGCAAGATCGATGGTGGCTCCCCGCAGGCCCTTGTCCTGCTTGATCTTTCCGCGCCCTTTGACACGGTTGACCATAATCTCCTGGTCGACCGGGTAAGAGACGCGGGAATCACGGGACCTGCCCTGGGCTGGATCACCTCCTTGTTAGAAAACCGATCGCAGGCAGTCTGCACAGCACCATTCACTGCCCCTAGAATCAGAATTTCCTGCGGAGACCCTCAGGGCTCCTCACTTTCTCCCTTGTTATTCAATCTGTACCTTCTCCCTCTTGTCCGAGCCCTGAAAGAGCATCAAGTCTGCACATTTAACTATGCTGACGACTTTCAACTCATTTTTCCTATCAGCAACTCTCCTGAGTCGGTCTATGCCTTTCAGTTCACCATGCTGTTCATTAGTCAGTGGATGAACAGCAACCATCTTAAGCTCAATCCGGACAAGACGGAGCTGGTGCTAACCAGTGGTATTACTAAAAATCCCTGGGGCCCTCACTTTTGGCCCAGGGAATTGGGCCAGTCCCCTTCTCCATCAAACTCGGCAAAGAGCCTTGGGGAAATCATCAGCCAGGACCTCACGATGAAGCCACAAATAGGGTCAGAGATTTCTACCTGCTTTATCCAACTCAGGAAAATAAAAAAGATCTGCAGCTTTCTTACCTACGAAGCCCAGACTCAGGTGATTATTGCCATGGTCATATCCCACATTGACTATCCCAATTCGCTCTACTTCGGCATCCCCCTCTATCTATCGAAACGCCTACAGCTGGTTCAAAACCAGGTGGCTCGCCTGCTTGTACATCAACCCAGGCACCTCTCCTGAAGAAACTTCATTGGCTTCCGGTAGTCCAGCGCTGTGCCTTCAAGGTTGGGTGCCTTATCTTTAAGTCACTCAATGGGACAAGTCCCAAATTTGTGAATAAGCACGTTCCCACATGCAATCTTCGTTCAGCACACCAGTTACTTCTGTCCACCCCCTCTTTTAAATTAAAGCGTACTGGTGGTGCCAGGTTTGCCATTTTGGCCCCCATGTTCTGGAACTCTCTTCCCTCTGAAATACGCCTCTGTACCAATCTTCTCAGTTTCAGAAGTCTCCTTAAGACCTGGCTCTTCCGCCAGGCCTTCTAAATATGCATTGGAACTTGGGTATTAAGCAAAGTAGCGCCATGAAACCTCCCCGGTGTACGTGCGCTTTATAAATTAATTTTAACATAACATAACATAACATGATTCATTCTTTGAGAGATTCCCGAGGAAGTTTATGAGCAGCATATGCAGTTTGCACGTTAACATGTATTATGGAGGCATCATACTTGTGCAAAGTAATTTCGGCACAAGTAGCTTAATTGAATGCCATAGCCAATACACTGAATGTTAAAATCTACACTGATAATGTTGTTTTTAAGTGATGCATGGTCTTGGCGAGTTGTTGTCACAGCAGGTTTTATGACTTCTGCTGGGTCCACAAATTCTAGATTTGCTCTATGCTTTGAAATTGCCAAATAAAATAATTGTTGTGAAAGGCCCATAAAAATGGTGGAGATATGGTTACAATTGGCAACACATTTGCAGCCTCAGTGACAAAATCCTATGCCACCACGAGCACTACACTGTCAATAGAAACAAATTAAAATTTAGATTCTGTAGCAAATCCAAATGCCTTTACTTGTGTTTCAGTACAAACATTTGATAAATTGAGGGATGTGCAAAATGAGGAGTCAGAAGAAAAGATGAAAAAGACAATACAGCATGTAAACAAGATGAGGATGATTTGTGGAGATACACTGATGACAGTATTTTCTTGCCAGATTCACTGCTACTGCAGATGGTGAGATTGGGTGAGATCACCTTCTGATGTGGGGCGTGATGGGATGTTTAATCTTTTTATAAAGCTCTGGCTTAATCCATGGTTCAGAACTGTTGCTGAAGGTGTTTGTCAGAGGTGCATAGTATGTCAACAAAACAATGTGGGAAAAAAAACTCGAACAATGATGACGCCGGATTCTTATCTACCTTACCATCACCAAGAATCTTCTCAGGTCGCCAGGATCTTTGTATCTGCTAAATAGTGTAGAGGGGAGGAAATTAATTTCTTAGCACATAATCGACAAGATCAAATCTTAACCCAAAGGACCACTGACTCCAAATCTCAATTTTTAGGGATTTATTACAAAGCCAAAAATAAATGCACATACAAACACCTCAGCACGAGGTTAAGGAAATAAATGGGCACTTGTACAAAGAATATTCTACGCAGGAGTCTCATCCGACTCAGAATAAGAAGAATTGTTAGTTCCAATAGCATAAGGCAAGCGATGATCACTCCAATCTCTATGTTAGAAGTCATTTACCTAAAAAGGAATTCAGTTAGTCTATTCCTACTCTATCTCTAAGGTGACATCCCTACTTAGCATTATCCCAGGCAAGAGTAAAAAGGTTGATTTCAAATAAGGGGGACTAAGGGGGCTATTTCCGCTCGCAGGGGAGTGGGAGGTCCAGTCAGGTAGAGTGCCCCGACAGTGAGACTACCAAGAAGAGTATTACCTGCTGTTCCTCAATTAAAGGAGAAAAATGGTGAATCAACAAGAGAGCTGGATTAGACTACATGCACAATGTGTGCGAAGTTGGTAATCCTTTTGTTGGATATTAATGCCCTCACACACCCTTTCAGGTGTCATGCTTCATCATCTGGGCTGCTCCTCGTCGGGCCGGCGGTGCAATGCCTAACGGGCTCCCTAAAAAGGGGCACTTTATCGGAGTTCTTTAATCCAACAGCCGTTTGGTGAAGTGCGGGTATGGGGGCCTGGTTAATGTAGATATGGAAAAGTGATTTTAAAACAGGGTTGATAGTACCAGTATGGGAATTCAATTTTATTCTAAAGGTCTCCTTCCCTGATTAAAAAAGTGTAAGTGGAGGGGAGGAGCCTAGCGCTTGACCAAGATGGCCGCGTGAGCCTTGAGCTCCCGCTACCCTCGCGCCCTCCGGCAATCATCCTGTCCTAAATCCTGATTTTCATGCACGGAATCCTGCAGATGAGTCACAGCTGGGGCGATTGACGTTGTCCGGGCCAAGATCGCCCACCGGGGACCGAAGTTGTGCACGGCGGAAGATTGCGGCCTACCTCCGAAGGATGCCAGGGGCTTGCGTTGGCAGGATGCCCGGCCACTAATTGAACAACAGCGGCCTTGGGAGGTGTGAAGTGACGGACGGATGCCGTGGCACTTTCACTTTCGCTTTCTCGCCCTTTGTTTGCTCCGGGTTGGGAGTGCGTCATACAGATCCTCTGTTGTCTGGAAGACCTCCACCCGGTCCTGACGGGCTGTTGAAGACCTAGTCGTACCTGTCTCCTCTACCTGAGTGAGGGACGTCCTCTTGCGACTAACCGTCCTGCTGTCCGAGATGTCGACCAAATCGGAGGCAGACAGGTCGAAGTCTAAGACTACCAGGCGGGGAGGCTATATCCAATCCAACAATATGGATCGTTATGCCCAGCAGAAGGGGTCGCCTGGTGGATCGGGACAGTCGCTGGAAGCACAGAAGGCCGATTCATCCCCAGCCTCGGAGTTATCATTGCAGGATATCAAGGGGGCGATTGATGGGATGCAATCTTCGATTGGGCGACAGTTCGAGATCCTGGCGCACAAGGTAGACATGATTTTGGTCGATGTCAACTTGATTCGCGCGGACCTGGGAAAAACCAATGAGCGGGTCAAGTCCCTGGACCTCAAGACTACTGGCCTCGCGGACGATGTCTCAGAACTCCAGGCTGAGGTCCGCAAGCTACGAACCGCGAATGACCTCTCCGCTCGCCGGCTCGAGGACTTTGAAGGTCGGGCCTGGCGCAATAATGTGCGCATTATTGGGGTCCCGGAAACTTCGGAGGAGCTCTCCGTGGACCTCCTCGTCGAGGATCTGGTGGTGAATCATCTTGCGCCAAAGGGCCTCGGCAAGTTTTTCGCGGTGGAGCGGGCTCACCGAGTGCCTGGCGGACGGCCTAAGGTGGGAGCCCCCCCGCGGCCGATTGTCGCCCGGATCTTCCACTTTCGAGATCGGGACGCTATCCTGCAAGCATCGAGGGTGACAGGCCCGGTGCCTTTTCAAAATGCCTCTGTGAGCTTTTACCCTGATTTCACCCAGATGGTGCAGAAACCGAGGCAAAGTTTCCTGGGGGTGAAGCGGCGGCTTAGGGATATGGACCTGAAGTATGCCATGCTTTTCCCTGCTAAGCTGCGTGTGGTATATGAGGATCGGACTTTCTTCTTCGAATCGCCGGACATGGCAGGGGACTGGTTGGATGCACTCCCTCGGCGACAGCCCGGCCGGGACAGCGTGGATGGGGTGGAAGGCTACCGGGATGGACAGAAGTGATACCTTCGGTGCTGGCCTGCTTCGATTCAGCCCTGGACAGTGACTCGCACCTTATTGCAGTAATGGGAGGGCGGCGGGGGGAAGATAGGGGCTCTTTCCTCCCTTGGGGTGCTTTTTGTAGATTTGTTTCTGGTAGGGCGACAGGCACACTGCAAGTTGGGGGGGCTTTGTAAGCTGACGCAGGGGTGCAGGGTGGGGGGGGGTTTCAGGTTGTTGGGGTTGTTGTTTGGGGTTGTTGTTTTTTCTTGCAAGGCGTAGCAATGACTGTCAGAATTGTCCGATTGTGGTTCTCTGGGGGGGGGGAGGTCTCTTTGTGTTCAGGGATGGGGGATAGGGGCTTAAACGTACTCAGCTGGAATGTTAATGGCTTAGGGGACCGTATAAAACGGGGGATAGTCCTGCAATTTTTGAAACGGACCTTGCCAGATGTGGTCCTCTTGCAGGAGACCCACCTTATAGGGAATATGTGTTATGCACTTAACAGAAAGGGCTACAAATTCATTGCTCACTCGGGGTTTTCCTCGGGATCCAGGGGTGCGGGCATACTTGTCAGAGCTTCCCTACCATTTGAGGTTGACTCCACCCTTGCTGATGATAGGGGGCGCTTTGTGGCTGTGTCGGGGAGGTGGGAGGGCAGAACGTTGGTTTTGGTTTCTGTTTATGTCCCTCCTGCCTTGCAGGCCTCCACGTTTGCTGATCTGGGCAAGGCCTTGTTGGAACTCCCCGAAGGGATGCTAGTTGTGGGAGGGGACTTCAATGCGGTTGGTTCTGGAATGCTAGATAGGTACCCGCCCAAAGACACCGGGGGGGCTCAGAAGTGGCTTCCCGACTTTATTGATACTTTTGGCCTGGTAGATTGTTGGAGGCTGCGGCACCCCACTCAGCGACAATACACCTTCCATTCCGGGGTCCACGGGAGTCTCTCCCGGATTGATTATCTGCTCACTCTGGCGGCACACGCCTCTTTGGTAACTGAGGTTAGGCACATGGCACGGGGCATATCAGATCATTCACCGGTGTGGGCACGTCTGGACATAGGCCGGGTGGCGGGGGGCAGGGTGGCTCCCATTAACCCCTGATACTTTCGGGACCCCAAGCTGCGCAGCGCGTTGCTGAAGACAGTTGACCACTATTTTCGAGAAAATCAGGGCTCAGTTGACTCCGCGGTGTCCTTGTGGGAAGCTTCTAAGGCTGTACTGAGAGGAGAAGCCTTGTCCTTGGTAGTGGCCGCCAAGCGGCGGAGAGACGCCGAGGTGATACAAGTGGAGGACGAGATAGCGGCTCTAGAGTTGGCCTTGGAAGGGGATATTGAGACGTCCACGCTGCACAATTTGAGCCTGAAGCAATTGGAGTATAGGGATCTGGTGACAAATGCCGCCAAGACCCTCCACAGGGAGCAGCAGTTGGTGATAAGGCCGGGAAATTGCTGGCATGGCTGGACAAAAAGGAGCGTGTGAATCGTGTGGTGCCGGAGTTGTTGACGGATGGGGGAGAGGTTGTCACTGATCCCGACGGTATAGTCCGGTGTTTCTCGGACTATTTTCGTACGGTATACGCCTCGGTCTCGGATAGACCGACTGAGGACTCGTGTGATCTTCTGCGTGACATCGCTCTGCCCTGCCTTTCCGCCATTGATAGGGAGGACCTCGATGGTGATATCACTGTAGACGAAGTGGCAGGTGCTATCCGTGCGTTGCGCTCCAGCAAGGCTTCGGGCCCAAATGGTCTGCCGATAGAGCTGTACAAGCTTTGTCCGGATAAGTTGGCTCCTCACTTGACCGCCATGTTCGTGGAGGCGCGGGAGAACGGGTTTCTTCCGCTCGATCAACGGCTGGCGACGATTGTGGTAATACATAAAGACGGAAAGCCCCGGGATAGGTGTGGTTCCTATCGGCCGATCTCGCTCCTCAACGCCGAGCCGAAAATCCTTGCCAAGATTCTCGCGAACCGCCTGGTCCGGGTACTTGGCGTTTTGATCCACCCGGATCAGTCGGGCTTTATCCCGCACTTTAACACTGCACTAAACCTTAGACGCCTCCATGGAGTGATTGCCAGGACGGGTACGATGCGAGAGCCGGCTATTGTGGCATCCCTCGACGCCACGATGGCCTTTGATACGGTAGAGTGGGCATACTTGTGGGCGGTGCTGGCCAAATTCGGCTTCGGGCCTGGATTCGTGGGGTGGGTGAGGCTGCTCTATGAGGGGCCTCTTGCAAGCGTCGTGGTGAACGGGCGGGCGTCGGCACCTTTCGAGCTCGGGAGAGGCACCCGGCAGGGTTGCCCCCTGTCGCCGTTGCTGTTTGCCCTTGCTCTTGAGCCATTGGCGGCGTGGATACGGTGGCACCCGGATATACGTGGGATTCGCTGGTCGCCTGACCACGAAGACCGTATTTCACTCTACGCCGACGACATTCTGTTATATCTTGCCTCGCCTAAGAAATCTCTGATAGTGGTTTGTGACGTCTTGACATCTTTCGGTAGAAACTCGGGCCTAGTCATTAATTGGGGGAAGTCACACTTGTATGTCCTGTGTGGGGATGTCCCGCCTGTCCCGCGTAACTGTTCGATCCAGATAGCCCAGCAGGGCTTTTTGTATTTGGGGATCTATATTTCCACCGACCCCATCTTGCGCTACGAGAAGAACTTGCTCCCTCCCTTGGCGCGCCTGCGGCGGGATGTGGCGGGCTGGCGGCGATTGCCGCTCTCCCTCCTTGGCCGCGCTGCACTGTTTAAAATGATGTCCCTTCCCCGTTTCCTCTATGCCCTGCAGAATACTCTTGACCTGGTCCCGGCCAGCTATTTCCGTGAGATCGAAAGTCACCAGCGCGCGCTCTTATGGGACGGGCGTCCGCGTATCGCAGTCGCTAAGTTGACGCTTCCGTGGTACGACGGTGGTATCGCGCTTCCAGACATTCGACGTTATTACTGGGCCACCCAGTTGAGCGCGATTAACCATGGTGTCTATGGTCCGGCGCTGAGCCCTGGCTTCGCCATGGACCGCTGGTTGCTCCGTGGGGGTAACTACCACAGAGCGTTGTATTCGAAATCGTCGGACCTCACCCTCACGGGGCCCACCAGAGTGGCCGTCCATGTGTGGAAGGTGGTGACGGACTCGCTGGGCTGGAGGGGTAAGCTTACCCTTGCCACCCCTCTGTTTGACTCCGAGATTCTGGGGAAGCTTTGGCGCACAAAAGGGTTCGAGAAATGGGATTTGATCGGCATATCCAGGGTTGGAGACCTTTTGGTTAAGGGTAAGATAAAGTCGTTCGAGGAGCTGCAGAAGGAATACGAGCTGGGGAGCACAGAGTTCTTCCGTTATGCTCAAGTGCGCCACGCCTTGCGGTCAGTCCTTGTGGAGGGGGAGAAGGTGCCCGAGTCGTCTCCGTTGGAGGATCGGATCCTGGATGGTCACATGCCAGAGAGCACGATCTCGCTCATTTATAAGAAGCTTATCAATGTTCGGGCGGATCTTCTCCTAGGGTTGCGCGCTCAATGGACCAGGGACGGCCTTGAACTAGATGATGAGGATTGGCAGTACGCAGTTTCTTCTCCCAAAGAGGTCGCTATCCCCGCGCGCCTGCGGCTGGTGCAGCTTAAAATACTCCATAGGGTCTATGTGACGGGGCCCAGGTTGGTCCACATGGGTTTCTCTGAGGAGGGCTTATGTAAGAGAGGCTGTGGTATGGTGGGTACCTTCCTCCATATTATTTGGGAATGCGGTGCTATTATGGAGTTCTGGAGGCAAGTCCACGAGGCGATGGGGGAGGTGACAGGAATTGTTATGCAGCCTGAGGCGCGATGTTGTCTCCTGAATGTCTGGAGTCCTACTGACCACAACGCGGCACAGACTCAGTGGGTGACCCTGGGGAACATGGTAGCCAAGCGCGATATCGCTCGGCTGTGGGACTCCAATAGGCCGCCCACATTGACAGCGTGGATGGAAAACATGGACTGGAGCATGTTTAGGGAGAAGACAGTGTATTGTGCTCGAGGGCGCCCTCGGAAATGGCACGCTGTGTGGGGGCCATGGAACCAATACAGAGGGGACATATGCCTGCCCCCCGACCCGGATCCGCCTGAGGAGCAACTTTCCCCTTAGTCTTTTTCCGGCTTTGACTTTCCCGCTGATATGTGACTGTTTCTAGAGTCTCTGCCTTTCCCTCCTTTCCCTTACTATAGACCTGTGCCTGTTGGACGTGATGGGGCTCGTCCCCCCTGATGGGAACCTCTCTTGGTGTTTACAGTACCTTTCGCCTTGCTTGTGTTTAGGGTTGTATTTATGTTTATGCAAAATAGAACCTTTGGCTCTCCTGTCAGTGATATGTGGACGCAAACATGTGTTGAATCTCTAAAGCTGCCGTACCTCCGGGTTGTCGGCTGAATAGCTGTGTCACTGATCTACAATAAAGGTTTTAAAAAAAAAAAAAAAAAAAAAAAAAAAGTGTAAGTGGCACTCAGTAGAGTATAATGTCTCTAATTAGAGTGCTTAAAATTAGTGTTAATGGTCAACATGTTTCTCGCTCAGAGCTCGTGCACTCGCGATTCTTCAGGACCTATGATGACTATCTACAAAAAAGGGGGAAGACTATATGGTATTTTAAGTCTCTCAATCACAACAAGTTTGAATGTGAAATAGTATCATTTAACTAAAATACCTGTCATGGTCTGGTGCTACCTGTAAAAAAGGACGGTAGGTTAAATAGATCATAGTTAGATTAAAACTAGACATAACCACAGGCAATAGATCAATGAAAAACAAACAAACGAAAAAACAGCTTTCGAGGTGATTCATCTCAGTAAGATTTATAAGGATCAGTGGTGATTACTGATGCATAGGCGTCATAGAACGCAATGATAAAGTGGTGTACCATCAAAGTGAACTACAGTGACTATTCACCTATGTGAAACTCGTAAAAAATATAGCAGCAGCAAAGTTCACAGGACTCACCCTATTTAGTAGGACTGCGGACCACAACAGTACTTGGTGGACTAAGCATGAGCCAAGGATCCTCTAAAAGTAGGTCTGGACCAAAGGGTAGTAATAGACTTAATGATGCAAAAAGGGGAATCACATGTCACAACAAATAAATAGACGTTAGGACAAATGAAATACATCAATATAAAGTGCAGAGACATGGCCACAAAGATAAGTGATGAATATCCACACACACAGAGTTGGAGCCAAGAGTAAAAGGTAAAAACCTTTCAACAAATCGTAAGGCACCCAATCTATCATCACAGCCTCGATGCGTTGCTCTCAGTGGTAATGCTAGTGATGTTTCTTCTAGACATAAATATAGAATTGTAGATAAAAATCTAGTATTGTTGGTGAAACAAAGGTATAGCATGGTGGTTACTGTTCGTGTGGCTCAAAAACATTCATAACATCATGGTTGCACTGGCGGTTATCTAGCGTGATCACATAGGTGTATATATAGACCTGCTATTAGTAACCTGGGAGTGAGATTCAGCGTGTGCAAGCGCTGTCTCACGTTCTTTTACACAATAATGGCGCATCTTACTGGGAAGCCAAATATTTTAGATGTGGTGAATCAGGATGTTGAAATTGCTAATTCACCCAGCGCGCCCATAGTAAAAAAAGGGGAGGAGTTTAGAGAATGATCGCCCTGTTGAATAACGCTAACAGCGATGGCAGTTTACTGTTAAATGACATTGCGGAGATTACAATGGGTAAAGGGATTTTGTTCCGATGGCTATAGAACTCACGTCTGCCCCGCTCACGATGCACTTCTGGACCTACCCGCGCCACCAAGTCTGGGAGGTAGCGTCAGGGATTCAGCGCAAGGCTTTTAAACATCCGGTTGTGTCACGTGACCGCGAGTGCAGACGCGGGGATAAAGTGGATTTTAGAGCAAAGCAAACGATCTGCATGTGGGGGGTAAAAAGGCTTCAATACAGATATATGGGGCAAGATTAGTAAAACGAGTCCCCATTCAAGTAACATAAACATGTTTACTTCTTTTTGGTAATGATGAAAAAACCGTGTCGGCCATCTTGGACTGGGAAACATGGTTCAAAATAACTGTCATGTAAATAACAGAGGCTTGAGAGGGAGGTTAAAGATAAAGCCTACACTTGATGTAGTGAAGGTGGAGGTGGGTACCAAGGTGCCTTTGAACACTTTCCAATTGATGAGTGTGAATTTTAAGGTTTTGTCAGACTTCAAAAAACGCAAAAAATTTTTGGGAAAGAATTTTTGGTATGTCAGCTGAAGTAACCAGATAAAGACAAATATATCACTTAGGACTTAAGTGACCCCCATGGAATGTCGTCATTGAGACCAATGATATCAGAGGACAGACGGTGTATCCATCTCTGTTCTTTCTTGAAAAGATTATGTTTGGACAAATGGGGGTTGGCTTCTAAAATGAGCCATTTCACTGAATCTGGCGAATGTTTCTTCTCTAAGAAATGAGCACTGATCTTAGTGTTCTGTTAATGGCACCGAAAATTGCTGCGATGTTCTGAAATGCGCAATTTAATCGGTCTGGTCGTCATCCCTACGTAATGTAAGTTGCAGGGGCATGTTATGAGGTATATGCAATTGCTGGTATTGCAGTTTGTGTGTGACCTCAATTCCCAAATAAAGGTGGTGTTGAGGGTGACGGTTTTATGTATGGATGTAAACGTACAGGCAGTACAAATACCACACGGATAGTGTCCTTTCACTGCAGGTAGTTGCCAGAGTGTGCTCTGTGTGGGTTTGGTTTTGGGTCTTGGTCTGGTTTGAACAACCATATCCTTAATGTTCTTGGAGCGTTTATATGCGAATCGAGGTAGTTCAATATTCATTGCCCCTGTGTTAAGGATTTTCCAATGTTTTTTAAAAATCTTAGTCACTTGATTGGTGGTTGGTGTGAAAGTCGTGACACAAGTGAGGATTTCAGAAGTAGTTGTTGTTTCTTCTTTAGGTTCCAAGAGGGCTTCTCTGTTATTATTTCGGGCCCGTTTTCTAGACTGAGTAATGCTCCTCATTGGGTATTGTCTTTCCCTTAGATTACGGGATAGGATTTCTGCCTCACTTTTGAAAGCATCTATTGTACTGCAATTCCTTCTCACTCTAAGAGTAAGTGAAGACTTCCTTAGAAGTGCACTCACTTAGTCAAAGCTCACTCTAAGATGCTCCTTCTAGCTTCCCTTCTAAACCTCAACTGCTCAACCCACAGGGCACTGTCCCTAATTCAAAATCCCCAAAATATAGAGCACGCCCTCCGGCACACCTCTTCAGCCAGGTCTTCTTCCAGTAGTTTTCCAGTGAAAATTGTCTCCCTTCCAACGACGGTTAGCTTGACATTGAGTCCCAGACACCTTCTCTGCCGAAAGTATCATCCCTACATTCCAGTATACTCCCATATTGGCTTCTCGTACCATCCTAACTCCTAGAACAAAGAGTTAGTCTCTCTAACGAGCTAAGTGTCCTTGCACCTGCAACAGAAACATGAGAACGAGAAACTTTCCACTTCTATGAGATTTTCTAATGTCCTGAAACCTCAAAGCCTTACCAGGGGAAATCATTTTCGGCCTACAATATTTAGCTAACATAAGAAATGGACAGGCCTTCTCTTTATATGTATATGAGATCAGGCCTTTACACAGTTTAAACCCACACTTCTAAAACCACACGATAAGCATTAACTTCATTACTTTTATATATGAATAAGCAAACTACATGTGCAGACTTTAATATGGTGCACGTTTAAACTTAATGCATCGCATTACCTTGAAACCAATGATTATATGTTGACTAAAATACATTTGCAGGTACTACGACATTGCTCTTCATGAAAGGCATGGTTACATTTCGAATCACACAATTATAAGCAGATTTGAGTGATACATTTCTAATTCACACATTAATAGGTTCCCTTAACATAAATGGGTGCTGACTTACAGTGATTATGATGCACCCCTACAATTTTCAGAATAGCGTGGTGCTCTATCAGTTCCCCCCTTTGATGACTAGTTTCATCACACCATTTCACAATTCCCTTGGAGAAAGAACCGATCTAAACAGTACTTGTTGCCATCCTCCCCTGTTGGAGTCTCTCTCTATTCTTAAGGTTCTGATATTGACTGTCCTGCAGTCGGGCCATTCGCATTTCACTCGCTCTGAGAGCTCTCTCAACTCTGTTTCCCCTATACCATTTATAAGCTCTGATGAATCCCCACAAACAAACCACACAAACCACAACAATGATGAGGGGCTTTAGCACAAAGCCAAGGAACCCTTTCCCCAGGCTAGCAAACCAACTTCCCACGTGACCAAATCCTTTACCGATCTTTTCCCACACACCCTCTTCGGTCAAATCCTCTATCTCATGATGGATCGTGGTAGTGTTGTCTATGTATTTCTCCATATCCTTGCTGTTATCTGGAATAGTCGTGCAACATTCCTGAACTTTCAATAATTTACAGACTCCGCCCTCTATTGCTAATAATATGTCTAACGCAAGGCGATTCTGCAAATCCATGGTCCTTATCGATAAAATCTCTCCATCCACAAGTAACAATGACTTCGCTGTATTCATTGACAACTCATCAACCACAGTCACCAATCTTCTAATCTTCACACCATTCAACACCACACCCAAACTCGGTATCATTGCTCCAAAGATGTCTCCAATCACGGCTCCTGCCCTCACAGCTCTCTTTGCTCTTGAATGCTGTCCATCTTCCAAAAGCTCCAAATCCTCTGCATGGTAAATCTTCGGAAAGATAATTCCCAAATAGCAGGTACCATACCAATTCGCAGGCAACCTGACATAGGCATTCTTTCCACAAACATAATACACAGTTGGAATCACTTGTACAGAGCCTTGCAAAATGTTCTTAGGAGAATCTTCCATGGTGAAGACATGATCACACGTACTCTGTCCTACCGGAACCTTTTCATAATAGGTCTGATAACGTCTCACACACAACTTCCCTCTCTGCTCCTTGTCCAATGCTATGGGACCACAACTCCCTTTAGCTCTGTGTAACCTTTCTTCATCAGTCCAATCTACTGGACTGTCTCCTGTATCTCGTGTTTGTGTTAGTTTTCTACATCTGTCTTCTACCTGATCTACAAATTTCTTCTCTACATCCGACAATGAACAGGTCAAGTTATGCCGATGAGCGTAAGCCGTATCCATTTCCAAAGACGGTATGAAATACTTCTGAAGTCTATCTTCGGATTTATAATAATCATACTTATTCAAATGCTTGTAAGCTGGAACTTCAGGAAGCACTGGATCGTAATTGGAAAAGAAATACTCAAACGGACCTCTGTCATAGAAAATACTAAGCAACAAGCTACAAGAATTCCCATACGTCAGTGGAAGTTGGGGATATCTAATACCCTCGGCCACGGAGGCAGGTAACTGCACGCACACGAAACAGTCTTTCGGATCCATCGTATCCACGTACTCATATAGCAGCCTTGCATACGCATTAAGCTTAAAATCACCTCTAGACAAATCTATGTGAAATCTACGACTCTATTCGATTAGTAAAGCTCTTTCAGCTCCTATAGTGACCTCCATTTAGCTAGAAGTGGTAGGTGTCGGTGTTCCCGGTACCTCCGCTTCCTGCTCATGTGAAACGATATATTAAGCTACAACTATTACGATTTTAGAAACTATCACTAACCCTACAAGTGTACCTACTACTAATTTGGATCCACGATGAGTATTTCCAGCATCCATGATCTCGCAAAGTTCTCAAAGTTCTTGGTTTCAGCAGCACACAATTAAGAGTCTCTTTTCTCCTCCAGATGTTGCTTGCTAACCAGTTCGAACAATTACTTCAAGAGCTGGAAATCCCCTTGCAATTTCAGTTCCTTATTTACACAGTCCACAAAAGACTTCCCTAGCCCTCTTTTGTAGTTTTCGCGGAAAGTCCCTAAGTTTATTCTTCTTCCACTCGGGCCTAGGTTATCTTTATAGACTTTTATTTACAACAAAGTTCACCTTCAGTCCAAAATAAGATCAGCTCCCAGAATCTCTAAAACATGCTGCAAAAGTTCAAGACGGAGCCACACTAATTCCTGATGCGGTGGTATATAACCAAATGTTGGAAAAAACAGCTTCTCCAGGATTAGTTCATGAATTCTGCTCAGACGTGAAGGATTCGGAATAATGAGAGTCAGTATTCCTTCGATCTTCACTCCCGGGCCCAACAGCAAAATATCCACTTTCAGGTTCGGAACTTCGCTGACCAACGTCAAGGACTTCAGCCTCCCCGAGCTCACCACTCTGGCATCAGTCACAGCGTATGTCCACTCCGGTGAGGCGTATCTTTGACACAGCACTCTTGTTCTCTGGAATCTTCTCAGACCACCTCGAGCTTGCTCTTCATCATCCTGTTCAGATTCAGACGTTTCAGAGACTGGGGCAAGATCTCTTTCAGGTGCCAACCTCAGGTTCAGCCGCCTCTGGCTCACGGGCCAAACCTCTTCTGCTCTCGTGGCACTTCTGCTCTCCCTCTGGGTACCCTGTGCACTACTTCCTTCTTCGGCTGAATTTGACTCTACTTCTCCCACAGCAATACCTTCTCCATCTGAGTCAAATTTGGGGCTCTGATTGACACAACCCCGTTCAGCTCGATCCAGTGCACAACTAACTGCGTCAGCAACCCTCACAGCTTGACTTGCCCTCTCAGATGGCCCTGCCACCTCAAGATTTTCATTTACGAGAGGGGCTGTTTCTTCCAAGGGTGCTGGAACTCTGCGGGTATGGGAGGCATGCACCCAGTTCGGCAACCCTCCACACTTCACTGCCGTGTTCGTGACCAGTATTACCTGGTACGGGCCACACCAATGGACATCCAGGCAGCTCTGCCTCACATGTTTGCGAACCAGCACCCAATCTCCCGGGCATAGGTCATGGCACAGGTCACTTGAGGCTGGAACAGTTGCTGCTTGTACCTGCTGAGACACAGAACGGACTACATCGGCCAGTCCCCTACAGTAGTCGAGAATTAAGTAATCAGTGATGCTAATTAGAGTGGTAGCAGGTATCGCTGGTAATCGCATTGCCCTCCCCATCAGGATCTCGTGAGGTGATAACCCCGTTCTCCTCTCTAGAACTCTACGAAGGCTCATGAGAACCAAGGGCAGTGCATCAGGCCATTTCAGAGATGTCGAAGTGCACACTTTTGCCATTTATGCTTTCAAAGTTCCATTAATCTGCTCCACAATCCCAGAAGCCTCTGGTCGGTAGCTGCAATGTAGTCTCTGATCCACATTCAAGGCAGCACAGAGCAATTTTATGATTTCTCTGTGGAAATGTGTCCCTCTATCTGACTCCAAAGAGGTCGGAAAACCGAACCTCGGGATAAGCTCCCTCAACAACAGCTTAGCTACAGTGAGTGTGTCACATCTACGTGTTGGGTAAGCCTCCACCCACCTTGAAAACACACATACCACAACGAGGATGTACCTCAGCCCACTACACTTTGGCATTTCAATGAAATCCAACTGCATTCTATTAAAAGGCCCTCCTGACCTTCCATTGTGGCTCAAAGTTACAGCAGTTTTCTTTCCTGCATTCATTTGTTGACACGTAACACACCTCTGACATACAGCTTCAGCCGCTGCACGAAACTTCGGATTGTGCCATGTCTGTCTAAACACTCGCACCATTGCATCCCTGTCAAGGTGTACTGCACCATGTATCCATCTTGCCATTGGGCTCAAAAGACTTTCCGGATACACAGCTCGACCATCACTCGAGACCCACACATCCACATCTCCTTTCTCACATCCTGATCTTATGCAGGCATCTCGTTCTTGGTCGGTAACCTCATCCTGCAATCGTTTTAGTTCCTCCCAAGTGTCGGCCATGGCTAACATCATGCTGAGTTCGGTTCTTTCTTGGCTTTCTCCAGTGTAACCTCCTCTAAATATGCATTCTTGTCCTGCACAGAAACGAGCAACCTCATCCGCATAGTTATTACCCAATGAAACAAAATCAGTCCCTCTAGTATGAGCAGAACATTTGACAACCGCAATTTCCTTGGGACACTGTAATTCTTCCAACAATTGTCTCACATATTCCCCATTTCTGATGGGCGAACCTGAAGATGTCATGAAACCTCTCTGTGACCATAGCTGCCCGAAGTCATGAACCACACTAAACCCGTACTGACTGTCAGTGTAGATTGTTATCCAAATCTGATCAGCAGCCAAACAGGCATGAGTCAAAGCAATGATTTCAGCTACCTGTGCAGAGTGTCCTCCCTCTAAACAAGCAGCTTCAACAAACCCAATGATGGTACATACAGCAAATGCTGCTCTTAATCGACCAACATTGTCCCATAAGCATGAACCCTCCACAATGAAAGTTTCATCAGGGTCAGGGAGTGGTCATCGACAATGTCTGGTCTCGGTTTGGTGCATAGTTCAGTCACATCGAGACAATCATGGTCCTCACAATCTTCACCATCTGCATTTGGAATGGGCATCAATGTTGCCGGATTTAAACAGAACACTTCTTCAACGTCACATTTTCTGCAGCAAGTATAATTTGCTCATAGCATGTTAATCGAGTATTTGTGAGGTGCTGTGTTTTGGTCCTGGTCATCAACAGTTCAACAGAATGTGGCACATAAACTGTAAGTGGATGTCCCATGACAATACTCTCACACCTTTCAATACTGACACCTGTTGCAGCAACGGATTTGAGAAATCCGGGCAACGCAGAAGCTACTGGATCTAAAGTAGCAGAAAAGTAGGCAACTGATTCTGAGTCAAAACTGACAATGCACAACCTTCTCTCTCGCAACAAAACAACGAGAAAGCCTTGTTGTAATCAGGCATTCCCAAAGCTGGAGCACGACACATAGCCTCTCTCAGTCTTAAAAACGACATTAAGCAGTCGTTGTCTCATGGTACTGGATCACTCACAGCCTTGAGCGTCAGCCGCTGTAAAGGCTTTGCTTCAAAGGAGAAGTTGGAAATCCATTGGCGACAGTAGCCAACCATCCCCAAGAACAATCTGACTTCTCTCTGTGTGGTAGGCACAGGCATGTTCATAATTGCCTCGATGCGATCTGGTGACACCTTCCGCTTGCCCTTCTCAATTCTGTGACCCAAGTACTGCACTTCTCTCAGACAGTACTGCAATTTGTTTGGGGACACCTTGTGTCCATTCTCTGCCAAATGATTCAGTAAAGCAATGGTATCAATCCTGCAAGCGTCTTCTGTTTCTGAGGCAATGAGCAAATCATCAATGTATTGCACCAGAACAGAGTGCTGTGTCAACACGAGACTCTCAAGATTCTTCTTCAAGATCTGTTTAAAAATCGATGGACTCTCTGTGTACCCCTGAGGGATACGACACCACGTTGACACACGATTTTCCAGCCGGAAAGAAATTGGCTCTCCTCATGGAGTGGGATCAAGAAGAATGCTTCACACATATCAATCACTGTAAACCACTCAGCTTCACATGGAATCTGAAACAGAATCACAGATGGATTCGGTACCACCAGACAGCATGGAATAACTATCGTGTTGACCTTTCGCAGGTCCTGCACGATCCTGAATTTCCCACTCGGTTTCTGTAATCCCATGATAGGTGAATTGCATGGGCTACCCATGATCTCCTTCAGAATTCCTTGCTTGATCATAGACTCGATTACAGGCTTGATCCCTGCAATAGTCTCAGGTGACAGATTGTACTGGGGCGTCCTAGGCAATTCTATGTTCTGTTTGACCTGAATCTTCACTGGCTCTACACTTTTGATCAACCCAATCTCTTCTCCAGGGAAGTCCCACACCTCATGTGACACAGAATCCCTCAAGTCAAGTGGAAGCTCCTCCACTGTCAGCGCTGGGTAAATTTCTATGCACAAGTTCTGATTTGCAATTTTAGAGGTCGCATCATCATCCTTTGTCTGTACTTCAACTTCCTTCGGTGTGCAATAGATGGTGCAATTTAATTTGCACAAAAGATCTCTTCCTAACAGGCAAACTGGACTCGAGTCACACACCACAAACTGGTGTCGATTTTGGAAAGTTCCTATTCTCACAGGAATTGGCTCTGTCAATGGACTGGTTCTTGTTTGCTACTCCAACAACTTGGATCGACTGTCCCGAGAGGGGTAGGTTAGGGACTACTGCGGATCTCACAGTAGACCGGGTAGCACCAATGTCAACCAAAAAGGTGGTAGGGTGACCATCAACATCTGCTTCTACAAATGGTCCCCTCTGGCCTACCTGCAAAACTGCTCCAAGTGTGTAGTCTTCCTCCCCTCTCAGGCACCGTCATGCTAACGGATCTGGGCTAAACTCCTCATACCCTTCGAACAAGGGCATCTGTTGATAAGTCCGAGCTCCCTGCTGAACATATTGAACTCTAGGTGGCTGGGGAACTTGTACTTGCGGACTGAACGTCCCCCCTTTCATCACCCTTGGTCTGGTCACTGTAGGGACTGCTTCAGGTACAGGTACCTGAACTATCTCTACTTCCTGTTGCACTTGGGTGATCGGATTCAAGGGACACTCGCGTTTCCAATGTCCAATCTGGTGACAAAGATGACAAGCAGTGGTCTTCTTCAATGTCACCACATCCGAGTCGGCATTGCTGGAGTTGGCTGAAGCAATCCGGGAGTGTCTGGACGCCGGTGGGAGAGCGGCTCTTGTTATGTAAGACCTCTCTGCGGCGTTTGACATGGTGCCCCACTCCTTCCTCCTTGACCACCTCTCGTTGATTGGGGTTTCCAGTGCTGTGTTGTGTTGGATCAGATCTTTCTTGGAGGGCCGCTCTCAGCAGGTCTGGCTTCCTCCGTCTTCCTCGGAGCCCCAGCAGGTGGACACTGGTGTCCCGCAGGGGTCATCCTTTAGTCCCCTTCTTTTCAACATCTACATTACTCCCCTGGTCTTTCTAGCGGAATCATTAGGGGCTAAGTTGATGGCCTGCGCTGACGACACTCAGCTTTTGTTCACTTGGGGCAGGGACGACGACTCAGTTCTTGCGGCACAACACTGCCTTTCCTCTGTGTTTCAGTTGCTTGCTCAGGTGCAATGGAAATGCACTGAGGAGAAGTCCGAGAACCTTCTTTATGGTCCGTTTACGGCCAACTTTAGAGAAAGAGAGAAAGGTTGCAAAGAATCTGGGTGTCTGGTTCGATGAAAATTTGAACTTTTTGACACAGATTAAGAAGCTGGCGGGGACCTGCTTTGGCACCTTGAAGGCACTGAGGCAATTTCTTCCTCTAATCCCTAGATCTGCCAAAGAAACGGTGGTCCGGGCTTTGATCTTGTCCTGTTTGGACTATGCGAATGCACTCTTCGTGGGTATCCCTGGCTACATCCTAAAGAAACTGCAAGTGGTCCAAAATTCGGCAGCCAGACTCCTTCTGGGTCTGTCAAATAGGAGTAGTGTGCGTGCATACCTGCACTCCCTGCACTGGCTCCCAGTGGAGTCTCGGATTAAATTCAAATTGCTGACCATTGTTCACAAGGCCCTTTATGGTCTTGGTCCCCTCTACCTACAAAAGAAGTTTGTTTTTTACATACCAGTGAGACAGCTGCGTTCCTCCTCTCAGCTTTTGTTGCAGACCCCCAGATTTAACCGCCAAAAGCTGGGCGGGTGCTCTTTTGTCAGGTCAGCTGCTATAGCCTGGAACCTTCTGCCGCTGACTTTGCGTGGCCTTCAGGATCCTACAACCTTTAAGAAAAAAATAAAAACCCTTCTCTTTTTTGCCTCTTTCAGATCTTTGCTTCCTATTCCATTGCTCGCGCCGGGACACTCTTCGGAGTAGCCGTGCGCGCTATAAATAAATATAACATAACATAACATAACATAACATCCATTCCTGTCTTAGGATCAACTGACTTTGGTCTTCCCTGACCTCGGACATTCTGGTTTCCTCCTTGGTTATTTCCCTGTCTCCTTTCTAACGTCCCTCCGCTAGGCTGAACTTGAGCCGTTTGCATCTGAACAAGCATCAATTTGTATTTCAACTTCCTGAGCTTAGAATCTATCTCATCACTGCAGTATCTGGCATACCGCAAGATCTCATCCACCGGCTTGTTCTTCCACCAGATCAGGTGTTGTTGTATCATGAGACTAACTTCTGGCCACAACCCCAACACAAACTTTTAAACAAACGGTCCCATATCCTTTGAATCCAAAGAATCTAATCCACTGTACTGCTTGAAGGCCTGCAAGAGGTGCTCATAGTACTCATGTACCGTCTCTTTTGGTTCTTGGACTGTCCGATCTATCTTAACCCAATCAATATCCTGAGGCGAAATTTTCGATTTTAACCATGTGATCACTTGCTCGAACTTTTTCATAACTAAGGGTGACGGGCCATTCGTGATAGGATTCCTTTCTGGCTCTGAAGTCGGCCATTCAACAGCAATTTTACATGCAGACCATAAGTCCCCTGGCACCACGATATCAAACAACGTGTTCAAATCAATCCACAACACCTTTGAGATCTTGACAAAGCGATCAACCTGCTTGTACCATTCTACAGGCTTCTCCCTCAGCCGAGGGAAATCGTTTGTGAATGCAGCCAAATCACCCCTACTCCAAGGCACATGCACGTACCCTCCATTCTGTACCTGTCGTAAAGGGAAATTCCCTATGCCTACCATCCCTCTACCTGGAGGTGGCGTCTCTCCTACTATCTTTTTGGAACTCTTCTTCTTGGACCATCTTTCCTCCCATTTATCAAGCATGATCCATGCACGCATCGATATAATCAAATCTCTGATATGGGTTCTCAACCCCATGACCCTTTTCTCTTCCAGTTCTTGGTCACCATACTATGGTTTCCCTGTAATGACTTCATTTTAGACAAATCCACGTCATACTTCTTGGCCAACTCTGTCAATTACTCATGTGCAGTTCTTGCCTTGCGAGTCACATCCTTCGCTATAAAAAGTAACTCATCTTGTTCATACATGTATATCTTTTCAAGAGGCAAATTTCCATTTATTATTTCATCTACTTCTGCTTTCAATCTCACTACATCTAACATCCTCCCTTTCAGGTCGCCTTTCAATATTTCTCCATAAGCCGCACCATTCCATTCGTCGTACTCGCAGCTCTGATCTCGAGACCTACTCTCTTCTGTCATATTCCTGGAGACTGGTCAGTTTCCTGAGTTACCTTGCTCCTCATTCTCTGCAGTTCTCTCACACTGATTTCTCGCAGGTGGTACCCACATTCTCAGATCTGATCTTGACTTGGCCAAAGATCTTGAACTTATCGGTCTCACATCCACCTGTCCCCTAGAGGAGTCTGCGGTGGCTGACAATGGGGTACTCCATTCTATAGGTCTCGGAGTCTGTTCCAGCCCGCTCACTGTCCCGTTTCCCTCAACCACGCTCCTTGATCCAGCAGCTGACTGTGCTAGACTACCGACTCTCTCTTGGTCTGGGTCGTAAACCGAAACAATGGGTCCAATGGTAACCGGTACTTTTAAAGCATCCGGTAACCTCACACCTATCCCATCTTCGGTACTCTTTACAGACTGAATTCTCATATCTTCCTTCCTGTCGAGATTTTTCTTAGTACTCTCACCACTGACTGAGTCTGTAATCCACTAGTCCCTTCTGCTGGAGCCGACTTTCCTTCATAGGAATCTGGATTGAACGGGGGCGGTCTTTCCGACAACAACCTCTCTACCAAGCTGTCATCCGTATCACTATCATCCTCATCTATGCTTTTTGTCATTGCACTGTCTGTTTTCTCTAGTAGTGGGTATAATCTATCCCCCTCAATTGTTTCCACTCTCCACCTCTTCTCTAGCACATCCCACCTTGCATCCTGGAATGCCCTGATTGACTTCTTCACTCTTTCTTGACTTCGATCTCTTTTCCTGTCATACGCTGCTCTGATTCATGCATGCAATGCCTCAAACTGAGTTGGTCTAGGCAGAGGTTGCAAAGAAGACATCACAGATTTCAACTGATACAACACATCCAACCTGAAGTACCATATCGTGGGAAAGTCAGCTCTCCCTCACCATGAGTCATTTTATGCCAATTTTCAAGCCAAATTATAGTATGCAATCCCACATTCTTTGCCATATAATGCGCTGGAGTATCCTCGGGAGGGGCTTCTTCTCCCCCTCGAGTAACCACATGTTCGTCACCTCTACATAATTCTCGGAAAACCTTAAAACATTTCATGATGAACAAATTTTGATCACGCACAATGTTTTCGTTCACTTCCTGATGTCAATCCACCAATAGCAGCGCGACTCACACCAACCGACCTATCGCAGCGCGACACCTTCTAACGTCACACTTCCTCCGCTCGCAGCAGTTCCCCCCCTTCACAATTTGCATCTCACTCTTGCATTCATCCCATTCACACTCTGAAGTAATTATCTGTCCACGAAATGACTGGACAATCACTTCTCTGATTGCCTCCGACAGTGTCTCGAAATTGTTGACCTCAAACCTGGCAACTGTCTGTCCGCGAAACGACCGGACAATCGCCTCAACTGATAGGCTTCAAACGCTCAATGTTCCACATACAAGAACCCACGACCAGCGTCGGTTACTCACGCACTCACGCATTCGCTCCCCCTATCTCGGTCTGGGTAATCGATGACGTCCCACGATTCCCTTTCAATGGTCAACAAAATCAACATTGGGTGTCTTCTACACCACAACTTCTCAGACTTCTCGTCCAGTCTAAGAATCCCCGGGCTGCGCGCGCTCACAGCCTGATCTCACAATCACTCAATTCTCATACCAACTCCGCAAGACCTCACACAATCAAATTAACACCGCAATATACAAAACACATCACCCTGTTCATACTCACTCTTTCACAAACTGCTGCTTTCCGCTGCACCGCTATTCTCCGTCAATCTCCATCAGCTGCCATCGTCCACCGCTCACCGTCTGATGGGTCACCATCACTCGAATTCTATGGGCCTCTAGAATCTCTTATCTTGATCTAGATCTCCCCTCACTATTATAGATAACCATCCTACTATGCTACCAACTGATGACGCCAGATTCTTATCTACCTTACCATCACCAAGAATCCTCTCAGGTCGCCAGGATCTTTTTAACTGTTAAATAGTGTAGAGGGGAGGAATTTCATTTCTTAGCACATAATCGACAAGATCAAATCTTAACCCAAAGGACCACTGACTCCGAATCTCAATTTTTAGGGATTTTTTACAAAGGCAAAAATAAATGCACTTACAAACACCTCAGCACGAGGTTAAGGAAATAAATGGGCACTAGTACAAAGAATATTCTACGCAGGAGTCTCATCCGACTCAGAATAAGAAGAATTGTTAGTTCCAATAGCATAAGGCAAGCGATGATCACTCCAATCTCTATGTTAGAAGTCATTTACCTAAAAAGGAATTCAGTTAGTCTATCCATACTCTATCTATAAGGTGACATCCCTACTTAGCATTATCCCAGGCAAGAGTAAAAAGGTGTCAGCAGTGAAGACTTCCTTAGAAGTGCACTCACTTAGTCAAAGCTCGCTCTAAGATGCTCCTTCTAGCTTCCCATCTAAACCTCAACTGCTCAACCCACGGGGCACTGTCCCTAATTCAAAATCACAAAAACATAGAGCATGCCCTCCAGCACACCTCTTCAGCCAGGTCTTCTTCCAATAGTTTTCCAGTGAAACTTGTCTCCCTTCCAACGACGGTTAGCTTGACCTTGAGTCCCAGGCACCTTCTCTGCCGAAAGTATCATCCCTACATTCCAGTATACTCCCATATTGGCTTCTTGTACCATCCTAACTCCTAGAACAAAGAGTTAGTCTCTCTACACCTGCAACAGAAACATGAGAACGAGAAACTTTCCACTTCTATGAGATTTTCTAATGTCCTGAAACCTCAAAGCCTTACCAAGGGAAATAATTTTTGGCCTACAATATTTAGCTAACATAAGAAATGGACAGGCCTTCTCTTTATACGTATATGAGATCAGGCCTTTACACAGTTTAAAACCACACTTCTAAAACCACACGATAAACATTAACTTGATTACTTTTATATATGAATAAGCAAACTACATGTGCAGACTTTAATATGGTGCACGTTTAAACTTAATGCATCGCATTACATGAAACCAATCATTATATGTTGACTAAAATACATTTGCAGTGTACTACGACATTGCTCTTCATGAAAGGCATGGTTACGTTTCGAATCACACTTATAAGCAGATTTGAGTGATACATTTCTAAGTCACACATTAATAGGTTCCCTTAACATAAATGGGTGCTGTCTAACAGTGATTATGATGCATCCGTACAATTTTCAGAATAACGTGGCACTCTATCAACAACAATGAGCCATGTAGGAAAAACAGTTGGTGCCTTCACAAGATTATGTATTGATTTTATAGAAAGGGCACCACGTAACAACCTAAGATATATTTTATGATTATTTTGTCTGGATTGAGGCATATCCAGCAAGGAGGTGTGAAACTATTATTCATGAAGTTGAACCCTAGATTCGGAATGCAAACTTCGATTGAGATGGACAAGGGAACACATTTTAAGAATGACATCATGACGATTTTGTGTCCTGCATCAGTTATCTGAAGTTGTGATCCTGAAGCATTGGGCGAGGTAGAGAGGTACAGTAGTGTTTTGAAAGGCAAGCTGGTGAAAGTGTGTGCTCCGACGTCTTTGAAATGGTCAGATACACTTTTATTGGTGTTACTAAGTATGAGTTATACACCTACCAAGAGGACAGGGTTGCATGTCCAAGATGTGCTAATTGGAAGGGTCATGAGGATTCTTGGATTACTGTCCAAACTGATTTGTTCTTGGATTGCTGCAATTGTCTAGCTGACACAGCATGCTCTATCTCTTTCCAGGTGCAACTTGCTACGCCTTCTGCAAGTACAGAGTTGTGTCTTGAAATGCAGCCAAGCAAATGGGTCCTCGTCACAAAAGTGAGATAATCCTGTTTTGAGTCAAGGTGGAAGGGTCTCTACCGGGTGATTTTGGTAACGAATATGGCTCTGAAGTGTGGAGGTGTATCATATTGGATCCATGAATTTCATTCCTAGAAAGTATGTGCTGCTAATGATGAAACAGTGAAACAAACTGTTGATTCACAAAGTGAAAATCAAGTTTGATACGTGGATTCAGTGAGGAGAAAAAACAAAAATCAAACTCAAGTGAACGGACATCAAGTAAATGATACTCGAGCAAACCACACAACTGAATTTTATGAAACTCGAGCAGATCAAAGAAACAAAAAAGATGGAAGCTGAGCTTCCTGGAAGTGTGTGAGAGAGAAGCAGAGCGGTACAAAGCAGATCTTTTCAAAGTGATTTAAAATCAGCTCAATCAGTAAAAGAAAGTGCTGACAAAGAATTAAAGCTGAGAACTCATCATCTGGGAAGTTTGTAACAGATGGGCACTAAGTAGAGCAACAATAGAGAGAATGCCAAACTAGTTGTACATAGCTCCTGAACGGGCACATCTGATGAAGATTAAATTAAATGAAAGACATTAACTTCAAAATCTTATATAGAGTTGTTGAATAATTATAGAGATATAATGAATGTCTGATTGATATATTCATACTCAATTACCTATTCCAGTTTCTGTGAGATGAAGTTATATGTAATTGCCTTTAAGCAACAGTCTGCCCTGTTCCATATACCATTCCCTTGCAATGCAGCAGAATTATTTAGAAGAAGCTAATCCAGAGTATGATGTTCCAATAGAGCATTTACTTGCTTTTAGAAGACTTGAAGCATCTAAAATGTTTAGAAGTACTTTATGGTTTCAAGGGACTAATAACTGCAGTACATATATATGGAATGTGTGTATATTTATTGAAGTTTAATATAATTTTATTAGAGATTTGTTGGACCTGGTCCTTTTTGCTGGGTCTCCTCCAGATTTTTTCCTTCACTTCCTCCTGTTTGCTGAATTCGTTTTTGTTGGCTTTTGGACTCTGATCGCGTTTTTCCTGCTAACCAGTGGTAAAGTGCGTGTGCTCTCTCCCTAAAACATGGTACAGTTGGCTTATACCTGATTGGTACATTTATTTACTTGTAAGCTCCTAGTATATTATAATATATGCACCCAGGGCCTCAGTCCTTTATTTTGTAAAATACTTAGGGCCAGGGCCCTGGCCAGCAGGCCTCTGCAGCATGCACCACCGATTGCCCCTGACATCGCTGCCAATGACGGTACCAAAACCACTACTAGCTATCACACTCTTACAAGTGTGACTGTTCAGACTATTCCATGTCTCTAAAGCTTTAGGAATGGTTTAGGAGGCGGGTATTAGTCATTTTTAATGTATATTGTATTCATTAACAACCGTTGTTGTGCTCATTTCTAAATTAGATAAGCAGGACTGCCATGTGGCAGACTGTCATAAGTGCCGGTGTTGACAATTAAGAGCTGGTGCTTAGAACTGGAAACCACTGGCTCAAATTAAGCCCTGCAGGGCCTGTAAATTAAATGCTACAAGTGGGCCTGCAGCACTCATTGTGTCACCTACGGAAGTAGCCTTTGAAAACATGTCTCGGATATGCCACTGTAGCATGTAGTGCGATTTTAAACTGCCATTTCGATAAACCTTTTGCCAGGCCTAAACCTTCCTTTTTAACACCTGTAATTCCTCCCTGGGGCACGCCCTAATAGCCCATAGGACAGCAGCGGCCCGTGCAGGTAAGAGCAGTGGGGAGGGTGAGGCCGGGTAGGGGGGATTTGGACAGACGACGACGAGGGAAAATTAATTATTTATTTAATTTTCCCTCGTGGTCGTCTGTCCAATCCCCCCCACCCGGCCCCACCCCTCTTACCTGCACGGGCCGCTGCTGCCATAGGGCAGAGTGCATTGTATATAAAAAGCAGGACAAGTTTTACATGTCATGGCTGTGAAAAAAGCATATGATGAGACGACTGATGAAGAAAGAGATTGCTCTTGATGAACTGTGAGAAGTTGGCCTCTTTTATGCTGTTCACTAGTTAAAGTGGACACCTTGCACCAGTACAATTTGACTCTTATGGTAGTAGGTTTAAGACAACCTTTTAAAGAAAGCTATCCTAGTGGTAGCTGTGGAGAGCAGCCTTCAGGCTAAGTCTTTAGAGGAATGTAAAGCAGCTTGTTTTACCTTATAATCTCTTGAATTACTAAATGAAAGGACACCACACAGGTATATATATAAAATATATATGTATTTATTACTAGACACTCTACTAATTTCTTTATGACAGTGTTTCCCAAACTGTGGTCCGCGAACCCCAGGGGTCTGTGACACATTCCCAGGGGGTCCTCAGGCAGCAGTTTTAAAAGCACAGCAAAGTTCCTTGTATAATTAGAAGATTTCCAGCAACAATAAAAGTGTCAAGATAACACCAGTGATTAATGTTTCTGCCGGAGAGAGATGAGAGTTTTGTCCAGTGGCAGCTTTGACTTATCTAATGTTGCACAGAGGGTTAATATGCCTACTTCAAAGAACGTGTACCTGCATTTTAAGAAAACTGTGTTTTATCTGCATAGGTCAGTGGGTTACTGCTTTTGTCACAGAGATTCTTTAGTTACTGTGCAGTTTATAAGTGACAATCGTGATCTAGCACAGTGACCTATAAACTGGCATCAAAAAGATGTTTGCAAACTGCATGGTACAAGTTAGTAACTTATGTTTTTTCCCCAGTCTTTCATTATCCTGATGCTGCTAAAAAAGTTTATTTGAACGGAAATAAAGTTTTAGTGTTAAAGTCAATGCTAACCACTGTGTTATTTCCTGAATCCTGAGTTTCTTTAAAAATGTCTACCAGTATGAATGACATGTGAATCCTACACCGTGTAGTACCCTTTTCCTTATGTAACATTTTCTATACACTGATTTACACGTATGATTCATTGTCTCTATATGTGTGTGCTCAGACATCCTACAATGGTAAGAGAGGATAAAATCCAATTAAGACATGCAGATCCGGGTGAGATAAGTATTTTTTATTCTTTTTGGGTAGCTGCAAACGAAAGAAGGATGGCACAGCCAACACGTGTTTCGCCCCCTAGTCGGCCATCAGGCCTGGGGCTTCCTCAGGGCGGGTGGTCAGGTAATTCGGTATTTAGTAACAAGGGTTTAAATACCCGAAGATTTCTCTGGTCTCGGCTAATGCCTGGTGTTGCAGTTTTCAAAGTCGCGGTACCGCTCCAGACTGGGTACCACCTTGGAAGGATCCCCTGCCATCAGAGATGTGGCCAGGACAGGCCTGACCACCTCTGGGACAGTTACTTCACAATGGGCAGGATCAGTTCCCTTAGAAAGCTAACCCTTACCCTTAGTCTGGTGGGGGGAGGACTGGTCCTCACCCCCTATGCTCTCTGTTTGTGTGGAGTAATCCATTTTTTCAGGCTTCACTCCCCTTAATATCTCCTGGGGTGGAGGGGAGGCCCTCAGGGTCTCATCCACTCTCTCAGGGATGCCTAACATTCTTAAATGGGCATTGTGATCCACCTCAGCCCAGGCTGAGATTTCCAGATCATTCCCCAGTAGACAATCTACAAGTAAGGTTGGGGACACAGCCACTCTCTTTGGGCCAGTGACCCGTCCCCAGCTGAGATTTACCACTGCCATGGGATGATCTGTCCTAATTCCATCAATATTGGTCACCTGGTATCTAAACTCAGGTAAAAGCTGTTCTAGGGGCACTAGTCTCTTTGTCACCATGGTGACACTAGCCCCTGTGTTCCTGTAGGCACAGCCTTCTGACCATTGATCATGGGCTCTTGTCTGTACCTGCCCAAAGTATTGGGACTCATGGTAAAGTTGGCAAACCCCATGCCACCATCACCGACTAGAGTTGCTTGGGGAGAGGACCTGGTTAGGCCAGAGTCCACCTGAGTTCCCCAAGAAAACCCAACTAAGTTTTTGGGTGCACTCCCACCACCTGGGGGATTACTACTGGTAGTAACAGGAGGTGTTGGAGCTGCAGTGCGAGGAACATTTTCTTTATTGCCATTCTTTGGACAGCTGGAGTCAGTTTTCCAGTGGCCAGGCTGCTTGCACACATGGCAATATGGTTTCTTATTGGAAGAGGAAGGATTTTGGGACCCACCCCCAGAACTGGATTTTTGGGGCCCTTCAGAGGACTTTTCTGTATTTTTATTATCCCCACCTTTCTCTTTGAGTTTAGTGGAATCTTTCTTCTGGTCACCACCTTGGTTCTTGGGCCTCACCCTGGTTCTGACCCATTTGTCTGCCTTCTTTCCCAATTCTTGGGGAAAGGTCAGATCAGAGTCCACCAGGTACTGGTGTAAGAGCTAGTTTTGACAATTGTTAAGTATCTGCTCACGCATAATCAAATTATACAATCCTTTAAAGTTTGCTCTACTGCCAATTATCCAACCCTCCAGAGTCTTGGTAGCACAATCTACAAAGTCCACCCAGTCCTGTGTCTGTGCCTTCTGGGTACCTCTGAACTTCAACCTGTACTGCTCAGTGGTTAAGCCAAACCCATCTATCGGTGCACTCTACAGGACCTCATAGTCATCAGCATCCTCTTCTCTAACACTGAGGAGCTTGTCTCTACCTTTATCTGAAAAGGAGAGCCACAAGATTGCTGCCCACTGCTTTTGGAGGACCTATTGTACTCTACAGGCCCTTTCCATAGCAGTTATCCACTTGTGGATATCATCCCACTCTGGTAGGGAGGAATAACCTTGCTCAGGTTCCTATGGCCTGGAATATATTCTCTGCACTAGGGACACTGTTGCTGCCACCAGGGGGTTCTAACCCCTCTCTTCTAGAAGCTCTCTGGAGCTCAAAGGCTTCTCTATCTAATACCAACTGCTTGGTTTTGAGGGCAAATCTTGCTTTCTCATACTGCAGCAGTTTGTACATTCCGTCAGAGGAGGTCTCCCTTCTAGGAAAGTAGGAGCTCCTCTGCTGGACAGATTCTCTGCCAGAGTGATAGGAGTGGTCAGACTCCCTAGAAAGGGACCTTTCCTCCACTCTGTCAGTTCTCTTAGCGAGAATTCCTCTGTCCTTTTAAGACCCTTGTGGATCTGGCCCTTCAACCACAGAGTCCTGGCCATCCTGATTTTCATCATCTGACCCAGACACTGTAATTTACCCACCTCCTGATTCAGACCCATTAGCTCCTGGAGCTAATCTAAGATCATCTGCTGTCAGCAGATCTATCAGGTGTAGTATGGAGGGACTCTGTCCTATCCTCAAGTGCCTTGCAGCACACATGGCTTTCAAGTCAAAGAAAGTCATGTCCTTATACTAAGGCTGGGTGGACCCACTGGTTCCAACCCATAAGGACATTCTAGTGTTGTGCAGTGTTGTACTACCTACACTAGTTTGTGGCCTACTGATCCTAGCTTGAGCTGTAGAAAGGGTGTGCTATCCCTTGACACACAGCTCTAAGTTCAGTAGAATTTATTGATACTAAGCTTGACTTTATATGTCCCTTGAGTACCTATAGTGGTTTTCAGTTAGTAATTCAAATAGAGATTTTCTGGTAAAACAATGGCAAGCTGTAATCCCACACGCTGCCCACCAATGTGAGAAGTTGGCCTGGTATATGTTGTTCACTCGTTAAAGTGGACACCTTGTACCAGTACAATTCGACTCTTATGGTAGTAGGTTTAGGACAACCTTTTAAAGAAAGCTATACTAGTGGTAGCTGTGGAGAGCACCCTTCAGGCTTCTAGACATGCAGCTGATATAGCTGACCTACTTATTACTAACGAACCAGACATTCTGATCCTGACGGAAACCTGGTTAAAGGAAACGTCTACCCCCATCATGGACATCCTGCTACCCCCTAACTATGACATCACCAGACTAAACAGAACGGACAGACCAGGCGGTGGGTTAGCCTACATTCACCAGATCAGCCTTACAGTATCCAACTCTAATGACCCCGCGTTACCCTCTTGCGAATATCTATGCTTAAACATCACGAACAACAACAAACATATATGCTCTCTACACACTTTCTACCACCCTCCCGGAGACAACCTAACATTCATAGAACACTTCATGGACATTCTGGCATCAAAGGACAACCAACAAAATAAGCAAATCTTCTTGGGAGACTTCAATCTGCACAGATCAGCGAGGAAAGCTTTGAGGCTGTTTACCCCTTGGAGAAGTCAGGAAATCCACTTCTGGGGCTGCAGGAACTTCGGACACTGGTGGGAGCAGGAAAGTTTGCGACCATTGATTCAAAGTTTTGGTGCCTGCCAAGCAGGGGAGTCACTCCTGGACTCCAATGGGGATTCTTCAGTCTTCCAGAGGTAGTGGAACATCGAAGGTCCAGGATTCTTCTTCAGATCGTCATCCAGGGATATCTAGTTTGCACTGGCAAGGGTTCCCTAACTTATACTACAAGGAAGGGAGGGACTAGCTCTATGACCCGACCTATGGGAGGGTCAGGGGAGTGGGTGGCTACAACCACTTCCATTTGTTCAGTTTCGCGCCAGAGCAGGGGCTGGTAGCCCCTGAACTGGTTTGAGCTGGCATATGCACAGAGGAACCTAATGCTCCCCCAGTGCAGGACTTCAAAGCACTCTAGGAGTGCACCCACCCAGCCCCAATACACTAAACCCTGTCTTGGAGGTGACCACACCTCCCTGTGACAGGATGCCTATTGTTGGGCCTCCTCCACTGCGAGTTTCGGTCAGCAGCAGGAGGGCAGCCCAGTGTCTGTGACTGGTGGCATCCATTTTGTGATGCCAGGGCTCTTCAGGATTCTACCGTGTTTCCACAGTGGGTACATGTCTATGCCTCTAGAAGGGTGGAATCATACTCTCACACCAGTTACTGGTGTGGGGGTATGATTCCAAAGCGTTTGACACCAAACACGACATGTTTTGATGCAACCATCCCAGAGTTAGCATTTACTGCGAGGTTATAATGCACTTAAGAGTATATGGTTTGACCGCATTCACAAACAGCCCCAGAGAATAGACTCTGAGAGCTGCAGAGGGGCCCTGCTCAGGCACCCCCTCACATGGATACCAAGCACCCTGCCCTCAGGATTTATAGGGCCTACCTTAGGGGTGACTGATAGGCTTAAAAGTGTGTGCAGGGAGAGATATAGTGAACCTATATCTCAGTGAGGAGTGCTAGCACTACCTCACCCAGGCTGCAGTAGCAGGCCTGTGGTGTCAGATTTAATCTGCTTCCCAGGGGTGGCATAATACATGCTTCAGCCCCTGGTAGGCCTGTGAAGTACCTATGCCCTTGGTACCTAAGGTACCATATACTAGGGGCTCGCAAGGGACCACAGTATCCAATCACTAGTGCACCTAATGCGCACACCATGTCGTTTAAGGGAGTAAGCAGATAGGCTGGGGTCATGGTTAGCAGTATCCCAGCCAGACTAGTCAAAAACCATCAAAACACCACAAAAAAAGTGGGGGCAACCATGTAGTCAGATTCCACCTTCCTACATGAACTGAAAGAGAAAATCTATGGCAATTTGAGGGGAGTCCAGACTGAAAATCTTTCAAGCTCAAGAATAATGACAGAGTCATACTAGTGTGATGATTTAAAAATTGTCAGAGGGGAGAATTGCAGAACTGAAATTTGTATTAGAAAGTAGTGCCTAATATAGTTTTGGTTTAATTAGCATAACTAAGCCTCATTAACAAGAGTACTTGTCACCTTGCCGAAATGTGCAAGTTTGTTTGTTGTGAACGAGCTACACTCATTTATGTGTTCATATTTCTTTCATCATCATCAAAAATACTTTATTTCCAAGAAATAAATTCTTACAGAAATATTGCACATTACCCATTTCATAAGTAAACAATCCCGAACGTTATATTTCTTTCATACATTGATCAAAATTCAATTTCCAATTCGGAGCAGAGATCCGCCCGAGTGCAGACATAAAGATAGTAGTTGTAAACGTCCTTTGAGAATCCCAAATTCATAAACTTAGACATTTGGTCTAAGTTTAGACCAAACGTCCAAGTTTACTTTTGTGAATTTGGCTCCTAGTGTCTAGCCAGTCTTGACAATATGCTGGATGACAGGGATTCAGCTTTCATTCGAGGACAAACACAGGAATTGCTATGTGTCAGGAAGCGGTACTGGAAGTATTGGTTTAACACTTGGCACTGGGCAAGTGTAGGGCAGGCTAGCAGCCATTGCAGAGTATCGGTGTTTGTCTGGATTGAAGCTGCTCATGTGCAAAGAATGTGCTACATGACAGTATCCCAACAATTAAATATTATTCCGAGCAGGCCATGAACTCTTGCATCATCTGGTGAGCCGGTGGCCATTTTAAGTAGCTGGGAATAATTTTGCTTTTGGCTCATGGTGTCTTTCTTAGGCAGTTGTGATACAATGTTGCTGCAGGAAGAAGTTTGCTACACGGATCTCAGATTTTATTTGCCGAGACCCATTTCTTTTCCTATGGATTTGTACTGAAGGACACAGGGAATACAGAGAAGTACTTAAAAAAACTGGGTGGGTGGAAATGTGCATTAAACTGCGTTTTGAACATTTATAAGAATTTTTCTAAGGCTGGGGTTTGGTACATTTATTGAAGGTTGTCCTGTGACAGAACAGGAAGGATGTTGTTCATTCTTTGTGTGCATGTCAAAGTATATGGTATTAGTATTTGAGGGCCCAAGTCACAAAAGTAATCTGTGACAAAAATCCTAGGTATTTAGGAGTAGTAAAGTTAGGAATCCTAACTTTACTACTCCTAAATGCCCTTTGTGAATACCGAAAGTCGTAAAGTTAGGATTTTGTCTCAGATTACTTTTGTGAATCGGGCCCCTAGTATACACTTATTAATTGCTAAAACCATGGAATAGAAGAATATTAACAATCTAACAATCTTTGTTACTATAAATTCTACAATCTGCCGAGATCTGGGACTCCTCTAATAATCTAAGAAGAGAGTGGTTCCGGGAAGCTTTTGGATGTTTGTCCACTAGCTGTCTATGTATTCAGACTAGGGGGGTTGGCCTGATATTGTTGATCTAGCAAACCTTCAGTACAGTTCCTGACACTCATAGCCATCTTTGTTTACAGAACCATATCACCTACACAGCATTCTTTGAATTTGAATGCTATTTTATTTATTTTACACACATAAGAGAGCTTTGGCACAATCCGGAGAGCAATAAACCCAATGTTTCTTTTATAGATGAGAAATTAAAACCTAAAAGCACATTGCAGCTGCAGCCCAATCGCACTCCTGCCAAGCAGCTTCATACCACAGATAACCAGACTCTGTCCTTATACTTTAGAACCGTGGTTCCCAACCTATGGTCCGGGGATCACTGTGGGTCCGCAAAGCCTCCACCGAGGGTGCGGGACTACTTAGAAAATTAAACATATTAACAGATTAAAAAGTATATATAAGTAAAGACGCTGAATGCTCAATTGTAAGTTTTCAAATGTACTGTAAAATGTGAAGACATTTGAAACTGGAGGCTAAAAATTAAATTAGATTGATTCATGGGAGCAGTGCAGGTTCAACAAACAGAATATAGTATGGACGATGAGTGGGCTCAATTGAATTTAGAAAAGCTCCAACCTTTCTATTAAAATTTAACATTGAATTTTTTCAACTAAAAACTTGGTTATTCTGACAGAAGAAGTTGTGGTTGGTGCCTGATCCTTGTCACATACAGTGCCAAGATGCCTCCAGGTATTCGCTGTGCTCTACAAGTTTTATAATTCATTCATTTATTTGTTTGTGAGTTAAATAAAATGTGTAATCATTCGTGGATTTGTTGATGAATGCTGTTTTCTGTATTTTTTGTGTATTGTTTTGCAGTTCAAATCATCGCCAATTCTTAGATCAGGATCCCCGGCTTCCAGTAATGACTCATGTGGAGTCCCTGGATTCCAATAATGATTCAGTGGGGGTACCCGGCTTCCAGTAATAAATAAGTTGGGGTCCCCAGAAGTCAAAAGGTTGGGAACCATTGCTTTAGAGTTTAGACTCATTTTTAGCCGCCCTACAATGTGCAGCCTTGTACAAGAGACTGTGGGGGATATTTTCACGAACGTGCGATAATCATCGCCAAAATAGGCTAACACAATTTTTCATATCTCCGTCTATCACAGGAAAATAACTCTGTGTTAACGCCATATTCACAACACAGTGGAAACATGCGATAGTATCCCGATAATGCGTCAAATGTCCGCTGTTAGATTTGGGGGTCTCTATTTGGCAGAGGTAAGTACCTTCGACAAATAGGGACCCTTGCGTCTAGTCAAGGTAAGGGGGTACACTCCTAAAATAACCGCTGCTCACCCCCTTGGTAGCTTGGCAAGAGCAGACAGGCTTATCTCCGAGGCAGTGTGTAAAGCATTTGTGAACACATACAGTAATCCAGTGACAACACTACAGATGGACACCACACAAGTTGTAGTATAAAAATAAGTATTCTTTATATAGACTTATCACAAGACCACAAACGACAAAAATCCACAATATTGTATTTAAAATGGTAGAATTAGCTTAGTTCTCTTTAGATGTTAAAATGCGACACTTTGAGTTCAATGTACCTTTGGAGGTGTAACGCTATACAATGAAAGTGTTGCAGGGAAGGTGATGCGTCTGTTCCTTACACGCAGGAACGGTGATGCGTCGGTTTCTTCCTGCGCTTCCGTGGCGATGCGGCCCGCAACGCCATGATGCGATGAAGATCCGGTGCAATGAAGCAAAGATGGCATCTTCTTCCTGATGCGACATGATGCGTGCACTCCCGACGGCCGTTCGGCGACTCAACGATTCTTCTATGCTGCGACAGGTCCTGCGACTCGGTTCTCCATTGATGCGAGACGCTTCGGCGATGCGACAGCTGCAGTGGCGACACCCTTGTTCAGTGCTGCGACGACAGCGGCTGCGGCGGTAACACGCTTCTCCAGTGATGCGAGATGCTTGTGCGATACAATGCGACAGCTGCAGTGTCGACACCCTTGTTCAGTTATTCAACGACAGCGGCTGCGGCGGCGACACTCTTCTCTGGTGATGTGAGATGCTTCTGCAATGCAATGCGCTAGCTGCAGCGGCAATACCCTTGTTCAGTTATTCAACGACAGCAGCTGCGGCGGCGACACGCTTCTCCGGTGATGTTAGACACTTCTGCGATGCGATGCGACAGCTACAGCGGCAACACCCTTCTTCAGTGATGCGACGACAGCAGCTGCGGCTGCGACACGCTTCTGCGATGCGACAGCTAGACCGGCGACACCCTTGTTCAGTGATGCGACAAGAGCGGCTGCGGCGGCGACACGCTTCTTCTTCGTGAGTCGCGCTTCCAGCTCCTTGCGACACGCAGTCCCTCAGAAAGCTCAACACAACTGCAGGCACTTCTAAAGAACTCTTGAGGAGCTGGTGGTTGAAGTCTGTTGTCCCTGAGACTTCAGCAGGAGGCAAGCTCTTTCTCAAGTCCTTGGAGATCCTTCACAAGTTGAATAAAGTACACACAAAGTTCCTTTCTCCTCTCTTTGGCAGTCAGGCAACCACTGCAGGCCAATCCCTCAAGCTTGGGGATAGTCTCCCCTCAGTCTCTCTGGTTCCTTTCCTCAGCAAAAGGTTTCTTCTTGTTTCCCAAAAGTGATCTAAATTTCTTGGGTTTGGGTCCCAATATTTATACTCAGTTTCTCTTTGCTCTCTGAAGGCAGCGATGCCTTTGCCTAGTCCAAACCAGTTCTGGTCAGTCCTGGAGCACTTTGTTGACATGACTCCTTCTTTCCTTTCGCGGGGCAGGGACATCAGACGCACCACAGGAGGTGGAGCCAGCATTGTGGAGGGAAGGCACAGCCCTATACAGGTCCCAGGTGCAACTCCTCCCACCCATCCTACATGCAGATCTTTCTATTCAGCCCTGTGCTGACTCGCCCAGTCTCCTGGAATCCCCCAGCCCCTGTCACTCAAACTCCAGACAAGGAATACACAACCTAGCAGAGGCAGGCTTGGATGGTTAGACAAGAAAATACCTACTTTCTAAAAGTGGTATTTTCAAAACAGAATGTTAAAACCAACTTCACTAAAAGATGCATTTTATCATTCTGAGGTCAGGCATACTAAACTCGAATTTCTACCTAGTTCCCTGAGTCAGTTAGGATTATGGGATGTAATAATCAAACTGCCCATTCTGGCCTATGGGGAATAGGTAGCCTTGCAATAGTGAAAAACGAAAATGGCTGTAATTCTCTATTAGGACATGCAACACACACATCAGGGCATGTCCTACCTTATACTTACAATGAACCCTGCCCTTTGGCCTACCATAGGCGTGTCTGATATGAAAAAACAGAAGGTTTAGGGACTGGCAAGTGGGTGCACTTGCCCAGTCAGCATGGCAGTACCAGACTGCACACAGGCTCTGCAATGGCAAGTCTTAGACACACTTTCACAGGCTGCTTCTGTGGGTGGCACAACCAGTGCTGCAAGCCCACTAGCAGCATTTGGATTACCAGCCCTGGGCACTCCTGGTGCAGTGTACTAGGGTCTGACAAGTAAACCAAATCAGCCAATCATGGAATCACTAATCCATACATCAATTTACAGTAGGGAGCACTTGCACTGTGGCACTGGATAGCAGTGGCACAGTGCCCAAAGCATCGAACACCAGCAAAAACACATGAGGCAACAGCAAAAAATGGAAGGGAGACCCACGCCAAGGTGCCAGGTCTAACATCCGTGATAAAATTACCGGACGGCGATAAAAATCTAAACCCAAACGTGAAAAAAGTTGCGATGGGCCCAACTGCGATAAAAAATTCAGCGATAAGCAGTGCCAGGCCAGCAAGTCCCACAAGTCAGGCGGAAAAAAGCACTATAAAAGCGGCAACAAAAAACACAATCAAAACACAAACAACTGCGAAGCACCATGGAGGTAGCCGGAGCAAGTACAGAGGACAACCAGAACCCCACAAGCCCCACGGAGTACCAGCCTGGGACCACCATTGGAGAGACGGTGGCAGGAGTTGGGGGACCGGACACTGCACAACATGACCTGAGCCAACAGCAACAGGATGAGTAACGACCAGGGACTGGGGGACGGGGGGAGATGGGTACAATGGCATACATGCACAATTAAGTATGGCACATCTGCGGACAAACCATGCCCAATAGTCACAACTCTGACCAAGAGTCCAATTTACCAAAATCTGCAACATCTCAGCACTGTATAAGCACAGAAGTGAAAGGCACACCGCCTGAAAGGGATAAGGGCCAGCCAAATCAGAGCTGAAGGGGCAACTCACCCACAATGCAGCACACACACATAAGAATCAGAGCACTTCAACATTGACAACAATGTGGTACAAACTGCAACACTTTCACAACAGAACAGAGGACACAACTGCTGCCGCTTGTGTGTAGAAAATGGCCATTCGCATTTGGCATAGCAGGAAACTGTGAAATGATAATGTGCAAGTACAACCTCACATCCGTGATGGTGTAGAAATGTCAACTGTCCCGCATCAACTAGGCATCTCCTCACAAACAGTCACAATGTACATTGTCATGCAGTCTGTTAGTAAACTTGTACAATGCTTGAACATACATTTGAACACAATGTCAATCTGCATCTCCCCTTCACATTGCAGAGGGAGAATCAACACCTGCTGCAGACCCAACAACTCAGCACTGATGATGAAGAGGACCTCCCCAACATCAACATTGACACCCTCCAACAGCTCATGGACAGCTCTGGCACTCCAACTCCAGGAGCAGGGCAGCCCAGCTGCATCGAGGAGACCCCACTCCCTGCACAGACCACACAGAAGGAAGCACCCACCACCACGGCTGTCTACCAGGACCCCCGCAACCAACACATGGCATTCCACCGCCATGTGTTAGGGTGCCAGGAGAAGATGGCCCATCAGCTGTGGGTGAGGTTCGACCTCATGGCAGCCAAACTAGATGCCATATGTGGGTGTCTAAGTCCCATCAGGGACCACTTACAGACCTTAACGGACACCAACTGTCTGCTCCTTGCTCTCCACCAATCCATGGCTGACATCGCTGGAGTCATGACTCTGCGCCAAGAACAACTGTCTAGTCAGAGTGGCTCCAGCGATGTCAGCCGGGAGTTGGGACACATAAGGAGAATGATGGAGAGCTTGGAGCGGACGCAGGCGTAAAGAATGTTTGCCACGGCTGCACACCAGCGAGATGTAGCTGTGATCTTCGATGCCCTGCAGATCCTCGTCATGGCATTGCCGCCACAAGGCCTGGCGAGGATGAATGCTACTGCTACTACTCCATCCACATCACCGCCCCCTGAAGTGGCAGTGCCACACAGTGTGGCAGACATTCCACCTCTGGCCCCTGATGTGTCACTACCACACAGTGATGCAGACCAAACACCACCACCCACATGTGAGGCACCTAACACATAAGAGAACGAGGTTGATGATAAATCTGGCTTTGTGGTAAGAATGAAGTGGTAGCATTCATCTCCGCCATATGGCCTGTTTCAGCTTGGTTCTGCCCTCTGCATCATGCCCTGGAATAACACCTTCCACTGTCCCCCGATACACTAAGCGACACTCACCTTGGACCTTGACATGGACTGCCAATTTTTGTTTGGTTACCAATGGCACAGCAATCGCACTGCGGACTGTAGTCTTCCACTTCCGATGGACTTGTCAATCCCTAAAGGACTCTGGCTAGCCCTACATGGGGCAACAATGCAAAGTGGGGGTTGCATGGCCCTGTACTGGTCCAGCTGCAACACTCCACTGAATGTGAATACAACATTCTAATTCACACAGATGTGTCATGGCTATGATCAATCAAGTTGGAAAGTATGGATGAATGTAGGGACAGTGATTCCACAAAAAAGGTACTCCCTGGGTAATGCTATCAATGCGCATGTATGGCTGTGACCCAGGTAGGCGTGTGACGCACATTGTCATTCAAATCAACACTCATCACAGTTGAGTACAAGTGAAGGTGCATAGACTTTATTAGCATATGCGTGTCAGTACGGGCAAGATAAGTGCCACAAATGCAGACCAATGCAGCACTATGTCAGAATGAGGAACGTTGCCAAGCTCCGCTGTCCACTCCGGGGGAGTGCCTCACCTTTCACAGGTGTGTGTTAACCCGCGTTGTTGTCCGCTCATGTATTCGGAGTCCAGCCGAATGCAGCCATGTCCACTGTTGTCGTGGGATATGTGACCAGATCTCCAAGATGCAACAAGGTGTTGGAACATGTGCAATGGGTTCCAATCTGTTGTGGCTGCAGGCACGTAGTTACTCGTCCATGAAAGCGATTGCAGCTTCGTAGGCTATCATTTCCAACATGAGGTCGTTGTCGACTTCATCAAACAGGACAACGAGGCGATCCATTAGCAGGTCCGGACAGATGTGCTGCGTTCACCCCCTTTCACCAATTAGCACTACAGCCCAATAGGGGAGCGGTTCAATGTGGTAACTGCACACGAGGAGTTGTGCAATCTTCCAGGTCCAGCTGCCAGCATGTACGCCAAAATTCAAGGCATCCCATAAACGGGTATCACGGTGACACTCCTGGTTGTGGGCCAACAGGGGGCGCACACACTTGTCAAAATTCAGTTCATCTACCGTCCTATTGGATAGGCAGACATCCATGGACCACTCGAATATGCACGATCGACAATGCAATACAGGATGAACGCAGGTGACGTTGGCAAGGTGCAAGCTTAGCCGGTAACTGATCCGCAGCACTGTCAATGGCAGTGTCCCCAGTAAATGCAGCATACGTGCACGGTATAGTTCCACGTGACAGGGGTTGTGCCTGTGTCCGGGATGTTCTGCCACTGTGGCTCTGGTTGAGGCAGCGCTGTTCTAACCTGCGCCAGTTCTGTGGAGGAAATGCCACAGCTCGGAGTTGTTTTAGTGTGCAACGGTTGTACGCCTGGGATGGTGTGGGAGTAAGTCTGAAGGCCATTCCATGCAAGATAACTTCGAGCAAGGACTTCTGTGTGTGGGGTGTGTATACGTTGGTCTTTCGTCGGACTGTGCGTAGTGTGGGAGTCATCATCAGCTGCTATAGTATCTGTCAAGGGGTGCAGGGGCACATGCAATTCCGAGGTCGGAGGTGCAGATGTGCTTCCGCCTGATAGTTCAGACAAAGGAGCTTTCATCCCTAATGTTAGTTTGTCATTTGCTTGCATTCAGGAAATGTGATGTGGCTTGTTAGGGGTGGGGTGGGATGTGTGCGACTTTGGGATTCATGTTTGAATGTGGAATGTGGCAAATGAGCGGCATCACTGTGTGTTACGTTGCCTCACAGCTGCTCCTCCCTCCCCCTGAGCCTTTTTACTTGTGTACGCTGCGCGGTTGCCTCTCTTGCACTCCTACTGCACACCATTGTCATGCCTGTCTGCGCATGTCCACAAGCCTGACAACGACACTGTGATGTTGTCCGTTGAAGGTGGGCGGCCACGTGAGTGTAGGCATATGGTAAGGATAGGACGGAAACAGATGTAGAGTTCATGCCTGGCTGAACTCGCGCTACGATTAAGGCTAGACATTTGGCTCATGCTGTGGCAATACAGATACACACAACACTTGGCATGTATGAGCCAAGGCCCTCCAGGTGCATGCTACATTGCAACATTGTCGATTGCGGGCTGAGTGGCACCGACACTACAACAGAGGCACACGCATTAGTTACTTCCTTGTCCAGGCCAGAACTGAACCACGCCCAGAGCCCCTGGCAAATTCTTCACACCCCTATGCTGGACTGGCGTACGCTGGACCAGCCCACTCCGCATACGCTTACAAGGGGGGGCGACAAAGCTACATGCACGAGGTCTTCCCCACTGCCTGAGGTAACATGGTTGCGTCCACTGTCCACAACACTACAAACACCAGCAGTATATGTCCACATGGACATGTCTGTGTTCTGCATACTCAAGTCTGTCCAGCACATCACCGCCACACTTGCCATTGTGTACATTCTTATTTATGGGTGACTTGCCTCCTTCACACATACTTGGTTCCCACCTCTCCCCACATTCTGCAATTGTGTGGCTGAGGGGCCATGCCATTTTCGGAAGGTCAGCTGTCTTGTTCTGCGCTACCTCGGTGGTAGTCCGGGGAAAGGGGGTCGGGGGGGGGGGGCTGGGGGCATTGTGGCCCTCTTGGGTCTCCGAGCTGCATGATCAGTAGCTCCATGATATGTGTTGGTCTTCAGATGTGTCTCTGGGATGGGCTCCCTTTCATACTCCAGTTTTTGGATCTCATCGCAGATCTGGCTGGTCGTTGAGAATATCGCAAATGGTGTTTTCGTGTGTTTTTGCACGGGAAATGCCTACTCTGCATATCATTAGCGTTAGTTGTGCTCTCATCCCTGGCGATGTTTTTTGCGGAAGCTATAACTGAAAAACTGGCGATATCGGCAGTTTGCACCCGCTTGAGAATGGGGCAATAAATCTATTGCCACTTTTGAGGCACTAAAGTACCAATAAATCTGCGATATGTCCTTGAGAATATGCCCCAGAGATGGGAATTTGTTATATGAGTTGGCGCTTTGACCTCCTTGATGTTGTCCCTGGCTCCAATTTCAAACATTTGGTCTATACCTTGTTTACACTATGGTAGAAAGCTGCCTTAATATTGGATGTTTGTCCGCTCAGTGTCTGTCTTTACAGTCTATGGAGCTGGTCTGTTGTTTGCACAGATTATTTTCTCAAGGTCTTCAAGATAATGTGGTTTTGTTCTTTGCTTTGTCCCTCTTACATTTTCTCCTATATGTATGACCTGATTGCTACTTGTACAGCTCTCCGACACATTGAAGGGTCATGTTCACGTTATATAAAATCTGCAAATAAATAAAACTATCCGGAGATTCATCTTCATCTACAGAACTCCATCTGCTGCATACCATTCTAAGAGGGCTACATACACAGGGTCACTAATGTATGGCCCGGATACTACACATTTACATAAGTAATTGTTCTTTCTTTCAATCTGAATGCTCTTTTGTTTATTCTGCATGCATAAGAGAACTTTGGTTTTTGAAAACTGTCAAAGTAGGTCCATGGAAAAAAAACATACACTTGGGAGGGAGTTGGACGCGGTGCTTCTTTAACAGATGAGAATTAAACCCTACAAGCACATTCCGTTCGCTTTCTGTGAACTCCAGTGGTTGCCTGCTAAATGATAAAATTAGTACACAGCGTTCTGAATATAAATCACAGCACAGCTTGAGAGAACTTGCTTTCAGAAAACACTGTCATTAGCCTGTGTAGCAAAAATGCTAGAAACAGCCAGGTGTCTACGACTGTAGGGAAGGGGGGCGGCGAGAAGCAGCAACCTCATGTAGGTTGCCACAGGTCACACGTCTTCCTAGACAACAGAACTCCCCCACATTCTGAGTCATTAGGCAGAGGAACACCCAGACCTCACATTTACATGGAAACGTCACAAGAAATGCACTTGAAGCCTAATAACTGTGTGCCTTGCTACTTTCCAAAGATGTCTGAAGGCTGCGGGTCTGCCTTGAAAGAATGCACCTGGTTGTCTGGTATTGATGTGATTTCTGGCCGAGGAATGGCAGCCCCTGGATAGACTGAAAGGACCTCCCTGTGATAATAATGCCTGCCTGCTTATCTTCTTACTAGCACAACTGTGGAGGTGAACTCTGGAAACAAAGTGGACCACCCAGGATTTTCACTCATGCAAAGGTCTTGCTTGAGAACCAATGTGGCAACACAGCAAGTCAAGCTGGAGACATGTGTGAGCATCCAACCTCCTGTAAACACAGGGGCACATGGGAAAAAATCTGAGAGAGCTCTTTCCATGCAAAGCTAAGATTGAAGAGGTTCGAATGACTCGTTCTAACTCAGGCTTCTCCAAGGAGCTGCTGGTAAGCTATAGGTAGCTCTCCAACTCTTTGCAAGTAGCTCTCCTATGTGCAGCTCACCCACTAGATTAGGAGCTGCTGGTAAGCTATAGGTAGCTCTCCAACTCTTTGCAAGTAGCTCTCCTCTGTGCAGCCCACCCACTAGATTAGGAGCTGCTGGTAAGCTATAGGTAGCTCTCCAACTCTTTGCAAGTAGCTCTCCTCTGTGCAGCCCACCCACTAGATTAGGAGCTGCTGGTAAGCTATAGGTAGCTCTCCAACTCTTTGCAAGTAGCTCTCCTCTGTGCAGCCCACCCACTAGATTAGGAGCTGCTGGTAAGCTATAGGTAGCTCTCCAACTCTTTGCAAGTAGCTCTCCCCTGTGCAGCCCACCCACTAGATTAGGAGCTGCTAGTGAGCTATAGGTAGCTCTCCAACTCTTTGCAAGTAGCTCTCCTCTGTGCAGCCCACCCACTAGATTAGGAGCTGCTGGTAAGCTATAGGTAGCTCTCTAACTCTTTGCAAGTAGCTCTCCTCTGTGTAGCCCACCCACTAGATTAGGAGCTGCTGGTAAGCTATAGGTAGCTCTCCAACTCTTTGCAAGTAGCTCTCCTCTGTGCAGCCCACCCACTAGATTAGGAGCTGCTGGTAAGCTACAGGTAGCTCTCCAACTCTTTGCAAGTAGCTCTCCTCTGTGCAGCCCACCCACTAGATTAGGAGCTGCTGGTAAGCTATAGGTAGCTCTCCAACTCTTTGCAAGTCGCTCTCCTCTGTGCAGCCCACCCACTAGATTAGGAGCTTCTGCCTAATTGAGTTAATTCACACATACCAAAATTGAGAGTGTGTATTTCAATCAACCAATGAAGGATTTATAACGCGCAGCAAATCACCCGTGAGGGTTTCAAGGCGCTGGAGACCCGTTTATCTAAGACGCAAATGTATGTATCTTCAGAACTTGTACGATGATGTTTAGAGAAAACCAGCTGAAGTTCCAAAATGTATTTAAAGCTGACATTTGAGTGACATATGGTGTGGCGTTGGGAAGCCTTTTTACTAATATTACTTTGGTGAAAGGGGCATTGGAGCTATGGCTGTTATGAATTACCCGTACAGAGGCATTCAGAATTAACAATCCCTTTTGTACATCACTGCAGACAATCCTGAAGGACGGACTGAGGTGATCAATGCTAGTAATTCTGTATTGCGTGGTCACTAATATAATCAGGTCTGATGTGGTCACTATTAAAATACTAATAATAAAAGAAGCTTGGAATGATTTTCACTGAATATAAGTATCTTCTGTTACAGAAAAGGGTGGAGACACTTGCTCTAACACCACAATAATATCAAATGGGAGAGTAGGTAATTATTGACACGATTTAAGGTATAATAAAACAAAATTGAGAGTGTGTAGTGGAAATAGATGACTAGAGTGAAGTGACACTTAAAAAACTAGGCAACAAAAATCTAAATAAATCCATCCACCATGACAGAAAAAGAAAAAAAACTGTTTAGGGCGAAGTCTGTTTGCTAAAGACATCTTTGGGACATTCAGAAAGCTTCCCTGGGGATGCATTTCGTTTGTTGCTTAACATTGGCTTTATGGTTTGTAACTCACATTTTCTGGCCTTCTATTTGCCTGCTTTATTTGTTTTTGGCTGTCCAGAGTGAGTTTGTCTCTCCCAAGGAGCAAAACCTTTTCACTTTATCACACTACTTTTTTTTGTATTCTTCCACAAGTGCTCCTATCTGTAAACAGGCCCCTAAATCTTGATTTATAATGTCACGTTTGCTGTACATTCAAAAACAGAGGTCAAATGTCAGGCTCTGTCTTCGGAGAGAGCTTAGCATTTACTTTTCTTTTTCTGACTTCAAAGTGAGAGGATTTATGTGACAATCTAGCTCCTGGGGGGTAGGAAAGGTTTTTTTTCTAGCACACAACATGTGCAAGTATCTGTAAACTGTATAGTTTTATTAGTTAAACTCTATGTCTGTGCAAATGTAATGCCCATTTCAATTGAAAATGTGTACTCTGTAATGGCAGAGTGATACCATACCATGCATACTCCACTGTACTCCACTCCACTCTGCACTACTCCACACCACTGCATTCTACTCTGCACCACCGCACTCTTCTCCACTGCTCTTTGCATCATTCTAGTCTAGGCCACTCCACTCTACTCTGCACATCTCCACTCTACTCTACTCTGCAAGACTGTACTCTACTCCACTGCGCTCTATGCCAATACATTATACGCCAATGCACTCTACTCTGTACTACTCAACTCTACATCCCTGCACTCTACGCCAATCCACTATACACCACTGTAATCTACTTTGCACCACTGCACTCAACGCTACTTTACTCTATGCCATTACATTCTAAGCAACTCTACTCTATGCTATTGCACTTTACCCTGCACCACTCCACTCTAGCTCTGAAACAATCTACTCTATGCCACCTTACTCTTTTTTTTCCATTTAAGATTGTGTTTATTAAGTTTTTGATAAGCATGGTAAAGTACATGGAGATACAATCGGAAAAAAACAGTAACCCACATTGACCAGACCCCCCCCCCCCCCCCCCCCCCCCACCGCACCCCCGCCGGCATATCAAATAACGTTACATTGATCAGTTGGTGGATCCTGAGCATCACAGACATATTTAAGTAGTACATTATGAACAAAAGCAAAGGATGGAGTTCCAATGTCAGGCTATCAACGTCCAAGCACAGAGTAGCATGTAATCAATCAAATTATCACAGGTCAGGATGGCTTAGCAAATATACAGTAAGTGAGGCCGAAAAATCTTTGGGGCACGAAGCCTCGGGTAGCTCCTCCGCATAGGACCCCAGCTGGTCTCTGCAATACAGCAAATCATGGATCCATTTTTTGACAGTGGGAGTAGTTTTTGCCCCCCAATTCTGCGCTACAGCCCTTTTAGCCAGCAAGGTCGAGACCGCAACAATGTGCCGGTTGCAGGGCTTTAGACTCTTCACGCTACCTAGGAGGCAAACGTCCGGATCACAGCGCACAGGTTCCAGCAAAATATCAGTAAGCACGCTCTCCACCCTGGACCAAAATCCAAATATACTGGCACACATCCATGCCTGATGCAGAAAATCGGCATCTGCCTGCCCACACCTCATGCAATTAGCGGTTTCCCACAGAGCAAACCTACAGAGTTGCAGTGGAGTATAGTATAGTTGGTGCAAAAACTTAAAGTGGATCATGCAAAGGTTACAGTTCGAAGTGAGGCGCCCAGTTAGCGCACAGCAGAGCTGCCATTGTTCAAGCGTTAGTGTGGACCCAAGTGCTGCACTCCATCTAAGATAAGAGGAGTGTTCCCCTGGCTCCCTCTCCCGCAGCGATGCATCATAGAGCCTGGTGATTAGGCCCTTTCTCTCTGCTCCAGCCAGCACCACCTGCAGTGCCAGCAAAGTTTTAGGTTTCGTCGGATAAGTCGGGTAGATCACCTTAACTGCTTGCCGTACTCTAACATATATAAACCCTAACATAAAGCCACAACTCTGACCCCCCTGCACGTCCTGCAGCGACCAAAACTGGCCCTGTTTATACAGGTCCCCCATCTGAGTGATTCCGCCAGCCGCCAGCTCCTGTAGTGCAGGTTTCTCCCGCGCCGCCGAGATATCAGGGTGTGCAGCCGGTGGCAGCGCCGGGCAATATAGATAGGCAAGCTGGGATCTGTTGGCTAGAGCCCTCCAGGCCCATGCAGTTATCGTGTGCAAGTATCTGTAAACTGTATAGTTTTATTAGTAAAACTCTATGTCTGTGCAAATGTAATGCCCATTTCAATTGAAAATGTGTCCTCTGTAATGGCAGAGTGATACCATACCATGCATACTCCACTGTACTCCACTCCACTCCACTCTGCACTACTCCACACCACTGCATTCTACTCTGCACCACCGCACTCTTCTCCACTGCTCTTTGCATCATTCTAGTCTAGGCCACTCCACCCTACTCTGCACATCTCCACTCTACTCTACTCTGCAAGACTGTACTCTACTCCACTGTGCTCTATGCCAATACATTATACACCAATGCACTCTACTCTGTACTACTCAACTCTACATCCCTTCACTCTACGCCAATCCACTATACACCACTGTAATCTACTTTGCACCACTGCACTCAACACTACTTTACTCTATGCCATTACATTCTAAGCAACTCTACTCTATGCTATTGCACTTTACCCTGCACCACTCCACTCTAGCTCTGAAACAATCTACTCTATGCCACCTTACTCTTTTTTTTTCCATTTTAGATTGTGTTTATTAAGTTTTTGATAAGCATGCTAAAGTAGATGGAGATACAATCGGAAAAAAACAGTAACCCACATTGACCAGACCCCCCCACCGCACCCCCGCCGGCATATCAAATAACGTTACATTGATCAGTTGGTGGATCCTGAACATCACAGACATATTTGAGTAGTACATTAGGAACAAAAGCAAAGGATGGAGTTCCAATGTCAGGTTATCAACGTCCAAGCACAGAGCAGCATGTAGTCAATCAAATTATCACAGGTCAGGATGGCTTAGCAAATGTACAGTAAGTTAGGCCCAAAAATCTTTGGGGCACGAATCCTCGGGTAGCTCCTCCGCATAGGCCCCCAGCTGGTCTCTGTAATACAGCAAATCGTGGATCCATTTTTTGACAGTGGGAGTAATTTTTGGCCCTTTTAGCCAGCAAGGTCGAGACCGCAACAATGCGCCGGTTGCAGGGCTTTAGACTCTTCACGCTACCTAGGAGGCAAACGTCCGGATCACAGTGCACAGGTTCCAGCAAAATATCAGTAAGCACGCTCTCCACCCTGGACCAAAATCTAAATATACTGGCACACATCCATGCCTGATGCAGAAAATCGGCATCTGCCTGCCCACACCTCATGCAATTAGCGGTTTCCCACAGAGCAAACCTACAAAGTTGCAGTATAGAATAGTATAGTTGGTGCAAAAACTTAAAGTGGATCATGCAAAGGTTACAGTTCGAAGTGAGGCGCCCAGTTAGGGCACAGCAGAACTGCCATTGTTCAAGCGTTAGTGTGGACCCAAGTGCTGCACTCCATCTAAGATAAGAGGAGTGTTCCCCTGGCTCTCTCTCCCGCAGCGATGCATCATAGAGCCTGGTGATTAGGCCCTTTCTCTCTGCTGCAGCCAGCACCACCTGCAGCGCCAGCAAAGTGTTAGGTTCCGTCGGATAAGTCGGGTAGATCACCCTAACTGCTTGCCGTACTCTAACATATATAAACCCTAACATAAAGCCACGACTCTGACCCCTCTGCACGTCCTGCAGCGACCAAAACTGGCCCTGTTTATACAGGTCTCCCATCTGAGTGATTCCGACAGCCGCCATCTCCTGTATTGCAGGTTTCTCCCGCGCCGCCGAGATATCGGGGTGTGCAGCCGGTGGCAGCGCCGGGGCATATAGATAGGTAAGATGGGATCTGTTGGCTAGAGCCCTCCAGGCCCATACAGTGCACAGGACAGGGTTGATTTTGGTTCTGGGGCTACCCATCCCCACCGAAAGGGTTGCCGCCTGCAGCGGTAATGGGAGAACAGCATCGGACTCTATCGCAGTACGAGGCTGGAACCGTTGCGGAATGTGCCAATAGTGCGCAAACAGCATCTGCGCACAAAGGTAGTACAACCGCAAGCCAGGAGCCTCAAAACCGCCACGGTCGAATGGTTGCACCAAGACATCCCAACTGAATCTGGGCTTCTTACCACCCCATACGAATTTGAGCAATGCCGACTGAAGTGTCTTGAACAGCACAATGTTCAGCTTAATCGGGATGTTTACAAAGAGATAAAGAAGTTTGGGCAGGATAGCCATTTTAATAACAGCAATTCGATCGGCAAGTGAAAGAGGCAAGCGAGCCCACCGCTCCGTCTGCTCAGTGATCCGTGTGATAACTCGGCCATAGTGCTAAGAGATAACCCGTATTCCACATAACTCTACGCCACATTACTCTACTCTGCACCATCCACTCTATGCTACTGCACTCTACGCTACTCTACTCTACTCTAAATCACTGCACCCTATGCCACTGCACTCTACTCTGCACCACTGTACTCTACGCCACTGCTCTCTATGCCACTCTACACCACTGCACTCTACAACACTCCACTCTTCAACAATGCACTCTACGCCACTGAACTCTATGCCACTCTACTCTGCACTGCTGCATTTATGCCAATGCTCTCTATGCCACTACACTCTATGCCACTCTACTCTACATCACTTCACTCTATGCCACTGCACTCTGCAGTGCTCCATGCCACTACATTCTGCACCACTCTCTGTCAATGCACTCTACGCCGCTGTACTCTACTCCACAACACACTACAATGCACATCTCAAATCTACAGCACTGCATTCTATAACGCCACATTGTACGCTGGTGAAATCTATACTGCTACACTCTATGACAGTATACTCTGCAACACTTTATGCCAGTTCACTCTACTCTACTGTATGCCACAGCACTGTACACCACTCAACGCCACTGCACTCCATTTCACACCACTCTGCACCAGTGCACTCTAGGCCACTGCACTGTATGCCACTCTACTCAGCACCACTCTACTATATACCATTACACTTTATGCCAATGTACTTTGTGCCACTCTACAATGCTGCACTCTACAACACTTTACTCTGCACCACTGCGCTCTATGACATTGTACTCTACACCACTCTACTCTGCATCGCTCCACTCTACGCCAATGCACTCTGCAGCACTCCATTCTATGGTTCTATACTCCACTGTGCACCACTGCAAGCCACTGCCACTCTATGCCACTCTACTCTACATCACTTCACTGTATGGTATTCTACGAGACTCCATTCTATGTTACTTCAATACACGACACTTTAAGCCACTTCACTCTACTGCACTGTACTCCACTCATCACCATTCCCCTCCATGACACTCCATGCCACTCTCCCCTACACCAAACAGCAGGCACGCTTGTGTACAGCATGGCTAAAACACATTTGCAAACTCAATAGCTCTTGCATAGGCCAGACCTATTGACTTTGCCAAGGTTTGTTTGTAATATTGTTTTCCTTCTTTGGGAAAGGCTTTAAAGATTATCACCCTCAACCAAATACCAGCATCTACTTGTGCAGGTGTGGTATTCTATCTGTTATAACCTTCAACATCCAGGATCATGAAGAGCAAGGTATGAACTCCCACAAAATGAGCAAACCAGTGTTTGTTAAATAAAAATGATGGGCCTGATTAAGAGTACAACGTACATGGAACTTCCGTACCAGCGTTGGCAGTCCGACAGGCCCCACCGCACCGATCCAACTGCCTGATCACAAGGTTTGTGGTGAGACCACTGCTATTCCGCTTCCAGACTGGCGCTCCGCCAAAAGCTGAGCTCCCGCGGTGGTGTTGATTGTGGCAGGCAATGACGCCTTGCCCATTACAACCTGCCTTTCCACCGAGCTTTTCATGGCGAGGACACCACCATGAAACGGATGGTGGAAAGGCAGATTTTGGGGGTGAATTCATGTCTACAGAGTGAGTGTGTCCTGGAGACATGTTCATGGTGATACCTATGTGTGCCCCATGCCACCTTCATGGTAGTGCGCACTGTTTCTCCTGCAGACAAATGTGCAGGGAAACAGTGCACCCAACCGCCCAGATACATTGAAGCATGGCCGTCATTGGCTGCTGCTCTTTCCTAGAGCCGCAGCACACTGCTGCCACAACACCACCTGCTTGGTAGTAAAATCGTAATGCGACGGTCAGGATACCGCCCGCTTGGTGGTGTGCTCCCGACCGCAATAATTGCGGTCCGGCAGGCAGGTTGCCAAAACCATAATCGGCCCCTACATCATTAAGAAAGCCTGGACTTATCACTGGCAACAATGGAACAAAACAGCAGGCTTTTCTGCAAGGATACACGAGTACAATATGTATGCATGAAATTACCAAGGCCATAGGGTTAATGGAACTTTAACAATTTTAAATGTTAAAGTGCGTGCATCAAAGAACACAAAGTGCCAGTGCAAGTCAATTGACAAGGGTGACTGGGCCCTTGAGGTCTTTACATGCAGGTTGCAATGGCACATTGGTCAGACAGTTTTCTTCTTACTTCAATGAATTTATGGAAGTCAGCCGATGAAGGCAGGATGCTGTGAGGTGCAATGGTCCCAAGGTCAGATACCTGCAATGTAGGGTTCTGTGGAGCTTTGGGGCCAATGGCAGCAAAACAGCCAAACCCTAAAACATAGCAGCTGAGGTCAATTTACTGCTGGAATGATTGTGCCACATTTACCCAGTTTGTAGTTTACCTTCAGGCTTAGAAGTAATTATAGCACTCAAGACAATCCAGTGGATGATGGTGGGTACCTTCTCTGTGAGGTGCTACAGAATTTTCTTTTTTTGTAATGATAGACTTTGAGAGAGATGAACCAGGAAATCTTGTGCACCAAGGTCGTGCTTTTTTCCAGTATCCTTGGCACAATTATGTCTCAGAGCAGGGTTTATAGTCGAACTCATTGGTTGTGGCGTGTTCTTTTGGCCTCGTTGTGCAGGGTGAAGACATCACATTCCTGGTACATGCATTTGGGGTAGAGAGTTTCCTTTCCCTCCACGTTGATGGCATCGGTGTATCCGTCGCCGTGTCAGCTTCACATGAATGGATACAGAAGATGGATGCAAAAGGATGTCAAACGTGGACAAGGGTTCACCTTTGTGGATGCTGACAATAGCCCATGCCTTCCCTACATTTCTGATGTATTAATGCACAAGTGGCTGACGCAGGATCTGTGGGTGAATAAGGGAGGGATCAAAGAGAGACAGAAAGACAGCAACTCCTCCTTCCATCTGGTCAAGCTCTGGATAATGGCTTCTTCTTTGGTTCAGATGATCTTAGGTAGATATTCTTGGGACACCCTGAGAAAGACTATAAGTTAAAGAAACAACGGCCATTAAACAACAGTGATCTCAGAAATGTTATAGTCTATAGCACTCAGACAAAATAATGTACTAGTTCCCATGCTGGCAATAGTGATGATAAGCCAGCAGCGAAGACCTGGACACAGTCCCAGCACCCTGGGAAACTGGTAACTAAAGGGAAAACAGAAGACAGCACAGGCAGGAGATGCTGAAGACTGTAGAGTGCTGAAAAGAAAGTACTTTCAGGGGCAGGAGATGAAAAGAGGACAAAGGAGTAGATAGGGAGCAAACAAAAAAGTTGCAGATTGGGAGGCTGGGTGTGAACTAGTTCTGTAGTGAAATGCAAGAGACAGTCAAGACACATTTCCTGGAGCCATGTTTTTTTCATAAAGTTTCTTATACTGCTTCTGTCATTCTTGCACCGGAACGCCTTGTGGTGACCCAGAAGTGACACTGTTCTTTCCTTTTGGGTTGACCATGTTTGTAGTTCTTATTCCTGCAATGCAATTTCCATATACCTGTTTTCGTAATTGCCAAGTTGGATCTATAGGAAGACAAGTTGTACACCTGACTCACTGCATTTGGGTCCTAACAAATAGGGGCTTTTTAATCCACAGACCATTACTTGATAACACCATTTCCTGGAAGAGTAGAAATATGTCTACACCTGTCCTAGATGGCTGCCTCTCCAGTGTATGCTATCTGAAGTTCCCAAACCAATATTAAGTTTACCTTTCTTCCTAAGATATCATATTCTGTCTTAGGGATATATGAGAAGTCTTGGGCTCGCAAAGTATTTGTCAAAATGCATTAATTCCTTCATTTTTATATGTTTTATTAACTTTATTTATAGAACATTTTCATTACATCATAACATTTCCATGGTAAGTGCAATCGGGTATATTTAGTACATTGTCTAGTACACATATATTAGCATCAATTCCGCAGTGATGCCTGCGTTAATGCGTCTCGGGGGGCTGCAACCCCATCCCCGCACGGCTATTTGGATCCAAAATACCAATGTGAGCCTAGCTCCAACAATGCATTAATTCCTTTATTTATTTGTTTTATAATCACACATTTCTATTAATTTTTGTACGGGATTTTGCTTTTTCCTTCAGGATCTTTCTCAAGAAATTGGAATCTAAGAGGACTTATGGAGGCTCCTATCTCAACTCTGATTCTTGGTGGTTTTGGTGCCTTTATTATCAACATTAGTCTTGCCTCTCCACTACAATCAAGAACCATTAAGGTTACCAAGGAGGTTTTTCCCTTTGTTGTTTTTTCTTTCTAGGGGCCCTCTTGAGGAGATACTTGACACTGTTCACATATGTATTAAAGTGCACGTTTTCACCATGGCTACGGGGAGGAGTCGCTCTTTCCTCTGGCAATCAAAAAGGAAAGAAGAGTGACCTTCTTTGAGTCAAGTACTTGACAGATTTCCACACTAAAGGCTTTCTTGGCCTGTCCCTATCAGGGATCATGTTCAGGATTTGGAATAAGAGTTACAACAGTCCATTTGAAGTGTCAGATTTAAACCAGACCTTATTTTTAAGGTCTTCAAAAATCACAATAATTCTTACTGGGGCCTCTGTTTTTTTATGGGATCCTGTTTGATTAAGGGAACTTTTACATTCCCTAATGAAGCATTTTGCCTTCTGCCAATGACAATTTCCACCAGATCGAGTGAAGGTAGGGTTCCTAATAAGTTATCTTACTGGACAGGACTTGGTTTGAACTACATCTTTGGTTACGACCTAAGATCCTTGCTTGGATAGTTATATCTTCTTATTCGCTTTTAAGAAGATGTTTAAACGTCCCAATTTGGGGATATTAAGCAAGATGGGATGGATATATCGACAAATGGCAATCATTTTTCGCCAATTGACAGCAGAAATATCTTGTGCTGAGAGGACCCAAATAGCACTGTTTCATTGCATATTGAGAGAGGAAGTTGAGCGAGTTAGTCCATACTCATTTTTCAGCTTATTTGAAATTATTGATGCTATACTGTTAATTAAATATAGATTATTGGAACGATATAAGGAAAGAAAGTCGTCTTTCGATGGCCCTGGTGGGTCCTTCAGAATGCAACACCTTTGCAGAACCGAAAGCCATGCAGATTTTTCTTTTCAAGAAGAAACTATGCAAGTAGAACAACTGTAGGTAACCTAACAGTGGATGAGACAGAACTTCAGTGTAAAGTGGTATGTTTATATTTTGGTATTCCGCACACATGATTGTACATGTCAAATTCATTCTCAGAAGGAATTGAAAAAGAAAAAGGAGCTTGTGTATAATGGTTTCCTTATAGTGGATCTTTAATGAATGGCTGAATGTCGGGATTTTTAAAGCGTGCAGCTACTCCTGGGAGTGTCCTGGCACTAGCTTGGAAAGTAAGAGGGTGTTAAGGGATTTGTTGGAGAGTAAAAAGCCAGGTCTTAAGTTGCTTTCTGAAAGACTGTTCATTGCCCATTTTGCGTAACTTAGCAGGCATGCTGTTCCAAGCTTGAGCGCTCAAGAGGAAGTAGGATCTGCCTCCGGTTTTTGCTACCTTTACCCTTGGAACTTTGGCGTAATGGCCAGGGATGAGCCCAGGGTTCTAAGGGGAGAGTAGAATTGAATCCTGGAGACAGATATTCAGGTCCAGACTGGTGCAAAGCCCTGTGCATAAGGGTCAAGGTCTTAAACAAGATCCTTTTTTTTAACAGGAAGCCAGTGTGGGTTCTTCAAATGAGACGAGATCGAGGCTCGCTTAGGTAATTGGAGAGCCAGTCTGGCCGCTGCGTTCTGAACAGTTTGCAATTTCTGCAGCAGGTAGTGTGGGAGTCCTGCATAAATGACATTGGCATAGAACAATCTGGACACCACTAGGACCAGCAGAACACTAATTCTTGCAGGTAGCGAGACAGTTTTCAGAAATATTTTTGCTGTTCACATAAGGAGTGGTCCTGACTGTCAATTGTTCCTTTTATGAATTGTCATGAAAGTGGATGATAGAAATGCCATGAATGTTCCAGTGTTGCTGGATAGTGGAGCATGTGGAATGTTTATTGACTAAGATTGGATCCTCAAAAATAATTTCAGTAGGAGAATGAAAGAGGTACCTAAGAAGGCCCCGACAGTTGTTGGCTCTTTATTTACTTCAGGAAACGGAGGCTTCAATGCCTTTACAAGGCTCTTTTGGAAACCATTAGAAGTGTTATCTGTGAATTTTTGAATTCCTTGGCTAACGAGGCACATCTATATTTGAACTGTTCTACTAAAACAATATATCATCAAAATTTTGCTGTGATCATTGTTATGCGTCTGGAGGTCACCCACTAAAGAGAAGAACGTTTATACAACAACTTCAAATCTAATTGTGGTTAATCGTGCATCTTTGCCACTTCAAGTTCTGCTTGCATTGCATCCAAAAAGCTATTTTGATTCCTATTACGAAATTACAAAAAAAAAGTACTGCAAATAACCGTTATTGAGCCATTTCATGCCGCAGAAGAGTTAACAGTGGGGGCCCGTAGTGGGCCCCTCTTTCCCTCTAGTCCTCAGTGTAGGGTTTTGGGGGTCACCTATGGTGCCCCACTACATATCCCTAGACCATGTGGCAGGCACTCCAATACTAAAAATACACTTTATAACCGCCTTGAAGGCGGTCGCATTATAATTCGTTATGCGGGACCACCGACAGCTTGCAATGGCGGTCGGGCATAAGACTGACCGCCATCGTAATCAGCCTCTTAATTCTTTGTTTTTTCTGTGAATTTCTAGGGTAAAATGTAAGCTAAGAACTTAGGTGGCATGGCTTTTCCCCCGAAGGACGTTACCTCCCTGGAAAGTAACACACAGGTAAGTACCATGCAAGCCACCTCAGGCAAAACATTTTTTTTATTTCAATGACATACTTACTATGCTGTTTAAAAATGAAGGATTTAAGGTTTAAGGCATGGATAAGGCTTAAGGAATGGGTAAGGGTAAGGGAGGGTATAGGTACAGGAAGGTATGGGGTTTTATGGTTATGGAGTGGATAGGTAAGAGGTTTTTCGGATTTAGATGAGGGTAGAGGTAAACAAAGGTTAGGGTTTTTTGGGAGATTTGTTTTTTTGAAAGGAGGGTTTAAGGGGGCCACAGCCCACAAAACAAAAAACTGCGAAAAAAAAGGAGATTTTTGGGCAGTTACCCCCAAAACAGAATAAATATATATATATTTACCTCTATAAATATATATATATATATAAGACAAATATATGTGCTTGTGTATGTGTGTGTATATATATATATTTCCATATATATAACTTGACGACAAAACGAAAGATTAAGGGCCAGATGTACGGCCTTTCTAAATTGCGACTTTCAATTTGCGCTCGATTGCAAGTTGCAAATTGCGAGACGCAATTTAGAATGTACAACCGTGTCAGAGACACTGATTGCGATTTCCAATGGGGTCACAAAATGCGAGGCTCATGAATATTAATAAGCCGCTTGCAATTTGCAACCCCATTTGGAATAGCTGGCCCTCTCAGGGATGGTGGCCTGCTGGGCTCAGCATACTTCCATGTCTGGGACTGCTTTTAAATAAAGCAGGTTTTTTTAAAATGCAGCCTGTTTTACTTAAAGGAAAAGGGGATGCATTTAAAAAGATAAATGAAACTTTTCGTTTCATGTTTTAAGGGCAGGCAGTGGTCTCTGGTACCAATGCCTGCCCCTCGAAAAATATTTTCCCCTGCATTTGCAAAGGGGAAGGGGTCCCCTGGGGACCCCTTCCCTTTTGCGAGGGTATTATTACCCTCTTGAAGGGGGTGGTAATTTGCGAGTGTTCTGCAACCGCAATTGCGGTCGCAAAACATTCATACATGGCTTTGGGGTCACTATTAGGAAGGAAGCGCCCCTTCCTAATAGCGACTCGCAAAATACAATTTTGCGTGTCACAATTTATTTGCGACTCTCAAAATAGTGTTTGTGCATGGCCCACAAGGAGTTAGAATGCGCGAACGGGTCACAAACCCGTTTGCGCATGCTAAATCCCACCGTACATCTGACCCTTAGATTTATACAAATAGAAAACTCCAAGCTTTTCAAGAGTTACATGTGGATGATCATAACTTAAAGACAAAACGGAGGTTTTAGATTAAAGTGAATTTTGCTAATAAAATATAGCGAATGGCAAAATTAAGGATGTGCATTCCATGTTTTGAACCGATCAGGTGCCTTGAAAAAGAGAAGTGTACATGAAACATGTGTCAGCTGGCTGTGAAGATGATTTGATGGCAATTTGAGAAGAATAAACATTGTGAAGGTACATTGATCAAAAATCGTTTCTCTGAGTTGGATGGACTATGATTTAAAAAAAATTATTGGATGTTTATGAAAAAATATTTTTGCTGGTATCTCATCACTTCTGAATTGCATCAAATTTTATGAATCAATACTACAATCTCCCTAATGGGTAACTGGAGATCTGGGAGGTGAAGCACCAGACTTTTTCTTGGTTTGCTCAATTACTTTTAGCAGTATGTATATATATATATATATGTTACCATGTGTTTGTCCATAAACGAAAGAGCACTCCACAGCAGACCGCTTCTTGACAAGCTTTATTCGTATGCAGGAGCAAGACACTGCTTGAGGTTGTACAGATTTTAGTGCCTAACGCGTTTCGAGTCTCCTGACTCTTGATCACAGGCTATCAGCGGCATCACGGGGCAAGCAGCAAATCACGGAGATTATATCCCTCAGGTGGGACCGCACAGGTGAGTGACATTTGACGCCGTGCACTATGGGATATGTAGTGCTGCTGCAGTTGTTGTAACCCATCAGTGGGTTTGCTCCGCTTGGCCACATTTCAACTTTTAACACGACCCTCCAGTGGGTTTCTGACAACCAGGCAGTTCAATCAGACATCCGCTGTGACCGCGATGAGGCTGCGAACAGTTCTGTGCCTCGGCGGCTCCATTTTGCATTGTAATGGCGGTGCTGCTTTCACGGCGGGACAGCCGTCATAATGTTACCATGTGTTTGTCCATAAACGAAAGAGCACTCCACAGCAGACCGCTTCTTGACAAGCTTTATTCGTATGCAGGAGCAAGACACTGCTTGAGGTTGTACAGATTTTAGTGCCTAACGCGTTTCGAGTCTCCTGACTCTTGATCACAGGCTATCAGCGGCATCACGGGGCAAGCAGCAAATCACGGAGATTATATCCCTCAGGTGGGACCGCACAGGTGAGTGACATTTGACGCCGTGCACTATGGGATATGTAGTGCTGCTGCAGTTGTTGTAACCCATCAGTGGGTTTGCTCCGCTTGGCCACATTTCAACTTTTAACACGACCCTCCAGTGGGTTTCTGACAACCAGGCAGTTCAATCAGACATCCGCTGTGACCGCGATGAGGCTGCGAACAGTTCTGTGCCTCGGCGGCTCCATTTTGCATTGTAATGGCGGTGCTGCTTTCACGGCGGGACAGCCGTCATAATGTTACCATGTGTTTGTCCATAAACGAAAGAGCACTCCACAGCAGACCGCTTCTTGACAAGCTTTATTCGTATGCAGGAGCAAGACACTGCTTGAGGTTGTACAGATTTTAGTGCCTAACGCGTTTCGAGTCTCCTGACTCTTGATCACAGGCTATCAGCGGCATCACGGGGCAAGCAGCAAATCACGGAGATTATATCCCTCAGGTGGGACCGCACAGGTGAGTGACATTTGACGCCGTGCACTATGGGATATGTAGTGCTGCTGCAGTTGTTGTAACCCATCAGTGGGTTTGCTCCGCTTGGCCACATTTCAACTTTTAACACGACCCTCCAGTGGGTTTCTGACAACCAGGCAGTTCAATCAGACATCCGCTGTGACCGCGATGAGGCTGCGAACAGTTCTGTGCCTCGGCGGCTCCATTTTGCATTGTAATGGCAGTGCTGCTTTCACGGCGGGACAGCCGTCATAATGTTACCATGTGTTTGTCCATAAACGAAAGAGCACTCCACAGCAGACCGCTTCTTGACAAGCTTTATTCGTATGCAGGAGCAAGACACTGCTTGAGGTTGTACAGATTTTAGTGCCTAACGCGTTTCGAGTCTCCTGACTCTTGATCACAGGCTATCAGCGGCATCACGGGGCAAGCAGCAAATCACGGAGATTATATCCCTCAGGTGGGACCGCACAGGTGAGTGACATTTGACGCCGTGCACTATGGGATATGTAGTGCTGCTGCAGTTGTTGTAACCCATCAGTGGGTTTGCTCCGCTTGGCCACATTTCAACTTTTAACACGACCCTCCAGTGGGTTTCTGACAACCAGGCAGTTCAATCAGACATCCGCTGTGACCGCGATGAGGCTGCGAACAGTTCTGTGCCTCGGCGGCTCCATTTTGCATTGTAATGGCGGTGCTGCTTTCACGGCGGGACAGCCGTCATAATGTTACCATGTGTTTGTCCATAAACGAAAGAGCACTCCACAGCAGACCGCTTCTTGACAAGCTTTATTCGTATGCAGGAGCAAGACACTGCTTGAGGTTGTACAGATTTTAGTGCCTAACGCGTTTCGAGTCTCCTGACTCTTGATCACAGGCTATCAGCGGCATCACGGGGCAAGCAGCAAATCACGGAGATTATATCCCTCAGGTGGGACCGCACAGGTGAGTGACATTTGACGCCGTGCACTATGGGATATGTAGTGCTGCTGCAGTTGTTGTAACCCATCAGTGGGTTTGCTCCGCTTGGCCACATTTCAACTTTTAACACGACCCTCCAGTGGGTTTCTGACAACCAGGCAGTTCAATCAGACATCCGCTGTGACCGCGATGAGGCTGCGAACAGTTCTGTGCCTCGGCGGCTCCATTTTGCATTGTAATGGCGGTGCTGCTTTCACTGCGGGACAGCCGTCATAATGTTACCATGTGTTTGTCCATAAACGAAAGAGCACTCCACAGCAGACCGCTTCTTGACAAGCTTTATTCGTATGCAGGAGCAAGACACTGCTTGAGGTTGTACAGATTTTAGTGCCTAACGCGTTTCGAGTCTCCTGACTCTTGATCACAGGCTATCAGCGGCATCACGGGGCAAGCAGCAAATCACGGAGATTATATCCCTCAGGTGGGACCGCACAGGTGAGTGACATTTGACGCCGTGCACTATGGGATATGTAGTGCTGCTGCAGTTGTTGTAACCCATCAGTGGGTTTGCTCCGCTTGGCCACATTTCAACTTTTAACACGACCCTCCAGTGGGTTTCTGACAACCAGGCAGTTCAATCAGACATCCGCTGTGACCGCGATGAGGCTGCGAACAGTTCTGTGCCTCGGCGGCTCCATTTTGCATTGTAATGGCGGTGCTGCTTTCACGGCGGGACAGCCGTCATAATGTTACCATGTGTTTGTCCATAAACGAAAGAGCACTCCACAGCAGACCGCTTCTTGACAAGCTTTATTCGTATGCAGGAGCAAGACACTGCTTGAGGTTGTACAGATTTTAGTGCCTAACGCGTTTCGAGTCTCCTGACTCTTGATCACAGGCTATCAGCGGCATCACGGGGCAAGCAGCAAATCACGGAGATTATATCCCTCAGGTGGGACCGCACAGGTGAGTGACATTTGACGCCGTGCACTATGGGATATGTAGTGCTGCTGCAGTTGTTGTAACCCATCAGTGAGTTTGCTCCGCTTGGCCACATTTCAACTTTTAACACGACCCTCCAGTGGGTTTCTGACAACCAGGCAGTTCAATCAGACATCCGCTGTGACCGCGATGAGGCTGCGAACAGTTCTGTGCCTCGGCGGCTCCATTTTGCATTGTAATGGCGGTGCTGCTTTCACGGCGGGACAGCCGTCATAATGTTACCATGTGTTTGTCCATAAACGAAAGAGCACTCCACAGCAGACCGCTTCTTGACAAGCTTTATTCGTATGCAGGAGCAAGACACTGCTTGAGGTTGTACAGATTTTAGTGCCTAACGCGTTTCGAGTCTCCTGACTCTTGATCACAGGCTATCAGCGGCATTACGGGGCAAGCAGCAAATCGCGGAGATTATATCCCTCAGGTGGGACCGCACAGGTGAGGGACATTTGACGCCGTGCACTATGGGATATGTAGTGCTGCTGCAGTTGTTGTAACCCATCAGTGGGTTTGCTCCGCTTGGCCACATTTCAACTTTTAACACGACCCTCCAGTGGGTTTCTGACAACCAGGCAGTTCAATCAGACATCCGCTGTGACCGCGATGAGGCTGCAAACAGTTCTGTGCCTCGGCGGCTCCATTTTGCATTGTAATGGCGGTGCTGCTTTCACGGCGGGACAGCCGTCATAATGTTACCATGTGTTTGTCCATAAACGAAAGAGCACTCCACAGCAGACCGCTTCTTGACAAGCTTTATTCGTATGCAGGAGCAAGACACTGCTTGAGGTTGTACAGATTTTAGTGCCTAACGCGTTTCGTTAGGCCCACTGAAGGGTAAATATTTTCGATTTGTAATGATTTTAAATGGCGCAGATGCACGCAGGACACTACAAGTCCCAACATGCAGTTAAGGAAAAACTCACCTGAGAGGCCCACCGGAGGGTAATTGAAGTGCAATTGGCTTGTGGCTATCATGTTTCCTGCGCTCTGCAAACATTTTTCATCAGCCTGTGAACAAGAAGCCTGCTGGCTTCGAAACGCGTAAGGCAGTCCCAATATCTCTGGATGCAAGTTGCCGGTTTTCTTAAGAATAAAGGGATGTGAATTTCCAACAGCAGACGAGTGCGCTTTCATTTCAAGGATCTCGTTGTTAAACATATATATATATATATATATATATATATATATACATGATTCCAAGTGTGTCTCAGATCTTTATGGACGCTACTCCACAGGCAACGATTCTTCTGAATCTTTATTAGAACCGGCACAAACGTCGTCTGTCTCATACTTTCCCGACACGTTTCGGAGCGGCTGCTCCTTCTTCATGGGAATTTTCTAGACCAGCACAGGAAACACTGCAGCTATGGTTTCCGCTTTTACATGCACTCCCTGGTGAGTTGCATGCTGGGAGCTGTAGCGTCTTTAATTCCCCTCCAGTGGGGTTTCTGTTCTTCTAGTGGGCTTTGCAAAGTCCGGCAAATTAATTGGCGATTTGAAGGCTATAAAATTGTTAGTTGCCCTCCAGTGGGCCACAGATGACATTTGTCCGGTGAGGTTTAATTAGTTGTATGTGCCGCCACGGACAGAATAAGTTCAGCCCAGCGGTTCCCGTGTCTTTTCGGGCAGTGCATCCATCACGGCAAAGGACTGTGCCGTGTGCAACTTGATTTCCTGTGCTGGTCTCGAAAATCCCTATTAAAAAGGAGCAGCTGCTCCGAAACACGTCTGGAAAGTATGAGACCGACGATGCTTGTGCCGGTTCTAATAAAGATTCAGAAGAATCGTTGCCTGTGGAGTAGCGTCCATAAAGATCTGGGACACACTTGGAATCAGTTATAGTTAGGACCTAGTTTCCATAGGAAAATCATTTTTTATTTTCCAAATAACTTTGGCGCCAGTTGACGAATCTTCGCGAAATTTTCAAAACTAGTGATCAGCTCCGGTCAGCTCCTGTCTTGAAAGTTTTGGGGTGATTTGCCAGACGGGGGGCTGAGAAAAAAGTAGGGTCCCAAAATGCGTTTTCCCTATGTTATTTTCCATAGGAAACTTTAGACAAAGCTACAGCCCGAACTGCTGAACGGAATTACACCAAATTTGGCAAAAAGGTAGCCCTTGGTTCAGAAAGAGTCCTTTTTGTTAAATGGTGTAAATCCGTTCAGTAGTTGCTGAGAAATTAAAAAAATAAAAGCTGTGATATGTCATTTCCATAGGAAACTTTAGCCAAGGCTACAGCTCGAACTGCTGAACGGAATTTAAACTAATTTGGAAAAAAAGTAGTGCTTGGTTCAGAAAGCGACCCCTCCCGAGCACGAGCTTCACTCTAATTGGCTGCCAACACTCCAAACCAGGAAGTGTTGGCAGCCATTTTGTGACTCTGTAGAACCGAGTCACAAGAAAACAGTGAAACAAAGGTGAAAAAAAGAAAAGAGGGCAGGGTAGAAACACCCTGACCCCCTAGGCCTGCTCAGAGGGTCCCACAAGGACCCCCAGGGCCAAAAAAAAGCATTTTGTTTAATATAATTTCGGTGGAATTCACGCTGGGGTCGCGAATCCCGGCGAAATTATATAAAAACATAAAGTGTGGGCTCCCGTGCTTCATTTCAATGAGGCCCCTAGGTGCACCAGGTCTGATGGCATTGCTCAATTTATAATTGCGTGGGCCTCCACAGCCCCGGGGACCGCCACCTCACTGGGGCTATATTAATGATATGCGAGAGGGCACGTGGCACTCCTGCAGCCCAGGGGACCGCCACACCCGGGCTTTTCATAAATATTTGCGGGGGGCACACGCCCCCCCCGCTGCCCCGGGGACAGCCAGCCCCCAGGGCTTTAAAAAAAAATCTGTGTTGGGGGGGCTTGAGCCCCCCACACGCCCCGGGGACCGCCATCTCCCCGGGGCACTAACATGCAAATGCGGGGGTCCATAACGAACGGACCCCTGAACCCTGGGGACCACCACCTCCCTGGGGCTTTCTAATTGAAGGGAGGGGGGCCGTGCGGCCCCCCCTCCTGGAGCCCTTGATGGCCCTGGGGACCATCACCCCCCAGGGCCAGCTCCTGCAGTGTCCTGGGGGTACACTGCTGTTTGCTATGACAGGGCGGGAGCATGGCTCCCGTCTTGTCATAGCAAACTCTGCTTTGGATTTTGGAAGCGAGAGCAGCTTTCCTGCTCACGCTTCCAAAATCCATAGCTTATTGCTTTTTCACTCGGGGAGCTGCATGCCAGCAGCTGCCAGTGTGGAAAAGCAATGCCGGCTCCCACAGGAGTCGGGGAGCCGGTAGGACCGAGGGGGCATTGGGGCTCCCCCCACGGTACCCAACGGATAGGCCCGGCCCCAGGGGATGGGGTCCCTGGGGCTAGAAGTGGCCTGGGAGGGGAGCCACACGGGCCCCCTCCCCTAAAAGTAAAAATGTAAAAAAAAAAAGGAAAGGCTGGCCCTGGGGTCTGAGGATCGGGGCCACGCGACCCCTCCCGGGCCAGAAGTGGCCCAGGAGGGGTGCCACACGGACCCCCTCCCCAATAAAATTTTAAAAACGAGGCAGAGCCCCAGGGGATGGGGTCCCCAGAGGCCTCAGGAGGGGGGCCACGCAGCCCCCCTCCTTTGAAAATATATATTTTTTATATATGTATATATATGTCCATGCCCCGGGGGAGGGTGTCCCTGGGGCAGAAATTGGCCTCAGGGAAAGGGGGCAACGCGGCCCCCTTCCAGTTTATTTTTTTTAACAATAGGGGTCAGGCCCGGGGGATGGGGTCCCCAGGGCCCCAAAAGCAAGAAAAGAAGGGGAGCCACATAGCCCCCCTTCTGGAGAAAAAAAAGGCCCTCTGCAAACGCGCCCCCTGGCTTGTTGTAAGTTGGGGAATTAATTCCCCTTTAATACTGAGGGTCCCTGGGGGCCAACTAGCCCAGCAGGGACCTCTAGTAAGCGCCAGAAAGCTGCGTTGTAGAGAGGTGGTCCGAGGCCACGCCCCTATTTACACCTCTCTGCAGTGCAGCTCTGTGGCGCTTACTGGAGATACCTGGTGGGCTAGTTGGACCCCAGGGAATGTCAGGATTTAATCTGTCAACTTAAAACGAGCCTCGTGGCGCGTTTGCACAGTGGTGAAGGCAGGGTGTGGGGCCTGATGTGACAAGTTTGCAAACGCGCTCTGTGGCGCGTTTTAAGTTAGGGGATTAAGTAAACTTGTATCCTGAGGGTCCCTGGGGGCCAACTAGCCCACCAGGTACCTTCAGTAAGCGCAACAGAGTTGAGTTGCAGAGAGGTGGAAAAAGGGGCATGGCCTCAGACCACCTTTCTGCAACGCAGCTCTGTAGTGCTTACTGGAGGTACCTGGTGGGCTAGTTGGGCCCCAGGGACCCTCAGGATTCAAGGGGACTTAATCCCCCAACTTAAAACCAGACAGGGGGCGCGTTTGCACAGTGGTGAAGGGAGGAGGCGGGCCTGATGTGACACGTGTGTACTTTTCCAATCACTCCTCCAAAACCAAGCACTTATAAATTCAAGATCCATGCTCCTTGCAGTACTCTAATCATCCAGTCAGTACCCATGCACTCATGCAATGACCCATGCACTAACTCATGCACTGCTACAATACACTGTGCACTACCCATGCAGTCCAGCCATCGCCCTGTCACTACCCATGCACTCCTCCAATCACCCAGCGAGCACCATGTACTTATCCAATCACTCCGCCAAAACCCAAGCACTTATAAATTCACCATGCACTCCCCTTGCTGTACTCTAATCATACACACAGTACCCATGTACTCATGCAATGACCTAGGCACTAACACATGCACTGCTACAATCCCCTGAGCACTACTGATGCAGTCCAGCCATCTCCTTGTCACTACACATGCACTCCTCCAATCACCCAGCCAGTTCCATGTCCTTATCTAATCACTGCGCCAAAACACAAGCACTTATAAATTCACCATGCACTCTCTTTGTAGTACTTTAATCATCCAGTCACTACCCATGTACTCATGCAATGACCCAGGCACTAACACATGCACTGCTACAAACCCCTGAGCACTACTGATGCAGTCCAGCCATCTCCTTGTTACTACCCATGCACTCCTCCAATCACCCAGCCAGTTCCATGTCCATATCTGATCACTATGCCAAAACACAAGTACTTATAAATTCACCATGCACTCTCCTTGCAGTACTCTAATCATCCAATCACTACCCATGTACTCATGCAATGACCCAGGCACTAACACATGCACTGCTACAATCCCCTGAGCACTACTGATGCCATCCAGCCATCTCCTTGTCACTACCCATGCACTCCTCCAATCACCCAGCCAGTTCCATGTCCTTATCTAATCACTGCGCCAAAACACAAGCACTTATCAATTCACCATGCACTCTCCTTGCAGTACTCTAATCATCCAGCCACTACCCATGTACTTATGCAATGACCCAGGCACTAACACATGCATTGCTACAATCCCCTGAGCACTACTGATGCAGTCCAGCCATCTCCTTGTCACTACTCATGCACTCCTCCAATCACCCAGCCAGTTCCATGTCCTTATCTAATCACTGCACCAAAACGCAAGCACTTATAAATTCACCATGCACTCTCCTTGCAGTACTCTAATCATCCAGCCACTATCTATGTACTTATACAATGAACCAGACACTAACACATGCACTGCTACAATCCCCTGAGCACTACTGATGCAGTCCAGCCATCTCCTTGTCACTACCCGTGCATTCCTCCAATCACCCAGCCAGCACCATGTACTTATCCAATCACTCCACCAAAACACAAGCACTTATAAATTCACCATGCACTCTCCTTGCAGTACTCTAATCATCCAGTCACTACCCATGTACTTATGCAATGACCCAGGCACTAACACATGCACTACTACAATCCCCTAAGCCCTACTGTTGCAGTCCAGCAATCTCCTTGTCACTACCCATGCACTCCTCCAATCACCCAGCCAATACCATGTACATATCCAATCACTCCGCCAAAACACAAGCACTTATGCATTCACCATTCACTCTCCTTGCAGTAATCTAATCATCCAATCACTACCCATGTACTCATGCACTGACCCAGGCACTAACACATGCGCTGCTACAATCCCCTGAGCACTACTGATGCAGTCCAGCCATCTCCTTGTCACTACACATGCACTCCTCCAATCACCCAGCCAGTTCCATGTCCTTATCTAATCACTGCGCCAAAACACAAGCACTTATAAATTCACCATGCACATTCTTTGTAGTACTTTAATCATCCAGTCACTACCCATGTACTCATGCAATGACCCAGGCACTAACACATGCACTGCTACAAACCACTGAGCACTACTGATGCAGTCCAGCCATCTCCTTGTCACTACCCATGCACTCCTCCAATCACCCAGCCAGTTCCATGTCCTTATCTAATCACTGCGCCAAAACACAAGCACTTATAAATTCACCATGCACTCTCTCTGTAGTACTTTAATCATCCAGTCACTACCCATGTACTCATGCAATGACCCAGGCACTAACACATGCACTGCTACAAACCCCTGAGCACTACTGATGCAGTCCAGCCATCTCCTTGTTACTACCCATGCACTCCTCCAATCACCCAGCCAGTTCCATGTCCATATCTGATCACTATGCCAAAACACAAGTACTTATAAATTCACCATGCACTCTCCTTGCAGTACTCTAATCATCCAATCACTACCCATGTACTCATGCAATGACCCAGGCACTAACACATGCACTGCTACAATCCCCTGAGCACTACTGATGCCATCCAGCCATCTCCTTGTCACTACCCATGCACTCCTCCAATCACCCAGCCAGTTCCATGTCCTTATCTAATCACTGCGCCAAAACACAAGCACTTATCAATTCACCATGCACTCTCCTTGCAGTACTCTAATCATCCAGCCACTACCCATGTACTTATGCAATGACCCAGGCACTAACACATGCACTGCTACAATCCCCTGAGCACTTCTGATGCAGTCCAGCCATCTCCTTGTCACTACTCATGCACTCCTCCAATCACCCAGCCAGTTCCATGTCCTTATCTAATCACTGCACCAAAACGCAAGCACTTATAAATTCACCATGCACTCTCCTTGCAGTACTCTAATCATCCAGCCACTATCTATGTACTTATACAATGAACCAGACACTAACACATGCACTGCTACAATCCCCTGAGCACTACTGATGCAGTCCAGCCATCTCCTTGTCACTACCCGTGCATTCCTCCAATCACCCAGCCAGCACCATGTACTTATCCAATCACTCCACCAAAACACAAGCACTTATAAATTCACCATGCACTCTCCTTGCAGTACTCTAATCATCCAGTCACTACCCATGTACTTATGCAATGACCCAGGCACTAACACATGCACTACTACAATCCCCTAAGCACTACTGTTGCAGTCCAGCAATCTCCTTGTCACTACCCATGCACTCCTCCAATCACCCAGCCAATACCATGTACATATCCAATCACTCCGCCAAAACACAAGCACTTATGCATTCACCATTCACTCTCCTTGCAGTAATCTAATCATCCAATCACTACCCATGTACTCATGCACTGACCCAGGCACTAACACATGCGCTGCTACAATCCCCTGAGCACTACTGATGCAGTCCAGCCATCTCCTTGTCACTACACATGCACTCCTCCAATCACCCAGCCAGTTCCATGTCCTTATCTAATCACTGCGCCAAAACACAAGCACTTATAAATTCACCATGCACTCTCTTTGTAGTACTTTAATCATCCAGTCACTACCCATGTACTCATGCAATGACCCAGGCACTAACACATGCACTGCTACAAACCACTGAGCACTACTGATGCAGTCCAGCCATCTCCTTGTCACTACCCATGCACTCCTCCAATCACCCAGCCAGTTCCATGTCCTTATCTAATCACTGCGCCAAAACACAAGCACTTATAAATTCACCATGCACTCTCTTTGTAGTACTTTAATCATCCAGTCACTACCCATGTACTCATGCAATGACCCAGGCACTAACACATGCACTGCTACAATCCCCTGAGCACTACTGATGCAGTCCAGCCATCTCCTTGTCACTACCCATGCACTCCTCCAATCACCCAGCCAGTTCCATGTCCTTATCTGATCACTATGCCAAAACACAAGTACTTATAAATTCACCATGCACTCTCCTTGTAGTACTCTAATCATCCAATCACTACTCATGTACTCATGCAATGACCCAGGCACTAACACATGCACTGCTACAATCCCCTGAGCACTACTGATGCAATCCAGCCATCTCCTTGTCACTACCCATGTACTGCTCCAATCACCCAGCCAGTTCCATGTCCTTATTCAATCACTCCGCTAAAACACAAGCACTTATAAATTCACCATGCACTCACCTCGCAGTACTCTAATCATCCAGTCAACCCATGTTCTTATGCAATGAACAAGGCACTAACACATGCACTGCTACAATCCCTGAGCACTACTGATGCAGTCCAGCCATCTCCTTGTCACTACTCATGCACTCCTCCAATCACCCAGCCAGTTCCATGTCCTTATCTAATCACTGCACCAAAACGCAAGCACTTATAAATTCACCATGCACTCTCCTTGCAGTATTCTAATCATCCAGCCACTATCTATGTACTTATACAATGAACCAGACACTAACACATGCACTGCTACAATCCCCTGAGCACTACTGATGCAGTCCAGCCATCTCCTTGTCACTACCAGTGCATTCCTCCAATCACCCAGCCAGCACCATGTACTTATCCAATCACTCCACCAAAACACAAGCACTTATAAATTCACCATGCACTCTCCTTGCAGTACTCTAATCATCCAGTCACTACCCATGTACTTATGCAATGACCCAGGCACTAACACATGCACTACTACAATCCCCTAAGCACTACTGTTGCAGTCCAGCAATCTCCTTGTCACTACTCATGCACTCCTCCAATCACCCAGCCAATACCATGTACATATCCAATCACTCCGCCAAAACACAAGCACTTATGCATTCACCATTCACTCTCCTTGCAGTAATCTAATCATCCAATCACTACCCATGTACTCATGCACTGACCCAGGCACTAACACATGTACTGCTACAATCCCCTGAGCACTACTGATGCAGTCCAGCCATCTCCTTGTTACTACCCATGCACTCATCCAATCACCCAGCCAGTTCCATGTCCATATCTAATCACTATGCCAAAACACAAGTACTTATAAATTCATCATGCACTCTCCTTGCAGTACTCTAATCATCCAATCACCACCCATGTACTCATGCAATGACCCAGGCACTAACACATGCACTGCTACAATCCCCTGAGCACTACTGATGCAGTCCAGCCATCTCCTTGTTACTACCCATGCAGTCCTCCAATCACCCAGCCAGTTCCATGTCCATATCTAATCACGATGCCAAAACACAAGTACTTATAAATTCACCATGCACTCTCCTTGCAGTACTCTAATCATCCAATCACCACCCATGTACTCATGCAATGACCCAGGCACTAACACATGCACTGCTACAATCCCCTGAGCACTACTGATGCAATCCAGCCATCTCCTTGTTACTACCCATGCACTCCTCCAATCACCCAGCCAGTTCCATGTCCATATCTAATCACTATGCCAAAACACAAGTACTTATAAATTCACCATGCACTCTCCTTGCAGTACTCTAATCACCCAATCACCACCCATGTACTCATGCAATGACCCAGGCACTAACACATGCACTGCTACAATCCCCTGAGCACTACTGATGCAATCCAGCCATCTCCTTGTCACTACCCATGCACTGCTCCAATCACCTAGCCAGTTCCATGTACTTATCCAATCACTCCGCTAAAACACAAGCACTTATAAATTCACCATGCACTCACCTCGCAGTACTCTAATCATCCAGTCAGTACCCATGTACTTATGCAATGACCCAGGCACTAACACATGCACTGCTACAATCCCCTGAGCACTACTGATGCAGTCCAGCCATCTGCTTGTCACTACCCATGCACTCCTCAAATCACTCAGCCAGTTGCATGTCCTTATCTAATTACTGCGCCAAAACACAAGCACTTATAAATTCACCATGCACTCTCCTTGCAGTACAGTAATCATCCAGTCACTACCCATGTACTTATGCAATGACCTAGGCACTAACACATGCACTGTTAAAATCCCCTGAGCACTACTGATGCAGTCCAGCCATCTCCTTGTCACTACCCATGTACTCTTCCAATCACCCAGCCAGTTCCATGTCCTTATCTGATCATTGCGCCAAACACAAGCACTTATAAATTCACCATGTACTCTCCTTGCAGTACTCTAATCATCCAGTCACTACCCATGTACTCATGCAATGACCCAGGCACTAACACATGCACTGCTACAATCCCCTGAACACCACTGAAGCAGTCCAGCCATCTCCTTGTCACTACCTATGCACTCTTCAAATCACCCAGCCTGTTCCATGTCCTTATCTGATCATTGCGCCAAAACACAAGCACTTATAAATTCACCATGCACTCTCCTTGCAGTACTCTAATCATCCAGTCACTACCCATGTACTCATGCAATTACCCAGGCACTAACACATGCACTGCTACAAACCCCTGAGCACTACTGAAGCAGTCCAGCCATCTCCTTGTCACTACCCATGCACTCCTCCAATCACCCAGCCAATTCCATGTCCTTATCTAATTACTGCGCCAAAGCACAAGCACTTATAAATTCACCATGCACTCTCCTTGCAGTACAGTAATCATCCAGTCACTACCCATGTACTTATGCAATGACCAAGGCACTAACACATGCACTGTTACAATCTCCTGAGCACTACTGATGCAGTCCAGCCATCTCCTTGTCACTACCAATGCACTCTTCCAATCACCCAGCCAGTTCCATGTCCTTATCTGATCATTGCGCCAAAACACAAGCACTTATAAATTCACCATGCACTCTCCTTGCAGTACTCTAATCATCCACTCACTACCCATGTACTCATGCAATGACCCAGGCACTAACACATGCACTGCTACAATCCCCTGAACACTACTGAGGCAGTCCAGCCATCTCCTTGTCACTACCCATGCACTCTTCCAATCACCCAGCCAGTTCCATGTCCTTATCTAGTCACTGTGCCAAAACACAAGCACTTATAAAATCACCATGCACTGTCCTTGCAGCACTCTAATCATCCAGTCACTACCCATGTACTCATGCAATGACCCAGGCACTAACACATGCACTGCTACAATCCCCTGAGCACTACTGATGCGGTCCAGTCATCTTCTTGTCACTACCCATGCACTCCTCCAATCACCCAGCGAACACCATGTACTTATCCAATCACTCCGCCAAAACCCAAGCACTTATAAATTCACCATGCACTCTCCTTGTAGTACTCTAATCATCCAGTCAGTACTCATGTACTCATGCAATGATCCAGGCACTAACTGATGGCAAACACAGAGGAGGTCATGCTAATCACAGGGATACCCCAACGCATAGAGTACCCTAGTGTATGTAGGTGTTTTCACTGTAATCTAAGTGTCTTTTAGCATAGCACTAGGCCTGGTTACCCAGAGTCAGTTACCACCAGTTCCCGTCAGCAAAACGTTGGGGGCACAGGAGTACTTTCTGCTCCTCTGTTGGTTCTTTCTGCACATCTCTTGCTTCTTCCTGCACTTTTCTTCATCTTTCTGGACTTCTGTTGTCTCTTTCTGCATTTGTCTAGCTTCTTTCTGCACTTTCCTTCCCCTTTCTTCACATGTCCTACATTTGTAGGCAAAGTTAGAAATTAGCATTTAAAAACCTTTTAAATTCACTGAAAATACCATAGGTTTTAGGGACGTTATAGTTAGAAATTAGTATTTAAAAAGTCTTTGAAATTCACTGAAAGAACCATAGGTTTCAGGGACGTTATAGTTAGAAATTATCATTTAAAAAAACCTTAGAAATTAGTTTAGCTAACTATAACTCACGCCCCTGCAATGCACTGCTGATGGCGTCACATATTACATCACTTATGACATGGTCAGTGACATCACTGATGACATCTCAAATGACATATCGAAGGTCGCGTGACCCCCCTTCCCTGGGCCACTATTGGCCCCAGGGACCCCATCCCCCTGGGCCTGGCTAGCCTTTCCTTTTTTCAATTTTGGAGGGGGGATGCATGGCCCCCCTTCTGAGGCTAATAATGGCCCTAGGGCCCCCGGGGGAGCCCCAATGCCTCCGCGGTCCCAGCTCACTTCCTGCCTCCTGTGGGAGCTGGCATTGCTTTTGGACAAGGGGAGCTGCAGTTTTCCTGCTCTCGCTTCCACGAAGCAAAGCAGTGTTTGCAATGACAGGGCGGCTGTTCAAAAGTTGCTGGAGCCGGCCCTGGGGGGAGGCAGTCCCCAGTGCCACAGAGGTCTCCAAGAGGAGGTCCGCATGGCCCCTCTCCATCTTATTTAAAGCCCTGGGGAGATGGTGGTCCCCGGGGCTTGGGTGGGCCCATGAGGCCTCCCCGTCCCATAATAAGAAATGCCCTGGTGAGGTGGCGGTCCCCAGGACAGTGTGGGGGGGAGGAACACCCCACGCAGTTTTTCTAGAAAAGCCCCGGGGCTGTGGGTGGGCCGTGTGCTCCCCACACATAATGAGCAAAGCCCCGGGGCTGCGGGGGCCCCTGAGGGCCCCCGCTACATAAATCTGGATTAAGGAAAAGAGGCTCCCCTCTTTGTTTTTTTTAAACAATTCTACTGGATTTGCGCACCCAGTGCGACTTCAGACGTAAATTTAAAAAAAAAATGCTTTTTTGGACCTGGGGGACCCCCTGAACAGGACTAGGGAGTTACGATGTTTCTACCCTGCCCCCTTTTCTTGTTTTTTATATTTTTGTTACTGTTTTCCTGTGACTCGGTTTTACCAAGTCACAAGATGGCTGCCAACACTTCTTGGTTTGGGGTGTTGACAGCCAATCAGAATAAAGCTCATGATCGGGAGGGTTCACAAATCCTCCTCAGTCACCAGATATCAATATTTTTTATTTTTAAATTTCTCAGGAACCACTGAACAGATTTACACCATTTAAAACAAAGAGTGCGCTCTAGACAAAGAGCTACCTCTCTGCCACATTTGGTGTAATTCCGTTCAGCAGTTCGGACTGTAGCCGCGACAAAAGTTCCTATGGAAATTAACATGGAGAAACATATTTTGGGACCCCCCTTTTTTCTCAGCCCCCGCTTGACGAATCACCCTGAAACTTTCACGACAAGAGCTGACCGGAGCGCCCCATTAGTTAAAAAAAATTCCCGAAGATTTGTCAAATGGCGCCAAAGATATTGGCAAATTAAAAAACACTTTTCCTATGGAAACTAGGTCCTAACTATAACTACCTCAGTTTTTGTTTTTCAGTAGCAACTTTATTCGTTCTTTTACAACCATAAAAGTATTCAAATAGGCAACATACCATTCATTAAAATAAGTAGATAAGAATAATAAAATAGTCTATACACATTCTTAGAGCCAATAATCCTCAAGACATTTTAAAATTATTTTAAAAATTTCTAAAAGGCACAATTCATTTTTAATCTCATAAAAAAATTGTATATTTCTCTCCGTGTTACTTTTACCCTTTCATAGCTCGTTCTCCACGTAAGCTTTACACATAGTCATTGCATTTAAGGAACTCTTTAACTTTTTTTTTATATATTTCCCCATGGCACAGGCTATGTCTAAATTAATCATTTCCACTAAAAGGTTTACTGCTTGCGTCCTATTTTTAATATCATACTTTTTAAAAATCGGACATAAAAACTCTTTTCGAATTTCTAAAACCTTCTGGCAATCCAATAATAATGTATGACATCACATGTTGTTCCTAAAGTGCAGGTGCATTTTCTTTGCTGTTTATCATAGATCTTTTTACCCCTTTATTCGCATAGCATGGGTTTACCCCAATTCTTAACCTTAACACTTCTCGCCTTAACGGGCAACTAGTTAACCTGTCATTATAGGGATAGTGTAGTTCCTTTTGCGACGCTGAGCCCATATGGAGAACTGAGCTTTTCCTCAAGAGGTAACCTTGATCCTGAGCTCGAGAGATTTCTTTTCCCAGGATCCTAAGTTCCCTCTTCTTGCTCTTAAATTGGAGGGACTGAGGGCACAGCTTAAGCTTTATCATACAACACGCCTTATTGATGGTAGCTCTGATCTCTTTTGCCCACGATAGCTCGCTGTTTACATTCTCATTCCTGCACCATTGTGAGATTTTATGATCATCACCTGCTCCCAAGCACTGCCAGAAGCGTAATAGAGCCATGCAAGCTGTTATACCCCATGAGGTGATTCCCAATTCTAGTCTCACTGCCTGTACCATTGACGATTTAGGCAGAAAGAATAGATTTTTCAGAATGTTTCCCTCCTCCGCGTTCCACCCTTTTTTGCCACTCAAATAGAGTACCTCTGCGCCATCCAAGAATTGGGGTGGTACCATTGCTGAGTAAGCATTTAGGACCGGTCTCGGACATTTCACCATACACACTATTAAATCTTTTTAATCCCTTCACTGAAGCCGATGCCCTCAGTTTTAGTGCATCAAGATGGGTGTGCCATTGCAGGCTTCTCTCGAACCACATCCCTAGGTATCTGTATTCTGTTACTTTTTCCAACTTCTCGGTACCCAGATACCAAGAAAACCATGTTTTTCTTCTACCAAAACATAAGATCTTAGTCTTATCCATCTTAACAACAAGTTTTTTGACATGGCAGTATTCATTAAACTTGTTGAATTTTCTTTGTAAACCGATCTCCGTCTGGTCCATAATTACCAGGTCATCCGCATAAAGTAAACATGAGATATGTTTCCCATCTTGCTTTTGGCTTGCCCCTCTTGCATTAGCTAGATTTAGGGGCAAGTTTGCAATAAACAAGGAAAAAAGCAGGGGGGCAGTACGCACCCCTGCCTCAGCCCATTACCAATCTGGATTTTTTGTGATAGACTCCCCTCTACATTCAGGATTATCTGGGCCCAATTTTCAGTATGCAGTGCTTGAATCAGGCCCAATATGTCGCCTGGGATGTTGTACCATATCAAAGTCTCCCACAGCTGCTCCCTGTCCACCATATGGAATGCTGCGCGGAAGTCCATGAAGCAGCAGAACAGACTTCCCCTTTGCTCGATTCCCTTCCACGCAATGGACCAGAGAGCAAAACAGTGGTCTACCGTTGAGTGTCCCTCTTTAAACCCTCCTTGTTCTGGAGACACAATCCGTTTTTCTTCCACCCAGTCCTTAAGTAATCCCAAGTTTACTTTGGCAAATACTTCTTCACCTATGTCAAGAAGGTTAATCAATCTGTAGTTATTAGGGGCGTTTATGTCGCCTTTTTTGTGGATCGGCCTTACGATTGCACCTCTCCAATTATTTGGCACAATCCTTGTATTAAGGATCCCCTGGAACCTATTCACGAAGAACTCTGACCGCCACTCCAGCAAAGGGGCATATTATCAAGCACGGCGTTAAAATTATCGCCGCTTTGGCGGCCGAAAACTGCCGCTAAAGCGGCGATAATGGGCTTCATAATATGCCGCAGAGAATTCTAATAGAAGCCCATGTTGACACCAGAACATGGGCTTCTGTGGGAATTCTCAAGGGCATATTATCAAGCCCATTATTGTCGTTTTAGCTGCAGTTTTCTGCCGCTAAAGCGGCGATAATCTTAACGCTGTTTCTTGATAATATGCCCCTTAATTTTTATAATTACTGCTGGCAAATTATCTGGGCTAGCTGCACGGGTAAAGTTTAGACTAGATATTATCTTCCAAATGTGGCTGGAGGTAAAATGATCTTTTATCTCTTCCCTCACACCTGGCCATGCTATTGCACTTACTTTATCTAACATTGGCCGCTTCCATAGATTTCACCCAGATAATCCACCTATTTATCCTCGGGGACCGAGCACTGCAGAGGCCCTAACACTTTACCGGAGCTTTCTTATACCAGCTTCCAGACACCTTTCACATTTTTGGCTTCAATTACCTCTAGTAAACTTGCCCAACATCTGTCTTTATAAGTTCTTTTTTTATTTCTAATGATTGTTTTATATTTTATCCTTAGTTTCTGGAGGGGAGATAGCAGTTCATCGCTATACCTTCGTCTAAGTCTTCTTTCCTTTTGCCAGATACAAGCTTTTGCTTTGCGGCATTCCTCATCGAACCATGGTCTGTTATTAGTATGGGATCTTTTATTACTGGCTGCTTCGGGTTTACCACATTTAATTTTTACCCTTAGGCATTCTACCAATTGACTTATTGTGTTTTCATACCAGGTGTTATCGTCTTCAGATGGCAATTTTTCTAATGGGAGAGTCTGCTGAACAGCACTTAATTTTATAATATGCTCTTCTGAAATACAGGTTATGAGCTGCTTTGGGTAATCCACATATACTTGAAGAACTGTCTCTCTCTGACTACCCCTTTTTACATGTAGTTTAATCAACAAACGGTAGTGGTCACTACCTTTCACACTTGCTACTTCGAAATGCTTAATTAGTTCAAAGCTCCAAGCAGGTGTAAGCACGTAGTCTATCGGACAAGGTTGCTGACCTATCGTAAATGTGCCCCTGGCCGGCCGCGAAATATCGCCTCTGGGGAATTTAGCAGTCTCTATATTGTAGGCGCTTAACAAATCTCTACACCATGGATCTATTCTTCGGAGGTCTAATCTATGGTTAAAGTCGCCCAACAACAGAAACACATCCTTCGGGTAGGTATCACATATAGTGTCCATGGCCTTTTTTTAATTTTCAAGGTCCACCTTGTAATCAACTTCCTTTCCCTTCTGAATATATTCATTAACGATACATATACCTTCGTAGCATGGATCATCATTCAGTGTCAGCACTCTACTACCTAGTGCCCATTTACATTTTAATTCAAGGTGTTCTATTTTCCTGGCAATTTTTGTGGATACCAAAGTCAATTGTCCTTCTGAGGGTCTACCAAAAGGGTTTTTCCTTGCTGCTTTCAGGTGGTGGGCAAACCCTTCTGTGACTAGGGTTTCGTCGCACAGCCAAGTCTCCTGCAAACAAACGATGTCATTGCTCTTAAAGATATTGTTAAAACTTTCTTGGGACACTATTCTTTTATATCCATTTATATTCCAAAATAGTATGGACAGGCTGTGCGACGACCCTAGCTCCTAGTCAATTTCACACAGGCACCCATCTTCCTCATACTCCGAGTATGCTAGGTCTCTATATCTATTCCCGACTAACACGTCTACATCATCTCTCCCTAGTTCCTTAGGAGCTATAGTAATTTCAAGTTCTTCCTTTTTACACCAGCAGGAATTAATCATTCTTATTTGCCGTACTCCCAACCCGGCATGATTGCTGAGAAATGACTTCCCCTGCTTATCAATCATCATTTCCTCCCTTTTTATTAATCTCATGCCTTCCTTTAGCAGCTCATATTCTGCGTTTTCCAATGCTGCTTTTACTAATGCTGAGTAAAGGAGAATCTTAGTTACTTCACCCCCTTTGTTGTTTACCATAAACCCTAATTCTTTAAGGTCCTCCGAACTAACATAACGTAGGCTTGCCCATTTTGAAAATAAGAAAAGACGTTGAGAGCGATTTAGGGGGTTTCGTTTTCTAGCTTTTTTCCCACCTTTTCCCTGCCCTGTTGGCTCCAGAAAAAGCCACAAGTCCTGATATCGTTCTAGCTGTACTCCCAGTGGACCCCCGTCTATAACATCCTCCCTTCTTCTGCTATGTTCCTCTTCAATGTCTCTCTTCCTAAGGCCCCTACTAATGTTGAGGTTACTAGGTCCTGCACATATAATCTTTTCCAACCCTCTTGCCTCATCACCCAAGTTTTCTTCCCCCAAGGTTTTCCTAGAGTTATCTTTAGTACTCTTTGAGATTCCTTTACCTTTTGTCCGCCTTCTCTGATGTTCAAGACTACAGGCAATTGTTCCTTTTTCTGAGATACTTAGCTTTTTAGATTCTGGGGCACTTTCCTACCTATAGACATATGTTCTATTGTTACTCCCTTCCCACTACCCTGCCGCCTTAGGGTTTGGCCTTTGCTTGGCCAGTTTCTCCCCCTTCTTGGCGGCGGGATGTATTGCTTGTAATTCCTCCTTTCCCCGCGTCTTTTTATGATCATTGGGCGTCGAGATATATATACGTTAGGCTCCTCCTTCTGTGGTTGGATATCCCTTACCACTTCTTCTTCCCTACCAACATTCATTTCCTGAGGTTCTCCTATTGGCCTGACTAAAGTGGGCATTAAACCACTCCACTGTTGTGCACCTGTTATGCCAGTACTGTGTCGGTGGCACCCTGGATATCCACTTGAGAAAATGCAGGCTTAGACCCAGCTAAAGCCTGCTAGCAAACTGCTCTTCCGCCAATTTATCACCTGGAGCCTTGTGTGGTAGCATCCAGACGGGGACCAGGCAAAGTAGGGAATGCCCAGTTCTCCACAGGTGGACCCCGGGGGCCGTTTCTCCGTGCTCACGGATCCTCTATCCGCGATCCGCACTTCTCAGGCACAGATCCACTTGAAAATACAAAAATCCCTTGTGAGCACTCACGGCTCGTGGCTCAATTCCCCGTGTATTCCGCTTCGCCGCTCGTGCTCATCTGTCTGTCGTGCTCGTCCGTTGCATTGCGCGTTCATCACGCATAATCCGTCAACGTTGATTGTAGCGGTAGTGGGAGGTGCAGGGTGGAGAGCGTCTCTGACCAAGAACTATAACTACCTACTGGCGTCCGCCAGTAGGTAATATGTGTGTGTGTTTATATATGGAAGGGTGACAGAACTAGTGCACTGAAATTTGTTGATTCCATCAATGTCAATAACCTAAATCTTAAATTCACTGCTACCATTGACAATGTTAAAGTAGAATTTTTGGATATGATTCTTTACGTTAGTAATGGCCAACTTCATACTAAACTGCAGCGGAAAACCACCGCAGGGAATTCCATTCTTCATGCGGATAGTGCTCATCCCCACCACACTATCCGTAGTATTCCTTATAGCGAATTCCTCAGGATTCGCAGAATCTGTAGTGAGGAATCAGAATGCCAAACTTGCCAATCAGAAGCCTATGCTTGTTTCCTCACTCGTGGTTATTCCAAAACAATTTTGGATTCTGCACTCACTAAGTCTAATCTCTTACCTAGGGTAGATCTCCTTACTGTTAAAAAAGCACAAGCGACACCTTCTTCACAATCTAACAGTGAGGCTGATTTAACCAACATCTGATTTGTTACCACCTATAGTCAGCAAGACAAACAAATTCGCAAAATGATTTACACACAGTGGCCTATCGTGCTCACTGACATGACACTTAAACCTATTTTGCCAGAGTTGCCTGCGATCACTTTTAGACGGGCCCCTTCTATGAGGGATGCCCTTGTCAAATCCAGCCCTGAAGTCTCCCTCAAAAAAACTTGGTTGACTAAAAAAGGTTTTTATAAATGCAACTCCTGTCGTGCATGCACATTTGCCACTAACAGCATTGAATATACTACTGCATTCGACAACAAGAAAGTACCAATTCGCGACTATCTTACATGTCGTACAGAGTTTGCGATTTACAAATTACGTTGTACTTGTGGCCTTGAGTACATTGGAAGCACGAAGCTCCCTGTACACAAACGGATTCTACAGCATGTCAGGGCTATTGTCAACTCAGACCCAAACTATCCTGTGGCGAGACATTTTAAATTGGTCCACGACAACAAACTTAAGGATCTAGAATACACTGTGTTAGGGGCTGTGCCAAATTCGGTGAGAGGAGGCAACCGTGAGAAAACACTCCGCCAATTAGAGACCCACTTTATTATGTCCCTCGACACTAAGATGCCTTATGGCCTTAATAATAGTGAGGACTTACACAATTTTCTTTAATATGCCTCACTTTAGTCTACCCTATCTGGACTCCTGCCCTGTCCTGCTGTAATCATGCTGTAGTTATTTTAAACTAGGTACAATAGCTTACTCGTGCTAACTGTGTCATTCATGTTATTCATTTTTTATCTACCCTTTGTATCTTACTGAGAATTGTGCCTTTGTACTGTGTGTTAGGTTCTTAATATCTACCTCCGTATATTTGTTCAGGCCTGAACAAATTTTGCTTATTGCCTCTTTCTAATTACAGTAGCTATTAGCTTTTTATATGTTGCACATTGCACTTTTGTTGACTCCTTGATGGCCTTTTTTTTGCCAGTTTGATAGACCTGACAGTTTCTTTTGTGAGAATTATTTCTCTGTATTGCTGCTTCTATATCTATCTTTGTACATTAGATTCAGATTGGCAATATTTATCTTTAGTACTGTATATGATATGTTCATAGGTATACCATCATGATATTCTCTCATGTTATATGAATTTTTATCTGTCATCTTTTTAACATTCTGCTCATTTGCATTGTGTTTTAGAATCATTATTGTTAAGTTTATTGCTATATGTCAATTGTTACTGTCCATCGTGTTCATATTTATGTCCCTTTGGCACTAGGCACTTGCCTTTGACTTAGCGGTATTTGCACATTTATTCTGACTTTTGGCACTGGTCAAGGATTTAGCGATATTTGCACAATATTTTTTTATTCATTGCACTTGCATCTTTTGCACTCAAAACAGTAACTTTGCTGATTTGACTACATTTTTGATGAAATTTGCCTATGAGTTTTAAATGGTATTTTTAAAATGCTATCTATCATGTTTGTAAATAATATTTGCCATTATTATCTGTATCAATTTAGCAGCTTCATAATATTGGATTTTAGTTAGTTGCTACTAACTACCAATACGGTGTTTTAGGACTGTCGGTAGTTTCAAAGCTTGTAATCATTTGTATCAGGAGTCTGTTGTTTAGTTTTATGCACACTAAGGTTTATTTTTACAGGAATTTGTGCTTGTGTGTTAATTTATGCACGATTGTTCCCGAGCGCGTCATGTGATCAAGCTCGCGGATGCGAGCGAAACGCGTCATGGTGGACACTATGTCCAAAAGATTGTAATGGACTCACACTTGCCTTTGCTTGAATAAATGAAGTCTTGCACCGATTCTGGATTCCGGCCTTTGTTTAACAAACGTGAGCACATCGTAGAGGTCCCAGCCAGCGTTCTTCCCGCCTGTTGGCTGTCAGTCAGGTGGTGCTGGATTGGTTTAGTGATATATATATATATATATATATATATATATATATATATATATATATATAGTGCTAAAACAACAAGGATGTGTCCTCAAACAAAGACACACTCGCAAGTAGGTTCAAATGTAATTTATTTCAGAAGCTAGCAAGCTCTGCAAATCGTGTTGGGCCTGATGCGTTTTGGGCTCCCCAGCCCCTGCTCACAGGCCAGCGTGACAGAACAACAATAAAGGGCATAATCACCTATTTAAATATAGTACCACCCTCAAGTGAGCCTCAGGTGAGTCAAAGTGAATACTGGAAATGAAAGTCCCGCAGTATAAAGTTTACCCCTTCAGTGGGTTTGTTCCATCACAACAAATATCAAATGTCAATCGCCCCAGTGGGATTTCTGTTTCCTCCTTGCCGAGCTTTCTGACACGATTTTCATGATCTGTTGCTCCATATGTGACCTGAACTCATAGTCAAATGGACCTGATTCCTCATAATGCAGTGTTGCGACTTCACATCTGGACTGACCATTTTATTTGCAACAAGGGTTTGTCCTCAAACAAAGATGCACTCGCAAGTAGGTTCTAATGTAATTTACTTCAAAAGCCAGAAAACCCAGCACAGCGCCTTGGGCATGACGCCTGTTGTTATTAACTTATTTCCCACGTAATCATGTTACGCTGTTAAAGATTGAAGCAGCGCCAAACTATCAAACTTTGAAGTCAAGAAGGCACTTTTGACGATCCAGGTTATATGTTCAGTAGGGAATCTGCAATCCCTGTATGAACACCTTTCTCTAATTTCTTTATAATCAGTGGCTTGGGACACACCTAGTCGACGATTATAAAGAAAAGACATCAGAACTCAACTATTATAATTATTACAGACGGGTTCTGACGTCTCAATGCATGCTGCCAGAGCCAGCAGCCAAAATGACTGATGCTTTCTTTCTTCTGCTCTATGCTTTAGTTTACAATGACAAGCATAGAAGGCATGCTTCTTTTGTGCACTCCTTAGATAATTAGAGAAAAGCTAGAATCTTTCTGCATGTTCGTACACATTTGAGCTAGTACAGATTTTTATTTTTAAACTAACTTGTATTGAACAGTTTCTAATATCTGTTTGAAACGAATTACTTACATGTTTTTGATGTGTTTAATGTTGCACATGTTTTATTGTTATTCTTCATGTTTGCAAACATGCTCGCTCTTTCATATGAATGAGCTACAAACCAAGGTTTTAAGTGGTTTGTGGGAAAGGTGATGGTGTGACTATGTATTATATGGGATAAAGTACCCCCGGGCGTACATGATAAGTATATTGCAAGTCACCTCTGAGTTTCATAACCTTATAAAGGACTCGGCCTCGTTCCTCCATATGATTATGGAACTTCTCTGTGACTTGCAATATCCTTATAATGTACGATAGAGGGTACTTTATCCATTATCTAATTGCTCGCAGCAACCGAGTATTTAGTGCAATAATATAAGTTGTGGTTCTGTCTCATTTGCTTGTTGCAGCATCTGTAAATATTTAACCCCTTCGACGCTTGTGACGGAACGGTTCCGTCATGCACGTCGGTTGGGCTGTGCTTATGACGGAACCGTTCCGTCATGGCCCCGCCCGCGCTCAGATCCTTCAGCACTGCGCGGGAATCCGCGCAGCGCTGAAGGGGTTAAATGCAAAAGTGCCTTGTATCCAACACCCTGGGAAGATCTACAAAGGACTGGGTTTCAGCATGTTCGGAATGTGATGGCGCCTGCTACGGGTGTGCGTTGGTATGTAGCTAAAATGAATATGTGACGGTGCCACAGGTGGGGGCTAACCCTGAACCCCTGAAAACAGACACAAGGTCAACAAAACAACTATGGGCCTGTGCACACGTCAACGGTGTCTGCAGAGCGATTTCTGTGTATCAAAACTTCTCACAAGTTGGTGTTACAGTGTTACACAGTAAATTCCACATGAAGAAGAACACTCAGAAGTATTATTTGTTCTTCTTTTTAATTCTGAACGATTGGCTTTAGGCTTCACTCCTATGATGTGCCTGTGTGAAAGGCGAGAAGCTCCAGCTGAAAGCCCAGTTCTGGTTCGGGCAGAGGGAGCCGGAGAATGTTGTTGTTTGTGGCTTGTTGCAGCGAGTGCACTGCACGTTCTGACGTCCGAGGAGTTGAAACCGGAATCTCCACCATTTGGTCCAAATATCCGGACCAGACACAATTCTAACTCAGAATTTCCCACACCAGCCGGGACGTAAGTATAACCGGCAAAGAGATCTACCACGACTTTTCACTTGCCATTGAGCCCTGATGAAGTTTTGGGGTATTCCCCGGACGAAACACGTGTTGGCTGGGCAATCGTTCAAAATTAAAAAGAAGAACAAATAATACTGTAACACAAACTTGTGAGAAGTTTTGATACAGAGAAATTTCTCTGCATACATTGTCGACTTGTGTACAGGCCCATTGTTGTTTTGTTGACCCTGGGAGGATCGTTGACCTTAGAAATGTTGGTAGGCATGTTTGTAGTAGTACCCGATTATGGCATTTTCCCTTTACTGCTGAGGCATTCGTTACCTGAAGAAACACCACTGTCTTTGCAGATATGTTTGCTGGATATAGATCTGCTAGCGATGTTAAGGCTGGCCACAGTGTTCAATGGGCAGGGCCACTCAACTAGAAGCTACCTGGTCATGTTTTTGCTTTTCTGTCCTATGTGGTGTGATTTTCAATGATGTCATCAGTGGTTCAAGGGTTGTGTGATGTCATTTCAAGTGATGGCATTATAATGCTTACAATGGTTTTGGAACCTGGAGTATCTTACTTCTTTTTAGTCGTTTAGGCAAGTATGCATCCTCAGTCCTTCCACAAGTACTCTGTGCAATCGCTGCTGGCTCGTTATGGATTGCAGCATGCTGTTGTGGTGACTTTCTGCTTTTCTGATGCAGCCTGCGTCCTAGGCATGCTAGGAGACTATTAGAGAAGGTTGGCTGTTGTTCACCACTGACACAGCACAAGTTTTGCGACCAGTCACTGCTTCAGACATCAAACACTGCCTGCATATCAACCAGACCTGATGCTCAACGTAGCCAAGACATAATTCCTGTTTTTGCCAAGAACAACAAACAAGAAACAGAATCGGTAAAAACCTGACTCAATGACATGAACCTTGACAGCTTTAAACCCCAATTTTCTTTGAATGCCAAGTCACTTTGATTCACCCTCGACACCAACCTCACCCTCAACCACGAATTGTTAAAAAAACGTAAAGACAACATGGTGCCAGCTCTATCTTCTAAAGAAAGTGAAACTGCATCTTCTAGAAAGCAAGTTTAGAACTGCTGTTCAGGCTCTCATACTTGTCTAGTTGGATGGTGGTAAAACCCTGCTCCATGGCCTCCCAGCATCCACACTGGTATCCCTTACGGGCATCCTACACAGCACAGCATGTCTCATTCAGGGACTGAAGACATATAATACATCATGCCATTCTGAGCTCCATTGGCGCACCTTGCCGGCCTGCGCTAGCTTCAGAACCAGCTGCATCATTTGCAAACCTATCCAACCAGCACATCCCCCCCCCCCACTTATCTTGCAGACAAGCTCACTGGTGGTTTTTGGTACACCGGCAGCCTGGACACCATCAGACTTCAGACTAAGAAGCGTAAAATATTAAAAAATAAACAAGGCAGCGGGCCTTTTCCATCTATGTGCCCAGGATCTGGAGCGACATCCATTTATACATCAGGACCCCTCCCCCCAATACTACTCCAGTTTAGGAAAGAGTTAAAGATACACCTCGATAAAGAACACTAAATTACAATGCATTAACAGTCTACAAACCAGCCCCCTCTTCTATCTCTCATTGACTTTATGCTTGTCTGTTAGCCTATCCAGCCTTCCACTACCTCTTGGATAGACTTGCAGCATAGAAATTCCACATACATACATACGGACGGCATGCAAACTGAAGTACCAAGTGGTCTGGTCATGTAAACAAAATACTGGTGCTCAGCATCAGCAAACACCTGCCCAAAATAAACACTACCAGAGACAACACGACTAGGCCACTAAATATTGTGGTTTGCATAGAATTCGACATAATCATAATATAGCCAAGACCCTGTATCTTTGTAAATAGAAAAAATGAGTACATTGTTTAACTGTATTCTCAATCAACAAATAATATATTATCATTATCTGGGGGATTTCTGTTTGAAGACTATTTACAATGGTGCTACTACAGGATTCGAAACGGGAATAGTAAAAGCGACTTTGAATGTTCCTATGTTGAGACCGTGATTCCTTTTCCTATGACTCACTCTGCCAAGATCAATAGCGCCCCTCTGATTAGTACAACGTGCAGTTGTAGGGACATAGGGAATAAAGTGCAGTTGGTTGAGGCTATGCTATGGAGACTCAGTGGCGTAATTTAGGCCCCTGCAGACCCCGCGGTGCAGGGGGGCCCTGAGCTGTAGGGGCCCCCTCAGCACAGTACCCTGGCCTGAGAACTCCTGATAGAGTCCGAAGGGAGGACCCTCCATGTACCCCACTCAGGTTTTGTTGCGCCACTGTGGAGACTCACTCATAACTAATGAAGCTCTGTACTAGTAAAGGCACAATGTCTAGTGCTAAGTCTTTTGCCTATAATCATTAAATCCTCCCAGATCAGGGGATCATTTGGGGCCAGATGGTAATAGAGGGTGCAAAACCATCCCAGTGCAATCAGCATGTGCGCATGGTATTGGGGGTATTTCTGCACCTGCTTGTTACCGCTGCGCAATATGGGAATGGAAATAATGTTCACAAGCGATATTTGCATTATTATTCAAAGAGCCCTAGCTTTTCCCAAGAATTACCACCAAGTGACACCAGTGCAAACCTTGCCCTTCACTCGTGATTGCAATAAAGCTAAAAGGGCGCACATTCCATTTGCCCTGGTTTAAATGGCCGCAGCACTGCTTACGCGCGTCTCTCCTGAGAGCATGTGGCTGTGGTTCAATATCAAAGAGATGCAGGCAAAACAAAACATTTTACAAGCTTTGCAATGAAGTGCATTTATCTAGCAATGACTCAGGAAGTATTTAAGCGCCTGTTTATGAGTTGGGCGGTTTATTCGGACCAATGCCTTAACCCTGTTAACGCTGGGGTTGGAGCTACGAGCTGTTGGGTATTTAAGGTAGCTGATAATATATTGGATGCGTTAAATATCTCAAGTGTAATGGGGGGAAACCATATGTATTTACTGTATCATGTGGATTTTGATGTGTTAAACACCGACATCATCATATTATCTGATGCATCATCATTCTGGGGTCTCGCCCGGAAAGAAATGTATATCTTCCTTAGATTTAGACCAGGCACAACACACAGGTGGGTGGCTGAAGGAGCATGGATAGCTCTTGCATTGGGGCTCGCATAGGTAGACTATGCCCTCCTGAAACAGAATGCACAGAGCACTTTCATTTTAGATGTAAACATGTAGATATGGAGAGGAGTCTCTTACACCTCCAGGTTGGAATGGTGCTAAGATTATAGGACTGAAGGCAAAACAGCACTTTGTCTGCTTTGCATAGGCTGGGCTTGGATGAAAGTGGAAGTGCCTATCACTGTTGTGTGCCAGTGTGTTGTTATCAATGAGTGTATGTGTGCTGCTTGTTTGCCTATTTGCTTTGTCAGTACAAAGGTGCCTGCATGCATAATGTCTGTATGAGACTGGGCGCCTAGGTGTGAATCTCTAACAGCATGTGGTTTGTGCCAATGTGTGTGGTGGTTTGTGCGCATGGGTATCTATCTGTATGTCTGTTGTCATTTTTTGTAGGGTGTTTATATGTCTATGAGCATTATTATCCATATCTGTGCATAGGTATTTTTAGTCAGTGTGTACAGGGACCTATAGATATTTATGTGTGCGTGCATGGACGCCTCAAGGTAAGTTACTGTCTGCTTGTGCATGGATGAGTGCTCTCGTTGTTTGTGTGGTGTGTGCTTCTGAATGCATCAAGTATTCAAAACCAACCCTACTGGCTTTGCCAAGCCTTGTTAGCTAAAGCTTACGATTAGATTTGTCCCAGTCGCTTTCGTCCAGCGTCTTGAAAAGCTGCAGTTAGACATTTACACGACAGAGCTTGGCCATTGCCGTTCCCCGCCAGCTGAGGAGCGTGAGATATGGCTCAGCGTGTTATCTGTCCCCCCTGCGTCACGCGATGAGCTCCAGTGAGGGCTGTGTGCCCGCGATGATAACTCACGCCGAGGGCCTGCCTCTCTGCATCATTTCACCCTGCTCACTTATCCTCACTTGTCCTCGAGTTCGAGATGCCGGTCACGCGCACGGGCCTCGTGAACGGTCTGTTCTCGTTCAGGGATGTGTGGTTATCACACATTCTTAACCCCGTGCCACCTTTTTACCCATTTTAATGGCTCTAAACACACACACCTGCCTCTGGTGGGTCTGAATGAGCACAGCTGCGCTTCTCGTTTTGAGCTTGGTTTCGGTTTTCTTGTGTCACTGCAGTACTTTAGCTTCTGTTATTTCACAAGGTGCAGCGCCGCACCTCTCCAAGATCTCCTCATATTAACCAGCCCTGTTACCTGTTCTTCAGTGCATACAGGGCTTTAAGTGGGGAAAAAAGCCTGGGGGTGCTCTAAAAGGGGCATGGCACATTTCTTAAAGGGGTGTGGCCTGTCCGAGTAGGGGCGTGGTCTACATCAAGATAACTAGCATTGTGTGCTTAAGAAAATCATGAAGTCGCACCCAGCAAAGGATTTATTAAGTATAAGCCATAAAATACCAAACACTTTAAAAAACATGTAAACATTATTTACATTACTTAGAAATCTATTGCAGGATTTCCCAAAACCCTTGAAGATATTCGCCGTGTCTATTTCGCTGGGGTTTCTCACAACAATTTTCTTCAGCAGACCTTCTACCTTTTGCCAGCCAACTCTTTACACACAGCTTTGCGTCAAATGGAGGGCCATTGAGTTTTACCCATAGGCATGAAGAAATGGCCTCTACAAGAAGAAAGGCCCTTGTTGGAGAAGCAATTAAGTTCATTGCGCCGAAACCTCTCTCGCAATCCGCATTACTTGCTGGCAGGGTTTCCATGCAAACTACTAACTTTTTTAATGCTTCAGGGGTTTTCTTTCCACCAAAATCTTTGAAAAGTTTAAAAGCTTGGATAGTATCTCTTGCTGGCAGCTGAAACTCTGAACACAGTTTCTGGATATCTGTTTCACTATAAAGAATGCATTCATCACCAGAAGGCAAGTTGCCTGCATCTAGCACACTGAAGCTGGCTATGAGTTCTTTCTCAGAGTCCGGGGCACAACATTTATTGATATTTACAGACAGACTTTGGTAAAACTGATTTTGATTAAGGGCAACAGAGTTACTTCTACCATGGAAAAGAGGAACATTCTTGAATTTGCCCTCGTGAACTGCTCTCTGAGCCGCAGAAGCAAACTCCCCTGGTGAGTCCTTCATTGCTCTAAATATACGTACTTGACTAACCAAAAGTCTGTGGGCATTAACAATTGTTAATGTCCCTCCTCTGTAAGGAGAGTGATGTCTTTGAGCTCTTGAAGTGCATCACACATTACCCCCAAATCTCTGACAAAAGAATAGGATGTAAGCTTCTTCAAGAGACCTTCATACTTACTCCGGTCTCTTATGGGTCTGGATGGGTCTTTAGAAGCATTCTCAAAATGTTTGCACAAGGCAGAGAAGCAGTTCCAAACAGCTTTCACAGATCTGTAATTGGATGCTACCCATCTAGTATCAAGCATTTTCCCTATCTTCTGAAGCTGTACACATAGCTCGCTGGCGGCCAGATTTAGCTCTCTCTGGTTTTTTGGTGAATAATGAAGTTGACTGAGCCCTTCTCCTGCTCCTAGCGTGTGGAACGTTATTTCAAAACTAATGTGACTGAGATGTTTTTCAAAAATGCCCCAGCTGCACTCGTGGAGTCAGAGAATCACCCAAAGTAGCGTTTTCTTATATATCACAACTGTAAAACACCTTCTTATTACACTACAACGGATTAGTTGGGACAACTAATGTGTAATTAGAGATTGGCAAATGTGTAGGCGATAAGAAATGTTGTCTATTTGCCTTCACATAAAAAATGCGATGAAAATGCAATTAACTGTAAGCTGTAAAACAACATCGTCATTTGCGTACATGACTGCTATACTACGAATGTATCGTATTGTTTACTATTAAAATGCAAAATATATTTTTTTTAAAAAAGTAGCGTTTTCCCAATCACAAAAATAGCGCTTTCTCAAATCACAAAAATAACGCTTTCTCAAATCTCCCCAGTGATTGCCATAGTCAAGTCACCAAGCTTTAATCACCCCTGCGGTGGCCCGCTGGTAGCACGTGTGATCACAATCTCCCCCCCTGTGCAAACTCCGGTCACGTGTTGGAGCCGGTTACCTTAGGATGTGAAGGGGGCTCTGCGGTCCGCGCTGATCTCCGGTGAAGCCGCTTTCGCCAGTGCGACGCGCCTCGGCCTCAGGTTCAGCTCATTTCCTCGATGACGAGCGCGAGGGAACCCTGGTTGCTAGGGGACGCCTTGCACCTCTCCAGACTCAATGTAGCTCCGCCTGATGAACCTCAGCGTTGCTGGGGGAAACCCTTGTTGCTGTGACCAATCCGAGCGCGGCTCGGAAATGACGATCCCGGGCCGGCGGTGGTGAATACCGGCAGGGAGTTTTTAAGGCTCCTTCTCAGAGCAGCGAACCCTGCCTCGAGCACACAACACAGCTCGAGGGTCGGCGGTGGAGTCAATGTGCACACAGCACTCGGGGGCAAAGCAGGCGCTCCAAAGTTCATCAGCGGTGCGTTAATCCGCACAGAGCCCGAGGGACACGATCCTGGGGCAGATCACGCTTGAGGCAGAGTAAGGGGGACACAGCACACAGCAGACAGTCCCTTGGTCCTATTCCTCAGCAATCACAGCAACTTTAGGTCAGCTCCCAGACACTTGGCAATGGCAGCACTTTTCCTCAGTCTTCCTGGCTGTTCTTCATTTGGCAGGGATTCCTTCTTGATCATGAAGTTTCCTAATATAATTTTACTGGGGCTCCAGTCCTACTTTTCTACCCCAAAAGTCTTTGTTCTTCTTGTGTGAGGGGTCCTGGACCCAGTCTAAACCAGTTCTGGGTGCACTCTGCCAGTGCACCTCTTCTTCATTTGTGAGTGTGGGCCAGGGACATCAGATGCACCACAGGAGGTGGAGCCAGCATTGTGGCAGGCAGGCACAGCCCTATTGAGACCCAGGTGCTACTCCTCCCCACCATTCTACATATAGATGGGGCTATTCAGCCTAGTGCTGACCCACCCAGCCTCCTGGAGCCACCCCCAGCCCTTGTCACTTACTAACCAGAAAGTCAATACACAACCAGGCAGAGGCACACAGAAAGGTTGAACAGGAAAATAGCCATTTTCTAAAAGTGCTATTTCCAAACTTAGAATTTAAAAACCATCTTCACTAAAGGATGTGTTATTAAATTCTGAGTTCAGGGATACCAGATTCCATATGTCTATCTTGCCGTTATGGGAAGATATGCAGGTAAACATGTTGCCCTACCTTTGACCTTCGAGGCCCGAAAATAGAACCCCTAGAGACCCCTTTCGAGGCCCCCCCAAAAAAACTTGGGGGGCTCAGACCCCCACAGACCCCCCCCACTTAAAGCCCTGAATGCATAGATGTATTACAAATCTTAGCGCTCTATACTCCTCCAGATTTAATCAATGTGGCATATCATCAAGGGCAATATCGCTGCTTTGGCGGCACTTTTTGCCGCTAAAGTGGCGATATTTTTATCGCCCTATCAGCATGCTGTCGCTAACAGCTGTTAGCGACAGTTTACTGGCAATAGCGCCCCTTGTCAGCACGCCTCCCATCGCATCGCTAATGAGATGCAAAGGAGGCGTGCCTGACAAGACTACCTTGGGAAAATATCGCTAACCCAGCTTCGTCATATTGACAACGAGGGTTAGCGATATTTAAAATCACGTTAAGTATGCCTTAACGCAGGAATTTAACGTCTGTTAAATTCCTCACTAAGGCATACCTAACATGGGGGTGGATTGTGTGGCTAAGACCACAGGCCCTATCATCTAGAATATCGCCGTTTTCCACCATGGAAAACAGCGATATCCTCACTATCTCTGGAATTTTAATCGCCTCGGCGATGCGCGTTGTTGTTAACGCGCTAACCAGGCGATAAATTCCAGAGATAGCCGGCAAAAAATATGTAAGCGCTAAGCGCGCTTTGCGATATTTGTCGCCGGACCTTGATAATATGCCCCAAGATGTCTTTCTTGAAAAATAAATAATCCCTCGTGTTCTTCTCCGCTTGAATTTGATACCGCTTCACAGAGCCCCAACAGATGTCCACTCCACCCTCCATACCTCCCGGAACAAGCACCAGGCCTGCAGGGACTTCCGGCAGTGACCTACAACCCTTCCAGAACCATTCTCCTGAGACAGGCGTGTATCTGGAGACTGGGCCCACAAGTCTTCACTTTGCTTGAGAAGATGGACGTTCCTTTCCTTTGCTTGGGCCCTTCACTGACAGCACTGTTCCTTCGACCCTGTGGCTCTTGTCCTGTGCACATGTCTATTTTGACTGTGCACGCCTGCTATTTCATTTATTGTTGCTCATACTGCGTACCCTCTCGCACATTTTTGCTTTTCTCCAGCCTTTACATTGCTATATTACACTTGTCCAAGTCATTTTAACCTTGCGCATCCTCCAAGGTCGATAAATGAGCCTGTGTTACTCTGCACTTCATGTCGAGGCCATGTTTACACACAGCCTCCTCTCCCCTCAGGAGACATCTAAGTTTCCACTCTCTGCAGCACCCCTGCCCCGCGGTATCATGCCAGTGTCAGACCAGGCCTGGTCCTACTCCGGCATGTGACGCGGTCACAGGGCGTACACTACTGTCTCAGCATCATCCGTGGCCTCCACCGGGCCGTTGGGGTCCATCGACCCTATACTCATGTAACATACACAGAACCTGGAATAGCAGGCAGTGACACTCTGAGAAGTGTGTAAGACTAACCATTGGCAATCACGCTGCTTTACATAGGCAGTGGTGTTATGTCGCAGCGGTGACGGAACTGCGGCGACTGTGAGGGCGTCTACATTAGCATGTCTATATGGGGGAATCTCCTGGTGCCTCCACACCGTGACTGGACCAGATGGTATGGTTCCAGTCACATGATTGTAAGTTAATAAAAACGTCTACCGCGCCACTGACGTCATTGGACGCATGTGCCCGGTAGCCATTACACACCCACACACCGGCTCTGTGTAATTATTAATTAAACCCCGATAACGTACCCCAGAGTGCTGTTCTGTGTAGTGCCCAGTACCAGCGGCACTACATTGGCGACGAGGGCGGGCGTGTTCCCGTCATGTTCCTGGTCGGGGGTGGCCACGCGAGGTTGGAGGAGGCCTGCAGTGCTCGTTCCCCTGGATCCGGCTGCTGCGGCAGACGAAGGAGAACTCTGCATTGCTCATCAGGGGACTCGCCCCTTCTGCTGGAACGTGCACCGTGCTCTGCGCGGTGTTGTGGACTGGTACATCTCTGTGTCCCCGCAGGCGCTGCGTTTGAGCTGCAGGCCCGTGCGGTATTGAGGGCTGCACGCATGCTCAGAAGGCATCAGGCAAGAAGCGGAGTTTTGGACGGGCACGCAACTGCGTTTCTACACACGGCGCTACCCCCAGTGGCCTCATTGGTGCCTGTTAGTGCTGCAGAGAGGCAGCCAGTGGACTTAACAGCAGTGGCTGATGCACGTGGTTGCCTGAAAGTGCTACAGGGTGGCAGCCAGTTACACACTGACATAGACTCCAGCATTGGTGGCACAGGGTATGTACAGCCAGCCTTAGCTGTTTTGAAAGTGAAAAGGGGATTAATTGGCCTGTGAACAGTGGCTGAATCTGCGCTGGGAGGGACAGTTTTGGCCTCATCCTCCCCTCATTCAGGGAAGGACAGTGGTACACAGTACAGCGTCACCTCACCACATCATACTGCCATAAGGAAGAGTCACCATGTCTACAATTCCCCCAATTGAGCCATTTGTAATGGAGGGATCCCCCTCTGCCCAGGCATCCAGGTGGAAAGAATGGGTAGAACACCTCATCATATTTTTTGAAGCAACGAAGGTACACAAAGACCATGTTACTTCACCTAGGAGGAAAGGACATTCACCGCATCGCGAAGACTCTCGTTGAGGCGACGCCCAAGACTCACAATACCCTCATCAACGCACTCACTGGCCATTTTGAACCCATGGCCAACCAGGACTGCGAGCGTTTCATTTTTCGTCAAGCAAGACAGCTAACGGAAGAATCACTCAACACATTCCACGGTAGGCTTAAGCTCCTGGCTTCTACATGTGGGTTTAGAGATAAGACGGAGGAGATCAGGGGGCAAATTATTCAAGGATGTGCCTCGGCGAAGCTTCGTGAAAGAATCTTGGAAGAGTCGGGCAAGCCGTTAGCGGACATTTTAACCATGGGACGCACGAAAGAGCTATCCAAGGCCAGGGCAGCGCACATGGAGACGGCACTGCAGTCATCTGTCAAGGCGGAACCGGTGAATGTGGTCACGACAAAGCCGGCGGACCGTCGCAACAAAAAGCCGTTCACCAGTGGCCCACAAGGGGGTCCACAATATGGCAGGTACTGTGGTGGTCCACCTCACAAAGCAGCTGATTGTCCAGCGAAGGGCAAGAAATGCACATGATGCAGCCGATTCAACCATTTTGAAAAGGTATGTTGCTCCAAGCAATACCGGAAGCCCAAGCAAGCAGTTAATACGGTACCCGAGGGAGGTGGTGAGTCGAGTGACATGGACGACGACGAAAAAGAGGAAAAGGCGGTTCACAAGATGCACATGATTGGCATTGCGTCGAACAGGATCCGGCGTTTGCCCCAATGCCAGATTCAGGTGGGAACACAGGATGTCACGGCCGTCGTGGACACCAGAGCCACCATTAACATAATGGCAGTTGCTCTCTACAGATCCATGCACCTGGCACCCACTCTACAGCCCACCAAAATCACGGTCTTCGCGTACAGGCAGGACAAGCCGCTGGAAATGAAAGGAAAATTTAAGACCACCGTCACTCATGAAAACAAGTCAGTCAGCACCATGGTGTATGTCACCAAGGATGGACAAGGCATGTTCCTGGGGTGCCGAGCAGCAGAAGATCTTGGCATCGTGTCATTTGCATTTGGGATCCATCAGGAGTCAATCCAGCACATACCCACGTAGTTCGCATCAGTCTTTGAGGGCATTGGAAAATACAAAGGCAAGGAAATACATCTTCATATTGACAAGACCGTCCAAACGGTAGCCCTGCGACACCGACGAGTAGCTTTTCATCTGAGGCCGTTGGTGGAGCAAGAACTGCTAAAGCTGGAGCAGGCGGGCATAATAGAGAAGGTGTCTGGTCCTACGCTGCGGGTTTCTCCAATTGTCGTAGCCCGAAAACCGAAGCAGCCAGGAGCCGTGAGGATATGTGTCGAAATGAGATTGCCGAATGCAGCCATCAAAAGAGAGCGACACATCACTCCAACTATTGATGACTTGATTGGAGAAATGTCCGGGGCCTGCTGGTTCTCGAAGCTCGACCTGCAGTCGAATACCACCAACTGGTCCTTGATCAGGTGTCAAGAAATATTACGACCTTCTCCACTCTTGTAGGTCTTCGCAGATACACCCGTCTGAGCTTCGGGATATCAAGCGCGGCCAAGGTGTTCCAGAACGTCATCCACAAACTGATCATGGACATTCCTGGAGTCATAAATGTGAGTGATGACATCATGGTGCATGCCAAATCAATCCCCGAGCACCATTCCCGCCTGGTGCAAGTTCTACAGAGAATTAAAGATGCAGGACTGACGCTGCACAGAGAAAAATGCGAGTTTCTCAAGACCAAGCTACAGTTCTTCTGTTACACTTTCTCGGCTGAGGGGGTAAACCCGGACCCTGACAAGGTCAGAGACATTAAGAATGCACCGGCCCCAGTCAACGTCACAGAAGTCCGCAGCTTCCTGGGCATGGTGAATTACTGCGGGCGTTTCATCAGAGACCTCACAACCCTCACGCAGCCTCTGAGGGATCTCAACAAGGACTCGGTCCCATGGACATGGGGGGAACCACAAGCAAAGGCCTTCCAAGACATCAAAGATGCCCTATCTGCGGCTACAACTCTGGCGTTCTTTGACCCACAGAAGCTCACCCTGGTTGCAGTTGATGCCGGTCCAAAGGGACTGGGTGCAGTACTCATGCAGTGCTGCACGGTGGAAGAAGACTGGGCCCCTGTGGCCTTCGCCAGCCGTTCCCTCACTGACACAGAACAACGATACTCTCAGATTGAGAGGGAGGCAATTGCGATCCACTGGGGGTGTCGCCATTTCAATCTTTATGTATACAGCAAACCGTTTGTAGTAGCCACCGACCACAAGCCCCTTCTGCCTCTGTTCTCGGGCACTTCCTCAAAACCTCCGCCGAGGATAGAAAAATGGGTACTGCAGCTGCAGAACTACAACTGGCGAATTGAATATCAACCAGGGAGCCGCAATCCCGCGGATTACTTGGCACGCCATCCGAGGAGTGCAACAGCTAAAGAGTAAGAGGATGCTGCAGACACGGAGGAATATGTCCGATGCGTCACGGAGAGATCCTGTCCCATTCCTCTCTCCATGACCAATCTAAAACTTGAACCTGACAAGTATGAATGCCTGCAAAGAGTCAAACAGTTGGTGAAGCATGGCAACTGGCACAAAGCCAGAGAAGAATGGAAGATACTTACAGATAAAGCTCGCAGAATACTGGAGAGTTTATACCACGTACTTGAAGAATTGGTAGAGGACAACACCGGCTGTCTTATGAGAGGACACCGGCTGGTGATTCCTTCCTTCTTGACCGACAGAGTCATTCAATTGGCGCATAGTGGACATCAAGGGATGGTCAAGACCAAATTGCGACTGAGAACCAAGGTGTGGTTCCCCTTAATGGACGAGCTCATAGAGGCTGCTGTCCAGGAATGCCAATGGTGTCAAGTAACTTGGGGAAGCCCCAAACCTGCTCCTGTGATCACAGAAACCAGGCCCTCTCGTCCTTGGCTAAGCGTTAGTCTTGATTTTGGAAGTCTACTGAATTGGAGACACACGTTCGTGGCTATTGATGACTACTCCAAGTATCCAGAGATTGAAATTGTGAACACCTTGAGTACCACCAAGATAATACCGAAGTTGGAAAAGGTAATAGCAAAGCATGGCATTTTTAAGGAACTCAAGACTGACAATGGGCCACCGTTTCAAAGCGAGGAGATGGCCGCATACTTAGCCTCACTGGGCATCAAACATCGGAAAATTACCCATCGCTGGCCGCAAGCTAACGGGGAGGTAGAGAGATTTATGCGGACCTTAAACAAGGTCATCCGCATAGCACATGAACGTCACCAGCCCCTGGAGCTAGCCCTCTTTACATTCCTGAGAAATTACCGCCAAACCCCTCACACCACCACCGGTCTGGCTCCCGGACATCTGTCAATGGGCCGAGTGATCACGGACTTAATTCCTCATCATCCTCAATGGTGCCTGGAAAGCCCTGATGATCACATGATTGATGAGCAAAGGCGACGGGTGCACAAGCAGGTCAGTCAGCGCTGTGGCGCTTGTCAGGTGCATCTGCAGCAAGGACATAAGGTATTGCTCAAAAACCATTTGACGAAGAGCAAGTTCCATCTTCCATATGAAAGGTGCCCCTGGACTGTCATTAGAGTACGAGGCACGAGAATAATGGCTCGGAGGGGCGGAGAAATCGTCACATGGAATGTGTCCCACTTCAAGAAGTGTCATCTTGCAGAGACCCCTGCGTTGGACCAAAGAATGGAGAGCCCAACACCGGTCCCGATCATCCCTGGAACAGTGGAGGGCATGGAGGGAGCATTGCCCCAAATGCCTGTGATGGACACTCGCCTATCCGTGGACAATGCACCGGGGGTAGCAGGGCATGATGGAATGCCCGAATGCTCAGAAGAATCATTGCCCCCACCATCGAGCGAGGATGCTGGAGCCGAGTCCTGTGGGAGAGGAAGTACCCAGTATCAGCTCCGACGCAATCCTGAGCCGACCAAGAAGCTGAGAGACTATTTCACGTAAGACTGTTCTTTTATTTTTGATTTGTTTGTTAAGAACATCCGGCATCCGGCATGAGAGATTGTAGCCAAGCTTACTGGACTGCCGTTGTGATGATATTTTTGTTTATGTCGCAGCGGTGACGGAACCGCGGCGACTATGAGGGCGCTCACATTAGCATGTCTATATGGGGGAATCTCCTGGTGCCTCCCCATTGTGACTGGACCATATAGTATGGTCCCAGTCACGTGATTGTAAGTTAATAAACACGTCTACCGTGCCACTGACGTCACTGGACGCGTGTGCGAGGTAGCCATTACACACCCACACACCGGCTCTGTGTAATTCTTAATTAAGCCCCGATAACGTACCCCAAAGTGCTGTTCTGTGTAGTGCCCAGGACCAGCGGCACTACATTACAAGAGGCACCTTCACCCTCTCTGACACACACTGCCCCGGAAGTGCCCTTGACCAACGTGTGCCCTTGGGTGGCAGACAGTCAGCAGAGAGGCAGCTCGGGATCTCTAAGCTCATGCTGGATCCAGACCATCTAAGCCCTGTGAGATGCAACAGAAAGGTGAGTTGTGCTTCGAGCCCATCAGAGGAAACTCATGTGTGCGCCTCTCATAGGGACAAGTCTGGGGTGCTGAACTTCTGAAGTTTTGAGGCCTATCACTGGTGTCCAGTGTGGCTTGCCCAAGTACTGTTCACAAAGAGGGTATTGGACCAAGGTTGCTTCCATGGCTCTCTAACTTCTGCCCCTCACATCTCATTATGGGCCTGTATCAGGATGGCGGCCCAGTGCTCGAAGTGGGGGATGGGGGAGGGGTGGATGGAGGGGGGGGTTTGAAAGAGAACGATATGCACATACTTTTTTAATTTGAGAAAAAAAGATACCCTACTTTTTGTAAAATGTAAACCGTCCCGGGACGTTTCATTCAGAGTTAAAAAGCTTCAGCAGAAGTTTGAGGCAGAGAGTCTAAGATCCGGCGAAACCAAGGGAGGCGCAGACCACAGTGGCGGCTCCTCCTCTAAGGCGTGGGAGGGTGGCCCCACTGCTTTTTAGCAGTGTAAATAAAGGAAAAATAAAATGATAATAACTTGACGTTATTATCATTTTATTTGTTCCTGCTGCAGCAGCTTTGCGGGCAGGGTGGGGCTGCTCTTTGGACAGAGGAGCAGGGGGAGGAGTGGTCGGCACTCTGAAAGTGTGCATGAATGTTTGGCCAGCTATCCCAGGCCGACCAAACAGTCATGTGCACTTTACATGTCCAGGCTACCATTCCCTGGCTGAGCGTCGAACCACAGCGCTCGATCAATCAATGCTTCATTGCAGCATTGTGGTTGGCTCTGTGAAGCCTGGGTGCTTCCTTCTTCCAGCCAAAGGGGAGGGACGACGAGGAGAGACAACGAGGGGAAACGCGCCAATCAGGTAAGTTTATTTTTCTATTTGTAACCCTCTTAAACCCCCTCCCCACCTGCCCCCTGCCTCTCCACTCCTGATCCATGCAAGCCGCCCCCCGCAGACAGCTAAACAAGCCTTCTTGCCAGGGTGCCTGCTTCCCTGAACAAAAAATGTAAATGCGCGCAAATGGTCAATATGAGAACGTAAAGGGTGCTTGGTAGCTGGTATTGGCTTTAATTGATGGAATCAGTTGAAGCTTCCTGATGACACAGATTTATTCTTTTTGAGTGGTATTGTAAGGGAAATACAGGGTAAGTTGTCAAGCGTGTGCTTTTAAAATACAGTGACAAAGAAACCTTAGCTGTTAAGTTTGTGCTTTTAAAATACAGTTTAAAAAACACCCGGGGAAACCGGCCCGCATAGCCATGCATAAATTGATGAGGGGATAGTACGATGGGGGCATTGCCCTTCCCAATATACAAACTTACTATTGGGAGTCGCAACTGATCGTCATCAATCAATGGCTTCATGTTCCATGAACTGACTCAGCATTTAGTGCAGACAGACACAGCTTGGGATAGGGAGGAATACTGAGGGCGCTTTACACCATGAAGCGTAACACATTGTTGCTAGGCCCTACAGCGCACACAATCAAAATTTGACAGATAGCCCACAGGAATCTGGGATGGGACGGGGTATTAACTCAACTCACCCCACTATGGGACACACCAAAATGGGGTAATCTTGGGAATAGTAAAGGCTTCAGGCGCTAGGACTCCATTGGAATCCCTACGGTGGGGGACTTGTGGAGCAAGGGCGACATGGTCACGTTCGCCCACTTGCAAAACCAATACGAGCTAGCTTCAACAGAGGCATTTAGATATACTCAAATTAGGCATACACTGAAGGCAGCAATTACAGCAGGAACTACTCTCCCCGAGGCCTCCCCATTGGAAGATAGGCTGTTGACGGAATACATGGCAAAGAAGGCTATCTCCCTCACATATCGCAAAATTATCAATAATAGTCCAGATCTCACGGAATCGCTCCGCGAGAGGTGGCAGACGGAGGTGGGGGAATTAGATGATACCGACTGGCAAGCGGCGCTTGCCTCTCCATGCGAAGTAGCAGTGTCTTCCAAATTAAGATTAGTAGAATTAAAGATCTTACACCGCATATATTACACGAGAGTGACATTGCACAAGATAGGAAAGGCCAAGAATACACTCTGCTTGACGCAATGTGGGAAAGTTGACACATTCTAACACACGATATGGGGGTGTCCAATGATAACGGCCTATTGGGAAACAATTATGCGAACCTTCTCGCAAGTTAGCAGAGTAACTGTTGTGCCGGAACCCAAGATGTGTCTTTTAAATGTCTGGGAGCCGACTGACCTTAACTACATGGTACAAGACTGGGCAACATTGGGCATGATGTTCGCCAAACACAATATAGCTCATCACTGGGGTGCCCAAACCTACCTGACATACCGAGAATGGTGTTGAGACATGGATGGGTCTATGATAGCGGAAAGGGTGATATATATCCATCGCAGATGCCCCAAAAAGTGGGAACGAATGTGGGAATCATGGAATACCTACAGGGGGAACATTTGCACCCCACCCCCTCTTGAATCTGTACCGACTCCGGTTGAGTTGAATGAATACGGGACCACTGCCAGCTGAGGTTGTCTATGGAAAAAGTAATAACTCTATGATCTTTGATTAATGGCTTTATTGTGCCATGAAGCGTGTAATGTGCAAAAGTAGCGATATGTAGTTGCATGGATTTTGAATTTCACCTGTAATCAATAAAAATAATTTAAAAAAACACCCTTGCTTCCTGATGACATACATTTATTCTTTTTGAGGGATACTGTAAGGGAGCTACCAGCTAAGGTGTGTAGAGTGTGCGTTTGAAAGACAGTTATTATTAAAAAAATCAAATTGCACTAGGTACAGTCTGCAAAAAATCTACATTTTTAAACCACTTTTTATCTTAAACCTTTTTGTGCATTTTTTAGTAGCCTATCTTATACTGTGTGCAATGCAAGTTTAAAATAATGACTTACATGTTCACAGTGCTTTCTATCACAGACTGGGACCTCGTAGCACTAAATATACACAAGCCACTATTCTTCACTGCACCAACCAGGATTCAGTTCTGTGGCTCTCTGGTGCAGCGCATTAACCAATAGAGGTTTTCTAATGGATGACAGCGCATTTCCCACTGATTGACATACCTTTGATTACTTTTAATTTGAGCTGTGCGTTATTTCATATGTAGTTACCTGAAGGTGAAAGACCAAAAACAGTTGTAGGATATTTTTTTTTAGCCACGCCTTAGACCACGCCCCCATGCTCACTCATCCGCCTCCACTTGCGCACAGCATTACAGTTCCCATACTTTTTGTAATGCACTTAGACCACTGGGATGGCCACCCATATCATCACCATCTCTTGAACCCACTTGTATGCCAGAATGCCTTTGGGTCACTGAGGGACTGGTCCATCATCCAGGACTGGTTCAGTGTCCTTCTAAATGTAGATCTTGTTCCTCTTATCTCGTATATCAGGGCGACATGGCCAAGACCCTTGCAGTGCTGCCCCTTGCCATTGTCTGTGTAATCATTGCTCTGTACAGACTGCCCCTCTTTTCACTTCTGGAATCTTCCATAGCATCCATACATGCAAGCTGCAGAGGAAGCACATCGGGCCTCCTCCCTGCAGTCACAGCCATGTGTTCCTGAGATCATAGCTCATCCAAACCCAGTTACCTCATCCTTCCTTCCGTGTAAGACACTGGGGCAGATTTACGAAGAATTTGCACTGGTGCAATTGCGTGCAAAGTAATGCAGAGCAAAACAAAACCTTGGAAGGGTATTCACTTTCCAGTGCAAAAGGTATTTCTTACACTGGAAAGGAGGCCTTTTCTCAGCACAAATGCAGCTTTGAGCTGCTGTTCACCAATTTGAGTCTAAGGGCGTTGCATGGGTGTAACTTTGGCAGATCAGGGGAACCGAATATGCGACGTTACAACGCATGCGATACATCGCATGCCATTACAACGCAGTTGTTACAACGACCACATTGTTACATTGCATACCATTACAATGCAAGTCGTTACACCGACTTGCTGTAGAGGGCGCTGGATGTTGGAATAGTATAATTTATTATTCCAACTCCAGTCTGTACAACAGTAGGGAAGGTGTTGGATTTTAAATCCATCACCTTCTGCCCCCTACAGCAAGTCGTTGTAACGACTTGCGTTGTAATGGCATGCGATGTATCGCATGCAATGTAAACAATGTTTCCCAGGGGGAACCACCTACAGTTTTTTACACAAGGCCCACTCTATTAAAATTAGTTGACGAGGCCCTGCGTCAAAATATAACACCTCCTTGAAATAGGGGCTAACTTGTAGAAATGTTTTAATTTCTTCAAACATTTCACGTATAGCATGTCTGCTGCACTGTACAACCAGCATCCAATATGTAGAATGGTTCAGGTCTAGGTATAGGATGTTGTACTGGAAGAGTAGTCTTTCAGTACACATTCTGTGCTAGCAGTCACACTCACACGCACACACCTCTGCACTTTGGTGCAAAGGCTGCGTTTGGCACTTGATGGCCTCCTTATGTTTCAGCATAGGGAATGTACGCAGCAGTAGGCCAACTTTGCACTGGATTGTGCAAAAAAATTAAAAAACTGCCCCACAATGTTAAGGCTTCCACCCACACTCACTGATAGCAGCTAACTATAGGCTTGCCGAAACTTGGGCTCAGATTCACTAATGCTTTGTGCCAGGTTTACATCAGAAAAGGGACACAAGCCAGTGCAAAATGTTGTATAGTGATTCACTTTCCTGTGCAAAACAAGTAGGAACAAGTAAAGTAGCCTTAAAGTTACTCTAAAAGTAGTGCTCTGCTTTGTGTCAGGGGAGCATTCCTTGGGTGGTTCATGGGTGTTCCAATACAACCACGCATTAATTTTGACACAAATCTACTCACATTGTTAGACAGGCATTTCCATAAAAAAGTGACGCCTCCCCGAAGCATGCGTAATGTTAGAGAACATTTTTCATCTATTCAAACTTTTCCATCTTTGCATGTGTGCTGTACTGTACAGCACCCATACAAACCTGGAAAAGTTTTCAACTTGGGGAGAGGATGTAGCCTTAAGGCTAGAGTGGTCGACCGCGAAGCTGGGGAACTAGGTTTGAGTATCGGCATCGAAGCTCAACATCCTGCGATTCTGGGCAAATCACTTAATCTCCCTGTGCCTAACAAAAATGAATGTGTCCTTCAGTAATGAAACTGGTGCTAATGGAAAGCTCTCTGATACTCAACGTCTCGGGTCTAGTTCGCGCTATATAAAACTCTAATAAAAAATAAACTTGTGGCTAATCGTAGTATTTTATACCAGAATGGTAGCTTTCCACTACAAAACTTATGATAGACATTACACACACACCCTTGCTCTATGGTGGCACACACACCCTTGCACTGTGGTGGAGGCACAAAGCAGCCTGAAGTGCACCGGCACAGTGTTGGAATGAAAATGTTTTAGCTGTGTTGTTTATGCATCGTACGTCTTAAGTTAGCATTCGCAGCACCATTTTATGTTCAGTCGCCATTTTGAGCCATGATCGAAACTAACTTCTGTCTCTCAGCCCCAGCTGAAAGCAGCTGGTATCGTTTTTGTTCCTCCAAGGTTGAGCCTTGCTGTATTAATGAATACACTGTTCTTATTAGTGCATACCTTTCCCACTAGATAGGCCTGCTTCCACCCTTGGAGCGGCAGGCGCATGCAGAGTGACCTTGGCATCGAGATAGCCTGTGCCCGGTCTCAGGATCGAAACTCGTCCTTCTGTATCTCCTTTGTTCAACTGCCACCAACTGGAAATTTACAGTCAGGGCGTGTCTTAATTGGTTTTGAATTGTACATAATGTATTGCCATGCTTGCTGAAGTCAGTCCCTCTGCAGCAATCCCAGGAGGCTGGTCACATTGGACTCTGCATGAAATATACTTGGTTTGTACTCTTTACTGTCTGTCCAACTCTTGTATGGAAGGCTGAGAGGTGGTTGTGAGTGACCCGGGTGGCCTTAATCGGGTCACTTCCTTCCACAGGGGGAGAGAGAAACAATGACATATCTTAGTAGATATGACAATGTTCTGCTCTCTCCCTTTCACTCAACTCAGCATATTAACTTTGGTTCTGTGCTGCACTGGGTGAAAAATTAGTAAATTTGACTCATGGTGTATACTTGCAAACACATCACACATATTTCTCACATACGAAAAATCTATGCTTTGCACAGCCATTCCTTCTTTTACTCTTCTTTTTTATTTTATTATACAAGGGATCAGCCGGTTTTCTGCTTTAAAAAAAATATATATTCCTCTTAACAGTGTGCGCAGGGGCACAGCTATCAGTGGTGCAGCCAGTTCACACTTCAAGACAGGTGTGTGGGCTTTCTTTATTTTATTCAGATGTGAATTAAAGACCAAAAACAGGTACCAGCAAAAAATAAATGACATTACTAAATACCAACTATATTAATTATACCTTAATACATTTTAGTTATATGGATATTGTGTTTAAACAGGAGATCAGCATTTCCCTGATAGATTTCAGATACTGTAGTCCCCATTACTTTGTATTCTAGCCAACTCCATACCACAAAGGTCAATAAATTGATTAAATACAATTTGACAAAAATATGTAGGGTATAAGCCTCTTCATGTAAACAACAAAAGCATGTGGAATCAGAGTGCCAGCTACAAGAGAACAATTGTGTGGGGGTGTAAGAGGATGTCATAGCATTTGGTGCACACTAATTTAAGTGAAGTACCTTGAACTAATCCAGACAACCCTTATGGTGATTTTAGTGGTGATAGACGGTTCAGCTTTGTTGCGGTGTCTGCAGATGCAGTGGACTGACTCCTTCACTCCGAGGGAGATTACTTCGGTTGTCATTGATGCCCAAAGGTCTGTTGAAGATCCTGGAAGAAGCACAGACACAGACAGCGAAGAAGACTTGCCGAACAGCGAGACCAGGAGCGGCAGGAGTCTTCCTTGATGCATTCTCGGTTCCAGGCGAAGTCCAAGTGTCCAGACGGTCGAAGGGTTACATGGTTTCAGGCTTGAGTCTTATCCCACGACGAATTTGAAGAGCCACCCACAGGTAAGCCCTTAAGTACACTAGGGATAGCGTTATAATGACTCAGGGGTCCCTTCCAAAGGAGGGGCTAGACAGTGGGGAGGATACTCCCATGTGCTTTGTCCAGTTTTGAACCAGAGTGGGAGCCAACAGATCCCTGAACTGGTTCCAACTGCCATTAGCAAGGAGAGCACCAAATATGCCTTTCAAAGTAGTCTGGTGGTGCTGGTGGTGGAGCAGGTAAAACACATTTTTTGTATACCTTCTCTATTTTGCATGAAAATACTAAATATGTAACTTTCTAATTACTAAAGTATATTAATTGTGCGCCGTGTTTAAATTAACCAACTTTACACTTTTAATAAACACAAATTACACGCGGGGCTAAATGCAAATTGCATGGCAAATAACTCCAATCAATAACTGTGGTACTTATATTAACGGTAGATTGTGGTGATATAGGAATTGCATGGTTATAGTGCTTTTTTTGATGTTTTGTGTTCCTGTTTGGATGAAATGGTGAGTAATATTGCTTTTAAATGTTGCTATAAGCTAGGGAAATATTAATATATAAAGGGATTAGTGTGGGTTTAAACATTAGACTCTTCATTTCTGTATATTAGTTATTCTTTATGTTTGTTTCGCTTAAGTTGGCATTCGGGCCTACTAGGCCGCAATATCCAAAATGGAGTTCAGAAGTGGCCACCGTCATGTGAGCGCGATGTCTACTGCGCAGACTCGGATGGCTCTGAAGATCTCCAGGCGACCTCTAACCGTAAAACAATGTGTTCCTTGTCAAGGATAGGAACGTGGAGGATTGCCAAAACCCAGCCAGTGTGAATGACTGAAAATACAATAGCGACCTGTACCCGGAGGTCTACATGTTGTTACTTTGGAACTTTCACTTGAGAACCCGAGGAAAACTTACAAATTTGGGAGGTGTCATATTCTGTTCCATGAGAAACAAAACTCTTGGGAAAGTCACTGCTTCTTGCAAATTCAGGGGGATTTAGCCAATCAGAGACATTCCCAAGTCAAGAAAATGTAGCATGTTATCCAGAAATTATTATAAAAAGGGGCTTGTAAAGAAGGATGTAGACTAGTGCGTTCCAGAAGGCTATTCCGAACTTGCGTCATCGATTTGCTTGCACAATTGTCTGGTCCTCTGGATATCTTTGGGACTGTGTCGTGCTGAGCGAAAATAACTTTTCCTGACTTATTTGGGTATTAGTCTGCATTTGATTGGGACGATTTCACCCGCAGGGATTGATTTATGCAGAGCTAACAGGGTTTGAGAAAGGGTCACCGATATCAAGATTTAGGTAAATATAATTGTCATGCTAATTGATGCTGAATAATCAAATTTGTGTGTGTTGACCAAAAACTGATTATGCAAATGAAAGCGAATTAATCAGATAAACTAAACATTGATTAACAGAGAATGAGTTTGTGATTCTTTAAGTAAGGTATTGATTAGAGATTCCAAAACTTTCAAATGTGTTTTAGCTGGTTCTAAATAACCATCAACCAGTCCAACTAATTGGTTCATTGACCAAGTGGTGGAGTGCCTTGATGATGTTGATACGACCAGATTCTTGGCTACCTGGTTCTCTCCAAGAATCCTCACAGGTCGCCAGAATCTTTTTATCTGCTAAATAGTGTAGAGGGTAGAAAACTAAATTCTTAGTACATAATCACCCGAATCAGATCTCGTTAAGGAAGGACCACTGACTCCGAATCTAAAATTTGTAGGATTTTATTACAACCAAAAATAACTGCACATACAGACACGTTAGCACAAGGTGAAGAAGATAAATGAGCACTAAAACAAATGCAAGTCTACGTAAGAGTCCCATATGACTCAAAACGAAAAGAATAACAAACTCTAGAAGCATAAAAAAAGCAATGGTTAAGCCAATGTCTACATTAGGAATCATTAGCCTAAAAAGAAAAAAACAGTTAGTCTATCCCTACTCTAGCTCTAAGGTGACATCCCTACTTAACATTTCCCTCCCAGGCAAGAGAGTAAAAGGTGTCAGAAGTGAAGACTTCCTTAGAAGTACATTCACTTAGTCAGAGTTCGATCTAAGATGCTCCTTCTAGCTTCCCCTCTAAACCTCAACTGTTCCTCCCTCGGGGCACTGTCCCTAATACAAAATCCCCAAAACGTAGAACACGCCCTTCGGCACACCTCTTCAGCCAGGTCTTCTCCCAGTACTTTTCCAGTGGAACTTGTACTCCATCCAACGACGGTTAGCTTGACCTTGGGTCCCAGGCACCTTCTTCGCTGAAAGTATCATCTGTAAATTCCAATGCACCTCCCCTGTTGGCTTCTCGTACCATCCTAACTCCTAAAATAATAAGCTAGTCTCTCTAACGAGCTAAATGTCCTTGCACCTGCAACAGAAACATGGGAACTAAAAACCTTTCACTTCTCTAAGATTTTCCAAACCCAAAGCCTTTACCAAGAGAAATCATTTTCGGCCTACAACGTTAGCTAACATAAGAAATAAACAGGCCTTTCTCTTTAAACGTATATGCGATTAGACCTTTACACTGTTAAACACATTACTAAATCACACTCTAAGCATTAATTTCATCACTCTTGTATATGTGAATAAGCAAACTGCACGTACAACTTTAACATAGCACACGTTTAAACTAAAACGTTGCATAACATAAAATCCAACATTATGCATTTACTAAAATACATTTGCAATGATCTACAACATTATTCTTCATGGAAAGCATGGTTACATTTCTAATCACACCTATGTTAACCGATTCTAGTAATACAATTTCTATGTCACACCTAAACTACTTCAAATAATATGTGGATGTGGACTAACAGTGAATATGATACACCCCTACAAATTTCAGAATAAAGTGACGCTCTATCAGTTCCCCCCTTTCATGACAAATGTCATCACACAATTAATTCCCTTAGAGAAAGAACCAACCTAAACAGTACTTGTTGCCATCCTCCCCCATCGGAACCTCTCCATATTCTTGATATTCTGATATTGACTGTCCTGCAGTCTGGCTATTCGCATTTCACTCGCTCTGAGAGCTCTTTCAATTCTGTTTCCTCGGTACCACTTATAAGCTCTGATGAGACCCCACAAACAGATCACACAAACCACAACAACGATAAGGGGTTTTAGCACGAACCCAAGGAACCCTTTCCCCAAATTCGCAAACCAATCTCCCACACGACTAAATCCTTTACCAATCTTTTCCTACACACCCTCTTCGGTCAAATCCTCAATCTCTTGATGAATCATGGTAATGTTGTCTATATATGTCTCCAGATCCTTGCTATTGTCTGGATTATGCGTACAACATTCCTGAACCTTCAGTAATTGACAGACTCCGCCCTCTTTTGCTAATAATACATCTAAAGCAAGGCGGTTCTGCAAAACCATCGTCCTTATCGATAACATCTCTCCATCCACCAATATCAAAGACCTTGCTGTATTCATAGACAACTCATCAACCACAGTCGCCAGCCTTCTGATCTTCACATCATTCAAAACCACACCCAAACTCGGTATTATCGATCCAAAGACATCACCAATCACTGCTCCTGCACTCACAGCTCTCTTAGCTCTAGAATGATGTCCAGTCTCCAAAAACTCCAAGTCTTCTGCAAGATAGATTTTCTGAAAAATAATAGCCAAATAGCATGTACCATATCAATTCGCAGGCAACCTCACATAGGCATTTCTTCCACACACATAATACACAGTTGGGATCACTTGCACCGAACTTTGCAAAAAGTTCTTAGCTGAATCTTCCATCGTGAAGATATGATCACACGTACTTTGTCCTACCGAAACCTTTTCATAGTAGGTTTGAGGACGTCTCACACATAACTCCCCCTTCTGCACCTGGTCCAATGCTATGGGTCCATAACTCCCCTTAGATCTGTGTAATCTCTCCTCATCAGTCCAATCTACTGGACTCTCTCCTGTATTTCGTGTTTGTGTTAGTTTTCTATACCTATCTTCTACTTGACCTATAAACTTCTTCTCTGTATCTGACAATGAACATGGCAAATTATGTCGGTGAGCATAAGCCGTGTCCAGTTCCAAAGACGGTATGAAATACTTCCAAAGTCTATCTTCCGACTTGTAGTAATCATATTTATTCAAATGCTTGTAAGCTGGAACGTCAGGAAGTACTGCATCGTAATTGGAAACAAAATACTTAAACTGACCTCTTTCATAAAAGATACTAAGCAACAAACTACAAGAAATTCCATACATTAGTGGAAGGTGATGGTATCTAATACCCTCATCTACTGAAGAAGGCAAGTGCATGCACACATAGCAATCCTTCGCATCCATCGCATCAACATACTCGTACAACAACTTCGCATACGCATTAAGCTTAAAATGACTTCTAGACAGGTCTACGTGAAATCTACGACTCTCTTCGATTAGTACAGCTCTTTTAGCTCCTATAGTGACCTCCTTTTGGCTAGAAGTGGTAGGTGTAGGTGTTCCCTGTACCTCCCCTTCTTGCTCATGTGAAACGACATACGAGGCTATAACATTATGGCTATCGAAACTATTACCAACTCTATGAGTGTACCTATCACTAATTTAGACCTACGGTGAGTATTTCCAGCATCTGCCATTTTTGCAAAGTTCTCAAAGTTTTGGTTTCAGCAACAATTAAGAGTCTCTTTCTCCTCCAGATATCGCTTGTCAACCAGTTTGAACGATACTTCAAGAGCTGGAAATTCCCTTGCAACTTTCAGTTCCCTATTTACACAGTTCACAAAAAGACTTCCCTAGCCTTCTTTCGTTGCCTTAATGGAAAGTCCCTAAGTTTATTCTTCTTCCACTCGGGCCTAGGTTATCTTCTTTAAACTTTTATGTACAAGAAAGTTCACCTTCAGTCCAAAATAACATCAGCTCCCAATATCTGTAAAACACACTGCAAAAGTTCAAGCCGAAGTACCAATCATTCCTGATGCGGTGGTACATAACCAAAGGTCGGAAAGACCAATCTCACCAGGATCAGCTCACGAATCTTGCTCAGAAGTGGTGGATTCGGAATACTGAGAGTCAGTATTCCTTCGATCTCCACCCCTGGAACCAACAGCAACACATCCACTTTCAGGTTCGGAGGATTGCCGACCGGCGTCAAGGACCTCAGTCTCCCTGAGCTCAACACTCCTGGCATCAGTCACAGCGTATACCCACTCTGGTGAGGCGTACCTTTGACACAGCACTCTTCTCCTCCTGGACCTTCTCAAACCACCTCGAGCTTGCTCTTCGTCGCTCTGTTGAGATTCAGATGTTTTAGAAACTGGGGCAAGATCTCTTTCAGGTGGCAATCTCAAATTCAGCTGTCTCTGACTCACGGGCCAATCCTCTTCTGCTCGTGCGTCACCTCTGCTCTCCCTTCGGGTACCCTGTGCACTGCTTCCTCTTTCGACTGAATTTGACTCTTCTCCGCCCACAGCAACACTTTCTCCGCCTGAGTCAAATTCGGGGCTTCGATTTGCACAACCCCTTTCAGCTCGATCTAGTGCACAACCAACTGCATCAGCAACCCTCACAGCTTGACTTGCCCTCTCAGATGGCCCTGCCTCCTTAGCTGGATTTTCATTCACGAGAGGGGCTATATCTTTCAAGGGTGCTGGCACTCTGCGGGTATGGGAGGCATGCACCCAGTTCGGCAGTCCCCCACACTTCACTGCCGTGTTCTTGACCAGTATTACCTGGTACGGGCCACGCCAACGAACATCCAGGCAACTCTTCCTCACGGGCTTGCGGACAAGCACCCAGTCTCCTGGGCACAGGTCGTGGCACTGGTCACTTGCGGCTGGAACAGTTGCTGCTTGCACCTGCTGGGACACAGAACGGACTACGTCAGCCAGTCCCTTACAGTAGTCGAGAATTAAATCATCTGTGATGTTAATCAAAGCAGTAGCAGGTATCGCTGGTAATCGCATTGCCCTCCCCTTCAGGATCTCATGAGGTGACAACCCCGTTCTCCTATCAGGAACACTGCGAAGGCTCATGACGACCAAAGGCAGTGCGTCAGGCCATTTCAGGGACGTCGAAGAACACACTTTGGCCATCCGTGCTTTCAAAGTCCCATTAATTTGTTCCACAATCCCAGAACCCTCTCGTAGATAACTGCAATGCAATCTCTGATCCACATTCAAGGCAGCACAGAGCAATTTCATGATCTCACTGTGGAAGTGTGTTCCTCTGTCCGACTCCAAAGAGGTCGGAAATCCGAACGTAGGGATAAGTTCCCTCAATAACAGCTTAGCTACAGTGAGTGTGTCGCACCTACGTGTTGGGTAAGCCTCCACCCATCTTGAAAAGACACATACCACAACTAAGATGTACCTCAACCCATTACACTTCGGCATCTCGATAAAGTCCAACTGCATCCTATTGAAAGGCCCTCCTGACCTCCCAATGTGACTCAATGTTACAGCAGTTTTCTTTCCCGCATTCATCTGCTGACATGTAACACACCTCTGGCACACAGCTTCAGCAACCGCACGAAACTTCAGATTGTCTGAACACTCGCACCATTGCGTCTCTACCAAGATGTACTGCACCATGTATCAATCTTGCCTTTGATTCAACATATTTTTTGGTAGCACAACTCGTCCATCACTTGAAACCCACACATCCACATCTCCTTTCTCACATCCTGCTCGTATCCAGCTATCTCATTCTTGATCAGGAACCTCATCCTGCAATCGTTTTAGTTCCTCCCTTGTATCGGCCATGGCTAACATCATGCTGAGCTCGGTTCCTTCTTGGCTTTCTCCAGTGTACCCTCCTGTAAATATGCATCCTTGTTCTGCACAAAACCGGGCAACTTCATCCGCGTAATTATTACATAGGGAAACAAAATCATTCCCCTTGCAATGTGCAGAACATTTGACAACTACAATTTCTTTCGGACATTGTAATGCTTCCAACAATTGTCTCACATATTCCCCATTTCTAATGGGCGAACCAGAAGATGTCATGAACCCTCTCTGTCACCATAACTGTCCGAAATCGTGAACCACACCAAACCCGTACTGACTATCAGTGTAAATCGTTATCCGAATCTGATTGGCAACCAAGCAGGCACGGGTCAAGGCAATGGTTTCAGCAACCTGTGCGGAGTGTACTCCTTCTAAACAAGCAGCTTCAACCACTCCTGTGATGGTACATACAGCAAATGCTGCTCTCAATCGACCAACATCGTCTCTTAAACATGAACCGTTCACAAAGAAAATTTCATCAGGGTCAAGGAGCGGTTCATCAACAATGTCTGGTCTGTTTGGTGCATAGTTCAGTCACATCAAGACAATCGTGATCCTCACAATCTTCACCGTCTGCATTTGGAATAGGCATCAATGTTGCGGGATTTAAAACAGAACACCTCTTCAAAGTCAAATTTTTTGCGGCAAGTATAACTTGCTCATAACGTGTAAATCTATTGTTCGTGAGGTGCTGTGTTTTGGTCCTCGTCATCAGCAGTTCAACAGAATGTGGCACATAAACTGTAAGTGAATGTCCCATTACAATACTCTCGCATCTTTCGATACTGACACCTGTTGCAGCAACGGATTTGAGACATCCGGGCAACGCAGAAGCTACTGGATCTAAAGTAGCTGAAAAATAGGCAACTGGTCTACGGACACCTCCATGATTCTGAGTCAAAACTGACAATGCACAACCTTCTCTCTCGCAACAGAACAATGTGAATGCCTTGTTGTAATCAGGCATTCCCAAAATTGAAGCGCGACACAGGGCTTCTCTCAGCCTCAAAAATGACATCAAACAGTCATTGTCCCATGGTACCGGATTACTCACATCCTTGTGCGTCAGCCGTTGCAAAGGCTTCGCTTCAAAGGAGAAGTTGGGAATCCATTGGCGACAGTAGCCAACCATCCCCAAGAACATTCTGACTTCTCTCTGAGTGGTAGGAACAGGCATGTTCATAATGGCCTCAATGCGATCTGGTGACACCTTTCTCCTGCCCTTCTCAATTCTGTGACCCAAATACTGCACTTCACTCAAACAGTACTGCAATTTATTCGGGACACCTTGTGTCCATTCTCAGCCAAATGATTCAGTAAAGCAATGGTATCAATCCTGCAAGAATCTTCAGTTTCTGAAGCAACGAGCAAGTCGTCAATGTATTGCACCAGAACGGAGTTCTGCTGCAACACAAGACCTTCAAGATTCTTCTTCAGGATCTGATTAAATATCGATGGACTCTCTGTATACCCCAGTGGAATACGACACCACGTTAACACACGGTTCTCCAGCCGGAAAGCAAAAAGAAATTGGCTATCCTCATGGAGTGGGATCGAGAAGAATGCTTGGCACAGATCAATCACGCTAAACCACTCAGCTTCACATGGAATTTGGAACAGTATCACAGATGGATTCGGTACCATGGAACAACTATCGTGTTGATCTTTCGCAGATCTTGTACGATCCTGAATTTCCCACTTGGTTTCTGCAGTCCCATGATAGGTGAATTACATGGGCTACCCATGATCTCTTTCAGGATTCCCTGCTTGATCATAGACTCAATTACAGGCGTGATCCCTGCTATAGTCTCAGGTGACAGATTATACTGGGGTGTCCTAGGGAACTCTACATTCGGCTTGACTTGAATCTTTACTGGCTCTACACCTTTGATCAAACCGATCTCTTCTCCACTTAAGTCCCACACATCAAGTGACACAGAGTCCCTCAAGTCAAGTGGAAGTTCCTCTACTGTCAGCGCTGGGTACATTTCTATGCACACATGCTGATTTGCAACCTTAAGGGTCACGTCATCATCTCTCATCTGTACTTCAACTCCCTTTGGTGTGCAATAGATGGTGCAATTCAACTTGCACAACAGATCTCTCCCTAATAGGCAAACTGGACTCGAGTCACGCACCACGAACTGGTGTCGATCTCTTAATGTTCCTATTCTCACAGGAATTGGCTCTGTCAATGAACTAGTCATTCTCTTATTTTCTACGCCAACGACTTGGATCGATTGTCCCGAGAGGGGTAGGTTGGGGACTACTGCTGATCTTACAGTAGACCGGGTAGCACAAGTGTCAACCAAAACAGTCGTAGGGTGACTATCAACATCTGCTTCTACAAATGGTCCCCTCTGGTCTACCTCTAAGACTGCTCCAAGTGTGCAGTCTTCCTCCCCTCTCAGGCACCGTCATGCCAACGGGTCTGGACCGAACTCCTCACTACCCTCGAACAAGGGCATCTGTTGATAAGTTCGGACTCCCAGCTGAACATTTTGAACCCTAGGTGGCTGAGGAACTTGCACCTGTGGACTACTAGTCCCCCCTTTGACCATCCTAGGTCTAGTCACTGTGGGAACTACTTCAGGTACAGGTACCTGAATTATCTCTACTTCTTGCTGCACCTGATTTAGGGGATCAAGGAACACTTGCGTTTCTAATGTCCAACCTGATGACAAAGATGACACGCTGTGGTCTTTTTCAATGTCGCCACATCCATCCCTGTCTTGGGATCAACTGACCTTGGTCTTCCCTGATTCTGGGCATTCTGGTTTCCTCCTTGGTTATTTCCCTGCTTCCTTCCTAACGTCCCTCCACCAGACTGAGCTTGAACCGTTTGCATCTGGACAAGCATCAACTTAAGCTTCAATTTCCTGTGCTTCGATTCTATCTCATCGCTACAGTACCTGGCATACCGAAAGACCTCATCTACAGGCTTATTCTGCCAACAAATCAGATGTTGCTGAATCATAAAACTAACCTCGGGTCTCAACCCCAACACAAACTTCGAAACAAACTGTACCATGTCTTTAGTCTCTAAGGTATCCAATCCACTGTACTGCTTAAAGGCCTGCAAGAGCCTTTCATAATATTCATGCACTGTCTCCTTTGGTTCTTGAACTGTCCGATCTATCTTAACCCAATCAATATCCTGAGGTGAAATTTTCGATTTTAGCCATGTAAGCACTTGCTCAAACTTCTTCATGAATATAGGTGACGGGCCATTCGAAACAGGGTCTCTTTCTGGCTCTGAAGCTGGCTACTCAACAGCAATTATACATGCGGACCATAAATCGCCTGGAACCACAATGTCAAACAATGTATCCAAGTCAATCCACAACACCTTCGAGATCTTAACAAACCGGTCAACCTGCTTATACCACTCGATGGGCTTCTCCCTCAAGTGTGGAAAATCATTCGTAAAGGCAGCCAAATCACCCCTACTCCAAGGCACATGCACGTATCCTCCATTCTGTACCTCTCGTAAAGGGAAATTTCCTACCTCCACCATCCCTCCACCTGGAGGTGGCGTCTCTCCTATCGTCCTCTTAGAGCTCTTCTTCTAGACCACCTTTCTTCCCATTTGTCAAGCATGATCCATGCGTGCATTGCTATAATCAAATCTTTGATATGGGACCTCAATCCCATGACCCTTTTCTCTTCCAATTCCTGGTCGCTATACTGCAACCTATGGCTTCCCTGCAATGACCTTGTTTTGGACAGATCCACATCATACCTCTTGGCCAATTCTGACAATTTCTCATGTGGAGTTCTTGCCTTGCGAGTCACATCCTTCGCCACAAAAAGTAACTCATCTTGTTCATACATGTATACCCTTTCAAGAGGCAGATTTCCACTTATTATTTCATCTACTTCTGCTTTCAACCTTACCACATCTAGCATCCTCCCTTTCAGAGCTCCCTTCAGTATTTCTCGACAAGCTGCTCCATTCCGTTCATCATATTCGCCTTCCTGTTCTTGAGGTCTAATCCCTTCTGTCATGCTCCTGGAAACGGAACAATTTGCTAAATTGCCTTGTTCATTTTCTACAGTTCTCTCACTCTGATTCTGATGTCTCATCAGCGGTGCCCACATCCGCAAATCTGATCTTGACTCAACCAAAGACCTCGGCCTCACTGACCTCGCATCCACCTGTCCCCTAGAGGAGTCTGCAGTGGCTGGCAGTGGCGTACTCCATTCTATAGGTTTTGGAGTCTGCTCCATTCCACTCACTGATCCATTTCCCTCCACCACACTCCTCGCTCCTACAGCTGACTGCGCTAGACTCTCAACTTTCTCTTGATCTGGGTCGTAAACTGAGACAATGGGTCCAATGGTAACCGGTACCTTTAGAGCATCCGGTAACCTCACACCTCTCCCAACTTCTGTGTCTCTTACGGGCTGATCTCTCGTGCCCTCAGTCCCCGTCGAGATCTTCCCTTCTACCCTCACCTCTGACTGGGTCTGTGATCCACTAGTCCCTTCTGCTTGAGCCGACTTCCCTTCATAAGAATCTGGATTGTATGGAGGTGGTCTCTCAGACAACAACCTCTCCACTAGACTGTCATCTGTATCACTGTCATCGTCATCCACACTCTTTGCCTTGGAGCTATCTGTCTTTACCAGTAGCGGGTACAACCTGTCTCCCTCTATTGTTTCTACTCTCCACCTTTTCTCTTGTGCATCCCACCTCGCATCCTGAAATGCCTTAATTGACTTCTTCACCCTTTCTTGACTTCGATCTCTTTTCCTGTCATGCGCTGCTCTAATCCATGCATGCAACGCCTCAAACTGAGTTGGTCTCGGCAAAGGTCGTAGCGAAGACATTACAGATTTCAACTGATACAACACTTCCAACCTGAAGGAGCCATATCATGGGAAAGCCAATTCTCCCTCACCCTGGGTCATTTTATGCCAATTTTCAAGCCAAATTATGGTATGCAATCCCACATTTCTTGCCATGTAATGCGCCGGAGTATCCCCGGGAGGAGCTTCTTCTCCCCCTCGATTAACCACATGTTTATCACCTCTACATAATTCTCGGAAAACCTTAAAACATTTCATAATGGACAACTTTTTGATCGCGCACAATGTTTTCATTCACTTCCTGTTGTCAATCCACCAATAGCAGCACAACTCACACCAACCAACCTATCGCAGCGCGACACCTTCTGACATCACGCTTCCTCTACTCGCAGCAGTTCCCCTCCTTTACAATTCACGTACCCACTCACATGTCCCTTTCATACACTGAAATAACCGTTTGTCCCAAACAAGTTACTTCTCTGACTGTCCGTCCACAGTCTCTCGAAATTGTCGACCTCAACTGGCAACTGTCTGTCCACGAAACGACCGGACAATCGCCTCAACTGATAGGTTCCAATCACTCAATGTTCCATTTACAACTCCCACGACCAGCGTCGGTTACTCACGCACTCACACATTCGCACCCCCTATCTCGGTCCGGGTAATCGATGATGTCTCACGATCCCCTTTCGGTGGTCAACAAAATCTACCTTGGGTGTCTTCTAGACCACAATCACTTAAGCTACTCATCGAGCCTAAGATTTTCCCGGGCTGCGCGCACTCACAGCCTGATCTCACAATCACTCAACACTCACTCCAACTCCGCAAGACATCACACATTCAAATCAACACCGCAATCTACAAAACATCTCAATCTATTCATAATCACTCCTCCACGAACTGCTGCAATACGCCGCACCGCTACTCTCCATCAATCTCCGTCAGCCGCCGTCGTCCGTCGCTCACCATCCGATGAGTCACCATCACTTAACTTCTATGGGCCTCTAAAATCTCTTATCTTGATCTTGATCTCCCCTCACTATCAGAGATAACCATCCCACTCTGCTACCAACTGATAGGACCGGATTCTTGGCTACCTGGTTCTCTCCAAGAATCCTCACAGGTCGGCAGGATCTTTTATCTGCTAAATAGTGTAGAGGGGAGAAAACTCAATTCTTAGTACATAATCACCCGAATCAGAGCTTGTTAAGGAAGGACCACTGACTCCGAATCTAAAATTTGTAGGATTTTATTACAACCAAGAATAACTGCACATATAGACACCTTAGCACAAGGTGAAGAAGATAAATGGGCACTAAAACAAATGCAAGTCTACGTAAGAGTCTCATACGACTCAAAAGAAAAGAATAATAAACTTTAGAAGCATAAAAAAAGCAATGGTTAAGCCAATGTCTACATTAGGAATCATTAGCCTAAAAAGAAAAAAACAGTTAGTCTATCCCTACTCTAGCTCTAAGGTGACATCCCTACTTAACATTTCCCTCCCAGGCAAGAGAGTAAAAGGTGTCAGAAGTGAAGACTTCCTTAGAAGTACATTCAATTAGTTAGTCTAAGATGCTCCTTCTAGCTTCCCCTCTAAACCTCAACTGCTCCTCCCTCGGGGCACTGTCCATAATACAAAATCCCAAAAACGTAGAACACGCCCTTCGGCACACCTCTTCAGCCAGGTCTTCTCCCAGTACTTTTCCAGTGGAACTTGTACTCCATCCAACTACGGTTAGCTTGACCTTGGGTGTCAGGCACCTTCTTCGCTGAAAGTATCATCTGTAAATTCCAATGCACTCCCCTGTTGGCTTCTCGTACCATCCTAACTCCTAAAACAAAGACCTAGTCTCTCTAACGAGCTAAATGTCCTTGCACCTGCAACAGAAACATGGGAACTAAAAACTTTTCACTTCTCTAAGATTTTCCATCATCCTGAAATCCAAAGCCTTTACCAAGGGAAATCATTTTCGGCCTAAAACGTTAGCTAACATAAGAAATAAACAGGCCTTTCTCTTTAAACGCATATGCGATCAGGCCTTTACACTGTTAAACACATTACTAAATCACACTCTAAGCATTAATTTCACCACACTTTTCTAATCACACCTATGTTAACCGATTCTAGTAATACAATTTCTATGTCACACCTAAACTACTTCAAATAATATGTGGATGCGGACTAACAGTGAATATGGTGCACCCCTACAAATTTCAGAATAACGTGACGCTCTATCAATGTTAAAGTTAGGATTCTACAAATGCTAATGTACATAATGTAGGTAATATAAATATTTTCTCCTATAGGTAATAAGGTACCCCCCCACATGTCCAGCGCTTCTTTACTCTTGTGTGCAGATTCGAAGTGAAGACATATGAGTGTTGGTGTTATGAGCCCCACCAATGAATGCATGTGTGAATGAGTTCGTGTGATGACGGGTCTGTGACGCAAGGAGGATATGTAAATTTGCCCTGTTGCGCAGGAGCAGTTTTACTGGTAGCAGAGGATGGTTTTATTGTATTGGTTTGGTGATTATTGATTATTGATTATGAATTATTGATTATGAATGTTTGATTGATTTTTAATTCATGTACTAACAGTCTATGTTGAGTCGCGTTGCGTTCTATGTTGTTTTTGAAGACTTCCGGGATGTAGGAAGTTGGATGCCCTGTAGGTACACAGGGAAAACGTGTGGCAAGTGAAGTCACACGGTGTATTGTCTTGTTGCCCTGTAGGTACACGGGGAAAACGTGTGGCGATTGGAGTCGCATTGTCTGGTTTCGAATTGGTAAGATTGTCGTGTGTTACCGTTAGGTACATTTCTGTGTGAAAGTGCGCGAGTGAAATAGCAACAGGTTCTCTCGTGAAACTCTGGCCTTAATTCTCAGGAGCAGTGTAGTCTCCACATGTGTTTTATCCCCAGAGAAATGGTTAGCCTTTTTGCTGGTTAGAAGGGTAAGGTAGAGGGAAGTGTTACTTATCGGCGAAACAGAATAATTCCGTGGAAGGGCAGAGGTAAGCGCTGCTCTCGAGAAATACGGAATTCTTGTGTAATTGGACTAAACTATCTCTTTGGTTTAGCGAATCAGGCAAAGGTGGTGTTTTTATGTCGTTACTAACAGATGTTTGAATGAAGAGAACGTAAGAGAAATTTTGCCGATAAATTTTGTAAAGGAGGGGTCAGCAGAAGCTGGAGTAGCGAGGAGAAGCTGACATCAGTAAGGCCGCGCTGGGATTGGCCAGCTGTGGAGTGACGTGGATGCACAGGATTGCTGCGCTGATGTGTGTACCGCACTAGGAGTGGAGAATTGCCAGTGTGACGTAGATGCTCCTGATTGGTGCGTAGTGTGAGTCGTGCTGCGATTGGACAGCAAACAGAATAGTCGTAGAAGAGCGACTCTAGAAGTCTAGTAAATCGAGACTACAGATTCAAGAGAAAATGATGTATTATGACCCACCCAAGAAAGAGAAAAAGTCATGGTTTGGGAAGATCAAGAATCTATTTAAAAAGGATAAGCCAATTATGACTAGAGAGGGACAATTGCTTCCTCCACTGAAATCACCCGCAGCCTTCATGGTCGCAAAATATGGGTACCACACATGTATCTGGTTAGATAATTGGGCAAAGTACACAAAAGTTGATGGAGTTTTAGCCTTTCCAGAAAATGGTTCATTTAATTTGGCTGTATTAAGGAATTTAAGAGAAAAAATTATAAGATTAGAACCGAGACCTAGACCTACTCAGTTTAAAGCTTTGATGGAATGGGAAGATGGGATGTATGAGAGAGAGCGACAGCAGAGTGGCGGAAGGTTTGGTAAACCATATGGACAGGAGAATCATGATGATAGGATGAGGAGATGGCGGAGTGCGAATATGGCTGATGGGATGTTTCCATTAAGAAATGCAAAAGAGAACAGTGGTAGAAAATGTACAGAGAAGAAAAACAATACAGGGTCAGATGACTATAAGTATGGTGTGAATGAGTCGGAGGATGATGTGCTTGAGGACATGTTTTATAAAAATCCTCCTCCGTACCAACCAAATTCAACGTTGCTGATGCCGAGTGGCGCCAGCAAAAGAAATTCCGCGAAGTAAACCGGTTGAACAAACAGCCCCTGATGTAGGGAAAAATAATCCCTTTAGAGAGTCTGAGATATTCCAACCTGTTAGGATGGTAAATGAAAATTCAGCAGAATTGGCTAAGACTACTTTGGAACTAACTGAGAAAATTAGAGAGTTGACTAAAAACATGGAAGCTGTAACCGTGCCTGTAACTATAGGACCAGTGATGCCTGTCTTTGATAAACAGAAGGATAGCGAGCACTGTTTGACCGTTCCATACCATAATAATAAATCAATTGAGACAGAAGCAAGAAGTTCGGGAGAAAATCCATGGGGAAAATTAGTAGGAACTTCAGGATTAAGTACTCCTAAAACTCTGACACTGAATCAAAGTCTAGCAAGTAAAACACTAATGACGACAGATTCAGCCCCAGATACCCCAGAAAGGAGCGTAGAGCGAATAAGGAATGAAATGATTTCTGTAGGTCCCACTTCTGGAGAATTAAGTGATTGGTTAAGAAGCTTACATCGAAAAGATACAGAACCTCAACCTTTAGATGTGGCAAAACTAAAAATAACACTGGAAGAATTGATAGTAGGGACAATTTCAACTGAAAAACTAAAAGCATATCAGGATGAAGAATTAATGTTTCTATGTAAAAGTATAACTTGGAGAGCTAGAAATTTGCATGAGAAATTGGAAGAGACCACAAGCGAAATGGGTATTGATTTCGAAAAAATAAGAACCCTACAGAAACCATATAGAGTAGATTTCTCCGAAAAAGATATTGAAAATCTAAATACTGCAGGGAGACTAACCCAAATAAAAGAACTGATTGCCTTACTAAGGAAATGGGGTGAAGTGGATAGGTGAAAAAGTAGATGGTTTCGGAAGAGAGATTAAAATACCGATAAGACTTTTTCATCATTTCCAGTAAGAAAAAAGGAAACAGTGGTAACAGAATGCCCCATGAGAGAGATCCCAGGAGGAGGGTATGTGCATGTTCCCTGGACTAGACAGGACATTTTGTCATTTACAAATGATTTTCCCCGACTTCGCAAGAAACCCGTGGAATGGTACCGACAAGTAGAAAGATTTGTAAAATTATCAAAAGTACTATGAGTAGATTTGAATAGACTGTTCGATATAATTGTACCGGCAGATTTATGGGCAGAATGTAAAATTACAATAGGTTGGCCCACTCAAGAGTATCCTAGGGACCCTAAAACAGGTGCCCCTGACCCAGAAGTAATGAGAAAATATGAACAGGTAATTACCTTTTTTTAAAATAAAGTGCCCCCAAGAGAAACGGATTGGGTAAAAATTGATAGAACCCATCAGGAAGTAAAGGAATCTGTACATACCTATTATGAGAGATTACTATTGGCATTTAAACAATATATTCGTGATGAAAAACTAAGTGAGAAGGATTTATGTCATTTTGTGTATCAGTTTGTGTATGGGTTATGACCTGAGGTAAGTGGGATGATTAAACAACATACAGTGGATTGGCAAAATAAAAAGATAGATGAAGTACTAAGACATGCAAAATATTTTAGTGATGAAATTGAAGCAAAGCAACGCAAGTTAAAAGAGAAGGCCATGTGGGCTCAAGTTAAAGTAGCGGAAAGACAAGAAGCCCAACTGAACAAGCAAATGGCATGGGCCATGTAAAATTAAAACCAAATATTGGAAAAAGAAAGGGACAGATTAGTTTAGAAGAAGCCAAGAAGAAGTAGCCCTGTCATAATTGCGGAAAGGTAGGGCATTGGAAATCCGAGTGTAAATTACCCCCAAGTGCTAATGGCGATAATGCCTCATTGAATCCACAGGTGCAGAATGAGGTGAGTTGTCAACCACAGCGACAGCAGCAGGTTGTTGCCCAACAGAGTCAGGTGCCAAAGCCACCTTTTCCACAGAGCGTAAACCCTCAGAGATACAGTAATGAGACAGGATTCTACACCGAAGAACAGGTAACAAAGCTACCGCGCGCTAGTGCTGTTTTGCAGTATTGGCTGCACCGTGATGAGTGTGAGTCAGAAGAGAGTTATTGACGGTGCCGAGGAGAGGAAGAAGAGTGCGTACTTGGCGCAACTCTAGAAGTAGACCAGACAGGCCCTTTTGTAGACGGAAAGATAAATGATGAAAATATTACTTTCCTGGTAGATACTGGTGCTACTCGTTCAACTGTTAGATCAGCTGATGTTAAAAATCTTCCTCTCTCGGATGACACAATCCAAGTAGTTGGAGTCTCAAACAGACAGATAAAGACATATCTCACTGAACCGGTTAAAGTTAAAATAGGGAAATGTTCAGACATGCACCGCTTTGTCATGTGTGATACCAGTCCTGTAAACTTGTTAGGGAGAGAATTGTTGTGTAAAATGAATTGCACGATTTTTTGTACTCCTGATGGCATAGCTTTTGAGACTCCTGATAAGGATGTACTGTACAACATGACCATGGCCAATCTGGAACCCGAGGTTACTGAGGCATTTGTTGTATTTGACCCAGAAGAATTACCTCAGGAATTAAAGAAAACAGTGAAACCCGAGGTATGGGATTTCACAGGAGAAGAAATGGGGTTGATGAGAAATGTAGATCCTGTAAAAATAAACGTAAAGGAAGGAATTACCCAATATTCCCCAGTATAAACTGACACCCGAAATAATTGCATGAGTTACCGCTGTAATAGACAAAATGATTGAACAAGGTATTTTGAGAGAAATAATGAGATGTTCATGTAATTCACCAATCATGGGTCTGAACGAAACCTTCAGAATAGTGCAAGACCTGAGAAAAGTGAATAAAATTGTTGTACCTTGTTGTCCCATAGTACCAAATCCATCAGTGATACTATATCAGATTCCTCATGATGCAGAATGGTACACGGTCATCGACCTGTGTCATGCTTTCTTTTCCATCCCATTGCACCCTGACAGCCAACAGATTTTTGCGTTCCGGTTCGGTGAACGTACCTTGGCATGGTGCTGAATCCCACAGGGGTATACAGAAAGTCCATCAATATTTAATCAAATTCTAAAGAAATCCCTGGAAGATTTAAAAATGCCCGAAAGCTCAGTGCTAGTTCAATACATCGATGACCTACTGGTGGCATCGAAATCCCGAGAAGCCTGTGTAGTAGATACAGTTGCATTGTTAATTCATTTGGCAGATGGAGGACTTAACGTATCCCCATTGAAATTACAGTTTTGTAAAAAGGAAGTACAATACTTAGGCCATAAAATTGAAAAGGGCTTGAGGAAGGTAACTACAGACAGGATCAGAATAATAAAAGGAATGAGAGCACCAATGACTCAAAGAGAAGTGAGAATGTTTCTCGGAATGGTTGGATATTGTTGTCAGTGGATCAGCAACTTTTCGCTGATTGCAAAGCCTTTGGTGCGATTGACGAAGAGTGATGTGAAAGACCCTCTTGAGTTGAATAAAGATGAGTTGAATGCTTTTAAACAATTAAGAGACAGTTTGTGTGAAGCCCCAGCTCTTGGAATGCCTGACTATGAGGAGGAGTTCGAGCTTTATTGCAGTGAGAGAGATGGATGTGCACTTTCAGTGTTAGTACAGAAACATAGAAAGTTAAGACGACCGATTGCATATTTTTCGGCTGTGTTGGACCCTGTAGCTGTGGCATTGCCTGGTTGTTTGAAAGCAGTGGCTGCTACCTGTAAGAGTTTGGAACAGAGTGAAGGAATTGTGATGGGATAGCCTGTAAGAGTGTTTGTACCGCATGATGTGGCAATCCTTTTAACCAGGAGCCGCACACAATTTATGACGCATAGCCGTCTAACTAAATATGAGAAAGTCATTTTGGGAGCAACAAATGTGAGCCTGGTGAGGTGTCTCAATGTAAACCCCTCAACATTGTTGCCCAATGCTGAAAATGTGGAAGTGAAAGATGACGTGGATCATGATTGTTTGGAAGTACTTGACTATTGCACCAAGCCACGTCCGGATATAAAGGATGTGCCTCTACCAGAAAGTGATTATGTGATGTTTGTGGGTGGGTCATGTTTGCGAACAGATGAAGGGATTTTAAGTGCAGCATATGCAGTATGTACTGTAGCAGCTATATTGGAAGCGTCTTGTTTGAAAGGAGTGAGATCAGCTCAAGTTGCTGAACTGTTTGCGTTAACAAGAGCGTGCAAGTTGGGAAAGAATCTGAGAGTCACTGTGATTACCGATAGCCAGTATGGCTTCGGAGTTGTGCATGACTTTGGGCAGATATGGTCCCAAAGGGGGTTCTTGACATCAAGTGGAACTCCTATAAGAAATGCTGAAGTGGTCAGAAAAATTGCTTGAGGCGATACAGCTGCCTAAGCACTTAGCAGTGGTGAAGTGTGCTGCCCACTCAAAGACCGCTGACTATGTGTCGGCGGGAAACGAGTTTGCAAATGACATAACACAGTATTGTGCGCGCAATCAGACTGCAATAAAAAGGAACCAGGAAAAGGAAATGAACTCATGTCCCTTACTTTTTACTAACACCGTAAATACGTGGGAAGAAGTGAGACAATTGCAGCATGAGGCAGGAGATGAGGAAAAGAGACAGTGGATAAAATCAGGATGTGCACCCAGAGGGTCAGACAGAGTTTGGGTTTATCAGGATGGAAGACCAGTCATGCCTGTGAGCATGGTCTCTACCATAGTACGGATGTACCATGGGCAAGCACATATAGGAAGGGATGCTATGATCAGACTTTTCAAACAGACATGGTACAATGCTAAGTTTCGGCCTGTAGCAGAGAGCCTTTGTCAAAGATGTCTCACATGTCAACAATACAATCCAGGAGGAAAGACAGTGGTGAGTTTGGGAACAATAGGACGGGAAGGAGGTCCTTTCACCAGAATGCAGATTGATTTTATTGAAATGCCCCCATGTAATAGACTAAGATATGTCTTAGTGGTGGTTTGTCTGTTTTCCCGATGGGTAGAAGCATACCCAACCAGAAGGAGTGATGGGGTCACAGTAGCCAAGCTCCTCTTGAGAGAATTTATCCCTAGATTCGGTTTCCCAGTTACGATTGAGTCAGATAGAGGAAAGCATTTTGAGAATTAAATTATAAAATTGATTTGTGAAGCATTGAATGTACACCAAACACTGCACTGTGCTTACCGTTCAGAGGCTTCTGGAGTGGTGGAACAAGTGAATGGCACCATTAGGAACAGATTGGGAAAAATGTGTTTGGCCACAGGATTGAAATGGCCTGATGTCTTGCCTCTAGTGCTCATGACTATTAGATCTATCCCTGATAGGAACACAGGACTGAGTCCTCACGAAATTATCATGGGTAGGGCGATGAGACATGTTTTCATTCCTGTCAACAAACTACTGCCTATAACTGATGACTTTGTGTTGGATTATTGCAAGGGGTTGGCTGATTCCGTTCATTCTGTGTTTCATCAGGTTGAATCGGCTGCCACCACCCTTGAAAAGAAGCCAGCTCATGATCTAAGTCCAGGAGACTGGGTAAGGATTAAAGTACATAGAAGAAGAAACTGTCTGGTCCCACGCTGGGGGAAGCCACGTCAGGTGATTCTGACCACGACAACGGCTGTGAAATGTGCCAGAGTAAAGAATTGGATTCATGCGAGTCAAACTCTGCGAATTCCTAGTCCAGTGAACAGACCTGAAGAAGAATATTTTGGAGAGTCCGATACCAGTTCCGAGTCGGACTCAGAAGAAGGCAGAGCAAGACCAACCCCAAGAAGGGAAGAGTTGGAACCAGGTCCAGAGAATTTACCGTTAAGAAGGCGATTGGAGATTTCTGATACCAGTTCAGAGTCTGATCCCATCCCAGCCAAATACACTAAGTCCTGTCTGGGAGGTGGTCACACCTACCCACAACAGGAAACCTATTGTTCTACCTACCCCTGCTTGAGCTTGGCTCAGCAACAGGAGAGCAGAATCATGTCTGTGGTCAGCAGCAGCAATAGCTTGCTGTCAGACTCTGAAAGGCTGTAACCGGGAGTACAGGGCGGCACCCCAAGAGAGCCCCCCCAGTACATGGGGTCATACTTCCAACACAGGAATCGGTGCTGAAGTATGATTCCAACATGTTTGATATCAAACATGACCGGGTTTGGTGCAGCCACTATATAGTTCGACATCTCATAATGACAAATGTCCACTATATGTATTAAAATGGCTGACCGCATTTACAAAGCCTGGAGAATCGACTTCGGGGTTTGTAGGGGTGTCCTTTTCATGCAGGGGGGGAACAACCTTTACAACGCAACTTTTACAACGCACTACACTTACAACGCATTTTTTACAACGCAAAATCCATTACAACGCATTGCATTACAACGCATGACACTACAACGCATTTTTAAAAACTACCTTTACAACGCATTCCATTACAACGCATACTACCTTTACAACGCATACCATTACAACGCATAATATTACACTACACTATCCAACACTTACCCTACTGTTGCACCCCCTGGAGTTAGAATAGTAATTTTTACCCCTATACTATCCAACACTTACCCTACTGTTGCACCCCCTGGAGTTAGAATAGTAATTTTTACCCCTATACTATCCAACACTTACCCTACTGTTGCACCCCCTGGAGTTAGAATAGTAATTTTTACCCCTATACTATCCAACACTTACCCTACTGTTGCACCCCCTGGAGTTAGAATAGTAATTTTTACCCCTACACTATCCAACACTTACCCTACTGTTGCACCCCCTGGAGTTAGAATAGTAATTTTTACCCCTATACTATCCAACACTTACCCTACTGTTGCACCCCCTGGAGTTAGAATAGTAATTTTTACCCATATACTATCCAACACTTACCCTACTGTTGCACCCCCTGGAGTTAGAATAGTAATTTTTATCCCTATACTATCCAACACTTACCCCACTGTTGCACCCCCTGGAGTTAGAATAGTAATTTTTACCCCTATACTATCCAACACTTACCCTACTGTTGCACCCCCTGGAGTTAGAATAGCAATTTGTACCCCTATACTATCCAACACTTACCCTACTGTTGCACCCCCTGGAGTTAGAATAGTAATTTTTACCCCTATACTATCCAACACTTACCCTACTGTTGCACCCCCTGGAGTTAGAATAGTAATTTTTACCCCTATACTATCCAACACTTACCCTACTGTTGCACCCTCTGGAGTTAGAATAGTAATTTTTACCCCTATACTATCCAACACTTATTAAGTAATTTTTACCCCTATACTATCTAATACTTACCTTAAATGCAATTTAATATTATGCGTTGTAATGGTATGCGTTGTAAAGGTAGTATGCGTTGTAATGGAATGCGTTGTAAAGGTAGTTTGTAAAAATGCGTTGTAGTGTCATGCGTTGTAATGCAATGCGTTGTAATGGATTTTGCGTTGTAAAAAATGCGTTGTAAGTGCATGCGTTGTAAAAGTGTGCGTTGTAACGACATACATCCCATGCAGGGGCACCCTCATACTTATAACCAAGCACTCTTCCTTCAAGACTGAACGTTCTTCCATAGGGGTGACATTAAGTGTAGTGACATCAGATATAAGGAAACTTATATCTGTTGCGAGAGATGCAAGCACCAACTCACACATGCTGCAATGGCAAGCCTTCTATTTACAGTTTGATTGGTCTCCCATGGGTGGCACGATACATGTTGAAGCCCATGGGAGACCCCTGGTGTACCTATGCCCTGGGTTAGTACCATGTACTAGGGACTTACAAAGATACATCAATAGAAAATTGTGGATGTACAGAAGTACTTACAATGGTCAATTTAGGGAGGAAGCACAGTGGCTGGGTTCCTGATTAGCAGATCCCAGTCAGACAAGAAAGAAATCATACTGACACCAGCAAAAAGTGGAGGGGGGGGGCCGTCATGGAGTGATTCCCTCTGATGATGGAGACCTCCTGGATGGCTTAGTGTGACCCTACATTACTCCCTGTGCTGATATGTACTGGCCCTGTACCCAGGATGTGTGATATTTCTTTGTTTTGACTCTTAACCATTGATCCTGCATAGGAGGCGGCCTACCTCGAATACACTAATATGTATATTGCTTATGTTGTTGTGGGATGTTGGGCGATAGATGTTTCAAGGGTAGAAGTTTGGGGTGGGTAGCGGTTCTAGTTGGGGGGTACTAAAAGGGTCGATGTTCTGTTTTTTGTTGCCAAGGTTGCTCCAGTATATGCCTCGCGTCATTCACTGAGCCATCTGGTCCTGCTTATTACCCTCTGATCCCCTGAGTCAACCTTACCATGAAGTGTAGTCTTATCTCGTTGAATGCCAACGACCTATTGGACTGTATTAAATGCACTGCAGGCCTCTAATTTCTCCGTCGCCGTCAGCCGAAGGTTGTGCTATTGCAAGAAATGCATTTATTGGGTACCCTCTGCCCTTTCTGCGTTGGTTTGAGTATGATCATGTCTACCACTCTGGCTTAGGTTGGTGATCCTTCTGCATAAGAAATTTCCATTGGTGGCTAGGCAGATCATACATGACCCACAAGGCAGCTACTCGGGGTGGTGGGAACTGTGGAAGGGAAACCATATAACTTACTAAGTATATATATGCCCCCGGTCTACTCTGACTTATCCCTGCAATTGTCAATGCTTCAGAGTCCCCAATCATGACGGCAGAGGAAATTGCGATGACGTTCACAGATTTCTGTGAGACTCTATACGCCCGTCAGTTTTTGTCTGCCCTTGAGCTGACTTGGCCACTACTCTCTGATGTAATACTTTCCCGTCTGACATGTCTCTAACAAAAGACCCTAGAATCACCCATTACTGCAGATGAGATCCAGGCGGCCATCCAGGAATTGAAAACCGGTAAGATCCCAGGCCCACACGGCTTTCCTCTCAAACACTTTTTAAAATTATGCACCTCCTTTGATTATGTACAGAGGCCGAGAAACAAGGGCTTGCAACCATTGTAGTCATCTCCAAATCAGATCACCCAGCAATGAGCAATGCCTCTTACTGCCATCTTCCTCTAATTAACATGGATATCAAGATCTATGCCAAAATCCTGGCAACGAGGCAACAGCTCGTCCTCCACTCTTCATACACCCTGATCAATGTGACTTTATGCCTAACCACAGCACTAGGCACTGTATTCGTTGCGTACAAGTGTCCCTTGCCAATCAGCAATGTTAAATGGGCAGCAGCATTATTGCTGGTTGACTTAGAAAAAGCTTTTGACACTGTTGACTGGACCTATCTCGACTTGGTGTTGCTCCAGATGGGCTTTGGTGCCCGCTTTAACACCTTGGTTGCTCTCCTGTGCTCACAACCTGCGGGCCAAGTTCTCATCAAGAGTGTACTCTCTTGTGCATTTCCGATCCGACGAGGGTCACCTACAAACCCCTCACTCCTATCCTATTCACCCTTGTCATTGAACCCTTGGCTAATATAATCCACCTCATCTGAGAGGCTGGAGATGGAGTGAAGGGCTAGAAGACAGGATTACATTGAACACAGATGTCGGCCTTCTGTTTCTCGTTGACCTTGCGCCATCTGGCCTGCTATTTCTTGAAGTCCTCCAACTCTTCGAGGAAGCCTCCGAACTCTGAGTAAACACTGGAAATCACTCTTGATCCCTTTAAAGAGGGACTACGCCTCATTCAAATATTTAGGGGTCCACATATGTAAATGTAAATGTAAATGTGGGTGTACTTGTAAAGCGCACTGTGACTCCATGGAGTATCCTGGCGCTGAAGACCGCTGGGGAACCCGTCCTGGTTTTCCTTGTGAGATGGTCCCTTCCTGGGTATCTCCAAGGTGAAACCAGGCATCCCCGGCGTCTGTGGGGGGCCGTTGTAGAGATAAGGCAAGCTTAATGCCCAGAGTTGCCGAGTGTGTTCCTGGTTAGAGTAGGTACCGAGGCGAGAATTATCAAGTCCGTTTTGACCCTGGTCCACGACCCTGCCGCGTCGGGAATTGAACCCTGGTCCCTGGCCGATTCTCTGCTTACAGGTCTGCCGCCTCTACCCAGTGAGCTACACCTCTCCACATCTCAACACATATCAACAGTGCCAGAACTCAAATACCATCTTAACCTTTCTCCCCTAACTTCATAGGGCTAAAACTAATTTAGCCACTTGGCACAATCTTCCTCTTAATACCATGGGTCAAATCGCAATGATTAAACTGATGATACTCCCCCGCTTTCTCTACATCCTGCAGAATTTCCCGCTCTAGATCCCCAATGCTTGGTTTCCTGAGGTGGCGATGCTACTTCGATCCTGCTACTGGAGGGGCTGTCCCTCGTGCATTCCGCAGGCTAAATGCCACCGCTCGGTGTGCCATGGAGGCCTGGGTGTGGTGGACATCTGACTGTGTTACTGGGCGTCTCACCTCTTGGTTGTCAATGAGTGGTTGATGGGCGGATGGAATGACCCTGCGTACAAACTTGAATTGTCCTGCCTCGGTCTTGATGGAGTGATGCATTACCTAAATGGTACTGCTTGACCTCTGAGAAATCACTAGAGCTTCCTTGGAGGTGTGATTGTTGATGGGGGACTGTATTTGGGGGTACCTTCCAGATGTATTGTGCCCTTGCTCATAACACCCGGAGGTACTTGATCCGCTTAGACAGACATGGGAGGGATGGTCGGAGAGCTGAAGAAAGAGGAATGGCACAGGCAGGTCATAAGGCAGGGCTGTTCCAAGGACCCCGTCCCTGTCTGAGCCACAGGTCAGTGCAGCCAAGCCTATGTTCCACTTGGTAGTCATGAGTTACTACATGGACAACAGTCCCACACCAATAGCTGTGCCTGGTCCTAGGAGAGTAGTCAGGGTAGGGGAGGGCATGGGGGCCAGACTCCAGACAGTGCTGATGAGTCACTGCAGAGGAGGCATTATGTAATAGGGGGGAATCTGTTAGTCCTGGTTTGCCTTAAGAGGTGGCCCCAAACAATGGCACAGAGGATATCAACCGCGACAGTGGCTGCAAGCAGATATAGTGAAAATAGCATCCGCCGGTGCCCTCCAGTCAACCAGGCACTGAGGTGCCATCCTCCATAGGCCAATCCGAATTCATTGGCCTCCAGAGAAGAGGACCTGGGGATGATGGAAGCTCACACCAGGGGGCTTCCACTGTCATAAGGGGGGGGCTCCAGCATGTCATAATTCCAGAGACACACCCTCTGCCCCTACACACAAAGGCAACCTGTATGTTGAGAGGTGGGCCTCCTGTCAAGAGGTTGAATTAAGGTTTTTGCAAGGGCCTCGTTGGCAACATCAAAATGAGGGAGTGCACGGGCTGCCTCCATCCCCGTTCAATGGCCTCCTCCAGCTTCACCATCACTGGGAGCTCCTCAATAGCAGGGATGTGATGGGGCCCGCCCCCACTTGGGTCCTGGCGCAGTTGCTAAGGTCCTCCATTGCAATATGAAGCAGATCCGCCGGGCTGGCTCAACTCGGCTCTGGTCACTCACGTTGCTGAATAGGGATCCCTGCTGGATGGAGCTGCCATTAGTAGGTTGGACCAGCATTCTGCTTCAGTGCCCGTGTTAGGTGAGTGCTGGGCCAACCATCTAACATTGGTGCGGCCAGATGTCGAAGCTTCTAGCCGGGAGTGATTAGCGTAAGTGTCTGCCGTGTTGACTCCACAAGCCATGCCCCTTTGGAAGGGATGGATTTTACCATAAAAATGTATAGAGATTACATTTTGGAAGCTGTAATTTAGTTGAATTACTCTGACAGTAAACAGATAAAGTTTTATATATTTTTCTTTTAAATATGTGGGTTCAAAACCTCCTGTAGCCGGGGTAGATCTTCATACAAATCTCTAAGTGACCAAGTAAAGAATACTAAACCAATGTCCTGAGATAATCTTTTTGAAAGACATGCCCAATAGTAACATTTTATACATGGGAGAGCTCAGCCACTTTTACATAAAGGTTGTTGCAATTGAGTAATTGCTCGTCTTGGTTTCATAAATGGCCAGATAAATGGAGACCATACCCTTTACATTTTTTAAGAAGGATATTCAGGACGGCAAGAAGAAAAGCATGAAAAAGAAAAAAACTTTTAGAAGAAATAGCATTTTGATAACGTTACATCGCCCTTGGATCCCTGGAAGGAGTCTGTTCCATCATATCAGGTTCTGCGTTACATCATGTAGTAGGGTTCTACAGATATTTTGGAATACTTTTGTGATATGAGCAGAAATGAGAACCCCCAAATATGTGGTTGATGTTATATTTCGATTATCATCAATGGGTGGCATATAATTATATATAATTTGGGTCTTATTGGTATTAAGCAGATACCAAGACAGCGAACCGAATCTCTTTGCTTTCTGTTCTATTATGAATATTGCTCAATTGAGAGGAAAGGGGACAGCCTTGTCAGGTCCTCCTCTGAGTCTCCATGAGAAAGGTATTTGTGAACTTATCCTCCAGAGTGCTAACCAACTGTACCAATAAAGGTAATACTAATGATAGAAAGCTTTTATAGATCTCAATTGGTATTGAATCCTGGTCTACTGCCTCTCTTGCGATTAGACCCTGTCGAAATTGTCGTATTTCATTTTCTGTCATGGGATTCTCTAGGATTTCTCATTACATTGATAAAAAAGGGTTGAATTGCGGATGTGTACATGTATTCAAACATTTCTTTCTCAGTGCTTAGCTGTTCCATCTTGTTACAGTTGCTCATAGTAATCTCAAAACATAGAGACAACTTTGGCTGTATCCTGATGTAAATTTCCCTGGGGATCTCGAATAATATTAAGATGGTTCTTAATCCGCTTTTCTTTGAGTTTCAGAGCAAGAATTTGGCCCATATGTTTGCAAAATATTGTGACCAATTTTGCTGGTGCCGTGGAGCAGCCTTGTCCCGTAGTTGTTTTTCAAAACCATTTTGGTGGCATGAGGTTGATTTAAAATATGTTCCTACTGTCTTTCAGCATTATTGATGAGGACATATATTCCTTTTCTAATTTTAAGATTAGGATTTTCAATTCATAGGTTTTAAAGTAATAGGGCCCGATTCACAGAACTAATTTAAGACAAAATCCTAAACTTACTACCATTTTGGTATTCACAGAAGGCACTTACTCATTTTGTTATTCATAGAAGGCACTTACTCATTTCGGTATTCACAAAAGTTAGTAGTCCTAACTTTAGGACTCCTAAATGCCTTCTGTGAATACAGAAAGTCTTAAAGTTAGGATTTTTCTCAGTTTAGGAGTAGTAAAGTGAGGACTCCTAACTTTAGGACTCCTAAATGTCTTCTGTGAATACCGAAAGTCTTAAAGTTACGATTTTTCTCAGTTTAGGAGTAATAAAGTTAGGACTCCTAACTTTACTACTCCTAAACTGAGAAAAATCCTAACTTTAAGACTTTCGGTATTCACAGAAGGCATTTAGGAGTCCTAAAGTTGGGACTCCTAACTTCTGTGAATACCGAAATGAGTAAGTGCCTTCTGTGAATACCAAAATGAGTAAGTGCCTTCTGTGAATATCAAAATGGTAGTAAGTTTAGGATTTTGTCTTAAGTTAGTTCTGTGAATTGGGACCATAGTTCTTTAAGCTTCCGACTTCTGTGGACCCCCACTTAGTCATTACTGGAATCTGATGATCTCAACTGAATCTGGGGTTACTCCCACTGAGTCATTACTGGAATCCGGGGGACCCGACCTAAGCAATTTCGATGATGTAAACTGCAAAAGAATACACAGCATACAGCCCCAGCATTCATCAAACAAATACACAAATTATATTTTATTTAATTCACAAATAAAAAAACACAAATTTAATATTAATGAGAGTGTTGGAGCTTTCCTAAACTCAACCAAGGCCACGCATGTTCCATAATATATACCTGCACTGCTCTAATGAATCAATCTGATGATACAAACTTAATTTTTACCTTTCAATTTCAAATTCCTTCACATTTACACAACGTTTTGAAAAATTCTTCACGTCTTTATTTACATACATTTTATTAATGTGTTAATATTTAACTTTCTAAGCAGGTGCGGACCAAATGAGAACGTGTTACAGTTCCCAAAGGGGTCCCCTGACCACAGGTTAAGAACCACTGTTATATTCCAAAAAAGTCAATGTGGGAACAGTACCTATGAGGTGCTGAAGGATGCCTGAAACCTGATTGATTTGGTCAAATTGCGTGACACATTTACAAAGCACAGGGAATTCGTTACATGAATAAGTGCACATCTTGAGTGTCACCTGCGGGTGAAGCTTTGAGGGCTTTTCTAGTCTAATGTTAACTTCCAGATTGATTATTGGCTCTTCCCATGTCAAAAGCATCAGTAACAATTGTATAAAAATAACGGATCATTCTAATTAGAAACACAAATTCTCCATTTTGTTATTTGGCAAGGATTCGTTTTAATGTGACCAATCGACTATCGGTCCAAGAGATCAGATTTACACTTTAGAATCTCCCCAAGTGTTATGATTTGCTGAAGTACGGCTCCCCTGGCAACTCCTTCATGCTTGGTAGCAACCATTAATCTGTCTTCAAAGTAGACAATGTGGGTAACTCTTTGCATGTTTGATGAGCCTCCAGAAGACAAACTATCTCAGATCTCTAATGGTATAATTCTTCTCTCACTAATTGCTTTTTAGAATTAGCTCCAAGACCATTAACATTCCAGGTGGTTATCCTTATGCTCAAAGTATCTGTTAATTCCCCACCTCCACTAGGGGTGGGCGGAATTTGCGAAATTCACTTTCGCAAATTATCGCGAAAATGTTAAAAATCTCCGCAAACACGCGGCAATATCGCGAAGATGCGAAAGATTTTTTCCCGCCCGTTCGCGGTATTTTCTGCGTGGTCGCGGCTCGCCAACTTACCCATGCGGTTGCTCGCGGGCGCGGCCATCTTGTTTTCACTTGTCTCGCGCTGCATGATCGCGAGAAGAAAGACGTGATCACACGATGAATGACGTTACTGCGGGCGGGAACTGTTGCGAGACAGCGCAAATGGCTACCAACAATCCAACATCTCGTGGAGAACGCGACCGGATCGGGAAAACTTGTCGGCGAACGCGGGGATTCAGGTAAGGCGATCGCGCGTACACGAGAATGTATTATTTTACAGCGCGAGCAAGCAAAAAATGTACGGTAAAATGAGGATTGCAGAAATGTTGACATTTTTGCGCTCTCCGCGGAATGCGAAAAGGTCAAATTATCGCAATTTCCGCGAGTGGAACGGATTTTTAGCCCAGGCCTAACCTCCACCCATCATTAATCAAATATTTATTTATGATACTTGAATGCCAAACACATACGCCTTTATGAATTTTATATATTTTCCAATTTTTTACTGCATCTTCTTGTCCCACCCGCCACCAACCAAAAGTAGTCTTCCTTCCCAGCGAAAACCCTCCACACTGTTTTGCAAAATGTTGCTCCCTTCCCAATTCCAATATTTGTCTTGGAAAGGCAGAGACTCCCACTCCAAAATCATTAGATTACCCTTATAACAGCAAGAAGAGAAAATTGCAGCTTAGAAAAAAAATACGAAAGAAAAGAACAAAAGAGCAAAAAAAAAAGAAAAGAGCACTAGTTCTAAATTCGTTGCTTCTTGAAACATGTTAGCAGTCAAGTGTGTACTCATTTCATTTTCTCCTTCATACTGCAACCCTGTAAATCCTTAATTTGAAGTAATTTCTACTAAAGGAAGTTAAGGAGAAAATAATTTCAGCCCTGACAGTGTAGACAACAATTTCTGATTGAGTGATTATTAAAATACAAGAGATTTAAGGAGAAAAGGAAAACATAATTTCAGCCCTGTTAGTGTATTCGCTGCATTAGTACTGTAAAGATGTGTGGGCTATAGTCGAGTAAAGGGAGGAATGGAGCAGAGGAAGGGGATACAAAGAAAAGGAGAGGGTGAAAGAGAGGAGAGTGAAATAAAAATTAGACTAGGATGAGGAAAAGGGGCAGTGAAAGAGAAGGAAGAGAAAGCCTCCAGAAATGTGTGTCAGGGAGAAAGGAAATAATAACTTATGAGAAGCAGATGACAGGAAGAGACAGAGACGAATGAAGTGACAAGAAGGAGACGGTCAAAGGGAGAAGGAAGCGTAAAGGGCGGAGGGATGAACAGGGAGGGGAGAAGACAGGTAGAACAAGGAAGCTGAAGACGGTAGGCAAGGGCTCAGCTGTTATTAGTGCAGCAGGGGTGCTGGAGTGGGCTTTTCTTTTAAAAGTTATATACCCTCTCCATTTTGCATGTTTAGATTAATTAATTAATAGTAATTATTTTAATGGTTTGCTGTGTGAGTTGAAGGTGTTTGGGAAAAGATTGGGAAGAAAATTGCTGCTATTAAGATTTTTTTTGTGAAATTAGGTAGTACAGTTATAGGTAAAATATTATTCCCATTAACTTGTGTGATTTTCGTTTTACTAATATTAAGATTAGGATGTATGTGTTGTAAAAACAAGAAAACAAAGAATAAAATAATAAGAGAAAAACTAAAAAGAAAGAAGGATCCAGATGGAGACTTAACAGAGATAACTTTAGAAGAGTGGAAAGAAAGTTTGTATAAAAAAGCAAAAAGAGATGAAGAAGAAACTGAACTATAATTAAGAGCAAGAATACATTTCAATTTTCCGTAAAAGGGGTGAATCAATTTAGTGTTGTGGTGGTGATAAAATCACCAAAGGGGGGATTGCTGGAGTGGGCTTTTCTTTTAAAAGTTATATACCCTCTCCATTTTGCATGTTTAGATTAATAAGATTAATTAATTAATAGTAATTATATTAATGGTTTGCTGTGTGAGTTAATCAAAATTACTAATATAAGAAATATACGTGGGAATTGCAGTGGCATGGCCTAACTAATGACGTAAACTAAATTTGTATGCATATTAATAATATATATTCAGAAATTGCATGATTATATGTTGCGTTTGTGATGTATCTGTGATTTGTGCTTTATTAATGTGATTATAACTCGCATTAAGTGTTGCTTCTGCTAGATAAATACATACACATATGGGTATTAGTAAGGGGATAACAGATTATTAGTCATTTCTATGTATTAATTATATTTTTGTGTTTCTTTGCTTAAGTTGTCCATTTGGTGGCCACAAAATGGCTGACGTCCCTGTTAGACGAGAACAATTCCATTATGAGCAACTCTGGGTGAAGTGCGAATGCGTCGCCATCAGCTGCCGCAGCCTTTACATGACCCCGACTCAACTGTGACAACCAAGGCTATTTCCCGGGCTTACGGCCAAGCTGCTCTGAAAGAAACAATGAAAAGATACTATTGCGTGGACTGGAACTATATCTAAAGACACATTAAATGTATGGGAAAGAAGTCGAACTTTCCCCAACGGACCAATCGGACGTGTTCAAAATATCAAATGTTACATTACGGAATGTAAATTTACTATAAAAATGGTAGATTAGAGAGGGGCCTGAGCTGCTATGAGCCTTTGCCTTTCAACTGTTCGAGACCCTTCAGAAGATTTGCGATTTACTGACGGAGAGGACGGTGACACTGCGGGACAGCTGTTTCCAAAGACTCTGACAGTATGAACCGATGACCGGGATTTTGACTTAGAGGGCGACTTTTAGCCAGAATAGGTAACTATGATGATCTAATTTGCTTAAAACCCAGAGAATCGAATTCAATTATTTAGATAAAATTTAATATTCATTACAAAGAACTGTGTTGGGTCGTTATTATTTGAGAAAATGTATTTATGTAAATGATGTTATAGATTTCGCTATCACTTCAACCTGCAGCTAGTAGATCCATGGCCTATACATGGGAGGAGTACTAAAGGTGAAGTTCAGATCTTTATGAATAGGGTTATGTGAGTACTCTCTCCCATTACAGCAAGTGGAACGATCACCTCTTTGAAACAAGTTATTCGATGGGTGTATGTTGGTGTTATGGGCCCCACCAGCGTATGTAGTATTGTTTGTAATCTATGACCTGTGACGAAGAGAGGGATTTTGCATTCCGCGCTGCATCAGCTTTTCTTGGTAGCAGAGATATGGTTTACTGCTGTTTTAGTTTAATGATCATTGCTTGTAAATAGCTCATTGATTATTGATTGATATTGATTTATGTACTAACACTATAAGTTGAGTTGCGTTGAGTTATATGTTGTTAGCACGGCTTCTAGGATGTACGAAGTCGGAAGTTTGTAAACAGTTCCGTAGCAGAGCAGAGGTAAGCGCTGCTCTTGGGAAAGACGGAATTGTTGTTGCCCTGTAGGTACACAGGGGAAACGGAAACGTGTGACAAGTGAAGTTGCACGGCGCATTGTCTGGGTTCGATTCGGCAGCATCATCGTGTGTTGCTATTAGAAATATTCTCGTGTGAGAGAAGTGTGTATGATAGCGAAGGTTACCTGTGAAATTTTGGTCTTTAAGTACCAGGAAACCAATTGGCATACCGATAACGCTTATCACTGAAAAGGTAGCAGGTGTTCTCTGAGCTTGTTAGGAGGACAAAGTAGAGGGAAGCGCTGCTTTGTTAACGTGTGTCATAATTCTGTAGTAGGACAGACTGTTCGCTGTTCTCGGGAAAGACAGGATTCTGTGCGTATGTACTACATTTTCTTGTGTGAACGAGTGTGAATGTAAAGGCATTCGGGTTGATTGCGAAACCCTAGGTCTATTTCTAAAATGCCAGAGGAACAATTAGCTAATGCTTGCTAGAAGGGTGAAGTAGAGGGATGTGCTACTTTATCAACGGAAGTAACGATTCCGTAGTAGGGCAGAGGTAAGCGCTGCTCTCGGGAAAGACGGAATTCTCGTGAGAAAGGTCTATTACTATTCTTTGGTTGGCGGAACAGACAATGGAGATGTTTTAGTGTTTTTACTAACAGAATCGCAAAAGTTGCAGTAGGAGTTCACGGAGCGGTCTTGTAAAGGAGGGGTAGACAGGAGCAGAACTGCCGCAGCGGCTGCTGATGTCAGAACGACCGCGCTGGGATTGGACAGTGGGTCAGAAGTGTAGAACGCTTCGGATTGGTGTGTTAGTGTAAAGCCGCGCTGGGATTGGAGAAGTACAGGGTGACGTAAATGCTCTTCATTGGTGCGTTAGTGTGAGTCGCGCTGGGATTAGAGGACTGAGACAGTGACGTAGACGCTCTTGATTGGTGCATTAGTGGAGTCGCACTGTAAGTGGACAGAATAGCGGAACAGTCAAAAGAGACTAGCGATACACAGAAACTAAGAAAATTTATTACCAGCCACCAGATAGAGAAAAGAAATCCTGGTTTGGTAAAGTTAAAAGGTGGTTCAAGAAGGACAAGCAGGTCAAAACTAGGGAAGGACAGTTAATTCCTCCACCGAAAACCCCCGCAGCTCTAATGATTGCGAAGTATGGATATAATACTTGTATTTGGGTAGATAATTGGGTAAAATATACTAAGGATGATGGAGTCTGGGCATTTCCAGAACATGGTTCTTTTAATTTGGCTGTTTTAAGCAATTTGCGCAAGAGAATGATGTACTTAGAACTAAGACCTAGACCAACGCAGTTTGAGGCATTGACAGAGTGGGAAGACGAGGCACATGAGCGAGAAAAACAGAGAAATGGTAGAGGTTACAGATATATGTTTTGCAGGTCATATGGACATGAAACGCATGATGATCGGATGAAAAGATGGAGGAATGCAAGCATGACTGAGGGTTTGTTTCCCGTAAGAGCAGTAGGAGAGAATGAAGGTAGAAAATGTGTGGAAAAAAGGAATAATGTGGAATCAAGAGGTTACGGAGCAAATGATTCGGATGATGATGTGTTGGATGACGTGTTTTATAAAAATCCACCACCGTACCGACCAGAACCAGAAATGTTGACACCAAATGCCCCAATGAGAGAGACATTACGACTGATCAAGACAGAGACTATGTCACCAGATTTAGAAAAAAGAAACTCCATCAGAGAGGCAGAAAAGAGATTTGAAAATAAAATGGATAACGAAAATTCTACAGAATTGGCAAAAACCACTCTAGAATTAACAGAGAAAATAAGAGAATTAACTAAGAATCTGGAAGCTGTAACAGTCCCAGTGACTATAGGTCCAGTAATGGCCATTTTTGAGAAGCAAAAGGATAGCGAACATTGTTTAACGGTACCATACCGGAACAATAATGTGGTCGAGAGTTCAGAACGGAGTCAAATTGAGAATCCATGGGGACCAACAGTAAATATGTTTGAACCACACGTTTCAAATAATCCTTTTATAAATCAGAATTATGCTGTAAGGAGTAGAACGACAGTAGAAACTTTGTTAGAACCCCAGAGAAGTCCAGAACAGAGTAGTATAGAGAACCCAGTAGGACCATCTGTGGAAGAACTGAGTGAATGGTTAAAGGGGTTGCAGAGACCAGATAAAGATTCTCAGTCAATAGATGTGGCAAAATTACGGATGGTTTTGGAAGAATTGATCGTAGGGACTATTCCGGTAGAAAAATTAAAGTTTTATCAGGATGAGGAGCTGTTATTCCTGTGTAAAAGTGTGACATGGAGAGCGAGGAATCTGCATGAAAGACTAGGAGAAGTTGCGAATGAAATGGGTATAGATATTGATAAGGTAAAAGCCTTACAGAAACCCTATCGAGTTGATTTTACTGAAAAAGACATTGAAAATCTGAACACCAAAGGACAGATAGGTCAGATTAAGGATATAATCATTGTTTTGAGAAAATGGGGAGATGTGGATAAATGGAGAAGCAAATGGTATAGAAAACGAAATGATGCCACAGACAGGACAGTTTTGGCGTTCCCTGTTAGAGAAAAAAAAAAGGTAGTGACTGAATACCCCATGAGAGAGATCCCAGGAGGAGGATATGTACATGTCCCATGGACAAGACAGGACATTTTGTCATTTACGAATGACTTCCCTCGACTACGCGAAAAGTCCGTCGAGTGGTCCAGACAGGTAGACAGATTTGTAAAATTATCAAAAGTATTGTGGATAGACTTAAATAGTCTATACGACATAATAGTACCAGCAGATTTGTGGTCTGAGTGCAAGTTGATGATCAACTGGCCAACTCAGGAGTACCCTAGGGATCCTAAGACAGGAGCCCCAGACCCTGAAGTAAGGAAAAAGTATGAACAGGTTATGGTATTCTTGAAAAACAAAGTGCCCCCTAAAGAGACAGATTGGGTAAAGATTGATCGAACGCATCAGGAAGCAGAGGAGTCAGTACATGCATATTATGAGAGACTAATTCAAGCTTTTAAACAGTTCAGTGGAGATGAGAACCTGAGTGATAAGGATTTGAGTCATTTCGTATACAGATTTGTATATGGTTTACGGCCCAGAAATTGGTGACATGATAAAACAGCATACAGTTGATTGGCAGAATAAGAAAATAGATGAAGTACTGAGACCTGCTAAATATTTCAGTGATGAAATTGAGGCTAAACAGCGAAAATTAAAAGAAATGGCAATGTGGGCACAAGTAAAGGTAGCAGAAAGACAGGAAGCACAATTGGTTGAACAAGTAAATAACCCAGGAACTAAACCGAGATTTGGCTCAGGAAAAGGGAAAGGTAATATAGAAGAAGCTAAAAAGAAGTTCCCATGCCATAATTGCGGTAGGTAAGGGCATTGGAAATCCGAGTGTAAATACCCTCCAAATACTAATAACGAAAATGCATCATTGAATCCGCAGGTGCCGAATGAGGTGAGTGGTCAACTGCAGCAACAGCAGCAGGTGGTTACTTCACAGAATCAGGTTCCAAAACCACCTTTTCCGCAGAGCAGAAACACTAAGAAGTATAGTAATGAATCGGGATTCTACAATGAAGAGCAGGTAAATAAACCGCCGCGCGCTCGCGCCGTTTCACAGTATTGGCTGCAACGCGATGAGAGTGACTCATAGGAAAGCTATTGACGGTGCCGAAAAGAGGAAGAAGAGTGCGTACTTGGCGCAACTCTAGAAGTAGACCAGACAGGACCATTTGAAGATGGGAAGGTTAATGATGAAAATATTACTTTCTTAGTGGATACTGGTGCTACTCGATCAACTGTTAGATCAGCTGAATCTTCCTCTTTCGGATGAAACAATGCAAATGGTTGGTGTGTCCAACAGACAGTTAAAAACATTTTTGACAGAACCAGTGAAAGTCAGTATAGGGAAATTCACAGAAATGCACCTCTTTGTGGTGTGTGACACCAGTCCAGTGAATTTATTAGGTAGGGACCTGTCGTGCAAAATGAATTGCACTATATTCTGTACTCCAGATGGAATAGCATTTGAAACACCAGATGAGGATGTGCTATATAAAATGACTATAGCTAACAGAGAAAATGAGGTAACTGAGACTTATGCAATATTCAACCCTGATGAATTACCTAAAGCACTAAAACAGTCAGTGAAGGCAGAAGTGTTGGATTTTACTGGAGAAGATGTAGGGTTAATGAGAAATGTAGATCCAGTCAGGATAACTGTGAAGGAAGGAATAAGTTATCCAAACGTCCCTCAGTACAGATTGACACCAGAGATAATTGAAGGGGTTACTTCAATAATTGAGAAAATGATCAAGCAAGGAATTTTGAGAGAGATTATGAGTAGTCCATGTAATTCACCGATAATGGGACTGAAAAAGCCTAATGGAAAATTCAGGATAGTGCAAGATTTGAGAAAGGTAAACAAAATTGTGGTATCATGCTGTCCTATTGTGCCAAACCCATCAGTAATTCTGTACCAGATTCCCCATGATGCGGAATGGTATACAGTAATTGATCTATGTCATGCATTCTTCTCTATCCCATTGCACCACGACAGTCAGCCAATTTTTGCATTTCGTTTTGGAGAGCGGATTTTGGCATGGTGCCGAATCCCACAGGGGTATACAGAGAGCCCCTCAATATTCAATCAATTATTGAAGAAATCTTTGGAAAGTCTGCAAATGCCGGAAAGTTCAGTACTAGTGCAGAATATTGACGACCTTTTGGTGGCGTCAAAAACACGTGAAGCTTGCGAGGTAGACACAATAGCACTACTGAATCATTTGGCAGACGGAGGTTTGAAAGTGTCACCAACAAAATTACAGTATTGCCAGAAAGAAGTGCAATATTTGGGACATGAAATTGAGAAAGGACTGAGAAAAATAACAATAGATAGAATCAGAATTATAAAAGGAATGAGAGCCCCCATGACCCAAAGAGAAGTGATAATGTTTCTGGGAATGGTGGGGTATTGCCGTCAGTGGATTGGTAACTTTTCCCTGATTGCAAAGCCAATAGTGCGATTAACAAGGAGTGATGTAAAAGATCCCCTTGAATTGAACAAGGAAGAATTGACAGCATTCAAAAAATTAAAAGAGGGATTGTGTGAAGCACCAGCACTGGGCATGCCTGACTATGAGAAAGAGTTTGAGTTATACTGCAGTGAGATAAATGGATGTGCACTCTCTGTATTAACCCAGAAGCATGGAAGATTGAGGAGACCAATTGCATATTTTTCCTCAATGCTTGACTCAGTGGCTGCAGCTTTACCTGGGTTTCTGAAAGCAGTGGCTGCAACATGTCGAAGTTTGGAGCAGAGTGAAGGTATTGTGAGGGGGTACCCATTGAAAGTGTTTGCACCTCATGATGTGGCGATTCTTTTAACAAGGAGTCGTACTCAGTATATGACACATAGTCGGCTGACTAAGTATGAGAAGGTCATATTAGGTGCAACGAATGTGAGCCTTGCGAGATGTGTGAACGTGAATCCTGCAACGTTGTTACCTGATGCTGAGAATGTGGAAGTGAGAGAAGAAGCAGATCATGACTGTTTGGATGTGCTTGAGTATTGCACAAAACCACGACCAGATATAAAGGATGTACCACTGCCTGAGAGTGATTTTGTGTTGTTTGTTGATGGGTCATGTTTAAGAACAGATGAAGGAGTGCTAAGTGCAGCATATGCAGTATGCACGGTTGCAGCAGTAATGGAAGCATCTTATTTGAAAGGAGTGAGGTCAGCCCAGGTAGCTGAACTTGTTGCTTTGACCAAAGCATGTACAATTGGGAAAAGTGTGAGAGTGACTGTGATAACTGACAGCCAGTATGGCTTCGGGGTCGTCCATGATTTTGGCCAGCTTTGGCTGCAAAGAGGTTTCCTGACCTCAAGTGGAACCCCTATAAAGAATGCTGACGTGGTTGGGAAGTTGATTGAGGCGATACAGCTGCCTAAACAATTGGCTGTGGTAAAATGTGCTGTCCATAGTCAAGGAAGTGATTACATCACTACTGGGAATAGGTATGCTAATGATATGGCACAGTATTGTGCACGGAACCAGAATTCAGTCAATCGGGCTAAGGAGAGAGAAATGTCTTCTTGCTCAGTAATGTTTACTAACGCAGTAGGAACCTGGGAGGAAGTGAGACAATTGCAGGAAGAGTCAGGAGACGAGGAAATTAAACAATGTATAAAAGCAGGGTGTGCACCAAGAGAGAAGGACCGTGTGTGGGTCTATCGAGATGGAAGACCAGTAATGCCTGAGAGCATGATGTCTACAATGGCACGTATGTATCATGGCCAGGGACACATAGGGAGAGACGCCATGATAAGGTCTTTTAAGCAGACCTGGTACAATCCAAAATTCAGACTTGTAGCAGAAAGCCTGTGTCAGAGATGCCTGATATGTCAGCAATACAATCCTGGGAGAAAGACAGTGGTGAGTCTAGGGACCATAGGCCGGGAAGGTGGACCTTTTACCAGCATGCAGGTTGACTTCATTGAAATGCCTCCGTGTAACAGACTGAGGTATGTCCTGGTTGTAGTTTGCCTGTTCTCCAGGTGGGTGGAAGCATACCCAACAAGAAGAAATGATGGGTTGACAGTGGCAAAGCTACTTTTGAGAGAATTCATCCCTAGGTTTGGGTTCCCAGTGACTCTTGAATCAGACATAGGAGGACATTTCCATAACAAGATTGTAAAATTGATTAGCGAAGCATTGAATGTACAACAGAAACTACATTGTGCCTACCGGCCAGAGGCTTCTGGTGTGGTTGAACAGATGAATGGTACAATCAAAAACAGAATTGGAAAAATGTGTTTAGCCACTGGTATGAAATGGCCTGATGTCTTGCCTCTTGTTTTAATGACCATTAGGGCAACACCAGACAGAACCACAGGGTTAAGTCCTCATGAAATAATCATGTGATGAGCGATGAGGCATGTTTATATTCCAGTCAAGAAGCTGATGACAATAACTGATGACATGGTGTTGGAGTACTGTAAAGGCCTGGCTGACGCAGTTCATTCTGTGTTTCATCAGGTTGGAGCGGATGCCACCACCCTTGAAAGGAAGCCAGCCCATGATTTGAGCCCAGGAGACTGGGTAAGGATAAAAGTCCACAGAAGAAGAAACTGTTTGGTTCCAAGGTGGGGAAAACCAAGACAAGTCATTCTGACCACAACAACAGCTGTGAAGTGTGCTGGAGTGAAAAACTGGATCCATGCAAGCCATACTTTGAGGATACCAAAGTTGACAATTGACAGCAAAGGAAAAGAGTACTATGACGAATCAGAGTCAAGTACTGAATCAGATAACGAAGAGCCAAGAACACAAGAAAATCCTGAAAGGGGGGAAAAGGAACATGATCAAATATTAGTCCCCAGAAGTATCTCTCTGAGAAGACGATTACAGATTTCTGATATCAGTTCAGATTCTGAAGATGAAAAGGGAAGTCAAGGTCTCAGAAAAGAACACAGAAAGGAGAAAGGAAGAGACAACCAAGAAGCAGTGAAAGAAATTCGAGAGAAGGAAGTTTCAGATGAAAAACCAAGAGAAATTCCACCCGAAATAATAGATCAAAGTGGAATAGGGACAGGTACAGAGAGAGAGGGACAGATTGCGGAAGACCCCCGAGGAGGTGTAGGAAACTGCAACATCCAGCTAGGTGAAGGGACAAGTAGCCAGCAGGAAGATTGCGTGTCGGAGACCCGAGGAGGGACAGAAGTAGGGAAAACAGTGGTGGAAAAAGTAGTTGTTGAAAAGAAAAAGGAAGTTGAGACAGAATCTGAAGAGAGTGAAAATGAGATACCAGAAGGACGAGTTCTAAGAAAAAGAGCTTGCAGAGAGGAAAAGAACAATAAAGAAAGAAAACAGAAAAGAGTCAAAAAGGATGAAGTGTGGCCAAATAAAATAAAAAGATTGAGATATCGGCTGACACGAGTAAAATCACCAAGAGAAGATCAGGTGAATGAAGTGACAAGCCAAGACAAATCAAAAGAAGAAGAGGTTAATCAAGAAGAGGGGAAAAGAAGAAGAAAACCCAACCAGAAGTATAAGTCACCAGAATGGACGTATGTGGCACTGCCTGAAACGGAGGAAGAGGCAGATAGTCAAGGAAATCCAGAGGAGGCTGTACTGAAAGTGGTTGAAGAAGAAGAAGGAATCCTGAGAGTAATCTTATCTGACATTGGAGAAGAAGAAACGGAAGATCAGGAAATTCTGTATTTGGATGCACTGGAAAGAGTGAAAAATGATGAAATGCCAAACTGAGAAATATTTGAAAACTACTGATGAAGAAGTAACAATTGAATCAAACGATAGATACTGGTAGAACTAAGTAGGGCCTTAGAGGCCTAAGGTTAGAGAACTAGTGGTGAAATAAAAGAGGCTAAGTCAAAAGACACAGTCCAAACTAACAAGATGGCTAACATAGAAAGTAGCAAAGGTAAATGTACATTCATGAAGAGATGGTGTAAAATGTGTTGTTGTTGTACAGGATTATTACTGCTTCTATGGAGCATACTTGCTCTATTAATTTCTTTTAAGGTCACTATAGATACACTAGAAGGACACACTGAGAACATTACTAACATAAAAAAGATTCCAAAGGTAGTTCCGACTAGAATAGATAATAATTATTTACATAAGGATAGGTCTATTAATGATTTTTCAAATAATGTGTTTTCAAAGTTATTGTATGAATATGTAAAGACCATGGACATAAGGGATTGCTACGTATGTATGCAGTTACCTGCTTCTGTGTCAGAAGGAGTGACATATCATCATCTTCCAGCCACATATGGAATAGCATGTAGTGTGTTAGCAAGCTTATTTTATGAAACAGGTAAACTAGAATATTATTTTTCAGATGTAGATAACATTTTTTCGCAAGTACCTGCTAATAATAAGCTAAACAAAGTGCGACCTGCTAAGGTATTAGGTGAGTTTTTCTTAGTAACTAAAGAATTAACATTAGAGTATATATTTAAAAATAATTTGACATGCAGTTTGAAGAATGAAGAAAAGACATTCCTAGACATGGTCGAGGAGAGGAGATTGAAAATGAAAAGAAAGGCATCTGAAGGAAAAGGGGAGAGAACAGTCTGGGATGTAGAAATAGAAAAACATATGAAAGAAGGGTCTAATCCAACTTTGGCTTTAGATTGGCCTCAGAAAGGAAAACTGTGTATAAGAAGAAATCAAACGGCGTATGATAATTATTTTGTAGGGAATAATGAGTACCATGATACATATCGAATCATAGGTGGATGGGGTTTTGAAGGTGGAAGAGATCCAGTCTTTCCTGGACTTTATTTTATCTGTGGGAACAGGGCATATTATTGTTTGCCAGACCATTGGTATGGCACATGTTACGTAGGCCTGGTCTTTCCAAAAATCTTTCACATGGACAGAGATAAAGATGGTGGACATAGGTTAGGTAATCAATTAACACGTAGTAAAAGAGAATCTTGGGCAGAAATTGTAGGTGACATTTTTGGAGCATTGATACCAGCAGTGGGAATATCTCTGAATGCAAACAATATTAGAAGATTATCAACAGTAGTGGATCGCTTGTCAACAAGCACCGCTGGATGATTTTTATTGGTTAATACTGAAATGGTTGCCATGCGTGCTATGGTAATGCAAAATCGACTTGCCCTTGATATCTTATTGGCAAAAGAGGGTGGAGTCTGTGGAATGCTGAAAGTTCAACATTGTTGCACTTACATTCCAGACGAAAGCAAAGACCTAAAGGTTTACATTAAAAATATCACTGAATTGCATGACGAAATCGTACCACTGGAGGTTGAAGGTGTTTGGGAAAAGATTGGGAAGAAAATTGCTGCTATTAAGAATTTTTTTGTGAAATTAGGTGGTACAGTTATAGGTAAAATATTATTCCCATTAACTTGTGTGATTTATTTTTGTTTTACTAATATTAAGATTAGGATGTATGTGTTGTAAAAACAAGAAAAAAAAGAATAAAATAAAAAGAGAAAAACTAAAAAGAAAGAAGGATCCAGATGGAGACTTAACAGAGATAACTTTAGAAGAGTGGAAAGAAAGTTTGTATAAAAAAGCAAAAAGAGATGAAGAAGAAACTGAACTATAATTAAGAGCAAGAATACATTTCAATTTTCCGTAAAAGGGGTGAATCAATTTAGTGTTGTGGTGGTGATAAAATCACCAAAGGGGGGATAGCTGGAGTGGGCTTTCCTTTTAAAAGTTATATACCCTCTCCATTTTGCATGTTTAGATTAATAAGATTAATTAATTAATAGTAATTATATTAATGGTTTGCTGTGTGAGTTAATCAACATTACTAATATAAGAAATATACGTGGGAATTGCAGTGGCATGGCCTAACTAATGACGTAAACTAAATTTGTATGCATATTAATAATATATATTCAGAAATTGCATGATTATATGTTGCGTTCGTGATGTATCTGTGATTTGTGCTTTATTAATGTGATTATAACTCGCATTAAGTGTTGCTTCTGCTAGATAAATACATACACATATGGGTATTAGTAAGGGGATAACAGATTATTAGTCATTTCTATGTATTAATTATATTTTTGTGTTTCTTTGCTTAAGTTGTCCATTTGGTGGCCACAAAATGGCAGACGTCCCTGTTAGATGAGAACAATTCCATTATGAGCAACTCTGGGTGAAGTGCGCATGCGTCGCCATCAGCTGCCGCAGCCTTTACATGACCCCGACTCAACTGTGACAACCAAGGCTATTTCCCGGGCTTACGGCCAAGCTGCTCTGAAAGAAACAATGAAAAGATACTATTGCGTGGATTGGAACTATATCTAAAGACACATTATATGTATGGGAAAGAAGTCGAACTTTCCCCAACGGACCAATCGGGCGTGTTCAAAATATCAAATGTTACATTACGGAATGTAAATTTACTAAAAAAATGGTAGATTAGAGAGGGGCCTGAGCTGCTATGAGCCTTTGCCTTTCAACTGTTCGAGACCCTTCAGAAGATTTGCGATTTACTGACGGAGAGGACGGTGACACTGCGGGACAGCTGTTTCCAAAGACTCTGACAGTATGAACCGATGACCGGGATTTTGACTTAGAGGGCGACTTTTAGCCAGAATAGGTAACTATGATGATCTAATTTGCTTGATTAAAACCCAGAGAATCGATTTCAATTATTTAGATAAAATGTAATATTCATTACAAAGAACTGTGTTGGGTCGTTATTATTTGAGAAAATGTATTTATGTAAATGATGTTATAGATTTCGTTATCACTTCAACCTGCAGCTAGTAGATCCATGGCCTATACATGGGAGGAGTACTAAAGGTGAAGTTTAGATCTTTATGAATAGGGTTATGTGAGTACTCTCTCCCATTACAGCAAGTGGAACGATCACCTCTTTGAAACAGGTTATTCGATGGGTGTATGTTGGTGTTATGGGCCCCACCAGCGTATGTAGTATTGTTAGTGATCTATGACCTGTGACGAAGAGAGGGATTTTGCATTCCGCGCTGCATCAGGTGCAGTGAGTGAGAAGTCCACTGCACCCCAGTAAGGTCTGTACTTTAACACCGCATGGGGATCCGTTTTTCTTGTTCTTGATTGTGATAGGACCGGATACTTGCCTACCTGATTATCTCCAAGAATCCTCTCAGGCCGCCAGGATCTTTTTATCTGCTAAATAGTGTAGAGGGGAGAAAATTCCAACCTCAATACATAATCAACTGAATCAAAATTTCCCAATTCAAAGGACCACTGACTCCGAATCTAAATTTTTAAGATTTTATTACAACCAGGAATAAATGCACATGCAATCACCTCAATACAAGGTGAAGAAAATAAATGGGCACTAATACAAAGGAAATTCTACGCAAGAGTCTCATATGACTCAGAATAAAAAGGATAATCAATTCTAAAAGCATCAATAAAACAATAGTTAGTCCAATCTCTATATCCGAAACCATTAGCCTAAAAGAAAACACAATTAGCCTTTCCCTACCCTATCTCTAAAGTGACATCCCTACTTAGCATTTCCCTTCCCAGGCAAGAGAATAAAAAGGTGTCAGAAGTGAAGACTTCCTTAGAAGTACATTCACTTAGTCAGAGCTCAATCTAAGATGCTCCTTCTAGCTTCCCATCTAAACCTCAACTACTTAACCCACGGGGCACTGTCAGTAATACAAAATCCCAAAAACGTAGAACACGCCCTTCGGCACACCTCTTCAGCCAGGTCTTCTTCCAGTACTTTTCCAGTGAAACTTTTACTCCATCCAACGACGGTTAGCTTAACCTTGGGTCCCAGGCACCTTCTCCGCTGAAAGTATCATCCGAAACATTCCAATGTACCACCCTGTTGGCTTCTCGTACCATCCCAACTCCTAAAACAAAGACCTAGTCTCTCTAACGAGCTAAATGTCCTTGCACCTGCAACAGAAACATGGGAATGAAAAACTTTTCTCTTCTCTAAGATTTTCCACTCTCCCGAAACCCAAAGCTTTTACCAAGGGAAATCATTTTCGGCCTACAACGTTTAGCTAACATAAGAAAATGAACAGGTCTTTCTCTTTAAACGTATATGCGATCAGGCCTTTACACTGTTAAACACACTCCTAAATCACACTCTAAGCATTAGTTTCATCACTCTATATACGTGAATAAGCAAACTGCACGTGCAACTTTAACATGGCACACGTTTAAACTAACACATTGCATTCTACAAATTTCAGAATAACGTGACGCTCTATCACTTGCATTAGGGCCCATGATACCCAGACTAGGGTGACCAACCGTCCGTAAATTTCACGGATCGCCCGTTATTTGGGCCTCATGTCCGTTGTCCGTAAGGATTTCTTTCACGGGCGCCTTTTGTGCATAATTTTTCACAGTGCAGTGGGCTGTCCCCCTGCAAGCAGCCTGAGAGTTCTGCAACTCTCACTGCAGGGGCCAGCTCGCGCTCCTGCTGTGCTCAATGGCCTGCAGCAGTCTCTCCCCGACGTGGCGCAGACTGCTATCTGCCCATTATCATTCTGTATGTCGGCCTAATTATCACAAACAGAATAATAATGGGCCTCTCTGTGCAGTGACAGGATGACCTCTTTTCACTAGTAAGTTTCACATGATGCCATGTGCGGACTCCAGCATGCAGGAAGTATTTGGTGCTTGATTTTCTCCCCACAACAATCAGAATATTTTAAAGGAGTCACTCTCTGACTGTGAGTCAGAGAGTGACCTATCAAAACAATGTTCAATAATCACAGACAGTATTTGCCCTGCTTGGCTCTCCTCTGTGAGAAGGGACAACCCAGTGCAGTAACCAAAGAAATAAATTATGATGAGGTGAAATACCACAAAAATACCTACACAGTTGTTCAAAGCTTCATGCATACCAAATAAATGCTAAGTTAACGATTGTCGCAACCTAATATAAACTAATTTCGACTTGTGTTGGTTGTCTATTTACGTACTCATATACTATTGTGTGACCTCCTCTGATATGGCTGCAAAACGTACCTTTTGTCCGGATTTTTGTCCTGAATTTTGACCTCCTGTCCTGAATTTTTGTCCTGAATTTTGACGCTTTGTCCTGAATTTTCACACTCACCATCCTGATTTTGCACCCATGCCAGTTGGTCACCCTAACCCAGACTGCGCCATTGAATGTGCTCTGATCATTAAATCTACCCATGAATGATCACCTGGCATGCAGCCCTCTGTGGCACTTTCTTTGCATGGTATAAAGCCCTCTATGTTGTTCTACGTCTATATGTCTGCCCCCCCCCCCCCCCCCCCCCCCCACCCAGAGACGTTTTAAGGCATGGGCAAAGTGGACTCTGGCCCAGGGCCCCCTCCTTTCAGGGGGCCCCTGATAGAGCCAGCTCTGTTCTGCAGAGACTCTTGCCCCGATGACCTGGAATGATTCTTAAACAAATTGTTTAAATACCCTTTACTTTTAATTTATGTTTAATGTGAGTGATGTGTGTGAGTCTATTACAGACATTCTGCAGCGAAATGTTGTGCTTGAATTTCATGCAACATCCATAAAAAAAGTTTCTTTTAGATCAAAACAGGACGTCGCATATGAGAAATGGGAGGGAGTCATAGTTTATTTGCAGTAACATTGGTGATCTGCTGCTGTGTTACAACATTGAAAACACGTCATTATCCCTGAATATAAGAAGAAAAGAGTTTAGAATTTGGATGAGTGTGTCTGTGCACTGTCAATAACCTGGTCAAAGAGGGTGTGAAAGAGTTAAAATAGGATAATAAATTAAAATCTGTTCAGAACAGGGGCCCCCAAAATAAGTTTGGCACAGGGTTCCCAAAAACCTTAAGATGTCCCTGCCCCCACCCCCCTCAAAGCGCGGGTGGCGGCGGCACTCACGTTCCTCCTGCTCTTGTGCACCCTGTGCGCGTGGGCTCTCACTATACATCTTCTCTCGTGTCCCCTCGGTGCCCAAGTTCTGCCAACCTTCACGGAGCTAACATGTGTTTGTAGCAAGTTTACTGCAACCCCTGCATCCGATTGCTTTGTTTTCATTTTCAGGAACACAATTCCAAACGCTCTGTTCTCATTGGACACGGACGAACCGTTGAGGTTGAGACATCATTCTCTTTTCTCAATTATTATGCCTCCTTATCAGAGGTGTTCCCTGGCAGGGAGTCGCTGTCACTTAGTTTATGCTTCTTCCAAGTGCCGCATCGCCTCACGTGCATTTGTGTCCATAGCAACAAATAACAATAAATAGCTGCTTTGCCTTTGTCACTTAATAACACAGATCCAGCTGCAGCTTTCAGCGGGTAAACGTCCCTGCAGGTTACAGAAGGTCTCGCTGCCTGGAGTAGTTTCTTGACTGTATCCCGGTGCCTTTTGTGAGACTATTCAGCAAGATGCACAGGCAGAATGTCCCTTTCGGCGGGTGGAGCTCAGAATGCAGAGTGCGAGGGGAAGAGATGAAAGCCACTGAAAGTGTAACTCAGAGAAAGGATAACTTTGTGTGTACCTGGCATCATATAAGCACATTGGACTGCTCTAACATACCTGCACAACTACAGCATGTAGGAAATTGGGTTGTTGTCTGACTGGCGTGTGAGCCCTGGTCATGCAGCAACCACTATCCTTATCAGGGTAAAGTCACAAGCAACCCTAAGTAGATTGGCACAGAGCAGTTATGCTGAACTCAGAAGCAATGTGTAAAGTATTTGTGCAACCCTTCATAATAGAGCAAAATGTAATAAATAAAACCAGATCAAAACAACACAAATCTAATCAGTAGAAGCAAAGCTATTCATTTTTAAAGATTTTAAGGTAAAATAGCACCAAAAAGCACAAAGCAGCAACATTCTGGTCATGTGAGACTGGGAGAAAGTCACGAGTTCAGGCTCACCAGATGGAGCAGAGGTAGGATACAGGGGCCAGGTTAGTCACGCTGAAAAGTTACCTTCTAAGTCCAGAGTCAAGAGTCCAGTTCGCAGTCGAGCAGAGAAGCGTAGCGAACGGTAGTCTATGTAGTAAAAGAGCAGGCTGGTCATCGTGGGCGGTGATCGATGTAGTGCAGAAATCCTGTTGGTGTCGTGGACAGTTAGGCCAGTGCTTTGTGGTGTTGCTACATGTGAGCAGTCGTTGCTGTAGCGCGAAGGGTCGGGCTGACGGAACTTTGTGTTGCCGGGCTGTACGAGTGACAAGGATTCAGCACCACTGGGCTTGTTCGTGGTCACGAAGAGCCCTATAACTTCCATTCAGCCTCTATGAGTCCACACCAAGGGTCCTTGACCTGAGGAGTACCACTTGGGGGTCTGGGGCTTCCACCATCTGGATATGGCACTAGTGAAGGTCGGTGGGAGCTTGTTATGTCCCTGTGGCTCAGAACAGGAGGCCAGCAGAGTAACTCTTGAAGTCACTCTGGGAGTCCTGGGTTCAAGAGATGCACGTCCAGTTCGTCTCACCCAGGTAAGGGGCAGCAGGCAGCAGGTCAGCACAGCAAGGCAGGAGTTCCTTTAAAACAGCAGTCCAGCAGAGTGGCAGTCCTTTCAGCAGCACATCAGTTCTTCCTAGAAGTGGATCCATAGGTCCAGAAGGGAAACAACCTTTACATCTCAATCGTTAGACCGCAATGCCTTTACAACGCAGTTGTTACAACGACCGCGTTATTACAACGCAATGCCATTACTACGCAAGTCATTTCATCGACTTGCAGTAGATGGCGCTCTAACATAAGGAATAGTATACTTTACTATTCCAACACCTTCCCTACTGTTGCGTAGACTGGAGTTGGAATAGTAAATTATACATTCCTAATGTTACAGCGCCATCTACTTAAAGTCGATGTAATGACTTGCATAGTAATGGCATCGCGTTGTAACAACGTGGTCGTTGGAACGACTGCGTTGTTACATACCGCGTAGTAAAAGCACGCGTTGTAACGTGCTATATTAGTCCATAAGTGTACTGAAGAGGTGGTGTCTGAGGTCCAATATTTATACCTGGTACCCTTCTTCTGGAAAGTGGGAGTAGCTTCTAGAGGTTTACCCTTAAAGTTCCAAGGCATCCTGACTCCTCAATCCGGACTCCATACTAAATACAAGGGTTGTGCAGCCCGTTGTGTGGAGGCAGGACACAGCCTATTAAAGTGTAAGTAGGGATGTGCCCAGGTCCTCCCTCCCATCCTGTCAGTGATGGCCCATCCAGGAACACCAAAGCTCTCTATTGTGTGTGGTTGTCTAAGAGGAATACACAAAGCCCAACTGTCAGCTGCACCCAGTCAAGTGACCCAGGGACAGGCTACAGGCACGAAATGCCCAAGGCAGGAAAAGGCCACCTTTTTAAAGGTGGCTTTTTCAAAATTGTCATTTAAAATACAACTTCACCAGGAGTTAGGATTTTTCATTACAATTCCAAAGACACCAAACATGAAGGGATTACCTGTTCCCATTTGGAAATTACAGCTTATTAAATGTAATAAACTAACTCTGATGTTATCCTATGGGAGTGGTAGACCTTGCAGTAGTGAAAAACAAATGTAAGAGTTTTTTACTACCAGGACATGTAAAACTTAAAAGTACATGACCAACTTTTTGAATACACTGCACCCTGACCTCTGGATTGTCCAAGCCCTACACTAGGGGTGACATATATGTATTAAAAAGGAATGTCTGCCTGGCAAAAGGTTTACTTCAATTTATAGGCCCTGGGAATTGGTAGTGCCACTTTGATAGGGATGTATAAGTACATTAACTATGCCAATTAAGTATAAACCAATTTAAACATGTTTTATGGAGGGAGCACATGTAATTCAGCACTGGTTAGCAGTGGTAAAGTGTACAGAGCCCGAAGGTCAGCAAAAACAAGATCAGCAAAAGTGAAGGAGGAAGGCAAAATGTTTGAGGGAAGACCCCCTAAGGCTGACAGGTCTAACACAGCAGATCTTTTAAATAGTTCAGATTGAAACAATAAACTGCAAGATTCAGACAATTGTAATTACGAGACGCAGACCCACAGGATACCAATTGTTAGGCTGGCCATATGGGTTCATCCACCATTATCTACCTGACCATCAGACCACACTGATCCCGGGGCACTTGGAAACATCATTTCTAGGTTAGCAAAGGAAATATCAATCAACATTGAAAGGCCAGCCACAAAACATGCCTTCTCCACACTACTCACATTTCACAAGGATCAGCTTGGTTGGGTCATTACAGGATCATGGTAGCTTGCCTTGTAAACCTTCAGTAATATATCTAGGCAGCAGATTGTCCAACACCTCAAAGAGTGTATTTAAATATATGCCTGATCATTGAGAATCAGAGAGACCCTCATAGTAGACCAATACACAAACGAAAAATATTCTCAAGAACGTTGATAGCCCCTAGATACCCCACCCCTACATCAGGACTTTTCTGGTCCTGGAATCTTTATTGCCTGCAGCTGTTTTTAAACCTATTTTAAAAGTAGAAAAACGACCATCTGGATTGGTTATTGTTACTTTAAGGTAGAAATGGGTACACCTGGTAGCAATCTCTTTAACTGAAGATGTGCTCACCTTGAGCTTGCTGAAGCTGAGATGAAGACAATTGCATACATAATTTACTTTTTACCCACACTCTGACCATTCTTGTCTTCCTTGCCTTCAAAGGAGAAAGGCTTTCACACCCCCTAATTGCATAGGCTCTTGTTTCTCTTTGTTGTTTTCTGCATTTTGTGTAGAATGAGTCACAATTTGAGGAATGTTATTCCCTCTCCATTTCCTTTCTGTCTGATGCTGATGTGTTCTCTGATGAGATTTAAATTGTAAGGTTAAATCACATAACTCCTCATAGTTTGTTGGTCAGTTAGCTACCAAAGCTTCCTTCACCATTATAGAAGGCTGCTGCAGAGCCTTCCACGGTACAGTTTACCTCCAACTGTAATTGTTGGTAATAAATTATGTATGAAATTATCGGTCTAGAGGATTGTCTTAAAGATGGAAACTCCATTTGCCTTGTCGGCGCGATCTGTTGCATATCAAATACCTTCTCAAATGTATCCAGCAATTTGAGTGTAATTGGTCAACAAATGTCTATTATTCTTAATTAGAGGTATTGCCCAAGCTAACTCTTCTTGTGTTAAGTGTGACAACAGAAAGGTTACTTTTGCTGTATCAGTTTCAAATAAATGAGGGTGGTTCAGAACTAGGAATGCTTTGAATTTATGGAGTATATTTGTCTGGTGGACCAGATCCAAATTCCCATTGTTGAAGGTTTTTAAATATTTAGAGTAATAGTGACGGCGGTTTTAACAGTACGTGAGACAGCTGGAACCGCCATTGCAGAGCTGGTGAAAGGGAACATATATCTATTCTTGCGTAACTGTGATGTTTTGTTCAAGAGATGAGATCTTTCTTAGGTTACTGTGATCTCTTGAGCCACCATCTGAGATGAACTAGCATCTGAATCCATGTCTCGTTTGTGTTCCTCGCAAACTGTAAGGATCTGATGAGAGGCAAGATGGTTTGAGACAGGCTTCAGAAGATAATCCACCAATAACGAGAATAGAGTAGAAAGACTCAGTACCACAACCTCGAAGGGTGGAAAGAGAGTGAGGGAGGAGAGAGAGCGAGACGGCATCACTACTGAGGACCAACGTCCGTAGGATGTTGGCAGCTGGATGGTGTCATTAAAATGGAATATCCTTTTCCCACAGCGAGATATAGTCTTGAAATAAGAGACTATGGGCCATATGTAGATAATTTCTATTTACCGATTCATAAATACCGAATTTTACTGATTCGGTATTTATGAATCGGTAAATGGAATGTAGGTAAACATTCGGTAATTATTACCGAATCGGTAATATTCGGTATTACTGATTCGGTATTTACCGAATCGGTAATAATGCATCCCTTCCAATTCATTCCTATGGGCCTGGAGGCCCATAGGAATGAATGGGAAGCCTTTCACTATTATCGATTCGGTAAATACCGAATCAGTAATAGGGGGAGCATATTCATGGGTGGCAGGGTGTCACATTGACACCCTGTTGCACCCCTGAATCGTGCATTTGTGCACATGTGGCGCACATACATGCCCTAAGGGCATGTATGTCTGCCACATGGCACTTTTCAAAAAGCACAAAATTGCTTTTTAAAGGGTATTCGTTATTTACCATCAACTTGTAGTTGGTGGTAAATAACGAATCCAGAAACCAAAAATGCACTCACTTGAGTGCCCCCTACATAGGATTTCAGGATTCGGTAATTTACCGAATCGGTATTTTACCGATTTCTTAAAATTCCGATTCGGTAAATTACCGAATCCTGAAATCCAGCCACCTACATCTCAATTGCCTAAGTACCGGTCGGTAACGGGATGTTTACCGATTTTCGGCCGTTACCGACCGGTATTTAGGTACCTACATATGGCCCTATATGTTACAATAATGGGACAAAAAGAGTCACCAACCCTAACCCTAGATTTATCCAATGTTCCGGGTCATGAGTCGTGACTAATCCGCACAGTACCAGGAGACCCTCTAGTCGAGAGTACAGGATGCATCCGGGTGACACACTGCAGGTCAATGCCAGATGGAACAGACGGCAGACAGATGGACTATCTAAAGAGAGGAAACACGAACAGAAAGGCAAACAACACAAAGATGTGCAGATGCTAACAGTCAACCAACTGAGAGGCATGGGAAGCGTTCAATTGCATTTTGCGAAGCACCATGTACCTCCTGCTGCCTCTACTTAAAGTCTCCTGGAAACACTTGGGGTGTTCTGCTCTGCCAATCTTTCCTTCTCAGCCCAGCAGCCACAGGCCCCCCTCCACCTTCTCCACATTTTGTGTCGCTGCTGTATTTAAATTCCTTTTCTTGCTGTGCCAAGCCGTTTAGACGTATGTTGTCCCTACACCATGCCTGTGCAATACATTTTTTTACAAATATCAGAATATTCAAAATTATGATTTTAGATATTATGGATTTAGTTGGTTGGATTTCTGTAATTTATTTTCTGCTGTATGACACTGTTTTTTAGTGGTAGATTGCTGTAAATTCCAGTGCCATGCAGGAGGTGATGCTGTTTCTAGTGCTCAGTATTTTTGGTATTTCTATTTAAAAACTGCCGCTAACATTAGCACGTGCGTCCCTTTTACTTTTCTTCTCTTTAATTATGCTCCACATCATACATGTCACATACATTTACCCTGTGTAGGTCAAAAGATGCTCCTTTTTCCTCAGATATTAATAGGGCCAGGTTCCCAGTAGGCCAATCTGCATAGTTAGGAATTGCTCTGATATATTATTTTCTATGCAGTGCAAACATGGAATCATCCTTTTTGCATAATTCGTGTCTCTAGTTCTGCATTTAAATCTGCAGTTAAATATTTCCAGACAACTATCAAGCACCAGTCCACAGTTTGTAAATTACTCAATTTGCACATGACAAATACATTATGACGTGGTTTTTTTTATATACATATTTATATCATGATTTTGTAGGAAGTGCTTAGTAGCACCAGCGCCATATGTTTCTAAATTCATTGGTGTATTAAGCCTTACATTATGCGTCACCCCCCAATACTCTCTGAGGTATCTTTCTCTCGTCCACCCAAATACAAAAAAAATCCCTGGCCACCTAATATCCTTCCTCACCACTCTCAGGAGAACCTTTCTCTGGCCTACCCAAATCCAGAAATAATAATAGTAAATAATGAACATTTTGAAAAGTGCATATTTACACCCACCAGTGTGTCTATGCGCTATAGATCCAATCTCACTGCAATAGGGAGGAGCAAGAGGAGATACGTTTGTAGCACAAAGGGCACCCCTAATAATGTTTCCTATATCAGGGTCTATATCACAATATGAAAAGAACATATAGGAAACCATACTTAAAAAGTGGACTGACTATTCATGCAACCATTGACAACCACAAACCAATATATATCAGTTAAAATACAAAATTGATTATCATATTTTTCCAATTTAACAAAAGTAGAAAACAATTATTAGGGGAAAATCGTTTTGTGTTGTACACTGGAAATAGTCTGAATATTTGTGACAATGATTGTCTCTGGATATAATTATATGTTGATAATTTGTGTATACACAAAATTCAGCTATATGTACATCAACATAATGTCAATTACCATTTATATAGACATCAAAAAACAGAAAGGACAGAGGGGGGAGGGAAAAAAGACATATTCATATTACTTTCATGGCTAATGGTAAATTCATAGAGGAGATCCGAACTCCTGAATCTAACCGTAAAAAGAAAACAGGGCTGAGCAGGTCTCTAGACGCTGCCTGCTGGTCCCTGAATAGCCATCCTTCAACCCTTCCCCACCCTCCCATTATCCTTCCCTTTCCGTCTCCGCCTACTGGTGGGCTCCCTCTTCTCACCATTCTGTGCCAACCGCAGTTCTGAAGCATGGCAAGCTCTGGCAAGCCAAGCTTGGCTTTGTATATTATAAATCGTCAATATTTTTTTTAATGTAGTTATTAGTTCCTTTTCGTTATTTTCAATTTACAGCAACACCACATATTACCATTGCAATCTCCATTCCTCCAATCACAATAAAGCTTCACCTGGGTGCGTTGGGCATCACAGTTTCATTAAGACGCATAAGGGCAGATTTACAGATTTTTCACGCAGCGGCCGTACAGCAAGAAAACTTGCTGCTCTGTGTTGTGTGATTGGGAGACAGCAAAAATGCACCATATCAACTTAGATACTGCGCATTTCTTCTTGCTCATAGCGCTGGTACCCTATTTGCTGCCCCGCGGTAACGCAGGACCCCTTGCACCAAGGTGCAAGGGTGACAGTGTTACAGGCAGGACTGTTTTTGTGAAGGAAACAGCAGCACACATGGAAAGAGGTACTAACAAGGAGAATAAAGATATTTTTTCCTTGTTACGCCTCTCTGTGGAAGGAAGTGCTTAATTTGAGCCGGTGGTTTCTGGTGCTCAGCACCAGCACTTTATTGGTTTCCAGTGCTCGGCACCAGCACTTAATTGTCAACACCACACTTACATGGTGGCACTGCTCAGTTAATTTAGAGATGAGCAGAATAACAGTTGTTTATCAATACAATATACATAAGAAACTACTAATACCTGCCTCTCCAGCCATTCCTTTAGCTTTGGGGACCTGGAATAATCGGAACTGTCGCACTTGCATGCTAGAGAGATGGTTAGTAGTTGCTTTGGTACCGCTATTGGCAGCGATGACAGGAGCAATGGGTGGTGCAAGCTGCAGTGGCCTCCAGGTCAGGGCCCTGGTACTTAATATTTTACAAATTAAGCACTGGTGGAAGGGGTATCATTTTGACATATCCCCAGGTTTGCAAGTCTTTGTAAATCTGTGAATGCTCCAATGTCCATGAGTGGATGCATGGGAACTCCAAAGCGCCACCTATGGAATGCCTGCCCAATGAAAGGTAACACAAGGCAGGGCTATGGTCTGCCTTTGTATTACTTTCTACTTCCTAAACTACGCAGAGCCTAGCAGAGTGACTTTACATGGCTTATTAAACACCAAAAATGTTTTTGCATCGGGGCTGCGCAACAAAAGTGGTGCAAACCTGATGCAAAATCTTAGTAAATCTGCCTCATAGGGTATATCGGATAAACAAGAGTTGGTGGACCTTACGTAAAAACATTTGCCTCCTCTTTTCACCCTGCTCATCCTCCCCTCCATACTTCAACCCCATATCCCCCATGTTCATTCGTTTCCAGGGTCCTCCAGAGGTGGGTCGCTTACAGGGGATCTGTAAAATTCCCCTCTTAAGCCCCCTATCTTGTGAAACTTCCTACAACAGCCTCTGTCTCCGTAAGTTACTCTTTTCACTCCATATACATAATAATACCATCTTGCGGTTCCTGTTTTTTGTTGCCCTTCTCGAGAAACACCAGCATCTTGCCTTGTCTGGTTTTGCTACAGTGGATGAAAGAATACAGAATATAAGTTTACTTCTTGATAAGTCTGCATCATTTGAGATCCCCAATATCACATACTGGGGCATCAGAAGCAACCCATTATGAATTATTCTTCCTAGGTCCCCTAGTACAGTATACCAATATTGCTGTATTTTATCGCATCCCCAGAGTGTATGGAAGTGCCCTCTTTTCTTTCACATTTCAAACAGGTGGGAGACAGGGCCCTCCCCAATTTGTGTAGCCTTCTGCTATTGTAGTATGCCTTGTGGATTAAAATAAAGCTTCTGTATTAATCATCAAGCATTGCTTCATTGGTTTATTTTCATATAAAGTGATATGTGGTAGGATTATCAATATACTAGTTGTCAGTATATTTATAGTGTGGTATCTGGTATTAGTTGACGAAAAACTGATTTTTTTTTGTTGTTTAAGAGTAGTTGTAAATGTATTACAAGAAAATATGACACTACACTATCCACAATGTAGTCGAGTGAGTGTTGTTTCTGTTTGGAGTAACTTCTAGGCACAGAGCTAGGATCTCTACTGCCAAATACAGGCCTATCTTGTTATATGTGGAATTCGTCCCCCGACTGTTGAGTCTCTGTAGTCATAAGCGTACTATTATCTCGTAGTTTATGTATAAGAAAAAAAACATAAACTTACATATAAGTCCTATCTTGTTTTGTGCGGAGTTCTCAGCCCGACTGCAAAGTTCTCACCAGTCTTAAACTTACTATTAACATGTAGTTTGTGAATACCCAAAAAAACGTAAACGTACACAAAAGTCCTATATTTTTATGTGTGGAGTTCTCCACCCCAACTGCAGAGTTTTCATAGTTATAAACGTACTATTAACTTGTAGTTTGTGAATGCCAAAAATAACTTCTAGGTTTACCTTTGTGAATCAGGCCCAGTGATGTTAGTACAGTTCTTTTAGTCTCAAATATTCTGGAAAAATTTCAATTTGTTCCTTATCCAAAATCCAGCATTTGCAGACTAACGTGCAACACGCTTTTGGTGCATTCTTCAGCATTGCCAGGACTTTGAATGAGGGACATTGAGATTTTTTTTAATGATCTGAGATTAAAAGTACTTTAACAAGTTGAACTTGAGTTGATCCACGAACAAATACAAACAAATATATAAAAAGAAATGTGTGTCGTGACAGAGAGAAAAACAGATGGATTATGTATCTGAGATACATACTAAAGGATATATCTCCACCTTGTCTTAGGGCCTGATTACGATCTTGGTGGATGGGTTACTCCGTCACAATGGTGATGGATATTGCATTCGCCAAATATTAAATCCTATTTTATCCTATGCGATTTACATTTCGGCAGACGGGATATCTGTCACCGTTGTGACGGAGTAACCCATCCGCCAAGATTGTAATCAGGCCCTTAGTAAATTTGAACCTTAAAAAAGCAGGTGAAACTTGTGTTGGCTGTAGATGTCCATATGAGGGTTGTATTACCAGTCTCATGAATTGATTAACAGAAGAAGAAGAAAAAAGAAGAAAAATAATAAAATAATTGATTGGTATGGTTTATTGGAGTATTAAGAATCAATTAAACTTTAAGAAGTTATTATTTTACACCTCCTTTTACAATAAGAAAAATATATAAATATATATTCAGGAACAAGTAGCATATATATATATATATATATTTTGTTCATATCAGAAGTTTGGGGGTTATTTGTAAAGGGAGGGGGCCAAGAAAAAAGGGGGGTCCCAAAACGTGTTTTCTCCATGTTAATTTCCATAGGAAACTTTAGACAAGGCTACAGGTCGAACGGGTGAACGGAATTGCCCCAAATTTGGCAGGGAGAAGGGTCTAGAGCCTAAACCGGAAGTCGTTGCTGTAAAGTGATGTGCTCTGGTGTTTGTAGGATACCTGTGGAAGTAGTGTTAGTAGGCGTTTATACCATACAGGGAGTGGGAAGCGAACTACTGAGCTCTACCGTGCGTTTATACTATACCGGAAGTGGGAAGCGAAGTACTACGCCTACCAGTGTGAAGATTCGAGGATCAAACCGAGCTGATTGTTGTAAAGTGATGGGCTGTGGGAGCTGTAGCATACTGGCCGCTGTAGTATAACTGTAAGTAGTGTTAGTATGCGTTTATACTATACAGGGAGTGGGAAGCGAACCACTCAACCCTACTGGTCTGAAGACTCTGGGATTAAACCGTGAGCTCATTGCTGTAAAGTGATGTGCTCTGTGTACTATTTTAATGTAAGTCATAGTACAATGTTAGTATGTAATGATACTATAATGTAAGTATGTAATGTTAGAATGTAGGGCTGTCATGAGGGGAATCTTGGGGAGTTTGTACACGGTGCTGGAGAAGACGGATGCCTTGGTGTCTGGTCCTGTTGGTGGCTGTTTAAGCTGTCTTCTTTTCCTGTAATAAATCTACTTATCGGAGCAACTGCTGTCTTCCTGTTCACTACATAAATTTGGCTACGAGCAGGAGAAGGTGAACAGAAGGCAGCACTCACCAAGATTTTGCGCTTGCTTGCGTTGTGCTGAAGACACATTTTCTTGGTGAATCTGTTTCTACTCATCCCAGGGTCGTATGCTGAAGACCCGTTTTCTTGGTGAATCTGTTTCTACTCATCCCAGGTTCGTCGGCTGATCGAACTATGTGATCCTACCTCTGGTAGGATTTATATTTTTTGATTTTGGGCTTCCTCTGCCTCTTCACTACACTCTGGTTGCAGTACCACACGTGTGCAAGTAGTGTTAGTATGCGTTTATACTAATTCTGTAGTTATGCATTAAACAAAGCATCATGGTCCCATGGAGCGCCACCTCCCAGGCATAGGTCATACAATGTCCCGGGGTGTGCAAGCGCGGGACATTTATGCTTGCTATTACAGGGCGGGAGCATTGCTTGCACCCTGTGATAGTAAATTTTTGTTTGCCTCATTGAAGCGAGAGGGGGAAAACCTCGTGTCGTTTCAATAAAGTGGAACCGGATGGTAAAAATTGAGAAGAAAAAAAAAGAGGCGGGGTCTCACTCGTTCATTTAAATGAGCACACTGGTGAGTAATGTTCCGGGTACAATCCTATTATTATATTGCGGGGTCTCTGCAGCACTGGGGATCTTAATCTCACATGTAAATTAGGCGCGGGAGGGCACAGAGATGTTTCGCAGACTAGGGGATCGACACCTCCCCGGGTATTGTTTACGATTTGTTCGGGGGGCTTCGAGGCCAACTCAAGACCGGGGATCGGCAACCTCCGGGGCTTTATTTAAATATGTAGGGTGGGCCTCGCCAGGCCTTGAAGCCTTGGTGGCCCTAGGCAGTGCCTTATTGGTTCTGAAATCACACGGGCAGTACTCATGGTGTTATAAAGTGATACATTCATAGAACTCTTGGCGTTGTACAATTACCCAGGCTTCATTTATGTAATAGTCTGTTGGTTTATATTTGGTAGGTGCACTGGAAAATTAAACAAAATTTCCCTTATAACCTACTCTCAACCGTCGATTTTCACAATAGACTACAGACAAGTGTTGTCAGAAAAAGGAGACCCATACACTCAGTTATTTATTGGTAAAAAAAAATTACTTTTATTAACACAACACAAATAAATGAAAATGTAACTTTATTCGAACAACAGTAAAACATGAAAGAAGTGGGTGGGACTCCTCTGGAAGCAGCGTACAAAACCTGCAAGACAAAAAAGAAACATAAGTATGTGTGCCATGTCTAAGAGAAAAAGAAAGGTAGTGAGAATGAACAGAGGAAAGTGAGAATGGGACAGAGAGCGAGTGGGTGGAAGGGAGGGGGAGAGAGAGTGAAAAGAACAGAGGAAGGAGGAGACAGAGCGCCGGCCTACTGCACCCAGCCCTCACTGTTCACCTCCCGTCCCCCGTGTGTTTGGGACGCTGGGGTCCACGAGAAAGAGTGCGGTCCAGCAAGTCCTTAAAATGAAATAGAGATATGAATAAGGCCAGAGATTACATTATTATCTATGGCAACATCGCTTGCCTGCACCTGTGCACCCAGGCTGCTGCACCCCAGCCCCTTTCTCCGCACGGTGCTCAATTGCAGCTCCTGCGCGCCGAGGCTTGACTGCTCACCTGCCACAACCGGTGTGTCCAAGGACGTGCCGGTGCAAGCTCCAACTCCGGGGTGCCACTATCAGGGTGGCCCAGCAGGTCTCCGGTCAGGTACGGTGTCTTGATACCACGATGGAAGGCGTCAGAATGCCCAGGGCATCATCACGGGGGGAGCACCCGCTCTGCCCATTTTGGCTCCACTAACCCAGTGTCTGAAAAGGGAGAAAAAATATAATGTTGGAAACGTCGTGAGGTAAATGAAGGTTTCTTTCAACGTTAATAGAGAACACCAGTTGAGTGCATCCTTCCTTCTTGATGTATGATCTTCGAACTGTTAGTGGTAAACTTGGTTCAAAGAGGAGTTGGAGCGCATGAGAATACACAAGGTTAAATAATAATATATTATGCCAATGTTCACATACAAAGGAACAGAGCGCATGGTAGAAGCATAATGTGCGTGTGTAATGCAGTGGCGCAAGCCTGTGTGCATGCACACTTAGTATTCAGCTCATTACAGTGCCCCAAAAGCCAATGCCACGTGTCTGTAGGGCAGCGCTGCCCATTGGCTTAGGCCTACAGTACGGTCCAGCAGGTCCTTCAAAATGAGACAGAAATGTGACTGAATGAGGTCAGAGATCACATCGGTACGCAGGGTAACATCGGTTGTTCGCACCTTTGCACACAGGCTAATGCACCCCACCCCTCCCTCAGCACTGCGCTCAACACATCTCTGTAGGGCAGAGCTGCCCGCTGGCTCAGGCCTACAGTACAGTCCAGCAGGTCCTTAAAATGAAACAGACATGTGACTGAATGAGGTCAGAGAACACATTATTAAGCAGGGCAATATCGCTTGTTTGTACCTGCGCACTCAGGCTGATGCACCCCACCCCTCTCGCAGCATAGCGCTCAATTGCAGCCCCTGTGCACCCAGGCCCCACTGCTCACCTGCTGTCATTGTTGTGTGCCCAAACACGACAGGCAGCAGTGTACACAATTCAGGTGCAGTGTTGATTGTGATGATGGTGTACGCCTTATGGATCCCTTTTTTTATTGCGCATTGTGATATGCGAGGTGGATGCGGCCATATCACCTGAGGCAGTGTAGCAGAACTGGGACACGTGGCATCATCGTTATCCTATTTATACGTACGCAGAGTGGGGTGGGCTTGCGTACGCCAGGCGAGCGTAGGGGTGTGAATAATAGTTCTGGGGACCTGGGCGTTGTTCAGTTCCTGCCTGGCCAGGAAGTGTACTTATGTGTGTTTCTGTTGCAGTTTTGACGTCGCAGAATGCGCAATTTACATTAATGTAGCATGTACCGTGAGGGCGGCAACTATCGCTAATAAGATGCTGTTCGAAAACATTGAATGGCCAACATCACATGTCATTGTCAAGGTTGTGGATATGCGCAGCCACTCATGTCAATGGTGTGCGGTATTATTGAAAGTGTTGCTATTGCGAAGTGCACACGTGAATGTGCTCAGATGGAGGGAGTATCAGAAGTGAGGCTACGTCATAAATAGTGATAACGTTCATTACAGTCAAGCAATGCATGCCAAATGTGAATCTGAAAGTCTCACATAGGACACACTACCATACTGGTAAAGCCTGACAACAGAGAATACAGCAATACAAATGTACACATTACTGTTTACTGTTTGTCACATGTGAACTAGGATGTGCACTCTGCCCGTGGCTGATGATACCCCTTCGGGCCAGCAATACCCAGGCCGAAAGGCAGCACAATAATGTGCACACACACACACCAGGGGCATCGTGTAACACACATTTGATTTTTGATGTAACGTTTGAGATGCATGGCCATCACACGTGGAAGGCTAATGTACAGACCATGAATATTGATCAAGATGATCGTTGCATGTTGTGTGTAGTAGAAGATATGTGTACACAGCAAAAAAACTTTTCAAAAAAGCTCTCTAAGCAGAAGGGATGTGTCTCATCAAACGCTGTAGAGAGAATGACTAAAATGGGTGGAGTCCTCCAACTGTTACAATGGGAAATGTTATGAACTAATCAAATGCTTTTTTTTAAGGTCACATGGCAATCCCACATCGAGGGCGCAAGGAGGACGCACCCGACAAGATTTTGAGAAAATATATTTATCATAATATAAGTTTATTACAGGCAGAAATATATAAATGTTTAAAATATTTTAGATTATCGCTTGCTCTAATATACAGTTTAAAGTAATTTAGATATAGTTTTGAGACATAAAAAAAAAACGAGGGACTGGCGTACCCGGCGCGACACCATACGTCTATGATGTAACACAGGGCCTGGCAGCATGCACTCGTCGCAGCGGGTGCGACCCCATACGTACATGACATTACGCGTGGCTTAGTACTGCGTACCCGTCGGATACCTATGTAGCAGCTGGCGCGAACTCATACGTATATGATGTTACGCGGGACGCGGTGCCACAAATCCGCCGGATACGAAATGCGCATCCTTTGCGAGTTTAGCAATATGGCGGATAGGATTCGCGTGGTGATGGAGCTTGGTACACTACCGGTATGGGAGTGCAGTTTTCTCCCAAAAAAAAAAAAGATACATATTTTTGGGGGAATATAGAAAACATTACTTAATTTTTAAAGTTAAAAAAAAAGAAATATAATAGAGTTCCAAAATATATTTTTTTTAAATAGAAAAAACATAGGTTTTATAAACATTAAAATATGAAATTAACATTTAAAAAACCTTCTAAATTCACTGAGAAACCATAGGTTTTACAGACGTTATAGTTAGGAATTAGCATTTAAAAAACCTTTGAAATTCACTTTAAAAAACCATAGGTTTCAGTGACTGGATGTGTGTGTAGACCTAGGAAACAGTGAGTGGTATGTATTATATGGCATTGTTGTGTGTATAGTTTCAAAAATTGTAGTCTGCATTTTAGAATGGGTGTATCAAAGTTTATATTAGGGCATCAGTATGTCATCAGATTATCACATGCATGATGTCATCAGTGATGTCATTTGAGATGTCATCAGTGATGTCATCAGTGATGTCACTGACCATGTCATGAGTGATGTAATATGTGACATCATTAAGCAGTGCATTGCGGGCGCGCAAGTTATAGTTAGCTCAACCAGTGCGTGGTTAAGGCAGTGCTGCTGGCTAGACGGAAGACGGTGACGACGGAAGCAGGAAGATGCCATGGTGATGTGAGTGGGGCTGGTGGGGGAGGGGTCGGGGTAGGTTTTAGGGCAGTGGAAGGGGTTGAGGTAGTTTAATGGACAGCACGGGTGAGGAGTCAGGGTAGTGTAAGTAAAGCAGCAGGGTTTTAGGCCTTAGGGAAGGGGAGGGAATGGGTAGTTGGAGTAGTTTTTAGGGCTGGGGGGTCGGGTTAGGTTTAAGGGTTGGGGCAGTTTAAGGGACAGCACGGGGATGTGGGGTTAGGGTAGTGTAAGTAAAGGGGTAGGGTTTTAGGCCTCAGGTCAGTGGGAGAGGAATGGGTAGTTGGGGTAATTTTTAGGGCTGGGGGGTCAGGGCAGGTTTCAGGCCAGTGAAAGAGGTTGGGGTAGTTTAAGGGACAGCGCAGGGTGGGGGTGCAGTGTAAGTAAAGTGTTTTAGGCCTTAGGGCAGGGGGAGGGGAATGGGTGGAGTCAGCGCGGGTTTGCGGGGGCTGGGCTAGTGTTAATAAAGGGACAGGGTTTTCGGAACAGCGCAGGAGTGGGGAGGCGGTCGGTGGGGGTAGAGGGATCAGGGTAGTGGCAACTTTAGCCACACATACCCCTTTACCATTCATGTCTATACCACGAAATTGAATGATAAAGGTATGCATGGTAAAGGAATGAGTGGTTAAGACGCATTTGTGGTTGGGGCTGAGCGGTAGAGGCACGTGTGGTTTCACCATGCGTGCTTCTTTCATACAACCGTGGAGAGAGACTGGCCTCTCTGCTCAGACCTCTCTCTCAGATGACGGATGTGCATAGAAATCTGTGGGGAGAAACTGGCCTTTTCTTTTAGATCTCTCTCTTAGATGACAGGTCTGCATAATAGTGTGTGTGTGGAGGGACTGGCCCCTCCACTGAGACTGCTCTCTTAGATGCTGGATGTGCATACTAGGATGTCTGGAGGGACTGTACATACTAGAGTTTGGGGATAGACTGGCCCCTCTGCTGACACTTCTCTCTTGGATTACAGTATGTTTAGTAGGTCATGGGCAGATATTGGCCTCTTCACTTAGACCCCTCTCTTAGATCACAGGTGTGTGTAGTAGAGTGTAGGGAGGGCCTGGCCTCTAAAGTCAAATCTGTGTCTTGAATGACAGGTTGGTATACTAGAGTATGTTGAGGGAGTGAACTTTCCACAGAGACTTCTCTCTAGGATGATGTGTGTGTGTAGTAGAGTATAAAGAGTAACTGGCCTCTGTTCTGAGAGCCCTCTCGTGGATGTGCATAATAGGGTGTGAGGAGAGAGTGGCCTCTTCCCTCAGACCTCTCTCTTATATGAGAGGTGTGCATAGTAAGGTGTCTGCATGAACTGTCCTCTTTATCCACACGTCTTTCTCAGATAATGGGAGTGCGTAGTAAGGTGTGTACACGGACATTAGACCTCTCTCTCAGATGATGCGCTTGCGCAATAGGGTATATATCGAGAGAGAATGGCCTCTCTACTAAGTCCTCTCTCTCGGCGCTGAAGCACAAAACCAGGTAAAGGAGGAAGTTAGAGAATTATAGGAACCAGGTTTTAAGAAGCTTTTTGAAATGTGCAAAGTCCGGACAGGCCTGAATGTGCAGGGGCAGTCTATTCCAGTGGTGTGGGCCTAGATAGGAGAAAGATCGGCCGCCATATTTTGCTACATGACCATGCCGAGCACATAGCAGGAGCTGTTTTTTAATCTCAGATTTCTGGTTGGAAGATAAGTTTGGAATTTATTTTTAAGATTTACATGGCTCTTACCAGACAAATATTTATATACCTAGCACAGGAGTTTTTAAAATAGAGAGTTTCCTGATTGGAAGCTAATTAAGATATTTTAGAGTTGGCTGTGAAGGAGAGCGGTGGGAAAGTTTGCAAACCAGGTTGGATGCATTGTTTTGACCACTTGAAGCTTAGAGAGTAGTGATTAATTTGCTGCCACTATAAGCATTTGCCGTAGTCCAGGTGGCTTACAACAAGAGCCTGAGTAAGAGTCCTTCTAGTGTGTAGTGGTAACCATTGAAAAACCTTTCTAAGCATGCGTATAATTCTGAATCAGGCACCGCAAGTTGAGCCTACCTGCTCTCTCATAGACAGATTCTTGTCAATCAAGATGGCAAGGTTTTTTCCCACCTTTTTAGGGTGTAGAGTAGCGCCTTGTTCGCATGGCCACCACTCATCCCACCAATATGCCTGGGCCTTGCCGAACAGCAGGATCTCCGTTTTATGGGCATTCAACTGTAGGCAATTTAGAGACATCCAGGAGGCAACTTTCCTCATACATTCTCCATTTGTTTTGTGGATTAGGACCCATAGAGATGATCAATTGCATGTCATCTGCATATGAAATGACTTTAAAGCCATATGCTCTTACCAATTTGAGCTCATGGAGCTACATAAATGTAAAAGAGAGTGGGGCTCAAAGAAGAACCGTGTGGTACCCCTTTGTCTAGGGACATAGCACGGGATTTAAAAGGTCCCAAGTGCATTGTCTGAGTCCGAATGCTAAGGAAGTTTTGGACCCACTCTAGGGCTTTTCTGCAGACACCATTCTCAGTAAGTCTCTGAACCATGGTGGAATGAGAGTTGCTACTGAATGCTGCGGAAAGTTCGAGTGGCACCAGCATGGGAGGAAGACCATCATCAAGGGAAAGTCTGATGTTATCCAGCACCGCCATAAGCACAGTTTCTGTACTATGTGAGACTCTAAAACCTGACTGGGAGTGGTCCAGGATGAATTAGCTTTCAAATAAAAGAAGAGTTGTTAATTTACTAAGATTGCCACCTTTTTGCTGAGATAGAGTGGAAGCAATATCGTCTATAGTTTTTTTTTTTTTTAGAAACGTTATTTTCAGTTTTACACAATAACGAACAATCGGTGTGGAACCGAAGCAGCGACGAGAATCATGTAGTCTTTGATTATGGTGGTACAGTTCAGGACATTGGACCAGTTGCTGCACATCCCTCCCAAAGATAAAAACAATGCAATATAAACAGACATTAATTCCCATCTTCAATGTCTCCTGCCCAGCCATCCACTATTGATGCGCTTTGGGAGCCAGACTGGGTAGCATTGGACAACAGATCATGGCAGAGTTCCCTCCAAAGCCTTAATTATCCCCAAATTTCTCATCTTTGCGACATCTCTTCTTATTACTTTTTTTTCTCCAAATTTAGAAGCAATAGCGGCCTATCGGAACCGCAACTCAATGGATCTTTGCCAGGCTTAGGTAATCACACAATTATGGCTTCGTGCAGTGTTGGCGGGAATAATTTATTTTCCAGGGCTTCATTGTATACCTCAAGAAGATAAGGTGCCAGTATATCTTTATAATGTCTATAAAAGACGCCGGTGAAGCCATCCAGTCCAGGTGCTGTAGTGCCACTTAAGGCATCTTTGGCGCTGACAATTTTCTCCTTAGAGAATGGATCTTTTGCATTTTGCATACAATCCTTAAGCCACACCATAGCAATCTCCTCTAAATAGGCCCTGCAGCCGTCCTCATCCTGCTGTGCGCGCTTAGTGTATAAAGTTGTGTAATATCTAAAAAACTCATCTCTGATCTCTGCTGTGCTTGTGTGAAGCTGTCTATCCTCCGAGCGAATAGATACAATGTAAGTCTTCCCCACACAAGGCCACAACAACTGAGCTAGCGTGCGACACGGCCTATCCCCCTCTCCGTATCGCCTGGCAGTGGCATATTTCGCAAGGAAGTTTATTTCACTCTCCGTCGTCTCCTGGAATTCTGCCAGCAGCAACAGACGATTGGCCAGCTTAGTCGGGTCTGAGTGTACAAGTAAGTCCATGTCTAATGCTTTCAGCCGGTCCTCTAAGGGAGTCAGTGTGCCCCTCAATGACTTCAAAACCCCAGAGTGTTTCGTGATACATTCCCCCCTTATGTACGCCTTAAATTACCATTGAGTTGGGTAACAACAAACATCTGTTATTCAGCGCCAAGATACCCGTAGTGGTGAACGTGCGCTTTACAAATACACATGTTATGTTAAATGCCTCCCAAACAGTCACCCATGTGCTGACAGAGCCCACATTTAGATCAAAATAAGTCACTATGGACTCTCGGATTTCCGCCGAGAATACCGCATCGTTTACGGCTTGCCCCGGGAACCTCCACTGTCGCTCAACACCCTCTGGCCTTGGGATCCGGATATGCATACAGACAGGTGAGTGGTCAGAATACGTTCTAGGCAGATGGGTTATGGTGCGAAACCAAGGAACCATGGTACGGGAGACAAGCCTAAAGTCAAGCCTTGTCCAAGTGTCGTGGCGGTCTGAGTAATGCGTGTAAGCAGAGTCGTCGGGCTGCGTACGCTCCATAGGTCGATAGGACCAATAGAGTCACAGATGTCACTAAGTACCCTGTTGGCTTGGGCTTTCATGGCAGGGGAAGGCGCTGTACTCTCTAGGGCGAGTTGTAAAAGCAGGTTAAAATCTCCCCCTAAGCAAACATAATCAGCACCCAAGGGAAGCAATAAGGCGAGTGAACAAAATCTGGGTCATCCACATTCAGCACGTAAATACACATTAAAGCAATATTGTATCCCATCAACCTCCCTGTCACCAATGTGTAACGACCCGCCCTATCCGTGGTCACTTTATACAATTAGAAGGGTAGGCGTTTGTGTATAAGTATGGCAGTTCCCCTGGAGTACGTGCTATAGTTCGCAAAGTAGCGTTGCGCACCCCAACCACAGGCAAATGAAGTAGGAGAGGAGGGGGACAAATGTGTTTCCTGCAGAAAAACCACATCTGCTTTATGGCGCTGCAAATAATTCAATACATGTTTTCCTTTCCTAGTATTGTTCAGACCCCGCACATTCCATGTAAAAGAATTGTCATCAGAAATGGTGGAGAGCCTACCCGTCATTGTCACAAGTGGCCATAACTATAAAGGGTATGAATGTGTCGACATGTGCACGCGGAACATCATAACATAACAGTGTAGACAGGAACAAGTAAGACCATAGATCTAAAGAAAACCCCACCCCCCAACCCAACCCACCCATCCCCTCAATCGAAAATAAGGGGAAAACCCACAATCCCATAATCGTATAAAGCAAACCTCAAATTTACCAAATGAAAACATCACAAGAAGTGTGCAGTCGCACAGGGGGAGAGGCAACACCTCGCCTTGTCCCAGGAAACCTTAAAACATGTATCATAAATAGAGTATATTAGGGCCAGTGCCCAGAGTCCACAATTATGAACCATCGTGAGCAGAAAAAACATGGAAGAAAAAACACAAAGCCAAATACACTTTGATAATTATCAACGTCCCGCCGAGGTAAGCCCCTCAGCTCGCAGAAAACAGTTCCATGCTGGAGCCAGAGTTCGGCATCGGTGGCGATCGCTCCGGCGTAGGCGATTTTCTCAGTGGGCCAGCATTGGAGCAGAGGCAAAGAAATTCTTGGGCCTCAGCTGAAGTGTCAAAGATCTTGGATCTGCCATCGACGTCAACTTTCAGATGAGCTGGAAATAGCATTCCATACCTGAGGTCAGCCTTTCATAATGCGGTTTTGACCTTTGCAAATTTTCAACGGGCCTCTTGAACCACCGCCGTGAAGTCTGGATACGAAGAAATGGAAGAGCCCTGCCAGTCCAGCGATCCACACTCCCTTGCCATTCACAACGCTGTATCTCTATCTCTAAAGTTCAGGAGCTGTGCCAAGATGGGGTAGGGCGGATATCCAGGGTTGGGTCGTGGACCGAGGGTACTAAGCGCCCTTTCGACAATAAAGGTTGCAGTGAAGGACTCTCGTCCAAACAAGTCAGCTGGAAGGCCCTCGACGAACTCATCCAACCGACCAGTGTTCGTTGACTCTGGCACACCCATGATGCGGACATTGTTGTGTCTACCCCTGGCTTCAAGGTCTTCATTCTTCATGGCAACATTCTTTAGTAGACCTTCCATCCGCTCCAACCGTTTCGTTGCTTGGGCGGCGCCATCTTCCAAGTCAGAGACCCTACCCTCCACTGTGTCTAGTCTTTTATCGTGCTGGTCCAATTGGGCCCCCATTTTGTCAAGGCGTTTGTCGAGGGTGTCGAAGCGAGAGTCTAGTGCACGGAAGCCAGCCTTCTGTCATGAACGCCTCCCTTCCTTGTAAAACAGCCTGAGGCGGGGGAGCAGCCCGATCGCCACCATCGTATTGTGTGTCGAGTCCGCACCCCCACCTGGCTTTTCAAAGATGAGTTTCCGCTGCTTCCGATCCCCCTTGCCCATGGCCTTGGCGTGGGGTCGCAGGGGAGAGTGTTGCAGCAGTCTGGCACAAAGCAGTCTGGACGGTTCATGCCTGCCTAATCCAGCCGCCGACTGGAAGGATAAGAAAAAAGCTGGTTCCCCAATGCACCCCCCACTGATCCCAAACGTGGCCCCTAGGAAGGCCTTCTGGCTGGCGAGCACTAAGTCTTCCAGGCCGCTCCCACTGTTTCCAACAAGAGCCACTGCGGTCGGGGTATCATATGGGGAAGGGGCCGGTTTTAAATCACTCTCCTCCAGTAGTGCAGCGTGGCCCACCGCAAGCATGGTCCCACCCAGTGCCTCTGAAATGTTGTAGGCTGCAATATGCTCACTGCAGGGAGCTGTGGTGTGCTTAGACATGAGGAAGAGGCTCAGGACTGCTGGAGAGGGAAAGCGCTCTTCAATAGGGCCACCGGCATCCACCGCAGTTCCAATAAGGGTCAAACGCGGGCTTACCCACTGCCATCCGTGGAGCCTGCGCCGATCGTGAGCCCCAGGAGTGAGTCCACAGCAGCTGGGGGCACAGCACGGCCCACACGTGAGCCCTGCAGTCCTCCGTCGCACTCAGGCGGGGCACCCGCCGATACAAAAGGGGCGGCGTCAGTAGCCCGCCACGGTAAGCCGGCCGCAATCAAGGCTGTGGCTCAATCCTGAGGTGTAGGCCCCTGCACGCACCTCACAGGTGGAGCAGCCCCGGGCCTCCAGTAATCAAAATAGAGACACCGCTGCAGTCAGGCCGGCCCAGAGAAAGCAGTCATTGCCACGCCATGCCGCGTAGCAGCTTGTGGGCTCCGGGATGGCCGTTGTCTACGGGGTGTTCCGCGGAGCTCCGAAACTACGCAGACATCTTGGTCCGTGGTCCCGCCACGCCCCATCTTTGGGACATCTCTACCTGTGCACCTCCTCTGCTAGTGTCCATTCATGCACATCTCGCATCCATGCTCAAACCTCAGGCGCCCGTGTCCCCATCCAGACAATATAAATTCTGTGCCGAGCTAGAAACTAATAATAATTGCTGGAGTCTGTATGATATCATGCCCTGCCTTTTAGATTTCTGTATTAACCCCAAAAGGCAATGGGCAGGAGTCAATTGTAATCGCCTATTCATGCTGCCTCTGATCTGTTCCACCACCTCTATCCAGAAGCTTCTAACCTCAGGACATTCCCAGGCCAGATGCAGAAAATTAGACCCCCTCCCTACGACACCTAGGACATACGTCGGACCTGTTGGGGGATACGCGATGCAGTCTAGCTGGGGTCATATATGCGCGGTGTAAGTAATTGTAGTGGATTAACCGGAATCAGGCATTACAGGTGACCGAATGTGTTAGTGCACCCACCGCTCTCCAGTCCTTGTCCTCCAGCGGTGCCTCAAGGTCAGCGTTCCAAGTAGCAACCGCCCCAGGTGGAGGGGCACTGGCATCCTCCTTCATAGCCCTATACAGTAGTAATATGAGGCGACTACCCTCCCCACACGTGAGTAGAATATCTAACGTCTGTGTAAGCCGTGGTATGGCTGGGTACGAGGGCCATACTTCTTTACATATGTTAGCTAGGGCTGCATATTGTGTATATTGTCCCCACCCCAAGTCAAAGTGGTCACAAGCTTTTTCAAATGTAATAAAGCTTTAACCCGGGTACAGATCCACCAATACACCGCATCCCCCCTCCCACCAAGCCCGAAATGTCATATTGGACAACACCCTTTAAACAGGAGCAATGTCTCACACAGATAGTTCCCGATGGAATGGGGCATGTTTTAAGATGCGCACCACAAAGTTTTGCCAGATGCTCTCAGTCTGTCTGACCACATATGGCACTTCTGTAGAGGTGCCCGCACCCTGCAAGAAGAGGGATGGCAATTCAGTAAGCTGCACTCTTCCCTGGAACAGCCTTTTTTCCCAATTATCCCCCGCTGCAAACCATCTCGCTGCGTGCTGTAAATGAGCAGCGTAATAATAAAGCTCCATTCTGGGAGCCTCGAGGCCACTCCCCTCGTATGTTTGACTTAAGGTGGCAAGTGCCACTCTGCTACGCCGACCTGCCCAATATAAGTTTATCAATACAGAGTACAATGCCCGGAATATTCGCCTGGGGATGGGGCAAAGGCCAAGGGCATTATGTAACATGTACAAACAGCAGGGCAAGACCACCATCTTGGCTATCGCCAACCTACCCATTAGAGAGAGCGGGAGAGTATTCCAAAAGTCAACCGACCCCTTCAGTGTGTCTATCAACTTATGAGCTTTGAGCTGCAGTATCCAGGAGTCCACACCCGCAACCTGCACTCCCAGACACCTAAAATGCTCCATCTCCCACCGTAAGCCCACTCTAGGGAGTGCATCCACGGGACAGCTCTCTAAGCGAGCCAGGGGGAATAACAGTGATTTAGTTTTGTTTAGCCGCAGCCCCGAGCAACAGCCAAACTCATCCTAGACCTGCAGCAGCCTCGGGATAGCCTCAAGCGGTGAGGAAGACATAAAACAGAGCGTCGTCGGCGTTCAAGGATATGATGTGGGAGGTCTCGCCGACATTGATGCCCCAGTGTCCCAAGTCTCTACACACCCATATTGCCAGGGGCTCTAAAGCCAGTGCAAACAGCAGAGGGGAAAGTGGACAGCCTGGGCAGCCCCCCCCCCCCAGAAGCAACTCGCTCGCCCGTCTGTGCCCCACCCGGACCCTGGCGCTGGGCACTGTTTACAAGATCTGCACCCATCTTCTGAACCGTGGGCCAAAACCAGCCACCAGCCACCCTAAGCACCCCCAATCCACAGAATCGAATGCCTTCTCCAAGTGTATGGAGACCAGGGCCAAATCATCATTCCTATGCCATACATCCTGCAAAACATGCGTTAGTCTCCTAATATTCATACCTGAGTTACTTGTTGGTATAAAACCACATTGGTCTTCGTGAACAAGGTGCTCCATGTAGGGGACCAGTCTAGCAGGCAGGACTTTGCATAGAAGTTTTACGTCTGAATTAATCATAGTCAGGGGGCGGTATGATGATGGTTCCTGGTCGTTCCCCCCTTGAGAAGCATAACAATTTCCCCTTCACGCAGAGACGGGGGCAATATCCTCTATAGTTTGTGGGTTTAAAGGGATCCGCTTTAACTTGTGGAGTTTTCCAAGCTAGTGGTAAAGTAGCAGTGCTAATGGTGAGGCTGAACATGGAGGCGATGGCTGGAAGAAGGATGGTGGTAAGGGTCAGCATAATGTGAGGGGGGAAAGATCTGAAGGAGAACCTGATTTGATTTTGTTCATCGTCTCTAAAAACTGTGCCAAAGTCATGGATTCAAATTGCTCCAGAGTGGTGGGGAAATTGGCACTTTGGTCTATAGTAGGTGAGGTTTCTGTTGATGGAGAATGATGAGAGAGTACCCGACAGATAATTGCACTTTTCTCTTCAAAATGGTCTGCCTAAGCATTGCATAATTCCTGAGAAGCCAGGATTGGGAACGCACCGGCAGTAGGCTTCATGAATTCGTTTAAAACCTTGAGCAGTTCTTTGGCAGAATTCCATGCACTGTCGATTCTATTAATAATGTGGGACTTTTGGGCTCCTCTGATCTTTTTATGCAAGTCACTTAGTGCCAATTTATATGCAGCTTTGTCTAGGAGAGATTTAGAAATGTGCCATCTTCTCTCCAATTTTCTACAAGTGAATTTCTCCCATTCAAGTTCTTCTGAAATCCAGCTGGAGTGACCTCAGTAAAGATGGAGCAGCTAAGTTTGGGGGGAGAAACTATATCAAGGGCCGGAGAAATAGTCTCTTGAAAATCCATGAGAGCACTCGTCATCTCAGAGGTCCTAATGGCTTACTGGGTGGGGAGGGGTGCCCGCTTCATAATGATTAGGAATAGTATCCCTCTGTGGGAGACAGGATGAACATGCGTTATGCAGAGTTTACAGTTGGAGGGAGTCCCCTGCTCCAGAGAGAGGGGGTAGAACAGAGTAATGTGATGTCCTCAGTAAGATGGCCTATTTTCAATTCTCCTTACGTTTTTCATTAGAATAACAAATTCGAGACATTCCCTTTACTTTGTTAGTGAAAGGAGCAGGGTTCCTGGTGGCTGGTGGCAGTCGGGCGCGGATGGATGCAAACAGGCTTTTCTTTGGTTCGCATTTGGCGTGCCGGCACCACATTGGTGCCAGGCAGCTCTTTATGTAGGGGAATCAGAGAAAAACGCAAGAGACTAGACCGCTGACCATGAGAAAATGGCAGCCACAGTAGTCTCTTAAATGTGTCAAATGTGATTCCCTCTGCTCAAACGGCTAAACCAGGGCATACCGAGAAATCCAAGAAAAGTGCAAAGTGCAGCAGCAATTAAAGTTTTTCAGGTATATTTGTAAACATTCACAGCAACAGTCAAATATTTAAACTGTGTAAGTTATGCAGTTTTGAAAACAATTAAGAGAAGTGTCCTCCCTGCTACCACCCCTTTCACTGGTAATGGGTGCGCATAGAAGGGTGTGGGAAGAGACAATACTCTAATCACAACTCTTAGAAAGCGGATGGGCATAAATAGTACGCACTGATAAACACCATCTCCAGTAAGACTCCTTCTTACAATAGCAAGTGGACATACTACCGTGTATTCAAAGATCACCAACTCCTTTCTACTGTTCACGATCCCCCAAAAGTCTTGCAAGATCATAACTTTTTTTGAAAACAAGAATTAACTATCTAGCAAACTTCCTTTCAGAAACAACCACAATACAAATTCTTACTAATGTAGTGTATGGAGAACTCATACACCCATATAACCACCGACATAACTACTCACACACCTACAGACCCAGTCAGAAATCCACTCACCCATACAGTCACTCACACACCCACTCACACACTGATACAGACAGCCACACACCCACTCAGATCACACATGTTAGAGATAGTATTACTCTTTAGCAGTACAACTAGTATACTAATTTAACTTTTGTAGTAGGTTAGTATATATGTTTAGCACCCATAAACTCTTAAAAATGCTTACACTCACTTGATGATGCCATCAGTGATGTAATTTGAGATGTCATCAGCAGAACAATGTCACGCACGCACAGAGAAATGCCTTTACAGATGTTTCATTTGCCACAAACAAAAATTGACCGACGTGTTTCGGCACTTGGCCTTGGTCAATGTCGAAGACGACGGCACCATGACGCCATTTAAATAAATTAAGCTTAATGATTGGGCAGCAGTATCTGGTAACTGATAATGAAAATTGAGTACATAATGCATCTTTACATGTTTCAGTCATATGACAGTCCTCTTAAGCAGCCCTTACATGTGTGTGCCATTCTGCGATATGCATAACATTGAATGTGTGTCAATATTAGCCAAAGAAAAAAATTTAAATAATATACATCATCAATTTCCTCAAAGTAATAATAATACATTAAACAATCTAATGTGTAAGTTCTTCTTATGGGGAAATATACAACCATAATATAATTACATCACTATTGCCATAGTTCAATATTAAGACAGCCGTCCTCTGGAGTTATATCTAATACTCAATATTGACGGGGTATGTGAAGTTCATCACAATTGATGCTCAAAACTTCATACTGATACTGCTCACCCCTCAAGTGTGGATTTTTCCAGCTCCTAAAGAGTGCCTAACAGTAGGGATGCATAGAGTCTAGTTGCAATTCTGAGGCAACCTCTTAATACCGCACCTGCAGCCACATGCAGTAATGCGAAGTGCGGTCAGTAAGTAGACTGTCAACTAAGACATAAATTGTCAATGTATATCAGACCAGCACTGTCCTCTCACTGCGCTGTTATCACGCCCTGAATGGCCTATCCCTCACATGACTCCCAGCATGGCTATAACCAAGCAAGCAATGTAAGGCTGTACTATTATATTGCCCTGAATGGGCTTAACTCGACTGTGACTGTGTGGGCCTAACCCTACTGTGATCTTACTTGGTTATACCCATGCTGGGGACTGCATGCCACTTCACTGCACTTTATGCCACTCCACTCCATGCCACTCTATGCCATTCCACGTTATGTCACTCTACAATTCTCTACTCCACTCTATGGCCCTGCACTCTACTCAACTCTATGACATTGTACGATATGCCACTCTGCTCCACTCTACGACATGCCACCCCACTCTATGCCACTCCACTCTATGCCCCTCCACTGTAAGACACTGTACAACATGCCACTGTTTGACACACCACTCCACTCTACTCTATGACATGCCACTCTACTCTACGCCACTCCACTCTATGACATGCCACTCCAGTCTATGACGCGCCCTTCCACTCTATGACACTCAAGCCCACTCTGAGACACTACACACCACTCCACTCTATGACACGCCACTCCACTTTACGACAGGCCACTCCACTCTACAATATGCCACTCCACTGTACACCACTCCACTCTGTGCCCCCCACCTGTAAGACATTGTACGACATGCCAATCTATGACATGCCACTCCACTCTACAGTATGACACGCCACTTTGCAGTATGCCACTCCACTCTACAATGTTCTACTCCACTCTATACCCCTCCACTCTATGCCACTCTACTCCACTCTATGACATTCCAATCCACTTCCCTCTAAGACAAGCCACTCCACTCTATGATACGCGACTCCACTTTACAATGTGCCACACCACTCCACTGTACAACACGCCACTCCAGTGCATGACGTCCACTCCGCTCTATGACATGCCACTCCACTCTATGAGATGCCACTATACTCTATGCCTCTACACCATGAGACACTCTACAACGCGCCACTCCACTCTATGCCACTCCGCTCTACATCCCTCAACTATAAGACACTGTATGACTATGCCACTCCACTTTACTCTATGAGATGCCACTCCCCTCTACACCACTTCACTCTACTCTATGTCATACCACTCCACTCGACATGCCGCTCCACTCTATGACACTCAAGCCCACTCTAAGACACTACCTGCCACTCCACTCTACACCACTCCACTCTACGACATACCACTCTACTCTACGCCACTCCATGCCACTCCATTCTATGCCCTTCCACTGTAAGACACTTTACACCACTCCACTCTATGCCCTTCTGCTGTAAGACACTGTACGACACGGCACTCTATGATATGCCACTCCACACCACTCTATTATATGACACAACACTCCACTCAGCAACATTCTTCTCCACTCTATGCCCCGCCACTCTACTCCACTCTGTGACATGACAACCCAATCCACTCCACTCTTCTATACATCGATACACTCTATGACATGCCACTACACTTTACCACACGCCACTCCACCAGTCTCTACTCCACTCTATGACATTCCACGCCACTCTACTCTATGACACGTCACTCCAGTGGACGACGTGCCCCTCTATTCTATATGTCACTCCACTCTACGACATGCAACTACTGTCTAAACCCCTCCACTCTATGCCCCTTCACTCTAAGATACTCAATGATACACCACTGTATGACATTCCACTCCACTGTACTCCATGACACGTCACTCAAATGTACACCACTCTATGACACTCTACTCTATGCCACTACACCCTACACCACTCAATTCTACACCACTCACCTCAATGCTATGGCACTCTACTCCACTCCACTATACAATTTGACACTCTATGCCACTCCACTGTACACAACTTGACTCTGCGCCACTCCACTCTACTCCACCACAGTGTATGCCATAACAATCTACACCACAACTCTCTACAACACTCAACCTTACACCAGTCCACTCAATGCCACTTCCCTCTACAGCACTTTACAACATTCAACTCCACTCTAAGAGACTCTATACTCCTCCACTCTATGACACTCTTCCAGTCTATGCCACTGAACAATAACGAAGTCTACTCTATGCCAATCTACCACACTGTACTCTACTGTATGGTACTCTAAGATACTCCACCCCACTGTTCCACACTCGATGCAACTCCCCCTACGTCACTCCATGCCACTTTACTCCCCTCTACTCTATAACAAACTAGTCCACTCTACTTGACTACTCCACTCTATGCCACTCCACTCTATGCCACTCCACTCTACGACACTGTATGCCACTTCAGTCTACCACACTCTACACCAGTCCACTGTATAGCACTCTACTCCACTCTATACCACTCCACTGTACTCCAATGTATTCCACTCTACAAGACTCCACTCTACGAGACTCCGCTCTTAAGCTCACCACTCTGCGACACCCTCTTCCACTCTACATCACTCCACTTGAGGACACTCTACTTCACTCTACTGAACTCTATTCCACTCCCAGGGGGACCGAAACACGTTGGGTGCGTTTTGAACTCTGCTTGCTGAACTCTGTGAATGCAAATACATTTGAAAGGAGATATACATTTGAAAGGAGATATTCACTCGTGAGTGCACATTTTGTTATCCTTTACAACTGTAACGGAACTGGAGACATACATACATATGCATGTATGTATGTTGCAGTACCTGTGAGCGGCCATGTGTGGTTGTTCTTGGACTTACATTTACTACTATTTTGAGAACCTTTTGGCTTTAGTTACTTTAGAAGTATAATTTGTGAATAGAAATAGGCTTACTCTTTTGTGGTAGCCCATCCATCAAACACCTCTTTACCCCTTTATTAACTGTTCCATTTCCATCCACTCCCATCTGTCCCTCCAATATTTACTATGTACTGAGATCTGCGCCACCAGGGTGAGGATGTCAACATAGAAAAATTACGAGAGGAAGAAGTCTCTACTCATAGATTTATGAATATAATTTTGCAGTATTTGAGTAGTACTACTGTACTACTACTTAATTTACTGCAAAGTGCAGTTAGTGAATAAGCCCCATTGTGTTGATTTTCCTGTATAGAATCACATACATGTTTCTTAATTTTTTAGGTGACCGGATCAACCAAGGCCATTTCTGTAAATTTAGTGCATGTTGCGGTTTTCAGGTATGGTCATCTCAGCACAGGGCGAGGCAGGTTTTAATGTGTTTCAGCGGAGGATTAGTTAGCAGCCCTTATCAGAGAATAGTTTATTTAACGCAGATGTGTAAGAAAGTGACTCTGTATATACTGTTCGCAAATAGGTACAGTGTGCACAGAGTCCACAGTCCCCAGAGGTTTGGCAGAGGCTAAAGTTAGATATAACCTTACTCTCTAAAGTGGTAGCTTGGTCGAGCAGTAAGGCAGTATCAGAGGACAGTGTAAAGCATTTGTTGTACACACTCAGTCTGCAAATGGTCTCACACACTCAAGAACTGAACTCTAGGCCAATGGTTTGTATATAAAAATATATGCTTGTTTTATTTTAAAACCAACAATAGGTATCAAAATATACTTTCTCAGGATATGAAATGCTTTAGATAAATACTTTTCAATAGGCAAAAGATTTTTTAATGCAATGTTACAGTTGTTGCAATAGGCAACACAATTTCAAACACTATAACATTGAGCTCAATGGGAATTTCTAGTTAAATGCAATAGATTACTTTTTGGATTACTTTTCTTATCACAGGACTGGATCCTAGATTCAGTCCTGGGACATCTCCTGTAAACAGTTGAGTAAAAACGTTTTGGTTACAGTTATGATTTTTAAGGAATATTATTGTATTTTAAAAGTTGACACTTAAAAACTTTTTCACATAGAATCACCAATGTTATACTATGGGAGGAAATTCACTTAGCAGGTAAGTGGGGTTATTGTTACTTTTTCTAACTCAGTGTTGGATCCTGGATCCAGCACTGGGGCATCTCCTGTAAACAGTTGAAAGAATGTGTTTTTGTTATACAGGCGATTTTTAACGAATATTTGTAAGTTTGCAAAATCAACACTAAGAAGAATTTCTGGTGAAAACCAGGCAATGTTATCCTATGAAGGAAAATCAAGTTATAGATAAGTACGATTGTAATTACTTTTCAGGGTCAGTGCTGGGCACCAAGATCCAGCACTGGGATCTCTCCTGATAACAGGTGAGTAAATTCGTTTTCGTAATTCGGCTGATTTTAGGTGAATATTTTAAAGTTTCAAAACACTTAGAAGAATTTCCAAGTGAAACCAGTCAATGTTACCCTATGGAAGAAAAGTGAGTTATCGGCTTTTGGGTAAGTACTCGACTGGCAGAGTTAAGGTTCTGGGCATAGACTCAGGGGTCCCCCAGGGTCAGGTAAGTACAGTTGTTACACCCTCAGCAGCACAGGGGCAGCCGGGTGAAGAGTGAGTTAGGCCAAATGTTATCCTATGGGAGGCAGGGGGCCTTTGGTTGGTGGCTGCTGGCTAGCAGGCCACGCGGCTGTGGGAGCTGGGCTCCTGGTCACTTGCTCCGGGCAAATGGGGAAGTAGATTAGAGTAGAAGTTGCACTGCCAGGGGCACTTGGGCGGCTGGGTGCAGGGTGCTTTTGAGCCGTCGGGCGCTCGGGCCCTCACTGGATTTCAATGGAAAAGCTCAAGAACGAACAAAGGCTGCAAGCTCGGGGACGAAGATTCTTCAGGTGCGACCACCACTTCGAGAGGTAAGTTGGGTAGTTGGAGGATAGGTAGGCACCCAGGAGTTGGGCACAGGGGGCCGCAGGGCGCCGGGTGCAGGGATGCCTTTTGGCATCGGGAAATCTTACCCTCTGCTGGTCGCGGTTGAAGGGGGTTGCTGGTTCTGAGGCTGCAGGCGTCGTCAGGAGCGTCGAGGTGGGTCCTTGGGTGCTGGATTCGGGGTCACAGTCGCCGGGGGGATGTCCTCGTGGTCTTTGTCCACTCTGGCACAGGCCAGGCTTGGCGGGTGCAGAGTGTGCAGGGTTCGCGGTTTCTGGCTGATGCCAGGGGTCAGTTACTTGCTTTGAGCAGTAACACTGCTCGTGGGAGACCCAGGTAGTTAGAGTCGCAAGTCAGTCAGGTTCTCTTGGGCTTTTGAGGTTGCTGACCACTGGAGGTGCCGCGGCTTAGCAGGAGCAGGTTCGAGGGTCGACAGGCCGGTTGGGCTGGGGCCAAATCAGTTGGTGTCTGCCTCTTGTTAGCAGCTGCACAGCAGGTCTTCTTATTCCTTGTTCTTCTTTCGTGTTTTGGAATCTGGATCTGAGGAAGGAAGGTTCAGGGTGCCCCTAAATACTAAATTTAGGGGCGTTACAGGTAGGTAAAGGGCAGGGACCAATGGGTCCCTTCCCTGGGGTGGGTACACCCCCTATCCTGCCACTCTCTTGTGGGAGGGGGGCAGTAGCCTAGTCCTGATAGGGAAGGGCTCCCCATCTTCAAGATGGCGAGAGCCCGGAGATGTGCTTCACCTCGCCTCCACCACCTGAGGGGTGGGCTTGGCAGAGGCTGGCACACCCCCTTTCCTTCCTTGGGGTTTCTGGCCAGTCTTCCCGCCAGAGTGGGGGTCAGACCCGATAGGGGCCAGTTGCTGAGTACAGCAAGTGGCCTGGAGAAGCTCACAAAGGCGGCATGCCTCTGAAGCTTCCCCTGCCCATCCTGGGGGAGGAGACCTAGCACCTCGCCCAGGATGTGAATTGTTGCAGGCCCAGGAGAGCGGATGGCTCTCTACCCAGGGGTCCAGCAACATGTCTGCTGGGTGGCAGCCTAGGCAGCCCCTCAGACAAGACATGGATTGTAGGTTAGGTTAAGGGGGCATCTCTAAGATGCCCTCTGTCGTGCAACATACATTAAATCCCACACTGGCATCAGTGCGGGTTTAATGGGCTGAGAAGTTTGATACCAAACTTCTCAGTCTTCAGAGTTGCCATCATGGTGCTGTGGAGTTTGTGTTGACGATCTCCCAGCACCATATACTCTTAAATGGCAGCACTGCACTTACAGTGCCCAGGAATGGACCTGGGTACTGTAGGGGCACAGGGCTCATGCACCTGTACCCACACCACTGGCATAGGGCACCCAGCTAGATGGGTGGCTGATGTATGCCAGGGCAGTGTATGTTGTGGGCATGGCACACAGGGATGTGTGCCATGTCGACTCTCTGTTTTGTTCTGCACCCAGACACTCAGCCTGCAAGAGCAGGGTGTGTGTGTTAGGGTACAGGGCCTCTGAGGGTGGCACAATGAGTGCTGCAGCCCTTAGAGGCCTTCTCTGGTCGCAAGGCCCTGGGTACCTAGTGTACCATTTACCAGGGGCTGACATGTGGCCAGAGATGCCAATTGGGTTTAGGCTTCAACACACAGTTTTAGGGAAGGAACATAGGTCCTGGGTACCTGATTGGCAGAAGCCCAGGGCACACTCAGTCAAAGTACATCAGCAATTCAGCAAAAAGTGGGGGCATACCATGCAAGAAAGATGGCACTTTCTCACAAGATGATACTGAGTATAAAAGTTGCATTTAATTCTCCTTAGTACCCTCTGTATTTTCTATGTTGGTAAGTTCTGACAATTAAACCATTCTAAGTCCCTAGGTTGATGCAGCATTGTAGTCCTACGTCTATGTTTGCGGAATGTCCTGGTATTTGGTTTTCAAGCTCTGGTCACCTAACTCATTTTCTGCTATATTGCTAGGTTCTTTAAGAAGGCACTCGTTCATCCTCCATGATTCTGTGCGAGGGTTTGAACTCTAGCCTATTACATCTATTTTCTGAGACCGATTGTGGTAGCTGGTTCTTCCACTTATGGTAAGAGGTAGGCGGCCACCAGAACGTAGTCTACAGGGACGTCTGGGGAAAGGAAAAAATATATGTTTTTCACCAGACGGGTGGTGTATTTCATAATCAGAGGTTTGCATAACTTTTAGGGCTTTATGAGTTTGGTGGGGGCAGAGTTTCAACTTGCATTTTTGCCTGCCTCTGGTTCAACCTCTTCACCACTTCGATGTTGCTTCAGTACAATTAAATGAGTTATCACTGTTTACTTCCGGTACAGCAGCAGGACAGAGGTACATCTTAAGCAAACTCCGATGACAGTAGGTTGATGACTCAGGATATCAAACCAAGGAAAAATCACTCAAATCCGTTGCGGGTCTGGAAAGCTGGATAGCAGGATCCAGGTAAAACAGGAGTACCCCATATTAAATAACCCCTAGATATGGAAGGTCCTTAATTCTTATGCACCATGCAGACAGAGCATGGGAAGAATAAATGCCACATACAGAAGAAACGAACCGCTGCACAACTCTATTATTTTTTGAGTCAATTATCTGTGTTTTTACATATCTGGTGGCCAACTTGACAAAGAAGCATTGTCTCAAAGGAGACAACTAAACCATATGTCAGCAAAGCAGATAACACAAAATCTACAGGAAGCCTCGTACTAGCTAATCTTTCCTGTTTCCAGAAGCCCTGTGGATGTTTACCAGCTGATTTCCTTGCAAAGAGAAATCTTCCTGTATTTTAGAATGCACTTTCTTTTAATTGCCAACCCGTTATCCTCACTGACACAATGTACTGCCTTGCTATGGCGATCACAGCTTTTTGTATTGTGCGTTGTTTATGTTTCTCATTGTTTTATATTGGTACTTTGGGGCATGTGTCCTGTCGCGTGATATACTCTGCAGGACTCCTGTCCAACAGACCTAGCCAAAGAGCAGTACACATTCTCACTCAACAAATGAGTGTAATTCCAACCAATCTCTTTCTCCTGGATTGCACCAGGGAAACCTAAATTAGGACCTAGTTACACCTTAGATCAACGAACACCTGTTCATCCTTATGACCTCAAGAACTTCCCACATGATCCAGTCTAGCAGTCCAGGAAAGCCAAAAGCACAGGAAAAGGGGGAATAACAGCAAAATATGTCATTTTGCTTTTCTCAAAAGCTACTACACCACTGTTCCAAACACATTCTCCGACATGACTGACAACGCAGTCTGCCTCAACCTGAGAAAATGTGCTATCTCCACTGCATCTCCTGTTCTCCAAGTACTTAATGCCACAAATGATCAAGGCTCCTGTCCGCAACCCTCAAAATTGATTGAATTACCTCCTAACTGAAAAAGCTGAAACCTGACAGTACACATCACTCAAATTTTAAACTGACAGAAAACTAATAAACGTAATTGAGAAAATGATTGCATCCCCAGTCCAAAGAGAAAATAACACCATTGACCTCCCCCACTTACACCAGTGTGGTTACATATACAGATGTGTTGCTGAAACTGCAACCCTGAATTTAGCATGTGAAGCACGTTATGCTGTGATGGTCGCTCATGCTTAGTGGTGCTATTAGTTCTCTCTGTGGTCTATGCTACAGACAAGGATGGGACACGCTTGACCAGCTAGTCTATGAGGAGCAGATGTGGTGCTAAGATCTAATTGCCTCTCATCATTCCTGTTAGAAAGGTTGCAATTTATCCATATTGACTCATCCAGTTGTTCCTCCCTTCTCTTTTTTGGCCTGATTCACAAAGGTAAACTTAGACGTTTGGTCTAAACTTAGACCAAACGTCTATATTTGCGACTTTGTGAATACACAAAGGGCATTTACGAGTAGTATCTTTATGTCCGCATTCGGGGCGGATATAATGCCCTAAAGTTGTAAGCTTAGACATTTGGTCTAAGTTTAGACCAAACGTCTAAGTTTACCTTTGTGAATCAGGATCATTGTTCCAGCAGGAAGGCTCTGAAGCGCTGGGGTACCACCAGCACATGGGCTGACCCAGGCTCAGCAACCTTAGTCTCTGTATACAGGAGATCATTCTCCCAGTAGATCCAATGTGACCCAGACTGATCACCTGCTGCCTGGTCTGCAGCCTGCTGCCGCAGACCCACAAGAGAAATGCATTCTTTCTGCTGCTTGCAGAATTCCTCCCTGGAGGGGCCTCCATCTTGCTGCCAATGGGTCAGCTCAGGCAGGTCCCCCAGTTCGGCTACCTGTTCCCCTGTAGGCTCCAGGGCATCCCCCTCAGGGTCTGCTCCCTCCTGGACCGTGGGAACTTCGGGCCGGTTTCCCGCACCCCCTGCCTCTACTCTTGACGGCAGGTACCTGGGCCTCCCTCTCAGGCTCCAGGTCCTCTTGAGCACCTTTACTTGCTGCCATTGACCGGGTGGTCACACACGCCCAGTCAGGCAAACCCAACATTTCTAAATGAGCACTCCGCTCCACCTTCGCCCAAGGTGAGCTCTCCAAGTCATTCCCTAACAAACAGTCAACAGGCATGGCGGGCCTCACAGCTACCTGAAGAGTACCAGAGACCCCCCCCCACTCAAAGGGAACCTGAGCCACCTTGCAGTGACTCTCTGTTTTGTCAGCGGCAACAACTGGGTAGAATGCTCCAGGGACAACCTGCTCTTGAGACACCAGGTGACACTTGACAGCTGTCACACTGGCTCCCGTATCTCTAAGAGCCGCCACTCTATGGCCATTGATGGTCACCCACTGCCTGTATTTTTTAGTGTTATCAGGCAGCTGGGTCCTGGGGACCACCTAACAGTCTCCTAATGAGACAAGGGACATCTCTGCGGGACCCCACCCACCTTGGGCACCCATCTCCTCACCCAGGGCTACACTAGCCATCTGCCGGGCGGCTGCACCAGTGGGTGCTGGTTTTCCAAACAGGCAACACTTGGGTTCATTGGCACAATGACCCAGTTCTCCACATTTGTAGCATTTGGGGGGCCCTCTTTGAACAGGTGGACCTGTCAGGGCCCCTGACGGTTTCTGGGTGGGAGGCTGAGAACCTTCCCTTGGTTCCCTTAGGGATTACTTTGAGGCCTTCTATAGAACTCAATCTGTTTACCCTTTCCCCCCCCACTCTTCTGCTGGGGACCCTGCCCACTCTTGGCTGAGTCTCCCGCGTGACCCTTGTGGACCCTGGTACTGACCCAGCGGTCCGCCTCCTCATCAAGCTTCCTAGGATTAGTCAGCCTACTATCAATCAGGTGCTGACGTAGCTCAGGAAAACAGTTACTTGACAAGTGCTCCCATGCAATTAAATCAAGAAGTCCCTGAAAATCATCAACTTTGCTACCCTTCACCCAACCATCCAATGCTCTGCAGAAAAAAGTTACATATTCAACATAGGTACTGTTTGCTATCTTTGTGCACCCCCTGAACCTCTGTCTGTACATCTCAGGGGTCAAACCATATCTAGACATTAATGCATCCTTCATGTGGGGATAGGAATTATTGACATCAGAAGGTAAGTCTAGCAGTGTGTCCCGACCCTCACTAAGGAACTGCCCCCACAACCCCGCTCCCCAATCCTTCTCAGGGACCCGGTGGGAAGACATGGCTACCTCATAGACCTTGAACCACTGCCCAATATCATCAGTTTAAAAAAATTCCTTCACCACATCCTTAGGGATGTACACTCTAGATTCCACAGGCATTGACGGTGTGCTGCCACCAGAGGGAGCAATATCTACGCTTTTGGCTTTCAACTCCAACTCCCTCAAAACCTTTTCATGTTCAAACTGTAGCTTCTTCTCTTCTACGGCTAACTTTCTACTTTGCATTTCAAATTCTAACTTTCCACTTAACTTGAGCTTGGTCAGCTCCATTTCGTGCATCCTACACTCTTTTCTATCTGCCAACTCCTCTGGAGATAGACTTTTACCAGAAACACTGCTACCGGCAGGGGAAGGGGTTCTCCTTCCTCTTGGACCCACTGGCCCTTCCAGCTACTCCTCTGCATTATCATCATCAGTGCCATTCCTTGCTTCTACCCAGGCCCTCAGCGCCTTGTAGAACTCTGGCTTATTTTTGCATCCAGTAGTGCAAACATTAAATGTTTTGCAAAAGAATTTCTACTGTTGTATTTTGTAGCTTTCCAGTTTCTCTTCTTCCCACTCCCACTCATTCTCAACAGAGACTATGGATGCTGCTTTCTCCACCATGGTTAAGCTTGGCAGTACTCAAAAATGGAAAGTCCCCAAAAAGAAATCTACCAACAAGTATTGGTTGCGTTTTGGTCTGCACTCACTAAGTAGTGTTCACCAATCACTGTACATGAGTCACAAATGCAAGTCCAGAATAGCACCGCTGCCACCAATGTTAGACTTGGGGGTCTCTAGTTGGCACAGGCATGAACTTGTGACAAATAGGGACCCTCGCCTCTAGTCAGGGTAAGGGGGTACACTACTAAAATAACCCCTGCTCACCCCCTTGGTAGCTTGGCACGAGCAGGCAGGCTTATCTCAGAGGCAGTGTGTAAAGCATTTGTGAACACATACAGTAATCAAGTGACAACACTACAGATGGACACCACACAGGTTTTATATCAAAAATAAGTATTCTTTATATAGATTTACCACAAGACCATTAAATGACAAAAATACACAATACTGTTACTTTAGATGGTATAATTTAGCTTAGTTCTCTTAAGTTCTTAGATGCGACACTTTAAGACAATGTACCTTTTAGAGGCGACACTCAGGGCAACGAAAGTGTTGCAACGATGTTGATGCGATGAAGATTTTGGTGCATAGAAATAAAGACGTGAAGATCTTCCAGATGCGGGACGCTTCTCCGATGTTGCGAGAAGACTCGATTCGATGCTTCAGCTGCAGCGGCGACACACTTTACGCGATGCGACGACAGAGGCCTTGGCAGCCACACTCTTCTCCGACAATGCAAGACGCTTCTGCTCGATGTGATGCTGCAGCGGCGACACCCCTTTACGCGATGCGACGACAACAGCTCCGACGGCGGCACGCTTCTCCGTGGATGCAAGGCGCTTTCCTTGATGCGGTGCAATGCGACAACTACGATGGCGACACGCTTCTTCCTCGATGCGAGACTCTTCTCTTGATACGGTGCAATGCGTCAGCTACGATGGCTGCGATGGCGACACGCTTCTTCAGTGTTGCAAGACACTTCCTGGATGATGCAAGACGCTTCTGCTCGATGCGATGCTGCAGCGGCGACACACTTTACAAGATGCGACGACAACAGCTCCGACGGCGGCACACTTTTCCTTCTTGAGTCGCGCTTCCAGCTCCTTGCGACACGCAGTCCCTCAGAAGCCCCAACAACAGCAGCAGGCACTTCCAAATAACTTTGGGGAGCTGGGGGGTGAAGTCTGTTGTTCCTGAGACTTCAGCAGGAGGCAAGCTCTTTTCCAAGCCCTTGGAGATCCTTCACAAGTTGGGCAAAAGTACACACAAAGTTCCTTTCTCCTCTCTTTGGCAGTAGGCAACCCCTGCAGGCCAATCCCCCAGTTTCAGGGATAGTCTCTCCTCAGTTTCTTCTCGGTTCCTCTCCTCAGCAGAGGTTCTTCTTGTTTCCCAAAGTGATCTAAATTCTTGGGATCAGGGTCTCAATACTTATACCCCAAAAGCCTTTGTCCTCTGAGGGCAGAGGGGCTTTTGCCTTGTTCAAACCGGTTCTGGTCAGTCCTGGAGCACTTTGTTTACCTGACTCCTTCTTTCCTTTCAGAGTGCAGGGCAGAGACATCAGACGCACCACAGGAGTTGGAGCCAGCATTGTGGAGGGATGGCACAGCCCTATTCAGGTCCCAGGTGCAACTCCTCCCACCCATCTAGATGCAGATCTCTCTATTCACCACTGGGACACCTCACCCTGTCTCCTGGAATTTCCTAGCCCTTTCACTCAATCTCCAGACAGGGAATACACAGCCTAGCAGAGGCAGGTTTGAATGGTTAGACAAGAAAATGCCTACTTTCTAAAAGTGGCGTTTTCAAACACAGAATGTTAAAACCAACTTCACTAAAAGATGTATTTTATCATTCTGAGTTCAGGCATACTAAATTTGAATTTCTACCATGTTCCCTGAGTGAGTTAAGATTATAAGATGTAATAACCAAACTGCCCATTCTGGCCTATGGAGAACAGGTAGCCTTGCAATAGTGAAAAACGAAAATGGCTGTAATTCACTATTAGAACATGCCACACACACCAGGGCATGTCCTACCTTATCCTTAAAATGCACCCTGCCCTTGGGCTTACCATAGGGGTGTCTGATATGAAGAAAAGGGAAGGTTTAGGGACTGGCAAGTGGGTGCACTTGCCCAGTCAGCATGACAGTACCAGACTGCACGCAGGCTCTGCAGTGGCAGACCTTAGACACACTTTTAAAGGCTGCTTCTGTGGGTGGCACAACCAGTGCTGCAAGCCCACCAGCAGTATTTGGATTTACAAGCCCAGGGCACTCCTGGTGCACTGTACTAGAGTCTGACAGGTAAACCATACCAACCAATCATGGAATCACAAATCATACATCAATTTACAATAGGGAGCACTTGCACTGTGGCACTGGACAGCAGTGGCACAGTGCCCTGAGCAACTAACACCAGCAAAAACATATGAGGCAACAGCAAAAAATGGAAGGGAGACCCACGCCAATGTGCCAGGTCTAACACACGTGATCAGATGTCATCTTACTTCCATGTGTAAAATTATTTGTATCACCGGGTGTGTCGGGGGTTCCCCCTCGTTTGGGTCCCTGTAGCGGCGACTACTGTCTATGAGTTGCATGTGTGTTAAAAATTGGCCTGGTGGGAGGTCATATTGTTCGGTCATCTGGGCGTACGTTCTAAGTTGGAGTGCCAGGGGTGTAGTATTTCTCTTCTCTGGGGAAACCTACCAGAGGGAGTAGGGGTGAGTACGGAGGTCTTCCTTTGGACATGCGGTGAATTCTCATCATGCATGTGCGGGCTATGGATATCTGAAGAGGTCGGGTACGCATGGGCTTGGTGCCAGGCAGCAGCATCCTATGGATTGTCGGCAATGGTATGCAGCCCTCTTCAGTGGTGGCCTTCCCTGTATGTCGCTCCGTTGTCCAATATGACAGTCACTGCAGTTGGGCTACCAGGAAGTATGCCTCAAAAGATGACGCTCCCAGTCCCCCTGCAGTCGTGGGTAAGTATAGTGAGAACCTCAAATAAGTACGGCTATAATAGCGTATCGAAGGCCTTTTCGAGGGCTAGTATTAGACACGCCGCGTTAGGGAACTGCGCTCTCGCTCTGTCCTGGATATGGAAAAGCGTACGTAAGTTCTGTGATGTGTTAAGCTGATAGGACCAGATTCTTGCCTACCTGATTCTCTCCAAGAATCGTCTCAGGCCGCCAGGATCTTTTTATCTGCTAAATAGTGTATAGGGGAGGAAATTCAATTTTCTATACATAATCACCAGAATCAAATCTTTTTTTAAAAGGACCACTGACTCCGAATCTAAAATTTATAGGATTTTATTACAACTAAAAATAACTGTACATACAGACACCTTAGCACAAGGTGAAGATGATAAATGGTCACTAGAACAAACGCAAGTCTACGTAAGAGTCTCATACGACTCAGAACAAAAAGAATAACAAGTTCCAGGAGCATAAGAAATGCAATGGTTAGTCCAATATCTACATTAGGAATCATTAGCCTAAAAGGAAAAACAGTTAGTCTATCCCTACTCTAGCTATAAGGTGATGTTCCTACTTAGCATTTCCCTCCCAGGCAAGAGAGTAAAAAGGTGTCAGAAGTGAAGACTTCCTTAGAAGTACATTCACTTAGGCAGAGCTCGTTCTAAGATGCTACTTCTAGCTTCCCATCTAAACCTCAACTGCTCAACCCTCGGGGCACTGTCCCTAATACAAAAATCCAAAACGTAGAACACGCCCTTCGGCACACCTCTTCAGCCAGGTCTTCTCCCAGTACTTTTCCAGTGAAACTTGTACTCCATCCAACGACGGTTAACTTGACCTTGGGTTCCAGGCACCTTCTCCGCCAAAAGTATCCTCCGTAAATTCCAATGTACTCCCCTGTTGGCTTCTCGTACCATCCTAACTCCTAAAACAAAGACCTAGTCTCTCTAACAAGCTAAACGTCCTTGCACCTGCAACAGAAACATGGGAACGAAAAACTTTTCACTTCGCTAAGATTTTCCATTCTCCTGAAACCCAAAGCCTTTATCAAGGGAAATCATTTTCGGCCTACAACGTTAGCTAACATAAGAAATGAACAGGCCTTTCTCTTTAAACGTATATGCGATCAGGCCTTTACACTGATAAACACACTCCTAAATCACACTTTGAGCATTATTTCATTATTCTTTTTATACGTGAATAAGCAGACTACACGTGCAACATCTGCATGACACATGTTTAATCTAACACGTTGCATTACATAAAATCAAACATTATGCATTTACTAAAATACATTTGCAATGATCTACAACATTATTCTTTATGAAAATCATAGTTACATTTCTAAACACCTCTATGTTAAACGATTCTAGTAATACAATTTCTATGTCACACCTAAACTAATTCGAGTAATATGTGGGTGCGGACTAACAGTAAATATGATACACCCCTACAAATTTCAGAATAACGTGGCGCTCTATCAGTTCCCCCCTTTGATGACAAATGTCATCACACCATCACACAATCAATTCCTTTGGAGAAAGAACCGACCTAAACAGTACTTGTCGCCATCCTCCCCCGTTGGAATCTCTCCATATTCTTAATATTCTGATATTGACTGTCCTGCAGTCTGGCCATTCACATTTTTAACTCGCTCTGAGAGCTCTTTCAATTCAGTTTCCTCTGTACCACTTATAAGCTCTGATGAATCCCCACAAACAGATCACACAAACCACAACAATGATAAGGGGTTTTAGCACGAACCCAAGGAACCCCTTCCCCAAATTCGCAAACCAATTTCCCACACGACCAAATCCTTTACCAATCTTTTCCCACACCCCTTCTTCAGTCAGATCCCCAATCTCTTGATGAATCGTGGTAATGTTGTCTATATATGTCTCCAGATCCTTGCTATTGTCTGGAATATACGTACAACATTCCTGAACCTTCCGTAATTTACAGACTCCGCCCTCTTTTTCTAATAATACATCTAAAGCAAAACGGTCTTGCAAAACCATCGTCCTTATCGATAACATCTCTCCATCCACCAATATCAAAGACCTTGCCGTATTCATTGATAACTCATCAACCACAGTCGCCAGCCTTCTGATCTTCACATCATTCAAAACCACACCCAAACTTGGTATCATTGCTCCAAAGACATCACCAATCACCGCTCCTGCACTCGCAGCTCTCTTGGCTCTAGAATGGTATCCAGTCTCCAAAAGCTCCAAATCTTCTGCATGATAGATTTTCGGAAAGATAATGGCCAAATAACATGTACCATACCAATTTGCAGGCAACCTCACATAGGCATTCCTTCTACACACTTAATACACAGTTGGAATCAATTGCACCAAGCCTTGCAAAAAGTTCTTAGCCGAATCTTCCATAGTGAAAACATGGTCACACGTACTTTGTCCTACTGAAACCTTTTCATAGTAGGTCTGAGGATGTCTCACACATAACTTCCCCTTTTGCACCTGGTCCAACGCTATGGGTCCATAAGTCCCCTTTGATCATTGACCTTATCCTGCAATCGTTTTAGTTCCTCCCATGTATCGGCCATGGCTAACATCATGTTGAGATCAGTTCTTTCTTGGCTTTCTCCAGTATACCCTCCAGTAAATATGCATCCTTGTTCTGCACAGAACCGGGCAACTTCATCCGCATAATTATTTCCCAGGGAAACAAAATCACTCCCTTTACTGTGTGCTGAACATTTGACAACTGCAATTTCCTTCGGACATTGTAATGCTTCCAACAATTGTCTCACATATTTCCCATTTTTAATGGGCGAACCTGAAGATGTCATGAACCCTCTCTGTGACCATAACTGCCCGAAGTCGTGAACTACCCCAAACCCGTACTGACTATCAGTGTAAATCGTTATCCGAATCTGATCAGCAGCCAAACAGGCACAGGTCAAAGCAATGATTTCAGCTACCTGTGCGGAGTGCACTCCTTCTAAACAAGCAGCTTCAACCACTCCTGTGATGGTACATACAGCAAACGCTGCTCTTAATCGTCCAACATCGTCTCTTAGACATGAATTGTCCACAAAGAAAATTTCATCAGGGTCAGGGAGTGGTTCATCGACAATGTCTGGTCTCGGTTTGGTGCATAGTTCAGTCACATCGAGACAATCATGATCCTCACAATCTTCACCATCTGCATTTGGAATAGGCATCAATGTTGCGGGATTCAAAACAGAACACCTCTTCAAAGTCACATTTTCTGCAGCAAGTATAACTTGCTCATAACGTGTTAATCTGTTGTTCGTGAGGTGCTGTGTTTTGGTCCTCGTCATCAGCAGTTCAATAGAATGTGGCACATAAACTGTAAGTGGATGTCCCATTACAATACTCTCGCATCTTTCGATACTGACACCTGTTGCAGCAACGGATTTGAGACATCCGGGAAATGCAGAAGCTACTGGATCTAATGTAGCTGAAAAATAGGCAACTGGTCTACGGACACCTCCATGATTCTGAGTCAGAAATGACAATGCACAACCTTCTCTCTCGCAACAGAACAATGTGAATGCCTTGTTGTAATCAGGCATTCCCAAAGCTGGAGCGCGACACATGGCTTCTCTCAGCCTCAAAAATGACATCAAACAGTCATTGTCCCATGGTACCGGATCACTCACATCCTTGTGCGTCAGCCGTTGCAAAGGCTTCGCTTCAAAGGAGAAGCTGGCAATCCATTGGTGACAGTAACCAACCATCCCCAAAAACATTCTGACTTCTTTCTGAGTGGTGGGCACAGACATGTTCATAGTAGCCTCAATGCGATCTGGTGATACCTTTCTCTTGCCCGTCTCAATTCTGTGACCCAAATACTGTACTTCACTCAGACAGTACTGCAATTTATTCGGGGACACCTTGTGTCCATTCTCAGCCAAATGATTCAGTAAAGCAATGGTATCAATTCTGCAAGCATCTTCTGTTTCCGAAGCAACAAGCAAATCATCAATGTATTGCACCAGGACAGAGTTCTGTGGCAACACAAGACCTTCAAGATTCTTCTTCAGGATCTGATTAAAGATCGATGGACTCACTGTATACCCCTGTGGGATACGACACCATGTTAACACACGGTTCTCCAGCTGGAAAGCAAAAATAAATTAGCTTTCTTCATGGAGTGGGATCGAAAAGAATGCTTGGCATAGATCAATCACTGTAAACCACAAAGCTTCACATGGAATTTGAAACAGTATCACAGATGGATTCGGTACCACCGGACAACATGGAACAACTATTGCATTGACCTTTCGCAGGTCTTGCATGATCCTGAATTTCCCACTTGGTTTCTGTAGTCCCATGATAGGTGAATTACATGGGCTACCCATGATCTCTTTCAGAATTCTCTGCTTGATCATGGACTCAAATACAGGCTTGATCCCTGCAATAGTCTCAGGTGACACATTATACTGGGGTGTCCTAGGAAATTCCACGTTCGGCTTGACCTGTATCTTCACTGGCTCTACACCTTTGATCAATCCGATCTCTTCTCCACTGAAGTCCCACACATCAAGTGACACAGAATCCCTCAAGCCAAGTGGAAGTTCCTCCACTGTCAGCGCTGGGTAAATTTCTATGCTCACATGCTGACTTGCAACCTTAAAGGTCGCGTCATCATCTCTTGTCTGTACTTCAACTCCCTTTGGTGTGCAATAGATGGTGCAATTCAACTTGCACAACAGATCTCTCCCCAACAGAAAAACTGAACTCGAGTCACACACCACGAACTGGTGTCGATCTCGGAATGTTCCTATTCTCACAGGAATTGGCTCTGTCAATGGGCTAGTCAATTTCTTATTTGCTACGCCAACAACTTGGATCGATTTTCCCGAGAGGGGTAGGTTGGGGACTACTGCTGATCTTACAGTAGACCGGGTAGCACCAGTGTCAACCAAAAAGGTGGTAGGGTGACCATGAACATCTGCTTCTACAAATGGTCCCCTCTGGTCTACCTCCAAGACTGCCTGAGTTATCTCTACTTCTTGCTGCACCTGATTGATTGGGTTCGAGGGACACTCTAGTTTCCAATGAAATCATTTGTAAATGCAGCCATATCACCCCTACTCCAAGGCACATGCATTTACCCTCATTCTGTACCTCTCGTAAAGGGAAATTTCCTACATCCACCATCTCCCCACCTGGAGGTGTCGTTTCTCCTATTGTCCTTTTAGAACTCTTCTTCTTAGACCACCTTTCTTCCCATTTGTCAGGCATTATCCATGCACGCATTGCTATAATCAAATCCTTGATATGGGACCTCAATCCCATGAACCTCTTCTCTTCCAGTTCTTGGTCGCTATACTGCCACCTATGGCTTCCCTGCAATGACTTTGTTTTGGACAGATCCACATCATATCTTTTGGCCAATTCTGACAATTTCTGATGCGCAGTTCTTGCCTTGCGAGTCACATCTTTCGCTACAAAAAGTAACTCATCTTGTTCATACATGTATATCCTTTCAAGAGGCAAATTTCCACTTATTATCTCATCTACTTCTGCTTTCAACCTTACAATATCTAACATTCTCCCTTTCAAAGTATTTCTCGACAAGCTGCCCCATTCCGTTCATCGTACTCGCATTCCTGTTCTTGAGGTCTAATCCCTTCTGTCATGCTCCTAGAAACTGAACGATTTCCTAAATTGCCTTGCTCACTTTCTACAGTTCTCTCACTCGGATTCTGATTCCTCACTGGCGGTGCCCACATCTGCAAATCAGACCTTGACTCGACCAAAGACCTCAGTCTCACTGACCTCGCATCCATCTGTCCCCTAGAGGAGTCTGCAGTGGCTGGCAGTGGTGTGCTCCATTCTATAGGTTTTGGAGTCTGCTCCATTCCACTCACTGACCCATTTCCCTCCACCACACTCCTTGCTCTTACAGCTGACTGTACTAGACTGCCAACTCTCTCTTGATCTGGATCGTAAACTGAGACAATGGGTCCAATGGTAACCGGTACCTTTAAAGCATCCAGTAACCTCACACCTCTCCCAGTCTCGGTGTTTGCTACAGGTTTATTTTTCATGCCCTCAGTTCCTGTTGAGATTTTCCCTTCTACTCTCACCTCTGACTGAGTCTGTAATCCACTAGTCCCTTCTGCTTGAGCCGACTTCCCTCCATAGGAATCTGGATTGTATGGAGGTGGTCTCTCAGACAACAACCTCTCTACTAGACTGTCATCTGTATCACTGTCATCGCCATCCACACTCTTTACCTTAGCGCTGCCTGTCTTTTCCAATAATGGGTACAACCTGTCTCCCTCTATCGTTTCTACTCTCCACCTCCTCTCTTGCGCATCCCACCTCGCATCCTGGAATGCCTTAATTGACTTCTTCACCCTTTCTTGACTTCGATCTCTTTTCCTGTCATGCGCTGCTCTGATCCATGCAACGCCAAGGTCGGCAAAGGTCGCAACTAAGACATTACAGATTTCAACTGATACAACACCTCTAATCTAAAGGTACCATATCGCGGGAAAGCCAATTCTCCCTCACCATGAGTCATTTTATGCCAATTTTCAAGCCAAATTAAAGTATGCGATCCCACATTCCTTGCCATATAATGCGCCGGAGTATCCTCGGGAGGGGCTTCTTCTCCCCCTCGAGTAACCACATGCTTGTCACCTCTACATAATTTTCGGAAAATCTTAAAACATTTCATGATTAACACATTTTCTGATCACACACAATGTTTTCATTCACTTCCAGATATCAATCCATCAATAGCACCTTCTGACTTCACGCTTCCTCTGCTCGCAGCAGTTCCCCCTCCTTCACAATTCACGTCTCACCCTTGCGTTCGTCCCATTCACACGCTGAAGTAATTATCTGTCCACGAAACGACCGGACAATCACTTCTCTGACTGTCTCCGACTGTCTCTCAAAATTGTTGACCTCAACTGGCAACTGTCTGTCCGCGAAACGACCTGACAATGGCCTCAACTGATAGGTTTCAACCACTGAATGTTCCACATACAACAACCTACGACCAGCGTTGGTTACTCGCGCACTCACACATTTGCACCCCCTATCTCGGTCTGGGAAATCGATGACGTCTCACGATCCCCTTTCAATGGTCAACAAAATCTACCTTGGGTGTCTTCTACACCACAATCACTTAAGCTACTCGTCGAGCCTAAGATTTTCCCGGGCTGCGCGCGCTCACAGCCTGATCTCACAATCACTCAACACTCACTCCAACTCCGCAAGACATCACACATTCAAATCAACCCCGCAATCTACAAACATCTCACCCTATTCATACTCACTCCTCCACGAACTGCTGCTATCCGCCACACCGCTACTCTCCATCAATCTCCATCAGCCGCCGTCGTCCGCCGCTCACCATCCGATAACCACCATCACTTGACTTCTATGGGCCTCTAAAATCTCTTATATTGATCTAGATCTCCCCTCACTATCAGAGATAACCATCCTACTCTGCTACCAACTGATAGGACCGGATTCTTGCCTACCTGATTCTCTCCAAGAATCCTCTCTGGCCGCCAGGATCTTTTTATCTGCTAAATGGTGTAGAGGGGAGGAAATTCAATTTTTGATACATAATCACCAGAATCAAATCTTATTTCAAAAGGACCACTGACTCCGAATCTAAAATGTATAGGATTTTATTACATCTAAAAATAACTGCACATACAGACACATTAGCACAAGGTGAAGAAGATAAATGGGCACTAGAACAAACGCAAGTCTACGTAAGAGTCTCATACGACTCAGAACAAAAAGAATAACAAGTTCCAGGAGCATAAGAAATGCAATGGTCAGTCCAATATCTACATTAGGAATCATTAGCCTAAAAGAAGAACAGTTAATCTATCCCTACTCTAGCTCTAAGATGAGATCCCTACTTAACATTTCCCTCCCAGGCAAGAGAACAAAAAGGTGTCAGAAGTGAAGACTTCCTTAGAAGTACATTCACTTAGTCAGAGCTCGTTCTAAGATGCTCCTTCTAGCGTCCCGTCTAAACCTCAACTGCTCAACCCTCGGGGCACTGTCCCTAATACAAAATCCCAAAATGTAGAATACACCCTTCGGCACACCTCTTCAGCCAGGTCTTCTCCTGGTACTTTTCCGGTGAAACTTGCACTCCATCCAACGACGGTTAGCTTGACCTTGGGTCCCAGGCACCTTCTCCGCCGAAAGTATCATCCGTAAATTCCAATGTACTCCCCTGTTGGCTTCTCGTACCATCCTAACTCCTAAAACAAAGACCTAGTCTCTCTAACGAGCTAAACGTCCTTGCACCTGCAACAGAAACATGGGAACAAAAAACTTTTCACTTGTCTAAGATTTTCCATTCTCCTGAAACCCAAAGCCTTTACCAAGGGAAATCATTTGCGGCCTACAACGTTAGCTAACATAAGAAATGAACAGGCCTTTCTCTTTAAACGTATATGCGATCAGGCCTTTACACTGTTAAACACACTCCTAAATCACACTTTGAGCATTAGTTCATTATTCTTTTTATACGTGAATAAGCAGACTACACGTGCAACGTCAGCATGACACGCGTTTTACCTAACACGTTGCATTACATAAAATCAAACATTATGCATTTACTAAAATACATTTGCAATGATCTACGACATTATTCTTCATGAAAATCATAGTTACATTTCTAATCACTTCTATGTTAAACGATTCTAGTAATACAATTTCTATGTCACACCTAAACTAATTTGAGTAATATGTGGGTGCGGACTAACAGTAAATATGATACACCCCTACAAATTTCAGATTAACGTGGCGCTCTATAAACCCTGCGGGATAAACCCGCACTAATCTGGGTGAATCAATGGCGTCAGAATTTGGGCATACCGGTCTGCTAATAGTTTGCCCAGTATCTTACAGTCTGCGTTTAGGAGGGTGATTGCCTGTATGAAGAGGGGGAGTGTTAGGTCTCTATGTGGCTTTGGGAATGTAACTATGATCGATTCCCTAAGGGTTGGTCGTTTGATGGTCACACTGCTCTGGGGCCTGGTAAATGTTAGAATAATAGTCGTAAAAGATGAGCAGAATGTCTAGCTGTGAATGTCGGAGGATACCAGCCTTGCCCATTATTTCCGTGATTGGTTTCACCTCCGAGTCTTGCTTAGCTAGCCAGGCTAGGAGTGTCCCCCCTCTATTGCCTTCCCGGTAGACCCTCGAAGCATACACCCTAAAATTATATTTGCGGAGGTCTCTCAGTGTCTCCGCGTGAGTTGTTTTGGCGATGGCCACTTGTTCTGAGGTGGCCTCGTCCCTGTCAGCTTATTTTGAGAGATCCGCTAATGCTTGTTCTGCTGCCTGTAATGACTTCTCTAGTGTTCTGCGCACCCCTACTATTTGCTGTATGCAATACCCTCTCACTACCACTTTGAATGTGTCCCATTCGATCAGCCGAGATGTCGCCGTGCCTGCGTTCAGTGTGAAGTGCTCCTGGATGTGTTCCCCGTGCTCATGACTGAACACCTGGTCTGTGAGGCAGTCTCGTGCGAATTTCCAGTTGGGTATGGGGGTGTGAGGCGGCTTCCATCTAAGGGTCAGTATGTGTGCATTGTGATCTGATAGCACCCTCCCCAGATAATCCGTGTGCTGTACTTTTGAGAGTAGTGTGGTGGAGCATAGAAATCTGTCTAGGCGTACTCGTAGGTTATGTGGAATGAAGTGGAAGTGATACCTTTTGATTTGGAGCAGATAGATATATTTTTTTTACACTCAAATAAATTGTAATTTTGTATTCCTCTTTCACATTTCTGAAAATGTCACTTTTCGAAAGTTGGCAATTTCTTGTCCTAACCATTGTGCCATCTGTCAGTGTCCTGAGTAACATGACTGTGAATGGCTCGCTGTTGGAGTGTGTCCTTTCAGACAGTGGTGCAAAAGGGATTTGGTGTGGATAGAATGGGCTGTCCTGCCAGGATGGTTGGGAAGGAGCTGTACCCAGCCCCACTTACATTTCAAAGTGCTTTGCCTCAACACACACAAAGGAACCTGACACTAGTCTTTTGTCACCCCAGACTTATTGGAGCCTTGAAAGGCAAGGGAAGAATGTTCCAAAACCAGATGTGGTGATAGTTTAGGGAATCCTCCTACTTCAAAGGCTGGCATCAGGTATAAACATTGGACCTGCTGAGCCACTTTTGAGTACACTCCTTAGCTTACGGACATTCCGGAAGAAGGGCTCCCCACAGGATTGCCCTGCTGCTTGAGACCTGCCTTGCTCCCCAGATGACTGCCCTTCCGCTTGAGGACTGACCTGCTCTCTGAGAAAGGAGACTGGACCTGTTCCATTGAACCCAGGCTACCTGAGTGGGCCATGGTTCAGTTAGTTGACCTCCTGCCTGTGCTACAGAGACACAAGAAGCTCCAGCAGCCTCCCTGCAAGTGCCCAGCTGACATGCTGCACTGGACCTGCCTGGACCTGTAACTGGACTTGCCTGAGCTCTGCTGGCCTCTGCAGGAGTGAGTTGTTGATCATAAAGATGTGCCTCCTCTGGTCCTGCAGGGGCGTAACACAGGCCCACGCATCCTCCTCGGCACACTACTTATGCCTGAGCGCTCCGGAATAAATCCAGAGCGGGGGCCCCTCCGTGTATATTGCAGGGGGGCCCCTTGAACTTTCGTACGCCACTGTGGTCATGGACTCTTAGCTGGCATCAGTTGAGCTCCTCCTGTAAAGGAACGTGAAAACCTGCCAGTATGGGCTCTTCACTACTGCCACCAGGCCTGCTTGCACCGAGATTCTCCTGCCTGTGACAACCACCCAGGTTAAGCTTTGGTGAACCTGTCTCTTTGCACTACAGCAACTGCCAGTGATGACCGCAACACAAGATCTGCATTTCGCACTACAGCAATGACCACCTGTGGTGACCGGCAAATGCAAAGCTCCAGCAATGACCGTCCATGACTCCTGACCAGCTCTTTGCAAAACATCAACAGCCCGTGCCGCCTGGCCTACTCTTTGCACTATAGCAACGAGCATCATCAACCCTTATCCTGCACCTCGCAGCCTGCTCCACCACCAATGGAACTCCATTTGCCGGACTTTGAGAAGATAGTTTTCTCAGTGGGACTCAACTGGTCCCTCTATCCATCCCATGCTCCATCGCGGTGAGGAAATATGAATTTTGTGATCAGTTATGTCCCCTATCGTAGACCCCAACGGCTCCATGTGCATGCTATAAGTACATGTATGTTCCCTCCTGCTCCAGTTTTGAAGACGCAAATATATGTGTGTCCACCGTCAACGTGTCCTCTTTCAGATCAGCCATGAATGGGTCAGATATTCCATTCCTAAGTATGAAAGGCCACCGACTTTATATGGTTCACTTTCCACATTTTACAGATTCAGGCGAGTAGGCCCGAATTCTGTCATCAAGCCTTTTCCTGCCTTCTGCCTCTGAAAGCTCCAGTCTGAGCCTGCATCCGTGACCATGAACTTTGTCCTACTCCCTGCGCGGCTAACGGTGCCTGATCCACCATATTGCCTGCCAAAAACTGTATTTCACCTTCGAGATTATCTCCTTCGCTCCTCATCCGATGCATTCCTGTCTAGTAGTTTACGTAAACATCCTTCCAGCTCCCGTGCAAAGGGCCAGGCTTCGCTGTCCTCATGCAAGTAATTCATAGCCCGTTACCATGGAATATTCCTACCCCCTCGCATCTAGTGTAGACACTTAGACGCTTGTACACGCACTAACAGTCAGTATAGTCAGTATAGTCAGTATAGAATAAGATTCTATCCTAAGAGACCTTTCCTTTTGGATAACACAGTTCTTTAAACATAGGATATTAGATATGATTTGGAATTAGGTTGACATAACCCCAGACTTCTGTCTCCACATGTAGAGCTAAATGTCAAGTCTCCTTCACCCTCTAGTTGCACGTCAATCACACGTCATGCAGCTGCACGCGCATCTCTACCACATATTTCTGCTGACATTGCAGGATTCTTTTATGGATCCACCCACTTGTAAACATCATGTTTAAATGACGTATTTTAGTTACACCCATGTTTAGTTACGTATGTACAGTTTATCTGAGTTATCAGCTGTCACGCCTCTTGCATCTGTTTCACTGTAATGCATTTTCTATAAAACCGCTTAACTGTCAATAATATATGTTCCTTCCTTCCTGAACTTTCGTGGTGATGGAATAGAAGGCCCACAATTCGAATTGTGTTCCTTTGTATAGGAATAAAGCCTTTTTAAACCCTCTAATACCACGGATTCTGCCTCTCATTTTACTGAGTTATTCTTAGACAGACTTTACCGCATAAAAAATAGTACCGGTAACGAAATATTTACCACATAAATTGGCGCCCGAATAGGGACACTTTCTCATCTCACGCGCCGGCGGTGCGTTGCAGGCCCGGTCTCCTGCCACAGCTGAACGGACAACAAAAACGCGTATCTGCAGGATTTCCTGTGTCTCCTTCCGGCCAAGCGGGGACGACTGAGGCTGCGATCAACACCCAGACGAGGCGGTGAGAAGTGCGAAGTATCCCGACCAGAGCCTAGCTGAGAGAGCAAGATCCGAGGTATACAGAGACCCGCCAGGTTCCGAAGTTCCGAGTCCAGTCAAGTCGAATCCAGTCCGGTCCAGTTTCAAGTTCAGTTCCGAGGCCTTCCGTTCCGAGCTACCCGGTGAGTACCATTACCGGGGAGGCATTTAACGTGCACATAGTCTGTGCCGGTCAAGACGGGTTTGGGTACACAAATCCGGTCTGCACTGTTTTAGCAGTGTATCTGTACTGTTTAGCAGTATATATAGTATGTTGTCCATATAAATAAATATTATCCAGTGTCAGTATAATGTCAGTAACCAATTTTCTATTAGTTATCATTGTTCGTAAAAACTGTTAAACGTTAAATGTTTTAAATACGTTATATATATTGTGGTGTGAATGACTGTTCATTATTGTGTTTTCACGTATAAAGTGTGTTCTAGAAACAAGATCTAAAAATGCCGCTCTTTTCGAAACTAAGACAGATCAAAACTAGAAAGGGTGTACTCGAAGAAGCTGTTCCCATTCCACCTAGGGACACTCCAGGATACTTTATGTATCATAAACATGGTCTAGATGCCGTATTATTTCTTGATTTATGGGTAGATTACACCAAAGAATTATCAGAGAGTCAGAGATGGCCCGCAGCGGGGACCTGGGATGCAGATTGCATCATGAGAGTAGAAGAAGAATTATGGAAAAAGAAAGCCAGACAGTCACAGAAAGATGCCATTGAATTATGGCGTAAAGAATCATATAGACGTACCGAAAAAGCACACCGACAGGAAGAGAAAGGTAAGGACAATTCAAATAAAGTCCGAGAAAATCTATTACTTGAGGAAGGTACCCGAGTAAAATCAGAACAAGTAGATAGACAAAGAAACGCCCTTATGAATGGTATGTATCCACTTCTGGCCGAAGGGTTACCTAAGGCTACTCCAGAAATACCAAAAGACTTGCCAACCCCATTGTTTCCGATAAAAGCACATCCCAAGGGACATCCCCGAACCGCAGAAGATGTTTTCCTTTCCCGCTATTTAGATGACGCAGCTCCCGAGTATGCTAATACCGCACCACATAGACCGCCTGCCGATGATGCTCATCGCCAAGAACATTCGTCTGTACCTCCGCAACAACACGCTTCGACACACATTCAGACAAGCACATCTGTTTCTACAGCTTTTCCCGCAACGACGGTTGCTGTCTCACCCTCAACAAATCCTTTCACGTCCAGCACCCCAGACGGTGCTACAGGAGGTACGACAGACATTTTTTCTACGCCACCCAGAGGAAATAAATTTTCCCTTAGAGATTTAGCCCTCCAACGTACGCCCAAACTAGCCACTCCCGACATGCTTAAGGAACTTCTAGTAGAATGTAGATATGATCCTGTGCCCGGTAAACGGGACGAAATGCTGCTGTCATCATTACGTATTAGACGAGCTGCAATATATTTAACGAAGTTACCAGGAATGAATACACATTTAGAAAATATATATCACTTTGTCCAGTCAGGGCGAGGTCCTGAAAGTATTAGCAGAGCCATGGAGTACCAGAAAGCGGAGGTACAGGGACAACTGTTACGTTTCCTCATAAACTGTGTAATTAGAAATTAAGACCGGCCTGGGGTAAATCCGGAAGAAATGCAAACACTTGTCACTTGGGGTCGGAATATATCAGAAGGAAGACATGATAAACAGTTATGTATAGTAGCTATGTACCGAAAGATCCGCAAAGAGGTAGAACGAATACACGAAGAAAGATTAGAGGTAGACGCCGCTGATCTAAACAGAGAGGAGGAGGAACAAGAATCAGAGCAAGTAGACACGATAGCTTATGTAAGTAAAGGAAGACCCCATAATAATACCAGAGGTTTTAACGACCCAATACGTCCAATACGTCCAGAATATAATAGACATTTTCCAAACCCTATGCTAAATACAAAATCCCCTGAACACTTATTCCAAGCCGCTGATAAATTACTCCGAGAACGAAGGGGGTACCACGTGCTCGATTCAATGGACGAACAAGAATTAGCCAGGTCAGCAGTACAGTGGGCTGACAGTCCCGGCGAATACAATGATGATGTACTTGCACACACGTTTCTGAATCTAGACCCATATGAACAGCGTTTAGCTAGTATATACATGATTCAACACCTCCTTATATTATATAAAGGCCAACACTCCGATCCAGGACCCTTACCTGACATATTGACAGAACTACTCACGAACATATGGAGAGGGTCAGGTACTGATTTGATTAAGGAAATACTAGAATCCCGAAACCAATATTTAAATTTCGTATGCCCAGAACACGTTCCAGTTCCCATAATGGGAAGAAAAATGTATCACATAGATAGACAGAACCCGTTACGCGAAGTACACCCGATCAGAGGTGCCGGCGATAATTTCACACGCGTATTTGTATACACGCCTATAACTAAACTGGAATTATTAGAAATGAAGAAAGTAGTACCCAGTCATGACAAAGATCCAGCAGGTTTCCACCGTGAGATAAAAGACATGTTACTCATGGGAGAGTATACCTACCCCGATATTATGAAAATATTAAAAGTTCTATTACCCGCAGGTGTCTATGAAAAACTCAAAGAAAAGGAATGGGAGGTAGGAGACCAAAAGATAGATTGGACAGCATTAGAAAACGAAGAAAAGGCCCGAGCTGCAGGAGCAGGGCTTGGGGATAAGACTACAGCACTAGCAGGATTACTAATACAGGTATTGCCACGTTTATTAACTACGAAAAAGGAAGACTGGGGTGCAATCTCAGCCTGTAAACAAAAACCAGATGAAGACACTAGTGATTTCTATTCCCGATTTGAAAAATGTTTTAGTATAAATAGTGGTATAAAAGCCAGTAGTGAGTCATATCCACATCTGTTTGTGACAAAATTAGTTGAAAATTCTCTGCTACAAGTCAAGAATAGAGTATTGAAATTCGAAAGTACCTGGCAAGGTAATACCCCATCACAGATGCTACAGATGTTACAATATCATCACAATAGAATTAGAGAAGAACAAGAACACGAACAAAGACGAATGAAAGATACAAAAATGAAAATGCTTGTTGCACAGTCAGTTCCAGCTGATAGTCATCAAAAGGGTGATTCCACAGGTCCTGCAAAAGGGACATGCAACTATTGCAAACAACCAGGTCATTATATACACGATTGTCCAGTCCTGAAACATAATATAGCCACAGGTAGAACACATGAGAGACCCCGTCCACCCAGACAGGATCAGAATCAACAACAGACGCCTCAGCAGGCGCAACCTAGGTTAGCTCCGCAACAGCTAGCTCCGCAACAGGCAGCTCCACAACAAATTGTAGCACCACCACAAGCGCAGCCTACTGCTGCAACTCAAGCAACAACACAACAAATGTATCAGTATGCACAAACAGATTATCCCGATTATCAGCGATACACATGAAATAGCCTAGAGAGGGAAGTTGGCTTACCCCTTATTGAGGTTCCTGTAGACCAAGAGGGACCTTATGTACATAGTGAACTATTAGGGGAAGACAGAAAGTTTTTACTTGATACAGGGGCAAGCAGAACAACTATAAGACGTAGTGAAGTTCCAGGGGCACCCCTCTCAGGCTCACAGAATATTTCCCTTGGATTCTCAGGAAAACCTATAATTAATGTCGTAACACAACCTCTTCCACTCACGATTGGTCCATTGACACGTACTACAGATTTATTGCTTACTAAATCATGTCCAGAAAACTTGTTAGGTATAAAAACATTGAAAGCTCTAGGAGCTATAATATGTTGTTCTCCGGAAGGAGTACGACTATTTTTACGTGACTTTAAAGGTCACTACGTATCCAGAGACATGGATCACCGACTGCAGAATTTACCTACACATTTATGGGCACAAGGCCCCACTGATGTTGGTTGCATGAACATTACACCATATCGAGTTACACTGAAATCAGGAATAGTACTACCACGAATACGACAATACAAGTTACCACCAGATGCTGTAGTGGCTTTACTGCAAATCATTGACGAGCTCATTGCACAAGGAGTGGTTGTCGAAACTGACTCCAATATATGTAATTCTCCGATAATTCCGATTCTTAAAAGAACGGATCCAAAAGCTCCACCAGAATATCGATTAGTTATTGATCTGCGCGAATTAAATAAATGTATGGTGCCACAATACCCCGTGGTCCCAGATATCTCTTCATTACTCACAGCTATTGACTCAGAAGCAACGTTTTTCACTGTAATTGATCTCAAGAATGCTTTCTTTAGTGTCCCAATAGATCCGGAAAGTCAATATTTGTTCGGATTCAGTTTAAATGGACGAAGTTTTAAATTCACACGCGCACCTCAAGGATTTACAGAAAGCCCCAGCATCTATAGCCAAGCACTGAAACGAGAACTTGACAGTATCCACATGCCAGTTAACACTGCCTTGCTTCAATATGTCGATGATCTGCTGATCACCGCCCGAAGCGAACTTGAATGTGAAAAAGCGTCACTGACGGTTTTAAAATTTTTGGCTGACAAGGGGCACAAGGTGTCCCCTTCTAAGCTGCAATTCTGTGTCCAGCGAGTTGTTTACCTTGGGCACTCGCTGTCCAAGGAGGGAAGGCAGCTTACATCCGACCGCATCCAGTTAATCGCTAACATGCCACCACCCAAGACACAAAAGGAGGTACGGGCTTTTATAGGCCTCACTTCATACTGTAGGCAGTGGATCCCTCAATATGCATTTCTAGCAAAACCACTCATCCAGTTGACAACACAGGAGGCAGCCACATCGACTGTCCTCCCTTGGAATCCAGAACATACACACGCCTTTGAAAGCTTAAAGAAAGCTTTATGCCAAGCACCTGTCCTAGCAACACCATGTTATAGTAAACAGTTTACACTCTTTGTGACAGAACGCGAAGGTACTGCTTTGTCAGTACTCACTCAGGAACAAGCAGGATCACACAAACCATGTGCTTATTTCTCTAGTACATTAGATCCAGTAGCTCAGGCTCTTCCTGCGTGCCTGAAATCGGTGGCAGCAACAGCTTTAGCAATCAGACAAAGCGATGCCATAGTGTTAGGACACCAACTGACAGTACAAGTACCACACGCAGTAGAGGTTCTCTTGAACCGCACACAAACACAACACTTGACTATAGCGAGACTCACCGGTTACGAATTAACATTGTTTCAGCCACACATAGAAATCAGACGTTGTAATACGTTAAATCCTGCCACACTGTTACCAGTGAGCGGAACAGATCCATTGGCACATGATTGTGTCGAAGTCATTACTATCACGACGAAACCCAGACAAGACTTGACAGACATCCCTTTATCAGATCCGGACTTGACATTGTATGTAGATGGGTCATGTATGAGAGCAAGTACAGGAGAGCTAGTGGCCGCTTACGCAGTCACAACAGACACTGAAGTCATTGAAACAAATTGTATTAACACTTTGTCAGCTCAAGCAGCAGAGCTCACCGCTCTGACACAAGCCTGTATTCAAGCCACAAATAAAAAAGTCAACATATACACAGATTCACGTTATGCCTTTGGAGTTGTCCATGACTTCGGCGTATTGTGGCGAGAGAGAGGTTATTTAACTTCTCACGGTGCCCACATTCAACACGGACCCCTCATTCAAGCCCTATTAGACGCGATTCATCTACCTACTGCAATATCGATTATGAAATGCAAAGCCCACACAAAAGTTACCGATATCATTTCTCAGGGTAATGACCTAGCTGACAGAACAGCTAAACAGACTGCTCAGAATCAGACTCTCACAACTGACATGACAAAGACAATAGTTCCGACACCAACACATTGCATGACAGTTAAGGATCCCGCCCTTGATGTAATTGACATACAGACACACGCTACACCAGAAGAAATAAAGAAATGGACTGAATTAGGAGGGATCCAAACAGATCAGGGATGGATGACGAAGGAAAAATCTATATGGTTTCTTCCCGACTCAATGGTCCAAGTCATCATTAACACTATACATAGTCCAGCGCACCTAGGAGAAAAAGCTATGCTAGACAGCATTCAACACATTTGGTTCAACAAACATTTGCGAGCCGCAGCGAAACAGAAAGTTCGTACCTGTATGATATGTTGTCAGTTTAATCCAGGTAAAAGCATCCCCATAGAACAGGGTGGATTCCAAACTCCCAATCATGCTTTTGAAGTCCTCCAGATGGATTATATCCAGATGGAACGATGTCGAGGATTCAAATATGTTCTCGTAGTTGTCTGTGCTCTTTCCCGTTGGACAGAAGCATACCCGGTTTCAGATTACACTGCCCCGACTACTGCCAAACAGTTAGTTCGAGAATTCTTCCCACGGTACGGTTTACCACGTGTTGTCTACTGAGATAACGGCCAGCCGTTCTCATCCGAACTAATGAAACACGTTTCCCTTTTGTTAGGGTATCAATGGAAATTTCACTGTGTCCGACATCCCGAGGCAGCAGGTCTCGTAGAACGCCATAATCAAACTCTGAAAATTAGATTGTCCAAAATATGTAGAGAAAAAGGAGTTGATTGGATAGTAGCCTTACCAGTTGCGCTCTTTTACATGAGAATGGTAGCACATTCTCGAACAGGGCTATCCCCGTATGAGGTGATCTTCGGTAGACCACCAAATATGTGGGGGACGCCTATACCTCGTAAAATCACTGACGTTGACTGTAATATGCTGACAGATTACCTGGCTTCCTTGATGTCTGCACTACAATCTTGTCGTTCACAGGTATCCGCAGCTTTTCCCGACAATACTGAGGTGAAGCCCCATGACGTGGTTCCTGGGGACTTGGTGCTGGTCAGGAACTTTGACCGGAAGAGCCAACTGGATCCTAGGTGGAAGTCACCGAAGTTAGTTTTACTTACCACCAGGACAGCCGTGAAAATCGAGGGAAGAAAAGGATGGTTGCACTCGAGTCATATCAAGAAATTTTATGGACTACCATCCAATATAGAGACTAAACCCTGTATTTCCTCAAAGACAGACTCAAAGCTCCCTTTGGTTGAGCAATCGAACTCAGAAATCTATAAACTAAAATTGAGGTCTAATAAGTCAGACAATTTGATTGTTTAAGTCCTCTCCAAGGTGAATCGGTTGAATTTGTCTCTGACATGTATCCTCTAGACCGGAATAGAGAGAGAAATCAGCGAAAGCAGCTGAAAAAGCATGCGTATTGTAAATCATTTCGTAGTCATTGTACAGTAACATTATTAATTTTGTTTTTTCTAAGTCTTTTGATCATCATTGTCAGCATCCTATTGCACATGTATTACCCTATTCCTAAGCATTCTTATAATATAACTGCAGAACATTCTTTTAGTGAATTTCCTCCGCATGAATTGTCCTATAGATTTGCGCTGCGCAACAACACATTCATTAGTATGTTACATCACTCCCATCAAACCAGCAATGCCACAAATTGTTGGATATGTGGCCGACTCCCTCCCTATCAGAACTATAAAGGAGTCTTGCCCCTCTTTCCCTATCCGTTCACACACAATGGCTCCTGTGGAGCATGGTTTAGTTTGATTAATACCCTAGATTCAAATTCCGCAGTTTATCAAGACAACTGGGTATGGGGAAACCTGAACCTAGCTTTACTTAAAGTCTGCTACCCTAACAAGGAGGGACTTCCCAAAAGAACAGGAACTGATCTAGAAAATGAAGTATATGGATTAGGTAATTTTACACTTAACCTCATGATCCTGAACGTTGAATCTGAAGCTACACCAATCTTGCCCGCCATGTCAGTATTCCCAGTAAAAGGGGAATTATGTATAAGAAAGAATGGTTCCATACATATGGGCCATAGTAAATGCACCACTGTAATAAAATTCAGTGATCAAGGCAAGTCTACATTTAGAGCTTCTCGTCATTCCTACTTCATATGTGGCCAGACCGCATATATATGTCTACCTTTAGATTGGGATGGTACCTGTTACATAGCATTCCTTCTGCCACCTGTTTTCCTAGCTCCTCCTGATTATCATAGAAATACTCACTTAGTACACAATAGACAGCAGAGAGATCTCCCAATTGTCGATTACACTGAAACAGCATGGGAGAAATACACAGATTTCAATAAAGGTTTCTTTCCCTATATAGGTACAGTCACTAATAGTAAGCTGATACGTAGATTAACCAGAACCCTTGAAGCAGTAGTGAACGAAACTATTTCCGCCTTAGGCAATTTAACAGAAGAGTAGTCTGCTATGCGGATTGTTGTGCTTCAAAATCGTCTTGTCCTTGACGTCATCCTGGCCGATAGGGGCGGAGCTTGTAGGGTCATCGGATCAAGTTGTTGCATTTTCATACCAGAAAATTCACCGTCAGTATATAAAGCCATAACCCGCCTTCAGAAGATTGTAAGCCAGATACACCAGAGTCCAGGCACCTGGACTTGGTCCGGTTGGTTCTGGGGCGTGTTGTCAGCCTGGGGATGGAGAATACTATCTTTCCTAGGTATTGGCTTTCTCATACTATTCAGTTGCTGCTTATGTCTACAATGTGGGCCAGCGATTTGTGGTCTGTGTGCCACCTCGTGTATCCCACATCCAAGTTTTCGTTCGAGATCCCGGAAGAAGAAAGAAGAACAAATGATACTATATGAACAGATCGATGGATTGATGAAGATCGATATCTCCTAAGGGTCCGAAGGGGACAAGGAGGGAATGAGGAAATATGAATTTTGTGATCAGTTATGTCCCCTATCGTAGACCCCAACGGCTCCATGTGCATGCTATAAGTACATGTATGTTCCCTCCTGCTCCAGTTTTGAAGACGCAAATATATGTGTGTCCACCGTCAACGTGTCCTCTTTCAGATCAGCCATGAATGGGTCAGATATTCCATTCCTAAGTATGAAAGGCCACCAACTTTATATGGTTCACTTTCCACATTTTACAGATTCAGGCGAGTAGGCCCGAATTCTGTCATCAAGCCTTTTCCTGCCTTCTGCCTCTGAAAGCTCCAGTCTGAGCCTGCATCCGTGACCATGAACTTTGTCCTACTCCCTGCGCGGCTAACGGTGCCTGATCCACCATATTGCCTGCCAAAAACTGTATTTCACCTTCGAGATTATCTCCTTCGCTCCTCATCCGATGCATTCCTGTCTAGTAGTTTAGGTAAACATCCTTCCAGCTCCCGTGCAAAGGGCCAGGCTTCGCTGTCCTCATGCAAGTAATTCATAGCCCGTTACCATGGAATATTCCTACCCCCTCGCATCTAGTGTAGACACTTAGACGCTTGTACACGCACTAACAGTCAGTATAGTCAGTATAGTCAGTATAGAATAAGATTCTATCCTAAGAGACCTTTCCTTTTGGATAACACAGTTCTTTAAACATAGGATATTAGATATGATTTGGAATTAGGTTGACATAACCCCAGACTTCTGTCTCCACATGTAGAGCTAAATGTCAAGTCTCCTTCACCCTCTAGTTGCACGTCAATCACACGTCATGCAGCTGCGCGCGCATCTCTACCACATATTTCTGCTGACATTGCAGGATTCTTTTATGGATCCACCCACTTGTAAACATCATGTTTAAATGACGTATTTTAGTTACACCCATGTTTAGTTACGTATGTACAGTTTATCTGAGTTATCAGCTGTCACGCGTCTTGCATCTGTTTCACTGTAATGCATTTTCTATAAAACCGCTTAACTGTCAATAATATATGTTCCTTCCTTCCTGAACTTTCGTGGTGATGGAATAGAAGGCCCACAATTCGAATTGTGTTCCTTTGTATAGGAATAAAGCCTTTTTAAACCCTCTAATACCACGGATTCTGCCTCTCATTTTACTGAGTTATTCTTAGACAGACTTTACCGCATAAAAAATAGTACCGGTAACGAAATATTTACCACAGCGGTCGGCTTGAACTTGTGATGTTATCACAATCTAGCATGACCAGATGACCATGAGTGGCGCTTTGTGCTTTTAGATGCTATATCTACCTAAAACCTTGAAATTGAATATCTCCGGTTATACTGATCAGATATTTTTGTTCTGGTATCATTTTGTGTTCTAAAATTTGCTCTATTTTTCTAAATGGGTGTGCTATATTTCCTGTGTTGTGTTTTAAATGTATTACTGTTTGTGTGCTGCCTAAATACTTTACGCTTTGCCTCTCAGTTAAGGCTGATTGCTTTGTGTCAAGCTACCAGAGAGATAAGCACAGGTTAATTTAGTGACTTTTGTGGTTCACTCTAACAATATTTTTGGTTGTTTATTGAGTGGGTCTTCCACCCCCCTCAACCAATAAACAATTTTTTACACTACTGTATCAAAAAATGAAGTGGCATGGGGAGTGGCACAAACACAACCGTCAAGAGAAATCCTTATTTGAATACACAGATGGAAGGAGTAATGGGAACACAGGAGAACAGAGCTGAAACAGAACAATCTATGCATATTATTGATGAAACACCAAGCAGACATCATCAAGTCACAGGAACAGTGCTGGCTTTAGGGCGTTGTGACCAGTGACGCAGCACTGGACACTGAGCTCAGGGGGTGCTGCGTTTTCTTTATCTTATGGGGTTAAAAGCACCTGCTGCAGAGATCTTTGTGTGCCAAACTATTTTAAGACAATTATACAAACTTCAAGATAACTCTGGTGATTAATATACCTGCAGGACAGATATGAGTTTTGTCTAGTCACAGTTTTGACTAATCATAAAGTAGCACAGAGGGTTCATGTGTTGGCTGCAAAGCACATGTAATATGCAGATTACAGAATTGTGTGTAGATAGCTCAGTGAGTTACTGCTTTTGTCACAGAGATCATATTGTTTACTTACAGTTCATAAGTTAGAATCCTAAAATAGCACAGCGAGCTGGTATCAAAGAGCTGCATGCAAACTGCAAGGCATAGTTTTAGAATCCTACATTTTTTCCAGTCTTTCGTTATACTAAGGTCGCTAAAAAGGATTCATTTAGGATTTAGGAAAGCTAACCTCACCCACTGTGTTATGTTTTAAATCCTGAGTTTGTGCTTCTCCAGACCACACACTCTTAAAATAAATTGCCTAGCAAAATGGATGACACCTGACTACTACACCTTGTAGCACTCATTGTCTAAGGTAGCATTTCCTGTACATTGATTTGTACGCTTTTATGAGTGATTGTCCCGTATATATAATGTGTGTGTGATGTAAAGTGTTCTGACACCCTTCATTGCTATGAGAGGTGCTAAAAAATAAATTAAATGCATATGAGAGAGAGGCGGTGGAGAGATGAGTAGCACCCTTATAGGTTGGTAGTGATGGAATCTATGAAGGAGGTCATTCGCTGGTGCAACAAAGATTGTCGCACCAGGTGCCACCAGCGTTGTATCTGGCCCTGCATAGGTACAAAAGTAAAAAGTGGAAAATATTTTAACTCCAGTTTTAATGGCATAAATTCGTGGCTTGAGAAACAACTTTGTGAATGTAAAAAATCCACGAGGAAAGAGCTGCAAGCAAACTACAAGGTATATGTTAAAACTATTTGTTTTTTTTCCTTCAGTCCTCAGTTAGAAAGAGCTGTTCTGCCAGCAATGTAGCCATATGCAAAATGTGCAATTTGAAAGACAGCAGAACTGTAAAGGAAACAAAGAGATATGTATGTATAAAATTGTGGCAAAAAAATGTATGATAGAAGAAAATTGTGTCTTTTAATGATTGATATATGGCGTATTATATTTTCTAAAATATGGATTTATACTATGTATGCTAGGATGTATTGGGTGGGGGCACTTAGAGGACACTTTGATTGCATCAGTGCTTAGGTGGTATCTCAGAAGGTGATGGGAAGAGTTCCTATCATTCATCTGCACAGGAAGCGACATCACTGTATTTGCCATCATCAATTTGCACAGGAAGTGACATCACTGGAATTCCTATCATCCATCTACACATGAAGTGACATCTCTGGTTTCCCACCAAAACTGTCTTTAAAAGAAGAAACCAATCAAGAGGACTTCATTTCCCATCACCCGTAGGGGGAGGAAGTGACATCACTGGTTTCCTACCCATGGCACCCCCTCCCAAAACGTACTTAACAGTGGCTGCACCTCAGTGTCCTTGTGGGAGGCCTTTAAAACGGTCATACGGGGCCAGGCCCTCTCTTTAATAGCTGAGACCAAGAAAGCTAGAAATGGGGAGGTCGTGGGGCTTGAGGCTGAACTACTGGAGTTGGAGGCTGAGCTAGACTCGGGTGTTACTCATGAGGGGCTTCATGCCCTTAGCTTGAAACAGTTTGAATACAAATCCCTTGTCACTGATGCCGCCAAGACATTATATAGGGAACAGCAAGGTAGACTGTATGATGTCGGGGATAAGGCGGGTAAACTGATTGCTTGGCTTGATAAGAAGGAGAGAGTGAATTGCGTGGTCCCTGTGCTTCAGAACCCCGATGGGGTGCGTGTGACTGACCCTGGCGAGATTGTGGAGTGTTTTGCTGACTATTTTCGTGTGATCTACTCCCCGGTGTCTGACAGAGATGTGGCTGACTCTTGTTCCCTGTTGAGGGATATTGCGCTGCCTTGCTTGTCTGAAGAGGATCGAGAATGCATGGATGCGTCGTTGTCAGCCGACGAGATTGCGGCCGCGATTCGTTCCCTTCGTACTGGTAAGGCTATGGGCCCCAATGGCTTGCCCATTGAATTGTACAAATTATGCCCTGATAAAGTGGCGCCGTTTCTCCGCGATATGTTTTTGGAGTCGCGTGAGCTCGGTTCCCTCCCTGGTGACCAACGTCTGGCTACCATAGTTGTGATTCCTAAGGAGGGCAAGCCTCGTGATCGTTGTGCCTCATACAGGCCCATTTCCCTATTAAACGCTGAACCGAAGATTCTTGCCAAGGTCCTCGCTAATCGCTTACTCGCTGTTATCTGTGACTTGATTCATCCGGATCAGTCCGGTTTCATTACCCACCGGAACACTGCTCTCAACCTGCGGCATTTGCATGGCGTTCTCGCCAGGGCGGAGTTTCTTTCCGAGCCGGCCATCTTGGCTTCGCTGGACGCCACGATGGCCTTTGACATGATCGAATGGCCATACCTCTGGGCCACACTGGCGAAATTCGGTTTCGGGGCGGGATTTATCAGTTGGGTGAGACTTTTATATACGGATCCGCTAGCTCAGGTTGTTGTCAATGGGAGGGTGTCCCAGCCCTTCGCTCTCGGGAGGGGCACTAGGCAGGGGTGTCCGTTGTCCCCCCTGCTCTTTGCTCTTGCTTTAGAACCGCTCGCAGCCTGGCTCCGATGGGAGCCGTCGATAAGGGGTATTCAGTGGTCCCCTGGCTTTGAGGACCGAGTCTCGTTGTACGCCGACGATATTCTCTTGTACCTCACCTCCCCGCGTGAATCCCTTAATGTCCTTTTTGATGCCCTCACTTCTTTCGGGAAAAACTCCGGGTTGACTATTAATAGGTCCAAATCTTGTGTGTATGTCATTTCCGGTGGCCTTCCCCCCCTGCCGAATAGGTTTCCCATCCAAATTTCGCAATCCGGTTTCAAGTACTTGGGGGTCTATGTATCGTTGGACCCGGCGGTCCGCCATGAGCATAATCTCCTTCCTCCTCTTCGGCGTTTGAAGTTGGATGTGGCCCACTGGCGTAGATTGCCGTTGTCGCCACTCGGTCGAGCTGCACTTTTTAAAATGATGTCACTGCCCCGATTTCTCTACGCACTCCAGAACTCCTTTGACATTATTCCGGCGGCTTATTTCCGGGAGGTAGAGGGTTTGCAGAGGAGACTTATTTGGGATGGTCGCGCTCGTATAGCTCTCGCAAAACTGACTCTCCCCTGGTACGATGGGGGCATTGCGCTCCCGGATATCCGGAGGTATTATTGGGCCTCCCAGCTGTCCGCTATCAACCATGCTACTTACGCACCGGGTCCGAATCCGGCTTTCGCGATGGATAAATATCAGTTGCCTGGTGGCGACTTCAACAGAGCACTCTATTCTCGGGCGGCTGGGAGGAACCTAACGGGACCCACTAAGATTGCAGTACGTGTGTGGAGGGATGCTAATGTTGCCATGGGTTGGAATGGGCGCCTGACACGAGCGACCCCCTTGTTTGCGTCGGACGGATTGGGATGCCTCTGGACAACGAAAGGCTTTGAGAACTGGGATATGATTGGCATCAGCAGAGTGGGTGACCTCTGGGTGAAAGGTGCGGTCAAATCCTTTGCGGTGCTTCAGAGTGAGTATGAGTTGAGTGAGAGGGAGTTCTTCAGGTACGTACAGGTTCGCCACGCTCTGCTGTCGGCCTTTGGGGCAGGTACCACGATCCCCGCAGCTTCCCCACTCGAGGACCGTATACTTGATGGTCATCTGCCCGATAGTACGATTTCCTTAATTTATAAGAAGTTAATTAATAATCGGGCAGACCTCCTTGTGCATCTTTGGAGGCCTGGACCGGAGACGGGTTGGAGTTGGACGACGAGGACTGGCAGTCTGCACTGTCCTCCCCGAAGGAGGTCGCCATTCCGGCCCGTCTCCGTCTTGTCCAGCTAAAAATTCTTCACCGTGTGTATGTGACGGGTCCTGGGTTGGTTGTGATGGGTTTTTCTTCGGATGGGCTGTGTAAGCGTGGCTGTGGATTGAGTGGCACCTTCCTTCATATCCTTTGGGAGTGTCGCGAGGTCGCGGCTTATTGGCGCCGTGTGCATGCGGTGATGGCGGATGTCACTGGGGTCGCTCTGTTGCCTGAGGCTCGTCGATGTTTGCTGAATGTTTGGGAGCCTAATGACTACAACGTTTCCCAGGCCCGGTGGGCGGCACTTGGGAACATGATTGCAAAGAGGGATATCGCGCAGCTGTGGGGTTCCCGACGGCCTCCCGCCGTGTCAGTGTGGAAGGAGAACATGGATTGGTGCATGTTCAGAGAGAAGACAGTATATCTGGTCCGGGGCAAGCCTGGGGCGTGGGGTAAAATTTGGGGTCAATAGAACGCCTACCGAGGTAACATTTGCACGCCCCCTTTTGAAGCTACTTCTGACATTCCTCTGTCCCCCTGATCCTGGGGTTCCCGGAATACTGTACTTGTTATGCGGATGGTTCTGACTTCCCCGCTGCCTCCCCACCCCCCCGGGTTGACTTTAGTGACCTCCTGATTCTTCATCTGGTATGATGGGGTCCCCCCGTCGGCGCTCGGCACCATTCCGATTGTTTCTCGCCTTGAGTTTTGTGTTTTTTTTTTTGTTTGTTTGTTTGTTTTTTTTGTTTTTTTTTTCAAAAATTAAAAATGTCTGTATCCTGTCTAACTTTTGAGTTGCCGAGAATAATTCTATATTCCCTCTGTGCCTTTGGAGATCAGTTGCTGCTCTGCGACGCTTTGTAATTGACTGGCACAAACTAGCGGCCGGCCCTGGTGGTTGTAGGCCCATGTCTGTAATTTTGACTCTCTGCACAATAAAGTTTTTCAAAAAAAAAAAAACAGTGGCTGCAGCACAGACACTTAGTTGACGCACGCATTGGGTACGCCGCTGGTGCGCTGTGCCAAAGGCAAACCCATCTGTGCCTGGACCACACCCAGTGTTAGTAACTGGTTCTCCCTCTACCCACTAGTACCCTGCCGTGCTTCTGTGCGATCTCAAACCCGGCTTATGCTCGTCCCACTGCTGCCACACCATACCACACAACAAGGAAGGAGTGTTCAAATGCCCCTTCTACTAGTTCTCATGCACTCTCCCACACCCACCACTCCCACATGAACAGCACCCCACTTGCTCACACTAACACTCACACTAATGGGTGGAACACGCTCACACAGACCAACCCCCACCCACATAACATGTCACACCCGCATACATTCTCATCAACACCCATTTTCTTACCAAGCACACAACAGAGATATTGAACCTACAGCACGTCCACGCTATGGGCCTGCTCTTCCTCAAAGAAACATGGCTAAACCCATTCTCTACCTAGGACATCGCTACAGCCATTCCTGCTGGCTATAAGATTCCCATGGAAGACCATCAGCACATGCCCAAAGGTAGACTCGCCATCATATTCAAAGATACCATAAGCTGCACCAATTACACGGATACCCTCTCCATGGAACACCTCACATTCAAGATACGCATCATAGACAAATTCTCCCTGGGCGGAACACTTGTATACCGACCATCAGGGATCTCGCACCAACTTAACTAGCGACATTGCAGACTTTGTTGCACCCCTCATCATCGTTAGCACCTGCATCCTCCTCAGTGACCTTAACTTTCACCCAGAAGACCGCACTGACCCAAACTCTATACCCTTCTGAAAAACCTCTTATATCTCTCCCTCACTCAGCCCATAACCAAACCCACCCACACTACCAGACACCTATTGGACCCGATTTTCTCCTCAAACAGCAACATGACAGTCGACAAGCCAGCAACAATGATATGGGTAGAATATGTCCCCGTCAGTTTCAGTTACCCATTCTGCAACACCACAGACCTACTACCACCAGATTCACCTCCAGCAGCTAGAACAGCATCACAGAAGAGGACTGGGCTTCTGCCGTCTCAGCTCACCAGCCGAGCACACCAGCAACTTGCCAAAAGCCATTAAGAGCCTCTACAGCTGGATAACTGCATTTGTTGACACCCTGGCTCCCTCAATTGCAACCCAAATGGAAGAACACAACCACAGACCATCTGGGACACAGAAGAACTCAGGCTGAATTAACGCCACTGCACGCAACTGTAGCACAAATGGAGAGCAAGTCAATTGTTTCACTGGCTCCTGATACACAAAAATGCTCATTTCAAACTCCTCACACACATTCAAGGCACTACACAACGTAGGCCCCACCTAGTTGAACAGTCACATCTCCTTTCACCAACCACTCAGACAGTTCTGGCTCCGCAGGACTCCTACTCGTACACATCCCATACATACACAGAAACAGATCAGAAGGATGGGCGTGCTCTTTTATGCTCCTAAAGCATGGAACGGCTTCCCACTCCACATCAGAGCCTCCTCCTCTCTTCTTGAATTCTGCAAAAAGCTTACGACCTGGCTTTTCAATTAACCAATCTACCATAGACAGGGCTAAACACACATACCTGCTTAGTGCCAGGATACCCTTGTGAGTGATAATGTGCTTTACAAATACATATAACATAACATCACTACTAGTTGATTCGCATTTCGAGCTGTTGCTGATGTTTGCTGATGTATAGTGAATATATGATTACCAAATTCAGAACTACCAGTAATTTAACAGGAGTTGTATGTTTTGGGGCCAGCACACTCTTCATGCTATGTTTGCACAATGAACTGTCACTGGCACCTACACCACTGCAGCCATAAACAATTGCATGTAGGTGCATACTTAGATACCAGATATTGGTGTGTATGAGTAGGTCTTCCGTAGACCATCACATTAAGAATATGTAAAACACCAAGTCAGTGCTATACATGAGACTCAACAGTGTAAAATGACTCAGTCAACATCTGGAGACAACTTGCTAAGGGTAGCTGTGGGTCTAAGAATAGTGACATTGTTGTCAGTCTACACTCCCTGCACTCTGGAAATGCTGTCCCACATCACCAACCATATGTTCTTCTAGTTAAACACCATCCACGTAAGATGTGAAAAGTTTTAGGGGCTTATTCTGATGTCATTTGGAAGGGCTCCGAATCGGATGCGGAATTGCGTAAACTGATCCGTAGCCCTTGTTCCCAACTGCATCGTTCACAGTTCCAAACGACCACGTACGATGCCTTGAAAGCCTTAGCACTGACCAAATTGGTTCCAAAAGGCATTCGGAGAGATAGAGCCTTCCAGAGCCAAATTGTACTGCTCTATGGACTAGGTTTTCCGAGCGAGCAAGTACAATGAACGATTCGGACAGCCTTCACGATTCGGTTTGCCCAGATCAAAAAAGCTGCCAAAATCGGTCTTTGAGGGCCCGTGGCAGGCCACCCTTAACCCGTAGCCCTCTGGATCAGGCTTGTGGGCGTACCCATGGGTCACCTCTTACCACCCATGCACAGTGTGGCAGGCACCATGGGGTGCCTGCCACAGGGTGCAAGATTATCTCCAACCACCCCTTTTGCCAATGTGAGCCTGTGTACCCGTTCGGTACACAGGCTCCCATTGAAGTCAATGGGAGTCTGACCGAATCGTATACGGATGCATTCAAATGCATCATACTTGTTCGGTTGGACTCCCAAGACCCAAGTCGCCCGGAAAGCATTCCAGACACGATTCGGTCCCAATGCTTTCCGAACAAGATCAGAATCGACCCCATACTGTCCGTGGAATGTAAAATTAGAACCGATATCTAATATTTTGGGGCAGTCTATGTAATTTTGCCACGAAAAGAACGCATATCTCATGAAACATTGATTTGTAACTTTTTCATCTTCTTTTAGGGATTGGTCTTTCTACCACCTGTCAATTCTGCAGTGCATTTTATTTTAATGAGTTTCTTATTTACTCCTTTCCATTTTTTAGCACTTCTAAACTTAATCCTGTTCTCCCTGGTTAGTTTTGCACTTGAAGGATTACTCCATTTCGTGTGCTTCGAAAAGGTGGCCCTGTGAATCTACATGCATTGTGGGGTTTTTGTGTGTTGATCCTACTTTAAAAGGCTTGTTTTGAGTGCTACCAAGACATACGTCTACGTTATTAGGACGGTGTCTAATAATAAAAATCAACATTTTATTATTATTATTAACAACAATAATAATGCCTAGTTTGGTAATATATTGTTGAAGAGGCGAACCAAGTATGGTTGGCCTATCTTATTTGCATAATTCATTGTGCCTCGTCCGGTGCTAGTCAGTAACTTGTATGTCTCTAATTAAACTTGAAGCAGAAGACATTGCCCTCTTTCTGAAGGCCGACCACTGGTCATTCGAGAAACATTTGATTTTATACAACAATTTACCAATTGTTACTGCTATAATGGTAACCATAGGCAACTGGAGATCAGGGTATTTAATACATAGACAGACGTCTGTCATACCACCATCTCTGAGACTTAAGTTGGATCGGCATCCAAAGCGATATTGGGTTGTTTGCAGTGGTTAATTTGTAAAAAAAAAAAAAAAAAAAAGTGCTGGGACTCTCGTCAGGAGGCAGCTTGAACCAGTCCATTTCTCCTCTTAGCGCCGCCTAAAATCGAACCAATTACTAACAATGAAAGTTGGGGGAGGATGTGGCCTAATGGCCAGAGCTGGCAACTTTGCTGCTGGCAAACCAGGTTCGAGTCTTGGCCTCTGATTCTGGGTAAATCACTTATTCTCCCTGTAAATTGATGTTTCCTTAACTTGTGCTCATGAAAAGCACCCATGTTTAAGAGCCGGTGTTGAGCATCAGAAACCACCAGCTCAAATTAAGCAGTGGGTGTTTGCCTTTTTGAAGACCCAGCAGCTGAAAGGTGAATATGTCGAACTGTTTATACTCTCTACCTCTTTCCACATTATGTCTTATGGCTCTTGTCAAGATGTGTTATTTTATTGCTCTTTTGTTTTTCTTTTGTTCATTTCTTTGGTATTTACCATTGAGCTTCTTCCAGGAGGTGGAAAGCAAGGTAACCAGTTTTATGTGAGCAACTAGACAACAATGACTCATCCGGCAAAGAATAGCAAGCATTGTCAAAGCCAATAGGTCTGACATTGCATGCCGGCCTTTTACCTTTGTCAATGCTTGTTTTATTTTGTCACGGTTTTTGCTAAACTTTATTGTTGGTGGAGAAGCTGGCCCTCACAAATATAAATAAAATATTGGCTAAAAGCAAAAATATGTTTTGTTCACAAAAAGCACGGATTGCCAGTGTTGTCTCTGGCAATGAATGAACTACTTTGTATGGATGTGCTCCTTGTGAAAGAGCAGAGTGCCCACACTCACAGTGAAGTTAATCAATGACTGATGTGGTCTGGCCCACAGTCCCATCTATATGCTGGGCAGAAGTAAAATGTGAATGACACAACAACAGACCAATAGATGAAGGGGACTGGCTGAAATCCCCTAAACGTTAGTATATTACACATATCATTTTAGTAAGGTAAAACGATGTTGGCTAAATCCAGACCTAAATAGGCTGGTCTCAGAGGCAAGTTTGGGATTTCTTGATTTAAACTTACATTACATGCCATCTTTTCTATTGCCATTTGTATGTTTACAGCTACAGAAGGCGCAAGGTGTTTTGACAAAGTGCCAATCAAACATATGATGACATTTTTATTCATTTCATACCTTCCATTTTCCGTCCTATCTCTCGCATCATTCAGCTCAGTTCGAAAACTATATTCGATTTTTGTAGCAAAAATCATACACGTATGCCTTTCAATAACTTTCTACAAACATCAAAACCAAAGTATATATATATATATATATAAAAAAAGATACATCATCAAAAGATATAAAATATGGGAGAATCAATAGCCCACAGACAGCCCTAAGTAAAGTTCTTAGTGCAAATGCCAATTATCAGTCAGAACACCAAATAAGATTAATATCTGTAGACAAAAGGGCTATAAACTTGCACTAAATATACAAGCCAGAAACCATGATACAGAAAAACACAGTTTAAATGTACTTATAGTGAAGGGAAGTGAATCTGGTGCAAATAATCAGTAAGTGCATGGTATCGCAGACAGATACATTGTCACATAAACAAGGAGGCAAATTGGATGGTTTATACCAAACCCACTTCGGAAATATTAGCTGAAGGAATATGCCTGTTAGACCTGGCACCATTGACGTGGGACTCACTTCCATTTTTTGCTGTTGCCTCATATGTTTTGCTGGTTTTAGATGCTTTGGGCACTGTGCCACTGCTAATCAATGCCACAGTGCAAGTGCTCCCTATTGTAAATTGATGTATGGATTAGTGACTCCATGACTGGCTTATTTGGTTTACTTGTCAGACCCTAGTACAGTGAACTGCGTGTGCCCAGGGCTTGTAAATCAAATGCTGCTGGTGGGCTTGCAGCACTGGATGTGCCACCCACTGAAGCAGCTTGTAAAGTGTGTCTCAGACCTGCCATTGCAGAGTCTGTGTGCAGTCTGTGACTTCCATGTTGACTGGACAAGGGCTCCCACTTGCCAGTCCCTAAACCTTTCCTTTTCTTCATATCAGACACCCCTAAGGTAGGCCCAAGGACAGGGTGCATTGAAAGTATAAGGTGGGACATGCCCTGGTGTGTGTGGCATGTCCTAATAGTGAATTAGAGCCATGTTCGTTTTTCACTACTGCAAGGCTACCTGTACCCCATAGGCCAGAATGGGCAGTTTGATTATAACATCCTATAATCCTAACTGACCCAGGGAACACGGTAGAAATTCGGGTTTAGTATGTCTGAATTCAGAATGATAAAATACATCCTTTAGTGAAGTTGATTTTAACATTCTGTGTTTGAAAATACCACTTTTAGAAAGTAGGTATTTTCTTGCCTAACTGTCCAAGCCTGACTCTGCTAGGTTGTGTATTCCATGTCTGGTTTGTGAGTGACAGGGACTGGGGGATTCCAGGAGACAGGGGGAGTCAGCACAGGGCTGAATAGACCCATCTGCATGTAGAGTGGTGGGAGGAGTTTCACCTGGGACTGAATAGGGCTGTGCCTGCCCTCCACAATGCTGGCTCCACCTCCTGTGGTGCGTCTGATGGCCCTGGCCCACACTATCAAAGGAAAGAAGGAGTCCTGTGAACAAGTGCTCCAATACTGACCAGAACTGGTTTGGACTAGGCCCAGTCCTCTCTGCCTTTAGAGATCAAAGAGAATATGAGTATAAATACTGGGGCCCAGACCCCAAGACTTTAGATCACTTCTGGGAAACAAGAAGAACCTTTGCTGAGGAGAGGAACCAGAGAGAGAGACTGTAGTAGGAGACTATCCCTATGCTATGTGCTGTTTGAGGATTGGCCTGCAGTGGTTACCTGATTGACAAAGAAAGGAGAAAGGACTTTGTGCTACTTTCATCAACTTGTAAGAAGATCTCCAAGGGCTTGAACCTGAGCTTGCCTCCTGCCTGAAGTCTCAGGGATACAAGACTTCACCAACCAGCTCCCCTGAGTTCCCTTGCTGGGAATCTGAAGTGCCTGCTGTTGAGCTGGGCCTTCTGAGAGACTGCGTGTCGCTGGGAGCTGGAAGCGCGTCTCAAGACGAAGAAGCGTGTCGCCGCTACAGCAGTTGTCGTCGCATCGCAGAGAAAGCGTGCCGCCGTTGCCGCTGTCGCCATCGCATCGCCGAAGCGCATCGCATAACCGGAGAAGAGTGTCACCGTCGCAGCAGACGCCGTCGCATCACCAGAGAAGCATGACGCTGCCGCTACAGTTGTCGTCGCATCGCTGAGGAAGCGTGCCGCCGCTGCCGCTGTTGCCATTGCATCGCCGAAGCGCCCCGCATCACTGGAAAAGAGTGTCGCCGTCGCAGCAGATGCTGTCGCATGACCAGAGAAGCGAGTCGCAGGGCCTGTCATGGCTCAAGAAGATTCACCGAGTCACCGCACGGCCGTCGGGCGTGCACGCATCACCCCTTCGTTGTCGCAACATCAAGAAGACGCCATTTTTGTTCATTGCACCGGGTCGTCATCGCATCGCGACGTTGCTAGGTGCATCGCCACAGAAGCGCAGTAAGAAACCAACGCATCACCTCCCCCAAAGCAAGGAACCGCCGCATCACCGTTCTTTTGTGTAAGGAACCGACGCATCACCTTCCGTGCAACTCTTTTATTTGTATAGCGTTACGCATCCAAAGGTACATTGAACGTAAAATGTTGCATTTACCATCTAAAGAGAACTAAGCTATTTCTACCATTCTAAAGTACAGGATTGTGGATTTTTATTGTTTGTGGTCTTGTGTTAAGTCTATATAAAGATACTTCTTTTTATAATACAACCTGTGTGGTGTCCATCTGTAGTGTTGTCACTGTATTACTGTATGTGTTCACAAATGCTTTACACACTGCCTCTGAGATAAGCCTTTCTGCTCGTGCCAAGCTACCAAGGGGGTGAGCAGGGGTTATTTTAGTAGTGTACCATCTTACCCTGACTAGAAGCAAGGGCCCCTATTTGGTCAAAGGTACCTAACTCAACTAGAGACCCCCAAATCTAACATTGGTGGGCAGCGGTGAGGATTCTGGACTTGCATTTGTGACTCATTTACAGTGATTGGTGGACACTACTAGTGAGTGCAGACCAAACGCAACCACATACATTTTGGTAGATTTTTTTCCCTGGGATTTCCTATTTTTGCCAAGAACTGCCAAGTTTAATCACCATGAGTAAAGCAGCATCCATCACATCTGTGGATTACGATTTTGAAGATGAGAAACTAGAAAGCTACAATGTGAAACAGCTAAAGCACTTCTGCAGGAGATTTAAAGTTGCTATGACAGGTCTCTCCAAGAAGGATGAGTTCCAAAAGGCGCTGAGGGCCTGGGTGGAAGCTAGGAGCACCCCTGAGCATGTGGAGGGGGCTGAAGATGCAGATAAGCAGCTGGAAGGACCATTGGGTCCAGGGAGGAGGAGAGTACATTCCCCGACAGGTAGCAGTGTTTCTGCCAAGGGCCTGTCCACAGAGGAGCTGGAAGACAGGGAGATGAGTAGGATGCATGAGATGGAGCTGACCAAGCTCAAGTTCAATGGGCAGTTAGAGAATAAGAAATTGGCCCTAGAGGAAAAGAGGATGCAAATGGAGCATGAGAGAAGTTTGAGGGAGTTGGAGTTGAAAGCGAGGAGCTTAGAGATTACTCCCTCTGGTGGCAACACACTGTCCGTGCCTGTAGAAGCCAGTGTGTATATCCCTAAGGATGTGGTGAAAGAGTTTTATAAAAATGATGACATTGGGCAATGGTTCAAGGCCTATGAGGAAGCCATGTCCTCCCACTGGGTCCCTGAGATGGACTGGGGAGCGGGGTTGTGGGGGCGGTTCCTTAGTGAGGGGCAGGATACCTTGTTAGACTTGCCCTCTGAAGACCACAATTCTTATAGCCACATGAAAGATGCATTGATGTCCAGGTATGGGTTGACCACTGAAGTGTATAGGCAGAGGTTCAGGAGTTGCAAAATGTTAGAGGGCAGTACCTGGGTAGAATATGTCACTTTTTCTACAGAGCATTGGATGGTTGGGTGAAGGGTAGCAAAGTGAATGATTTTGAGGCACACTGATGTAATTGCATGGGAGCACTTGTCAAGTAATTGTTTTCCAGAGCTACACCAGCACCTGATTGATAGTAGGTTGACTAACCCTAGGAAGCTTGATGAGGAGGCGGACCGCTGTGTGAGCACCCGGGTCCACAAGGGTCACGTGGGAGACTCCGCCAAGGGTGGGCAGGGTCCCCAGCAGAAGAGTGGGGAGACATGGGTAAACAGAGGGAGTTCCAGAAAGGGCCCCAAAGTAATTCCCAAGTGAACCGAGGGAAAGGTTCTCAGCCTCCCCCTGAAAAGAAGCAAGGGGCCCGACAGGTAAACCTGTTCAAAGAGGGCCCCTGACCTGTTTTAAGTGTGGCCTAGTTGGGCATGGTTCATGGGATCCTACATGTCCCCGGTTTGGGAAGACAGCACCCACTTTTGCAGCGCCCCGGCAGTTGGCTAGTGTAGCACTGGGGGAGGAGATGGGTGCCCAAGGTGGGTGGGGTCCCGCAGAGATGTCCCTCATCTCTTTAGGAGACTGTAAGGTGGTCCCCAGGACCCAGCTGCCTGATAACACTAAGAAGTACTGGCAGTGGGTGACCATCAATGGCCAAAGGGTGGAGGCTCTGAGAGACACCGGAGCCAGTGTGACAGCTGTCAGTTGTCGGCTGGTGTCTGAGGAGCAGGTTATCCCCAATGCATTTTACCCAGTTGTTGCTGCTGACAACACAGAGAGCCACTACAAGGTAGCTCAGGTTCCCTGTCAGTGGGGGAGGTCTCCAGGACTCTTCAAGTAGCTGTGAGGCCAGCCATGCCTGTTGATTGCCTGTTGGGTAACGATTTAAAGAGCTTCCCTTGGGCTAAGGTGGAGCGAAGTGCTCATTTAGAGATGTTGGGTCTGCCTGAGTGGGCATGCGTGACCACTCGGTCTATGGCAGCCAGTCAGGGTGTTCAAGAGAACCTGGAGCCTGAAATAGTTGCCCAGGTACCTGCCTTGAAGAGAAGAGGCCGAGGGCATGGGAAACACGCCCCCACAGTTCCCACGGTCCAGGAGGAGGCAGACCATGAGGGGGATGCCTTGGAGCCTACAGGGGAACAGGTAGCTGAACTGGGGGACCTGCCTGAGCTGACCCATTGGCAGCAGGAAGGAGGACCCTTCAGGGAAGAGTTCTGTGAGGAGCAGAACAAGTGCCCTTCTCTTCTGGGTTTGTGGTAACAGGCGGCAAACCAGGCAGCAGGTGATCAGTCCGGGTCACATTGGATCTACTGGGAGTATGGTCTCCTGTATAGTGAGCCTAAGGATGCTAGGCCTGGGTCAGCCCGTGTGCTGGTGGTACCCCAGCGCTTCAGAGCCTTCCTACTGGGGCTGGCTCATGATGTGCCGTTAGCAGGAGATTTGGGGCAGGACAAGACCTTTGAAAGGCTTGTCACCCACTTTTATTGGCCCTAAATGTGCTAGAGTTCAGATACTCATTGCAGGACCTGTCAGACTTGCCAGGAAAGTGGAAAGAGTGGGAGGAAGCAAAAGGCTCCTCTCCAGCCATTCCGTGTGGTCAGTACCCCCTTTGAACGGGTGGGTATTGACATTGTGGGGCCACTGGACCCCAAGAAAGCCATGGGCAACAGGTTCATCCTGGTCAGGGTGGAGCATGCCACCCGGTACCCGGAAGTCATCCCGCTCAGGACAGTGACGGCCCCCGTGGTGGGACGTGCACTGATGGGGATTTTCTCCCGTGTGGGATTCCCCAGAGAAGTGGTGTCTGACCGAGATACAAACTTCATTTCCAAGTATATGAAGTCCCCGTGGCAGGAGTGCAGTGCAACATACAAGTTTACCACTCCTTACCACCCCCAAGGTAATGGGCTGGTTGAAAGGTTCAACCGGACCCTCAAAGGCATGATTATGGGTCTTGAGGAGCCCAGAAGGCATAAGTGGGACGTCCTCTTACCATGCCCTCTCTTTGCTTACCGTGAGGTGCCACAGAAGTCCCTAGGATTCAGCCCCTTTGAACTTCTGTATGGCCACCCAGTGAGAGGACCTCTGAGGCTGGTCAAGGAAGGCTAGGAGCAATCTCCCAGCAAACCTCCCCAGGATGTATATAGTTACATGCTGGCCTTCAGGAACCTGACTAGGCGATTCAGACAACTCGCTGAGGTGAATCTGGAAGCCAGCCAGGCGGAGATGAAGTAGTGGTACAACCAGAATGCCACTCTGGTTGAGCTTCAGCCTGGTCAGAAAGTGTGGGTCATGGCCCCAGTGGAGCCCTGTGCGCTCCAGGATAAGTGGACCGTACCCTTTGAGGTGATGGAGCGCAAGAGTCCTATCACCTACTTGGTGGACTTGCGGTCACCCAGGAACCTCTTGCGGGTCCTGCATGTCAACCACCTGAAGCCCCACTCAGAGGGGTCCGAAGTGGGCATGCTCTGAGCGACAGATGCTGGAATGGAAGAAGAGACTGAGCCTCTTCTTGACCTCCTGTCTGCGACAGAGCAAGATGGGTCAAAGGATGGTGTAAACCTCTCTTCCACCCTGACCCCGGAGCAACAGAATGACTGTCACCAGTTGCTGGGACAGTTTTCTGATCTGTTCTCCCTGATTCCCAGTGTCACTGATTGGTGCATCCATGATGTGGACACTGGAGACAGCCCTCCTGTTAAGCACAAAACTTACAGGGTAACTGACACGGTGAGAGCTTGCCTCAAGGAGGAGGTCTTCAAGATGCTTGCATTAGGGGTGATTGAGTCCTCTAACAGTCTTTGGGCCAGCCCAGTGGTCTTGGTCCCAAAGGCTGCCGCACCGGGTGTCTCACCAGAACTGCGGTTCTGTGTGGACTACCAAGGACTCAATTCAGTCACGAGGACTGACGTGCACCCCATCCCCAGAGCTGATGAGCCTATCTATTGGTTAGGGGCCTCACGGTACCTCAGCACGTTTGACTTAATGTCTGGGTACTGGCAAATCGCCTTGACTGATGGGGCAAGAGAGTGGTCAGCATTCTCCAGACCAGATGGGCACTACCAGTTCCGGGTTCTGCCCTTTGGGATGAAGAATGCCCCTGTCACCTTTCAGAGGTTGGTCAACCAGGTGTTGGCTGGACTGGAAGAGTTCAGTGCCGCCTACCTGGATGACATTGCAGTGTTCAGTGCCAGTTGGGAAAGAACGTCTGCGCCACCTCTGGGAATTGTTGATGGCGCTGCGGAGAGCAGGCCTCGCGATCAAGGTGAGTAAGTGCCAGATCGGGCAGGGTTCAGTGGTGTACTTGGGACACCAAGTTGGGAGCGGCCAGGTGGCACCCCTACAGCCCAGACAGAGGTGAGAGCCTTTTTAGGACTCACTGGGTATTACAGGAGGTTTGTCAAGGGGTATGGCAGCATCGTTGCCCCCTTGACAGAGCTGACTTCCAGGAATCAGCCCAAGAGAGTGATTTGGATGGACACCTGTCAGAAAGCTTTTGATGCCCTAAAGACTGTCATGTGCATGGCACCCGTGCTCCTGGCACCCAACTTCTCAAAAGAGTTTGTCATTCAAACAGACGCTTCAGAGCTTGGTGTGGGGGCTGTTTAGTCACAGATGAATGCATCACCTCCCCCGAAGTAAGGAAGCAACGCATCACTTTTCTTGCGTGTAAGGAACCAACGCATCACCTTCCCTGCAACTCTTTTGTTTGTATAGCGTTACGCATCCAAAGGTACATTGAACGTAAAATGTCGCATTTACCATCTAAAGAGAACTAAGCTATTTCTACCATTCTAAAGTACAGTTTTGTGGATTTTTATCGTTTGTGGTCTTGTGTTAAGTCTATATAAAGATACTTATTTTTATAATACAATCTGTGTGGTGTCCATCTGTAGTGTTGTCACTGTATTACTGTATGTGTTCACAAATGCTTTACACACTGCCTCTGAGATAAGTCTGTCTGCTCGTGCCAAGCTACCAAGGGGGTGAGCAGGGGTTATTTTAGGAGTGTACCCCCTTACCCTGACTAGACACAAGGGCCCCTATTTGGTCAAAGGTACCTACCTCTGCCAACTAGAGACCCCCAAATCTAACAATGCCCAATCCAAAATAGTTAAAAAGACGATGATGATGATTGGGCATTTCCAGAAGGAGGTAGGGCTCAATCCCACTAACAGATTTTACCATTATGTATTTACGCATCGACTGCTTGGTTAAAGCAGAAGCCTCCTGTTCAGCTATTACCCTAAGGGAGAAAGCCTGCTTAACCCAAGCAAGATTTATTCTTCTGTTTCCCTTGTGATCAAAGAATAAACCTGGTCTGCCTAAATCTTTAAAGGTGGATTGTATACATTGGAACCATAACCATAAGATGAATTGTCCAGGGTCAAGCAGTCCTGTAGAATTGACCTGTTTAATTTTAGCTCATTCTTGTACCAAACTGAGCACCTGAGTAAAAGTGGACGAAGACGAATAAAATCTGTAATAAAATTCATGCCCAATTCTTCATGTATAATTTCAGCTGAGATGCCCTGTCCCACAGCCAAAAGGCCCTTTATAAATCTGTTGTCTGTCACCTAAATTTGATCGATAGGTGTGTATCCCAGATCTCACACTCAAAAGTTGCCATAGGAATGCATTTGGCCTTGTATACATCTGTCAATCATTTTAGATGCCTAGGTAGGAAAATATTTCCATCCTACTTAAGATATGTCCCTGGGCTAAAAAAATGGATGTTTTGTGTTGGTAGGGCCAACCACCAAAAAGTGTGATTTGTTAAAATAAATGGACAAATTCAAACGGTCCATAAGAGCAATAAATATATCTAAAAGACACTGGAGGCTTCTGGCTGTGCGAGCAATTAAAACCGCATCATCAGCATATAAAAGCACAGGGATTGGTCTACCACCTACTCTGGGAAAATCTAGACCACAGTTAGATGACACTCCAACGAACAATGTACATAATAAATAAAAATGAGACGAGGATACAGCTCTGTCGAACACCTCTTTTTAAATTAAGGAGCTGGAACATTCCCTGTAAGTTGAAATCTTTAACAGCACCTATCAGATCATTATGGAATTGTCTTAGAAAGTGCCAAGAGCCGATTCAACCCCCATGGACGCCAGCTCAGTCCAGTGCTTATCTCTATTGACTTCATCAAAGGCTGAGCTGAGATCCATAAAGGCCAAATGTACCAAACCCCTGCGAGCCTTTGTATATTTGAATATCAAAAGATATACTTTTAAATTCTGCTCCACCCTTCCCCTTCCAGGTCTAAACTCATATTGTAGGTCAGACAGAATATTATTGTCATTGGCCCAGCTAGTCAACCTCTCCAGGATGTTTCTCCCTATGATTTTAACTTCTATATCTACCAAAGAGATTGGCCTATAGCAAGCAGGTCTGTCTCCTTTTTTGTACACTGGCACTTTAGCAGACTGGAACAAGGCTTAGCGGTTAGCCACATTTATGTGAAGAGTAATAACAGGTGCCCCAAGGTCCACTAGAGACTTCAATAACTACTGCACTCACCAGGTTGTAGGTATATGGGTGGCTTTGGTGCTCTTGACAACTGTATGACTACAGGGCCAAACCTCCTTCCGCACCCAGTGGGGCTTGATAATTACACATGTATGGGTACTACTCATTAAGTGTTCGAGTATCTGGCTCTGAACAGGCGAGTGGACACTCACCTCGCATGTCAAGCTATGTGCATGCCACAAGTGATTAGACATCCACAGATTAACACCGGGTCAGTGATAGTTTTTTCGGTCCCGACGAATGCCCTGTATCATATTTGGCTGTCAGAGTAGGGCAGAAACATGTTGACAAACTGAGGGTCACAGGACCATACTATTCCTTGAGTGCCCCTCCTTATAATTACTATTATTATTTTTATTGTGTCCGTCCAGCCCACTAATAAAGAGATAATTGGATGTGGAAGAGTCATTTTTATGTCCCTGCTCTAGACGGCGCGCATGCGCTGTCTCAAACCGCGACATGCTGTATCTGACTGTTGAGTTTCATCACACCCCTTGCACTCCCTCCCCTTTCATTGGTGTTTTTGTGGGTCTTTTAAACTTCGTGTCTTTTGGGTGGTGAAACTGCGCTATTTGTTCCGCTTTTGTTGAGCAAGCTCCAGAACAGTCCAGGGCGACTGGCCCTTTCACATGTGTTTTTCTCCTGGTTGCATTTATGTTGTTTTCACCGGACTCCTTTGTTAGTTTGGCTTGCCAGGGTATTTTGGAAGATGTGTTTTAGGGATGGTGATTGAACTGCAAGCATATGCAGGCTTTACAAAAAATGCAGGCTTTGAAGCCAAGACCATCTAGAAGTGTCCAGCTGATGGGGGTAAGCGAATATCTGAATGGTACGCATAGGTATGCAGATGATTATTAATATCCTTCTGCAAAGAGTTTTAAAGACAGATATCCCTCTGAAACTTACAAATGCTCACCCTACTTCCCACCTCCGTTCGGAATGGAGTTTTGAGATGAAACAAAACCATCTGTGATCTTTAGATGCGGTTATTTTCAGATAATAAATTTTAGTTTATTTTTCGTGCAAAGGGTTATTTAAATTATTTGTGTCTATGTTAGCCTGTTATTCGGGATACAAAAAGCGCCTTGGTTATATAAGTTCTCAGTTTACGCTCTCACTTCCGGAGACTTTGTTGTTCTTTCTGAACGGGAAGGCAGGAGCTTCCAACAGTGCAGCAAAATCTCTTCTCTTCGCAGGTGCCTGCTGCACCTACAGGGAAAGGGTAAAATATTACCCGGCTAACATGGCACTGAGCCTGCTACTCAGAATATTTTCCACTATTTATCAAGGATGGGTTTGGAGCCGTCATGGATCTGTGCTATAAATAATTTGTGCATTTAACCAATCTTAATTAGGGCTCCCGGTTTTATGGTATTTATTTTTTTGCCATTTCCGTCTGTATCTATCCATATTTATTTTTTGCAAATTTTATCTGTATTTATCCATATTTATTTTGGGTTTTGCAGAAAAATTAAGCTGAAATTAGTATATTTCCACGTTTATTTAACCAATAAATATGCACTCATGCTTGAATGTCTGCAAGGTTTCAGTGCTGTGAACACCCGCAGAAGGTATATCGGAGCACATATATGCAAATATGCAAATTTCAGTATCAACCATGTGCATATCTACTGCTGTTAAAAACTCTTTACTAAAATTCCTTTCTTTTTTAACCCCCTTACCTATCAATCCAAACATCTATTGGCCTGGCAGTCATGGCAGACAGTATTTAGAATTACTCAAAAAGCAACCCAATTTAAATTTGTAGCCACATTTAAAAATAAATACAGACAAGAAAATGAATGTTTTCTGTCTGTATTTATCTGTAAAAATCAGTAAAAACGGAAAACAGAGAGCCCGAATCATAATTTTGTGTGAGATGCAGAAAAACCGCAGAGGATTCAAGTGCATCCTAATGCTTTAACCCCTGTGTGCCACCCATTTTAGAATGTGATTTTCAGAATCACACAAGAAGAGAAAAGTGGTATAGGGTCTAAGGGCCTGATTCTGAAAGCTGTTGCGGACCTTAGCTGATCTTTGGCACACACAAATCTCATTCGACTTACACCACATGACTTGACTTGTGCATACCTGCAAACTCCCAAATTTTGAAGCCAAAATGGCTTTATTTTACTTGTCTCCCGTTTCAATTTGCCTCTAATCCTTTGTATGACAGTTAGGAAAATGCACTCCCCGATTGCTTTTTCAAAACCTCCCACTTTCCAATTGTAAAATCGTGGCATGTACGTGTTGTGCATTGTGTCAACGACGAATTGAACACGCTTACTCCGACTTGAACTGATAAAAAGCACTGGCAAAGCCAATAGGTCTTGGTAATCCGAGAGATACAGGCGTTGGCAATGTTAATGCATTTGTGTATATCAATAAAAACAGCCCCTGAGCCATACACAAATGCATGTAAATTGCCCACACCTGTAGCTCTCAGGTTGCCGAGACCTTTTGGCTTTACCAATGCTTGTTAGATTTACCCCTGGTCCCCAGAAAATATATCCAAAGATCTCCCTGGAATACGTTTGAGACCATCCTGGTCTTTAAGAGCCAGGATGAACCCGATGATGAAGCATATCACTATTAGAGTGAGTGAGGGTTTTATATAAAAAGGAGAAAAACTCCCTCGTAGCTTGAGTCTTCCCAGACACGAATGATCTTACATGTGCACTGTGTTTTTGTGTAGGCAGACGTATACTTTATTTGTTTTCTAACTCTGGACATGTTCCCAGGTCTCTTGTCCATTAGAAAAAGATCACTATCTGTTACTAAGGTTGGACAAAATAAACATTTTGCCAGGCCCAACCCTTTCTTTTTAATACATAAAAGTCACCCCCTAGAGTGGGCCCTGGACAGCCCAGAGGGTAGGGTGCAGTGTATTTAAAAAGTTGCACAAAACCAAAAGAGGGAGTAAAGAGGTAAAAAAATACAAGAGATGGATTCGTCCTCCTCAAAAAGTCTTAAAGTAAACAAAAGTAATCCATCCTTCATGGAGTGAAAAGTAGTGAAATGAAGGTATTCTTTCAGAGTATGAGTTGTGTGTCTCTCCTATTGTTCGGGGAAGCACACAGCTTATTAAAATAACCCTCACCCACCAAAAGGACCCTTGGTGGCATGCTTCATCATTGGGTTGTTCACGCTACACTGCGGGACGGGCGTTCTACGACCTAAGAAGACGCGGGAGCACTGGTTAGTGAACACTATGTGTGATGCAAAGCGGGAGTGAAAGGGTCAGATGTGCAATAGTGAAATAGCTAAAAAAGACCTGCCTATGTGGAAAAATGAATTTTAATGTTCCTTCTAGCTGGTATTGCTAAAAGTGGGGAAAACAGAGGTTCTTATGCTATAATGAACTCACACCTCCTTCGTCGACATGTTTCGAAGCCATCCCCCTGGCTTCTCCTCACGACCTTAACAGATCCCTATACCACTCTAATTATGAAGCAAAAAAAGGGTGATCTGCTACTCAATCTAGCGGAATGTAGTTCATATAAAATGACATGCACTGGATACTATACCCTATTAGGTATGCTTCTTTGAAACTGGTCTGGAAGAGAAAAATGTCGTTAGATTATACTGCATGGGTAACGTCTTCTGAACACAACACCACTATAGTGGCACTCTGTAAGAGAAGTTATATATTTTATCGAGAGAAGTGATATATTTTTCTCTACATGTGCTTCATCCTTACTGTATGTGGGTGCTGTGCCGCCCATGGGAAACAAACGACAGTACTTGACATTACGACATATAACATAAAGCACACTCTCTATTTAAAATCAAGAACGTCCATAGATCAGATTGTTCAGAAAAGGCCATGGCCATATGAGTATGGCTTGATGTATCATACTGCCTTTATGAGTGACAAATAATACAAATGCCCGTACATTGTTAATACCTTACGAATGCCCCATGAGCCTGTACACAGGAGGGGAGGAGCACCCATAGTCACACACACTGTTGAGAAATGGTTAAAGAAACAAGCATTGGCATAGCCAATAGGTCTCACCTTTGGGACCTTATAAGCTTTTAGCCATGCAGCACACTATCCTGGGTGCTGTACCTCCAGGGTTTGAATAGCTATACAATTACTATACACTGGGTCATGTAGGAATACAAATAGAGCCAGCAAATAGAAAGCCCAAAAATGTGATTGATGTTACAGGCCTACCCTTGGGCTATTTTCTCCATTATAGTGAGAATGCCTTCACTCATTACCTGTAGCAATTCTGCAGCCAGGGTGTTTTCCCGCACAATTATAGATTTGCTGTATTTGCCACATAAACCATCATCTGCAGATTTTGTCAAGAAATGTTTTGTTTCTAGTGCAAACGTAGTATTTCCGCACAGTGGAAGGCCCTTCACAAAGGTGTACTGGTCACCTTTCCGTAGCTTGTTAATGTACTTGGGTGTTAAACTGGTACTAATTAGGTGAAAGCTCTACTCTAATGTTAACATGTGCAAAAATAATAAAATAACTAAGTACTACTGACAAAATCTGAAGCATGGTTTGCTTTTCTTGCTGCATAATGCAGTCAACCCTCCCGCATAATGTGGTCATCTATTGCTGCATAATTCCAAGGCTCCTGCCTGTGGCCTAGGATTTCCCATTGGAACTTACAACTGAACAATAAAAGAGTGAGGGAGAACCATACTTCCCTGAAATCACGCTTGCTTTTTTACACCATCTAGCTTTATTTGTAACAGGGCAGAGAACAGAAGGCCTTGTCACAGTGCACGAATGGTAAAACAATGGTAGTTATATTACAATACCAAGGAAATAAAGGTTCCACTACACTCTACTAGAAACGATATTGCGTTTAAATTGTGCGCAAATTTGCTGCTGGGATGTCATCAATGGCATCCAAACGTCTTCAGAAATGAAACTGAAAACGAAGAAAGAAAAATAATAGAAAAGTCTGAACAAGTCGAGGTGCTTGAGAAAACATTAGCGCTTGGCCGCTGCACCTCAGGAGCTTCGGTGTTCAGAACCTCAAAAACATTCAAGGATCAAAAGAAAGTAATAGGAACGACTGTTGTTCCTAGATAAAAGCTTTCTGTAGACAATTGTAGAAAAAAATAATTTATCAATAGCATGATGTGTGGCAGCTTAACTCGGCAGACGACCAACCCATGCAGACACTGAGCCTGCCGGGATAGTAAAATGGTTGTGAATTCCTCTGCACATACACACCGAGAGTATTTTTGTTAAAAGAGTAAAATAAGTGGAAGGTTGGTTTATTTATCTTTCCCTGCAAAATGGTACAACGCACTTCAAAATAATAAAAGGATCAAAAATAATCCAAAATTATCCCCAGTTCGAAAGATCGATGAAGCACATAATTTCTGTGACCTGTGCCTCTCCCGCGCTCACAAGTGTTGGTTAATAAATGGGGAGCCCAGGGGCCTGGCCACGTCACTTGGACCCTGAATCTAAAATGCTTGCCTGCAAGACAGTAAAGACCAGAGAACATAACGGGATCGGGGATGGGTCTTGCTAACTTTATTATACATCCATATGTGCAGGAGAACAGGAAAATGATTGCTCAGGGAATGATTTTGCATCTGTGGTAGATTGTTGCTCGGTTTTTAAGGTCATGACGTCCCTTACCTGATGAAGTGTGCTAATGCCATAAATGTTGGTGTTGTTTATTAGGTCGCTCTCACTTTTGCCCTGCAGCATGGCTTCGGCATCTTCCAGGTAGCCAGCTGCGCAAGCTGGCAGGAATTTGGCAGCCCCATTGAATCGAACGGTCCGGGATTTAATATGGAGAACGGGAGGGGTGTGGGAACAAATTAACACAGACAAATGGAGGGGGCGGGAAAAAAGTTAACACGAACAACAGTAGGGGGGTGGGAACAAAGTCAACACGGACAATGGGAGTGGGGGACAAAGTTAACATGGACAATGGGAAGGGGGGACAAAGTTAACACGGACAACGGGAGGGGGAGGGAAAAAAGTTAACACGGACAACGGGAGGGGGGGAAGTTAACACGGACAATGGGGGGGGCGGGAAAACAGTTAACAAGGACAACGGGAGGGGGGCAGGAAAAAAGTTAACACGGACAACGAAGAAAGTTAATACTGACAACGGGTGTGGGACTAAAGGCAGCACAATCTACGGCGGGAGGGGGGCGGCAACAATGTCAACACAGATGGCCTCCATGATAGCAGCAGTGCTCGGAACAGGAAAGCAGAGGCAAAAGAAAACAAGCATTTGCAATGCAATAGGACTCTCATTTACGCGCGACCTATTGCATTGGAAACGGGAGTGCGGGCGGGCGAGAAGGCACAAACGGGAGTGTGTGGGGTGCAGGGGTCGAGAAGTCACAGACTGTGGTGGGGCATGGGAAGAAAATAGTTTTCGAAGTAAAGGGGCCAGTAGCCATGGAAGGATACAAATGATAACATGGCCGTCATGAGGAGGGACTAACAAGCCTAAAACTAATCGGAAGGCATCATTTAGGACCTAAGCCAATGAAAAAGATGGGCGGAGAGTGGGCGGAGCTTCCACGGAGCTTTCCACTCCATACTGAATACTGCGTGCCTCGCAAAGCAAGCAGCTCATGCGCGCTCCCGCTATAGGCTCGACCTAAACATGGGATAAGAAACCATGTCCAAATTAATTAGGAGAAAGTCAGATCACTGCTCGTTGCCTAGGTGGGTCTATCGGCTATGCCGTACTCACGTCATCAAGGTCACTCTCTCTCCCTAGGCACTGCCTCGCCGTGGCTCTGCTGAACGGGGAGTCGGCGTCTGGAGGCTGCTTAAGAGTGGAGTGAGTTCCGTGTTTTCGCGTGAAAAAGGGTTGTGCCCTTAATTGAAGCTAAAACGTGAACAACCCAAAATGGCTGCCGCGAGCGGGACCTTGAGTTCATTGGAAGTAGTTCACTTCCTGTTCCCATATTGTCCAATTCATACCACGGAGAAATGTTTTACCAGTGCATCAAATGTATGCAACAGGATCAAACCCATATAACCTGCTCAAAAAAATGATTGTCACCATGAACATCTTAAAAATACGTATTTCCTAATGCAATATGTGGTTTGTACTCATTAATATGGTATAAGTCTGCACAATAGGTTGTTACGCTGTTACTCCAAGCACATTGTCTAAGTCAAAAAATATGAAAAAGGTTCCTTTCACAGCCACTCTGAATGAGCCCTAAACCTATTGGTTAGATGCCACGGAGCAAGAAGGTGGCTCTAATGTGCTCAAAGTGCTTAGTGTTGCTTCCCGTGCTGATGCATAACACAGTGCCCTTGCCCTTTGTTGGCCCGATGAATACACCGACGTATGTCTCTTGAAAATGCTGCTCATATTTAAATATGATGAATACAGCCGCCCTGAACGCAGAGAAAGGGCCAATTCTAATGAGTAAGATGACGAAAAACAAGAGGTTGTGCTCAAAACCCCAATGTACCGCTGATGTACCTTTAATGATTTAAGTTAAGGGTGCGTATAGGTCATTCCTCATTAGTAAAATAGGTGGTGTGTGCAACAGGGTGTTATATCACATTAATAGGTAACGTGGGTGGGGAGTGATCTTATTTCAGTTGTCCCCATGGTATATCATCATTTAGACCTGTCCTGTGTGTGCCCAGACGGAACACCCAGCGCTGTTCCTTTTCGAAAAGGCCAGCTTCGTTGTTCCCTTGTTTAATGACGGTCCACTTCAGGTCCTCTGTCGTATGATTCAGTACTAGGTAATGAGAGGCCATTTTTTTCGTGGTGGCTTTTCTGCATCCTACATTGCTTCTGTGTTCTACTATGCACGTCCTCACTTGTCGCGTAGTCATCCCAATGTACTCCATTGCACACGGACACGTGATCATGTACACGTTTTTACTGTTACAATTGGTGAAGCAGCGTTGTTCCCACCCTGAACCATTGCCAAACTTGATGTCTTTGCTTTTCTTAGTTAGATGGCATATGCTGCAATTCGCTCAAGGTTAATGCCCCTTGACGAGAGATAGCAAAGTATTTGTCACTTCCGACAATGCAGTATTGCGTGGTCTTGTGTGGACAACCATGTCGCATAGGCTTTTGCCTCTCTTGTGGTAAAACATTGGTTTAGGAAGGTCCAAAGTCCCACAGTTGAGTAGCCGCCACTGTTTGTTTACAATTTTCGTGACTTGGTCCTGGTCGTGAGGGCTTTGTAGGCATGGGTCAGATGCTTGAAATGGCATCTCTTCTGGACGGGGAGCCATTGGAGGTCTTTCAGGTGCTGGGTGATGTGTGTACTCATGGGCAGGTTGAGGATCAGTCTGGCTGCTGCGTTCAGGATTGTCTGAAGTCTTTGCATGAGTTTGGTGGTGGTACCTGCATAGAGTGCATTGCCGTAGTCCAATCGGCAGCCTGCATGAAGCACCGCCTGCACTTCAACCAGCCAACCAGGAATCTCCGCTCCGCACACCTCGCCCTCGCACAGACACCACATATGCACTGCTGCCGCTCTGGAGGATGCCCTTTCTCCTCCCTTGCCACCAAAGCCAGAAAAACCCTCCCCCTTCACCTCTGCACTGCATCATCGCTGACCCACTTCAGGAAAGGACTCAAAACCTGGCTCTTTGACTGATGCATGCCAGCGCGTGGATACCCTCTGGAGCGATTAGTCACACTATACAAGTACTACTTGAATGATTGATTGAGTGACTTAGCTGTTCACCCTATATCATAGTATTTAGATGGGAACTGGGGCTGTGGGTTCTGCACCAGGATGCCTTTTTTAGGTAATCGAGCGCTCTACAAATGTTATAATGATATAATAATGTCCATGTCATACCTCCTCAGTTTTCAATTTGGAAATTCTCAAGGAAAGCCCTTGATTTTTTCTTTAAATTTGTTTATTGTGTATTTTTCATTATACAATTTATTAGCACAATCAACAATGCTTCTCAATGTTACAGCAACGGAATCTGCATCACAGTTTTTCGAAGGAGAATACAATGCATTGTCTTTGGAGATAGGGCATGTGACTCAATAAGATTCTATGGAGACAGGAGTTTAGGTATGCATGTCCAGTCTTCAGGAAAATTACGACGGTGCATCTATGGGACACAATTCAGTTGCTGGAGTGCCATAAATCACAAGAATGAACAGCTAGCAATGTCAGAAGTAAACAGTCTATTTCTTTAAGCAACGGTAATAGCAACAATGATAATAATGAACATTCTGGCCAGTGGGACATATTACCCCCAATGCGTTTTGATCTGTATTTATTGCATTTATCATCTTGCCGAGTACAGCACAAGCAAAGACCACATGGCTGGCACAATACAGAACAACTTAGGTGACAATTGCAGCTACTGCATAGTAGAGGAGATTTGGTGGCGAACCCGACTTCACAGTTATTGCGTGTTGTGAGCGGGGCGAGGGTCAACGACCAGCGGAGAGTGACCTATGCCTTGCTGCTGGACAACGAAGGAGGGGTCGCCTGCTGATGGGGTGTGCTCATACTATTATCCTGCTGCAGCGTTGTTGGGGGGGTTTTTGAGTGACAAGGAAATCTAGGGTAACTGTGAACAACTGGGTGGGGGCATGGGCTAGCAGAGCACCTCCAAACAACTGAAGTGTAGATCATTATGTTACAGTGGTGGTTGGAGGCTGGCTTACGTACTTCGCAGGGCATGAGGGTACCGCACTCTGACTTGTTCGGTATTTATCCATATTCAGGTGCAGTGCATGGGTGTCGCGCATTCGATAGGTCATTTCAGGTTGCGCATGGGGGGCTCCACTACTGCTCATGTGCTATTGGTCCTACTTCGGGCTCCAAGGTCAAGGAAAGCCCTTGATGAGTCAGAAAGGCACTTGGGTCATATTTATGAGTTTTGTGGTGCAGGACAGTGCAGCAAGTCACCTTGTAGTGCTGCCCTGCGTTGCAGGCAAAGGGCAGGAATGAGCTGTATTTATACGATACTGTGCATTCCTGCCCTGTTCCAACGCGCTGGTGCCATTTTGCCAGCCTAGCGCCAATGCAGGCACCCTTGCACCATGGTGCAAAGGTGCCTCTGTTTCAGGCAGCATTGTTTTTGTGCAGAAAGGACCACCTCCCTGCAAAAAACAATACAGAAAGGATTTGTCCTCTTTCTATGTGTGCCGCAGATGTAGCACCCATAGAAAGAGGAAAAAACTAGGAGCAATAAAGATATTTCTCCTTGTTACACCTCTCCTTGAAAATCTTATCTTATTGGCGCATTCCCAGATTTACAAGGTCTTGTAAATCTGGGAAGGTATCAAAAACCACGGGAGTTGTGTGGGAACACCCATGCAATTCCCAGGGAAATCCTACCCAGGGCAGAGTAACGCAATGCAGCAATTTGCGCTGCATTACTCCATATTTTTGGAGCCAATGTAAGTGACGCAAATTGGCTTTGCATGACTTGGTGCAAGAGCAACGCACACCGGGTCATAAATATGGCCCTTACTTCTCATAAAAGGGCTTTTGTACATTGTGAAATGAAAAGTCCTTTTGCTGTTGCAAATCCTCTGATTTTGAGGCTGCCAGCGGCACACACAGTGTGCCCACTCAAGAGGGCGGCCACCCTAGTGCCACATTAGGCACAACAACATGGCTAGTGGTTGGGACCCTCCAGGAGCCCCCAAAGTCTGGTGCGAACCACGCGTCACATCCAGCGCATCAGAGGTTGGGGGCAAGGTACTTATACCTGCCCCCGCCCAGCTGGCTTTCCTTTTGTGACTTCGGGGAACCTTCCGGGTTGTTGGTTGTTATGACTTTGACAACATTATAGTTTAATGATCCAAACACAAGGGAGTTTTATATAGAGGATATCTTGACCACATGTATGTCAAGGTGCCCTTATGGCAAATGAACGTACAAGTAAAATTCAGACAATTGCCTAGGATCACACAAGCAGGGAAGCCATGACCAACCCCAAAATTATGTTTCACATTGCACAAGATGTACCTCCTCGTACAAGCAGTTCCGTAGGAAGTCTATAATAAGGCTCAAGGCCATCTAATCGCTATCCACAATTTAAAAACAGTCAAACAAATCAAGGTACTTACTTTCCGGCAGATGCTCAAAGGACAAACATTCACTGAGATCGACAGTTTGCCCGCCTTACTGCCTTTGTAGCTATGCTGGTTGCGTAAGCTTGTCATCCTAAAAGTATGCTGTGGTTCCAAGTTTAGGGGAAACACTGGGTTTGAGCAGTAAGGCCACAGTCAAAGGGCACAGGATGGGGATGGCTATGTCGACTGTCAGTCTAACGCTGAGTACAATGGTTTGTATCATTAATTACAGTGTTACTTGCCGTAGCCTTCAGTGACCAATAGTCATTGCAGTCCAGATCACACTATCTCCTCTATTATGCAGCCAGAAGTGGTTAATGTAAGGATATATCTGTGAATGATCTGGGCACACACAGCAGCCAGGAAAGCAATAAATTGAGCAATTGTGTAATCCTGAGGTGTGATGGAAGCAACAATTTTAACACAGCCCAAAATGAATCAAGGTATTTGCTGGCAGATGCACATAAGACACACATTTGCTGGAACCAGATTTGACACATTATTCATTTGTTTGCCACTGTTTTATCTTAAAACTGCCTGTGCAAATGTATTGGTCATTTCAACAGAGTATGTGATCTCTGCAACAAGTGTGTGTTACAAGTTGCGTCAGTTAAGCTAAATTCCGCCTGCCTTATCGACATTGCAACTAGGTGGGTTGCATAAGCGGGTCGTACAAAAAGTGTGCACTGGTTCCAAAGTACAGGGAAACACTGGGTTGAGCACTAAGGCTACAAGTTATTAGAAATAATTCGTCTTTCCCTTAATTTATGAAAGGGCATGTAACCTGTAGATATTGTTCTCCTCCTGTTCTCACCATCCGGGAAGCATTTCTATCCACGTGTCTACATTCTGGTGTATATTAGCAGACGTCTTGGCATGGGGCTACATGCACTAGGATTGGGACATCAGCATTGCGACACAGCATTTAAATATCGCAGTCAGGCGGTGAGGGGCTTGCATGCAACCTGGACATGTAATGAAGCGGAATACTAGGGGTACAGCCCTCCCCCCCTCCGTTATCGCATTAGATGGTAGGGTGGTGGGATCCGCAATGCTAGAGATGTTACATTTGCCCAGATATGGGCTGAAGGGTATGTTAGCACTCCAAACTCCTTTCATGGTACAGTTGGAGAAGGAAAAGAAAGGGTGTAGATACCGCATCTAAAGATCGCAGTCAGATGGTGACGGGCTTGCAGGTAATGATGACATGAAATGTAGCAGAATACTGTAAAGATAAGTGTGGGTAAAGTGTTCCTGCAATTCAGCTAATAAACCCCAGCAGCACTTCAACCAAGTGGGTTGCTCTAGTTTGTCATTCCAAAACTGTGCTGTGGGGCAAACAGTGTTGATAAATATGGGTTTGGAGCACATATGCCGACAATTCCAGAACAAAATTAGCATTTTTAGTTAAGAAGATGCAGGCAAATTTGTTCATATGTTTTACTCCAGGTTCACACTAGCCAAAAGCATTGGCATCTGTTTGGCACACTGGTATACCTCTAGCAAAAGTTGGCTTATGGGCTACATATGCTAAACCTGCCAGTCAGCCAGGTGGGTTGCGTTAGTTTGTCATTCCAAAATATGTGCTGTTACTCCAATAGTGTTGAAAAATATGGGTTTGGAGCACAAATGCTGACAATTACTAGAACACATTTGCATTCATATTTAAGAAGGTGCAGGTAAATTTGCTCATATGTTTTACTCCATGTCCTCAAATATGAATGCATTGGCTAACCTTTTTGGCACTCTGGTATACCTTTAGAAAAGCTGATTATGGGTTACATATGCTGGGGTGGGGTACACCAGCATGGCGACACAGCATCCGTGATCGCAGACAAACTGATGGGTTTTGTAGGCAATAAGGACATGAAATGTAGCAGAATATTAGGAGTACCATTAAGGGGCCTCAGGCTTTTTCCCCTGTGGTTAGATCCACCTTTGTCTTGGCTTAGGTGAGGAGGCTCACTGGGCGTCCCCGTAAGGACAGAACACAGCTTAAATTCGATCCATATCTACATGTTCACTTCCTGTCGTGGCACTTGGCAATCAGCCTGAACCCTGAAAATCTGGAGGTCAGTGGAAAAAGATGGGGGTATGGTGTTGGCCACAGCATTAACTTGTTTACTCAAACATCCTTGTGGCCTTGAAGGCAGACACCTCTATGCTCACCAGCGAATCCTGAAGCTGGGGTCTGGGCAGTGAGGGGTACTCCCCAGGGCCCAGACAACCCCTAATCTGAAGGCCCAGTAGCACGGGGGGACATATGTTGGAACTGGTTAAACAGGTGAACAGTAGTTCCCAACTTCCAGGGAGGCCATCAAACTTACCTGTAGAAGGGTAAATTAAGCCAAGTACAAGCCCACCGAGCAGGAGGACTTGGTTCAACCCTAATTCAAAATCAAATAAAATAAGAGGGGCTTGGTAAATTAGGCATGGCCTCGTTAGCGCAAACACAACAGGGTACCCCGATAGAGACGGAGCACACCTGCCAGAGGTGATAGGGAGTTAGTCCAGCTGGAAGGACTGGTATCTGCAGGTTGCAGGAGATTATGGAGCCTGCCATGGTGGGGGGCCCGGATATGACAAGGGTCACATCCTGGGCATGGCGGAGTTAATGGGCGATCTGGAGGCTGGGTACTCTCTTTAGGAGCACAATAGGGGTGCAGAAGCCAAACAACCCCAGGAGTCTTTACAGCAGGACACTGGAGGAAAGTGACGGCGCCCCGCTAGTCCTTCGGGCGGTTGTAAGCCTGAGCAACTGGGGGCTTGCCTAGACACGCTTCACTCCTAAAAAGTCATGAGTAAAGGGGTGGACTGGTGGTCCACTGTATTTAAGGGGGATACTCCCCACAAATTGATAGCACCGATTGGGTGTGCCATGGTGCAGTTGGCTCATCAGGCCGGTAGGCAGCTTAGGTTAGTCACTGCTGCCTGCCCTTGGATTACCCGTAAATTAACCCACCACGTTTGCATATTTCTGGTGTGAAATAAAAGCTGCAGCAAAAAGTTTCCCAACAGACATGTCTTGTGTGTTTATTTATTGATGTGCATGCTATGTTCTTTATGTTGGGTGAGTTGCCTTTAATGTCACTATTCATATTACAAGGTTGGTGACTGCAAAAGAGTTTTGTAAATGTGTCCCTGGATGGTTGAGGGAATATTAGAGAGCTTCAGAGAGGGCCTTTTCTAGCTGCATCATGCACCACAAGCAGGGGGAGCAGATTGCGCCTAAAAGTAGCAAATGATGCCATTTGAGGGGGATCATGGTGACTGAGTATCACTTCATTTAGTGCTACTAGAAACGGTACACCATCCCAGAATCCACAAAATGTATCTTAACACTTGAACATTCCAAAGTGAGACAGTTTGAGTTCAGGAATGTAGGATTCTATGGCAGTAGAAAAGCCATCATTTAGGGGTAATAGATAGAGCAGCTTCTGCACTTGACAAGCCATTTCTAACCCTGGTGCCAGGGGCCATGAAGGCAGTGGCAGGTAACAAATAGAAAAGAGGGCTCGTGGACTAAAGGGCCAAAGAGGTCAACAAGGTTCTTAGCAGACAATTGGAGGCCATTCAGTGGCTTTGATGCCATTGAATGCCAAAGGGCGTGTGATGTCACTTCACCTATCCATGGTACTTTGGCAAATCACAGTGCATGGGTAACAGGGAGATTAGATCTTCAAACCATCTCAGAGAGACAAGGAACGTGCCCGGAAGGGGACTGTATTAATACTGAAAGACTTTTGGGAGTGTGGTATCCTGGCTACGGTGCATGCACCCAGTACCATAGCTACTGGGTGATGCCACGGAACAGGATTCTAGAATGGTGGGACAGCAACAGTAAGAGGAGAGCTGTCCAAGTTGTGAGATGTACCTGCTTGCTCTCTAATAAAATAGTATACTTAATCAATTCTGGATTCAATCATCATTACAATTTGGCGACAATTGATGGTGAAACTACCGATCAGGCAAGCAGAGAAAACAGACCCATGCAGATCCTATAAGTTTTTAAAGGAATCTTCTGATAGATACAGAGCACAGTGAGCTTACGGGAAAATTCAGATAGAAGCTCGCAACTTTCAGCAACCTTGGAGCTACTGAAAGCCACATAAAAAAGGAACTTCTCTACCAAGTTACAGCGGATGTACGCAACGTGGAGTTGAGCTTATCTCCATACGGAGATAAATCAAGAAACTTACTCGCATTCAAATTGTAAGTAATGTGAACGGAACCATGTGAAAGAATAATTAATTGCATGCTTCGCAATACTGGTTGCCTGAATGTTACATGAGTGTCGGGAATTGGAAATAGCATTGCGCTTTGCCTTTAACGACATCTCGTAACGGCATGTGACGACGAAGGGCGAATCACAGAGATGGATACGCTGGGGACGGAATGCTTTCCTGCTCACCTCTTCTTTATTCACAGGAGGTGCCGTCGGGATAGGGCCCCTTTAACTCTGTGTCTATTCCGGGTCATGTGACGACTGGCTAGGATTCAAGAGCGTCGAAACCAAAGAAGGTTCGCGCTCGCTTGGTGGACAGAAAGCCGAGAACCGAAAATTCCAGGAAGACTACAGCCGCGTTCAGACCTTCGTCGTCAGCCCTCAAAAAGAAGAGAGAAGAACCACCGGGGCAGATGGAGGTTCCGACTCGGATGTGGTTGCTCGAAGTCCCGGAGCCAAAGACGAAGAAAGTGACGGGTTGCCGGACCCGATCCGGCAACGCGAGGAGGCCAGCCAAGACCCATGAGGGTCGTTGCTTGACATGGTACGGGGACGCCTTGGGGTGGTGTGGCGCCATACGGGGGAGGGTATAAACCCTAGGGGTGGCAAGCCATATGGGACGGGAAAGTGAAGGGCAACACTGCCTCTAGAGTACTCCCTGCTGCCATCGGCATTTCCTCACTGGTGACGGTAACAGGTGTTCCAATCCTGGCACTTCCCTCCCTGCAACCCGCGCACATTTGTCCAATGATACGGACCTTACCCTGACTGGGTGTTCTTTTGTTGTTTTTTTTTCTTTTCCCCTATTGCTTCTACTGAGTTTCGAGAGTCGCCTGAAAGAAAAAAATAAGAAGACGATAACCTTTTCACCCACCCCCCCCTTCAAGACGCCAACGGACTGGGAGGTAAAGAAGAGTGCGAACAGCCTACAATCCTTTGTTATAGTCAAAAGAATAAGAATGAACACTTACCTGATTGTCCTGGTCTGCTTCTCCACCGCGTTACATGTGGTGTCAGAAGTGGGATAGGTTACGCCTCCATCCCCTTTAACCATGGAAAACCTGATACAGCAGTTGATCCGCGGACAGGAAAAGCTAGAATGGGCAGTTGAGAAGCGGATGACCTCTGCCCAGGCAGACAGGGAGTTATTAAAGAATAGCATGGCGAATCAAGCAGAACAAATGTTGAAAGTAGCTGACGATCATCTGGAACTGACCACCCAGCTACAGAACCGCGCAGGAAGTGGCCCAAATATATTCCTGCAAAAGTACGCGCCGGGTGAGGACCCCAACGCTTTCCTCTTGAATTTTGAAAGAGCGGCCCGTGCATCTGGTTGGCCCGAAGTCAAGTGGCCTTTCTTCTTGGTCCCCCTCCTTACCGGAGAGGCCCAGGCGGCCTACCAGGTTGCTAACCCTGATGGCCACACACCCTACCAGGAAATAAAAGAAATAATCTTAGACCATATGGGCCTGGATGCGGAGGCATATAGGGTTCACTTCCAAAAGGAGAGGGGGTCCCCTACAGACAACTCGAAGACCCTGTACTTCAAATTAAAAGCCGCCACAGAGAAGTGGTTGAAACCACAGGCCCATACAAAGGCCGAAGTTATGTCCATGATATACCTGGAGCAGTTCATCGAAGCCCTTCCTTTCCCCATACAAAGATGGCTGAAACAGCATAACAATCTGTCAGCTGAACAAGCAGTAGAGGTGGCCACTTTGTTTTATAGGGCCCAACACCGCGCTTTACCCTGGGATACAGAAAAGACCACACGTTCATCTGGACTCCTTGTGAAATCGGAAAGAAAAACAATAAAACCTAACCCAGAAACACCAAAACCCCAGAAGTTCCGCCCTTAGCCACCACCCCTAAGGAACCCACAATCTTTTGAGTGCGGGGAGTGGGGTCATATTGCCAGGAACTGCACATGGAAAAAAACCCAAGAAGAACCAATGGACATTGGTTGCGTTCCCCGCTTCATACTGTACACAGCAGAGTTCGGACATAGTTTCCACGTAAGTGTAACTCTGCAGGGAAAACAGTTGCGGGCTCTCCTTGACTGGTTGCCGCCAGTCTGTAGTCCAACAATCGGTCATCCAGCCTCAGACAAGACTGACAGGGGAGATGGTACCTATTAGGTGTGTGCATGGTGACATCCGTATCTATCCCACAGCGATACTCCCAAGAACCCTACCTGACGGACAAACCCTAGACGCCAAGCTTGGCGTTGTACCCTCGCTTCCGGAACAAATAATCCTAGGTCAGGATAACCCGTCTTTCCTGCTCCTGTTACAGGAAAAACTACGGGTTTTAAAGCCCCAAAGGGAGCCACGACTCTCCCTCTTAAGCCAGGCCCCCTGGACCACAGACAGAGGGTTCAGGTATATGCAGAGAAATGACCCGACACATCAACCAGCCTGGGAACATGCCAGACAGACTGACCTTCAGAACAAGCCCTCCTATCCCCTTTTTCAGATTAGGAACGACCTACTATACAGAATAGGAAGACAAGGCGACGAACCACCGTTGGTGGTACCCCAGGCCTTTCGGGACCAGTTCCTCTTCTTGGCAGGTCATAGGCGAGCACGAAAGACCATACAGATGCTGTTACATCATTTCTACTGGCCAGGGATCTTTTCGCATGTCACCCGGTTCTGTCAAGAGTGCGAGGTGTGCCAGAAGAAGAACCCGTATAAACCACTAGCGGCCCCTTTGCAACCCCTTCCTGTTGTGGGTAACCCGTTTGAAAGGGTCGGCATGGATCTCATCGGTCCTCTTCCACGAACCAAGAAAGGACATCTATATGCCTTGGTCGTGGTGGATTACGCCACACTATATCCAGAAGCCTTCCCTTTATGGACACCCATAACTCGGAACATCACAGAGAAGCTGCTGGAACTGTTCTCCCGCGTAGGTTTTCCCCGTGAGATACTCACAGATCAGGGGACTCCTTTCGTTTCCAAATTGATGAAGGAGGTCTGCAAATCCCTAGACATATCACAGGTTAAAACCTCCATATACCATCCACAAATGGATGGCTTATGCGAACGCTACAACGCTACCCTAAAATTAACCCGTAACCGTTGACCGTAGAGGGACGGGAGTGGGACATGCTACTTCCCCTAGCTCTGTATGTCATCCGTAGTCAACCCCAGACTAGTCTTGGGTGTTCTCCATTCAAGTTTCTTTATGGAAGGGAACCCCGAAACCTTATAGAAATTACCAAAGAGGTCTGGGAAAACGAAAAGGAGGAGGAGAACAGATCCTTGCTAGACTACACAAATAGTCTTCACACTCGCCTACATAAAGTGAGGGAGTTCGCAGATGCCAATTTAGAGAAGGCCCAGGTAAAACAGCAACTACTCTATAATAGAGGTCAAAAGTGGCGTCATCTAGACGTAGGTGATTGGGTGTTAGTGTTCATACACTCCGCTCTAACTAAGACAAATGCTGGCTGACAGGGGCCTTACAAAGTGGTGGAAAAAATAGGTCTGACCACATACCGAATACAGGTCACTGCAAAATGCACACAACTATACCACCTAAATCTTCTTAAAAAGTGGCTCGGACCCCCTCCCAAAGATGTACACATGACTGGTCAGGTGACATGCGCCCCGGGTCCACTTTACAACAACTGGTCATAAACCCAGAATTGTCAGACACACAGGGGCAAGCCTTACAAAAGACCCTTAGCCCCTTTGCCCACCTGTTTTCCGATCTTCCAGGACGGACTTCGCTGGCAGAACATTCCATCCAGACCCTGCTAGGGAAGATCGTGAAAAAAAAACGTACCGTATACCGGCTGCCTGACGAGAAGCGATAAAACAGAAGGTGGAGAGCATGCTCGCTCTGGGTGTCATAAAACCATCCCAGAGCTAGTGGCCCTCCCCTATTGTGTTAGTTCCGAAACCAGACGGATCTGTCCGGTTCTGTATTGATTTTAGAGCAGTCAATGCCATTTCCAAATATGATGCTTATCCCATACCCCGGGTCGATGAGTTGATTGAAAAACTAGGTAAGGCTCAATACATTACGACCCTTGACCTTGCCGAAGGGTATTGGCAGGTGCCCCTTAACCCAGAAGACCAAGAAAAGACAGCCTTTTCTACACCAACCGGCTTGTATGAATTTACCGTCTTCCCTTTTGGGTTACACAGCGCACCTGCCACATTTGATAGACTCATGAACAAGGTATTGGCCCAACATCAGAACTACTCTTTGGCATATCTTGATGAAATAGTCATCTACAGTCCCACTTGGGATGTACACCTTCAACATTGTGAGCAGGTCTTACGGGCACTTCAGGCAGCGGGGCTCCACATTAATGAGAAGAAGTCCAGGGCATGTTTCAGGAAGGTGAAATACCTAGGATTCCTTCTTGGAAACGGACTAATCGAACCCCAGACTGAAAAAATAAAAGCAATAACAGAGGCCCCTTTCCCATCCACAAAAAAAGAGGTCAGAGCATTTCTGGGCCTCCTTGCTATTACAGACAATTCATACCGCAGTATTCCGAACTAACCTCTCCTCTCACAGATCTGCTTCAAAACAAGGTTAAGCCCAAAGACCTCCAACATCCACCACCATAGGCAAGGAAGGCTTTTTGGGTCTTGAAAGCAGCAATAACTTCAGCCCCAATACTACGCTCACCGGACTTTTCCAAACCTTTCTTGTTACACACTGATGCCTCAGACCACGGGTTAGGAGCAGTTTTATCGCAAATGTCTCCCGATGGGACAGAACATCCAATCCTCTTTCTCAGTCGCAAACTGTTCCCTATAGAGCAGAAATATCCAATCATCGAGAAGGAGTGTCTTGCTATTAAGTGGGTAGTGGACAAGCTAAGATACTAACTAGAGGGCACCCACTTTCTGCTCTACACTGACCATGCACCCCTACTCTGGATGAGTCGCAACAAAGGGAACAACCCACGTATCCTCCGCTGGTTTCTTTCCCTGCAACCCTTCTCTTTTGAAGTTATCCACCGCAAAGGTACAGACAATGGGAGCACGGACTTTCTTTCCCGCCTCCCACTGTTCCCCGACCGTGAACAGACTGGGGTAGGGGTGTGTGACAACGAAGGGCGAACCACAGAGATGGATACGCTGGGGACGGAACGCTTTCCTGCGTTCCCAGTTCCCCTTCTTTATTCACAGGTGGTGCCATCGGGATATGGCCCCTTTAACTCTGTGTCTGTTCCGGGTCATGTGACGGTGTCAGGTGACTGGCTAGGATTCAAGAGCATCGAAACCAAGGAATGCTTGCGCTCGCTTGGTGGACTGAAAGCCGAGAACCGTACATTCCAGGAAGACTACAGCCCCGTTCAGACCTTCGTCATCAGCCCTCAACAAAAAGAGAGAAGAACCACCGCGGCGGACGGAGGTTCCGACTCGGATGTGGTTGCTCGAAGTCCCGGAGCCGAAGACGAAGCAAGAGACGGGACGCCGGACCCGATCCGGCATCGCGAGGAGGCAAGCCACGACCCAGGAGGGTCGTGGCTTGACAAGGTACGGGGATGCTTTGGGGCGGTGTGGCGCCATACGGGGGAGGGTTTAAACCCTTGGGGTGGCAAGCCATATGGGACGGGAAAATGAAGGGCAACACTGCCTCTAGAGTACTCCCTGCTGCCATCTGCGTTTCCTCACTGGTGACGGTAACGGGTGTTCCAATCCTGGCACTTCCCTCCCTGCAACCCTGAGTTTCAACAAGAGTCGCCTGAAAGAAAAAAAGAAGAAGACGATAACCTTTTCGCCCCCCCTCCCCCTTCAAGACGTCAACGGACTGAGAGGCAAAGAAGAGTGCGAACAGCCTACAACTCCCACAATCCTTTGTTATATTCAAAAGAATAAGAATAAATTAGAGTGAATACTTACCTGATTGTCCTGGTCTGCTTCTCCACCACGTTACACGACAGTAGTCGGCCACATTATTCGAGCGGCGGTGAAGTTCCATTGAGCGAGATACTCAGAGCGAGGCACAAGCGCGTAGAGATCTTCATGCGCTCTGCGTTCCATCTTTGACTTGTAAGGAGGATTCGCGCATGACGTGTAGACGTACGGAGCAGCAAGACGTCATCGAATCACGCTACTTGACCTTACGGCCAGCCATTTTGTATCTTGTTGGTTGCTAAGCAATAGATCGAGTCAACATAGACTTGCATTGGAGCCACAAAGATCTGCTTTTCCGGCAATTACTTAATTCCACGAAGGAAAATTTAGTGAAAGCTTCAAATTTAATTGTATTCACAGCAATTCAAGACCCTCTTCTTCACACATTTTAAGATACTTTTGTTATCCTTATTCTATTGTTTTATTTAAAAAGAGAAGTTATTTTTCTCCTCGGTGATATGCACACCGCATATCTTACAAATACCTAATTTTTGACGGTGATGTGCACACCTTATTTTAATTGAGTCGGACTATTGTCTTCTTCACATTTTGTGCACAAATTATCATTCATTCAACTTAAACTGTACATTTTCGCTTCGTATTTTATTAGACTATTTTAACATGGCTTCACAAAGTGGATTAAACCCTCCTGTACCATTTTTACTCCGTCCTGGTGAACCATTAATTAAATGGTCAGACTGGAAAGACTATTTTTTTAACTATATTGCGGCTCTTGAAGAAGAATGTGACGATGAATTCACACAATCTAGGAAAAAGAAAATGCTTCTTCATAGTTTAGGCCCTGAAGGCAACAGAGTATTTAACCAAATGGGAAAGAAAGTAAGAGCTTCTGGTGTTTCTTGATGCTCTTGAAGATCTGGATTCACATTACCACCCACCTGTGTGTGAAGGTATCAGCAGGTATGAATTTTTCCAAAGGAAGCAGGGCAAATTGGAGTCTGCAGAGGACTATGTTGCCTCTTTGAAAAAGTTAGCGATTAATTGTGAATTCAGTACTCTTCATGATAGTGTTATCAGGGATGAGACTTGCCCCGTTACACCAAATGTTGGGATCCACGGATGGCAAACACCTTGCATCTAGACTTTCTAACAGTATACTATGCACACAAAAAACGAAGGCTCTCAGTCCGGCCCGCATGCATTGGAGTGTGGAACTGGGGAGGGAGGTGACTGACGACCAATGGACATATTGTTGTCTCCAGACCACACAAATTTCCACTAGTTGTACACTACAAATTTCTACACCGTCTGTATTATACACCTGCCAAAAAGTATAGGTTCAAACTGTCTGATACTGATTGCTGTGAGAGATGTAGAAGGCAGGGGCCAGATTCCTACAGTTAGCATGGGAATGCCCAAAGGTGCAGGAGTTTTGGGAGCAAATCTTTGGGGCACTTGAGAAAATGACGAACAGCACACTGGAGAAAGATCCCTTGATGACGCTTTTGCGCTATACCGCACAGATACCCAAGTCACATCGCAAGCTCCTTGCTCTGTCGTTCCTGGTGGCCAAGCGTAGAGTGGCTTGCAGTTTGGCCAGGGGACGAGCTCCAAAATTCAAGGACTGGCTGGAAGACCTACTCTATTGTCAGGAGCAAGTAACTGCTTATGCTGAAATGCTTCCACGTGCTTCTAGGCCCAAGGATATATGGGGTCCTCTCCACGGCTATCTCCTCATGCAAGACTCGGATGGGTCGGATACCTTCCCCCATGGGAATTGATGCTTAACTGTTGTATGCAACATACCTTTTCCTTGTCTCCCATGCTCCCTTCCTTCATGCTAAAAATCTATGACATATACTCCATTATCATTATTTTATGCTCTGTGGTCTTCTGCTTCGCCACTGCTGCCTGAAGTTTCGGAACGTGCGAATTACGTGATATGTAAGTAATCTGATGCTGCAAGCCTGCTAACATGTACCTCTGATGCTCCAAAGGCACTTCTGTTACATTATCCTCGAGCCGTATGGATTTGCTGTAATTGTATGCTATTCAGGATTTGTCCACATGATGTTTTGTTATTGTACAGAGATAAGAGAGATCACTACTATCAGACGCTGTAATGTTTGTCACACATGATGAAAATGACTAAATAATAGGGTTAAAAAAATAGTTTTATCAGGGATCAATCAGTAATGCATTGTAACAAGTAATCTATCCAAGAGAAATTGTGGACATGTGGTGACGCTCCTCTAAATGAAATCTTTGCAATAGTAAGAAAAGCTGAGATGTCTAAGAGGTGCCCAAAAGTAGAACTGAAAGGTAATGAGGATGGATTAACTGTCAGTAAGGTTTCTTAAAGTCATACAAAAAGAAATGAAAAACGCTTTTCTGCTGATACAAGTAAAAAATGTAATATTGTCAGCAAACCTAAAGCGATTAAAATCTCATGTTGTTACAGATGTGGATATAATGGGCATTATGCTAACAACACTAAATGTCCAGCATTAACATCGAAATGTACATATTGTGGTAAAATGGGGCACTTCACCAAGGCAAGTAGGATAAGATTAAACAAAAATAAAAAAGTAGTTGGATGTATTGATGATAACAACACAGAAGGGAATAATAATTCTAATTATTCCAGCGATGAATAAATTTTGTGCATTATTGATGACCATGAATCAGATGATTTTGTATCAAATGTTAACGAAAAGTCAAAGAAGAAACCTACTTGCGACATAAAAATTGGTGGTGTACAAGTACATATAGTCCCAGATTCAGGGTCCCCATACACTATTATTCAGTGAGGAATATGGAACGAGTTGTTTGCCAACACTCTAAATAAAGATTTACAGCCCCCGATATACAACCTGTGACGTTTACATCTAGATCTTTGTCTACTGCCAAATCGAGATACAGTACAATAGGGAGGGAGGCGTTAGCCTGTGTTTGGGCTGTTTCCAAATTTAAAACCTATCTCTGGGGCTGTCCATTTACTATTTTTACCGACCACAAACCCCTTGTCTACCTTTTACAAGGGGATGGACTTGGCAAAGCCTCTGGTCGTCTTTTACGTATTCTTTCTAAGTTACAAGAGTATAATTTCACTATTAAATATATACAAAGCGGGAAAAATTTCAGAGCTGATTGCCTTTCTCGTCTTCCTTTACCACTCATTAGTTGATGATAATGTTGATGATTTTGACTGTGTAGTGGCATCCATTGATGCTTCTTCCATGTAAAATGGTACTATTTCAGAAGAAGATTGGATTGAAGCCTCTTCCACCGATCAAACCCTCTAACAAATTGCTAATTTCATCATTAAAGGGTGGCCTCCCATTCGCAATGTATCTTTGGAAAATGACATCTGCACTAGAAATGGTTGTTTTATTCATCCTTCTTCTCTTAGGAATCGGATCATTTCTATTGCACATGCAGGTCACCTTGGAGTTACTGCCACTTGTAAAAAACTCAGAGAAAATTTCTCAAGTCAGTCTTTTCACTTGAAGGTCCTCCCAAAGAATTAGTCACAGACAATGAAACCCATTTTGTTTCAAATGCCATGAAAGAATTTTTAAAGTCTATGGATGTCAAACATATTCAAGTAGCCTTATATAGTCCTGCAGCAAATGGTCTTGTCGAAAGAGCTAATCGCTTTCTTAAAGAAGGAATTCAAACTGCCCTTTCTTCTGGTTTAGATGTTAACCTTTTTTCTTAAAGAAAAGGGCAATTCTTATCACATTTCATCTCACTCGACAACTGGTATTGAGAGGCAGAAAATGTCGCACTTTACTCTTGCCTTCCTGGTTGGAAAGATATTCTTCATTTTCTGACAGACTCAATGAATCAAAGAAAAATGATCTAATACGTCAAACTGTTACTTTAGCACAAAGCAAGCAGAAGTCTCATTTTGACGTTCGCAAACACTCTCAAACTAAAGAGTTTATCCCGGGGGTATTAATTAGAAAACCTTTTGGTATTAAAAAAGGAGAATCTTCCTTTACATCTCCTTACAAAATTCGAAAAGTTGGTCTTAGTTCTTGTCTTCTTCAGGATGGAAGATGGTGGAACAAGAGCAGACTTGTTCCCATTTCAGAAGAACAAGCCATGATTCATGTTAAAACTGCTGTTACTTCTGATTCTGATGATTACATTTTTGAAACTCCAGTTTTTCCTTCTAATACATCCACTTCTCTTTCTCAGGATGATACTGGTAACACGTCCACTTCTCTTTCTCAGAATGGTACCAGCAACCTCTCTTCTTCATCTAGTTCTCCTTGTTGTAACCCCACCTTAGCTTCTAGGAGAATTTGTAAGCTACCTGCTCATTTTAAGGATTTTGTTATGTCATGATTTAAAAAAAAAAAAAAAAAATGATACTGTGTTTCACATGCTTAATCTTATATGTTATAGAAAGAATCTTATTTTGTTTGATTTGTCAATTGTATCCTTTGTCTTATTTTGTAAACCCTGCAAATTTTGTTTCTCCAAAAAGGGGAAGATGTGTAACATTCTCTTTAGTCTTTCTTCTCTCTTCTTTAGCTGTCCCTTCCCTCTGAATTCTAGAATGCTTTGCTTTCGTTTTCTACCTGACTTCTTATCGAGCAAAAGCCGCTCTCCTGCGGGTCCGCTCTGTGAGAAATTATTTAAATAAAGAAGTATACCAGAACGAGTGTCGGAAACTGATTTCCCTACCCGCTATAACCTACAAAATATAAGAGTTATGCAATGTAATTTATTTTATCTTATTGGCACTAAGTGGTATAGTTTGTTAAGAAGGAGGCAGGTTGAGGTGGCATTGGTTGCATCTTCTAAATGCACTCCTTGTTTCTAGTTTTTATCGTTCTAATTATAATTAGCATTTGTCCAGTTTTCCTTTTATTAGGATTATTATTTGTAATTATTATGAGAAGATGTGGTATCCTGGCTACGGTGCATGCACCCAGTACCATGGGTACTGGGTGATGCCACGGAGCAGGGTTCTGGAATGGTGGGACAGCAACTGTAAGAGGAGAGCTGTCCAAGTTGTGAAATGTACCTGCTTGCTCTCTAATAAAAGAGTATACTTAATCAATTCTGGATTCAATCATCATTACAGGGTCAGAGTTAGGGTCAGAGCACAAAAAGCATCTCAAATTGACGTATTCCATGTTGTGACACGGGCCACTTCCAGCTGTAGACTGAAGCCTGCACTCAGTTCTAGCTTCATCACTTGCCAATGGGTTAACATGTCTAAATCTGTGGCCCCTTTTGAGCTCGAGACTAGGCAAAATGCCCACCTATTCAGGCTTCCTGGTCCAAAACAAATGTAAAACGTCGTTACAGTGTCACTTTGTCCGAATAACAGTGATGCTCGAACGCCCGTGTATTGTGACCACACATCAGAGTTCTCTGACGTCAGCAATGCGATAGATTCAAAATGTATCCGTGTATTTTCACACGTGTTGTTTTACATTACTAAAGGTATCGGAGTGGTTCCTGTGTATGGAATAAATTGAAACTTGAGTTTTCCTTTATTCTGTCTGGATTCCATTATTTCATCCATACTACACAGCAGCGTCATCCGAATTAGGTCTTCAGGGGTCACTAGTTGATTTATTTCTGCCTCAGAGAAGAGCCAAGGACTGTAGTCGGTGCCAAGAGGCTGTCTTGTCTGTCTGTCTGTCCTTGACAAGCCAGTTGGCCCCCTCGCAGTGTGCGTTCATTATCATGGAAGACATTGGGGACGTTTTAGAAGCAGAGAACTTCCCTATCTCATGTTGGCCTTTTCTTTTAATGTCTTTTAATTACAATGAAACATATTTTAAAAGGAAAACTGAAAAGGTGTAGGCGGGGTACTTTTGAAATAAGTGAATGATAGTGAAAGGGAGAGAGGACTGACATCCTATCACATGCAGTCCTGGAGTAACAGAGAGATGGAGGTGCTGTGGCAACCCTGCCCCTGGACAGGCAGAGCGAAGGAGGTGCTGTGGCACCCTGTCCCTGGAGAGGCAGAGAGAAGGGCATGCTGTGGCACCCTGTCCCAGGAGTAACAGAGAGATGGAGGTGCTGTGGCACCCTGCCCCTGGACAGGCAGAGAGAAGGAGGTGCTGTTGCACCCTGTCCCTGGAGAGGCAGAGAGAAGGGCATGCTGTGGCACCCTGTCCCAGGAGTAACAGAGAGATGGAGGTGATGTGACACCCTGTCCCTGGAGTAACAGAGAGATGAAGGTGCTGTGACACCCTGTCCCTGGAGTAACAGAGAGATGAAGGTGCTGTTGCACCCTGCCCCTGGACAGGCAGAGAGAAGGACATGCTGTAGCTTGCTGCCTCAGAGCACAGAGGGACAGAAAGGACATGCTGTGACATGGTGTTTCTGGAGCGGTACAGGGATGGAGGTGCTGTGGCATCCTGCCCCTGGAGAGGCAGAGAGAAGGGCTTGATGTGGAACCCTGCCCCTCGAGTAACAGAGTGATGGAGATGCTGTGGCACCCTGCCCCTACAGTAACAGAGAGAAGGGCATGATGTGGAACCCTGCCCCTGGAGTAACAGAGAGAAGGACATGCTGTAGCTCGCTGCCTCCAGAGCGCAGAGTGATAGAAAGGACATGCTGTGACATGGTGTTTCTGGAGCCGTACAGGGATAGAGGTGCTGTGGGACCCTGCCCCTGGAGAGGCAGAGACAAGGGCATGCTGTGGCACCCTGCCGCTTTAGTAACAGAGAGATGGAGGTGCTGTCGCACTCTGCCTCTAAAGTACCAGAGAGATGGAGGTGCTGTAGCACCCTGGCCCTGGGGTAACAGAGAGATGGAGGTGCTGTGGCACCCTGCTCTTGGAGAGGCAGAGAGATGGAGGTGCTGTTGCACCCTGCCCCTAAAGTACCAGAGAGATGGAGGTGCTGTGGCACCCTGCTCTTGGAGAGGCAGAGAGAAGGGCACGCTGTGGCAAATTCCACCTTGTGGGGCAGAGAGGACATGGTGTAGCACGCTGCCCCTAAAGAGTTGGAGAGAATGACATGCTGTAGCACGCTGCCCCTGGAGTAGCAGAGAGTAGGACATATCGTAGCATGCTGCACATGGAGCAGCAGAAAGTGGGACATGCCGTAGCACGCAGTCCCTGGATTCGCAGAGAAAGGGACATGCAGTATCACGCTGCCCCTGGAGTAGCAGAGAGTAGGATATGCAGTATCATGCTGCCCCTGGAGTAGCAGAGAGTAGGACATGGCGTAGCACATTGCCTCTGGAGCAGCAGAGAGTAGGACATGACATAGCACGCTGCCCCTGGAGTAGCAGAGAGTAGGACATGCTGTAGCATGCTGTGACTGAATACACAGAGGCAGAGCAGGTCGACTGTAAGGATATTTTCAGTGACCCTACCTGCTGTCCAGAATATTTACTTCCAGTTGCTTGCAATCCAATGCCTGCAATCATCACCTCTGACAAATTATGTTCAGTTATACAGTTATTCAAAAGTGCAATGTCACCCAGTGGTCTCCTGGTACCAACAGTGACCCCCAAGCATCGTAAAACGGGCAAGTGAAATCCAGTGGTCAATTTGTAAAAAAAGAAAAATGGTTATGCTCAGCACCCAAAACTTTACTTAGGAGCCCACCAATGGTGTTGCTGGATGCTAGAGTTGACCAAGATCAAGGCGCAACATCACAAACACCTTGAATCCTTGCGAATCAATCAACCAATCAGACAGGAATAATAGAGCGCAGCTAATCACCCGCGAGGGTATCCAAGCACTGAGGGGCAGATTTACAAGCCCTTTGCTCCACTTTTGCGTCACTTTTCCCATGTTAAAAATGACGCAAAAGTGGCACAAGGGACTTGTAAATAAGCAACTGAATGTGTTAATGAATAGGTAAGTAGACTAACTCAAATGACTAAAAATGACTACATTGACGCTAATAAAACTGGAGATACAAATGCAGAAGAGGTCATACCTGAGAGACTTTGTGGTTGCTGGTTTGTGTGAGTACAGCCGTTCTCTCTCTGGGGCAGATTTACAAGCCCCTTGTTTCACTTTTGCGTCACGTTTAACATGGGAAAAGTGATGCAAAAGTGGTGCAAGGGGCTTGTAAATCTGCCCCTCTGTGTTTTATTTCATCACTTAGGTATTCTCATATCTAAGTCGAGCACTAGAGGAGATGTTCTTTACATTCGAAGTGGTTAAAGCAGCAGATCCACATGTAGTCACACTTGTGAACACCACCTTGGGCAATAATTCCAGTGGATCTGGACTGTGAAGGTAGCCTTCCAACACAGAATAATCTTCCATGAGCACAAAAATTCAGGAAAAAATCAGCAAGACTGTGTTCCTCATCCGACACTTGGTCCACAAGTTGATGGGAGCACAGTCCAAGCCAGGTGCTTTGTTGAGCTTCTGCCAGTCAATGCTTCTGAAATCTCTCCAAGTGTGAGATACCTCTTCCAAGTCAATGTAAGGTCAAGAAACAAGTCCACGTGAATTCATTGGAGTCTCAGAACTTCCTTTCTCTTGCCTTGGCAATGTATACCCATTAAATGGATAGTATAGAAGTTTACAGTTCCTCATTTTCTTGGCCCAATTGATGGCAAACCTTGTCAAGAAGAAAGGAAGTTTGCCTTTTTGTAACACGCCCTTAGAGGAGCAAAAGGTATATGATCATTTGCCAGTCTGGGTACCTTTAGATGAAGATGTGGAGTTCAGAGAAGCAGTTTAACTTACTCCGAGAACTCTAAAGTGATGAAGTACTACAAATCAACAGCTACTCATAGCAAAATCTGAATCAGGCCCTTTGTGCTGAATCTATTTTTACAGACATGATCAGCAACAATATACACCAAATTAGACTTATGTTGCTAAACTTAATTTACTGCCATAATTGTCTGTATGACTTTGTCTGATAGTTGCCGCAAATACACAAACCAGGGAGTTTCCTTAGTGTGTAAATGTTGGAAATGGCCCTTCCTCCTCCTATTTTTTCTGACCTCGTTTTTGTTGGCTTTAGGAGTCTGGGCACTTTACCACTGCTAACCAGTGCTAAAGTGCATGTGTTCTCTCCCTAAAACATGGTAGTATTGTCTCATATCCAATTGGCATATTTAATTTACTTATACGTACCTAGTAAAGTGTACTACATGTGCACAGGCCTGTAAATTAAATGCTGCTAGCGGGCCTGGAGCACTACGTCTGTCACCCACATAAGTAGCCTCTTAACGTTGTCTAAGGCCTGCTACTGCAGGGCCTGTGTGTGCTGTTTATTGCTTCTTTGACTCACCATTTACAACTACTTGTCAAACCTTAAACCCCCCTTTTATTACATGTAAGTCACCCCTAAGGTAGGCCCTAGATAGCCCCATGGGCAGGGTGCTGTGTAAGGAAAAGGTAGGACTTGTACATTTATGTTTTGTATGTCCTGGTAGTGACAAGCAACCTATTTTGTTTTTTCACTACTGTGAGGCCTACTCCTCTCATAGGTTAGCATTGGGAATTCCCTTAAATACTCTTAAGTGGTAATTCCTAATTAGAAAAGAGTAGCTTTTTCATGTTTGGTATGTTTAGAATGGTAATGATAAATCCTCCTTAATGGTGAAGTTAGATTTCATATTACAGTTCTAGAAATGCCACTTTTAGAAAGTGAACATTTCTATGTACTTATAACTCTGTGTGCTCTGCAGCCTGTTTCCAATACACATCTGGGCTGGGTGACAGCTATACTTTGTGCATTCCCTCTAGAAAGCCACAACACAGGAAGGGCTGGGTGTGACAGGAGATTCATCTGCATACTGATAGCCTTCCTGGGCAAGAAGGGGAGAGGTGGCTCACACTTACATCTGAATAAGCTGTGTCCTGTCCTCACACAAAACACTGATTTACTCCCCAGGGTTAGCCTAGCAGACAGGACGGGGCTAAAAGGGATCCTTGTGCACTTTAGAGAGTTCCTTTGAAGTCACCCCTACATCAAAGGCACTTTGGGGTATAAGTACCAGGCCCTGGCTCAATCAAAGCAGTACACTACTGGATATGGAAAGAATACTGCTGGAATAAAGACTTCTGTGCAGAACGATTGCTACTCTGCTGTGAATGAATGTTCTGAGGAACGGCTTCTCTGCTTTGTTGAGCTGCCCGGCTGACTGCTGATCTCTTCCCTGCTGGGGCAAAGGACTGAACCAAGAGTGACTCCAAGGGTTTGCATGCTTGCCTCCTGTTTTATGAAGTCTAAGGGACACAAAAGACTTCCTACAATTCAGCTGGAACTGCTGGACTGTGCCTTCTGTGAGTCTTTGCCTGAGGTACCCCATTCAAGAAAAGGGTTCTGCAGCTGCTTTCATCATCTACAGCTCCTGGGCCCTTTAAATCAGGCTTTTGGGCTCTTCGCGACTGTTTGCTCCAGAACCACGTCACTCTTTCGAAGGTTCATCTCTTCGCACAGCAGCATCACCACTCGCAACCACGAGACCCCTGATGCCCAGTAATGTTTGCGCCCCGCGGATCACCGCCAGCGACGCTCACTGTGCTTCCAACAAACTTTTTCCCCATGAACAGGACTCTTGGCTGAACTTGAGAAGGTAAAACTTTAGAGTGACCTGTTTGGATCTGTATCCGACCTGTGCTCCATCATGGGCTGCTTCACTTTTCAGATTTACACCAGTCTAGCGCGACCTCAAGTAACCTTTATCACTATTGACTACTGAGCACTGTTTTTGCATTTATTTTCTAATAATGCATTTCTTTACTTCTACTGATTGGATTTTTGTTGTTTTGGTCTTGTTTTACTTAGATAAATATTCTCTATGTTTCTAAATTTGTGTGGAGTCTTTTCGTGTTTTGTTCATTGAGTTAATGTATTGCACTAATACTAACACATTGCCTCTTAAATTATACCTGACTGCTGTTTGCCAAGCTACCAGAGGGTGAGCAAAGGTTAATTTAGGGTGTGTATCTGACTTAACCTGACTAGGGTGGTGGTCCCTACTTGGCCAGCGTCCAAACCTCTGCCAACTTAAGACCCCATTTCTTTATTTTTTTTAAAGATTTTTATTGAGAATTGAAAACAAAGATATTAAAACACCAATAACATCAAATCAAAAAATAGACAGATCTACAGTGATGCATACCCCAGAATCCTCATAAAGCAATGCAGCAAAAAAATCAATAAAACACAAAAAGACAAAACATAATTTAAATCACAAAATCAACACTACCCAAACGACAATAACCAAAAAACCATCACAGTAAAAACAAAAGTAGATGTTTGGGTTCCGGTACTGAAACTGTGGAATGCATCAAACTGTGACTAGGGGCGGCGTTAAAGGTGGAGATATTATATCAGTTTTGCAGACAACATGAAGGTATAGGGGGAAGTATCTGTCCAAAAGACTAGCAGAGGAGCCTGACTACAATCAACTCGGCATTTGAGGAGACTGGCGGTGAAGGAGCAGCCTGTGATGCGAGGAGTGTGCGTTGCAAGTGTGTGCGGTAAATGCACCAAATGTTCTGGGGCCTGGAGGTTGGGGGTTGGAGTGAAGCATAGATCTCAGCTTGCAGGCTACAGTATGCCACACTCCGGAGCCAGGCGGATTTGGTTGGACGAGCCCTTGCCCCCCATAGAACAGCAATCGCACGCTTTGCCAGCAGTAACGCTATCGCTGCAAAGCGCCTATAACATAGTTTAATACGATGAACCAGTTCCAACAGGCCTAGCTCTGGAGAAGGTACAAGGGGTGTTTCTATTATTTGCGCCAGTGTAGCAAACACATCCTGCCAATAAGCTAAAATAGGGGGACAAGACCAAGACATATGGGCAAAATCGGCATCCAAGGCATTACACTTGGGGCAATTTGTTTGCTTAGAGGGGTCAAATTTAGCTAGTTGACTAGAGGTTACGTAAATTCTATGAATAAATTTAAAATGAAGCAATTTATTATGTCTATGGTTAGGGGAAACCCTGTGAGTTTGCTAGAGACAGACGGCCCATTCTTTGTCATTCAGTGGGTGTCCAATGTCGTCCTTCCATCATCGCCGGGTGCCCCTATCCCACCCCACCCGAAGCGGCAGACACGCCTTATACATTTTTGTGACCAGATGCGACCCTGTGTCATCTGCAATGAGAAGAGTGAGTGGCGGAAAGTCATCATATGGGGCAGGGAAAGCGGAGAAGGTGGCGCGGAGCGTCTCCTGAAGTCAAGCTATGTTAAGAGAGTCCACGCCAGCGAGTCCCGGAAGCTATGTCAGATCAGACAAGTTGTGTGCCCGGCCATCCGGGAACAGGGACCCAAAGGTATCTAACCCTAATTTAGAGAAAGTGGCCAGTACCCTCTTGTCAGTGGTAAAAAAGTATTATGGGCGAGTGGGAGAGCGGGTGAATAAAGGGGAACAGATAGAGACCCCATTTCTAACAGTGGGCCAATGCAGACTAATACTAATACCGTGGAGTATTATCACCCTTTGCCATGAATACATGAAATGATTACTAATCTCAAAGGTTTGTCTGTTCCACTCTTTATGTAAAGACGGCATATCCAAAAATTGAATTGCATGAAACCTCTAGATTTATGCCTGTGTTTATTATTCAGGAGGATGAATTCGGGGAACCAGATTCAGTCCAGTGGAAAGTTTACCTTCTGATTTAGTCTTTTTTCTTGGAGAAAATCTTCATCGAAAAGAACAAGATCGGGTCCGGATGCAGGTGCCTGCTATTTTTCTAGAGGGACTCGTCCATTGTGGTCGCTGCAGTGCAGGACCTCGGTGGGAACCTCGGTGTGGTTGGGAAGTTCAATATTCTCAATATCAAAAAAGGCAGGAAAATTCAGAGTGGGAGAAGTCCAAAGATCCAGCCCAGGAAGGCATCATCAAAAGCGTTGGTCCTAGTGAAATCCTCTATGTTCTGACTTAGAAACTTTTCTGGAATTCAGGTTCCTTTTAGGGGAGCAAACCAACAAGTTGAGTCTTACCAGCAGTTCAACATCAGCGGCTGAGGCCTGGAGGTGGTCTGTTGGTCACCTTTAGTTATATTTGTGAAAAGTTCAGAAAAAGTTTTATGTGTCCCTTCTTGGAATCTTTGAGGGAAAAAGAGTACACTCTAACACTTAAGGGTCCAAGAATTTTGGGGGACCACTCGGGGGTTAAGACTCAATCTCCCACAAGCCACCAGCAGAGTTTAGGGCAAATTCATTTGGAATAGGCAATTTGGGCTCTGCAGAGTTTTTGACTGTTTGCTGCTTTTGTGTTTCCGAAACTTAACAGTAGGCTAGCCAACTATCCCTTGGAGTCCACTCTTCTGTCCTGGGTTCAACTGGGAGCAAGTCAAGCCTTTGAAGTTTCTTTCTACAGGTTACAGTAGCTGCAGTCTTTTTCTGAAGTCCTCAAAGTTCAGCAGGTTTAATCCTTCTTCTGTCTTCCTCAGGTCCATCAGTGTTCTGAAGAAAGGTATCCATGGCTGCCACTTTTATGCTTGGCAGTAGCTTGTGGTTGTGGGAAGCTCCCTGTCCAATAGAGAAAACATTTCCAGGGCCAACCCTACCAACTTTGACAGCATTTCCTGGGGGTTTGGCCCTAAACAATCATCACGTCCAACTTTGCACAATCTTTCTTCTCTTGGTCGAAGCTCTGGGCACACCGCTGAGGTCTGGCTAGGAAAATAAGAAACTCTCCCAGCTAACCAGCAATAGAACAGGTTTTCCCCCACTGGGATTGGTGCAACTCTGTCTACTTGAACGATGGTAGGGACAAGTCTAGGTGAGAGTTGCATCTGCCTGTGACAGGGGATGCACCTTTAGAGCTTCTGCAGTTAGTGGGCTCATTCCCCTGGCCAGCCTGTGAGGTGGGGATCATACCTCGTCCCAGGAAAGGCACTTATTTTCCCTTTCCTGGGAGACTTTCACAACTCGCACAAGGCTGCCCGTTCATTCTTAAAAGGCTACTAAAGGCTTAAGGCAGAAAAAGGACAACTTTCTAAAAGTGGCATTTTCAAAATAGTAATTTATTTATTTTTATTTATTTAGAAATGTAGAAAGCGCTCAGCTACCCCCAACGGGGGTGTCCCGGCGCTGACAGCAAGAGAATGTGAAGGTCAGGGAGGAAGAACTGAGGAAAGTGGAGCTAGAGGCGAGAGAAAATATGACTAGACCATCAGATAGGATTATATATTCCTAACCACGGTTGTAGCTATTCACAAACTTAAGTTATGCATTATAAGATGTTATGATGTAACCCAGTGCGTTTCTATGTGACAGCCATCCTTACTGCAGTGAAAAACAACTTTGGAGATTTTTTACTGACAGGACATGTGAAACTTAAGAACGCATGTCCTACTTTTTTTAAATCTTGGAAACTTCACTATGGGTAGTAAAATAGGTGCTATAGTTCACTAGTGCTATTTAACTTACAAGCCCTGGGTACCCCTGGTACCACATACTAGACACTAACAGGTAACTCAAATATGCCAATCAGGAATTAGCCAATTGTACACATATTTTAGGGGTCAGAGCACATGCCTGGTTAGCAGGGCCCCAAGATAAGAGTTGAAAACCAACAGCATGGGTTCATAAATTGGTGGGGGGGAGGGTTGATCATGCAAAAAGAGGTGTTTCCTTACAAATGACATTTCAAGATGACATCCTCGTCTATAGTGGTAATACAAGTGATAAGGTCAAATTCTTCACACTGAAGGAGAATATTAAGACGAATCCCAATTTTGTGACTGCCCTTAAGAAAACACCATGCTTAATTTTTAGAAGAGGCTGAATATTTTCCAAAGTTTTTACCAGCATTTGCCATGGAAACAAGACCCATCAAAGCATTGCTTTAGAAGTAGGGGGTGGTGTGTGGGCAAAAATATAAGCAATAAAATAGGTACTAAACTTTGATCGGGTGAAGTCAGACATTTTGCCAGCATAAGCTGTTCAACGATTTAATCTGGCCTTGAAGCATCTGTTTTCTGTTGATTCAAGTGCATACTATACTAAACATACTATACCTTTTATGTCACGTCCACTATGTCAGGCAGAGGTGACTTCAGCCTAAACTTAGGGTGCAGAACACTTTAATACCTTTTTGTGGTGTAAATCATTTGTACTAGAAAGAGAGCCTAAGACCATGCTTCCGGTGTTAGAGATATGTTCCAAGTGGATGCATTCTTCTTGCAGATTGACTGTCCACATTGGCTCTCGATACACAAGGGAAGAGCAGGGATAAAAATAATCATGAGTTTATGCTGTCTGGAGAGGCAGGGAATGCATCATTGATGTCTCTGTGATAGCAAGTGCATGAGGGAAGTAGTGGATCAGGTAAAGCTTTCTGGAAAGCATCTGATTGTGATGTCTTGGGGGATGAGGGAATAATCCTTAGCTGGGGATTTACATGGTTTTTGGAATGTTATGGAGGAACCCGTCACTGAGGAAGTTTGGTTATGTAGAACACATAAGTTGGTAGGGCAAGATAAAACATGTGTTGTGCTGTGGAATTGTCCTAAAGGGTCATAAAGGCATGACTCCGACAAAGAGAAGATTATAAGAGTGGTTTAGAGGCTTGGCATAGAGGCATCATTGAGATACAGCCACACTGATGGCTGTATGTGTGTCGTTTGGTGGAAAAATTGTTCAGTATATATGTTGACCCACTTACAATTGTGGAGGCTCGCAATGACTTCTGGGTACACTGGCCAGTGACCCAATGGGTCAGTTTGATCCTTTGCCAGTCAGCCACCATGTCACCATTCTGCCATCACATTGAAGAATTATTTATCTAGAGGAATTGAAGTACACATTCTAGAACAGCCTACCACTGCTAAGGTTTTCAAATTCTTACATAAGAGTTTTGGCATGCAAAGTTTCCCAGCAGTGCAAATAGGTGACGTTGGCATGTAACTTACTTCTTTGAACATGGTGACGTTCTACATAAGGTTGTCAGGGTGCACCACTGCACAGCTTTTTCTTCTTCAATGCAACTGCCAGTGAGAACAAATATTGTTAAGAAATCAGTACAATTGGTGGTGGAGTGCTGTAGCAGTTCTATTTATGTTGTACTCCTACAGGATGACCCTGGATTATTCTACTTAGGTGGTAACATGCTTCATCAAATTTATGTGCTGCATGGATGTAAACAAACTAAGACTGAGTAAATATCTCCCCCCTGCAAGTTTCAGTTCTATTGTTCTTGCTCGGTACTATAAGTCATTGAAGACTGTAACACCTAGCTAAATAACATTCCCATTTCCACTCAATCCCTTAAAATCCCTTTCCAAGCAACTGGGCAGCAATCACTGAACGTTGGACCATAACACCCCCATCCTATAAAGGTCTGCACTAGATACCCTTTCCAGTGCTCACAAAACTGAAAGTTTGCAATGGCATCTCTAAAGCCTACAGCACCCCCAAGTTCCATTACTTTCCTTGCAAGATGACTATATTTTAGTTGACAGAACTACCATTTTGCTTTCCACAAGGAAATGCAATTAGAGACAAAGCAGAACCAAAACTGGGTAGCAAGATTTGCAATAAATTCAAGTAGACAGTGTGTAACTGAAAGAGATCCAGAGAACGAATTGGTATTCTGCTTTATACCTTGTATTTGGGACAGTTGTGGCAGAGTGAGTAAAGTACTCATTGGCGTTGATAAGAACTCAAAATGTTATTGGCTTCTTTCTGCTTGCTCTCCACCTACCAGTGGCTGGAACTACAGGAGAAAAACTCACTTGGTGGCTGGGAATAGTGTCACACCGCCTTCCACTAATGGATTACGACCGATGCAATAAAGGACCTACATAGGGGAGCAATTCCTTTGTGCATATCTGTTTAGTTTTTTTTTTTTTTTACAAATAGTTATGAGCCCTTTATCCAATTTGATAAGAAGAGTGACGATTGTCTTCTTCTTAACAGGTACTGGATATATTTATACACTAAAGTGACCATGTCTGTATATATGTGGATTCCTGAAGCGAGGTGCGCTCTGGTATTAGTGTTGACACAACCTTTGAGGTAATTGGTGAAATCTGCCATATTGATTCCAGCAATAGTAAAATAGTAGAAATGATGTGACACTATAAGTTTAATGAGTATATTTGGATACATCATTTCAGATACTCGTAGAAGCAAGAGAAAGAGGAAATGTATTTTCTGGTTTAAATTGAGGCTGATTAATTTCAGTTTTTCAGATACTTTTAAGGTATTTGTTGTTTATGGTTTCATAGTGTCTATAGGGCACTCTTTGATGTATAGATAGTAACATGAGTGTGGTCTTGTAATGAATGTGGAAACCTTTATTGTCACCAGTGTTTTGACGATGTGTACGAACAAGGGGGTGAAGGATTAATTATTTTATATAATTATATCTTGTTGTTTTTATTTTTATGTTTGTTACAGAATTTGTTTTATACACTGGGAGTTCTTTCCTGAAGAAGGTGATGGTCAAAATATAGAGCCCGCCGAAACGTGTCGATGCATTAACAAGGAAAGTGTACTGCAAATCTATGTGGACAACTGTTATTAAGTTATTATTTTTTTAAAAAGACCAATTATTTTCTCAAAATATAACAATTGATCTGTGCAAGATATAGTAGTTCTTTCCGTGATTAGGAACCATTTTCCTGCCTGTTCTCCCAATTTTAATTGCTGCTGTCATAACATAGTATCAGTTTTTCTGTGTGTTTTTTAATTGAATTGTCCATATTACTTTCTATATGGTTTTTAAATTGTTTTTTTATGATAGACTCAGCTCAAAATTGTAATTTTCAATGTATGTTTTTTTTAAAGTAAACATTGTATATTGTATTGTATATATGTACCAAATAAATTTGCATTGCTAATTTAGGTCTGATTTTATTACTTGACTTCTTTGTTACTATTTCGTTGTCTTCATATTGGTGACATAAGGTTCCTATTGTGAGTGTGTATTTATGTATGTGTACTTACCCAAAGGTTTTTTTTTTATGCCTAAGGCATATCTGTTTAGGCCTGTTCGGGCAATGGGAAAACAAGATGTTAAGAGGACAGCCATTCGGGCATTTTTACGTCTGGTGTTATTATAGACCGTTTGATTTTACTAAAATTATATGAATAAATATAGTTACCTAAAGGGGCTTTCATTCAACACTCTTAATCCATTGGTCTGTTCTTGTGTCATTCACCTTTTGCTTCCACCTCATACAGCATACAGGATGGGGGAATGGGTCAGTTTACTTCAACCACTTGCCTCTTTAAGTCAGTGTTAGCCAAGACCTTTAGATTTTACTACAATTATGTGTACAACATAGTTACCTGCAGGTGTTTAAAGCCATAAGTCATCCATTAGCCTGTGGTTCTGTCATTCACATTTTTCTTTCGCCCACTCCAGCATGCATCAACGGGCAATGTGTCAGCCCACCTCAGCCACTGGCTGACTTCATGATGAGTTATGGCTTGCTGCCCTTTCACAAGAAGCACATCAACACACAAAGTAGTTTCCTTTAGTAACAGGAAGTACTATACTACGGCAATGTGTGTGTTTTTTAGGCCAAAGCAACATGTTTAGATTTATGAGGGCCTGGCAGCTTCCCAAACAATTAAGTTTTGCAAAAACCATGACAAAACATAACAAGAATTGTCAAAAGGCTGGCAGCCATCGCAAGACCTATTGGTTTTGCCAGTGCTTGTTATTATTCCCCATGCTTTCATGTTGCCTTTTTGCTCTTTGGTCTTTGTCTAAAGACTTTTTATACTTTATTTGCCATAACAATTGTTTTCTTGCTGGACTGCTGGCCGTTTAACACCTCTGGGTCTAGAGTAATCTATAATGGATATAATCAGCATATTTAGGCAAATTCTAGCTAAATACTTAGGCCCAGATTTACAAATATTTATGTCGGATTTGCATTAATGTTTTAAATCAGACCAGATCCAAAGCATTGGGTTGGTATTTACAATCCAACGCAAATCAGGATTTGCGTTGGATTGTAACACAAAGTAACATGAGGCAGCGCAATGAGCTGCCTTGCGTTACTTTGCTTCAAAGAGGCGTTCCATGGGTGGTACATGGACATTTTCATGCAACCACCCAGGAGTTTTGATGCAAATCCATATCTCTTATGTTATGTTAAAAGAAACGTATTCACTGTACGGTTTCTTGGCATTGAAGGGGACAAGACGAAGCAAAGTGCTACTTAGCATATCTTGGTGACTCGTAAGCTTGCCTGAACTGCCAGGTCTTAAGCTCTTTCCTGAACCTCAGAAAATCATTAAGGAGGAATACGGCCAGGGCAGGGAATTCCAGAATTTAGGGGCTAATACAGAAACCCTAACGCCACCCTTCTGTGTTCTTCTAAACTTTGGGATAATCAGTAAATTAGATCAAGTAGAACGTAGCTTCTGACCAGGATATATTTCTTAAATCTTATTTTTAAAAATTGTGGGCCCATATCTAGTAGAGCCTTAAAAGTGATGCAGCAGATTTTATATGTGATCCTTTTTCCAATCGGAGACAGTGAAGGCCCCTTAATATGGGTGTAATGTGACTATTCCTGGGTTGCTTAAAGCTCAGTCTGGCTGCCGGATGCTGAATATCCTGAAATCTATGCAATTGATATTTTGGCAGGCCAATGTATCCGGAATTGGAATAGTTACGCCGGGAAGTTATTGAAGCCATCACCACCATGATTAAGGTGTCTTGTGTAAGAAACCTAGATATCTGTTTAATTTTCCAGAGTATCAGAAAATAAGTCGAGATCACTAACCCATTCTGGGGTTTCAAAGAAAGCTCACTGTCAATGGTAACACCCAGACTTTTTGTTTATTTTTTGGGGGTGGGTGTTGCCCCATCTCTACAGGCCAAGAGGAAGTATTCAAAATGACAATTTCCCTTTTTTCGACATTGAGATTTAAAAAGTTGCTACCCATCTGGTCCCTGATAAAGCACGTAGTGGATTGAAAGTTTCGCTGAGAGGCAAGGGAATCATCAAAGTTGAGAGTTATCAACATAATTATATATTCTGCAGTTCATTTCAGCCAGTGCCTGGATTAGGGGTATAATCTAGATGTTAAACAGGTTCAGTGATAGGGAGGAGCCCTGGGGGACCCCACACTCCAGCCGGACTGCTGAGGCCTTAAAGGGACCCAAGTGAACTAACTGAGTGTGATCCTCCAAGAAAGATCTCATCCAATCAAGAGCAGGACCCCGAAGCCCAACATCCTCCATACGGTCCATCAGCAACTTGTGGTTGACCGTGTTGAAGGCTGCTGAGAGATCTAAAAAGACCAGAACAGAGATCAGACCTTCATCACAGTATAGTAAATATTGTCTAATGCCGACAACATTACTGACTAAGTACATTGTGCTGAGCTAAACCCATCTTGATGCACATTTAAAAATTGGGAATTTTCAAGATGATAACAAAGAACTTGTGCCACATGAGCTTCTTACAGTGTGGCTGGAATAGGCAGCAGGGAAATAGGGCAAATGTTTTTCTGAAGGGGAATTACAGCTGCCTCTGGGAAGGATTCCGGAACTCTTCCTTGTATCAAAGAAATATTTAATAGTGACAAAAATGGTCACAAAAATAACAGGAGAAGAGTTAAAATACTTAGAGAGACAAGAATTGTTTGGTGAACCAGACTTCACGATAGACATAAGCTCAGATAAGCGCTCTTCATTAAGGGTTAGAAAGACCGAGAGTGTAATGGTATTCCTGTCTGATGGAGATAGCAATACTTTTCAGTTACCAGGTGAGATACTGTCTTAGATAGTTTTCATTTTTTCAATAAAATATGTGTTTAACACACTACAGAATTCTTGTGTAGGGGCAGTAATAGAGACAGTCTAGCTGGCTGAGAAAGTTTAGTCAATGTTTTAAAAATATCATTAGATGTCTTACCAGACTGCAGTATTTTGGTTGTAAAAAAAAAAGGAGTCTTAGTATGTAACAATAAGGCTTTGTAGTCCTTCAAACCCTATAAAAATTAATTCCGTTATCAAGAGATTAGTCTCTACGTTATAGCCGCTGGAATTGGCGAAGCTTCAATTTAGCAAGTTTTGATTCCTCAGAAAACCAGTATGAGGACTCTGGACTTTGGCGGGGATACATTTTTACACAAGGTAACATGTTTATTATTGGCTCTGGGCCGCCATTTAGTAGCCCCTTGGATCACTAACACAATATCGGTATCAACAATATCGTGTAACACAAATTTTGTGTCCAAAATATCGTTTCCATAGCATTATAATGGTAAGTACAAAAATACAGAGAAAAATATATCGTTTCACACCAATATCGATAACAAGTATACAAAAATATTGTTCCTATTTATAGATGTAGTTTGGAGTAGTGAATCTTAAATATTTTAATATATATCCAATTAATATAATGGTGAATAAATCACACTAATATTTTATACTATACATTAATATATACTTATATAAACACATATATATGTATGTATATATATTTATATAATGTAACACAATTACTAAACATATATGTTTTACATTATATTATATTATTTTGTTTAATTCTTAAATGTACTACTATAAAAAGGACCATATATATATATATATATATATATTACCTACTGGCGGTCGCCAGTAGGTAGTTATAGTTAGGACCACGTTTCCATAGGAAATCCGCAACATTCTATTTTGAATAACTTTGGCGCCGGTCGACGAATCCTCGCGAATTTTTCAAAATAGGTGGGGCGCTACGCTCCGCTCCTTCCCTGAAAGTCTTGGGGGGATTCGTCAAGCGGGGGCTGAGATAAAAGGGGGGTCCCAAAACGCGTTTTCCCATGCATTTTTCCATAGGACCTTTAGACAGGGCTACAGCCCGAACGGCTGAACAGAATTACTAGAAATTTGGCAGAGAGGTAGTCCTCAGGTCAAGGAAGTGCCTTTTGTAGGTTTGGTGTAAATCTGTTCAGTAGATTCTGAGAAAATAGCCTTTAAATCAATATATATATCTGAGCCAGCTTACGGTGCGCTTACGGTACGCTTACAGTACGCGTACGGTGGCGTGCGCGAGCGCGATTCTGATTGGCTCTTAGATCTTGGTAAACATTCGAATCGGTCGAAACCAGGAAGCGGCGGCCGCCATTTCGTGTGTTTCACTCAGAAAAAAAGAGTGATAACAAGAAAAGGGGGCAAGGAGGAGAGTTACAGACCCCCTAACATTTGTAAGGGGGTCAAAGAAGGACAGAAAAGTACAAAGAAAACATTTATTGATTTTAAAAAAAATCACGGGGTACGCGTACGGTAAGCGTACGGTAAAAAAAAAAAAAAAAAGAAATGAAAATCAGATTTAAGTGTTTAGATATTAGGGGGCTCTAAAAAGAGCCGTTGTGTTTATGAAGTGATTTTTTTGTGGTACCTACAAGTAAGTACCGATGCAGAGTCTAAGGTTCAAGAGGAAGACTCTGTTCCCTTCATCAGTGAAGTGCACACCATCTCCTCTATAAATGTCTTGCATGTCATAACGCAAGTTGTTGTGGTAAATGGAACCCATACCATAGTCACGGAGGAAAGCAGAAACAGATTTGTTGACATGCTTTCTTGCTTTGTCAATCTGCGGACAAAAATGATTGGACCAGTTCCATTTTTGCCTTTGGCATATGTTAGAAAACACAAAGGCAGTTTTAGGGAAAAGTGAAAACAGTTGTGCAAAGGTTTCCTTCATAAGCATTTCCAGACCTACCCCAGTCAAAGTGCCTAGGTCATTGCCACCACAGTGCACTATTATGAGGTCAGGGTGTTGGATGTGCATGAAGGATTTCACCAATGGCATCAATTGGTGCCACTTTAACCCTCTCTGACCAATCCATTTAATGTCTACATTTGGCAAAGCAAGGTCTCTCAACATACCTGTTTTCTCTGCAAACTTTTCACTCCAGAAGACATAGCTGTGCCCTACGATCCACACTGTGAACATCTTCAAAGGAGAACTGGATGCACTCAGGAGGTGTCTTTCAGTAGAATGGCAATATGAAAAGAAAGACAGTTTGGAAATGGAGGCATACATATTTTTTTCAACAAAAAAAAGAACTGATTGGCTGTTTCATACCATTCTAGAATAAAAACTAGGCTGTATGTGTAAATTAATAGAAGCATGTTTTGTATTGGTACAGAAAAATGTGTTACCAAAGAACAGTACTATGGATTTGCTGTTAGGTTTGAAAAGTCAAGCACTCTTGCTCTGTGGAATTGAAACATTGTTTGGCGAACTTCTGACCTGACTCCACACAGCAGTGTTCCATGAGCTGTTGCTATGGTAGCAGGCAGAAGTCAAGTTGGGGGAAGGGTACTAGGCAGAAGTCAAGTTGGGGGAAGGGTACTTTTGGAAAAGGGTTGGTTTTCAACCAATAGAAATGTGTGATTACATTTGAAAAAAAGGGGCAAGCACTGAGATTTTAAACTAACATGTATATGTGTGGAAAAAGAGAGGGAAAGTTTGCCATTATCTGGTTCTGCTGAGAGGAGAGAGGTGTAGAGAACAGAGATCCTGGCTCTGATAATCTGCTGTTTGAGTGCCACATTTCTTTCACAACTAACTAATTTTAAAGGTGAGTTTAGAGTTTGAGAGGGGATGTATATGGTAAATTAAGAAATGAATAATAGAAATGCAATTCTTTTTGTTGAAGTTGTGTTTATTATTTTCTGTTTTGGGAGAAATTTAAATGTGAGGAACATGTAAAATAATATGGACTATGTTTTCACAATAAATTAAGGTGTACTGGTATAATAAAAGAATAGTTTAAGGGTTTGATGTTGGACTCAGTAATGCAAATACATTCAGCATCACTAAGGCTGGTTGCCCTTGCTGGAGTGTAGGCAGACACCCAGGTTACAAATGATGCTGGTCTGAAAAAGCAGTTTGGACATGTGCTTTTTAAAAAATCTGAAAAGTGGATTCATAATGTGTCAGTCTGTAAAAGTGTTTATCACTTGCCAAAAAAAAGAGCAGTAAGTGTGCTTTCAAATTGGCAAAGAAATTTCGTTTTGTGACTAATGTGAAAACATGACTCTGTGTGCAAATAGGAATTACAGGCAGAGATTTATTGCGTATTGCTCTGGTGATTTCACAGTTGCATTAGATGGAAAGAGGGAGCCATTTTTTGGTGCAGAAGCAGACTCTTAGCACACAGGTAGCTGCTTACCATGTGGAATCATGCACAGTATTCACAAGCGAGTGGGGTTTGAGGTTTCAGTCAGTAATGCAAATACATTCAGCATCACTAAGGCTGGTTGCCCTTGCTGGAGTGTAGGCAGACACCCAGGTTACAAATGATGCTGGTCTGAAAAAGAAGTTTGGACATGTGCTTTTTAAAAAATCTGAAAAGTGGATTCATAATGTGTCAGTCTGTAAAAGTGTTTATTACTTGCCAAAAAAAAGAGCAGTAAGTGTGCTTTCAAATTGGCAAAGAAATTTCGTTTTGTGACTAATGTGAAAACATGACTCTGTGTGCAAATAGGAATTACAGGCAGAGATTTATTGCGTATTGCTCTGGTGATTTCACAGTTCCATTAGATGGAAAGGGGGAGCCATTTTTTGGTGCAGAAGCAGACTCTTAGCACACAGGTAGCTGCTTACCATGTGGAATCATGCACAGTATTCACAATCGAGTGGGGTTTGAGGTTTCAGTCAGTAATGCAAATACATTCAGCATCACTAAGGCTGGTTGCCCTTGCTGGAGTGTAGGCAGACACCCAGGTTACAAATGATGCTGGTCTGAAAAAGCAGTTTGGACATGTGCTTTTAAAAAAATCTGAAAAGTGGATTCATAATGTGTCAGTCTGTAAAAGTGTTTATTACTTGCCAAAAAAAAGAGCAGTAAGTGTGCTTTCAAATTGGCAAAGAAATTTCGTTTTGTGACTAATGTGAAAACATGACTCTGTGTGCAAATAGGAATTACAGGCAGAGATTTATTGCGTATTGCTCTGGTGATTTCACAGTTGCATTAGAAGGAAAGGGGGAGCCTTTTTTTGGTGCAGAAGCTGACTCTTAGCACACAGCCAGCTACTTACCATGTGGAATCATGCACAGTATTCACAAGCGAGTGGGGTTTGAGGTTTCAGTCAGTAATGCAAATACATTCAGCATCACTAAGGCTGGTTGCCCTTGCTGGAGTGTAGGCAGACACCCAGGATACAAATGGTGCTGGTCTGTAAAAGCAGTTTGGACATGTGCTTTTTAAAAAATCTGAAAAGTGGATTCATAATGTGTCAGTCTGTAAAAGTGTTTATCACTTGCCAAAAGAAAGAGCAGTAAGTGTGCTTTCAAATTGGCAAAGAAATTTCGTTTTGTGACTAATGTGAAAACATGACTCTGTGTGCAAATAGGAATTACAGGCAGAGATTTATTGCATATTGCTCTGGTGATTTCACAGTTGCATTAGAAGGAAAGGGGGAGCCTTTTTTTGGTGCAGAAGCAGACTCTTAGCACACAGCCAGCTACTTACCATGTGGAATCATGCACAGTATTCACAAGCGAGTGGGGTTTGAGGTTTCAGTCAGTAATGCAAATACATTCAGCATCACTAAGGCTGGTTGCCCTTGCTGGAGTGTAGTCAGTCACCCAGGTTACACATGTTGCTGGTCTCAAAAAGCTGTTTGGACATGTGCTGTTTTCAGAATCTGAAAAGTGGATTCATAATGTGTCAGTCTGTAAAAGTATTTATCACTTGCCAAAAAAAAGAGTAGTAAGTGTGCTTTCAAATTGGCAAAGAAATTTTGTTTTGTGACTAATGTGAAAACATGACTCTGTGTGTAAATAGGAATTACAGGCATAGATTTATTGCGTATTGCTCTGGTGATTTCACAGTTGGATTAGAAGGAAAGGGGGAGCCTTTTTTTGGTGCAGAAGCAGACTCTTAGCACACAGCCAGCTACTTACCATGTGGAATCATGCACAGTATTCACAAGCGAGTGGGGTTTGAGGTTTCAGTCAGTAATGCAAATACATTCAGCATCACTAAGGCTGGTTGCCCTTGCTGGAGTGTAGGCAGTCACCCAGGTTACAAATGGTGATGGTCTGAAAAAGCAGTTTGGACATGTGCTTTTTAAAAAATCTGAAAAGTGGATTCATAATGTGTCAGTCTGTAAAAGTGTTTATCACTTGCCAAAAAAAAGAGCAGTAAGTGTGCTTTCAAATTGGCAAAGAAATTTCGTTTTGTGACTAATGTGAAAACAAATGTAGTAATATATTTAAATAAAATAAAGGAATTTTTTTTTTAGTTTTTTTCAGGTATTGCTGAAGAGCAGTGAACAAAATTTAAGATGCCTACAAAATCCAGAGTAAAAAAAGAGCACAAAAAAAACCTATATTTGAAGACAACTGGAGGACCTAAGTTAGTTGAAGATGCTCATGTTGGGAAGAAGAAAAAATCTTCTGGTAAGCAAACAAAAGATTTTCTAAGGAACATATTCAAAAAAAGGAAAAATGTACAAAATGTCTGTACTGGAAAGAATGATTTCAATCGAAAAGGACAGGAAAAAATTGAGAATTTAGTTAATGCAAATATACCTTCTGCAACTAAAAAGATAAACTTAAACAGAAAAACAGCGTTTAAAGAGATACGTAGAAAAATGTTTCAGAGGAGAGTTATGTCCAATTTGATAAAGGATGTGAAGAAATATAAGCAAAAGGCAAAGTTTTATAAGAGAAAAAAAGAAATTGAAGCCATTGCAGCAAAGGCATTAGAATTAAAAAGGAAACTATTCATTTTAATTTTGAATAGGATGCGTACATTAGACAAAATGGTTAATGTACTGAAATCACATAGCAAAAGGAAAAGAGTAGTGAACAGAACAAACTTTTGTAAAGTGTTTTTAGGAAATTGGATGCATAGTTCAAGTAGTGAACCTTTTTTTAATGAAGAGAGTTATTTTCAAAGTAATAGTTTGCTGCATGCAGTTGACACCAGAGGTCGTGCTTATGAAGTGAAAAATGGTTGCATAATGGAGAAGGAGATAATGGTTCCAAGAGATGAGGTACAAGTGATGGCGGATGAGGCTATGGGGAGACGTCCTAAAGCCCCAGTGTACACTTGGAATTGTAGTAGTATTTGTACTGTGCGTCAGGAATCTATTGATAAATTTCGTGAGTTTCTAAGAGAATATAGCAAAAAAAGTGTGAAACAGAAGATTAAGGTGCTTCAAAGTCTAGATCCATGCAGAGTGAGAGAGAATACTGGTTTGCAGGGTCATTCTCTGGCTTGTCTATCTAGAAAAGTGTGTAATAGTGTTTTCCATCATTTTAGGATGCTGGCTGTTCATCATACTGAAATGAGAAAGTTTGTGAGACGGTTGTATTTTGCTAAAAGTCCAGCAATAAAGTTAGATGAATTGAATAGGGCTCTGTTCCGTGGAACGGTATCAGATGTAGAGAAGGTTGTTGATGAAATTCAGTTTTGTTACTTTGGTCCTGAACAAAACAGTGCAGAGAAGGACACAGTAAATGAGGAAGAAGTGGAAGAAAATGTAGAACCCTCTGTAAGTAAGACATTTAATGATCACATAACAAAATTTGCAATAATCTCTAATGAAAGACCAAATATTACTTGTATTTGTTGCCGCAGAACTCATTATAGAAAACAAACCAGGTATGTTGATCTCTACAGAAAGAGTGAAAATGAAGATAATTATAAGTGGAAGGATTTTGCCACCTATATATTTCTTGAAAATTGTTTTGAATTGGGTGAAGTTCAGCGTATTTGTAAATACTGTTACAACAAGTTAGAGGAAAATAGAATGCCGACCAGAGCTGTACATAATAATTTAGAATTGGATGCTATTCCTGCTGAACTTTCTGAATTAAATACATATGAGTCTATACTATTCAATGTGTTCATCCGTTCCAGACCATAGTACGTATGGAGCCCAAAACTGGTAAATTACCTCCTTCAGATTTACTGAGAGGTTTAAAAGGTAGAGTGGTGTATTTGCCCTTGGATTTGAAAAAAAATATGGAAACTATTGATGCGGATACTTTGGAAACTGAACCATTAATTATTCTGGTTAATGGTGTACCTACAAAGAATAAGAAGATTTGGCAGGAGCTGGTAGATGTACGGAAAGTACAAAGAGCAAATTTGTATTTGAAAAGGAATAACAAATGGTATGAATCAATTTATATAGAAGAAGAAGAAGAAGAAGATTTACAAGAAGACACAGAAACACCAACTGGACAAATTGAAAAAGTGGACAAGTCAAAGGAAGAAGAAATTTATGAACATTTTAGCATACATCCTCTTCATTCAAAAGAAGTTATGGGAGACAATATTGATCTATTTCAGATGAAGAAAGCAAAAGGAACTCCCGTGAGTGTATGGGAGGAGAGCTTGGAAGCTCGATGTTTTCCCCAGCTGTTTCCTAAAGGAAAAGGAGGACGATACGATGAACGTCCGGAACAGATTCCAGCTTCTGAGTATCGGACTACAAGACTATATGCTGAAGATCCCAGATTTCGACAAAGTATTCCTTATTTGTTCCATCTTTTATTTGAAAGCGACTTGTCTGCACTGTCTTATGCAGTAAATCACATTTTAAAAAGTGGAGTACATTTACAAAATGTGTCTGCTAAGGATTTTATGGAGAAAGTGCAGCACCGAGATGATCATTTGGAAACACAACTGATCAATCTGATGGCTTGTCAGCGTGGGACAAATGAATATTGGTACCGACGCCATGGTGAATTAAAATGCATGTTACGGAATTTAGGAACTCCAACATGGTTCCTTACCCTAAGCTGTGCCGAGTACGCTTGGGATGATTTACTGGATTTTCTACGAGAGGCAAATTCAAACATTAAAAACATCGAATACAAGACAGCAGGAGAACTGTGCTCATTGGATCCGGTTAATGTTTGCAGATATTTCAATCATAGATTTGAGGCTATGATGTCCTTCATCTGCAATAAAAAAAATCCACCTCTAGGAGAAGTAGTGGATTTCTTTTGGAGAAAAGAGTACCAGGCAAGAGGTCCTCCTCATATTCATATGCTGTTGTGGATCAAGGATGCCCCAAAGTTTGGAACAGATACTGATGAAGCAGTGTTATCTTACATTGAAGAATATGCAACATGTGCTATACCAAAAAGCACAGAAGAGAAAAAGTTAAAGGAGCAAGTTTTACGTTTCCAAAGTCATCGGTGTGGAAAATACTGTCGACGGAAATACAAGAGCAAAGATAAATACTACACTAAATGTCGATTTGGATTTCCTAGACCTGTTCTTTCAAATGGAAGAGTTAACAGTTTTATGTCATCTGTGAGACATACTATCACAAGAAAATCACCTAAGAATACCTACAACTTTAAAAGAAAAGAAGAATCAAAAAATATAAATGACTACAACCCAGTGATTTTATCCATGTGGAACGCTAACATGGATATACAGTATGTAGCTGACAATTCCATTGCTGTTGCTCGATATGTAACATCTTACATTACGAAATCAGAAAAAAACAGAATTGAAGGAAATGTGGGAAGAGATTTCTCACGAGAAAACTGTCAGTAAGAAGCTGTACAGTTTCAGTTTGAAGATGTTATCGCATCGAGAAATTGGATCCTACGAATGTTCAGATAGGTTATCTTCTGCAAGTCTCTACTCGAAATCAAGAAGAATAATTTGGGCAAGTTTAGGCCTTGCAGCAATGAGAAATCGGGTACTGAAATCTGTTGGAGAAATTGAATATTTGGCCGAGAATGACCCAGAAAGTACAGATATTTTGAAATCAAACATGTTGGATACATATTACCCAAAGAGAAGTCATCATCTGGAGAACATGTGTCTCTATGAAGTGCTGCAGAACTACATTTATTCACGGAAAGCCGCAGAAGACATCAACAAATGAAAATATAAAGTCATTGGTGAGGAAGGATGTTTGGTGAAGCAAACAAAAGGAAGTTTGATAAATCACCGGAAGCTGAGTTGCGACACTACTGACAAAAAGGAATTTTACTACTTGGCTCTTTTACAGCTGTTTAAACCATGGCGTACAGAGGATGAACTACTGGGAGAATTTCAAAGCTATGAAGATTCTTTTAATGCTTGCAAAGACAGCATACAATGCAGTACATTCACAACTTATCTGCAAATGTTAAATGAAGAAATTGAACAGGAAACTACAATTGCAGCAGAAATAGCTAGAGACAGTTCTCAGGACAGCCAAAGTTCAGGAACACTCAGTCAAGATCCCCTAGGACAACCAATCGTTGAAAATGAAGCATCAATAGCCATGAATGAAGTGGAAACGGCTATGAATCAAGCTCAAGGAGAATTTATAGACTTACAAAATTTGGAAAGACAACTGAACGAAGAGCAGCAACAAATTTATGAAGAGATCAGAAACAAAATTGATCACGGATTTCTACATGAAAAAAAAGATTGCTCATGCACATCATTTCATCCAATCAGGATGTATGTAAGCGGACAAGCTGGAACTGGAAAAAGTTTCCTAATAAAAGTCATCAGAAGCTACCTACAGCAAAAAACGGATTCTACTTTGTCTTGTGTGGTTACTGCTCCAACTGGGTTAGCAGCATATAACATAAAAGGAATCACTTTACATCGTTTGCTAATATTACCAGTGGAGCATGAGAACAAAATACAATACAACAAGCTAACTGGAGAAGCATGCTTGGAAGTTTCAAGAGTATTGAAGAAGATGCAAGTTCTCATTATTGATGAGGTGAGCATGGTATCGAACTTAATGTGTGCCTTTGTGCATTTAAGAATGCAGCAAATTCTGAAGTCAGACTATGACGTGTTATTTGGAGGAAAACACGTCATAGTTTTTGGAGATCTTTTGCAACTTACTCCAGTTAAAGGACAACCAGTGTTTAATACTGTGACACATGAAGACACGAAGAAGTCATTGGGAAGCATCGGTAATACAAATATTTGGTCCTTCTTTGAGTACAAGGAACTTACAACTAATATGAGGCAAGCAAACGATGAAGAATATGGAAGTATTCTGAAAGATATCAGGATTGGACTACTCACAGAAGCTGGCAAAAAAGCATTACAGACTCGGCTGCTACATAATTTATTTCCAAAGGAAGAAATAGTTGCAGAGAAGATATACAAGAACATTGCAGAAAACAAAAGTGTCATCTGCTTAATGCCAACTCTACGTGAATGCTCAATATTCAATGAGGAGCTTTTGAAATTGGAAAAGGAAGATATCAGGAAATTGGAAGCAGTGGACAAAATTGAGGATGGAAGAATTACTGTCACATTAACAGGCACACTGAAAAATAAATTGGATTCACTAGAGAAGAAGATTTCCAAAACAGCTGGATTAGAAAAAAATCTATATGTTTGCATGAACTGTAGAGTATTTTTAAGGAGAAATTTGGATGTTGAAAAAGGTTTAGTTAATGGAGCTATGGGAAGAGTTGTGGGTTTTATTAATTATCAGAAAAAAGATGGAATTGAATGTTTAAAAATAAAATTTGATCAGATAGAAGAAGTTAAAGATATTTGTCGTTGTACAGTTCGTTTCATGCTTGTGAAAGACTTATATGTACGTAGGAAGCAGTTTCCGTTTTCGCTAGCATATGCTGTAACTATTCACAAGTCTCAAGGATTGACTGTAGATTGTGCATTTGTGAACATTGGTTCAACTGTGTTCAAAGAAGGTATGGCATATGTTGCTTTGTCATGAGTGAAAACATTATCAGGTTTATTCATGATAGACTTTGATGATTCAAAAGTTAGTGCTGATACAAATTGTGTAAAGGAGTATAATAGATTAAGAAGAAGCTATGCTCCTCATTTAGGTCAGTATCCTGTGTTGGAGAAACGTGTAGTTTCTCGTAAAAGGAGAAATGAGAATATCTGTAATGAAGATGTAGAGAGGAGGAAAAAAAAGAGGAGTGATGTAATTGCAAGCAAAAAGAATAAGGAAAATGAAGAACAGGTTGTAGGATGTTATTTTGAAAATAGCTCTGGTGTCAACTGCTACGCTAATGTAGTGCTGAATGTTGCATTTTATCTGGAAAGTTTGCAAGAGCAGATAATAGTAAATCAGGGAAAAAGATTCTGTACTGTGCTGAGTCTCCTTTTTGAAAAGCTGAGTAATGATAAAACTCAAATAGAAAGTGCTACTGAAATTAGAAAAGTTTTAGATGTATGTTCAGGACGAACACAGTTTTCTCAAAATGTACTGCAAGACGCACAGGAATTCTTGATTTATTTTCTTCAGGTACTGGAAGAAGAAGGGGTTAACATTGAAAATTTATTTGGTCTCTCTTATAAATGGGAACATAGTTGTGAAAACTGTTATAATATATGTGGCTCTAATGTTGATTCTGAAAGGTTTATTTATTTAACATTGCCAGAGAGTAAAACAGTCACTTTTGCTAAATTAGTTAAAGATGCTAATCATAGCATGCAATGCAGTGAGTGTAAATCTGACATGTTTTCAACATTAATTTTAAAGGAATACAGACAGTATGTAATTTTAATGATGCAACGATGTAGAGCTGATGGTTCAAAATTGGATACTTTAATAAAGAAGTTTACAGGACAGCAATTATCAATTTCAGGAAAAACTTTTGTAACAGTTGCAATAATTTTCCATGATGGACCTACTGTAACTTCTGGTCATTACACAGTTTATCTTAAATGTGAAAAAGGCTGGACACTGTGTAATGATTCCCAATTGATTTTTAAGCAACGTTTGCCTTTTGATTTAGCAAATTCCTATCTAATTTTCCTGAAACCTAAATTTTAGAGAGATTTGACAACATCTGGAGAAAACAATTTTACCATTTTATTGGATTACCATTTGGAATTTACAAATAAAAAGATTTAACAAATTATCATTTGGCCTAATGGAAAGGTAACCAATTGTAATGTGGAATTTTTCCATTTTTTAAGGAAACTTTGGAAAACCAAAAATTTAGAAAAAATCGGTAACATCTGCACAATTTAAATTTTGGAATGTTATTGGATTGCCATTGGAAATTTTTTCAAAAAAGATTTTTAAAATTACTATTTGGCCATGCTGAAAAGTAAACAATTCTATTGTGGACTTATTTAATTATTAATTAATCTTTCGGAAACCAAAATGTTACAGAGAATCGGTGACATCTGTACAATTTAAACTTTTGTTTTTTATTGGATTACCATTGGAAATTAAACAAAAAAAGAATTTTAAAATTACTATTTGGCCTAAAGGAAATGGAACCAGATGTATTGTGGAGTTATTTGACATATATTATTGTGATTATACTTCTGAAACAAAAATATCAGACGGTATTTTAAAGAAATAAGTATTGATATTAGATGATATTTTTTTAGAATATTATGCATTTCTTTAAAGTTATGTTTATGGAAAAAGAGATTGTGGGCTTTTTTAAAAACAATCTTTGAGATTGTTAATTTTTTTTTGCCTGCTGTTAAATGATGAATGCAATTGCTTTCACAATTCATAGTGAAATGCAATATTTTCTGAAAACAGCAAAAAAAAGGCAAAAATATTTTTTGAAAAATATGTAAATATGTGTACTGTATTATTAAATGTTTTATTAAATATTAATACTTTTTTCTTTTTTTTCAGATTGAGATAGAAAATTTTCGAAAACTAGAACCATTTTAAAAGCAATTAAAAATAAATTAAATGAATAAATCTTTTTTTGAGTGGGTATGGTAAGTCAATAATTTCATGGTCCCTTTTTTCCACTTCTCTACAATCACATTTGCAGTTTTTAATTGTAGTCTCTCAAGGACCTTGTAATGTGATAATTGATTTTTAGTGTTTTTTAAAAAAAATAAAAAAAATTACGCGTACGTTTTACCATACGTACGCGTATGGTAAAAAAAAAAAAAAAAAAAGTTTTAAAAAAAATATATAAAAAATAGATGAAAGGTAAGGTTGGCTCTTAAAAGAGCCGTTGTGTTCATGCAGGGACAGAGGAAAGAAAGATTGGGAATATTAGACGGTACGACAAGTGTGCTGATCTATTTTACTGTTCACTAGGGAAACACTGGTCTCCCTATAAGTAATTAGATCGTGACAAGTGGCGCACCGTACTTCAACCCTCGCAAACCGAGGGTTAATTTCCAGAGGACCAGAAAAAGGAGATGCTCCCCCCACAGATGAAGGGCTCACCTGACCTGCAGAAGAAGGACTCGGCCCTGCAGATGATGGTCCAGGCTGAGCTGCTGTGGATGTGCTTGGTTGATTTACTGAAGGGTTACCTTCAGTAAGTCGAGCATGTGTCCTTCTGTGTACATCCTTAAGGTGTCTCATCATGGTGTGATTCCCAAAGGAATACTTCCTGTCAGGATTACCTCTTGAAAGTACACGCTTACACAGCTTGCAAGTCACTAAGGGTGCATTTACCTTTTGCTGGCCTTCTGGAAAAGTAAAATACTCCCATACGTAAGAGGTCTTTTGTTTCCTCGCTCTCTGCCTCAAGGTAGTGCTGCTAGCCTCACTCTCAGAAGAGCTCTGCTGTTCTGCCATCGTATCACAAAGACAACCCAGCTCCTTCTCCTAAGGGATCACAAGCAGAAATGAGGGGAATGGGTGTGGTGTAGGAGAGTTCTAGAACTGAAAGTAGTTTCAACCAATCAAAAGTTGTGTTTCATGATCACATGACCTACCGTACGCTTACGGTACGCTTACGGCAAAAGTACGCATGCGCGTAAAAAAGACACGCGCTTGCGCGCATGCGCATAACAGTCACTCCCCGACACTTCCGCGTAACGTGCGCGTGTAGCGTACACGCGTACGCGCCCCACGCGGAGTACGCGCGGCTACGCAAATTGCGTAACTATACGCAAACAGCGTAGATAAATTACGGACATTGCGTAAACCGTACGCTTACCGTAAGCTTACGGTACGCGTACTAAAAAAAAAATAAAAAAAAAAGGAAAAAATGTATTGCTAATAAATTTTACCTGTTTATTTTATAAAATATGTTAAAAAAAACATATTGTAGAATTTTAAAAATTTAACCATAGTCTTTAAAAAAGGATAGAAAATTAAAATAAAAATATGTAAAAAAAAAGAAGAAAAAAAAAAAAATTGCATTTAAAAAACCTTGCAAATTCACTGAAAAAACCATGGGTTTCACACACGTTATAGTTAGGAATTAGCATTTAAAAAACCTTTGAAATTCTCTGAAAAAACCATGGGTTTCACACACGTTATAGTTAGGAATTAGCATTTAAAAAACCTTAGAAATTCAATGAAAAAACCAAAGGTTTCACACATGTTATAGTTAGCTGGACATTTCACTCGTAAAAAACCAATGAAATTCCCCCGTTATAGTTAGTTCAGCTAACTATAACTCGCGCGCCCGCAATGCACTACTGATGACGTCACATATTACATCACTCATGACATGGTCAGTGACATCACTCATGACATCACTGATGACATCTCAAATGACATCACTGATGACATTATCCTTGTGACAGAGTGGCAGACCTCCTCTCACCCTAATATAACCTTTGATACAAACATTCAAAAATAGAGACTAAAATTTTCAAAACAATGGACATACCAATAACAGTTACAACAACCTATTCAGTAATTCTAAGATCCACATACACATCCACTCATCCACCAACAATCCTATACAGTCACTCATACATGTACTCACACATCATATGTACTCATACACCTAAACATCCTGTAACACAATCCCACTCATCCATAGAGTTACTCACACACATAGTCACTCATGCTAATAAAGAATCAAACATCCATTTACTTGCATATACAGTTATACACACACCAGCACACTTACTTTTACAGAAACTTACACATACTTAGGTGCCGATCACGATCCGGCAAAAACCGGGTACGAACCGTCGGACGGAGCATAATCTCCGTCCGACGCGTACCCGGTCGTCAATTTTTACAAACAAGGAATTACGATTCGCACGGGTACACCATTACCGTACGAATCGTAAAAAAGCCCGACCGACCAAAAAAAACCTACCAATGCGATCCGGAAAAGCGCCGACCTGACGTCGGGACGCTCGCAGCCAGCCATTCACGACCCAGGAATTACGATTCGCACCGACGTCACCCCGCACGGTGAATATTTTCCGGCAGCCAAAAACTGCCGGGAAATCAGGACGACGCGAACAAGGACCACCAGTACGCGACGGACAGACGACGACGCGAACAAGGAGGACCAGTACGCGACGGACACAGAGGACGACGCAACCAAGGAGGACCCGTACGCGACAGGACGACGCGATCAAGGAGGACCCGTACGCGACAGGACGACGCGATCAAGGAGTACCAGTACGCGACGGACAGACATGGACCCGAACCTACGAGTCATCCCTGCCCTCATAGCAGTCCACCTCCTCTACAGGTTACGACGCAGACGCCGCAGAAGGTCAGAATAACTAAGGGAGGGGGGAAAGTGGGGTGGGGTGGGGGTGGCACGACCAGGGCAGGCCACAAAACAACCACATAAGTCACACACCACACATGGCCTGGACATACCTGACTCCCATGCCCTGGTCACCACGAGGGGGTGGGGGCGTGTCCTGATAAGCCAGCGACCGCCACAACGGAAGTCCGTCACCACGCGAACCGGCAACACAACCAGACAGGTACGTCCCGTACCCACGCCTGAAGAGCGTGGGTACGAGTCGTACCACGCCCACACACACGTCACCCCAACAATGGCGGGACGGATCGTACCCACGTGGCAAAGGCCTGGGTACGGCCCGCACAAGCATCACATAGCGTGGGGACGGATATGTACGGACCCTACCCCCACCCCGTATGCATGGAGCGTACCCCCACCCCAACAGTGTAAGTACGACCCGTACCCACACCTGCGTATGCATGGAGCGTACCCCCCATGCCAACAGTGGAAGTACGACCCGTACCCTCACCCGCGTATGCAAGGATCGTACCCCCCACCCCAACAGTGTAAGTACGACCCGTACCCCCACCCGCGTATGCAAGGAGCGTACCCCCCACCCCAACAGTGTAAGTATGACCCGTACCCTCACCCGCGTATGCAAGGAGCGTACCCCCCACCCCAACAGTGTAAGTACGACCCGTACCCCCACCCGCGGACTCACGGACCGTACCCCCACCCCAACAGTGTAAGTACGACCCGTACCCCCACCCGCGTATGCAAGGAGCGTACCCCCCACCCCAACAGTGTAAGTACGACCCGTACCCCCACCCGCGTAAGCATGGAGCGTACCCCCACCCGAACAGTGTAAGTACGACCCGTACCCCCACCCGCGGACTCACGGACCGTACCCCCACCCCAACAGTGTAAGTACGACCCGTACCCCCACCCGCGTATGCAAGGAGCGTACCCCCCACCCCAACAGTGTAAGTACGACCCGTACCCCCACCCGCAAACTCACGGACCGTACCCCCACCCCAACAGTGTAAGTACGACCCGTACCCTCACCCGCGTATGCAAGGAGCGTACCCCCCACCCCAACAGTGTAAGTACGACCCGTACCCCCACCCGCGTATGCATGGAGCGTACCCCCCATGCCAACAGTGTAAGTACGACTCGAACCCTCACCCGCGTATGCAAGGAGCGTACCCCCCACCCCAACAGTGTAAGTACGACCCGTACCCCCACCCGCGTATGCATGGAGCGTACCCCCCATGCCAACAGTGTAAGTACGACTCGAACCCTCACCCGCGTATGCAAGGAGCGTACCCCCCACCCCAACAGTGTAAGTACGACCCGTACCCCCACCCGCAGACTCACGGACCGTACCCCCACCACACCAGTGTAACTAGACTCGTACCCTCACCTCGAATGCATGGAGCGCACCCCCACCGTGTATGTTCCAAGCGTACATATCCAGAAATAGGAGGTGTGTGTGCAGAGTCCACCCAGCAGTGCCCAGAGGCAGGAGGGGTGTGTGCGTATCACTCCCAGCAGTGCCCTGAGACAGGAGGGGTGTGTGCAGAGTCCTCCCAGCAGTGCCCAGAGACAGGAGGGGTGTGTGCAGAGTCCTCCCAGCAGTGCCCAGAGACAGGAGGGGTGGGTGCAGAGTCCTCCCAGCAGTGCCCAGACACAGGAGGGGTGTGTGTGGAGTCCTCCCAGCAGTGCCCAGAGACAGGAGGGGTGGGTGCAGAGTCCTCCCAGCAGTGCCCAGAGACAGGAGGGGTGTGTGCCTATCACTCCCAGCAGTGCCCTGAGACAGGAGGGGTGTGTGCAGAGTCCTCCCAGCAGTGCCCAGAGACAGGAGGGGTGTGTGCAGAGTCCTCCCAGCAGTGCCCAGACACAGGAGGGGTGGGTGTGGAGTCCTCCCAGCAGTGCCCAGACACAGGAGGGGTGGGTGCAGAGTCCTCCCAGCAGTGCCCAGAGACAGGAGGGGTGTGTGCCTATCACTCACAGCAGTGCCCTGAGACAGGAGGGGTGTGTGCAGAGTCCTCCCAGCAGTGCCCAGACACAGGAGGGGTGTGTGCAGAGTCCTCCCAGCAGTGCCCAGACACAGGAGGGGTGGGTGTGGAGTCCTCCCAGCAGTGCCCAGACACAGGAGGGGTATGTGCCTATCACTCCCAGCAGTGCCCAGAGACAGGAGGGGTGTGTGCAGAGTCCTCCCAGCAGTGCCCAGACACAGGAGGGGTGGGTGTGGAGTCCTCCCAGCAGTGCCCAGACACAGGAGGGGTGGGTGCAGAGTCCTCCCAGCAGTGCCCAGAGACAGGAGGGGTGTGTGCCTATCACTCCCAGCAGTGCCCAGAGACAGGAGGGGTGGGTGCAGAGTCCTCCCAGCAGTGCCCAGACACAGGAGGGGTGGGTGTGGAGTCCTCCCAGCAGTGCCCAGAGACAGGAGGGGTGGGTGCAGAGTCCTCCCAGCAGTGCCCAGAGACAGGAGGGGTGTGTGCCTATCACTCCCAGCAGTGCCCTGAGACAGGAGGGGTGTGTGCAGAGTCCTCCCAGCAGTGCCCAGAGACAGGAGGGGTGGGTGTGGAGTCCTCCCAGCAGTGCCCAGAGACAGGAGGGGTGGGTGCAGAGTCCTCCCAGCAGTGCCCAGAGACAGGAGGGGTGTGTGCCTATCACTCCCAGCAGTGCCCTGAGACAGGAGGGGTGTGTGCAGAGTCCTCCCAGCAGTGCCCAGACACAGGAGGGGTGTGTGCAGAGTCCTCCCAGCAGTGCCCAGACACAGGAGGGGTGGGTGTGGAGTCCTCCCAGCAGTGCCCAGAGACAGGAGGGGTGGGTGCAGAGTCCTCCCAGCAGTGCCCAGAGACAGGAGGGGTGTGTGCCTATCACTCCCAGCAGTGCCCTGAGACAGGAGGGGTGTGTGCAGAGTCCTCCCAGCAGTGCCCAGAGACAGGAGGGGTGGGTGTGGAGTCCTCCCAGCAGTGCCCAGAGACAGGAGGGGTGTGTGCAGAGTCCTCCCAGCAGTGCCCAGACACAGGAGGGGTGGGTGTGGAGTCCTCCCAGCAGTGCCCAGAGACAGGAGGGGTGTAACACATGTGTGTGAGGCCGGAATTACCCACATCCATACTGCCTACAAGGGAACATGTCCCCATGAACTCATGTCAACAGACTCCACACACAAGTACAGTGATCACCAAGGATGCCACGATTGTTGCAGGTGGAGACATGGCCATGCATGCATGGCCAAAGTAGAAGGGCTCCGTCACACACACAGCTCATGTAGACACTGCTCTGCGCAAAACATTGTGAACACCCTGCAGGGAAGAAATCTGGGTACACAGAGGAAGGAATACACCCTGGGACAATTGCACCATGCAGTAACTGCTTACATGACCAAAGGAAGTTAGCCAACACCTTGTGATGGCACACAGATCCCAGGGTCCCCCCAATGAGCAGAACACTACTACATATCCCACACACCCAAACCCTTAAACACCACCCAAAACCATGTAGCAGCCCCACCAACACCAATACCAGCATAGCAGTAGTGTGATAATGAAAACAAAATGAAGCTTTATTCAGCATGAGCACAATGTCCGTGGATCGCAGGCAGTTCAATATTCACAAAGCCCATAGGGCAGTCAATGATTCGCAGCTGGATGGGGGACACAGTGGGATGCGTGTCCCCTACCTTGCCTGCACAGTCAAATGGCATCGTCTTCCATACTGGTGAGGGCATCAGGGGGGGGGGGGGGAAGCACCAGGCACCGCAGGGACATCAGGGCAAAGGGGCGGCGTTGTGGGTGCAGGGATGGAGGACTCAACCACAGGGGGTGTGTCATGACCAAAGGCGGAGGCCAGGATGGCACTACACACCTTAGCAAGGTCCTCCAGGGACTCCCCTGCACCCGAAGGGACCTCAGGCCCCAAGGAGGGGGGGGGGTCAGAGGGATGGGTCGCAGCGCCACCGGGGGAGGGTGGAGACAGGGGGGGAGACTCAACCACCCTGACCGAGGACTTCCTTGACCGCTTGCGTGGTGGTGTAACTGTGGGGCTCAGGGACAGAGCGGCCATGAAGGAGTCCTTGGGGGAGATGTGGCCAGGAGAGCTGAGGGGAGGGGATTTGGAGGGAGTGGACTGGGTGGAATGCGGACTCCCACTATGGCTGCGTGTCACACGTTTGCCCCCCGACCCAGTGGGTGTGCCTACCTCACCCTGTGTGTGCGTGTCAGGAGGAGTGCGGTGGACCTTCCCTGCTGGTGTGGTGCCTGTGTCTGTTGATGTGGGTGCATGCCGACGTCTGGGTGTACGTGGGACAGGCATGGGAGTGGGAAGTGTGGATGGGGCAGGGGTAGGTGGGGGGAGGTCGCGCTGCAGGAGACCCACTGCTGCAGTCAGTGTGGAGTCTATGGACCTCAGCAAGTTGCGTTGGTCAGCCTGCGATGAATGAATGCCCTCCAAGAATGCCTCGATGTTGGTGAGGGTTTTCCCGTGGGCATGGAGGACATTAAGGATCGCAGCCTGACCAACCTGCAGTTGCCGCTGGATGTCCACAGACTCAGCATTGGCGGCAGCAGTGGAGACAGGGGCAGGGGGTGCGGTGCCTGGCCGGAAGGAGACATGCGGTGACCGGGCACGCTGGGAAGGGACACGAGCAAGTGGGAGGCGGCTGATGGGAACTGAGGGGGCGGTGCGAGGTGTTGTTCCGCTGTCAGCTGCTGGTGCAGCCACCGCCCACTCGGAGACATCCTCCTCGGACCTGTCAGCTTCGTATTCTGACGTGCCAGTCGACAGGTCCTCGGCCGCACTATCCTCCACCTCTGTCCCACTCGATGTGCCAGCCCCGATGTCACGGCTGGCACTGGTGCTCGGTCCCTCCGCCTTGCCTGTGTCCATGTCTCCCTCTGTGTCCCCCGACGATGCTGTGGGCAGGGTGGAGAGACAGAAATTAATCAGACAGCTGTACACATCAGTCACATGAGTCCAATCTACATAGGTAACACTGCATAGCCTGAAAAGGAAGATCCCTAACATCTACTAAACAAGGTACCGATGTAGGGCATGAAACACACAGTTGGTTGAGCCACCATGCCACTGAAACACCATGGAGAGCATGAGACAATAGCTAAAGACAGGAAACGTAGTCTGACATAGCACCAAGGCCCTGGGGACAATCCAGCACTGCATCTGCACCACACAGCGTCGGTGAAAATACCGATGACCAGGGACCATATCCATGAACTTGAGACACATGCTGCATAGGTAATGCTGAAAACATGCCCAACATGACTCGGTCACTGCTCCTTGCGTGTGTGTCCAGACAAACATCACACACTGCCCAGACCCAGCAAGTAGAAATCAGGATTTGACACATAGGCATTGCCCGCCACAACAAACCCCTACACGAGGCAAATTGTTGAGACACAGGTGGCACCAACATCTCATAGTCTGGGTGATAAACACAGGGGCAGGCAAAATGCAAGATTGGACGCCAAACAGCCAAGGTGCGCCTGTACAAATAATGAGGTACCAGTGCCCATCCTCAGATGAGTATAACAAGACACACAGGCACTGGCAACTGTGAGTATGAAGAAGGACAATCAGGCCAGGCTGCACAGTGGACACCTGTACAAAATAGCACGTCTATATACATGGTGACAGGGGACAATGGCACAGAGCACAACCTACGCTGTAGACACTGAGAGTGTCCACGTTTATGATGACACATACACCACTAAGGAAAAGGTGCCCCAGGGGACAGTAGTGGGCACGCAACTACATGCTACTGAATGGTAATGACTGCAACACACGTCACCATCCCTGCACTATGCGTATCGCACACTCATGCACATCATGTCACAGGCCACTACATAGGACATGCGCGCTGTAAGGCATGACACATGAGAGACCAACTCCCATGTCTGGAGTCAGCATCAGTGCCAACTGACATGGAACCCACATGCAGTGAACTTGACAGTGCACAGGCAAGGTCCCACAACCTGTTACACACCACCCCCACACATGATGCTACAGTCATTGTTCTCGTGGACAAAGCGCCAGCCTACATTACCTTGTGAAGGAGTGACTACACACAGACCAGGGAACACATTGCAAGGAGGGGAAGGGTGGCAGGGGCGCAGCGCTATACTGGGGCAAACAGGATCTGCACAGCACCTTTAAACCCTGCCAGTCAATTCATGCTACTGTGCCCTTACAAATGCCGGTGACACACAACAAACACACATGTACCTACCCCCTTCCGGCTGCTGCATCGCCTGTAAGCGCCTCTCCAGGTCTGGAAAGACCACCGGCAGCACACGCCTGTGGAGGTGGCTCAGACGGCGGCGGTCGCGGTTCTTGTGGCTCTCAGGTGAGTCCCCCAGCAGGAGCCGTGCAATCCTCCGCGTCCAGCACCGGATATCCTGCCAGCGTTTCCTCACCTGGGGCAGGCTCCGCCTCCGACCATCCACACCCCTCACGGCACTGACGGCGGTCAGCCAGATCTGCTCCTTGGCAGTGGCGCCTACCTGTGAGGAAGAACAAGTGACACCACATCAATACACCAGCCACATGTCACAGAGAGACATATGAGTACAAATTAGCTGGTTACAACAAGGCATGTCATGCAGTCAACGCATTGCACCTTTGTCATAGGGACATCATCCCCTGGTGAGGGAAAAAGCAGTACGTGCCATAGTGGGTACACAGGTGGAATGATGGCAATGTCACAATCAATGATCAAGGCTCACACTGTGCATCACACCCACCCCTCCTGTCTCAGGGCACTGCTGTGAGGACTCCACACCCACCCCTCCTGTCTCAGGGCACTGCTGTGAGGACTCCACACCCACCCCTCCTGTCTCAGGGCACTGCTGTGAGGACTCTGCATCCACCCCTCCTGTCTCAGGGCACTGCTGTTAGTGATAGGCCCCCACCCCTCCTGTCTCAGGGCACTGCTGTTAGTGATAGGCCCCCACCCCTCCTGTCTCAGGGCACTGCTGGGAGGACTCTGCATCCACCCCTCCTGTCTCAGGGCACTGCTGTTAGTGATAGGCCCCCACCCCTCCTGTCTCAGGGCACTGCTGGGAGGACTCTGCATCCACCCCTCCTGTCTCAGGGCACTGCTGTTAGTGATAGGCACACACCCCTCCTGTCTCAGGGCACTGCTGGGAGACATCAGGCACCCCCCCCCGGGACCCCCCCTACAGTACATGGCATGTGTGTCACACCAGGACACAATGCCTGAAGTCACAGTCACAACATAGGGACAGTCTGTGCCAGTGGCCTATGCACTCACCTGATACCCTGGTCGCCCATACAGCATGGAGTACTGTGGGAGGATCACATCCAGCAGAGCTATGTTCTCCTCCAGGGTGAATGGCTGTGTCCTCTCCACAGCCCTTGACATGGTTCCAGGGAATCAGTAGCAGCAGCTGGGTCGATGAATGCAAAGATGTGCAGGCAAGTACTCCCTCATGGGACCTGGCTGCCTTATATGTGCCCTTCTGCCCAGTCTCATGCACAGGAGTACAGAGTGATTGGTCACTCACATTTGCATCCTATGTTTCCACCAGTCCCTTCAAACCTAGCAGTCTGTGGGTTCTCTATCGGTTTCATTCTCCTGCATGATGTCAGCCCCACAAACACATTGCAACAAAGTAGAAGAATTCCAACTGACTTCTGCTGTGCACCTTCCAGAACAAATTCGAAATTTGAACTTGGTCTCCATGACAACCAGCATGCATGTAGGCCTTAATACTTGTCCCCTATGTAATTTGGAGCATCACACACAGGTACGGTGCGTTTCGGGGCCCTAGGGCACCCCAAATGCATTGCAACGGCCCGTACATGCATGCCTACGTTCACTATCACTATGGGTGTCCTCGCGTATGCGTACTCGTAGTGGTACGGGCCGTACACTCGCATGTACGCTCACTATCACTACGAGTACGCATACGCGTGCAGACCCATAGTGATAGTGAGCGTAGATGCGTGTGTACGGCCCGTACCACTACGAGTACGCATACGCGTGCAGACCCATAGTGATAGTGAGCGTAGATGCGTGTGTACGGCCTGTACCACTACGAGTACGCATACGCGTGCAGACCCATAGTGATAGTGAGCGTAGATGCGTGTGTACGGCCCTATCACTATGGGTGTCCTCGCGTATGCGTACTCGTAGTGGTACGGACCGTACACACGCATCTACGCTCACTATCACTATGGGTCTGCACGCGTATGCGTACTCGTAGTGGTACGGACCGTACACACGCATCTACGCTCACTATCACTATGGGTCTGCACGCGTATGCGTACTCGTAGTGGTACGGACCGTACACACGCATCTACGCTCACTATCAGTATGGGTCTGCACGCGTATGCGTACTCGTAGTGGTACGGACCGTACACACGCATCTACGCTCACTATCAGTATGGGTCTGCACGTGTATGCGTACTCGTAGTGGTACGGACCGTACACACGCATCTACGCTCACTATCAGTATGGGTCTGCACGCGTATGCGTACTCGTAGTGGTACGGACCGTACACACGCATCTACGCTCACTATCACTATGGGTCTGCACGCGTATGCGTACTCGTAGTGGTACGGACCGTACACACGCATCTACGCTCGCCATCACGATGGGTACACATACGGCAGCACTCCCACAGTGATTTGGGAACATACACAGGCCCTCTTAGCAGCAGTACGGCGGTTTTTACACATCACAGTGGTGATAGGCGACACACAGGTAGGAATAGGGCGGACATACTTGTCCATGGATGGACATACTTGTCCATGGATGGACATACTTGTCCAGGAATGGACATCAAGGCATCGTCTGTGCATTACTACATGTGTGGGGCACAGGTGTGACAGGCTGTGATGTGGAACATGACTCCTGAGTGGAGAAGGCACCAGATGTATGATGAGATGTGTATAGGTGTACTGTGTGACGGTGCAATGTGTGCCAGGCATGCCCTTGACTCCTTTGACATGTGTGCATGTCGTACTGCGCACTTGGGGTGAGCGTCACTGGCATGGCACGGACACCAACACACGGAAGTGTCCCATGATGCCCGGTACAGGGGTTATGACACATGACTTGTCACTACCCACAGTGCACAATGTGACTATGTCATTTATGTGTGCGGGATTTCCATCAGGTTGATGTTGTAGCACCCTCAAAAGCTGCAGCCGTTGCAGCAACCAACATGTGTCTGTGTGTAGATTGTCATTGCACACTGTTCCGCACACCATGCCACATGTGTTATCGGATGTGAGGTGCACATGTATGCATGGGACACGGAGTAGCGTGACAAGGCCATGTCAGCATCCTCACAAGGAATGTGTGGTGAGTCATGACATGTGCACCTTCATGGCAAGGTGTGTGGGCAGGCCTAGTGTAATGTCATGTGACCTGTGGCTCCGGTGTTCCGCTACCAGTCTCTGCAATCGGCATCCTACTTCTGCTGATGTGTGGGTGTATGTCACTCCTGTCTTGCGTCTGGCTGTTCACTTGCACTGGGACACAGCTATTCCCATGGCGTGGCATGGGGAGGTTCTCAATCTCCGTGTGTAGCTGGGTCTTGGAAGGAGTGTCACCTTGCATCCATACGTGTCCTGCCCATGTAGCACATACCTGACTCCCTATGTAGCATGTGTGTATTGCCAGATTTACATGTGCTCAGTAGACATGAGTTGTTGTCGTAGTGCACTCACTCTTCCTTGTCACTTTCAAATTACTGCAGAGCGCCGCCTCTTGCCCGAAGAATTCCAGACTTGGCTGCCATGCAGGAGAATGACAGGATCCGGCTCTATCGCTTCACCCAACCGTTGATTCTGGAGCTGACGGCGAGACTGGCACCACACCTGCAACCGCAGCACAGGTATCCTACGGCACTGACACCCCAGCTGAAGGTAATGGCTGCCCTACATTTTCTTGCCACGGGTACCTTCCAAAATACCATAGCTCATGTTGGTGGCATGTCCCAGAGCATGTTCAGCGGTGTGCTGCATGATTTCTTGGAGGCCATGTTGATTCACCTGGATGACTTCATCAAGTTCCCAACCCCTGAACAGATGACTGAGGTCAAGCGTGGATTCTATGCCTGGGAGGGATGCCCCATGTCATTGGGTCCATAGATGGGACACATGTAGCTTTGGTACCACCACACGCACGGGAGGTGGCGTACCGCAATCGGAAGCACTACCACTCCATCAATGCCCTTGTGGTGTGTCTGTCCAACATGGTGATTTCACATGTCTGTGCTCGTTTTCCAGGATCAGCACACGATGCCTACATCATGAGGCGTAGCGGGATGCCTGATATGATGATGCAGCTGCGCAACGAACGGGCATGTGTTGTTGGTGGGTACAGTCTGTCTGTCCTGTATTCTGTATAGCCTACCAGCACGACCGCTTCACCACTTCTAACGATGACCATGTGCTTCCCATGTAGGGGACGCTGGCTATCCCAACATGCCTTGGCTGCTGACACCTCTCCGCAACCCCATCACGCCGGCCCAGCTCCGCTACAACACCGCCCATGGCCGGACAAGGCGAGTGATAGAGAGGACGTTTGGCATGCTGAAGAGCCGATTCCGGTGCCTCCACAAGACCGGCGGTGCACTCCCTTATGCCCCGGCGAAGGTCTGCAAGATCTTCATGGTCTGCTGCATGCTGCACAACATGGCAGTTGAAAGAGCTGTGCCACTCATCCTGAATCAACATGACGAGGACCATCCACCCGTGGAGGACGAAGGGCTTAGCAATGGGGCTAGTGATGTGGAGGATGTGGAGCCGCAAGAGGACATCCGGATTCGGCTCATACGCGACTTCTTTGCTTAGTGGTGAGTACCAGTGTCTGAGTGTGCATGCATTGGTCCCCGTGTGGCATGCGTTGTGATGTGTGTCTCCACCTGCATGTATGGCACGTGAGTCAGAGGTGTGTGTGGGTGTGTCACTGGAGTGATGGTGGCAGTGATGGTAGTATTTCCCCAGTCACAATGATGACCTAGCATGTTGTCATCCATACATGTGTCGAGTAAATGCACATGCAAGTGGCTGTGTTATTTGTGGCTGACTTCTTGTGTGTCTCTCTTCCCCAGGTACCTGCGCATGCCGTTTGCTGGTTGCATTGTTGTGCCACTGCTATTCCTCATGGACATGACATCGTGGGCTGACTCAACGTTACAGGCACGGACACGTTTGGAAGTCTCCATGGGGTAAGGGATGCATCTGGGGTGTATTGGTTGTGGCAGTTGTTCACGATGTATGCACACTGCCCCTGTCGATGTGTTGTTCCTCTGCAGCCATGTCGCATCCCCATGGGACACGACATGCAGCTGTGTACACCTGAATAGATGGTCTGCCTGGTTGACAGTCATCAGTGATGGGATAGTGGATTGTGATGATGGCATCAATGTGTGTGACACTGCCCTCGGACACATACGGTTAGCATTGGCTTGACATGGTGTGGGACTTCCACATCAGCGGATCTATGGTGTATGGCAGGCTCTCCGTGTGCAGCTGTGGGTATTTAGCTGTGAGCCGACGCTTGTGTGCCAGTTCCATGGCTATCACGCATTTGTGCTGCAGAAGGGGGGTGCCAGTGTTGGACCCACATGTCACTCCACATGATGTGTTCATGTGTACTTCGAGTTGCCTCTGCAATCCCGAATACATGACTAATAAAGGTGTCCCTATGCCTCCAAGGTGCCTCTTCTCAGTCAATGCTGGTGTGTTGGCACGGTGCATCCTGCATGTCTGGCATGGTATTCCCTGATTGTGGCTATGTGTCAATGTGTCGAGTGGCAAGATGCAAGCTGTGTGTGTGGGCTGAGACTGTGTATTGGGCATGATGTCCATGACTGCGTGGGTATTGTGACATGTGCCATCCCCATGCATCCAACGTTGGCCAGGCCCCCATTCTCTGCATCCACCGGACTCAAGCTTGCAGGACATGGTTCTGCCACCTGTCTACACATACCTGGGTGCCCCCCAGGACACTGGACTGGATCCCTGACCTCTGCGCATGACTGTTGGTGTACTCAATGTGTGTGTCAGCACGGTTGTTCGGCCACCCCCTCAGCTGGTTGTGCCCATCACGGGTGTGTATGGTGCTCCATGTCTGTCTTGCCTAATACACTGTGACCCATGTGTCCTGTGCCAGACTCAGGCCCCAGGGTGTGGATGGTTGAAGAGAAAAGATGACTCAGGCATGTTTAGACTTTACAAGACACATGTTAGGTAATAATGCTACCAGCAGGCATCTACTCTTCATAGTGTGATTTATTATTGGGGGGGGGACAAAGTGAGGGGCTTTCCGGGATTATGGAATCCAAAGTTCAGTAGGGGAGTTGGTGTCCTTGCCATTGGAAATCCTCAGAGTCCATGCCACAGTCTTTGTCAACATTGGTCAGCCAGTGACCAGCAGGGCCATGTGGCAGAGAATGTCTCTTAATGCTGTGATGCTGTTGCTCCAGTGGGCCAGGTGCCAGGCCAGGTGTCCTGGGAGATGGTGATGTAGCAGCCACCCTCACGGTCCTTTCCGTGGACGACCCGGCCTCCTGCGGGGAACCTCAGCAGCAGGCCGTGACGACGTCTGGGATGCTCCGTCGGATGTTTCCTCCTCCTCCTCCTGATCCCTCCCTGTGGGTGGTGATGTTCTCCGCCTTCTGGCACAGGGAGGGTCGGCCATGGTGTCGGCCATCCGACGGAGTGTAGCGTGAATCCCCTGGAATGCCGTCACTTGCTCAGCCTGTCTGTCCTCCATCCTCCGTTGGTGTACCAGTAGACAGGCAATTAGCTCCGCATGTTGCTGGGCCTGCTGGGCCTTGATCCACTCGAGGACGGACACAACCTGGGCCATGCCCGTGGTGTCCTGCCGGTATGAGTCCAGGATGTTACGGACATGGGAAAATAACGGATCCCCAGCCAACTGGTCAGGCTCGCGCCTCCGCCGTCCTCCACTCCCACCACCCCTGCCCACTTGCACCTGGCCTGCACTTGTGGGCACATGGAGTCTCCGGGACCCCTGAGGGGTGGCATTGGCGTTGTCGCCTGCCTCCTCCTGGGTGCCCGGGACACCGTGTCCCTCCTGGCGAGCCTGGCTGCATTGTGGTGTTGGGGCAGGGATCCTGGGTGTCTCCTGGGATGTGGCAGGAGTGGGGGTGGTGGTTGGCACAGTTGTACCTGACGCAGGTGCTGCAGGTGGTTGGACACCAGAGGGGCCAGGTCGGTCGGGGTCGTCCGCAGAGTGGTGAGAGTGGTCGCTGCCGGTGGGATCGGGCTCCTGCAGATCCGGGTCCTGTGAGTGTTCCCCCCCAGTGTTGGGGGGTGCACCACGACGTTGACCTGTGTGTGAGAGAGACAATGTTAATTTTGGTCCATGCAACATCCATGTTTCATCAGTTTCAAAGTTGGCACATTTCCTCTTGGAATTAGGATCGGTCTTGCATTCCACTCACAGTGCACTTGTGCATGGGTGTGTCCCTTGGGCACCACTTTGGCCCCTTTAACTATGTGTGGCACAGTCTTACTTGCTGCGTCAAGTGTGACTGCAGTCAGCAGTGGAGTGGGTAGGTGTGGCGAGCCATGCATTGGCGCCTTCCGTGTAGCACTGTACATGTGCACATGGAGTGGATCCACACACTTATATGATCCAGGTAGCTGTCCTTGTGCTCGTGAACAGGTTGTGACATGGCCCTGTGTTTTGCCATGGTAAAGAGGGGGGGTTCTGGCACTGGCCACCCTTGTCTACATGCACGCAGTCTACCTGCTGACGAGCAGACATTCACACACGCAACACGGCTGATTAGCTCTCCCTGTGTCTCGCTCCCTCTGTGTCCCCCTCTCCCTCCTTCCGTGTGTCAGCCTCCTCCCTCTGTCCGTCTCCCTCCCTCTCTGTCCCCCTCTCCCTCCCTCTCTGTCCCCCTCTCCCTCCCTCCGTGTGTCAGCCTCCTCCCTCTGTCCGTCTCCCTCCCTCTCTGTCCCCCTCTCCCTCCCTCTCTGTCGCCTTCTCCCTCCCTCTGTGTCCCCCTCTCCCTCCCTCCGTGTGTCAGCCTCCTCCCTCTGTCCGTCTCCCTCCCTCTCTGTCCCCCTCTCCCTCCCTCTCTGTCGCCTTCTCCCTCCCTCTGTGTCCCCCTCTCCCTCCCTCCGTGTGTCAGCCTCCTCCCTCTGTCCGTCTCCCTCCCTCTCTGTCCCCCTCTCCCTCCCTCTCTGTCCCCCTCTCCCTCCCTCTCTGTCCCCCTCTCCCTCCCTCTGTGTCCCCCTCTCCCTCCCTCTGTGTCCCCCTCTCCCTCCCTCCATGTGTCACCCTCTGTCACCTCGGCCCAGCTTCCTGGGCACACACTGTTAGCAGATCTTTGAGTGGCCCTTGGCTTGTTGATGTGAGTTTGTTTCTGATCTCCAGGCACCCATTGGGTGTGATGTGTGTCTGTGCGCTGCTGCTGTGGTGGTGTGTGCTGCCACTCTTTCACAATGTTGGCTGTTCATTAGCTGCTGTCATGTGCAAAACAGTGCCTTCACCCCCATGTGTTGATGCAAGGCGTCCGCCATTTGCTGGCAAGTCATTCCTGTGTTGGAACACACTGTTTGTCTGGCTGTGACCTAGGCCATATGGGTAGAGTGAATTGTTGTCTGCTTCTGAGTTGCACTATGTGCTTTTTGGGGCCCAGCCTCCCGCCATCCGGGTTACCGTGTCATGTGTTGTTGTCTTCTGTGGCCTGTGACTTGACATTGTCCAGCTGGGTGCATGGGGCATGGTGGCAGCAGTGGCATGTGCGTGCTCATGGAGTGTGGTTGAGTCATGCGATGGCTTGTGGTGGTTGCGTGCCTGTTAGTGATGTTGGTTGTGGATGCCGTTCCCCCCATGTGAGGTGCGTTGTTTGTGTACTCACCCGGGTCTCGGAGTCCTTCTAATCCTTCGACTGCCTCCACCGGCAGTATGGCCATCACCCTCTCCTCCCAGGGATGGTAGTGTACGGGTCTGCGGGAGGGCCCTCCTCCGGTGGCGTTGGCCTGGTCGTGTTCATCCTGCCTCTTGGCTCGGACCCTCCTCCGCAGATCGTACCACCTGTTCTGGCATTCCTGCCTGGTCCGTCTGGTGTCCGCAACAGCATTCACAGCATCGACGATGGTCTGCCACATGGCTGTTTTTGCTGCCTGGCTGGTGTTTCTGACCAATGTTCCAAAGATCTGTGGCTCGACTCTGAGGATTTGATCAACAAGAACCTCCAACTCTCGGTTACTGAACTTTGGATTCTTGGTAGTGGGCATGATGAGGGGTGTGGATGGTGGGGGGGGGGTGTGGATGGTGGGGGTGGTGTGTGGATGGTTGTGGGTGTGTGGGTGTGGTTGTGCAGGTGTGTGTGTGTGTGAATGTGATGAGGGTGTGTTTGTGAAGGTGGTTGTGTGAAGGTGTGCAAGTGTAAGGTGTAGTAAAGGTTGAGGTCTGGTGCTGTGGGTTGTCTGTGGGGTCTGGCAGCAGTGGGTCTGTTGCAAAGGCTCACGGTTTGTGTGTGTGGGCCCTTTTTATTGGTCCATTGGTGGGTGTGGCTGTGTTTGAATTTTGGGTGGGTTGGTTATAAGGAGTGGTGGTGTATTGGGCCTCTGTTTGTTTTTGGCAGTTGCAGGTCAGTGAAGGTGTTGTTTTAGTGTTTGTTGGCCATGTTTAGTGGCTTTGTGCCATTCGAATGGTGTATAGTTGTGTTGTTTTGTTTTGTCCTGGTTGTGTCCGTGCGTTTTGAGCGTGTGTACGGTGTGTACATGGGCCATTTGGTTGTACAGTGCTGTCCTTGTGTGTGGCTTGGTACGACTCGTACATGCGGTTGTGATGTTGGGGCCTGGGGTGCGCTCCGTACTTAGGAGGTTGTGTTGGGGGTAGGACTCGAACGTACTGGGTACACGGTGGTACGACACGTACAGGGGTGGGGGTACGACTGGAACGTACTGGGGTGTGGGTACACGGTGGTACGACACGTACAGGTGGGGGTACGAGTCGAACGTACTGGGGTGTACATACACGGTGGGGGTTCGACACGTACAGGGGTGGGGGTAGGACTCGAACGTACTGGGGTGTACATACACGGTGGTTCGACACGTACAGGGGTGGGGGTACGACTGGAACGTACTGGGGTGTGGGTACACGGTGGTACGACACGTACAGGTGGGGGTAGGACTCGAACGTACTGGGTCCACGGTGGTACGACATGTACAGGGGTGGGGGTACGACTGGAACGTACTGGGGTGGGGGTACACGGGGGTAGGACACGTACAGGGGTGGGGGTAGGACTCGAACGTACTGGGGTGTGGGTACACGGTGGTACGACACGTACAGGTGGGGGTAGGACTCGAACGTACTGGGTCCACGGTGGTACGACATGTACAGGGGTGGGGGTACGACTGGAACGTACTGGGGTGGGGGTACACGGGGGTAGGACACGTACAGGGGTGGGGGTAGGACTCGAACGTACTGGGGTGTGGGTACACGGTGGTACGACACGTACAGGGGTGGGGGTACGACTGGAACGTACTGGGGTGTGGGTACACGGTGGTACGACACGTACAGGGGTGGGGGTACGACTGGAACGTACTGGGGTGTGGGTACACGGTGGTACGACACGTACAGGGGTGGGGTTAGGACTCGAACGTACTGGGGTGTGGGTACACGGTGGTACGACACGTACAGGGGTGGGGGTAGGACTCGAACGTACTGGGGTGTACATACACGGTGGTACGACACGTACAGGGGTGGGGGTACGACTGGAACGTACTGGGGTGGGGGTACACGGGGGTAGGACACGTACAGGGGTGGGGGTACGACTGGAACGTACTGGGGTGGGGGTACACGGGGGTAGGACACGTACAGGGGTGGGGGTAGGACTCGAACGTACTGGGGTGTACATACACGGTGGTACGACACGTACAGGGGTGGGGGTACGACTGGAACGTACTGGGGTGGGGGTACACGGGGGTAGGACACGTACAGGGGTGGGGGTACGACTGGAACGTACTGGGGTGGGGGTACACGGGGGTAGGACACGTACAGGGGTGGGGGTACGACTGGAACGTACTGGGGTGGGGGTACACGGGGGTAGGACACGTACAGGGGTGGGGGTAGGACTCGAACGTACTGGGGTGTACATACACGGTGGTACGACACGTACAGGGGTGGGGGTACGACTGGAACGTACTGGGGTGGGGGTACACGGTGGTAGGACACGTACAGGGGTGGGGGTACGACTGGAACGTACTGGGGTGGGGGTACACGGGGGTAGGACACGTACAGGGGTGGGGGTAGGACTCGAACGTACTGGGGTGTGGGTACACGGTGGTACGACACGTACAGGGGTGGGGGTATGACTGGAACGTACTGGGGTGTGGGTACACGGTGGTACGACACGTACAGGGGTGGGGGTACGACTGGAACGTACTGGGGTGTGGGTACACGGTGGTACGACACGTACAGGGGTGGGGGTACGACTGGAACGTACTGGGGTGTGGGTACACGGTGGTACGACACGTACAGGGGTGGGGGTAGGACTGGAACGTACTGGGGTGTGGGTACACGGTGGTACGACACGTACAGGTGGGGGTAGGACTCGAACGTACTGGGTCCACGGTGGTACGACATGTACAGGGGTGGGGGTAGGACTCGAACGTACTGGGGTGTACATACACGGTGGTACGACACGTACAGGGGTGGGGGTACGACTGGAACGTACTGGGGTGGGGGTACACGGTGGTAGGACACGTACAGGGGTGGGGGTACGACTGGAACGTACTGGGGTGGGGGTACACGGGGGTAGGACACGTACAGGGGTGGGGGTAGGACTCGAACGTACTGGGGTGTGGGTACACGGTGGTACGACACGTACAGGGGTGGGGGTATGACTGGAACGTACTGGGGTGTGGGTACACGGTGGTACGACACGTACAGGGGTGGGGGTACGACTGGAACGTACTGGGGTGTGGGTACACGGTGGTACGACACGTACAGGTAGGGGTACGAGTCGAACGTACTGGGGTGTACATACACGGTGGGGGTTCGACACGTACAGGGGTGGGGGTAGGACTCGAACGTACTGGGGTGTACATACACGGTGGTTCGACACGTACAGGGGTGGGGGTACGACTGGAACGTACTGGGGTGTGGGTACACGGTGGTACGACACGTACAGGTGGGGGTAGGACTCGAACGTACTGGGTCCACGGTGGTACGACATGTACAGGGGTGGGGGTACGACTGGAACGTACTGGGGTGGGGGTACACGGGGGTAGGACACGTACAGGGGTGGGGGTAGGACTCGAACGTACTGGGGTGTGGGTACACGGTGGTACGACACGTACAGGGGTGGGGGTACGACTGGAACGTACTGGGGTGTGGGTACACGGTGGTACGACACGTACAGGGGTGGGGGTACGACTGGAACGTACTGGGGTGTGGGTACACGGTGGTACGACACGTACAGGGGTGGGGGTACGACTGGAACGTACTGGGGTGTGGGTACACGGTGGTACGACACGTACAGGGGTGGGGGTAGGACTCGAACGTACTGGGGTGTGGGTACACGGTGGTACGACACGTACAGGGGTGGGGGTACGACTGGAACGTACTGGGGTGTGGGTACATGGTGGTACGACACGTACAGGGGTGGGGGTAGGACTCGAACGTACTGGGGTGTACATACACGGTGGTACGACACGTACAGGGGTGGGGGTACGACTGGAACGTACTGGGGTGGGGGTACACGGGGGTAGGACACGTACAGGGGTGGGGGTACGACTGGAACGTACTGGGGTGGGGGTACACGGGGGTAGGACACGTACAGGGGTGGGGGTACGACTGGAACGTACTGGGGTGGGGGTACACGGGGGTAGGACACGTACAGGGGTGGGGGTAGGACTCGAACGTACTGGGGTGTGGGTACACGGTGGTACGACACGTACAGGGGTGGGGGTACGACTGGAACGTACTGGGGTGTGGGTACACGGTGGTACGACACGTACAGGGGTGGGGGTACGACTGGAACGTACTGGGGTGTGGGTACACGGTGGTACGACACGTACAGGTGGGGGTACGAGTCGAACGTACTGGGGTGTACATACACGGTGGGGGTTCGACACGTACAGGGGTGGGGGTAGGACTCGAACGTACTGGGGTGTACATACACGGTGGTTCGACACGTACAGGGGTTGGGGTAGGACTCGAACGTACTGGGGTGTACCTAGACGGGTGGGGGTGTACATACACGGGGGGTACGTGTCAGACGTACGGGGGCTGGGGGGAGTGTTGGGCGCGTATGCGGGCACATGTCTCCATGGTTGCTATAGGAGTTCGGTGCGGACGGTGTTTTTTCCATACGGTTGTAACCTCGGACGCACGGGATGGATCGTGATTCCTCGGTCGGACTTGACTTTTCACGTTTGTAAGGTAAATCGTCCGAGGACGTGTCGGACACATTTTCCGACCCGAGGACGTGTGGGGAATGATTCCCAATGCGGTTCGTATGGACTTTTTACCATGCGAATCGTGATTGCCAGTTCGTACGGCACTTGTACGATTCGTACGGTAAAAAGACCGGATACGAGTCGCACGGGGTAATTTTTTACCGGATCGTGATCGGCACCTTAGTCTTTTTAACAATCACTTATAGAAACACATACTTATTCATACAGGAACTCTTCCAATCTCTCACTCTCACATATACTCACTTATAAACACCAATAGTCACATATACTAGTTTAAAACATATGTAGTTACTTATGAAGACACTATTGAGACAGTCATTCACTCACTAACACACCCATGCACACACTCATCCACCCATACAGTCCTGCACACATGCTGTCTTCAACACATACAAACAGTGAGTCACTCATTCATGCATCTATGCACTACGTAATACCCCCCACCGCACCATGAAGACACTCAGACACTCATGCTGATACTCAAAAAACCAACTATTAACCTATATAGACACTCATGTAGCTACTCACCAACCCATGCAGCCACTTATATACAAAGTGAGAGACTGATACAGGTATTTACACATTTAAACATTACTCACTAAGCCATGTATTCAAAAAGATACACTTAATCAGTCAGTTGTACAATCAATTTTTCAGAAACAAATCATCAATTTAGACACTTATATACTCATTTATTCTTCCATCGACCTTGAGATATACATATATAAAACATATTTAATTTTCAGAAAAACACACATTGACTGGATGATGTCATCAGTGATGTCATTTGAGATGTCATCAGTGATGTTATGAGTGATGTCACTGACCATGTCATGAGTGATGTAATATGTGACGTCATCAGTAGTGCATTGCGGGCGCGCGAGTTATAGTTAGCTGAACTAACTATAACGGGGGAATTTCATTGGTTTTTTACGAGTGAAATGTCCAGCTAACTATAACATGTGTGAAACCTTTGGTTTTTTCATTGAATATATATATATATATGTATATTTATGAGAAGAAAAGAGTTGCCCCTAGTTGAACCGCACTCCCAGGAGGCCAGTAAAGATCAAGGGAAGTCCCAGAGTCACACCGCGTCTCAGCCGTTCCCTGACGCGTTTCAAGCAGACGCTCTTTATCAAAGGTTGTAGGCTGTACCCCTGGCTCACCAACAATGACTCGACCAGTATATTCCCTCTTTATTTTTTTTTATTTTTTTTTTATTTGATTATGCTCAGGTGTAGAATTTCAACGGCATTATGGGACTGGAAGTTCAAAGTAAAACCCATGTGGGCTGTTGGTGTATGTTTTATGTATATTTATATATACATGCATATATACATATATATGTGTATGAAACAGAAAAAATATTAACAATTCAACTACAAAATTATAAACATTTAAAAACAAATCCAAATATTAAATAGCACTATAAAATAAAAATGATAACCAAATATTAATAAAAAATAAATTTAACCAACATTAGGAAATGTATTGGAGAATGGGAATCATAGATATACTATTCCCACTCAGCGCAACAGTAGGGAAAGCGTTGGAATTTGGAGGGGTTACATTTACTATTCCCACTCTAGTCTGAACAACAGTAGGGAAACAAAAGAACAACTAGAGTGCGTATTCCAAAAATGGCAGCTCAAAAGGTCTGAGTATATGGACCCCGAGCTCATTTAGCAAGTGGATGGCAAGCTCACTATACCACCTATGGGGAATTCGGTAAATGAAAAAGTGGATGAAAAATCAATATAAATAATTCATGACAGACAGTATGATAAAAATTCAAATTCACATTAAACACAAAAACAAACACCTGTAGAAAAGGATTTGCGCCAAAATTCTGCAACTGAGGCTGGCATTATGAGGAGTAATAATATTTTATTAGTCATGCATAAGGCCAATGAATATTTGGGAGATATGGGTGACTCAGGGGCCCTTTATCACATTCTGCATCGGGGGTCCCACCATTTTATGTTAAAGTCATTAGCTTATATAGGGGTGACTTACTAATATTTAAAGGTGACATTTTGACCTGTCAGAAGGATTTATTTTGACTGGTTGAATTCCAGTTTTTACACTGCTTCAGTCAGGCTGCACTGGTAGAACTGAAGTCATGTTCCCACTGCAGCTGTAGTGAATGGCACCATAGGTGCTGCAGTCAACTAGTGGCATTAAACTTCAAGACATTGGGTAGATTTTGTACCATATGCTAGAGGTGTATAGATAAGTTAAATATACCAATTAGGACTATGCTAATTCAACCATGTTTTAAAAGGGGAGCATATGCACTTTACTACTGGTTAACTGGGGTAAAAGGCACAGGTTTCAAAAGCCAACAAAAATATATAGGGTCCAGCAAAAGGCAAAGAATTCAGGGTGACCACGCAGAAAAGGCAGATTTCCTACAGGAGTGGATTGAAAGAGAGAAATAGACTTCTTCACTCTGCCTGTTCTTAATGATGGGCACAATCTGTTCTGCAGAAGCACTGATATTTAAAAGCAGAAATAATTTTTAAAGTATTTCCCCTTTTATGTTACAATTCACTAACCTAATTCTAATATGACAAATGATACAGCAGGAGGCATTGGTCTAGATTAAAGAAAAATGTTTGAGGTTGCAACCTGCCCGATTCGCAGAATCAGGCCGTTTGTGAATGCAAAAAGGCATTTTGGGTTTGCAAATCAGTATTTGGAAGGGGTGTGTTTAGGCAGGGGCGGCTCCTCCGCTAAAGTGGAGGAGCGTCGCCCCACTGCCTTTCAGCACTGTAAAAATAAAATGATAATAACGCAAGGTTATTATCATTTTATTTTTCTGTGCTGAGACAGTTTTGCTGGGCGGGGCACGGCTGGGCAGCGCATGGGGGAGGATGGGATGCACTCTCTAAGTGCCCATGACTGTTTGGCTGCCGTCTTTGGCCGGCCAAACAGTCATGCGCAATTTTCTTGTTCTTCACCCAGGCTGCTTTACAACCTGGGTGGAAAACATGCCAGGCTCCCATTACCTGTCTGAGCGTCGAACCACAGCGCTCAGACCAATCACAACACTGCAGCGTTGTGATTGGCTCATGGGAGCCGGGTGTTTCCTGCTCGTACAGAAGCCAGGAAAAGGACGGAGAGGATGGAGGAGAGTACATGGCCGGCGAGGCAGCCGGCCGGCAGGTAAATGTTCTTTTTTTTTTTAAAACAAATGTATAAAACTTTTTTATTGTTATTGAACAATCAAATCGACATCACATATCACTTTACCACATGAGCAGGTGACCATACTTCTTTCCAATCTCGGAGCTGTACAACAGAAGGTCAAAACACCTTAGATGCAGATCTACTATCAAGGGGTTGCAAGAGTCTCGTCATCAAGTAGGGGTGCGGGGGGGTACAAATATCTCCTCTATAAGAATTCCAGGGCCCCCAAACTTTACTCCATTTCCCGGGGCACCCCCTGGCCACATACACTGATTTTTCCCGGAACATGCACCAATCCAAATCCATCTTCCATTTCCCCAGTGTAGGCGGTTGGTGAGCCCCCCAGAGTTGTGCAATGTTCCTTTTAGCCACCATGATTGCTAGAGTAACCCATAGTTTCATGTAGAAGAAATGTTCTTTTTTAAAAATCTTTTAGAAATGTCATGTCAAGGTACATCACTGCAATGTGGAAGGAGTGTGGAGTAAACTACAAGTTCACCATACCCTATCACCCACAATGCAGCGGGTTAGTTGAAAGGTTCAACAAAGCCCTCAAGGGCATGATCATGGGCCTCCCAGAAAAGCGTAGGCGAAAGTGGGATGTCCTGTTGCCCTGCCTTCTCTTTGCCTACAGAGAGGTCCCACAGCAGGGGGTTGGCTAATGTGGTAATCGCGTTTACTATTGTTCGTACATCTAGACCATTGTCCTATTTCTGACTCCCTGTAGGAGCTCTCTGAGACGTCCTAGAACTGAAACATGAATATGTTCTCTATTACAGATGCAAGTGAATTCTAGCACTACATTAACTGCCGATAATTACCTTCATTGATTGGAAAGTAAATGTGTGCTTTGATTGCTTCTTTAGGTAATAGGTTCCATCAGCTGTGACATAAGGACTATGCATTAGTATTGATTCTCTGCTGGTAACAACAAACAATCGCTTCTTCTTCATTGTCAATACCGTCATACCATGCTGCGACTAAAACTAAAAAATATAAGCATGTCTCTGTAACTGAGGATCCTTCTTGCTCCGCTTTTTTTTTTTAACAACAAAGAACCAAGCAGAAGCTTGCCAGGACATTTAAATGCACATCCATTTAAAGAAAGAGTGTAGAAAAACAGTTATATTTCATAAGATTAGTCTTCACGGTGCTCTCAAGCAAAACATCTGCCTCTGCTTTTAGGGGGATAAAACGGATATCCAAGATGAGACAAAGAAGGCTCTCAGGACTCCACAAACTTTTTGCCACAATTGCTATAGCACACGACAATTATAATAAACCAGGGAAGCTGGTATCCACAATATGTTTGAGCATGTCAGAAAATTAGAGTCCATCAATAGCTTTGAATTTGCACTTGCACGTTTCTTTAATATATCTTCTTGAACAATCCAGAAATGTGTACACAACAGCCGACACGTGTTTCGTCCTAAAAGGACTTTTTCAAGGCTGTAAACAATACATAAAAGGAACAATCATAAACCTAAAACAGTCACCCATCCCATAAAGTCTAATTGTTACAGCTGTGATCTTATGGGTAGGCAATTGGTGCACTTACAAAGTCATGCCTATTTAATTATTTAAGAAAATAAATAAGTCATGTTTTCCATTATATACCATAACACATATTATGCATCCAAAAAATAATCATATTGTGGCAACCAAAGTGTTAATTCACTCACCATAAATAGCTGACCACCACCAAAGGAAAAAGTGTGTGTCCCTACTATCGAAAAAACCGAAACTACCACCAAGGACCACAGACAAATAAGAAAACCATTTTTGAAAACAGGGAAAGGGATAGAAAATTAAACCCTAACCATGATATTCTAACCTAGAAGCAGTTCGACCGATCCATTAAAGAAATCCATGAATCGTCAAAATATCAATCCAAGGCAATGTAGGCCAAACGGGTGTTGTAAATCCCTTAAGGTATAAAGGTGATCCTTCTCCTCGGCAACAAATGGCAGGCGTAAAAGATGCACGCCAAAATCCAGTCCTGATAAGCCTAAGTGTGATAAGCAAGTAACATATCGTACTGCCATCCCAAAACAAACAATTTTAAACTACCAAGCAACAGTTGTACTGTCATGTCCCAGAACTATGCTATCATCAAGGTAGTATCTAGAACCCATATGATCATGATCCAAAGAAAAAAAAAAAGAAAAGAGAGAAACAAAAAAAGAAAGAAAAAACACGAACGGAAACATGGCATCATATATTAAAATATAATTTGTGATAATTACTCGTTTCAAAACCTACAAACACACATAATACGTAGTGCTGCAAGCCAAACAGCAGGTAATAATCCCCCATAAGCTGGCTGTTTTCAGAACGCAAAATGACCTTTAAAACATATGGTCAAGCATAATGCCACAATTCTTAAGCTTTTAAGTCGTACACGTAACGTAATGGAGACACGAACGGACACAACGGGTCTCCTCAAGACGCTGATAACAGCATAGAGTCTTGTAGTCACAAAAATTATGGCAAATCAAAGCATGTAATCACAGTGGCCGAAAGTACTCTTAGCACACACATCCTGAACCATTGTTATTTCTGTAATCCTCACCACACTCGACATATAACATTAGATGGTAAACCCATAAGTTTTTCACTCATGGCCTACCCGAAACGAAGTCTTCATGGAAGTGAACTCCAGGCGTGGAGGAAGCATTGAATGCTCTATGTTCCGTTCGCGTTATAGCACGTTAACGCTAGGTAATGAAAATCGAAAGAGGACTGTCGCGGCAGGTTTTGCTCAAAACCGGTCCGCCATATTGGGCTGGTGTATATTACCTAGGAAGTGACTAAAAACCGCCACATAGTACTAAAACGAATGGAAATGACCGTTCCGTTGTCAAAAAGCAGCACCAACACATAATCTAACTACTTCAGCAAATAACCAAAGAGCGATCAAACTCTAGACAAAAAATCGCATATGTCAAAAAAACCTCACGTGTGCAAAACAGTTTAGACTAAGCCACATCATAGGTTGCAATTATTACTATTAATCTGCAATTATCTATTCCTATTGTTTAAAAAGACTGAAAAGCACCCATGCAGGGTCACAAGTGTTCCTACACTCTTGCTTCCTATTCAGAATGGAAAGTAGACAGAGAGAATTTTTCTTTATATAATAGAAAATAAGTAAAAGAAAAACAGATGTGAAGAGCAAAGGCATCCCCCATGAGAACACACACCAATTATCACTTTATACATTATTTGCAAAGTTGTCCTCTCACTGAACCTTTTTATACAGACAAAGGTTAAGACTTTGGAAAAACGTTTGAGGGGTATCACATACATAGGACAAAGAGATTATGGTGCCACATGTAAACTGAATGCATGTTCATTAATTAAAGAATACCGTTAAACTTTGTTAAAAAATCATTGTATTTATTGTGATTAGGAGACCTCCCATTTAAAATGGGGTTACTCCGAGCAACAGGTTTATAGAAAGGTGTGGAGTTCCCTATCAATGTTTAGACCCTGGTCTACCGCCCTTAGCTTAATTAACCATTTGCCTTCCAGTTTTCTCAAAGACAAGACATTATTTCCACCTCTTTTAGATATTTTGAGGCTTTCAATACCATGGAAAGTGATGTTTATTTTCCCCTCTCTCATGTGGCGTTCATTGTAGTGAACAGCCAAAGGGTAATCCAGGTTGTTATTCCTTATGGCTCTGACGTGTTCTTGAATCCGTTCTTTCAGGGGACGTATCGTGCTACCGATATATATTAGGTTGCAACAACATTCAATACAGTATACTACATATTTTGAATTACACGTTTTCTTCTTTGTCTGTGGTCCTTGGTGGTAGTTTCGGTTTTTTCGATAGTAGGGACACACACTTTTTCCTTTGGTGGTGGTCAGCTATTTATGGTGAGTGAATTAACACTTTGGTTGCCACAATATGATTATTTTTTGGATGCATAATATGTGTTATGGTATATAATGGAAAACATGACTTATTTATTTTCTTAAATAATGAAATAGGCATGACTTCGTAAGTGCACCAATTGCCTACCCATAAGATCACAGCTGTAACAATTAGACTTTATGGGATGGGTGACTGTTTTAGGTTTATGATTGTTCCTTTTATGTATTGTTTACAGCCTTGAAAAAGTCCTTTTAGGACGAAACACGTGTCGGCTGTTGTGTACACATTGCTCCGCTTTTTTGTTTACATTTTTTTAAATTGAATTTTAACATTTCAGATACCGAGAATCATGGAAAATTGTTCCGATCTCAAGGTACATGCATAGGTAGGCTGAGAAATGCTTTTGGCAGTCAGGTGTACATATATAGATGTCATACTATATGAGCTTGAGCCGGGAGTCTATCGCTTTTGCGCTAGTTGTATCTCTGAGCATTGGAGGGGGTGCAAAGTGGTTGTATTGTATTTTTATGTGCTTTTAATCATTTTTAAATCGTGCTCTGTGATTTCGTTGTACTTCTGTAAAAATTACTAGTTAATTACTCACCAAGCGGTTACATTGCTGCATTATTGAGCCTCTTGCATTTCCTTCAGTGGAAGGCTCTTCCCTCGCTCACGCTCCCCGGTACCTTCTCTATCCACCGACCGCCATCTTGGGGGTAGCGCAGGGAGCAGTCTAGTGTCTGCTTCCCTGACGCTACTAAAGTGGGGCATGGGGCGAACGCGCAGCGGCGTTACTCCTGAGGCTTGAGCCGGGAGTCTATCGCTTTTGCGCTAGTTGTATCTCTGAGCATTGGAGGGGGTGCAAAGTGGTTGTATTGTATTTTTATGTGCTTTTAATCATTTTTAAATCGTGCTCTGTGATTTCGTTGTACTTCTGTAAAAATTACTAGTTAATTACTCACCAAGCGGTTACATTGCTGCATTATTGAGCCTCTTGCATTTCCTTCAGTGGAAGGCTCTTCCCTCGCACACGCTCCCCGGTACCTTCTCTATCCACCGACCGCCATCTTGGGGGTAGCGCAGGGAGCAGTCTAGTGTCTGCTTCCCTGACGCTACTAAAGTGGGGCATGGGGCGAACGCGCAGCGGACGCGCGCAGCGGGCGCACCGGCGGCGCGCCGAAGGCGCGCTAAAGGCAAGCCCGTCTGCGCCCGTCCGCGCCCTGACGGGACCCAGGGCCACCCCTCTTTCCTCTGGTTCTTTGACCCCTAAACTCACGTACTCACGCTCTGCTTTGTATAGCCTCCAAGTGCCTCTAGGGCCTCATTGCTCGCGTTTTTGCTGTCACGATGTCCCTCTGGTCTGCTCCGCCTGCACCCTAGCTCTCACATCTCTCCCCTCGGAGTGGTGCATCGCCTCTGCCTCCTTTTGGAAAGCTACTCCCTCTTCAGTAACAGCACACTCCGATTCTGCTTCCGATCTTAGTTTTCTTAACCTAAATTGTAGATCCTTGCCCAAACACAAAAGGGACATATTTGATCTTCTTACATTATCTAGTCCTTCAGCTCTGTTTCTAACCGAGACCTGGCTTAATGATAGCTCCGGCCCTGATATCGCTACTGCTCTCCCCGAGGAATACACGTTTGTGGGACGCAACCGAACATCTGGGGTAGGTGGCGGCATCGCTATCATTTATAAGAGGTGTTACTCCTGTAAATGGGAAGATCTGGACATCCCCAATTGTGAAGCTGGCAGTTTTAAACTGTCACTATCCCCTAATTTCACTTTGTCTGGCGTCCTCGTGTATCGTCCACCTGGTGCGGCCGCCACTTGGGCAGCCTCCCTTCCTGAGCTTATTGCTCCCTTTCTGTTGGAAGCTACCAATTTCATGCTGCTAGGTGACCTTAATATCCATCTTAATGATACCCTATGCTCTATTAGCACACACCTGATACAGGACCTTGCGGCTATTAACTTAAGTCTGCTTAACACTGGCCCAACTCACAAAGGTGGTAATCTCCTTGATCCAATTTTCACTAATTTGGACATTGTAAACTGTTTACCCTCTAGGCCTATTATTTGGTCTGACCATTTTATTGTAGAGTTCTGTATTAAAATAGCAGGTGCTACTTGCCTTCCCAACAATACTCATCCTTCTAGAATCCGTAGGAATTGGCAAAAACTTAATTTGGATCACCTCAATAATTCCCTTCTGAAGACCCTGCCGCAACTTCTTAACATCCCCTCAGATGATGTTATGACAATTAATACCTGGCTTACGTCTGCGCTCGACCTCTGCCTCCCAGCACGCAAATGTAAGCAAAATTTTTCGCACCCCCCTGCCCCCTGGTTTAACGACCAATTAAAAATGGAAAAGTCCCGCTGCAAAAGGCTGGAGCGTATTTGGAGATCTAATTACTCTCCTGCAGATAAAGAAAATTATAAAACTGCACTCCACAAATATCACGCTCTTTGCAAATCCTCTAGGGCCGATCATGTCAATAACACTATATTGAAAGCCCAGAACCGCCCCAAAGCTCTTTTTAAGGCAGTCCAGGAACTATCAGGCATGGCCTGTGCTCCGAAAGCCCCCTGTTTGGATAGCACTCAATGCAATTCCCTGGCCGACTTTTTTATGCAGAAAATTGATAACATCTACGCGGGCTTTGGAGCCCCACGATCTGCCCCACCTTCATCCAGCCCATCCTCACAGAACTATGACCAACCTCTTCCTCTGGATGATCTGGTTCAGTCATCAATCCCCCTCCTAGATAAGTGGGACCCCATTTCTATGCCCGTTTTCCAAGATTTGTTGGCGGAGATCAAATCTGGTTCTCCCCTTGATCCCATGCCCCCACAGATCTTCTGTTCCCTAGCCTCTGCTTCACTTGATTGCATTCTGTCTCTTCTGAATGCTTCTCTTACTGAAGCTATTGTTCCTAACGTCTGGAAACATGCGATGGTCGCTCCACTTTTGAAAAAAGCTAATGCAGACCCTAATAATCCTACCAACTTCCGACCGATCTCTTTACTTCCTGGCCTCTCGAAGGTGTTAGAGAAGCACGTTAATCGTCAGCTAACTACCCATATTGAGTCGGCGAACGTTCTCCACTTCTCCCAATCTGGTTTTCGGACGGGCTTTTCCACTGAGTCCACCCTTCTGGGAGTTACGGAAACAATCAGACGTCAGGTGGATGGAGGAGAGACGGTGGCACTCATCCTTTTGGATTTGAGTGCCGCTTTTGACACCGTCTCTCATACCATCCTCCTTTCTGCCCTGAGGTCTGTTGGAATTTCTGGATCCGCACTTGCATGGATCTCCAATTTTCTCTCTGACCGCACCTTTCAGGTTTTTTCTCCTTCCTCGGTGTCCTCGGTTCATAATATTCCGCACGGTGTCCCCCAGGGTTCTATTCTTAGTCCTCTGTTTTTCAATCTTTACATTAGACCTCTTGCTTTTCTTGCTGTACAGTCTGGACTATCTATTTTTTCTTATGCAGATGATACTCAAATCATCTTCTCTCTCTCTGCTAATCAACACTCCCCTTGTTCCTCTCTTAGTTCTGGGCTCACGAACATTGCCAATTGGATGACGACCAACAAATTAAAGCTGAATGGAGATAAAACGGAGCTGCTCCTGTTTGGGCCTGACTCCGCTCTCTGGGGCCCTCAACATTGGCCTCAGCAAATGGGTCCTTTGCCAGTCCCGGCAACCACAGCTCGCAATCTCGGGGTCCTCTTTGATAACCAGCTATCCATGAGACAACATGTGATTAAAGTCGCAGCCACCTGTACTACTATTATCAGGTGGCTGAGGAAGATCACGTGGATGCTCCCTCAAGACACCCAGAAGCTTGTGGTCCAGGCCTTAGTTACATCTCGGCTGGACTACGGTAATGTCTTACTTCTGGGTGCCTGCAAAGAGGTCTCCCGGAAACTCCAATTGGTACAAAACATGGCTGCCCGACTACTGTGTAATTTACCCAGATCTGCATCTGTTTCCTCTGCTTTGCGCAGCCTGCATTGGCTACGCATAGAATCTAGATCTAAATTTAAAGCTCTATGCTTTATGCATCGCATTAAAGCAGGTAAATCTCCTCATTACCTATCCACTTTAGTTCACCAATACTGTCCCTCGCGTACTCTCAGATCTTCCTCTCAGTGCAGATTCGCTGTTCCTCGTTTTAAACGCACCAGAATTGGTGGGCGCTCTTTCTCGTATCTGGCGCCCTCACTCTGGAATTCGCTTCCTATTCCTTTGCGTTCTGAAATGTGCTATCTTAAGTTCCGCAAAGGAGTGAAAACTTGGTTGTTCTCCTTATAATTCCCTCTTTGTACCCTTGCCTGCTCCTCATTGCTATGCTCCAGCGCCGGGAAACCTACGGGTAGCTGTGCGCTTAACAAATCTATATATAATAATAATAATAATAATAATAATAATAATAATAATGTCTCTCATAGCTGTCATATAATATCAATACAATCCCAGCATTGTGCGTAGGGTGAAGTTATCATTGTGAGACTTGTGGGGCCTGGGATTTAGTTGCTAATCAATATCTGGTGACGGAGCTACGTCTGCCCCTAGCTCTCATGGGAGCTTTGGGCCTGCCACTCTAGTAGATAGGTAACAATCTCTGTCCCCCACCGGTGTTGTCTGATCAGCTGGTCTGCATCCTAACCTAAAAAAACGAGGTGTCGAACTGGGCTACTGGTGCGGGATCATCATTCTTGCTCCTCTTATTGAGAAAATAGAGCTGGTTAGAGTTCAGATCTTAGGACCTTTTCAACACTGCAGGCATGTGCTTTGCTTTATTACAGGCTTTGAAATAATCTCTAGCGTGAAGAACATTTGCAAAGGCTTTAATCACTTACCATATCTACTACGTCTAACATCTCTATCTCTCTCTCTCTCTTTCTAAACCTCTGGTCAATAGACTGCAGGTGGTGCAGAGCGCGGCGACGTGTGTGATTTTAAAGCTCCCAAGGCCTTCATTCATGTTGAGTCATCTTACACACTTACACTGGCTGCCGGTGGGAAAGCGCATTGGATTGAACCATTCATACCATGACATCGACCCACAATATTTGAGGGATACACGTCAGCCTCACAAACCTGTTAGAAATGTGAGATCTAGTAGAGCAAGGTTGCTTCTCCTTCCCACTTTCAGACTGAGGAGAATGAGGGCGAAGCCTTTTCTTATTTGGCAGCTGAACTATGGAATGACCTTCCCTTACTATTGTGGGAGTGGGAGGATGAATCTAAATCAAGGAAAATGCTAAAAGCATGGTTGTTGTCCTCTCAATAGTTTTGGTGTTGAATGAAATATGGGACTCTTCTGTTTGCTTAGCTCTGTGGTGTCCGTCTAGGCAGCTGTTTGTACTCTACAAGACATTCATTCATTCATTCATTCATTCAAATGATGATCTCCAAAAAGCAATGCTGAAAACATCGGTCGAAATCCTTGGAAGCACAGCTCATGCAGAATACCTTTCTTGATATGAAAGTCTATGGTAACTCCAGGCATTGCAATTGTATTCCAACTTTGTCAACAGAAATTCGGCTGCAGCAGCAAAGTATCTTGATTGCCTAGTAAAGAAAGCTCTGAAACACGTGGAAGTTATATTCATGAATCCAAGATGGCTGCCACCACTGCAAGCCTCGTGAGAGTCACGCTAGGGTCTGCTCTGACCTATCCATGTTTCTCTGCAGTGCCTCCCACTCTTTGCGAGCACTGCTGAGCACTGCTGAACTCTCCTGCCTCAGAAGAAACATGCACCCAGGAAGTTCATCAGAGTACATCTGCTTGCTTGTCCTTTTATCACGGTACATAATATTACTTGACAAAAATGTAAATAACATGTTGTGCAGAGTAATTTATGTTTTTATAGGTGTGTTAAATGCTGTATGATGGTATTACTAATTTATTGAAGTGACATTGTAGACCGTTATTAAATAGTGGCTGTGTTGGCACATAAGAGTTGTATTGTCATATTATAAAGTGGTGGTGTGCATGTATGATGGTACATGTGCGTTTGTGTGTGTTGTTGCATGTTCGAGCCATGGTGGGAGTGTGTATGTTGGTTGGTGTGTCAGCGTACACGTGTGTATGCGTGTATACAATGATGCCTTTGTCACCCCTATTGTTACTTGAGTAACATTGAACAATGATGTGTTAGAGAACATTATTCATTATGTTTTTTCAGTAACGGTTGTAACGATGTAGCTATATCTTTGTGGAGACAGAGTTCAGAATTGTTAAAAGGTGCTTATGTTGGTGTATGATGGTTATTGTATTTGCTTATGATGTTGGATGTGTGGGTGTATTATGGCTATAGTAAGTATGTACTATTGTTTGTGCTTGGATATAGCAGGTAGGCGTGTTGGCATCTGATTGTCCCTGTATGAGTTGGAATGATGGGGTGTGAATGGGAAATTGATGGTTGGTGCAAAGACTTTTATTTTTGTTTGTGGGTATATGAACATGACTGCGAGGTTGTGTGATAGAGAGTGTGTGGTTGTAAAGTGCTTGTGTGGATGTATATTATTGGTTCTGCTTTCATATGTAATGTTGGGTAGATGGCTCTATGATATGGCTGTGTTGGGAGTTGATGCTGGTTGACTGCACATGTTAAGGTGGGTGTGTTTGCACCTTATGCCGTATTTCTTGATGTATGATGTTTACTATGCGGATGTATAAGTGATGTTTAACCCGCATGAAGTATGTCATCTGTACAGCCATAATCTGTTTTTCTACTGTTATTTTGTCGTACTGTGATAAGTGAATGAGTGTTTATCAATACACTTTTTCTAAACAAAATACATAATTTTTTGCACACACACACAAACATATATATTACCCAATGAAAGTCGCCACTGGGCAGTTCTAGTTAGGACCATGTTTCCTTAGGCAAAACATATTTTGGTTGCTAAAACTTTGGCACTGTTTGACAAATCTTCACAAAACTTTTCAAAAAAAGTTTATCCACCTCAAAACCTTCCTGAGAAGTTCCTGGATGAATCGTAAAGTGGGGGCCGAGAGAAAGGGGGAGCCCCCAAAATGTGTTTTCCTCATTAATTTTTCAGTAGGAAAATTAAACATAGCTACAGCCAAAACAGTTCAATGGAATTACATCAAATTTGGCAGATCTAGAAAGCGCTAAACAACAAAGGGAGTATGCCCCACAACACAAAAAGTGATGTAGAGAGACACACAAGGAAAGAAAGAAAACAAGGAAAACAAATCTTTTTTCCTTTTTTAAAAAGACCCCTCACTCACCACTAGTTGGTGACATGCTTCATCATTGGGGTCCCACCCGAATGGCCGAATGCCACTCGGGTGTTTCACAAGTAACTCAGAGAAGGGTGCACCTTAGTGCGTGCATACCCATCGGGTTACACTATAAGGTCCTGAAGAAAGCCTGGCAGTGACACTAATAGGCTGAAACATGTAGACCATGAATTTTCTTTTCATCACCTTTACACTTAGATGCCCTAGGCCAATTAAACCTTTATAGGCACCCTACACTGTTCTTAAACTTTGTCTTAACGTTCCCTATTAAAGTCTAGGGAACAATAAAGATAATTTTAACTTTCACTAACTCACTCACTTGCACCACGTTCACTACAACTTCCTGCTCCGCTGTAATTCAGACGTCGTAGCACACCCGAGTGGCATTCAGCCATTCGGTTGGGACCCCAATGATGAATCATGTCACCAACTAGTGGTGAGTGAGGGGTCTTTTTAAAAAAGGAAAAAACATTTTTTCCTTTTTTTCTTTCTTTCCTTGTTTTCCACGTTTTCCCATGTTATTTTACATAGGGAATTTTAAACAAGGTTACAGCCTGGACTGCTGAGCGGAATTACACCATATTTGGCAGAAAGGTAGCTGTTGGTCCCGAAAGCGTAATTTTTGTGAAATGTTGTAAACCACTCAGCAGTTTTGGGGTTATTTAAAGAAATTTCCAGTTTTATATATAGGGATGCGGTGGATCCACGACCCCTCCCAATCTTGTGCTGAGATCTGATTGGCTGTCAACACTTCAAACCAGGAAGTGTTGGCAGCCATCTTGTGATGCGGTTGAACCGAGTGACCGTAAAAATATTTAAAAAAAGAAAAGAGGGCAGGGTAGCAACACCCTGACCCCCTAGGCCTCATGGGGAGACCACCCCCAAGGCCAAAAAAGCATTTTTTTAAAAACAATTTCAGCGGGAGTTCTGTTGGATCGGCGAATCCCGCCGATTTAAAAAAACAAAGCACTGGCTCCTGTTCTTCGTTAATTATAGGCCCTTAGGTGGGCCAAGTCCCGGGTCCTGGGGGCATTTTGCACATATAGCAGAGGGGATGCACGGTCCTCCTCCTTGGGCATACTAATGCCCCGGGGACCACCACCTCCATTAGAGGCCCAGGGAGCCCACCCTTGTGACCTATCTTATTATTTATGGTTAGAGGGCCACAAGCACCCCTCCCAGTGCCTCAAGAGGCCCCAGGAGCCCACTCCTGGGCTGACACTAAATGATGTGGGGAGCTATGTCCTGGGATGCACACTCCCGGAATATAGTGGTTTTCCTGCCCACAGCAGCACCAGCAGGAAACCTGTGTTTGCTCTCGCTTGGTGGGAGCATTTTTAAATCTTCCCCCAAACGGGAGCAAACACTAAGTCTGCACCCAGCAGGTGGGAGCTTCAAAAATGCTCCCGCCTGCTGGGAGCTTACTTTAGATTTAGATATTGCTCATGGCCGCAGGGAGTAGCATTATTTCTACTGGTTAATTAGTAGGAGCTACCTAGTTGGGTAAATGACTAATGTGTATTCCACACTACAGCTGCCTAATGGACCACAAGGAAATGTATCCAGGTACCTACCGTGTGTGCATTTAGGTAATGTGACTGTTCCTTGTGCGTCTTCATCCAGAAATCTGTTATTACTTGAATCCATCTATTGCAAAGAGAACAAGACTACAAACAGGTGAATCTCCACCAAAACAAGAGTACTGCTTCTTAGATAATTGAAGCAAGCTCTTCTTTGTTTGGTGGAGATGTCCTCATATTCTTTGGCATCAACAAGGTGTCACCAAAATTGGCAGGAATCACGCTGGGGGGCTTTTGGTAAGGTATCCATCATCCTGGTAAAAGGCAGGAAGAATTTGCACCTACTAAGATGATTTGGACGGGGCCAAACAGGCAGAGCTTCAGGTGATTTTGCACATTTTAATACTTACAGTCCTGTAAAGGGAAAACCATGGACTCTGCTCTCATCAGGAGAGGTCAAGAAAAAACCCACTCGTCATGGTCACTACATATTGCATTCTGCTAGATCAACTAAGCATTCACCTTCACCAAGGATTTCACATCGATTTTCAATATGGAATTGCACACTTGCTCTACCTTCACCAAGCCCAGGAAGTTAGGGTAATTTGTCCTTTACAGAAGTGGAGCTTCAACTGGGGCACTTGCTGTGTTTATATTTGTAAGTGCTTCCTGTTAAGGTTTAATTTCTGTGAAATGAGCATCAGGGCAAGAACGGCCCTGCCAAAACTTAATGGGGGAGGGGGCTATACAGCCCCCTACCTGGGCTCGGCTAAAAATTAATGGGTGAGGGGGAGGCCGCGCAGCCCTCTGTTATTTAAATATGGGGCCCCAGGGAGGTGGCGGTGGCCAGGGCCCTTAAAGGGCAATGGAGGGGGGCCACAAGGACCCTCTTCAATATATTTATAAAGCCCCATGGAGGTGGTGATCCCCAGGGCTCTTAATAGGTGCAGGAAGGGGGCTACGTGCACCACCTCCCTATTTTTAAGCATGTCCCCGTGATCTGGCCCACAGGAGTTTTAAAGAAGGGCGGGAGACCGTGCTTCTTTTTTTTCTATTGGCAATGGTATGGTCTCTGGGCGACCCCAGCACAACGGCTAGGGGGTCAGGGTATTCCTAGCCTGTGCCCTTTTCTTTATTTTTATGGGGTGTTTTTTTTGGGACTCGGCTGAGGCCAGGTCCCAAGATGGCTGCCAACGCTTCCTGCTTGAAGTGTTGGCAGTCATTTAGATCTCTGCATGAGATGGTCAATATTCGCAAAGTATTTGAGACTATAGATAAACAAATTTGGCATTTCTTTAATATCTCAAAAACTACTGAATGGATTTAGACCAAATCACAAAAAGGACGCTTTCTGGACCTTTCTGCCAAATTTGTTGTAATTCCGCTAGGCGGTTCGGGCTGTAGTCGTGCCTAAAATCCCCATAGGAATTAACATGGGAAACACACTTTTTTTGACCCCCTCCTTTTTCTTGGCCCCCGCTTGACGGATCACCCTGAAACTTTCTATGCACAATAAGACCCAGTGGCACACTTTAAAAAAAAACATTCACAACACACATGGCCAACCTTCCCTTTAAAATATATATTGCCTTGGGGGGTGGGATCTGCAGGGCTATAATAGGCTCTGGGTTGGGGTCCATAAAGATTAATAAGGCTGGGGCAGGGGGGCCACGTGGCCCCGCTCCCATTTAAAATATGTAAAGCCTTGGGGGACGGGGTCCCCAGGGCCTAATGAGGCTCAGGGAGTGGTGCCACATGGCTTCCTCCCCTTTTTTATTGCTATCGCTCCAAGGGGGTTGGGATCCCCAGTGCCTTATAAGCCTTGGGGAAGGTGGCCTCTTTGTTTTTGTATTTGGTCCCAGGTGGGGTCTCCAGGACCCAAAGGACAACTTTATGCTGCACACGGCAAAGGCAGTGCGCAGTGTGGGGATTTGGCCACAGGGCCTGGTTTTTTCTGTACATTTAAAGCCATCCCCCTACCGCACATGGCCTTCAGCTTGCAGCCAGCCCATGCAACCAACCCCCCCACAGGCAGCCAATCCCACTCTGCGCACAGCCTTTAAATGCACATGGCAAGGGTTGATCACAAGGCCTCCCTGCATCAACCAACCCCCCTGAAAGGCTGCCAATGCCTGCCACATACAGCCTTTGGTGACGCAACGTAGGTTTGACCCTTGGGCCCTGGGGACCCCATCTCCCGAGGCCAAAACATATATATTATATATTAAGGGTTGGGGGCATGCATCATCCCTCCCAGAGCCTTAATAGACCTTGGGCACCTAAACCCCTTCAAATTCTAAGAGGAAGGGGCATGCAGACTCACTCCCTGAGCCCCATTAGGCCTCAGAGACAATATCCCCCCAGGCCAAATATAATTAAACAGGAAGGGGGCATGTGGCCCCCTGCCCTAGTCTTCTTATGCCCTAGGGACCCCATAGCCTGGGGGCACATATTATAAAAGTGGGGAGGGGGGCTGCATCCCTGAGCCTTACTAGTCTCCTGGAATTCCATCCACCGGGGCTGCATGTTCTTATTATGTGGAGCGCGGACCCCCCATGAGCCTATTTTAGGAACCTATACACTGGGCACTTCAACTTTATATTAAGTACCATACTTGGGGCTGTAGATGGAGCACCAGGGCCTCCGAGGCCCCAGCTGCCTCTCCGCATGGTGTGGGAGCTGTCCTTGCTCTGCCCGGATGGAGATCTTTGCAGGCTTCCTTCGAGCAAGAACAAAATGTGTTCTGTTTCCCTGCTCATACTCGTATGAACACAAAAACACAAGTCCCGGCTGGAGCATTTTTAAAGTTGGTAGCAGACTTGTATCTTTCCTCCTGTTTGGCAGGAGATTTAAAAATGCTCCCACCAGTTGGCATCAAATATATGTTTCCCTTTCCGTATAGGAAGGGAAACTGCTGTGTCCAGGGGGCACTGAGCCGGTCCTGGGGGATGGGGTGTTCAGGGACTTTAAAAGCTTGGGTAAGGGGGCAGCGCAGCCCCCACCACATTTAATTACTGCAAAATGGCCCCGGGGAATGAGGTCCCCAGGGCCTTCCTAAGGCTTGGGGAGCGGGCTGCTTGGCCCCTCCACTTTTATTTACCATCATGCCTTGAGGAATGTGTTCCCCAGGGACTAATTAGGCTCAGGGAGGGGGGCTGCACATCCACTCCCCTTATTTAATTACTTGGCCCCGGGAGAATGGGTTCCCGGGGTCCTTTCAGGGTCATGGAGGGGTCAGTGCTGCCCCCTTCCACCTGATTAATCACCTTGGCCCTAGGGTTGGAGTCCCCAGGGCCCAATTAGGCTCAGAGAGAGGGTCTGTGCGCCCCCTCCCTTCTTTATTTTAGGGTGGCCCAAAGGGACGGGGTCCCCAGGGCCTCTCAGAGGATCATGGAAGGGGGGCGCACACCCCTCCCCCAAATTTTAAAGTTCATGTCACCCCTGGATCTGGCCCACCCGGGGGTATTTCAATAAAAAGACGTGCAAGAGGGCACATTTATTTTTTTAATTCTGCCTCTGTGAATTTGCAGCAACATGTAAACAATTGACATTTTTGGCCCCAGGTGTGGTCCCTCTACGGGACTTATTTAGTAGATGCCTCACATCCCATAGGGATCTCCGGAGGGAATTGTGCACAGTAGTCACCGGTCTCCGGAGGCGGTGAATAGGTCTTGAGCAGAGTGGGGGCCCATGATGACTATGACTATTGTGCATGCTTCCCTCGGAGATCCCTATGGGTCATCAGGCATCCACTAAATAGGTGGACCCAGTTCCAAGAAAGGTTATTATGGTAGTGTACATTGTATATGTGTGGCATGGTGTGAATGAATAAATAAATAGTCACCACCCTTTCCAAAAAGGGTATTCATAGGGATATACTGTTCCTGGTGAAAGCCACTGGATTGTGGTACATGGCAGAAACTAGTTGATCACACTTAACGGCCAAGTAGTGATGGTAACTCCAACTAGCCTGTCTCCCCCAGTTTTTAACCTTGCCAGGTGAACCTGTGAGTAAATACTGACGTGGGCAGCACCTAGGCAATTTTAAAGATGACTTCATATGGACCCCACAACCTTTATCCTTAAAAAGTGCTCTCTTGTAAGTAAAGAGGTTGCAGTAAGCCCAGACCCTCAGAGGGTCTGGAAGAACTCGATGATGAAGCATGTGATTGGGTAACAGTCAGTGAGTGAGAGTTCCTCTAAGAAAAAGGTCTTTCCCCTAAGTCCAGTGGGCCGACCCTAGATGACTAGAGGTTGACTCGCCCTTGATTGTGACACTGTATAAGAGGAGGGTGAGTCATGACCTCCATTTCCCTCTTCCCTCCCTCGCTTGATTTTTACATTACAGGGGACTTGTACCACTAGTCCAAGGGAGTTTGAATTTGTTTCTGGCTTTCACAGGGGTCCTCCTGTCTGGGGGAACCAGGCGTTAGCCTAGGACGAGTCTCGGTCATGCAGTTCCAGGAGTGTTGCCACAGGTGCAGAATATCCCTCCTTTGGTTTGTGCAAGTCCTGTTGTCACAGACTTGGGTCTCCTCTTTGTCCCTTTTGGTGCAGGTTGGTTCAAAACTGAGGTTCTGGTATCAGGGACAGCCCTTAACTCCTAGATTTAGAGGCTTTAGGGGTGAGGGCGCAAGTTGTCAATTGACTACTAGGTCCAGCTGCTAATCTGCCCCTGAAGTGACGACCTCCGGGGGTGTAGATCACCTTTTCTACCCAGAACCCACTACATTGCCACTTTTAAAAATGGCATACGTCTTCCTCAGTTGTACAGACCAGGTAGCACACCATAGAGATGTGGCTAGCCTTCTGGAGGTGTACATCTCCTTACTACCTGATTTTCCAACCTGCCAGGGTGCAAATGTATCTGGGGGAGGGTTGTTTCCTCCTTTGGGAGGCAGCCTCGTTGCATATCATAGATGGTGCAGCCTTTGAAGCTCACCACCTTGATGTGCCACTCCACTAGCCAGCCTGTCAGGGAGGGAGGTGTGACCTCCTTCCCATCCAGGACATTGTGTCTGACTCCTGGAAGAGTTCACACCTCATTGCAAGGCATCAGATTCCGGTCCTGGCGGCAGCAAGCACAGGCTGCCAGCCAGAGCACAGGAAAGGCTGGGGCAACCAGGTGGTCAACCTCTATGGTACCCACCTGGGAGCATGCCATATTGTCCTTGACATAAGATTTGTGTCAGGGGTGATGAGGCACATTGTTTAATACCAAACACTACATATGTAGGCAATAACATAATGGATCTGCCAACCTCTGATTTGCCCAGGTATCACATGGGGCGTCTATCATTTATCGTGTCCTTTAATGGTAAATGCAGTTAAAGGGACATATTAGCTTACACTTACATGTCCACACCTTTAATATAATGCACCCTGCCTTCTGGGCTTTAGGAGGCCGTCCTTAGGGGTGACTGGCATATATTGAAAATAGTGTATTGACTTTGCCACACGTGGGGGGATATGTACAAGGAAGTGGCGGAGAGAGGCGTTAACCTTCCTGGCTTAACGCCTCTCTCCGCCACTTCAGAAACGCAAGGCTGCACTATATTTACAAGAATGTGGTGCAGCCTTGCGTTTCCATCTGCGATGGCGCTAAGTTTAGCAACTTTGCGCCAACACAGGCACCCTTGCACTATAGTGCAAGGGTGTCTGCGTGCAGGGAAGGATTGTTTATGTGTAGGAAGGTGTCCCTTCCTGCACATAAACAATCCTAAAATGCCATTCTGTCACTGTCATGTGCGCCGCTTCATTTTTTAAAGGATTGTTTATGTACAGGAAGGGACACCTACCTAAACATAAACAATCCATGGCATTTTGCCTTTTCCATGTATGCTGCACAAGGCAGCACACATGGAAAAAGCCAAAGCGAGGAGAAATAATGCATTTCTCCTTGTTTCACCAACTTAAGATCAGGTTTTACCTGGTCTTAATTTTGGCGCTGCCACCTATGTACACCACCCTTGTACATAGGGGGCAGCCTCAAAATAAATGGTGTTGCGGTGGAACGCCCACCCCAGCACCCTCTGCCCACCCCCTTCACGCTAACCGTCGTGTGAAAGGGGGCCTTATGTACAAGGCAAGGCAGTGTTAAGCCACGTTAAGTAGCTTACCGTTGCCTTGTAAATAAGGTGCAGCACCTTTCGCCACTACAACGTCAATATAAGTGATGTTGTGGTGGCGATAGGGGCTTGTACATATGCCCCATCGTGAAGGCAAATGCGAATTCAAGCGGCTTGCACTGCTCCTGCAGTCTGCAATGGCAGGCCTGCTGCCAGTAGTTCGCTTGGGATACTCAGAGTGTCACATCAAGCTCAGGTGGCCGCTTTAACACCCATGCCCTGGGTACTACTGCTCCGCATAACAGGGACTTGTAAGCGGGTTAAAGTGCTTTGCTAAGTACGGTTACTAATTCACACAGATCAGTTTTAGAGAGAGAGCACTGGCACTCCACCAGGGAAGAGTTTCAATGGTCGTTTCGGGGGTGTTCCCACACAACACCCATGGATTTTTACGCATTCCCAGATTTAAGAGAAGTGGTAGACCTGGGAATGCACGAAAAACCTACACCACCACGGGTGAGGCGCAACAAGGAGAAATATGGTTATTTCTCCTAGCTTGTTCCTCTTTCCATGTGTGCTGCATTCTTCAGCACACAGAAAGAGGAAAAATCCTCAGGGGATCGTTTATGTGCAGGAAGGTGCCGCTTCACTGCACAAAAACAATACTCTTTACAACGCAGCCACCCTTGCACCATGGTGCAAGGGTGCCCGCATCGGTGCCAGAAACCCAAAAGAGCGCCAGCACAAGGAAAAAGGCAGGAATGTCTCATATTGACTTAAATGCGGTGCATTCCTGCCGTTTCCCTGTCACGCAGCGCAGCAAGGTGACTTGATCCACTGCATGACTTGGCCATAAATATGTCCCTCAGTTTCATAGTCCTTGATCTTAGTACACAGCTCATTGCCTATGGGTGCCATTTTGTGTTGATTGAGTTCGCAGCCTTAGTAAATAATTTCCCAACACCACTACACAGAATATTTTTTTAACTATTAAAGTTTTGGGTGCCTTTGAGGGTTCTGCCTCTAAGACTGGGGAGTCTTAGAGGCCGTAGCGGCTGCTATTGAACGGGGTGGTGAGGTGGAGAGAGAGGGGGAGTGGAGGGGGGAGCAGAGGGGGGAAATAAAAAATAAAATAAAAAGACTTACCTGGGTGCCGAGGCCGCCGCTTCTCCTCCGTTGTCTTCTCCTTGCTGCAACAGGAAGCTCACAGCCGCCCAGAATCCCTTGGCCAATCACAACGCTGCAATGCAGGGCTTGGTCTGAGCGCCGTGGTTTGGCGCTCAGATGGTGACAGGGAGGCTGTGCATGTTCCCTACCAGGCTGTGTAATTCAGGGTGGTGGGAACATGCAAAGTGCGCAGCATGGTTTGGACGGCCCTAGAGGGTGCGTGGGTGTCCCACGCAATGCCCATGGAATCTGACACATTCCCAGATTTAAAAGGTTTTGTCCACATGGGAATGCGTCAGGTTCTAATGCCTCTCCAGGGGAGTTGTTAAAGTGGCGCAACGAGGAGAAATACCTTTATTTCTCTTCGTTTTTTGCTCTTTCTAGACGTGCTGCATTCTCCAGCACACATAGAAGGAAGAAAACGGCATCAATTATTGTTTTTATGCAGGAAGGTGTCCATTCCTGCACAAAAACAATCATCCATGCAACACACAGGGATGCGTCATATTGCTGTAAATAAGACGCATCCCTGTACTTTCCTAGACGCAGCTCGGCGCAGCAAGGCGGCTTGCAGCGCCATGCTGCGTCATTTTCTTGTAAATATGCCCCTGGATCTCCATCTTTGCTAGAGCACAAACCAGCTCACTCCCTTTTTAACTCCCAAGGAAGGAAATGCCACCTCAGTAATGCTCTACTTCTGTCAGAAGGCCAGTGTTGGGCTAGCGCCCCCCTTCAGACCTCCTGTAATGGATCAGCGTGAGGCTGTGGGAACATTCTGTTATGCCCACCCAGATTTTAAGCACCGGCCGTGCACACAGCCTGACAAGAGGCAGTTCAGGGAGGAGGAGCCAGGAGCTCCTGATACTACCTACTCACTTTTAATTGGCCCTCATCCTGGGCCTCAGCCAACAAATGAAGGTTTGGAGATTCACTGTACACAGAACAAAACAATACATTATGTTCTTATACGGGTACTCATCTAGCGCTTACTATCCCACACGAGGCGCTTTGCCGACGTGTAGCTCACGACTCCATTGGCATCAAATGTTAGTGATTAGATAGTGTATAATTTGTGGAAAAGTCCTATCAAGTGTGCGAAGGGCATTGTCGTATACTTAGTTGTATATGGGATGCTATATACCTTAATGACTATGTCATGCACAAAAAAAGTGGAAAATAATTATCAAACTGTTTGCCATGCATATTAAATAAAATCTATGAGCATTGTCCTCTACTTGCAGCAATTACCAGTTATGGCAACTCCAAATATTTCCCATGTGTGTGTCATACCAGTTTGGAAGTGTGATTTGTGTGCGTTTTTTTGTCCTTCGCTCAGCAAAGATTCACATGAGGTTCCTTGGAAAATAAGAACCTAGAGTTTTCTCTTCTTTTGGGGATGTAGTTGGGCAAAATTAATCTCTCTTTCCATTCGTTTTATTGGGGAAAAAGCTAGATCTTCACCATTCAATTTTTAAATTGCTTTCACTTCACGCACAAAAAATCAGCTCCACAGTAAATGTGGCATTGAAGCACACCCTGGGGGCACTTGGCACCCAGGGCGGGAACCCGATGATGAAGCATCTCACCAACTAGTTTGGTGAGTGAGGGTTCTTTTATAAGCACCTAAGGGTCACCCTTTTTTTATAGAAGGACTTATAGACTCTAAACACTTAGGTGCCGATTCCGATCCGTTAAAAATAATTTGCGTATGACCCGTATCCGTATTTTTTTACGTACGAGTCGTAGAAGCACCGTACAAACGGCCAAGTACGATTCGTCCGTGAAAAATAACTACGAATAGTGTCGGGAAAAGTCTACGAGAGTGCGTCGGAACGTTTTCACGTCCGAATATCGTCGGGAAAAGTGTACGAGAGTGAGCCGAACATTTTTACGTGCAAATCGTAAAACACAAGTCCGAGCGCGCAAGTACGATCCCGACCGTCCGTCCGAATACACAATCGCACGTAAAAAGGCCCGTACGGAGCCAACGCAGTAGCACACATGTACACGGGTAAACTCATGCCCGTGTACGAGCCCTACAGCCCCCCCACCCCCAAATATGTCAGCACTGTACACCACCCTGTCCGCACTGTACCCCAGCCCCACAACTGTACGCGCCGCACCCCCCCATGTATGTGACGTACCCCCCCATGTACGTGCCTTACCCCCCTGTCTGCACTGTACCCCAGCCCCACACCTGTACGCGCAGTACCCCCCATGTATGCGCCGTACCCCCCTGTAGGCGCATCACCCCCGCATGTACGCGCCGTACCTCCGCATGTACGCGCCGTACCCCAGGTCCGCACGTGTACGCACCGTACCCCCACCGCATGTACGCGCCTTACCCCCCGCATGTACGTGCCGTACCTCCGCATGTACGCGCCATACCCCAGGTCCGCACGTGTACGCACCGTACCCCCACTGCATGTACGCACCTTACCCCCCCCAAGTACGTGCCGTACCTCCGCATGTATGCGCCATACCCCAGGCCCACACCTGTACGCACCGTACCCCCACCGCATGTACGCGCCCTCACCCCATGTACACGCCCCCCCATGTACGTGCCTTCCCCCCTCCATGTACGTGCCGTACCTCCGCATGTACGCACCGTACCCCAGGGCCGCACGTGTACGCACCGAACCCCCACCACATGTACGCGCCACACTCCAACACCGTACCCCAGCACCCTCACCCAGCATCGCGTATGTACGGATTGTACCTACGCAAAAATGACTCTTACAGAACCAGGTCACTGTAAAACAGCACAAGGAGGGTCAATTTGACTCGCGCAACACCACAAAACACGTCTACATGACAAAATACATCTCAATGACTGACCTGGCACATCCAAACAGGCAAACAGAGGCCCCAAATGATCACAACCACCACTTATAACACACCCACCAAAATTCAAACACAGCCACACCCAAAAATGGACCAATAAAAAGGGCCAACACACACAACCCATGAGCCTTTGCAACAGACCCACTGCTGCCAGACCCCACTGAGAAATAACTCCACAGAGAAACTAATCCACATCACTCATACCTCCACTCACACACCTTCACACAACCTCCTCCACAAACATCCCCCTCTTCACAATCACACACACACCGTCACATTCACACCCACACACCCACAATCATCCACACCCACACCCCACACCATGCCCACAGACAAGAATCCAAAGTTCACAACGGCGGAGCTGTACCTCCTTGTCAAGGAAGTCATCAGTCGAGCCACAGCTGTTTGGAACATTGGTCAGACAGACCAGCATAGCTGAAAAATCTGCCATGTGGCAAAGGATTGTCGATAAGGTGAATGCTGTTGCGCCCATCCAAAGGACCAGGCATGAATGCCAAGCCAGGTGGTACGATCTGCGCAGGGCGGTCAAGAGGAAAATGAACGAAGAATATGCCCAGACTAACATCACTGGAGGTGGGCCGCCCCGCAGACCCGTACACTACCATCCCTGGGAGGAGAAGGTGATGGCCCTGCTACCGCCGGTGGGAGTACACGGAGTCGAAGGAGTCGCAGAGCCTGGTGAGTACACAAACAACTTACGTAAGATGGGGGCAATGGGGTCCACACCACATATACACCAAATGCACGCAACTTCCCCCAAGCACTCACCGCAAACAACCACACTCAAAAACCATGCACATGCCACTAACGTCTCCATGCACCCTTCACAAATCAAGGCAAGGCCATGTCCAAGCCTACAACAACCACAAACACAAGACTGGATGTCCGGGAGGCTGGGAGTGTGGGCCCCATACAACACATTGTGAAAATGAGACGCAGACACCAATGCCCTCAGCCCATATGGCATAGGTACATAACCATGCACAATGCACAGGGACTGGAAAAGTACTGACAAGGTAGATGACACTTGGCCCTGCTGTATGCAGCACAAGGCCCTCCTGGGACCACTGTACACTCAAACACCAACTCCACAAGCACAGGTATCTAGCACAGGAACTCACACTCACTGTCATGCCAGCATGCACCATGAGGGGACAGACACATCACCTGGGAGACCCAATGACAACTCACACTACACACAACAGCAGGCCCGGTCACAACCCCCCCCTAACACAAGCACACACACCCGGGGCAGGCAACGGATTTACACACTCCCACAATGGACATGTGACACAACAAGACCGATCCAGAGTCAAATAAGCATCAGAGAAAACAATCTACTGGTCAAACACTCAGGAGAACATCCCAATTTGTCCCCCGCAACATACCCATCCCCAAGTGGACATTGAGAGGAATGCTAGGCACATCCTACTACCTGGAGGAAATGTGTCAATTTGAATATGCATGAAACATAGATGTCGCATGAAACACCATTAACATTGTCTCTCTCTCACACACAGGGCAACGTCGTCGATCTCCCCCAATACTGGGGGGGAAGAATCACAGTCCCAGGCACCGCGTGAAGACGATCCCACCGGCAGCGACGACTCTCACCACTCCGTGGATGACCCCGACCAACCTGGACCCTCTGGTGCCCAAGCCCCTGCAGCACCTGCGTCAGGTACATCTATGCCAACCACCACCCCCATTCCTGCCACATCCCAGGACACACCCAGGAGCCCTGCTCACACTGAACAACAGAGCCAGTCTGACCAGGTGGGACAAGGTTCTCCGGGCACCCAGGAGGAGGCAGGCAACCCTGCAAATGCCATCCCTCAGGGGTCCCGTAGACCCGATGTGCCCACAAGGGCAGGCCAGGCTCAAGTGGGCAGGAGTGGAGGGAGTGGAGGCAGGCGGAGGCGCGAACCTGACCAGCCAGCTCAGGACACTGGTGTGTCACACATACGCAACATCCTGGAATCATACCGGCGTGACACCAGAGGCATCAACCAGGTCGTGTCAAGACTCTCCGAGATGCAGGGGACCCTCGATGACATTAAGAACCTGCAGGTCGAGCATCATGCCAGTCATCAACAACACCAAGGACGGATGGAGGCAAGACTGGCTGAGCTCCTGGCGGTGCACAGGGATGTGAGCCAATCACTCCGTCAGATCACCCAAAGCCTGGCAAACCCTCCCTGTGCCACCAGGCGTAGACCAACACCAGACACAGGGAGGGAGGAGGAGGAGGATTCATCTGACGGAGCGTCCCCAGCATCGTCAAGGCCTGCATCTGAGGGTCCCCGGAGGAAGGTGGGTCGTCCACGGAAAAGACCGTGAGAGTCAGCAGACCATCCCCATCTCCCAGGTCACCTGGCCTGGCACCTGGCCCTCTGGTGCAACAGCAGCACCTCATCCAATGACATTCTCTGCCACATGGACTTGCTGGTCACAGTCTGACCAATGATGACCAACACTGTGGTCTGGACTCTGATGACTTCCAATGCCAAGGATACCATCTCCCCTTGTGAACTTTGGATTCTATTCCCCCGGTACAGCACCTAATTGCATCTATCAAACCACTTACCCCACCGCAAATAAATATTTCACTTTGGACATGAGACGTTCCTGTCATTTTGCATTATTCAACGACATATGTGTGTGGAAATGTCAAACTATGCCTGAGTGTTGAACCAACTCCAGCCATCCATACCCTGGGATCAGAGTCTGGTACAGGACACACATGGGTCACAAGGTATCATTCAATGTAGGCATGGAGCACAACACTCACCTGTGATGGCCTCTGGCTGCTGAGGGGGGGCTTGCTAAACTGTGCGGAGAGACCTATTTGGGAGATCATCATCAAGGCGTAGAGGTTATGGCTCATGTGGAGGTTCCCGGGGAGGGAGTCCCAGGTATGTGTGGCCAGGTGGGAGAACAATGTCCTGTATGCTGGAGTACGGTGGATGTGAAGAACGGTGGCCAGGGCAAGGTTGGATGCACGGAGATGGTCCAACGGGATCTAGGATGACAGACGTACAAGGTTGGTTGAGGTCGGGGTTGTGGACTGCCTCCTGAGTGTGGGTGGGGAGTGTGGAGGTCACTCTGCAGCAGACAGTGATCCATTGCAGCTATCCATGGTGGACGGTGAGGTGGCTGGGGCGCAGGGGGTTGAATCTGAGGTGTGCAGATGCCCCCTGGAAGTGGACCAGTTTCCTGGGAGGTTGGATGTACTTGCTCCGTAGAGGGCAGGGCAGTATTTGACACGGATGTTGTCATGGACCTGGGGGATGGTCTGTCTTTTCTTGGAGTGGATCTATCTATGGATCATGTGCATAATGCAGAGGGTGTTGCAGCATGAGGTACAGATGCTGTGGACTAGCATGGCATATGTGAGCGAGCCAAACATGATGCACACCATCTTGTATGTGTGGCCACTGGGTGCTTGTGCAGGGCTCTTGCGGGTGGGACACAGGCACTTGACCCAGCTGGAAGGGGACAATCCTCAGATGTTCACCTCAGTCCTGTACAAGTCCAGCCTCAGGTGGCTCGTGTGCAGCCATTCACCAATAGATCTCATGCATACTTGAATGATGGAACTGCCAATGTCTGTGTCTTTGTTGAGGGTGAGGAGCACCTGGCTGTCAATGGCATACGAGCTGATGATGAGGTGCTGTGCGCATGTGATGGTGGAGAGGGGGGTCCTGGACACTCTGTAGATTGACATGCTGAGAGATGATACCTGTGCCATGTCCCAGACGATGACATCATACTACATGCTGAAGCCTTGAGTCCCACTCCCATGCCCTTGCTGGGTTACAGAGCCGGTGGGGAGTATTAGGGACATGACCTGGTTGGTGTGACAGGGCCTGGAAGGCGGGGCAGTGCAGTGTAGGCAGTTGGAGTTGCACACTCAGCATGCAAAGGTGTCGTGTGTGTGCCCAGGGTATGTCTGACAGCAGGCGTTAGATGTGCGGATGGACATAGCTCGGAGTGTGGCTGATACATCAGACTGTAGTGTGATGTGGGTTATGCAAGGACAGGATGGTGGTGCAATGTGCTGATGGTCCAGCCTTTGGCACCGCGTGGCGCCAACAGTGCAATAGACAAGCTGAGGACAGCAAAATGAATGGGTGGAGGGAGGAAGTGAGGAGCATCCTGGAGGCGTGTGTGTTGCCAAATCGGGATACTCTGTTGGCCCTTGCTGCAGGGGCCGCAGCAGCAGGCGGCATCTCCTTGCAAAATGACAGAATTTGCACACATAGACTAGGATGTCAGAAGGACAACTGCAACAGGCGCGTGTGTAAAGTAAGGAGTGTACAGTGTCACATGGCACACCCAGAGACAATGCATGCACAATCACCAAAGAAGCATGACACCGGATCAGGAAACTGAAGGCCGACCTGCGCACAGGAGACACACCCTCAGCAGCTGTTGATGGCCCATTGTGTGGACCAACATGCCAAAAAACATACACAACCATGTACTTCATGCCCAATAGGGAGCCTAACCCATGAGCAACTGCATGCATGTTGCTAAACTACACATGGACTCCTATGCATAATCTTCCACAACTATGCCAGATATGCCGCATGCAAAGTGGAAAGAGACCTGCATTGACAGAGATGAGGCACCTTGGAGTGTGACGAACACCTTTATTACTCAGCCTCACACTAAGGGAAATGCATCAATTGGAACAGACTCACAGGTCATTTGGCTGACCATGTGTGACCTACACTGGACACCCCCTTCAACACACAGATGTGTAAATCCTACTGAGCTGGCACACAAGTGAAGGGGTTGAGCCTAACACCCCTTGCTGCACACGGAGAGTCTACAATTCCCCATTGAGCCTCTTATGGGGATGTCCCACACTATGTCCACCATTAGCATCCCGTGTGTTCCTGAGGGACGTTATACACACATTGATGCCTTCATCAGAATCCACACACCATTACAGATGACTGTCAGGAAGGGTGACCATCAATTCATGGGAGCCATGCAACACGTCATGTGGCCCATAGTGAGTCGACATGTATGCATGGTAACACAACATGCACAGGAGCAGTCCCCACATATCACAAACACGTACCACCCACAAAATGCCTTGCTGCACTCCTTACCCCAAATGTCCTTTCACCATATCTGTGCATGTGACTCTGATCCAGCACACGTTGCAATACTCATGAGGAATAGCAGGAGGGCAATGATGACATGAGCAGACAACAGCCGCAAGAACCTGGGGAGGATAGACACACAACAATTCAGCGAAGAGCTAGTAATCCGCAGACATGTACATGTACTCTACAGGAATGATGTTGTCACCATGCCCTTAACAAATTTAGTGTCCCAGCTAATATGTGTGGAATGACATCATCACTTGAATGACACATCAGAACACACCTCCAAGTCACTTAGCACACAGTCAGCTCGACACACACATTGCAACACATGCCACACAAGGCTCAAAGCGTGCACACTTAGACACAGGGACTCACCATCATGAGAAGAAGTTGCGGATAAGCTGACTCCGGATGTCCTCATCCTCATCCTCATCCTCACTTGCCCCGTGCCCGAGCCCTTCATCCTCCACAGGTGGATGATCCTGCTCATCCGGATCAAGGATGAGTGGCACGGCCTTCTCCACTGCCATGTTGTGCAGCATGCAGCACACAATGAAGATTTTGCAGACCTTCACCGGGGCATATGGGAGGGCGCCGCCGGTCTTGTGGAGGCACCGGAATCTGCTCTTCAGGAGTCCAAACGTCCTCTCAATCACGCGCCTCGTCTGCCCATGGGTGTCGTTGTACCGGTGTTCTGCAGCTGTTCTGGGGTTGCGGAGAGGCGTCATCAGCCATGGCATGTTGGGATAGCCAGAGTCCCCTACATGGAAACATCATGTGAAGAAGTGGGTCAGGAGATGCCGTAAGATACAAAGATAGCGCTGAACACAGGACTAACAGAGTATACCCACCAACAAGACATGCTCGTTCCGCGTGCAGCTGCAGCATCATTTCTGGCACCCTGCTACGCCTCATGATGTATGCATCGTGTGCGCACCCTGGAAAACGTGCACAGACATGGGAAATCAGCATGTTAGCAAGACACACCACAAGGGCATTAATGGAGTGGTAATGTTTTCTGTTTCTATAGGCTACCTCCTGTGCCTGTGGTGGTACCAAAGCCACATGTGCCCCATCAATGGCCCCAATGACATCCCTCCCAGGGCATAGAACTCACCCTTGACACCTGTCAACTGCTCACGAGTGGGAAAATGGATGAATTCATCCAGGTGCACCAACATGGCTTCTATAACATCATGCAGGACACGGCTGAACATTGTCTGGGACATGCCACCGACATCAGCTATGGTCAATTGAAACGTGCCGGTGGCAAAAAAATGTAGGGCTGCCATCACGTTCACCTTGGGGGTCAGAGCTGTAGGATACCTGTGTTGTGGTTGGAGGTGTGGTGCAAGCCGGCGGGTCAAGTCCTCTATCAACTCTTGCGAGAAGCGGTATCTGCGTATGCAGTCATGTTCACGCATGGTATCCAGGTCTGGCATTCGTCTGGGGAGAGGCGGTGCCCTGCAGAGATTTGGAAGGAATAACGAAGAGTGAGTACATTACCACACCAATGTCACTGAGGTGAGCACATGTTCAACAGCTAATAAACATCTGCTTAATACAGAGTCTGTGCTGTGCAATACATCCAGGACACGTGGGCCAGCCAGGTGATACTCCTACGAAGAGCCAGCCACAATAGTTGCATGGCAATGTTGACGTGACATGCCATGAAATAGCTGTTGGCCAGTGTAAGTGACAAGCCAGACACATTACATGAGTGACAGACATCCACATATCAGCATTTGAAGGATGTCATCTCATACAGACAGCTGGCGGGAGTCTAGACGCACAGGTCACATGTTATCTGGAAATGGACAGATGACACACATTTCCATTAAGGGGTCCATGTCAAAAACTGATGTCACAGACATTGAGACAACGCAGATATTGCCTCATGTCAGGACATCATCTTCGAACCATCATGACACATGTAACGTGTGAGTCCACATGTGGCATGGTGTGCGTATATGTGTGTCATGCACATATGCACACAGACACATGTTGGATGCTGCAACAGCAGATGGAGTTGACGGAACGCCAACAGAAAGCTCATGGGAACACATGACACACACATGACAGAGTCACATCGTGGCACACTGGGAGTCACATGTGAGGTGTAATTATCCGTGTACCTGCCATCAGGGGACAGTTGCGGGTGTTGCTGACTGTGCCATACCGGTGATGCAGTGCTTGACACGTGTGTCGCACATGCACACATGTGCAAAGTGTGAAGGGGAAGTGTGCCACGTAGTGCCCCATCACACATGACATGTGTAAACAGCTCATCACACATCTATTGTGCCTCAACATGAGGAGACATGTGCCACATCACTGCCTGACACACCTAGGCCCTGCACATGAAGGACTGCACTGACAATGACTTGATGTACAGCCTTGTGCGAGTCTGACACCTCTATTCCTTTCGTGTGCGCCTCCTATCGCCAGTTTAAGCAGTGAAACGCAAAACACACGCTCTGAGGGCGTGTGTAGGGCCCGAACGTACCGTAGGGCCTAGTGATACGGCACGTACTCACGCGTGTATGGGCCGTACACGCGTGAGTATGTGCGGTATCACTAGGCCCTAGGGTACCCCCAACTATAGTGATAGGCACGTACTCACGCGTGTACGGGCCGTAAACGCGTGAGTACGTGCCATATCACTAGGCCCTACGGTACCCCCAACGATAGTGATCGGCACGTACTCACGCGTGTATGGGCCGTACACGCGTGAGTACGTGCCTATCACCATAGTTGGGGGTACCGTAGGGCCTAGTGATACGGCACGTACTCACGCGTGTACGGCCCGTACACGCGTGAGTACGGCCCGTATCACTGTAGTGATGGTGCCCTAGGGGTACGTGTGAAAAGCGCCGTACCTGTGTGGGGATTTAAGAATTACAATGGGGACACATGAGGGACAAGTATTAGTGCCTAAATGCATGCTGGTTGTCATGGATACCGAGTTTCAAGTTCAAAATTTTACATCATGTGATCTGGAAAAATCAGTTGGCCACATTTAACATTGTTGCAAAGTAGTTGTTGACTTGACATGACGCTGCAAAATCGAAAGATGCAAAGGCTGTCACTGGTGTATGTTTAAAGGGATTGGAGGAAACGTAGGATGCAAATGAGTCTGACCAATCACTCTGTACTCCTGTAAATGAAATACGCCAGCAAGGCAGATATAAGGCAGGCAGAACCCATGAGAGGGCACTTGCCTGTACAACATGTCAGTCGATACCACTGCTGCTGTATTGTCTCCCTCTGTCAAGGACTGTGGAGAGGGCCCAGCCTTTCACCCAGGAGGAGAACGAGGCCCTGCTGGATGTGATCCTCCCACAGTACCCCATGCTGTATGGTCGACCAGGGGAGCAGGTGAGTGCTGACTCCAGTACCTTTGCCTGTGCACCTTTATTGTGTCTGTCACTTCTGGCATTGTGGCCAGGTGTGACAGACATGCAATGCTGGGTGGAGTGGGTCCCGGGGGGGGCGGGGGGGGATGGCTTATGTCTCTCATGCAGGGCTTGATGTAGTTCATGTGTGCACTCCTCACTTGCATTGTGCTTACTGTGACATTCACTGCATAGTGCATGGCACATTCCGCCAGTCAAATCCTCTTGGGCATTCTTGTTCTATTGTCCTGCGGTGATTCAGTGGTCACCCCGGTGTGACAGGTGACTGCACCCACAGATGTGTGTGAGAGTTGAGTGGAGCTGTGGTGAGAGTGGTGAGAGTGTCCAAATGATGTGCACGCCCCCTGGACATTGATGTGTGTGAATGTTTCTTGTCATGTGGATGAGTGTCTATGTGGAGTGTTGCACCACAGCTGCATGGAGGAGGCAACTGCTCAATCCATCTGATGTGTGAAGTAAGCCGTGCTGTGTGTCTGACTTGCTGGGCTAGCCCCACACCTATGACCCCCCCCCTGGCAAGTGGCACATGTGCAGAGTGAGGTTTGCATCCGCTGTTGCCAGTGGCAGGTGATTGATGTGTGCCTGTGTGTGTCTGTGTACTCTGCTGAGGTTTCGTCAGTGGCCTGGGGCATGTGACTGCTTTGCGGTGCTGTCCATCAGCCTTGTGTTGCTTGGGATGCACAGTGTGTGCCATGATCAGGGATTGGTTTGCATCATGCCACCTGTGTACTTACTATGCCATGTAGTGCATTGGTGCGTCCCCAGTGGAAAAAGTCCCTATGACTAAGGTTCTATTACTAGCAAGCATACTATGCCCTGTTCTACAAATCTAAGATGTTCAAATGTGTGTCTCTGTGACATGGTGCAGGTGTAGTGATGTTGTCCCACTTTGTCATCCACACAGGTATCCCCCTACCACAAGGGGAAGATCTGGAAGGATGCCGTCAAGGCCGTGCAATCGGCGGAGGGTCGCAGTCGGCGCCTGCCACAAGTGAGGAAGAGATGGCAGGACATCCGGTGCTGGACCCGGAGGATCGCCCGGGTCATGCTGAAGGAGGAGGCTCCTCGCAAGCATGGCGGGCACCAGCGCCTGACCCACCAGATGCGGCGTGTCCTGGTGGTGGTCTTCCCTGACCTGGATAGGCGGATACAGGAGTTACAGCAGCAGGAAGGGGTAGGTACATGTGTGTTTGTTGTGTGTCGCCAGCTTTTGTTGCTGCTCAGTCGCCTGGAGACACTGCCAGGGTATATATGTGCAGTGAATATCCTGTTCCCCCACAGTCAACCTGTGCTGTTCTTCCTCCCTTCCCCTCCTTGACATGTGTTACCTGGTCTGTGTGTTATCACTATTGCACATGGTCATCTAGGCTGCCAGTTTATCAAGGTGCACACTGCTTTCAGCATCATGTGTGGGGGTGGTCTGCCTGTGCCCTGTCCTGTACAGTCATTAGGGGGTGCATATTTGTTGCCACTGATGCTGAGTCCCAACATAGGAGTGTGAGGTTTCAAATGAACAGACTTGCTGCATGCATTACCAATGTTGTGGCCTCAGACATGATGTGCATGAGTGGGATATATGCATAGTGCCGGGACGGTTGCTCCTGTAACAGTCAGCTCATTCCAGGACCATGGAGCAGTGTGCACACTACAGTCCCCTGACACAGCCTGTCCTCCTACTCATGTGTGTCATCCAACACTGTGCACATTCACTGTGGGTTCATAATGGTTCTGCCTCTGTGGCATTGTTCCCTGGCCTAGGTAGTAGTTTTCACATGTGTGATACATTTGCCCACTGGACAGGGATACAGCAGTTTGCTTGTGCATACTCACACTGGGCAGTGCCTGTGTGGCTATTCACAACAATCTGTTGATGTTTGTTTGTGACCAATATGTTTTGCCAGCCCTACAAGGTGATGTCGTGTTAATGAAGCTAGTTTTCAAGCACAGTTATTGTAACCCTGAATAAGAGCTTTCACTTCTTGATTGGTATCAGTCACATTGACTCGGGTATGGGTGGGTGTGCGCGGGAGGGGCGTACATGTTCAACCCTGATGTTTCATTGCCAGTTCTGACTTGTGTGTGATGATTCGCAGTACAGAAAGTCATCGTGCAGTGCCCCCGTGATGTTGGCCAGTGCTTGCTGTTGGTGCTTCATTGCCTCTGTCAGTTCTTGGCAATCATGTATCCTGCTTGGACATTTTTGGCACCTGTGTGTGGTTCAGATGCGACACAGTTGTGACTTTGTGTGCTGACATCTGTGGGTACATTCTGCCTTGCCATGAGGGGGAACCCACAGTACAGCCAGGCTTTTTTGCTAAACAATTGCAGGCCCATTAGATTATGCATTGTCCTGGGTGTGGACATGTGTGCCACTCCAGATGACAGTCAGTAGGTCATATGTGTAGCCAACTGTGTGATCAGGTGACGGATAGCCATGTGACAAATGACATTATTCAAGTTGTTACTCTGAGAAAATGTCCATTGGCACTCACTACACCTGTCAACATGTCTCAATGTTTCATATGCTTGACCTTGTTGTTTGGTTGTGAAGGACAATGATGTGCCTGCATGACAGATGTCTCCCAAGGAAGTGCACAAGACACCACCTTTACACCTTCCAGGGACACGCTGGCACATTTTAAAGTAAGGCACAGTTTGAACAACACTTGTTTGGAGTTCATACATATACATGTTCCCACAGTGTGCTAGCATTTGGGTTAATCCTTGGTTGTTGCTGATACCAACTTACGAGTGTCAAGTCATCCAGCCACCCTGGTGTCATGTATATGTACTTACTGCTACGCCATTTCTGCCTAACAGTGGCTGATTTGAATGAGTCTGGCAGCTCAGACAATGACTGTGTACATGTAGTTTGGTGTGCACCTCCTAGTGTGACTTCTGCTATACAGACACATGTGTGTTGTGCTCACAGAGTGCCACATTCACACATGCTAGACATGTCCATTTTGTAAAGGGTTGTGATTCTCCAGGAGTCACAATGTATTTCTTTGGGGTGTCAAAAGTACTCACTGGTCTCTGAGTGTGGGGACACCTTCTGCATTGGCATGTGGTATTTGGCCTTGGGTGCGACAATACTGTTTGTTTCACAGTGAACAAGAGGTGGCATGCCTTCATAGTCTTGCTGTGCTCAACTGATCCCAGACACTAGCTTCTCATGATCTTGTGATTTCAAGTTATTTCCTGTTGTGTCCTAATTTTCATTGTTTGCAAGTGGCATGGTGCGTCAACCAACTGGGGAGTGCAGGGCTTACATATGTGGGGAGTATCCTAGATGTTACTCCTGATGCCTTTCCTGATATGCACTGTTGCCTATTTTGTTTGGACTCATGTGTCAGATGTATACAGATGTGGAGGAGTGTGGCTCAATGGTTAGAGCGGCAGACCCTGAAGCAGAGTTCTGGCCAGGGACCAGGGTTCGATTCCCGCCTCGGCGGGGCTCGGGCTCAATTTCCTCAGACCTGTCTATTCTCGCCTCGGTGCCTCTTCTAATCACGGGCCCCACGCTGCAACTCTGGGCAATAGCTTGCTTAGCCTCCACACCGGCCCCAACAGCGCTAAGGATGCCTGGCTTCACCCTGGGGGTGCCCAGGAGTGGACACTTCACAGGTAAAGCCAGGAGGGGTTCCACAGCGGTATGAGTATCAGCGCCAGGAAACTGCAAAAGGCGCCAGTGCGCTCTATAAGTACCTTGACATTTACATTTACATTTACATTTATATACAGGTGACTGATTTTTTCCTGTCTCTTCACCTTGCCCACAGCATCATCGGAGGACACCGAGGGAGACACCGGCACGGACGTGGAGGAGGGATCGAGCAGTGGTGCCACCACTGCTGTGGAGTCGGTGGAATCTAGTGGCACGGAGGGCGAGGGGAGTGAGGCGGAGGACCTGCCCAGTACCAACACAGACTACGAGGCAGACGGGTCCGAGGCTGAGCTCCCAGAGGGGGCGGAGGCTGCTCCCAGAGCTGAAAGCAGCAGTACATCTCTCGCCGCCCCCTCCATTCCCATCACCGCCCTCCCACCTGCTTGGGTCCCTTCTGTCCGTGCTAGGCCACACCGTGTCTCCTTCGTGCCAGGCACCACACCCCCTGCCCCTGTCCCCCCTGCTGCCCTCACTGCAGAGTCTGTGGACATTCTGCGGCAGTTGCAAGTTGGACAGACATCGATCCTGACTGTCCTCCATGGCCACACCAGACTGCTGACCCAGATGGTGTCGTACATGGAGGGCATGTCATCAGCGATGTCTGACCAACGGATGTTGCTGAGGTCCCTGGACTCATCACTGATGGCAGTAGCCAGTCACCTGCAGCGCTGCCTCCCCCCCCACCCCTGGCCCATTCACAAGTCCAACACCCATGCCTGTCCCAAGCACATCAAGACATCCACACACACGCACCCCACCAGACACAAGCAGCACACCACCACGTAAGGGCAAGCGCACACCTCCCGACATGCACACTCAGGGGGTAGCAGGCACACCCACTGGGTCTGGGGCACACAGGCAGGCACGCAGCCACAGTCCTCATCCACATGACTCACTCCCCAGTCCCTCCGATGTCACTCCCCTTGGCTCCCCTGCCCCAGATTCGGAGAAGGAGGCCTACTTTCCTGGGCTGGGCCTCAGCCCCACTAGTTCACCTGGACGCAAACGGTCACGGCACTCCACCGGTAGGGGAGTTAAGTCCCCCAGCCCGTCCACCACCTCCCCCAGTAGCGCTGCAACCCATCCCTCCGAACCCCCCCCCCTCCTTGGGGCCTGTTGTTTCTCCGGGTGCAGGGGAGACGCTTGAAGAACTGGCAGAAGTGTGCAGCGCTGAGCTCACCTCCACCTTTGGCGCTGCCCCACCCCCTGTGGTGGAGTCGTCCGTCCCTGCACCCACAACACCTGCCCTTCCCCCTCCTGTCCCTGCGGTGCCAGGTCCTTGCCCACATGATGCCCCCCCCCCAGTCGACAACACAGTCTTGTGATGTGCAGGCAAGCTAGGGGAGACGCATGGCCATGTGCCCCCCCCCCCCCAAGGACTGATGATATGGACTGGCCTTTGTGAATAGTCTTGTTTACACATTATTATTTTCATACTGAATAAAGCATTTTCTTTTTCTTTGGAAAAGTCTTGCATTTCAGGTATTGATGTTGATGCTGATGCTACAGGAGATGGGGTTGTGGGCATGTGTTATGTTTCAGGGAAATGTTGTAGTCTGCTGCTCAGGGGTGGAACCTGGTATCTGCGTGCCATCACACGATCTCTGCAAAGATTCTTTGTCGTGTATGCTCTTTGTGTTTGGAGACATTGTCCCAAGGGGTGTTCCTTCCTCTGTGGCACCTGACATCTCCCCTGCAGAGAGTTGCACAATTGTTGTGTTGCCCTGTGTCTACATGTCCTTTGTTGGTGATGGATCCCTTCAAATCTGGCCATGCCTGCTCAGCAATGTGTCCGGCTGCATCGTCTGTGCCATCCTTGGTACTCACTGTACTTGTGTATAGAGTATTTTGCCATGCCTTCATGGATAAATGGTCCCTTTTCCGCACAATGCATGTGTGTAATCCCAGCCTAGTACACATATGGTACTTGTTCTGCTGGGTATTTGAACACCTGACTCACAATTGTGGGCACTGTATCTGTGGGAACTCCACACTATTCCTTCCATGACAGACAACATCTTGGTGGCTAGCCCAGCACCTGAACATTCCTATCAGTCCTGGGATGTGCGTGACAGTGTGTGTTCTCTTTGGCTCTCTTAGTTTGTTAGGCAGTGACATGACTATACAGTCTTGTGGCATGATCTCAGTGTGTGTATTGTGTTGCATCTGCCAGGGGTGGGTATGCATGTGTTATTTGTCCTCACACCCACATGTGGAGTGTCATGCAGTGGGGGAAAGACCTCCATCCTCCTGGGAGTGGGACACTGCTGTCAGTGATGTGTTGTTATGGCACTATCATCATTGTCCTAAGTTAGGGATACGTACATTCACCCATGGAGCTGAGGTTATCTGATAATGATGTACACCCCCCCATGTCTCTGTCCACTGCTGGGAGTCCTCTGCACCCACCCCCATGTCTCTGTCCACTGCTGGGAGTCCTCTGCACCCACCCCTCATATGTCTGGGCACTGCTGGGAGTGATAGGTACCCACCCCTCAAATGTCTGGGCACTGCTGGGGGTCCTCTGCACCCACCCCTCATATGTCTGGGCACTGCTGGGGGTCCTCTGCACCCACCCCTCATATGTCTGTCCACTGCTGGGAGTGATAGGCACCCACCCCTCATATGTCTGGGCACTGCTGGGAGTGATAGGCACCCACCCCTCAAATGTCTGGGCACTGCTGGGAGTGATAGGCACCCACCCCTCATATATCTGGGCACTGCTGGGAGTGATAGGCACCCACCCCTCAAATGTCTGGGCACTGCTGGGGGTCCTCTGCACCCACCCTCATATGTCTGGGCACTGCTGGGAGTGATAGGCACCCACCCCTCATATGTATGGGCACTGCTGGGAGTGATAGGCACACACCCCTCATAGGTCTGGGCACTGCTGGGAGTCCACTGCACCCACCCCTCATATGTCTGGGCACTGCTGGGAGTGATAGGTACCCACCCCTCAAATGTCTGGGCACTGCAGGGGGTCATCTGCACCCACCCCTCATATGTCTGGGCACTGCTGGGGGTCCTCCGCACCCACCCCTCATATGTCTGGGCACTGCTGGGGGTCCTCTGCACCCACCCCTCATATGTCTGGGCACTGCTGGGAGTGATAGGCACCCACCCCTCATATGTCTGGGCACTGCTGGGAGTGATAGGTACCCACCCCTCATATGTCTGGGCACTGCTGGGAGTCCTCTGCACCCACCCCTCATATGTCTGGGCACTGCTGGGGGTCTTCTGCACCCACCCCTCATATGTCTGGGCACTGCTGGGAGCGATAGGCACCCATCCCTCATATGTCTGGGCACTTCTGGGAGTGATAGGCACACACCCCTCATATGTCTGGGCACTGCTGGGAGTCCTCTGCACCCACCCCTCATATGTCTGGGCACTGCTGGGAGTGATAGGCACCCACCCCTCAAATGTCTGGGCACTGCTGGGGGTCTTCTGCACCCACCCCTCATATGTCTGGGCACTGCTGGGAGTGATAGGCACCCACCCCTCATATGTCTGGGCACTTCTGGGAGTGATAGGCACACACCCCTCATATGTCTGGGCACTGCTGGGAGTCCTCTGCACCCACCCCTCAAATGTCTGGGCACTGCTGGGAGTGATAGGCACCCACCCCTCAAATGTCTGGGCACTGCTGGGGGTCCTCTGCACCCACCCCTCATATGTCTGGGCACTGCTGGGAGTGATAGGCACCCACCCCTCATATGTCTGGGCACTGCTGGGAGTGATAGGCACCCACCACTCAAATGTCTGGGCACTGCTGGGGGTCCTCTGCACCCACCCCTCATATGTCTGGGCACTGCTGGGAGTGATAGGCACCCACCCCTCAAATGTCTGAGCACTGCTGGGGGTTCTCTGCACCCACCCCTCATATGTCTGGGCACTGCTGGGAGTGATAGGCACACACCCCTCATATGTCTGGGCACTGCTGGGAGTGATAGGCACACATCCCTCATATGTCTGGGCACTGCTGGGAGTCCTCTGCACCCACCCCTCATATGTCTGGGCACTGCTGGGAGTGATAGGTACCCACCCCTCAAATGTCTGGGCACTGCTGGGGGTCCTCTGCACCCACCCCTCATATGTCTGGGCACTGCTGGGGGTCCTCTGCACCCACCCCTCATATGTCTGGGCACTGCTGGGAATGATAGGCACCCACCCCTCATATGTCTGGGCACTGCTGGGAGTGATAGGCACCCACCCCTCATATGTCTGGGCACTGCTGGGAGTCCTCTGCACCCACCCCTCATATGTCTGGGCACTGCTGGGAGTGATAGGCACCCACCCCTCAAATGTCTGGGCACTGCTGGGGGTCCTCTGCACCCACCCCTCATATGTCTGGGCACTGCTGGGAGTGATAGGCACCCACCCCTCATATGTCTGTGCACTGCTGGGAGTGATAGGCACCCACCCCTCAAATGTCTGGGCACTGCTGGGGGTCCTCTGCACCCACCCCTCATATGTCTGGGCACTACTGGGAGTGATATGCCCCCACCCCTCAAATGTCTGGGCACTGCTGGGGGTCCTCTGCACCCACCCCTCCTATGTCTGGGCACTGCTGGGAGTGATAGGCACCCACCCCTCATATGTCTGGGCACTGCTGGGAGTGATAGGCACACACCCCTCATATGTCTGGGCACTGCTGGGAGTGATAGGCACCCACCTCTCATATGTCTGGGCACTGCTGGGGGTCCTCTGCGCCCACCCCTCCTATGTCTGGGCACTGCTGGGGGTCCTCTGCACCCACCCCTCATATGTCTGGGCACTGCTGGGAGTGATAGGCACACACCCCTCATATGTCTGGGCACTGCTGGGAGTGACAGGCACACACCCCTCATATGTCTGGGCACTGCTGGGAGTCCTCTGCACCCACCCCTCATATGTCTGGGCACTGCTGGGAGTGATAGGCACCCACCCCTCAAAGTCTGGGCACTGCTGGGAGTGATAGGCACCCACCCCTCATATGTCTGGGCACTGCTGGGGGTCCTCTGCACCCACCCCTCATATGTCTGGCACTGCTGGGGGTCCTCTGAACCCACCCCTCATATGTCTGGGCACTGCCGGGAGTGATAGGCACCCACTCCTCATATGTCTGGGCACTGCTGGGGGTCCATTGCACCCACCCCTCATATGTCTGGGCACTGCTGGGAGTGATAGGCACCCACACCTCATATGTCTGGGCACTGCTGGGAGTCCTCTGCACCCACCCCTCATATGTCTGGGCACTGCTGGGAGTCCTCTGCACCCACCCACCCACCCACTTGCACCCTTGCTGTGGTACACTGCTGTCCTGGGCATACACCACCCCCAATTTACAGCTGATGTGCTGCACCAAGCCGTACACCTACATCCGTGGCGTGTGTACGCCTTGTATCCATCATGTATTGGGGCTGTAGGGGTACGCATGTACGGACCGTACCCACGCTCTGGGGGCGTGGGTACGGTCCGTACACGCGTACCCCTACATCACCACTGCAATGGTGGTACGGCCCGTACCCACGCTCTGGAGAGCGTGGGTACGGGCCGTACCACCATTGTAGTGGTGATGTAGGGGTACACGTGTATGGACCGTACCCACGCTCTGGGGGTGTGGGTACGGTCCGTACACGCGTACCCCTACATCACCACTGCAATGGTGGTACGGCCCGTACCCACGTTCTGGAGAGCGTGTGTACGGGCCGTACCACCATTGTGGCGGTGACGTAGGGGTACGCGTGGTACGGCCCGTACCCACGCTCTGGGGGCGTGGGTACGGTCCGTACACGCGTACCCCTACATCACCACTACAATGGTGGTACGGGCCGTACCCACGCTCTGGAGGGCATGGGTACGGTCCGTACCCACGCTCTGAGGGACGTGGGTACGCCCCGTACCACCATTGTGGTGGTGACGGGTACGCGTCCACGTCCACTTCCGTTGTGGCGGGATGTGGGATTGGTTGACACGCCCCCCGAAGTGACCAGACCATGGAGGTAATTAATGTGCAGGATGTATTAGTATTTTGTGGGGTGTGGGTTATGTTTCCTGCCCTTTGCACACCGCCCCCCCTTTGCCCCTGGGGGTTGTTCTGACCTTCTGCGGCGTCTGCGTCGGTTTCTGAACACGAGGTCGTAGGCTATGAGGGCCGGGATGACGCGTAGGTTGGAGTCCATCGCTGTCCGTCGCGTACCGGTGCTCCTTGTTCGCGTCGTCCTCAATTTCCCGGCAGTTTTTGGCTCCCGTAAAAAATGCTACGTGCGGAGTGACGTCGGCACGAATCGTACTTGCTGGTCCGTAAAATGCTACCTGACTCCGTCCGGACGTCGCGTATGCGCCGTCCAGAATCAGATTTGTATGTATTTTTTTGCCGGTCGGTGTTTTTTACGACTCGTACGGAAATGGTATTTCTGTGCAAATCGTACTTGCGAGTTTGTTTTTAAGTCTTTTTCCCGGGTACGAGTCGGACGGAAAAAACGCTCCGTACGACCATTCGTACCCGGGTTTTACCGGATCGGAATCGGCACCTTAATGTTGAGTTGATTGTGGGTATAGAGAGAGTCCACTGATTGGTTCCAATTCAGCACAGCAGAAACAGGAGAGCCGGATACAATGTGGTCAAACTATCATCAAACCAAAAAAAGTACTTATTTATTAAGGAGGCAGGCATAAGGATGCAATCGACTTCCCAAGGTGACAAAATTATTCTGCTAAGAGACCTAGCACAGTCAACGCTGGTCAAGAGAAAACAGCTCCACCTAATGTTGGATAAGCTTCCAAAGCGACAACTCAAATTTCTCTGGATAGTCCTCTGTCAAACTCAGTTTCAGGTGGAAGGCAAGAGCCAACACATCATAACGACAGCAGAAGGTAAACAAGCCCAGCCCTCGAAGAGGAGGCAAATACTGCAACATCAGCAAACATTGACACAAACTGTAAGGCAGAAACAAAACTAAAGGTCCTCGAGACGGGATGATCCAGAGAACTGTGCAAAATATGAGGGTAAGAGAATAGCTTCAAGAACGGGCACACAAAACCCAGATGAAGAAGCTTGAATGCTAACTGCCGCACTGAGAAAGGCATTCTCTCATGGGGTGTCCAGGTATGCTGAAAACGGATGTATGATGATACAACGCGTACCATCACAACGCAGTATGTTACATCGCGGTCTTGACAATGCAAGTCATTACATCGACTTGCGTTGGAGGGCGCTGGATTTAGGAATAGTGTGAATTACTATTCCAACTCCAGTCTATGTACAGTAGGGAAGGTGTTGGAATAGTAATTCACACTATTCCTTAGTCTAGAGCGCCCTCCAGTGCAAGTCGGTGTAACGACTTGCGTTGTCAAAACCACGATGTAACCAAACTGCGTTGTAATGGTTGCGTGGTAAAGGATGTTTCCCGCTGAAAGCCCATATGCTTTACATTCACTTTCATTGAGGTAATACTGTTAGAGGGTAACGAGTCAGAGATCTGAGGTGGATAGAAAGCAAGGGACACTCCTTCAGAGTACTGAGCTGGATAGATGGCAAGCGACACTCCTTCAAGTGTCTGAGGTGGGCAGAAGGCAAGGGACACTCCTTCAGAGGTCTGAGGTGGATAGAAGGCAAGGGGCATGCCTTCAGATGTCTGAGGTGGACAGAAAGCAAGAGTCACTTCTTCAGAGGTCTGAGGTGGACAGAAGGCAAGGGACACTCCCGAAGAGGTCTGAGTTGGATAGAAGGCAAGGGGCACGCCTTCAGATGTCTGAGGTGGACAGAAAGCAAGAGTCACTCCTTCAGAGGTCTGAGGTGGACAGAAGGCAAGGGACACTCCCAAAGATGTCTGAGGTGGACAGAAGGCAAGGGACACTCCCGAGGATGTCTGAGGTGGACAGAAGGCAAGGGACACTCCCAAAGAGGTCTGAGGTGGACAGAAGGCAAAGGACACTCCAGAAGAGGTCTGAGTGGATAGAAGGCAAGGGACACTCCCGAAGAGGTCTGAGGTGTATAGAAGGCAAGGGACACTCCTTCAGATGTCTGAGGTGGACAGAAAGCAAGAGTCACTCCTTCAGAGGTCTGAGGTGGACAGAAGGCAAGGGACACTCCCAAAGAGGTCTGAGGTGGACAGAAGGCAAGGGACACTCCCGAAGAGGTCTGAGGTGGACAGAAGGCAAAGGACACTCCCGAAGAGGTCTGAGTGGATAGAAGGCAAGGGGCACTCCCAGGAGACAATAGCTCCAATGATGGAGTCTGTTAGGATCTTTGGCTGAAGTTAGTTTGGATCTAGTTTTCTACTTGTGTTTCTGAAATTGTAGGGAGTTAAAGGGGAGGAGAAGGAAAGGATATAGCCTGAACAGATGAATTCGCCATGGACACTGGGCACACATTCTAGTTACGATCCCAGGTCTTTCAGCTATCTAGCGGCCAAAAATTGGAATGCCCTCCCTCTCTCCCTCCGTGCTGAACCATCGGAATCACTGAAACTGAAGACCTGGCTCTTCTGTGCATAAGTGTCTCCCCCCTACTCCTCCCTTACAACTGCCGAGTATGTACCTCAGCACGGGGACACACAAGTGGGTGTAACCAGGCACTTTACAAGCTTGCCTAATATTATTATTATTATTATTATTATTATTTCATTCAATGCCCTAAAAGTGTTTTACTTTTTCACCATCAAACAAAAACAAGTAGAAACATGACTGTAGGAAAGTAAGCACACATTTTCCTTTAGGAAACTCAATTGAAAAGGGGAGATACAAACAGATTTAGGGCTCGGAACTACACCACTCAAATTCACCCATATGCAACAAATAATAGTTCAGGGTAGTAGTCCTAATAATTTAGGAGCAGTGGTTTTATAACCGTGGTAGATAAACCTGAAAGGTATGTTTTTGTTAAATGCAGGCAAGGTGCGACTGTACTTGCGGTTAACACTGTACACCTCTAATCAAGGTCAAGATAACTTTATACAGAGGATGCTGAGGAAGATGCAGGTTTAGCAGAGGGGAAATCATACCGCAAGGTGACTTCAAGATGGGGGTGACTAACAACTTGGACAGATCATGCAGACAGAGCACACGGACAGGTGTCATGCCTAACTACACATTAGAGGCACTGCAAGACATGAGAATGACATAGGTTACACCCAACCAACATGGATACTATTCACCCACATCCGTCACACGTGCTCCAGAATTAACTTGCTATATGCAACCAGTACGCTGGCTGGGCAGGGAAAGGATGTGCATGTAGGATTTATGGACACCATGCCCCAGTTGTGCAGACATTTTAGGAGAAAATGGAGACTGTGAGGATACATCCTGCACGATGCAGCGAATAGGGTAGAGATAATAGAATACCTTGTGGTGAATGACACAATTAACACAACCCAGGAAGTACAATGGGCAAGCTGAATGCTGTAGTTTGAGGAAAGCTCATAGCTTTGATAATGGCAGATTAAAAAGAACAGGGCAATCCTGCAAACAAAAGTAGAATAGGGGGTTTAATTAGACAGAAAGGAGCACAAACAGGCTTGAAGTGGGTCAGACTTCAGGGCAGAAAGGTCACAAAGATCAGAGGACAGTTGAATATGATAACAATTATGTTATGCTTAGCTGTGCTAGTTTGTTTATGTTGAGCATTCCGTTAGGTTGTCATGGGAATACTCTGTGGGTGAGTTCCATACCATGTCAGTTGGGACCTCTCCTTGACGGTGAGAGGAGCGGTGGCTCGTTGATCCCACAATAAAGCTTACAGAGTGACCACAAGTCTCTGTCTTATGCTTTGATGATTACAACATAACTTTTGGTGACGAGTGGGCGAGCCATCGCAGCAATGGAAGTATTTAAATTTACAATGTGAAGGGGCTCTGCTATGCTGTTCACGAGAAAGAAGACGTTACGAGAAATGAGAAGACAAAGTGTTTGGACAATCTAAAAGGAAATAAAAAGGAACATCTCTCGCAGTGAAAGAAAGGCGTCCTAAACTCCCTCAGAAGTTCCTGAAGCTGTATACTCGTGTGGGTGAGCTTCGGCGCCGCTCAGCGGAGAAGTTACCCTCGAGATGTTGGTTCGCCTGGGGCGGTGTTGGTTCGCTGTCTTGGCTGTGAGCGCGGAGCGCATGTCGTTGCAGCAGGAGCTGTTTCCCCGTCGAGTCCGGCTGGGAAATGATGACGCAGTAGAACGCTACTGCAGGAGTTGGTGATAGACCCGTTGTGTCAGCCTATCAGAGTTACGGTCAGCGTCAGCACGTTGTTTATACGTGCGCGAAGCAAATGACATCACTCTTGGCAGTGGAACACGGAAGTGCGTGCCTTCGTATCTGATTTGAAAGCGGGAAGTTTGTCTCTGTGGCAAAGGTTACCTGTGCGTGTCTGGAAGTCCGTATTTGATCTCCGCAGTCCTACTTGTACTTTGACTTCAAAGCGGTATTGATTCTGCAAAGCGGATGCTTATTTGACTTTTCTCTTTACATTTCATCGGAGTCGAGAGAACTCTGACATTGCTGGTGCGAATCTGGAACTATTTTTTTTTATTTTTGGTTGTGTGATACTCATTATTTTTTTTATCTTCTCTGCTCCAACGTTGGGTGCAAGGCCATGATATTAACTTACATGTTGAGCAACATTACAAGAGGATGACTTTATGGTGAAGAAATGTATTTTGTCAAAAGGGCTTATTGATCTTTATTCTTTCGTGGGTGGTGACATCACATTTATTTCATTGGATTTTTTTTGATACAGCATTGCTTAGTGGGTAATTTGTATTAGTATTATCATCATGCAATCGGTAAACCCGCCACCACCATTTTTGGAGAGTCCTGGTACACCTCAGATACAGTGGAGACAATGGTTCGACGCATTTGAAACTTACATCGGGGCTATCGGTGCATCGCGATATAGGGCTGAGAGAAAGAAGTATCTTCTTTTAAATTCTCTTGGATTTGAAGGGAGGGAAGTTTTTAAGCATCTTCCTGATATAGTATTAGCGGAGGGTGAAGTTGTCGATGAATACCAGGAAGCTATAAAGAAATTGGTGTCAAAATTTGATGTCCAGCCTAGCTTGGTAGTATTAAGGCACAAATTTTTTAAGCGGGCACAATTGCAAAGTGAAAATGTTGATACATACCTCAGTGCTTTACGTAAATTATGTACAGAGTGTGATTTTGGTGAATATAGGGACCAATTAGTTAGAGACCAATTTATTGCGCATTGTCTAGATAAACAGATCCAACAAAAATTACTCACTATGGGCAATCCTAGTCTTGAAGAAATTATAAAAGTGGCTAAAAGTGTAGAGTTGGCGCAAAATTCTATTAAGGAGCTAAATATGGCTTCTAGTTCAAAAGAATCTGTCAATGTAGTGGCTTCTACAAGTGTCAATGGCAATTCATCTAGAAAAGTGAAAACCATGGAGAAGGGGTTTTTTAAAAAAAACAATATGTGTTACAGATGCGGTTATTCCCCACATGGCAAGGACAACAGATTTTGTCCAGGGAGAAATGCCAAATGTAACAAGTGTGGCAGGATGGGGCATTTGGCGAAGGTGTGCCAGTCCAGTATGGCCAAGAATGAAAAAGTTAATTGTGTGGTCAAGGATGAGCGATTAAATGAGAACGATATTGTTCAAGAGTTTCAAGATATGATTGTCACGGTCACTGAGGAGGGTATTGTTTCTGGGGACCCAGCTGATTGTGTTGATCCCTATGTGAATATAACTGTGGGTGATGTTACTTTGAAGTTGTTGGTGGATTCTGGAGCACGTATTACAATGATAGCGTATGAGCTTTTTAGAGAATCTTGGGGTGAGAGACCACTTTTTCCACCGGATAGAGCACCTGTCTATTATGAGGGACGCAAGATAGATTTGGAGGGATACATAGAGGATGTGCTGGAGTTCAAAGGTCATAAAATCCAAGGAAAACTTTATGTGGCCGTTCGTGGGTTAAATATTCTTGGCTGGTACCATCAAGGTTTGTTTGGTATGGTATTGAGGCCAGGAACAAGTGAACAGGTAGTGGTCGTGCAAGAAGTTTCTGGTTCAGATGGTTTAGAGCGTGAATTTCCTGGTGTATTTTCTGATTCACTTGGAAAAATTAAAGGCTTCAAGCACATGATTAAGGTTAAGAATGATGCAGTGCCAGTGAAGCACAAGGTGAGGTCAGTACCAGTCAGTCTTAGAGCAGATCTTAAGGCAGAGTTGGATAGGTTGGAAAAATCTGGAATTATTGAGCCTGTAGAATCCAGTTTGTGGCTTAGTCCATTGGTTGTCGCACGTAAACGAAATGGAGAGATCCGTTTATGCATAGACTTGAGGAGTCTCAATAAGGACATTTGGGTAGATTCGCACCCTCTTCCCAAAATTGGAGATTTACTAGAAGAACTTAGGGGTGCTGAGTGGTTTTCGAAGATTGACCTAGCTTCGGCGTATCATCAGGTTTTGTTGGATGTTGATTCACGACATTATACGGCTTTCAATTCTCCTTTTGGGTCGTTTCAGTTCTGTAGAATGCCGTTTGGGCTAGCTTCTGCAGCGTCGGTTTTTCAAAGGGTCATGCAGTCCGTATTGCAGGATGTAAAAGGAGTCGTGATTTTTCAAGATGATGTGCTTATTTTCAGCAAGCATTTGGAGGAACATGATAAGGTCCTTAGATCTGTTCTTAGGACTTTTGAGGAGAAAGGGATTGTGGTGAAAAAGAACAAATGTGAGTTCTGGAAGAGGGAGATAGAATTCTTGGGACACCTGGTCTCCGGTGATGGTATGAGTCCTAGACCTGGGTTGGTAAAAGCAGTGGTGGAGTGTCCTTGTCCCAAGAACAAAGAAGAGCTACGCTCTTTCTTGGGATTGTGTGAATTTTATTCACGTTTTATACCTGGCTATGCTAGCAAAATGAAAGTTTTGTCCAATATGCTGAGGTCGAGTGTCACGTTCAAGTGGGATGACTTATGTCAAGAAACATTTGAGTTGGTTAAAGCTGAAATGGTTAATGCAAAATCTCTTAGGGCCTATGATCCGACGGTACCTTGTACGATCACAGTTGATGCCAGCAATTACGGCCTGGGGGCGGTTCTCACACAATTTTCGGGTGACAATGAGGTCACCATTAGTTATGCCTCCAGGGTACTAAGAGATCCCGAGGTCAATTACTCTGTGATTGAGAAGGAGTTGTTAGCATGTTATTGGGCATGTGAGAAGTTTAGAACATATATATGGGGTAGAAAATTCCATATTCAAACGGATCACAAACCCCTGGTTTACATATTGGGTGGTGAACGTCTCAAATACGCCACTCCTCGTATTGCACGGTTGACCACAAACCTTTTACAGTATGATTTTGTAACGAAACATATACCTGGGAAACAAAATGTTAGGGCTGATATGTTGTCCAGACTTCCTCTGGGTGAGGATGATCCCATAGATTTGGATGTGGACAAGGAGGATTGTTTTATCGCAGTGGTGGATGCGGTTGAGAACAAGGCTTGCAGTGAAGTGGAGTGGAGAGAAGCTGTGAATGGAGATCGCTGTTTGCATAAAGTGAAAGAATTCATTGTGAAAGGATGGCCACGAGAGAAGTGTGTGCACCCTGATATTCAACCCTTTTGGAAGATCTCTGAGGAGCTATCTATTGAGGATGGGGTTGTTATGAGGGATGGTAGATGTGTGCCTTCCGTCGGGATTCGTTCCAAATTAATTGATTGTGCACACGATGGCCATCTGGGTGCAACGATGACTAAGAAACGTCTTAGATTACATTATTGGTGGCCTTCTATGGATAGAGACATAGAAGAGAGAGTTAAGCAGTGTGTTGTATGTAGTGGTGCGGAAAAAATGCTGAAGATTGTTACTCCTCCGCTTCAACCTATCTCTTATCCCACAAAACCATGGTTGAAGGTGGGAATTGATTTAGTTGGTCCGTTCAATTTCCTCCCTCACAATCTACGATTTGCATTTGTATTGATGGACTTCCATAGTAAGTGGCCTGAAGTAAAATTCTGTGTCTCACCCACTGCCAATAACGCCATTCTCTTTCTGAAAGAGATATTCATGAGGGAAGGGTTTCCAGAGGCCATAGTTTCAGACAATGGTGTTCAATTTGTAAATCAGGATATGAATGAGTTTTTAAATGAGTCGGGGGTGAAACATTTGAGGAGCTCAGTCGGTCACCCCCAAACTAATGGGTTGGTTGAGAGAATGAATAGAGTGGTGGTGGATTGCATCAAGTGGGCCAAACAAAACAGTTTTGATGTCGAAGGTGCAGTCAGATCCATGTTGTGGTTCTACCGCACAACACCTCACTCACTTATAAAAATTGCACCTTTTGTTTCATTGAAAGGGAGGGTACCTACGTCTACGTTGTACCCAGCTTGGTTGTTGAGGACTGTAGCTAACAAGGTTTTGTGTAGTATAGACAAGGTTGCTTTGGAGTCTCGGGTGAAGGATGCTCAGAAAAAGATGTCTGACAGATATAATTTGAGAAAGTCTGTTAAATTGGTTGATTTGTATCCTGGGAATCTGGTTCGGATCAAAAACACGCAGTATGCTAGAAAAGGTGGAATGAACTTTGGTGAACCAGTTTGTGTGGACAAAGTGTGTGGTGGTGCAGTAATGGTAAAAGGTGGCCATTGGTGGAACTTGAGCAAAGTGGCCAAAGTTCAATCAGCATGTGATACACCTTCTGTTTTGTCCAATCAAGGTGCAGAGTGTTCTAATATTTCTATGAAGTCATCTAAGTTGTCTACTTTTTCTGCTGGTTCGTCCAGCATGTCACATAACCATGCTGGTGGAAACAATGGGACTAATTCTGTGCCATGGAAGTCTACGCGTGTTAGGCAACTTCCCTGGAAGCTGTGCTGATATTTTTGTCTCTAAACTTTGCCATTGTCATAGCGTATAAGTTTGTCTTTTAGTTGATATTCAGGATTGCATTGCATTGGTAAACTATATCAGTACTTTTCTAGTTCTATTTATGTGTATTTCTGTATTTCCGTTTTGTTTTATTTTCTTTAGTTTTGTTTAATTTTATTGTAACTTATTTTTACAAAAAGAGGTAATATGTTATGCTTAGCTGTGCTCGTTTGTTTATGTTGAGCATTCCGTTAGGTTGTCATGGGAATACTCTGTGGGTGAGTTCCCTACCATGTCAGTTGGGACCTCTCCTTGACGGTGAGAGGAGCGGTGGCTCGTTGCTCCCACAATAAAGCTTACAGACTAACCACAAGTCTCTGTCTTATGCTTTGATGATTACAACAAATTACTAAAGCAGAGTAAGCATCATTAGCCTTTTGCCACAAGGTATATTAATTCAGCAATAAAGCCCACACACTCCTAATAAGTGCATCAAAAAAACAAGCACGATAAAGAGAGGATACAGCCTCTTAAAGGGTAGGATGGATGGTTGACTTTCGATTACAGGAAGAACAACACCCCCTCCCCCCCACAAGATATCAGAAGCCCAGATGAAGCCCTAATGGCACCAATCACAGAGGAGGAAGAGAGAATAGCCAGTAGAGGACTGAAGTCTCACATATCGCCTGGCCAAGAGGGATTCAAAGGGGAATTCTTTGGGACATTCATCAGACACTTGGCCCTGGTGCTTATGCTTATTCTATTGACGAAAAGGGTGAGGTGATAGATACTATGCATGGCACAGATGTGACTGTCATTCTGAAATAAAGGTAAGAAGCCCAGCTTTGCTCATTTTTCAGGCCCATTACTTCTGAACAGACCACGACCTATACCTAGAAATATTAGTCACTTGATTGCCCTATATTTCACCAGATATGATACATAATGACCAATCTGGCTTTATCCGAGTTAGGCACACATCACACTGTGAATGTATTTTACAGAAATGTTTACTCTTGTAAGGGGGGTGATGCTGAGATATGGAGTGGGGAAACATTGGGTCGGGATGGTTTTGGCTCCTTAGTCAAGGCCAACCATTCAGGATGACGATATATGGGATCTTCTCAGAGAAGTTAAGAATACAAAGAGGACCTAGAAGGTGTTGCTCAATGTCTCTCCTATTAGCTATTGAGCCACTAGCAGCAATCATGCATGAATAGGAGAAGGCAATGGGCCTGGCCTTTGGCGGGACAGCTCATAAAATCCCTTTATTTGAGGACAACGTCCTGTTGTCACTAACTGATCAGTTGACCTTGATTCCTTCCCTGCTATAGTTGTTGGTGAAATTTAGAGAAGTGTCCAGGTACAAAACCAACCTGGGGAAGTCTAAACTGCTACTGATTTAGATGCCTAAAGAAACAGCAGACACTCTTAGTTAAAGGAAACTCTTTATAGTATGTGCCGATTTCATATGATTCCTAGGAATACAACAAACCACCACTGTCTCAGGCCACCATAGAGTGAATTTAACATCGCTTACAGAAGATTTAAAAAAAGATCTACAGAGATGAAGCTGTGCATATATTTCATGGTTGGATAGAATAGCCACTGTTAAAGTTGTGGTAATCCACAGATTATTCTAGATCTTTGAAGCATTGTAGTCACAAAGAGAACAAGCCACTTTACAGGAGTTGCACAAAGGTCTGATGAATTTTATATGGCAAGGCAAATTATCCCAAGTAACTAATAGAATATTGCAAATGCCCAAAGGAGTAGGCTTCCCAGATGTTAGAGCCTGCTATAGAGCAGTATGACTGAATATAGTCGGCAAATGATCCTAGAGATATTCTAACACTGATTGAGTACTTGGCTATTTGGGACTCTAAAGCACTCCCAAAACCTAACAATATCTCGTTTGTCACTGACATCCCAACACACCAACAGTGAATTCTCCCCTGCTAATGATGGTAATGCGTTTGAAGCCTGGTGAGACTGCAGGATGTTAAGGAATCTTTTTGATGATGGCAAGAAACTTTCCTTTGAGCACAGCAAAAACACGTTTCGGTGACATTGGCCATTATACCACACGACTATGATGGCAGCCACTCGGCAGCTGACTCACTTTGAAAAAATATTGATGACAATGGAGGGCTCCAAGTAAAAGGTGTCTAAATACAAAACAAATGCGAACTTATGTGAAGAAGTGGGAGAAAATGGCAGCTACGCCCACATGAGGCAGGGCAGCAATAGACTTTTGGAAGGGCATAACATTGTTTAATAAATTGTTTCTCCGTAAATAATCCTCTCTTAAAATAATGATGAATTGGTAAGTAACCCCAGATAAATTTAGTAAAATGTATAAGACAGTGAGCAATTGTTGCTGGACGGACTACAGTGCAAGTGGGGCACCCGTACATATGTGGTGGGAATGCCCAAGCGTATAAATATTTTGGAAAGAGTTGCTGACAGCAATAAAACAAGTTACAGGATTCCTGAGGCCAATGGATCGAATGCCTGAATACCTGGCTCTTCACCCTTTATTGAAGCCGAGATGACTCCATGAATATAGACCCTCTATTCTTGCTGACTATATTTCTCATCAGAAATAGCCATTCTTTAGCACCTTTTGGTCTAAACTTAGACCAAAAGTCTAAGTTTAGTAGTAGTAAACTTAGACTTTAGGTCTAAACTTAGACTTTTGGTCTAAGTTTACTTTTGTGAATCAGGCCCATTCTGCATAAACAGGAACAACTGAAACAAGAAGCTTCGAGAATTGTAACTATTTGGGTGCCTGCCATAAATTATATGATTACAGAAAAACAAAGAAATGTAACTATTACCCAATATGCTCATCATATATAAATCAAGAACTGCAACTGCCATGCTCAGGCAGGATGATCTCTCCAAGAACGACTTACCAGATGATCGTGTGTAAAAGGCTGTTTTAATGAAGCAGGTGCACAGAATGGCAATAACCACAAAATCCTGTCTCCAAGCCATACATACTAATCATGTTCATGGGCCTCACTATGCATTTAATTAACTATCCACAAACCCCCTCCCCATTCTCCTTCCTCTTCCCCTAAGCAACCCTTCCAAACCAGCCAAAATTCAATCACTCACTCATCATTCTCAACTCCCTGCATCCATCCATAGTACATACACCACTGTTGTCCTCTCATTTCATTCATAAACTCCTCTCTCCTCCCCCCCAAAGTTCAACTGGATCTCAACATGACCAATGCTTTCTTTATTAAACCTTTAGGAACCACCACTAGAAAACCCCAGAGTTTTTCTATTCCCCCCCACCCCCAAACTAGGAGCCACCTTCATCCCCACTGGCAAATGCAGCATCTCAGCTAATACATTCCTTACTTGCATCAAGTATAATTCGACCTCATAAATGAACCTCCTCATCTCCCAAAAAAAAATCTACTTCCTAATTCTTGATGTCATGGTGCTCCAAGAAAACAAAAACCTCCAATTTGCAAGATCTTTGAATCTCCCAGTTTCCCTTGCGCCTCGCTCTGTCGATGGCCCCGGGTTTGTGGACCCCTTCATTCTCTGCTTGGCATAAACTTAGTAAATACAGCCCTCGTGCCTGACCACGCTGCCTTGATCTCCAGCAATGCCTGCTTTACTGCTTTTACTAGCACCAGTCCCTTCAACTGTTCTAAGTCGTTTTCTCCTAGGTGCACCATTAAAACATCAGGGCAAGGGGAGCCCATTGTCAATTAGTTAAATTTTGGCAGCAACTCGTGCCATTTCATGCCTCTTTTGCCAAACCATCTCAATTGCACCACCGTATCAGGCAGTTCTAGCTGTCTTACACCTTGCCTGAACATGGCATGCCTCGCTGTCCACTTCAGAAAAGAGTGACCACAGATCCAAACCTCAATATAGCCTCCTTGTGTGCCCGCAATGCAATTGAGGAGAAAAAAGAATCATGTTATTGATGATATTGTATAACCCATCCAAAACGCAAATAGGGTTGATAGCAATCTGAGTGCCAACGCCCCAAAGGCTTAATCTCCGTTGCCGTTCAACTCCTACCCTCAGCCATGATTCGAAATAAATACGTCTCAAAATCCCACGACTGAACTACATGCCCCATTCTCATGTTGAAACACCTCCTCACTTCGTCCACCTTGCATGCTCCAAGCCAAACACCAATCACAGGGACAAACTGTCACATCCGGATGCGCTCTTAAGGTCACAAACACACTCCTCCCGACTGATCTGTCTTAGACTTTAGTATCCGCACCTGGATCCCCCCTGCAGGCATCCTGACATTGCACCAACGGATCCCCTCGCGTACCGAAGACCCGACAACCTCTGTAACCCAAAATGCCACAAAAACAACCACACCATGATAACAGGAAAACGGAGCATCTTCCATGCATCTCGACACACCCTCAGGAGAGCGGGAACCACTTCTTTCAGAATGGTCGGCATGATGGGACACCGCAATCTCTCACCTGCACTCCTCTCCGTTGACCACCCCTCCAGAATATGCTTTCTCTTCTCCACCGCAGATGGCTCTTAGCCCCATCTCAGCTTGCCGAAAAAGGCCACACCCACCATTTTACCAGCTATCGTGACAGCCGACAAACCCCTCTCTATCAAGGACATGTTAAAATTTACCACATCATCCCGGCGTGCTTGACCTCGAATCGTATTCCCACAGGCCACTGTCCCCAACTGCAAAAATTCATCCCGTGCCAGCCCAAATGCCTTACGTGTTGATCCCGATAACGATCCAAGGATCAGCTGCATCAAGTGCTCTCGCCTGTTGCCCACAGGTGAGCTGGCATTGCCGTCTTCCTCTCATCCCCCCCTGGGGTCAATCCACGGAACCTCATGCACTGAAAACGAGAAAGACCATCAGGAATTTCATCGTGTATTCCCGGGATTTGGCGTGCCCTGTAAATAAGATTTTCACGCAAACATTCAAAGACAAAAACTCTCAACAATGCCACACCTTAGGTTCCTTTGCTGACTGGTGGTTGACCATGTTCACCACTGACATGCTATCAACATTGAACAGAACTGGTTTGTTTGCAACGTGTCTCCCCCACACACAGACACCCACCACTAAAGGGAAATAATTAAGGAAAGCAATGCTGCGCCCTCCCTGCTTCCAGACTTCCAGCCATTCCTCTGCACCCCACCCTCTGCCAAAACAGACCAGAGCCGTGCCTGCCTGCGGCATCAGAAAACTTTCCAATTAACCACTCCACCTGTTGTCACACCCTGTGGTGTGGGAGTGAGGTCCCTGTCAGTGCCCAGCCCAACCACCTACAAAAAATCCTCCAGCCCTGACAGCCCTGCATGCAAAATCCAGGTGACCCAACAAAACCTGGATGTCCTTCAATTGGACTTTAGCTTTGGCCAAAACTGTGTCCAAAGGTTCCAAACAGCACCACGTTTTATCCTCAGGCAATTGAATCTTCATCCTGCCCGAATCTAATTCAATACCCAAAAACATAAGCACCCGGATGGGCCCTACTGTCTTTTCTCGTGCCAAAGGGACTTCCAAGTCATTTATCAATTCCTGAAACAAAGTCAAACTCTTCTGACAGTTACCTGAACATGAAACCCCCACAATTAGAAAATCATCCAAATAGTGGGTCATAACTTCCTTCTCAACCACATGTACAAACATTTTTTGCAAAAGGAGACTGACAGCTTCGAACAAGGAACAGGAAACTGAACAACCCATGGGCAAATAACTGTCCTCCAAACTGAATGCCCAACAAGTCATGGTCTGCAGGGTGAACCGAAAAGAAGATTTGACATTACACTTCGCCCTCATGGCACGCTTACCAAACTTTATTAACTAATTGAACTGTCGTGTCAACAGATGCATAATGCACCTTAGTGCACCTTTCAGGGATAAAGTCATTGATGGATAGTCCTTCTGGTAATGAGAGGTGATGAATGAGACAATATTCACTGACTCCTCCTTTGGTACCACCCCAATTGATTAAATCTGCAAACGCTGCAGTGGCCAGTCCTGAAACAGCCCTTCCATCCTTCCTTTTGACACCTCTTTCAACAACTTCTTCCAGACCAACTCTTCCTGCCCTTTTACAGACTTCACATTTGCTGTCCGCTCTCTGACCTTAGGGCCCTCGTAACATAAACGAAAACCAAACTGGAAACCTGACAACCATAACTCCCTCTCACCAACTGACCCCACTATATCAATCCAGTGTTCCAATCCGTACAACTTAACTGGTGTATGTGCTTTTCCCCATGGGGTTCTAACCTCCTTTCCCCCTCGCCCTATCATTGTAACCAGACCACTGTCCCCTGGTGCCTCCCTGCTGCCCAGAAACCACCCCTCCTGATACCACATTGGGTAAGCATGTGCTTGCCGCCCCATTTTGAGCACTCATGACAGCATTTGATATACTCTCTCACTGCCCCCTATTAAAGGAAGAACATGCACCTGCAGTCCCCGTCTGTCCTCGTCCAGCCATACCTACCCCTGTCTGGGCGAGAGGCCCCAAAAGGGCTTGTAAATGACAGACCAGCAACTCGCCATATAGGTTGATGGGACAGGCTGCTCTGGCGTCATTGTTCGCAAAAGCAACTCATAATCCAACTGTCCTCACACCCCATCCCCCCTCCGAGAATTCTTCGTCCTAACGAACCCACGCCCACCCACCAAAAGTCACCTGTGCCTTCCGCACCATATCAACACACCTTTTAGGGTACCTTTCACAATAAACACTTGCGTAAATAAGGAAAGTCGCTGCCCAATTCTCTATGTTGACCGGCACCCTGGGCCTACAGGTCAGCTCATATTCCTCCTCCTTTGAACCCTCCTTTGCCTGGATCTCGCAACGTAGTTGCTTAAAGTTTCACATACTCCCCCTTCCACATATGCTCCTTAGTGGCTTTCATTAAATGCCCCCTACGGGTTCTGTAATCCCCATTATGGCATCTTCTTATTCTTTCCCTCTTTACTATCCTTCTTCTCCCGATCCCTCGCTTCCCCATCTGGAGTAGTCTCAGTGGCCTCTGATTTTGTATGCAACCCCACTGTCCCTGCCTCCCTCTCCCTCCCTGCCGCCATACCCTGCCGCTGGTCCTACACATACTTACCCTTCAATAACCTGGGAGGCACACCCACCTTGTGCATGTGCCTCTGTACCACTGCCTGAACCCCTCCCGGCTGTCCAGAAAACCACACCTTTACCGAACCTGCCTCAAATCCATGGCTGGCACTAAACTGACCCTGACAGGCTTGCCCAGAAAACCCAGGGGCGCTCATGTGACACCACACTCACCTGCCTGTCCCCCATCCTGAAAAACCTCACCTCCTAACAATACCATGGAGCGAGGCGGGGGGCAGGGGACAAAATCCCATCACCATCCCTCCCAGAATGCACCTGCTCCACAGGCACTGACACCCCATGCTCACCTCTTAATGAGGATAATGGCCTGCCTCCTCCCCTGCCAGCTGGTAAAGCCTTGCGTGCCCTCTACCCAGGGAAACTGTCACTGCCTTGGGCAAAACCACACACCCTCACAGCAAGGGCTGTATCCCCAGCACGTATCCCTCCCCTTGGTAAACCATGATGACACTGGGAGGGGCAGGAACTGGCTTATGAAGCTGCCACGCTCCACAACCTGCCCCTTCTGCTATTGCCTGCTGTGCCTGCAGGGCCTTGCTGCATGGACTTGATAGGTCCAGCGGCACGACCTGAGACATTGTGGCCCTTTCCCTCATTGTGTCACTAAGTGCTTCCCCCCATGTGAGTCAGAATTGTTACCGCACCCTCTGGCCCCACACTCGCAGCCAGACCAGAGGTGCCGCAGCACCAAGGACTGAGCCCACTGCCTTTTCCCTGCTTGATTTACCTGCAGGCCTTCTCTCTAACAGTACGAGACTAAATTTATGCTGCGCATCACCACACGACGCGTTTCCCTTGGATCCCCTGGCAACGGCCTGCTTGGGCGTGTCTCTGGTGACTTGGACCTTGCCCCAACACACCACCTCTACTGTCAACGTGGCCCACATAGCATACAAAATGCCAGGATTGCTGCGGGCAGATTCCTTTACTGTGCTCCCCCTCAAAGCATGTCGCAGAGCCTCATCCCATGAAGGCTGGTCGCCTCGCTGCACCTGCCCATAGTGCCGATATCGGCAAACCCCATCCCCCTTAGCCCCCGCTTAGCCGTAATTGGTTGCGTTACACAAAATAATAAGTCCACACAAATTTTGTTGGAAAACACTTTGCTACAGGTTTATTTCATACAAGAAGTATGCCAACATGGCGCCTTAACTTACGGGCGATCCAAGGGCAGGCAGCAGTGACTAACCTAAGCTGCCCTGCCCGCCTGATGAGCCAAACTGCACCATGGCCAACCCAATTGGTGCTACCATTTATGTGGGGATTATCCCCCTTAAATACCACAGACCACCAATCCATAACTTTACTCATGTCTTTTTAAGGGCGGAGCATTGCAAGGCAAGCCCCCTGTTGCTCAGGCTTACAACCGCCCGAAGGACAAGCGGGACGTCGACGTTTTCATCCCGGGTCCTGCCGTTAAGTCTCCTGGGGTTTGGCATATGCCACCCCTATGGTGTTCCTGAAAGGCTCTGGATTGCTCTGTAACTATGCCTGCAACACAAATTCATACAATAATATATTCAATTCCTTTGCCAGCCCTCCCTGCCGGCAAGCAGGGTAAGCGGTTGGGAGGATGACAGCATGTCCAATGGGGAACCAAGAGGATGGCCAGTGGGTGGAGGCAGGTATAAATACTTGTCCCTAGCCCACTGCACACCGGAAATGACGCCGCAGAGGCGCCGGACATAGAAGGGACTCCCATGGGAAGGGATCCCAATGACTGGTCCAAGGGGATGTGCCTAATGCAGTACTACGTGGGCCACCCTCTTACAGGACCCACTGCTTGCATCGCGGGCAGCCGCATAGTGCTGATATCGGCAACCCCCCGCATAGCAGTAATTGGTCGTGCTGCACAAAATAATAAGTCCACACAAATTTTGTTGGAAAACAGTTTGCTGAAGGTTTATTTCATACAAGAAGTATGCCAAAGTGGTGGGTTAACTTACGTGCGATCCAAGGGAAGGCAGCGGTGACTAACTTAAGCTGCCCAGCCCTCCTGATGAGCCAAACTGCACCATGGCCAACCCAACTGGTGCTATCATTTATGTGGGGATTATCCCCCTTAAATACCATGGGCCACCAGTCCAAACCTTTACTCACGCCTTTTTAGGGGCGGAGCATTACAATGCAAGCCTCTGGTTACTCAGACTTACAACCGCCTGAAGGACGAGCGGGGAGCCAATGTTTTTATCCAGGGTCCTGCCATAAAGACTCCTGGGGTTTGGCATAAGGTACCCATATTGGGCTCCTGAAAGGGTACCCCTATGTACCAATCAGCCTCCGGATCGCCCTGTAACTCCGCCAATGCCCAGGATGTGGCCACCGTCATATCCCGCCCCCCCCCCACCATGGCAGGCTCCATAACCTCCTGCCACCTGCAGTTACCAGTCCTTCTAGCTGGACCATTTTCCTATCTACCTCTGACAGGTGTACCCCGTCCTTATTGCGGTACCGTGTGGTATATGCACAAAAAAAGGCCACCCTTAATTTATCAAGCCCTTCTTATTTTATTTGACTTTGAATTTGAGTTGAACCAAGCCCTCCTGCTTGGTGGGCTTGTACACGGCTTTAATTACCCTTCTGTAGGAATGTTCGATGGCCTCCCCGGACGTTAGGCACTACTGCTCTCTTCTTTAACAACAGCTTTATTGACCCTTCTGAAGGAATGTTGGCTGGCCCCCCCAAAGTGGGAACTGCTGTTCTCTTCTTTAACCAGCGTTCTGAATGATATCCCTATGGTACTCTCTGTGCCAAATTGTGTTTTCCGATTAGGGGTTGGCTGAGCCCTGTATTTACCCCTAACCGCCTAGGCACAGAATTCAGGATTCACTGGTAAGCATTGTAGAGTTCGTCGCCAAGGCCATGAGTATATTCGTTAATAAATTATTACTTGGGGCCAACACAATACCCTTATCTCTACCTGTTGACCTCCAATTGTATGGGAGTGCAGCACCAGCAAGAAATAGGACCCCTTGGGGATTTAAAACTACTGATCTCTTCGTAATCACAGATCTGTGTGATATAATCCATCGTGCACAGTGTGCAAATGTGTGCATTTACATTCAGGGGTTGACTACGCCACAGATATTTCTTTACATTTTCCATTTCTGCTGCAAAATGGAATGCGATTGCAAGCACCAATCCAAGGCAGATACATTTTTTACATATTCTGTCAGGGGACATGGCTTTGTATTCACCCTCTGAGGTGTGATCCGGACCACTATGACTAAGCGTCAGTGAGGCCACAGCAAATCATGTGTACCCGTTCATCTTGTGATACACATCCGCTGTAATATCTAATATGCTCCCTATCCATGGTACTTTGTAGTAAATCAATGATGATGACAACAGCAGAGCCTTTACTGAGCTGTAACCATGGTTTCTTAATCCAGAATTTGAACCTAGTTAAATTGGTTTATCCCTGGAATTAATTGGCCTCCACCAGAATCAAAGACCTGCCTTGTTTACTGATTTACCTCCTCGTACCATTGTAATTGGTGATACAAAACATTTTACTCAGCATAAAACTGACAGTCTAGCATTGCCATAGCCATCACCCGTCCGATGCCATTTGTAATCACCCTCTATCCTCCTGTGCAGAGGTCAATTGGCTACAGCCTGGGGGATCTGGAAATGCTCTTTAACCCTCATATCCTCTGCACTATCGGCAAGCACCACTGTTGCAGATGCCATGGTAAGCAAGCCACCTGCTGGACACATCTTGCCACCCACTATTCAACCCATATAGAGGGGGCACGACAGTCAATGAGCTGGGCCCCTTTGGGGGAGTAGTTGGTGCCCAGGAGGCAGCTTCAGCCCCGGAATCCCATTGCACAAAAAACAAAAACAAAATAAAAAGGACTATCTTTGGTCAAGATAAGTGGCGTGTGCTGTGCGGAGCGAGTTAAGGATGGAGGATTATGTACCATAAGGGGTTGCATTGAAGTGATTGCACAAGCAGCGTAGGGCGATTTGGCTCGAACAGAAGAGAAATAAAGGATTAAATAATAAAACACATGCAATAGTTACACACCTTCCCCTGCATCGGAACAGGCACATGTCCCGGGCATGCGCACAAGCTCCAAAACTGCACACACAAAAAAAAAGAGTTTACGGAGAGAAGACAGTTGTACTGCCTGCCGTAGCCTGCCAGGTGCATTGGTAAAGTAGATGATGTTATTTGGTACTGTGTCCTGTTTTACGTCTCCATAATCGGTATCTGAATATCTCACAATTTTGATTTCATGTATGACCCATGGTGAGCGGTGACAGTGTTGGAAGAGGCTGAATAGGACACAAGCGTGCCACTACATAACTGCAAGGAGGAAGCAGAGCACACCATTACGTTTGGGGGAAGATTGCCTTAGGAGTTTACCAGATGTCAGCTTCCCGGAGCCACAGCTAAATATTGGTAATCTAGCACTTGAGTTGGGGCAATGGCATTGGCAGGCTGCACATAAAGAGCAGCGTGAGGTGAAAACGGACGACACAGGGAGGGGGGAGCCACAGGGAGACGGAAGCCTCCCTGGCGGCGTGGCAGTAACAAAAGATGTATTGGTTTGGTTAGGGAAACACACCGACAGGGCGGTGTGTAGAAGGAGGGCCACTAACTTTGGGATGCCTTACGGCAGGGTGAGTAGGCCTGACAAAAAGCGGGATAGCAAACAGAGACTGCGCTCGCAGCCCAGCCCCTACCAGACGGCAGGGCACAAAAGAGACTAGCAAGGTAGCGAGTAGGGGCCTCACTCCGGGGAAAGGCTACCCTCCACATCCAAAGGGGCGTGGAAAACAACAAAGAACAATCTACGAACTGTCAGGGTGATTTACGACCCTAGGAGATGCAAATGAGCAAAAGACAAGTGATTTATGACCAGCCAATGATTTATGGCTGATGATTTATGATGATCATGCAGAATGATTTATGACAACAAAATGATGACCGATTGTGACAGAATGATTTATAATATCACGGTGATTTATGACCCATGATTTATGGCTGCTGATTTATGACGATCATGCAGTGTGATTTATGACAACAAAATGATAATCGATTGCGGCAGAATTATTTATGGTACCCCGATGATTTATGACCCATGATTTATGATCTCCAACTGACACTTTGTGATACCCAAGTTGCAATACCGTATGATGATGATTTATGATCCCGGCCCCCAAGAAGGTGTCCAGGGTAGTTGCAAATGTATGATGTATGTAATAAGTAATAAAACTGCAGCCAACAATGGCCACAAAATACAACGACTGTTGGCCGTGTTTAGTAATGCAGATGCATAGGTACTGTACTTTTCCTGGAATGGGCACAGTGCAGGTGTTATAGCATTGACATCACCTGCCCTATGCCATTTGGAATCACCCTCAATCATCCTGTGCAGAGGTCAATTGGCTACAGCCTAGGGAACCTGGAAATGCTCTTTAACCCTCATATCCTCTGCACTATCGGCGGGCACCACTCACTGTTGCAGATGCCATGGTAAGCAAGCCACCTGATGGCCACATCTCGCCACCCGCTAGTCAACCCACATAGAGGCTCCTGTTGGTAGAAAGAGTGTGAAAATGTGTTGCTGGAGTGGACACAAGATCCTATTATACGTTTGTGACCATCCTCACCAAGCAACGCAACTGCCCAGCTTCTGGTGCTTAGAAACAAATGGCCTTTGTATAATTGCAATATGTCCATTGATTCCCTAAAGGAATTCCCACGTGCAGTTGAATCCTGTGCTGTTCAGCTGACCATCTTCAAAGGCCTTTTTAATGTTAACAATATGAGTGGTATGGAGACATTATGCCAGAATCTAGGAGTTGCAGTTTCATGTTTTTCTGCAGTCCCCATTTGTGGGAATCCTACTGGAACCCTTCTGCCTACTGTGCGTGACCTAGGTACTTAGTCTAGCTCACTTGATGCACTTGCATGTGACTCAAGACTAACTGGCTACAACTGGGCGTGCTGCCTCTTCGTGAGGTTTCAAGCAGTTGCACCCTCATCTGGAGAGGTTTCTAACAGCATATGAATGGCCCGTGGCCTTTATGTAGACTTCCTGCAGTTATTTCTTGTTCGAGGAGGGACGTCTTGTGCAATGTGAAACCATGAACCTGGGATTAATCACGGCTTCCCCACTTGACCAAATTGTGTGACCCTGGGCAATTGTCTACATTGTACTTGGCCTTCATTTGACATATACGGGCACCTAGAAATACATGCGTTCAAGATATCCGCTGTATGACACACTCTCTTGCGTTTGATTTATTAAACTATAACTGTGTACATCTATCTTAGCCAAAGACCCGGAGCACCCAGAGGGTTCCCTGTGTTCACTGACTCGCGTGGGAGGGACGCTTGATAATGAACACGTTTTAATTAAGAAGAGACTGCATAGTCGGTCGTTTGTTTAGAGAAGGCTCAAAATGAATGTGTTCCTACTGTTGTCTGGTGTGAGACACCTATTTGCTTCTTTTATTTCAGTTGTTGTGATTCACACTAGCCTGGTTACTTAGGATCGTTACGGATGTTAGTTATCTTGAAAGCCCAGTGTGGTCGGGCAGACCATACTTTGAGTATCACTGGCCTAGTGCCTGAGCATCCTCCTGGCCGCATCTTACCGCCAAGGTGTGGGATAGACCTAAGTGGCCGCGAGCAGCCCAGCTACTTTACTTAGTTCAGGATAGATAAACAGCTGCAGGCTGCTCTGAATTGCCCCCTTCACAGCACTGCGTTTCAACTAAATATTGAAGCTATAGGAAAATAAAACTTTAAAAGGATGACGTTATGGGGCTCCTTATGGTAACAGGGCTCGGGGGACAGATAAACTGCGGCGCAATGTAAGGTTGTTGACCCATGTGGTGAAATTATATATACTTACTCAATCTCATGGTCATAGATTTGGGAAAATGTCATACCCGTGCTGGGGTTCGAACTGGGGGAGGGCTGCTGACCACTGACAAATGAATTCGCCCATGCTTTCCTGAGCACAAGATTCACACCATAGTGATATATCTGTACTTTTAACAGAATTGCCACTTAATTATGTTAATTCAGCCCAACTCTACTATCATAAGGGCTCCGCAGTCCTCTTGCATGAGGAGACAAAGCGTTATTAAATTGATGGCACTCTTAATAGCGCTAGACAATGTGACGTTAAGTACAATTAAAATAAAGGTCCAAAATAGACCTTCACGTATCCTGCCTTCGTGTCACAACCCCGACAGTGGGGACTCTGGGGAGGATTAATCCATACTCGCCGGGCCCATGCCAGAAAATACGAATATTTTCGCGCGCAGACAAGCAGCCATGGAGGCTGCACAGGCACCACTCAGATTCAGCACGGCGACTCAAGCTGGGCCCCACGAACACTGGGGCATATCAGCAACAACCGGCGATAATTATCGCTAAGCGCACTTAGCGCTAGGATAATTATCGCCGGCTAGCGTGGATTTTTATCGCTGAGATAGCGTGCTATTAGCAACGCTTATCTCAAAAGCAATAAAAATCCTCACGCTAACTGCCTAACGTGAAATTATCGCTGGAAACCCAGCGATAATCTCACGCAATGTGGCGTTAGCTTGATGATAGGGACTCACAAACTTAGCAATGATATCCACCTTCCATAGGATATCATGGCTAAATCAGCCCTGAAGAAGGCGCAAGGAAAGTAGCGATAACAGGGGTTATCGCTACTTTTCTTGCCACTATGCTTCATAGCGTGGGGCTTGATGATAGGAGAAATGTCGCTTAGCGACATTTCTCCTGTCCTGTCTGGTCAGGAACACCCACTTTGCATCTCATTAGAGATGCAAAGATGGGCGTTAGGAATTCCTACGCTAACGCACGATTTCACGCGTGAGCTTGCTAATTAGGCAATAAAATTATCGCCGCTTTTCGGCCGAAAACGGCCGCAAAAGCGGCTATAATTTTGTATCGCTGGCTCGTTGATATGCCCCATAGTGCCCAGATGTCAGCCGTAGAATGCCTGCACATAAGCAACTACTAAACAGAGCCTAGTGACAGTAAATAAAACAACTCCTGATGAGTCCAGAACGCATCCACCTCACTGTTGGCCTTCTACCATGTTGCGAGAGAAGCCGTAGTGATATGCACCCGAGCCCGCCTGTAGCAGTACCAAGGTACAGCCCATTGATTGTTTTCAATGCTGCACAGAGCAGGTGAGCTTCATTAGCTGGCTCAGCGAAGCGGGGAGTGTCCAATGGCCCTAGGGCTGGAATTGGTACACCAGCAATAACTTGGTTAACATTAAAACCGCAATCACATATTGACCGTGGACCCTCATTCACTTATGATTCCCAACCCCACTTCAGACCACCACGATAGTCAAGGGGGTCCAAGAGTCAGAGCATGATTTGGAAATGATGCCCAGACCTGCGCAGGATGACCACCTACACCGTCGGGGTAGCGATGAGGTCTCCCCACATGTGCGTGCGGTGGAGCGAACAAGGCACCTAAAAAAAACCCACAGCCAGGTGGTAAACTTATTCCCAACACAATCAGAGCCTGTACAACTATACTTGCCCATCTCAAGCGATCAAGCCTGGTGCACACAATGGAAAGCCGGACCCGACAAGCATATGAGAGTGGACCTCCACCCCTCCAGCGAAATGCCCGATGTGCGTCCATGCACAGGATGCCGAACCGTAGCCGGGGATGAACCCGGTATTCCATTCGCAACAGCTAGCAGCCTAAGACCTCAGGCCAAGACATGGGGGCAGGCGCATTAGTACACCCCGCATACATTCAGTCAAGTAAGGCAACCTAGCATTGTCTGCCCAACACAACAGCAAGTCAACAACGTAATGCTATACCAAGGAAGGCAAGGCCAGCTGCAGAGGAGGTTGGCAATTCTCAAAACAGATTGGTTCAAGGAACCTCAGAATCCATTAAATCACAAACCACACACAGGACCGCTAGCAGGCAAAGCATGAAAGGGGGAAAATGCATACATCCAGAAGCAAAACGAACCCATTGGGAAAATCGAGTGAGGCGGTACCATGAGGTGCACAGGGGAGTGCTCAAAGGCGAGTGGATAGTCGGTCCCTGGTCGGCCATCTCACCCCTGACAAAGAAATGGGCCCATTGCTGCTTCCCAAGAACAAGATTCAGTCCCAGCTCCAACCTCAAAGCAAGCTGACCAGTGGTGGCAGCCAGGAAACCCTACAGCCTTGGCAAGGAAGCCTTCAAACCAGCAACAAAGAAAGCCCTACTCCTCACAGCATGTGGCTCTCATGATAGAAAGCAAGGAAAGCATGCACAGCGGCACCCGGTCTCAGTCCCTCCTGCCCAGAGGCCTCTTGCGCCTGTGGACCAACTGCCTCGGTCTCGAAGAAACGGTGGAGGCGCAACCAGAGATCCCCGATGCCAAAGCACTCCAAGAAGGGCTGGAGTGCCTAACGTGCCACCCGAGTGGGCTTCCCACTGCCACCACCACAACAAGCCAGCCCCCAAATATGGTGGTTTTCACCCGAGGCCGGAAGTCAAGAGCCCTGTCACCGCGGGGGTCCACTCGGCCTCCAAACAAACATGGCGGCCCTCACCCGAGGCACGGTCCTGAAACCAGAAGTCAAGAACCCTGTCACCATGGTGACCCTGACCGCCCAATCTGGGCTGACAGGACCGCGCATACCCCGAGGTGTCCAGTGAACTGCTACCCCAACTTGAATTGACTGGTCCGGAGAGGTAAGCACTCCCTGGTGGTTGTACACGTATATACTGCCCCTTGTAATCACTCAAATGGAAAGACTCTCGAGATGTGTAAGCGCCTCATAGCAGCAGAGGAGCAGAGGCAGGAATCAACACGGATATAGCCGAGCGCATGTGTAGGACCAAGTGTCACTCTCCATACCAGATTCAAATCAACCATTTAAAAAGACGTGGACACTGAGAATGGCATCCAGGTTACCTCACCCGAACAAGAATGGACCCCGACGTTCTTGTACTTCTCCTATTGTGGCCTCAAAATTCCTCTCACCTGGCACCCAGACAGCGTGTCCAGCGGGGAACAAAGAGGAAGGCCAGTGTGTGGGGGCAGGTATAATTACCTGCCCCAGCTCAATGTGTACCTGAAATGATGCCACAGAGGTGCCGGACATAGGAGGGACTCCCATGGGAAGGGGTCTTAGCAACTGGTACGCGGTGATGTGCCTAATGCGGCATGCACTAATGAGACTGCTCTCTTACAGGGCCCACTGCGTGCGCCGCAGACAGCTGTATACTTGACCCACCTTTTTAGGTCGAGCCTAGCACAGCGCATGCGCTGACCTAGGAGAGGGCCTCTTGGAATCACTCCAGACATCCAAGAGACTTCTCCGTGTGAGTCGGCCTCCTCCCACACATTCCATTGGCATTTCCATGTGGCTTTCAATAATGAAAGCACGCAAATGGCCAAAGACGGGTGCATGTCCCGCCTTTTCTGTAAACGTTCACTCCCATGGCCCAGGGGTCTCGGGAGCGAGCAGTGGTGCACAGGGAGGCTTCTGCATTTCTGTGCCCGCCCCCACCATTTGTCTTAAGCTGCTGTTTTTTTTTAATGCAGCCATAGAAGTATATTCCCCAACATTAAGCGCTACATAAAAACTGGACATTCTTATTTACGTAACAGTTAAAATATCTTCGTCATTATTGCTAGTATGACCCCCTTCTCTCCTGCCACGATGCATCATTATGGCGTTTCTGACTGTCCACTTTTCACCGAGCTCTCTTTCCTTCTTTATTTATTTTTGACTCCCCAGCTCTTTCTTCAACGGTCTCCCTAAACCCATTTTTTGGCCTGGATGCAGACAGCTTTACCTGATAACACGTGAACCACCCAAACAAAAGCATACAGAGCAGCTTTGGGTCAGCCCTTTAGAGTTATTGGTTAGCTCCGGACAGCCCCCTTCTTCCAGCGCCTCGATGGAAGGCCAGTCATGTTTTTTTAAATTTCTTATCTTCCTCGGTGATCTCTTTCTGTTCCCTTGCCTCTCACATCCTTGCGTGCAGTGCTACACTCTAAGGCTTAGCGCACTGTAGTTCTCTTTGCGGTGCAGAATTGAACGCTCAGAAAGCGCCATAATAGCGTTTACGTGTTTCACATGTTATCTGTGACCCCCTGTAATGGCGCTACAGCCAGTGTCACTCTCCTCGTCATTGCCACCCGCTGAGCCTCCCTTACTGCATAACTACATGATGACGACAAAGAGGCCACACGACTGCAATTTGAGGATTTTGAAACAGGATTCTCCGGGGTTGATGTACTATTTGAAGTACTAAATCTAAGGACGACTGATGTAAGTCTTTGTCGTAGTGTGGTAAATAAAATATTACGCTCTCAGAATTTTTCAGAATATCAATAGGATCATGCATAAAGCAAGAGGCTGAGTCTGTGGTATCAGGTTCTAAAAGGGCTTTATTCCAATAACTCGAGTCAAAGGGAGAATATTACCATCACCAAAAAAGGATCTGGAAAGGGACTCAAAAGTATTCTCAATATTCTCAAAACATTATTCACAGAGTACAGTATATATACATTTCTCAATTGTACGTAAGCAAAAGAGCAAGAGAGAATGAGATAAGAGCATGTGGGCGTGTAAGTAGGCGTGAAGGTGGGCGTCCATGTGGGCGTCCACTTGATGATAATGGGTAATTTGTCATGTGTGGGTGGATACCTGGAGAATCCTGCAATGTCAGCAGAAATATTTGGCAGAGATGCGTGCGCAGTCGCATGACGTGTGATAGACGTGCAACTAGAGGGAGAAAGGGACTTGACATTTAGCTCTACATGTGGAGACAAAAGTCTGGGGTTATGTCAACCTAATCCCAAATCATATCTAACATCCTATGTTTAAAGAACTATGTTATCCAAAAAGAAAGGTCTCTCGAACAAAATCTATTCTATACTGACTGTGAGTGCGTGTACAAGCGTCTAAGTGTCTACACTAGATGCGAGGGCAGAAATCTTCCATAGTAACAGGGCTATGAATTACTTGCATAAAGACAGAGAAGCCGGGCCCTTTGCTCGATAGCTGGAAGAATGTTTACTTAAACTACTAGACAGGAATGCATTGGGTAGGGAGCGGAGCAGATAATCTCGAAGGTGAAATACAGTTTTTGGCAGGCAACAGGCTGGAGTCAGGCACCGTTAGCCGCGCAGGGAATAGGACAAAGTTCATGGATACAGATGCGAGCTCAGACTGGAGCTTTCAGAGGCAGAAGGCAGGAAAAGGCTTAACGGCAGAATCAGGGCCTACTCGCCTGGACTGAAAAATGGGATAAATGAACCATATAAAGCCGGTGGCCTTTCATACTTAGAAATAGAATATCCGGCCCATTCATGGCGGATCTGAAAGAGGACATGTTGACGGTGGACGCACAAGTGTTTGCGTCTTCATAACTGGAACTGGAGGGAACATACATGTACTTGTGATTTATACATGAAACCGTTGGGGTCCAAGATAGGGGACATAACTGATCATAAAAATCCATATTTCCACATTCCCTCCTTGTCCCCTACTTGCCCTTAAGAGATATCAATCTTCATCAATCCGTTGATCTGTTCATATAACATCATTTGTTCTTCTTTTTTCTTCCGGGATGAATGAAATTTTGGTGGTGGAATACACGATGTGGCACACAGACCACAAATCGCTGGTCCACATTGTAGGCATAAGCAGCAACTGAATAGTATGAGAAAGCCAATACCTAGGAAGGATAGGACCCTCCGTCCAAAGGTAGATAATACACTCCAAAACCAACCTGACCAAGTCCAGGTGCCTGGATTCTGGTGTATCTGGCTTACAATTTTATGAAGGCGAGTTATGGCTTTATATACAGATGGCGAATTTTCTGGTATGAAAATGCAACAGCTTGATCCGATGACCCTACAAGCTCCGCCCCTATCGGCCAGGATAACGTCAAGGACAAGACTATTTTGAAGCACAACAATCCGCATAGCAGACTGCTCTTCTGTTAAATTGCCTAAGGCGGAAATAGTTTCGTTCACTACTGCCTCAAGGGTTCTGGTTAATCTACGTATCAGCTTACTATTGGTAACTGTACCTATATAGGGAAAGAGACCTTTATTGAAATCTGTGTATTTTTCCCATGCTGTCTCAGTGTAATCGACTATTGGGAGATCTCTCCGTTCTCTATTGTGTACTAAATGAGTATTTCTATGATAATCAGGAGGAGCTAGGAAAACAGGTGGCAAAAGGAATCCGATGTAGCAGGTACCATCCCAATCTAGAGGTAGGCGTATATATGCGGTCTGGCCACATATAAAGTAGGAATGACGAGAAGCTCTAAATGTAGACTTGCCTTGATCACTGAATTTTATTACAGTGGTGCATTTACTATGGCCCATGTGTATGGAGCCATTCTTTCTTATACATAATTCCCCTTTTACTGGGAATACGGACATGGCGGGCAAGATTGGTGTAGCTTCAGATTCAACGTTCAGGATCATGAGGTTAAGTGTAAAATTACCTAATCCATATACTTCATTTTCTAGATCAGTTCCTGTTCTTTTGGGAAGTCCCTCCTTGTTAGGGTAGCAGACTTTAAGCAAAACTAAGTTCAGGTTTCCCCATACCCAGTTGTCTTGATAAACTGCGGAATTCGAATCTAGGGAATTAATCAAACTAAACCATGCTCCACAGGAGCCATTGTGTGTGAACGGATAGAGAAAGAGGGGCAAAACTCCCTTATAGTTCTGATAGGGGGGGAGTCGGCCACAGACCCAGCAGTCTGTAGCATTGCTAGTCTGATGTGAATGGTGCAGCATCTGAATAAAGGTATTGTTGCGTAAGGCAAGTCGATATGATAGCTCATAGGATGGCAGATCACTAAATGTGTGCTTTATGGTATCATTAGTGGAGGAGTATAAGAGTGAGGCAATAGGAGGAAAAATAGCATGTAGTATTAAGCTGATACATATTATCGTGATGCACATCTTGCTCTTTTTTTATCAATATTATTGTCCAAGATCTTATGCAAGCCAGAATACATGTTCAACCGCTTCACCACCTAGTGGACTTAATTGATCAAACGGGTTCTGACTTTTTAGATCTAAGTTTAGCTTTGTGGAAACTGCTGGGGAGTCTCCTCTAGAAAATGGTGTTCAAAATCCAAAATCCAAGTTCAAAGTCTTTTTCCTTTGTAAAAGAGTGGTGAAGGTGCAACCATCTTTTCCGCCCTTTGACTTTAACGGCCGTCCCCGTGGTCCAGAGCACTGACTTTGGCGCCTTCCATCCAGGAGCGATGGAGTATTCTTTGACCTGGGTGTTGTCAGGGAAGGCGGCAGCAACCTGCGAACAACAAGAGAGTAGTGCAGACATCAAGGAAGCCAGGTAATCTGTCAGCATGTTATTATCAACATCAATAATCTTTTAGGCATTGGAGTGCCCCACATATTTGGTGGTCTACCAAAGACCACTTCATAGGGAGATAAGCCTGTTCTAGAATGAGCTACCATTCGCATGTAAAAGAGGGCAACCGGCAGGGCTACCATCCAATCTACACCTTTGTCTGCGCAAATTTTTAATGTCTGATTATGTCTTTCTACAAGGCCTGCTGCTTCAGGATGTCGCACACAATGGAATTTCCAGGTATACCCTAACAGAAGGGACACCTGCTTCATTAGTACCAGGACATATTTGTAACCTCTACATCTGTTTATTTGGATATAATCCATTTGGAGCACTTCAAAAGGGTGGTCAGGTGGATGGAATCCACCTTGTTCCATCGGAATGCCTTTACCTGGATTGAATTGGCAACAGATCATACATGTTCTGACCTTTTGTTTCGCTGCTGCACGCAGGTGCTTGTTGAACCATATATTCTGTAAGCTATCTATCATTGCTTTCTCTCCTAAGTGTGCAGGACTATGTGCGGTATTTATAATCACTTGTACCATCGAATCAGGAAGAAACCATGTGGATTTGCCCTTATTCATCCAACCCTGATCAGTCAGTACCCCTCCTTGTTCCGACCATTTCTTTAATTCATCTATAGTAGCATGTGTCTGTATGTCTTGTACATCCTTGGAAGGATCCCTAACTGTCATGGCTTTGGACACTTATTGAACCTGTAACTTTGTCATGTCTAGTGGGGTCTGAGCTGTCTGTTTAGCTGTTCGGTCTGCCAGATCATTGCCTTGGGAAATGGTATCTGTGGCTCTAGTATGTGCTTTACATTTTAGGATAGCTATGGCTGTTGGTAAATGTATTGCTTCCAGTAGGGCTTGAATATGGGGGCCATGCTGTATCTTGGCCCCATGAGAGGTCAAGAAACCTCTTTCTCGCCAGAGAATCGGTGTAAATGTTTACTCTCAGGTGCTTAGCTCTTATGCACGCTTGTGTCAGGGTGATGAGCTCTGCTGCTTGTGCTGACAATATGTCTATTCTTTTAGTCTCTATTATTACAGTATCAGTAGTCACTGCATATGCTGCCACTAATTCTCCCGCCCCTGTCCTCATGCATGAGCCGTCAACATATAGTGTTAGGTCGGGGTCTGGGAGTGCAACGTCTGTCAAGTCTTGTCTTGGTTTAGTCACGGTATGTATTACTTCAACACAGTCGTGTGGTGAAACGCTTTCTGTACTGGAGGGCAAAAGGGTAGCGGGATTCAGTATGTTGCATCGTCTGATCTCTATGTGTGGTTGAAATAACGTTAGCTCATAGCCTGTCAGTCTAGCTACAGTCAGGTGTTGTGTTTGTGTCCGGTTCAAGAGAACCTCTACTGCGTGTGGTACTTGTACTGTCAGAGGGTGGCCCAGCACTATCGAGTCACTTTGTCTTATGGCTAAGGCCGTTGCTGCAACTGATTTTAGGCACGCAGGCAAAGCCTGTGCTACTGGGTCTAATGTACTAGAAAAATAAGCACAGGGCTCGTGTTTTCCTGCATGATCTTGTGTTAGGACAGATAGTGCTGTTCCATCCCGCTCTGTCACAGAAAGCATAAACGATTTGTTGTAATCAGGGTTTGCTAAAACTGGTGCTTGACATAAAGCTCTCTTTAATTCTTCAAATGCCACAGTGTGTTCTTGTGTCCAAGGGAGGACTTTAGTAGAAGCTGTATTAGGGGCTTGGACTAATTCCCCTGAAAGATCACAATAAAACATGAGAAAAAGGGGAAAGCACCATACCTATTTCCTCGGCTTAATTTCTAAGGGGGCTAATTTCTAAGGGGCTTGCGGGAAGCGAACCTCCTCAGGGGCCAGCAGAAAGCCAATATTCTCCTCCTTCCCCCCCTTTTTGACAGGAGGAAATCCGAAACAGATTTCACTGCTGTCAAACACTATCAAACCCTGTATCTTGTCAACACTATTAATCCCTGTGTGTAGCTACTGGGCGTAAGCAAAATTATAGGAGATACACAGCGTATTTGAAACGGCGAGAAATCCTTCAAATTAATGTACAAACCTCATTGTGTTAGCTCATAAGCTGGCCAAATGACATCTCATATGCAAATGTCCCTATTACATGAACCTACACCAACCTGAAGTCAATATTAATGCTAGGAGGCCCTAATAGGAATGCTAAATTACCTAAATATTCGGAAAACCAAGTTTAAGAACAGTTGTTAATGTTGATAATTAATAATTCATCTGCTAAAAAAAAATCAGTAATTCTGCAATAATTTCCACCTATACAATAAACAGCCTAATTTAAAAACAAGTCAACTTTTGGGGCCACCACTTACAAGAATGAGCTTACTAAAGCAAACTTTAAAAAGGAAATCCTGTCAGATATTTTCTCATTACCCTAAATACCGAGCCTCAGTTGTCACTCTGGGGTGGCAGTCCTTATTTAAAACAGGCCTTTCAAGAGGTAAGATGCGAGTGCACAGATCATAATGGTTCCTCAATGTCCAATCTGGAAACATATGACCGAGGCTGCCTGTCTATAAGAGAAAGGCAGTCATGTGAAAAATATTTTAGTCTTGCATAACGTTTTACTTTTATTTCATTCATCTCCAACACCAATTAGACATACACTGATAACGTGTTGTCTGCTATTTTGACAGCATGATAAAGGTAATATCATGTCTGTGAAATTTAGTAATTGTGAACAAGTTCCAGCCAAGCGCTGTGCAAAGATCGCCGTCGTCACGACTATCTCGGTACTGCACAGGAGAACTTTGTATTAAACGCTAAACAGACTGGTCAATACAACACAAAAACAAAACATATATAAAATACATATGCCAAGCCATCAGTATACCAAGCACAGAAAGCATAGACAATTACACTAACATATATAAATGAGCAGCGATGCGCAATTATAGTACCTACAGCTCAGAGGCGAACACTCTGGCCTGCTTAATTTGTCAGGCTTATAATCAATAACTTATTTACCTGCCCTATACACCCCCATCTGAAATCACCGTGTCAAGTCTGACACACAGAATCAGCAATAATAATCAAAAACGGAGAACACACGAACCTGTTTGTTTTCTTTTATAAAAACAGAATCAGCAATAATAATCAAAAACGAAGAACACACAAACCTGTTTGTTTTCTTTTATAAAAATGAGCTATGCATCTTCGTCAACACAATGTACCCTAATGTCCCAGACGAAGACGCACCTCTCATCTCTCCTCACAGACTTTTAACCACTGGATCATTTATCCAATGCAACTGGTGGCAGCTTGTGGCCACAATTCAAAAATGTCTGAATTTGAAAATCGTTTTTATATAGGCACATAGCCCTTAAAATTCCAAGCAAGAGCAACATTTTACTTTCTGGCCAGAAGCAATATAACATTTGCTAAAAAATAAAACAAATCTTCTCCATAGACATTTCCCCGGGGCACTGGTTTAGCACAGAATAGACCAAGGGAATCTTTCTCGACTTACATTTCTCAGCTGCCCTGTCTTATCAGAGAAGCTAAAAATAGCCCCTCAGCGCGGCCTGAGCCTGGGCCGCCAGCCAACTTTTTTCGTTGTTCCGGCTGCAGGCATTACACAGATGCGATGTCAGAGAAGCTTTCTAAGCAGTGCCTCTGTTCTGCTCCTCTCACCGGCCCCCACCTACACTGGCTACAAGGTCAGAATCTGTCTCCGATTTCTGTATCACATACTGCTCTACACAGCCCCCACCTTCTCCTCACTCTGAAGCTGTCAAAGACAAAAAGACTACTCAATTCCATAAAAACTGCAATAATTCGCTCAATTGAAAAATTATTTTTACATACAATTTGCTCTCAGGGGGTCATAATCTTACCGACTTGACCCAGCACATTGGCTCACTGGACCACCAAGAACACAAACCTGTATTCTTGAACAATTTGCAAATTCGAAATACCCACAATTCTTTTTTCAAGCTAAACTTTTCACTAATTATTTTTTCGTTAACACTTTGTACATTAGGGGTGTCATCAAATCACAGGTGTTGCTCCTTCTCTAGCTACACCCCTCTCAATTTCCTATTGACAACGTAGTCAAATGTTGGACCATGTAAACACCGGCTATGCGCTGTTCGTTTGGTGGGAGGCTCAAGAACCTTTGGGCTACTATATCATTATTATATGTATCGTGGTACTTGCGGTGGCACTCTAACTGGTCTTTCTACTGGGGCCACTCTTGCTAGGTCCTCTGAAAGGACGGGATAAATACCAGCAACGTCAGTATTTCTTCCTCTGTCAGCCTGCATTCATTTCACCTGCTCCACTTCCTCCTGTAACATCTTTTCCTTGGCTCTTCCAGACTCCAGTCTACTTCTCTCTGCTTCGTGAAACACTTACTCTGACCTCCTATGTGACTCCTTGCGCCAAAACTCAATGGCATCCTTCCAAGCTGGTCTACATTTTCTCTTTCATAAGAGTGTTTCGTTGTCTATCTACTTGTTCTGCTTTTACTCGGATACCTTCCTCAACTAACACGTTTTCTCGGGCTTTGTCTGAATCCTCCCTACTTTTCTCTCCTTTTCTGAGCGCTTTCTCTGTGCGTCTATGCCATTCTTTACGCCATAAATCAATGGCATCTTTCTGTGACTGTCTGGCTTTCTTTTTCCATAATTCTTCTTCTACTCTCATGATGCAATCTGCATCCCATGTCCCAACTGCGGGCCACCTCTGACTTTCTGGTAAATCCTTGGTGTAGTCCACCCATAAATCAAGAAATAATACGGCATCTAGGCCATGCTTATGATACATAAAGTACCCTGGAGTGTCCCTAGGTGGAATGGGAACAGCTTCTTCGAGTACCCCTTTTCTAGTTTTGATCTGTCTTAATTTTGAAAAGAGCGGCATTTTTAGACCTTATTACTTGAACACACTTAATACAATAAACACAATAATGAACAGTCATTCACACCACAATATGTAGAACGTATTTAAAACATTTAACATTTAACATTTAACGAACAACAATGGCCATTAGGGAACACCAACTAGGTGATTCTGAATTATATACTAGACATACTAGATATACTGCTAAACAGTACAGATACACTGCTGAAACAGTGCAGACCGGATTTGTGTACCCAAACCCGTCTTGACCGGCACAACCTATGTGCACGTCAGAACGCCTCCCCGGCAATGGTACTCACCGGGTAGCTCGGAACGGAAGGCCTCGGAACTGAACTGGACTGGACTGGACCGGACTGGACTCGACGCGGAACTTCGGAACTTCGGAACTTCGGAATCTGGTGGGCCTCTGTATACCTCGGACACAGCTCTCTCGCAGGTGGGCTCTGGGTAGGACAATCTGCGTTCCTCACCGCCTCGTATGGATGCCTGGTCGCAGTCTGTCCCCTTCGTTGGCCTGAGGGAGTTGGCGGGAAGACCCGCGACGTGCGCGCTTGAAGTCCGTCACGGCTATGGAAGGGGGCAAAACTGGACCTTCATCTCCGGCGTGTGGGGAAAGAGATTAAACTGTTCGGGCGCCATTATGTGGTAAATAAAATATTACGCTCTCAGAATTTTTCAGAATATCAATAGGATCATGCATAAAGCAAGAGGCTGAGTCTGTGGTATCAGGTTCTAAAAGGGCTTTATTCCAATAACTCGAGTCAAAGGGAGAATATTACCATCACCAAAAAAGGATCTGGAAAGGGACTCAAAAGTATTCTCAATATTCTCAAAACATTATTCACAGAGTACAGTATATATACATTTCTCAATTGTACGTAAGCAAAAGAGCAAGAGAGAATGAGATAAGAGCATGTGGGCGTGTAAGTAGGCGTGAAGGTGGGCGTCCATGTGGGCGTCCACTTGATGATAATGGGTAATTTGTCATGTGTGGGTGGATACCTGGAGAATCCTGCAATGTCAGCAGAAATATTTGGCAGAGATGCGTGCGCAGTCGCATGACGTGTGATAGACGTGCAACTAGAGGGAGAAAGGGACTTGACATTTAGCTCTACATGTGGAGACAAAAGTCTGGGGTTATGTCAACCTAATCCCAAATCATATCTAACATCCTATGTTTAAAGAACTATGTTATCCAAAAAGAAAGGTCTCTCGAACAAAATCTATTCTATACTGACTGTGAGTGCGTGTACAAGCGTCTAAGTGTCTACACTAGATGCGAGGGCAGAAATCTTCCATAGTAACAGGGCTATGAATTACTTGCATAAAGACAGAGAAGCCGGGCCCTTTGCTCGATAGCTGGAAGAATGTTTACTTAAACTACTAGACAGGAATGCATTGGGTAGGGAGCGGAGCAGATAATCTCGAAGGTGAAATACAGTTTTTGGCAGGCAACAGGCTGGAGTCAGGCACCGTTAGCCGCGCAGGGAATAGGACAAAGTTCATGGATACAGATGCGAGCTCAGACTGGAGCTTTCAGAGGCAGAAGGCAGGAAAAGGCTTAACGGCAGAATCAGGGCCTACTCGCCTGGACTGAAAAATGGGATAAATGAACCATATAAAGCCGGTGGCCTTTCATACTTAGAAATAGAATATCCGGCCCATTCATGGCGGATCTGAAAGAGGACATGTTGACGGTGGACGCACAAGTGTTTGCGTCTTCATAACTGGAACTGGAGGGAACATACATGTACTTGTGATTTATACATGAAACCGTTGGGGTCCAAGATAGGGGACATAACTGATCATAAAAATCCATATTTCCACAGTAGCACAATATGGCCATTTAGTAGGATTCACAAAATCCTGTCAATTTATAATAATGAGGCTGAATTCTATTTTAGGGGGGCTCTGAACTGGCTCTGAATGCTGAGATGGAGGCCTGAGAGGGGCAGCAGTACTCCACTCCTGAATTTATATTCGCAAAAGGGTCTTTCTTTGATTATCCCAGTCTCCGCCCCTTAAAGGGACTCTCTCACTCTCTCTCACTCTCTCTCACTGACTGACTGACTGACTGACTTACTCTCACTCTCAACGACTGACTGACTCTTACTCTCATTGACTGACTGACTCTCTCACTCTCACTGACTGACTGACTCTCTCACTCTCACTGACTGACTGACTGACTCTCTCACTCTCTCACTGACTGTCTGACTGACTCTCTCACTCTCTCTCACTGACTGACTGACTCTCTCACTCTCACTGACTGACTGACTCTCTCACTCTCTCTCACCTACTCTCTCACTGACTGACTGACTCTTTCACTCTCACTGACTGACTGACTCTCTCACTCTCACTAACTGACTGACTGACTCTCTCTCATTGACTGACTCTCACTGACTGATTCGCTCACTCTCACTGACTGACTCTCTCACTCTCACTCTCACTGACTGACTGACGGACTCTCTCTCTCTCTGACTGACTGACTCTCTCATTCTCTCTCACTGACTGGCTAACGCTCTCACTCTCACTGACTGACTGACTGACTCTCTCACTCACTCACTGATTGACTCTCTCACTCTCACTGACTGACTGACTCTCTCACTCTCTCTCACCTACTCTCTCACTGACTGACTGACTCTTTCACTCTCACTGACTGACTGACTCTCTCACTCTCACTAACTGACTGACTGACTCTCTCTCATTGACTGACTCTCACTGACTGATTCGCTCACTCTCACTCTCACTGACTGACTGACGGACTCTCTCTCTCTGACTGACTGACTCTCTCATTCTCTCTCACTGACTGGCTAACGCTCTCACTCTCTCTCACTGACTGACTGACTCTCTCACTCTCTCTCACTGACTGACTGACTCTCTCACTCTCACTGACTGACTGACTGACTGACTCTTACTCTTACTAACTGACTGACTGACTCTCTCACTCTCACTGACTGACTTACTCTCTCACTCTCACTGACTGCTGACTGACTGACTCTCTCACTCTCACTGACTGACTGACTCTCACTGACTGACTGTCTCGCTCTCACTGAATGACTGACTCTCTCCCTTTCACTGACTGACTGACTGACTCTCTCACTCTCACTGACTGACTAACTGACTCTGTCTCAATGACTGACTGACTAACTCTCTCACTCTCACTGACTGGCTGACTCACTCACTGACTGACTGACTGTTTCACTCTCACTGACTGACTGACTGACTCTCTCACTCTCTCTCACTGACTGACTGACTAACTCTCTCACTCTCACTGACTGACTGACTGACTGACTCTCTCACGGACTGACTGGCTCACTCACTCTCACTGACTGACTGACTGACTCTCTCACTCTCACTGACTGACTGATTCACTCTCTCTCTCACTGACTGGCTGACTTTTTAACTCTCACTGACTGGCTGACTCTCTCACTCTCACTGACTGATTGACTCTCTCACTCTCATTGACTGACAGACTGACTCTCACTCTCACTGACTGACTGACTCTCACTCTCACTGACTAACTCACTCACTCACTCACTCGCTCTCACTGACTGACTCTCTCACTCTCTCTCACTGACTGACTAACTGACTGACTGACTGACCTTCACCCTCCTGTTACTTATGCCCCCATAACAAAAAAAACATAACAAGCAACCATTGGGACAGGCAGATACAAGTTGCCAGCATTGAAAGGACAAAAAAAACTCAAGACATTATTTATTATTAATACTTCTTTAATATGGTCGTTCAGTTGTACATAATGCTTTCTTGGTCATATCTAAGGTAACAAAAATGCTTCTGACACTTCTTTATTATAACTTTTCAGCATGCTGCAGACTTCTGTACAGCACAGCTGAAAGACATAGGCAAAGTCAATATCTCTGGCTTAACTCTTATAAGTTCCCAAAGGCGAGACCTATTGGCTATGCCAATGCTTGTTTAAACTTGCGGGAGGGGAATGCGCAGGTGATAACAGCCACTACCACACCTCCCGCCGACCTCCACTTCGGGCGCTCCGGGCCAGTTAAACCTGCCTGCGCCAGTGGCCCCGCTGCCCGCCTGCTGAAGCATGAGCAGGGCATGTGTTTTCACCATCTGTGCCATCCATTGCACCAAAAGGCACCACCACAACAATACTGAAGGACAAAAAACGAAAACTAGCCCTGCCAACCGGGGTGTACCCACGAAGAGTAACGCGCTTGCTTAACCCATATAAACCCTGCTCCCCCCCTGCCCCTTCACCCTCGTACCCTATCACCCGCCTGAAAATTCCAGTGGGGTGGAGCCTTCTGCCTCCCCCCCCCCCCCCCAAAACCATCAATACCGTGCAAACAAAAACAGACAACCATTTAATTCACCAAGCACAGTCTCGTACTCATGTAACTATCCAGCTAAATCATTAACAGCACATTGAATACATCAAGATTTATTATTTGGATATTTGGATATTTGGAGGTGTATTTATAGAGCGCGACCTTATCAATTATAATAATTAACATTGAGAAATCCAGAAGCACCTCTACTGCTAGGAGGGCATGGTCCTTAGACTACAAGGCGTAAATGTGCCGCACAACAACAAGGGCTTCAAGCTGCACCCTTCACCACGCTGAGACGCACCCCTCAGGAAGAACTTGCCCATCACTGCACTCGATAAGTACATCATTAGTACTACACATGTAGCTTTAGAAGGAGCAATACCTAAAGTTGCAGCATCAGCACCAGCACTGATTCTTTACTGACCCTAATGGGCATAGAGTTCTTGTACATTAACGCTTACGTATGCACAATGACCTCCTCGCCACAGTTCTACCCTGTGGGGCAGGGACCGTGTGCTTCACTCTGCCCCGTCAGACGCACTCAGTGACTATGTGTCTGGCTGGGGATGAAAGGGCTGACCATGTCTGTTTCTTGTGTTGTTATTACCCCACTTCTTTCCAAGGAGCATAAACAAAACCACCTTTGGCAATATATGTTTTGCTTGGTCAAAGGCATGCTGGGTTGCTGTCATTTTCCACGAGGAGTATTTTGGTCACTGGAATAAGGTGCACTTGGAAGATAGTGGAGACAACCAGAACTCCCTAAATGCCTTTCTCTCTTTTGCATAATTTGCACAATCTGTTACCCTAAGTTACTGAGCATTTGGTCTCACAGAATTGCTAGCCGGGATAAATGTTGCCCCTAAATCAATCATTTTAAATCAATCAGAAATATCTGCACTGACATGAATGACACAATGAAGGGGTAACTACTTATCAGAAAATAAAATTGGAACTATGTCCCATGCATGCCCAGAAGTGTGGTAAACAGTCAGGAGGCTTGAGAGCTCTTGACATTTCACGGTCTGCCGACATGAGGGCAGGATGCTGTGCCAGAAGGGTTCTTTCCCAGCGTCGGAGACTGTCAGTATACTGTGACCAGCTTGGGTTTGTTAGGAATGCCTTTCGAGCCAACCTGCTACCTTTCTAAAGCAATAACATTGGGAAGCAGATATTCTGACTGCCTGCTTTTTTATTAAGAATAATGCATAGCACAGTCACTCTAAGCAGGGGTACCCTTTGGCATAATGTGTCCGATTTACACTTGTTTCTCTATAGGTAAACCCTGATGTATACAATGGCAAATTGTTCTGCTCAGTTTTGACTTAACTGCACATTTGTGATATGGATCTGTTCAGATCCGGCCTCGATTATTCAGTCTAATTCACTTTAGTTCTCAGTGTAAATTAACGAAATAAACATAAAAAATGTGGCTTGGAGGCCTAAACAACATAATTAAAATCTAAATATATAAGTCACTTTCTAAATATTTTTGCAAATGCATGGTTCAAAAACAGACGTTAGGACGCAAAAACTCTGAATATTTTTTTGAGTGGTTTTCTCACAAATGTCCATTTTGAGAGAATCCCTTGCTAGTTAAATGATAAATGTCGCAGGTTTTTTTTTTGTTTTTTTGTTTCCTCCTTGCTCAAAAGGATCCATCGCCAATTCACAATCTTCTCAATGTTTAAATATATGCCAGGAACATCACCACGAGGCGCATTCATGAAACTTTGTGTAAATGTGCCCTATTCCTGGAAAATCAAGAGCAACTCATACCACTCAAAAAAATCTTTGTAAATTATGATTTTCTGTGCGTGGGTATTGAGTAGCGTGTTACAGAAAACCCCTAGGGGTGTTTGAGAAACACTTCTCAATGTAGAAGTGACTCATTTCTCAAAATATGGAAAAGGAAAACATTGCAGCTGTCTTGTGCCTCAATGTAGCCTTTTCTGTTCCACCAAATTATTAACTTGGACCACGAGCATCAATGCACCATTTCATTATGGATGCATGAAGCATGTTATGGGCCATGCTCTTGATAGAGCGCCATGTGATTCTGAGATTTGTTGGGGTGCACCATATTCACTGTTAGTCGGCACCCGCATATAATCAATGTATATTTAGAAGCGTTATAGAAATGTATTCGCTATAATCATGTAACATAGAAGTGTTAGAATGTAATAACGTTTTGTGAAGTTTAACGTTGCAAGCTATCGTGAATGTATTCATTATAACGTAGCTCATTAGGTTTCACAATTAATGTAATGCGAATTAAATGCGTGTCATGCTAGAATTAAAATGGTAGGTTGCTTATTCACATGATGGAAATGTTGAATTAATGCCTAGAATGTGAGTTCGTAGTGTGTTTAATTTTGTGAGGCCCAACCGCATATGTAGAAGAGAAGGCCTGTTTATTTCTTATTTTAGCTATGTTGTAGGCCTGCAGGGTTTTCTTGGTTAAGGTTTGAGTTGCAGCGAAGTGTAAAACTTCAAGATGCGAAGAGTTTTTCTTTTTCGTTCCCATGTTTCTGTTGCAGGTGCAAGGACATTTAGCTCGTTAGTGAGAATAAGTCTTTGTTTTAGGAGTTGAGATGCGGTGTGGAGCCAACAGGGGAGTGCATTGGAATGTGCAACTGTAACTTTTGGGATGGAAGGTGTCTGGGACCCAAGGACGAGCTAACGGACGATGGAAGATGGACAGCTGTGGATGGAAATTTACTGGAGGAAGACCTGGCTGAAGAGGGGTGTCAAAGGGCGTGTTCTGAATTATTGGGGTTTTGTATTAGGGACAGTGCCCCGTGGGTGGAGCAGATGAGGCTTAGATGGGAAGCTAGAAGGAGCATCGAAGATCGAGCCCTCACTAAGTGAAGACTTCTTAGGGAGTTTCACTTCTGACACCTTTTCTAGTGATTCTCTTGCATGGGAGGGAATGCTAAGTAGGGATGCCACTTTAGAATAGAGTAGGGACAGAAAGACTTTGACTGATGATTCCCGGTATTGAAATCAGTATTTCATTTTTCTATCTAATGCCTTTAGAATCTGTAATTCTTTTTATTTTTAGTCGAATGCGAATTCTTCGTAGGCTAGCTTTTGTGTTAGTGCCCATTTATCTTTTGTGCCTTGTACTAAGGTGCCTTTATGTTCAGATGTTTTTGCTCATAATAAAAGCATGGAAATTTTAGATTTTGAGTCCTTAATCTTTTTAATGATGTCAACCTGTCGTAGTTATCTGTTGATAATTGTGTTTATTCCCTCTACGCTATTTGGCAAGTAAAAAGATCCTTGCGACCTGAAAGGGTTCTTGTAGATAATTGGGTAGACAAGAATCCGGCCCTATCAGTTGGTAGCAGAGACGGATGGTTATTTCCGATAGCGAGGGAGGATCTTGATTAGGATAAGTGATCCTTGAGGCCCAAAGACGCTAAGTGATGGTGAATCATCAGATGGTGAGCAGCGGACGGCGGCGGCTGATGGACATCGACGGAGAGTAGCAGTGCGGCAGAAAGCAGCGTTTCGAGGAGTGAGTATGAACAGGGCGAGATGTTGTAGATTGCGGTGTTGATTTGTTGTGTGATGTCTTGCGGAGTTGGAGTCAGTGTTGAGTGATTGTGAGATCAGGCTGTGAGCGCGCGCAGCCCGGGAAAGTCTTAGGCTCGACGAGTAGCTTAAGTGATTGGGTGTAGAAGACACCCGCGGTAGATTTTGTTGACCACCCTAAGGAGATCGTGAGGCGCCATCGATCACCTGGACCGAGATAGGGGGAGCGATTGTGTGAGTGCATGACAAGCCGACGCTGGTCGTGGGTTGTTGTATGTGGATTTGAGTATTTGTAACCTATCAGAGGCGATCTGTCTGGCCGGACGGGGACAGACAGTTGCCAACCGAGGTCGACAACTTCGAGAGACTGTGGACGTACAGTCAGAGAAGTAACTTGTTGGGGACAAACGGTTATTTCGGCGCATGAATGGGACGAATGCAAGAGTAAGACGTGAGTTGAGAAGGAGGGGTGCTGCTGCGAGTGGAGGAAAAAGTGACATCAGAGGGTGTCGCGCTGCAATAGGTTGGTTAGTGTGAGCCGCGTTGTCATTGGTGGATTAATACCAGGAAGTAAACGAAAATATTGTGTGCATTCAAAATTTGGTCATAATGAAGTGCTTTAAAGTGTTCCGAGAGTTGTGTAGAGGTGACAAACATGTGGTTACTCGTGGGCGAGAAGAAGCCCCTCCCGAGGATACTCTGGCACATTATATGGCAAGAAATGTGGGGTTGCATACTATAATTTAGCTTGAAAATTGGCATAAAGTTACCCAAGGAGAAGGAGAATTAGCTTTGCCGAGATATGGTTCATTCAAGTTGGACGTGTTGTACCAGTTGAAGTCCGTTATGGCGGCTTTACGACCTCTGCCGAGGCCAACACAATTTGAGGCATTGCATGCGTGGATTAGAGCAGCGCATGATAGGAAAAGAGATAGAAGCCAGGAAAGGGTGAACAAGTCAATTAAGGCGTTCTAGGATGCCAGATGGGATGCAGAAGAGAAAAAATGGAGAGTACAGGCAATAGAAGGACACAGATTGTATCCTATATTGGTAAAGACTGATGGGTTAAAAGTGAAGGCAGCGGACGATGAGGATTACAGCGATACTGATGATAGCCTACTAGAGAGGTTATTGTCTGAGAGACCACCTCCATACAACCCAGATGCCCCGGAAGGGAGGTCAGCCCTGATGGAAGGGACTGGGGGAGTACCAACTCAGTCAGAGGTGGAAGTAGCAGGAAAGATCTCGACAGGAGCTGAGGATACTAGAAATCAGTCTGTAGCTAGTGCAGAGGTTGGGAGAGGTGCAAGGTTGCCTGATGCTCTGAGGGTACCGGTCACTATTGGACCCATTGTTTCTGTTTACGACCCAGATCAAGAGAAGGTTGGAAGCTCAGTACAGTCAGCTGTTGGCGTGAGGAGTGGGACCGAGGGAAGTGGGTCAGTGAGTGGGATGGAGCAGACTCCGAAGCCTATAGAATGGAGTACGCCATTGCCAGCCACAGCAGACTCCTCCAGCGGACAGGGAGAGCCGAGACCAGTGAGACCAAGGTCTTTGGCCGAGTCAAAATCAGATTTGCGAATGTGGACACCACCAGTGAGAAACCAGAGCCAGAGTGTGATAACAGCAGAGAGCGAACGAGGCACAATAGTGAATCGTTCTGTTCCTATGAGTATGTCACAAGAGAGTAGGTCATCGGAACGGGAATGTAGGTATGACGAAAGGGATGGCGTGGTTTGTCGAGAAGTATTGAAGGGAGCCCTGAAAGGGAGGATGTTAGATGTCGTAAGATTGAAGGCAGAGGTGGACGAGATAATAAGTGGGAATTTACCTCTTGAGAGAATCTTAATGTACGAACAAGATGAATTGCTTTTTGTAGCGAAGGATGTGACTCGCAAAGCACGAACCGCTCATGAGAAATTGTCAGATTTGGCCAAGCGGTATGAGGTGGATTTGTCTAAAACAAAATCATTGCAGGGAAGCCATAGGTTGCAGTACAGTGATCAGGAACTCGAAGAGAAAAGAATTATGGGATTGAGAACCCACATTAAGGATCTCATCATAGCAATGCATGCATGGGTTATGCTTGACAAGTGGGAGGAAAGATGGTCCAAGAAGAAAAGCTCTAAGAGAACAATTGGAGAGACACCACCTCCGGGTGGAGGGGTGACGGAGATAGGGAATTACCTTTTACGGGAGGTGCAGAATGGAGGATACGTCCATGTACCTTGGAGTAGGGGTGATTTGGCTGCCTACACAAATGACTTTCCCCGACTTAGGGAGAAACCTGTGGAGTGGTATAAGCAAGTTGATCGCTTTGTCAAAATTTCGAAAGTACTGTGGATTGATTTGAACACTTTGTTTGACATTGTGGTACCGGGTGATTTGTGGTCGGCATGTAAAATTGCTGTTGAGTGGCCGACTTCGGAGCCTGACAGGGACCGGGTTTCGAATGGTCCGTCGCCTATAGTGATGAAAAAGTTTGAGCAGGTGATTACATGGTTGAAGTCGAAGATCTCACCTCAGGACATCGACTGGGTGAAGATAGATAGGACCGTGCAAGAGCCTAAGGAGACTGTGCATGAGTTTTATGAGAGACTTTTGCAGGCTTTTAAACAGTACAGTGGTCTAGATGTGTTGGATACGAAAGACATGGGACAGTTTGTCTCTAAGTTTGTGTTGGGACTGAGGCCAGAGGTTAGTCTCATGACACAGCAGCATCTGATTTGTTGGCAGAACAAGCCTGTGGATGAGATTTTACGGTATGCTAGATACTGTAGTGATGAGATAGAATCCAAGCACAGGAAGTTGAAGGATAAATTGATGCTTGTGCAGATGCAAACAGACCAGGGACAGCCTAATGGGGGAACGTTGGGAAGGAGACAGGGAAATAATCAAGGAGGAGGGCAGAATGCCCAAGGTCAGGGAAGGCCAAAGTCAATAGACCCTAAGACAGGAAAGGATGTGGCGACATTGAAAAAGACTACCGCATGTCATCTGTGTCACCAGATTGGACACTGGAGACGCGAGTGTACTCTGAACCCGTTGAACCAGATACAGCAGGAAGGAGAGTTAGACCAGGTTCCGGTGGTGGACGTGGTCCCCACAGTGACTCGACCTAAGATGGTCAAAGGGGGGACGGGAGTTCCGCAGATGCAGATTCCCCAACCACCCAAGATACAGAACATGCAAAAGGGAGCTCGGACATATTTGCAGATGCCTATGTTTGAGGGGAGTGAGGAAAACAATCTAGACCAATTAGCACGACCCTGCTCGAGAGGGGAAGAGGATTGCGCGCTTGGAGCTGTCCTAGAGGTAGATCAGAGGGGACCCTTTGTGGAAGCAGATATTGACGGTGACCCTATGACTATTTTGGTTGATACGGGTGCTACACGATCGACTGTAAGATCTGCAGCGGTCCCAGACCTACCCCTTTCTGGACAATCTATCCAAGTTGTTGGCGTGGCAAATAAGAGACTGACTAATCCATTGACAGAGCCAATACCAGTCAAGATAGGGAATTTTAGCGATCGACACCAGTTTGTGGTGTGTGATTCTAGTCCAGTTTGCCTGTTGGGTAGAGACCTATTGTGCAAGCTCAACTGCACTATCTACTGTACCCCGAAGGGAGTGGAAGTACAGACGAGGGATGATGATGCGACCTTTAAGGTTGCAAATCAGCGTGTGTGTGTGTGGAAATGTATCCAGCATTGACGGTGGAGGAACTTCCACTTGATCTGAGGGATTCCGTGTCAATTGATGTATGGGACCTCAGTGGAGAGGAGATTGGATTAGTTAAGGGAGTAGACCCAGTGAAAATCCAGATTAAGCCAAATGTAGAGTACCCTAGGACGCCTCAGTACAATTTGTCACCGGAAACAATTGCAGGGATTAAGCCCGTAATTGAGTCTATGATCAAGCAGGGAATTCTGAAGGAAATCATGGGTAGCCCATGTAATTCGCCTATTATTGGACTACAGAAACCGAGTGGGAAGTTCCGGATCGTACAAAACCTGCGAAAAGTTAATGAGATAGTTGTTCCATGTTGTCCAGTGGTATCTAATCCGTCTGTGATTCTGTTTCAGATCCCATGTGAAGCTGAATGGTTCACAGTGATCGACTTGTGTCAAGCCTTTTTCTCGATTCCTCTACATGAGGAGAGCCAATTTATTTTTGATTTTCGGCTAGAGAACCGTGTTAACGTGGTGTCGTATCTCACAGGGGTATACAGAAAGCTCGTCTATCTTTAATCAGATCTTGAAGAAGAATCTCGAAGGTGTTGTGCTGCCACAGAACTCTGTTCTCGTGCAGTACATTGACGACCTGCTTGTTGCGTCAAAAACTGAAGACGCCTGCAGGATAGATACCGTAGCTCTGTTGAATTACCTGGCGGAGAATGGGCACAAAGTGTCTCCAAATAAGCTGCAGTATTGTTTGAGCGAAGTGCAGTATTTGGGTCACAGAATTGAGAAAGGCAAGAGAAAGGTGTCACTAGATCACATTGAGGCTAATCTGAAAATGCCTGTTCCCACTACCCAGAGGGCAGTTCGAATGTTTTTGGGAATGGTTGGTTATTGTCGCCTATGGATCCCAAACTTTTCCTTTGAAGCGAAACCTTTACAGCGGCTGACGCGTAAGCATGTGAGTGATCCGGTACCATGGGACGAGGACTGTTTAAGGTCATTTTTGAGGCTGAGAGAAGCCTTGTGTGGCGCTCCAGCGTTGGGAATGCCAAACTACAACAAGGCATTTGCCTTATTCTGCTGTGAGAGAGAGGGTTGTGCATTGGCAGTTTTAACCCAGGTTCATGGAAATGTCCCTAGACCTGTGGCCTATTTTTCAGCTACTTTAGACCCAGTAGCTTCTGCGTTGCCCGGATGTCTCAAATCCGTTGCTGCAACAGGTGTCAGTATCGAAAGATGTGAGAGCATTGTAATGGGTCACCCGCTTACTGTTTATGTACTACATTCTGTCGAACTGTTGATGACCAGGACTAAAACACAGCACCTCACGAATAGGTTGACACTTTATGAACAGGTCATCCTTGCTGCAGAGAATGTGACGCTGAAGAGGTGTTCTGTTTTAAATGCTGCTACACTGTTGCCTATTCCAAATGTAGATGATGAAGATTGTGAGGACCATGATTGTCTCGATGTGACTGAATTGTGCACCAAACCGAGACCTGACATTGTCGATGAGCCGCTTCCAGTCTCAGATGAGACTTTCTTTGTGGACGGCTCCTGCTTAAGAGACAGTGCTGGGCGACTGAAAGCAGCGTTTGCTGTATGTACCATCACTGGAGTGGTTGAAGCCGCTTGTTTAGAAGGAGTATACTCCGCACAGGTGGCTGAACTTACTGCGTTGACCCGTGCCTGTTTGGCTGCTGACAAAATCCGTATAACGATTTCTACTGATAGTCAGTATGGGTTTGGTGTCGTTCACGACTTCGGACAGCTATGGTCACAGAGAGGGTTTATGACATCTTCTGGTTCGCCCATTAGAAATGGGGATTATGTGAGGCACTTGTTAGAAGCGTTGCAATCTCCAGAGGAAATCGCAGTTGTTAAGTGTTCGGCACACACAAAGGGAAATGATTTTGTGTCATTGGGTAATAACTATGCAGATGAAGTTGCTCGATTTTGTGCAGAGCAGGGATGCACATTCACTGAAAGGCATATTGAGGAGAGCCAAGAAAGAACCGATTTCAACGTGATGCTAGCCATGGCTGATACATGGGAAGAACTGAAACGGTTGCAAGATGAGGTTTCTGACCAAGAACGGGATAGTTGGATGCGAGCTGGATGTGAGAAGGGAGACGTGGATGTGTGGGTTTCGAATGATGGAAGAGCTGTGTTACCGGAATGTCTGTTGAATCCAATGGCAAGACTGATACATGGTGCTGTGCATCTTGGCAGAGATGCGATGGTGCGAGTGTTTCGCCAAACATGGTACAATCCAAAGTTTCGTGCAGTAGCTGAAGCTGTGTGTCAGAGATGCGTTACGTGTCAACAAATGAATGTAGGGAAAAGGACAGCGGTGACTCTGAGTCATATTGGGAGGTCAGGTGGGCCTTTCAACAGGATGCAGTTGGATTTCATTGAGATGCCTAGATGCAATGGGTTGAGGTACATATTAGTTGTAGTTTGTGTTTTTTCTAGATGGGTGGAGGCTTACCCAACTCGCAGATGTGATACACTCACCGTAGCCAAATTACTACTGAGAGAGCTTATCCCGAGGTTCGGTTTCCCAACCTTTTTTGAATCAGACAGAAGAACGCATTTCCATAGTGAGGTTATGAAATAGCTTTGTGCAGCCTTGAATGTGGACCAAAGGTTGCATTGCAGTTATCGACCAGAGGCTCTGGAATTGTGGAACAAGTTAATGGGACTTTGAAAGCCCGAATGTCTAAAGTGTGTTCCTCGACCTCTTTGAAATGGCCAGACGCATTACCATTGGTTCTCATGAGTCTCCGTAGTGTGCCTGATTGGAGGACTGGATTGTCGCCCCATGAAATATTCATGGGGAGAGCGATGCGCTTGCCAGCGATACCTGCCACTGCTTTGGTTAACATCACTGATGATTTGATTCTCGACTACTGTAAAGGCCTGGCTGACGTAGTCCGTTCTGTGTCTCAGCAGGTGCAAGCAGCAGCTGTTCCAGCCGCAAGTGACCTGTGCCACGACTTGTGCCCAGGGGATTGGGTACTTGTGCGTAAACACGTGAGGAAGAGTTGCCTGGATGCTCGTTGGCGTGGGCCATACCAGATAATCCTGGTAACGAATACAGCAGTGAAGTGTGGGGGATTGCCGAACTGGGTGCATGCCTCCCATACCCGTAGAGTTCCAGCACCCTTGGAAGATACAGCCCCTCTCGTGAATGAAAATCCAGCTGAGGTGGCAGAGACATCTGGGAGGGCAAGTCAAGCTGTAAGGGTTGCTGATGCAGTTGGTTGTGCACTAGACCGAGCTGAAAGGGGAAGTGCAAGTCGAAGCCCCAAATCTGACTCAGATGAAGAAGGTGTTGCTGTGGGTGGAGTAGAGTCAAACTCTGCCGAAGAAGATAGTAGTGCACAGGGTATTCGAAGGGAGAGCAGAAGTGTCACAGAAGCCGAAAGAGTTTGGCCCGTGGGTCAGAGACGGGTAAACTTGCGAGTGGCACCGGGAAAGGATCTTGCCCCAGTTTCTGAAACGTCCGAATCGGAGGAGGCTGACGAAGAGCAAGCTCAAGGTGGCCTGAGAAAGTTGAGGAGAGCAAGAGTGCCGTGTAGAAGGTACGCCTCGCCAGAGTGGACATACGTTGTGACCGATGCTAGGCATACCGAGCACGGCGAGGCTGAAATCCTTGACGCTGGTCAGCAGTTCTCCGAATCTGAGGGTAGAAGTGTTGCTGAAAATTCCAGGACTGGAGATCGATGGGATATTGACCCTCAATATTCCGAGTCCACCGCTTCTGAGTAAAATTCGTGAACTGATTTTGGAAACCTTAGCCTTTCCGACTTTTGTTGTCATACCAGCACCTCAATAGTTGATGACACTTCGAATTGAAATTCTGAAGGGGGTCCTGGAGTTTTTGGGACCATATATTGTTATGGACTGATGGTGAACTTTTGTTGTATATAAGTCTGAAAGAAGATAACCTAGACCCGAGTGGAAGAAGAACAAATTTAGGGACTTTCCTGTTAGATAAAGCGAGAGAAGGCTAGGGAAGTCTTTTTCTGGACTGTGTAAATAAGGAACTGAAAATTGCTAGGGGTCTTCCAGCTTCAGGGTGTGGTGATTGAACTGATCTGACAAGAGACACTCGAATGAGAAAGAGACTTTTATCTGTTTTCATCGAAGTGGATTCTGAGAACTTTTCGAAAATGGCAGAAGCTGGAAATACTCACCGTAGGGCTAAATGAGTGAAAGGTACGCTTTTAGGAGTAGTGATAGCTGTTATAGTTGCGGTAGTTGTAGCCTCATATGTAGTGTCACACGAGCAGGAGGAGGAGGTACAGGGGACACCTACCACTTCCAGCCAAAAAGGGGTTACTGTAGGAGCTCAAAAAGCTTTGACACTTGAAGAAAGTCGTAGATTTCATGTAGACTTATCTAGGGGAGATTTCAAACTTAATGCTTATGTGATGCTGTTGTATGAGTATGTTGATGCGATGGATGCGAAGGATTGCTATGTGTGTATGCAGTTGCCTTCTTCCGTAGATGAGGGTATTAGATACCATCACCTTCCACTAACATATGGGATTTCTTGCAGTTTATTGCTTAGCCTGTTTTATAAAAGGAAACAGTTAGAGTATTTCTTTTCCAATTATGATGCAGTACTTCCTGAAGTTCCGGCATTTAAGCATCTGATTAAGTATGATTATTATAAGTCAGAAGATAGACTTCGGACTTATTTCATACCGACTACGAGTTTAGACACAGCTTATGCTCATAGACATAATTTGACTTGCTTGTTGTCCGAAACTGAAAAGAAGTTTATTGGCCAGATTGAGGATAGATATAGAAAACTAACCCAGACACGAAATGCAGGAGAGAGTCCAGTAGATTGGACGGAGGAGGAGAGATTACATAGATCCAAGGGAAGTTATGGACCTATAGCATTAGATCAAGTGCAGAAGGGAAATTTGTGTGTGGGACGTCCTCAGATCTATTATGATAAGGTTTCAGTGGGACATAGTACGTGTGATCATACCTTTACCATGGAAGATTCCGCTAAGAACTTTTTGCAAGGCCCGGTGCAAGTGATTCCAACGGTGTATTTTGTATGCGGAAAGAATGCATATGTGAGACTGCCTGTGAATTGGTATGGTACATGCTACTTGGCTATCATTTTCCCGAAGATTTACCATACAGAGGATTTAAACTTGTTGGAGACAGGACATCATTCAATAGTACGAAGGGCTGCAAGTGCAGGTGCAGTGATTGGTGATATCTTTGGAGCAATGATACCAGGTTTGGGCGTGATCTTGAATGATGTGAAGATCAGAAAGTTGGCGACTGTGGTTGATGAATTGTCAATGAACACTGCGAGATCATAGTTGTTGGTTGATGGGGAGATGTTATCGATAAGGACGATGGTTTTGCAAAATCGCCTTGCTTTGGACGTGTTACTTGCAAAAGAGGGCGGAGTCTGTAAATTGTTGAAAGTTCAGGAATGTTGTACGTATATTCCAGACAATAGCAAGGATCTGGAGAGATATATAGATAACATCACAACCATTCATCAAGAGATTACGGAGTTGACTGAAGAGAATGTGTGGGAGAAGATTGGTAAAGCATTTGGTCGTATTGGAGGTTGCTTTGCAGACTTGGGGAAGGGATTCCTCGGATTTGTACTGAAGCCACTAGTTATTGCTGTGGTTTGTGTGATTTGCTTATGGGGACTCGTAAGGGCCTATAAGTGGTACAGGGGAAGCAAGGTTGGGAGAGCTCTCAGGGCAAATGAGAGACGAATGGCGAGACTGCAGGACAGTCAATATCAGAAAATTAAGAGGATGGAGGGGTTCCGACAGAGTAGAATGGCTACTACCACTGTTTAGGTCGGTTCTTTCTCCAAAGGGAATGAGGTTGAGATGGTGTGATGACAATTTGTCATCAAAGGGGGTAACTGATAGAGCGCCATGTGATTCTGAGATTTGTAGGGGTGCACCATATTCACTGTTAGTCGGCACCCGCATATAATCAATGTATATTTAGAAGCGTTATAGAAATGTATTTGCTATAATCATGTAACATAGAAGTGTTAGAATGTAATAACGTTTTGTGAAGTTTAACGTTGCAAGCTATCGTGAATGTATTCATTATAACGTAGCTGATTAGGTTTCACAATCAATGTAATGCGAATTAAATGCGTGTCATGCTAGAATTAAAATGGTAGGTTGCTTATTCACATGATGGAAATGTTGAATTAATGCCTAGAATGTGAGTTCGTAGTGTGTTTAATTTTGTGAGGCCCAACCGCATATGTTGAAGAGAAGGCCTGTTTATTTCTTATTTTAGCTATGTTGTAGGCCTGCAGGGTTTTCTTGGTTAAGGTCTGAGTTGCAGCGAAGTGTAAAACTTCAAGATGCGAAGAGTTTTTCTTTTTCGTTCCCATGTTTCTGTTGCAGGTGCAAGGACATTTAGCTCGTTAGTGAGAATAAGTCTTTGTTTTAGGAGTTGAGATACGGTGTGGAGCCAACAGGGGAGTGCATTGGAATGTGCAACTGTAACTTTTGGGATGGAAGGTGTCTGGGACCCAAGGACGAGCTAACGGACGATGGAAGATGGACAGCTGTGGATGGAAATTTACTGGAGGAAGACCTGGCTGAAGAGGGGTGTCAAAGGGCATGTTCAGAATTATTGGGGTTTTGTATTAGGGACAGTGCTCCGTGGGTGGAGCAGATGAGGCTTAGATGGGAAGCTAGAAGGAGCATCGAAGATCGAGCTCTCACTCAGTGAAGACTTCTTAGGGAGTTTCACTTCTGACACCTTTTCTAGTGATTCTCTTGCATGGGAGGGAATGCTAAGTAGGGATGCCACTTTAGAATAGAGTAGGGACAGAAAGACTTTGACTGATGATTCCCGGTATTGACATCAGTATTTCAATTTTCTATCTAATGCTTTTAGAATCTGTAATTCTTTTTATTTTTAGTCGAATGCGAATTCTTCGTAGGCTAGCTTTTGCGTTAGTGCCCATTTATCTTTTGTGCCTTGTACTAAGGTGCCTTTATGTTCAGATGTTTTTGCTCATAATAAAAGCATGGAAATTTTAGATTTTGAGTCCTTAGTCTTTTTAATGATGTCAACCTGTGGTAGTTATCTGTTGATAATTGTGTTTATTCCCTCTACGCTATTTGGCAAGTAAAAAGATCCTGGCGACCTGAAAGGGTTCTTGTAGATAATTGGGTAGACAAGAATCCGGCCCTACCAGCAGAAGTGGATGAAAGTTGAGATTTCATGAAAATAAAAAGTAATACATTTAGAGACAGTCATTATTGTTATATTATTTGTTTGTAATGCCCGGGTTATTTACCCATGAACCTTATTAAGTCCTCATACCAATTCCTTGTGAGTGTCTTTATTAATAAGTGGTACCCGCTCAGAGGCAAGGAAATCTCTGTAGAGGTTTTGAAAATGGTGGACCGTCTTCCTCCCACCTCATAAATACTATAAACAAGCATTGTCCTGCATCCTTCGGTAGGTGTCCTTCTAGATGGAGCTCCCACGTGTTCACGGCTCCTGATCACTCCTTTGAGTGAGTCTAATTCAGGTGTGTATAAGATAGCGGTAGCTCTTTTGGAACCCACTGGACCAGAGCATAATTTTAAGCATAATTTTGTAACTCCTACAAGGTGGGGGAATTAGCAGCTGAAAATCAGTAGCTTGAGTTCCAGGTAGGCACTGCAGTTGATGAGTGGTGGCACCCATTTATCCACTTCTGTCGCAGTTTGAAACAAATGTAGAGACCCTGGGGTGGAAGCCATGTGTAGAACTGCCTGGGTGTATCTTCAAGGGTCCCCTCTACCCTACCTAAGAGGCTTATTTAGAGTTGGGTGGATGCAGGACTTCTGACAAGAAGTGACGGGTGTCTCATCCACCATATTACAAGTACAATAATATCAAAGGCCTGATGGATGTCTTGTCCGGGATGTTATTGAAGTCAATGGCCTAGTGGACGTGTCATCGGCCATATCACATGTGCATTAATGTCAAAGTCCATCCGGCACGTTTTGGCAGATGCCCTATACATTTTGGCAGATGACCAGCTCTGACAAACTCTAAATTAGGCTCTAAGACATTTTCTTCTGGGTTCATGAATTTAGTGTTCTACTCTCCAAACTCCTACTTACACCAAATCTCAAAAACTCTTCTTTTATCTCTGAACTTTCACCCTATCTTCTGGCCAAATGAAATGAAAAAAAAACATTGCTGAATAGTCCTCTGTATATCATTTGACCAAGTATTTTTTGATCTCTTAAAACTCTTTAGAATGTAGCAATGATACCATAAAAAGGATTAAACCAAACACTGTAAATGAAACAGACACTTTTGTTTGCTGTAGAGACTTTAGCGAGTCCTAGATTTATACTGATTGCTTCTCACTCTCCGTTAATAACAAACTTCTGCACAATTGATCGGAACACAGATAAACTCCTGTGCAATTAATATGGCCTTATTTAAAGGAGGATATAACACATGAGCACCATCAGTGGTCCTATGAAATGTATGTGCAGAGATACCTGTCCTTCCCCCACTGCCTAAAAAAGTAAATCCTTCCTACATGGCATCACAAATTTCCCTGGCATGGTCCATGTCCACCATATCCAGCTCGGCAGCAGTTTGTCATGCTTCGGTCATCTGCTGGACCTCCCAGGCACTCTATTTTCTACCTAATAATCTAGTCTGGATCTAGCTGTTCTGGACCAGCGATGTTTACCCCAGGACTATTTTAATACTATCTACAGAGGACTTCAGGCAAAGGCATCAAGAAAATTCTGGGGAGGACTCTGCACTTCACCGACTGTGGAACTTGAACTGTCACAACAAAACTTAGGACACTGTAATGACTAATTGTATTGTTGTTTATACAATTGCACTTTTTTTCCTTTCAATGATACAGTATATACTACTAAGACCTGTATATGCCGAAAGTTTATTTTCAATAAAAAAAATTATAATAAAAAAAAAAGAAAATTCTAAGATCCCAGAACCAATGCAATAGGTTTCAATTTAAGACATTTTAGCCAAATGACCTTAAATCACTATTCTAAACATTACAATTACACATAAGTACATTACAAGCATAAATTAATTTTAACACATACACAACTTGATAACTCAACAGAATAAAAACAAATACAAATCTTATAACACTAGCTCACACATAAAATAAAAAAACATAGCTACGATTACAGTTCGAAACCAGAATTGTCCTGACTTTTGAAAGCTGTTCTCAGGAAACTCAAGACTGCAAAATTGTTCAATTTCTACCTATCAAACCTCTCTCAAATAGTGACGTCTGACAACAAGTTCTCCAAACCCTCTCCTATCTTATTGACTCCGACCCTAGAATGATGCTGCATCTATTCTGTAAATGTGGAATGCCCACTATCACGTTACCTTGGTTTTTGTTTCAAATTGTGTGCTCCTTATTGTTCTATGTAAAAGATGGTCATACCAGTCGGTACCCAGCACTACATAAAAGTGTTAAATGAATGAATAACTAAATACATACATACATAACGCAAAGCAGGAGTTTATCAATCAAAGAGTGAAAAAGCCGGCCTGCAATTCTGATGAGCCAATGCTTGTAGGAATGGCCTAATAAACCTCCTCCTTGGCATCTAAAAAAACATGCAAAAGAAGGAATAGTGTATCGATGGGGGTACAGAAGCGACCCCTCATGGCCAGTTTATCTATCCGCTTCAGAAAACTCAACATTCTAGGTACGCAGTCCACTCTCAAATATACAACACTTTTCTTTCTGATGTGCTGTAAACCCAAAGTCAGCTGATGTTCCTGCATAACAAGAAAACTAGCAGGCTCATTTAAAGGCTGGTGGGTCAGCGAAGACACTTGCCTCTGTCCCCTCGGCAGAGGAACAGCTACCCCATTTATTCTAGCTTATTTTTTCCTGAAAATACTTCCGCTGGTGCAGCCTCTATGTTATTGAGGACAACTCAAAATTCTTTTTTCTTTTTCAGAAACAAGGAAAACAAGCACTGGCAAAGCCAATAACTCTGGTGGTGGTTGCCAGACTTCTGACTTTGTCAATGCTTGTTTCCTTTGTCATGATTTTTGTAAAAACATAGGGGCAGATTTACAAGAAAGTGATGCATCTGTACAGATGCATCACTTTCCCTGTGCCACCCTTAGAAACCCTTGCGCCACCATAGATGCGCCGTATTTACAATACGGCGCACTATGGCGCAAGGATTGACAGATGCGTCAGAAATTCTGATGCATCTGTTGGCAGAAAAGTCACGCATTGCTGGAGTCGTATCGCAAGCATGACACAACTCCAGCAATGCGTGTTGAGGCCTATTCCTACTACACTTCGTCACTACTTACGCCTGCTTGAAGCAGGCGTAAGGTTTTGACGCAGTGGCGTCCTAAAAGTGGCGCAATGAAATCTTGTAGATTTCACTGAGTCACTTTTAAGAGGCCTTCCTTCGTGGGAACGCCCATCCTGCATACATTATACCTGACGCAGGTATAATGTGATGCAGGGCTTTACAACGTGACGCATCTCCCTAGATGCGTCACGCTGTAAATAGGCCGCACTGTTTGCGCCGCTGTTGCGTCTAAAAAGTGACTCAACTGCAGCGCAAAAGTCACGCAAGGGGCTTGTAAATCTGCCCCATAGTTTTGGATGAGCTGCAGGGTCCTTGAGATGTAAAAAATCAACATTGACTAAAAGCAAACATATTTTCTTTGGTCTCATAATGAAGACATTGCCCTAGCAGTCTATGGCACTGAAGGGAACTTTTTTTTTGGGCCTGATTCACAAAGGTAAATGTAAACATGTAGATTTACTCATGTGTAAATCTGCTACTGCACCAAGGTGTAAATCTACACTTTTTTGCTTTTCATGTTTTCCAGGTGTAGATTTACATAAAGTTACATATCTGTAGCACCTGGTGTGGCCTTTCACAACAGGATTTAAGAGTGTAATGTTGGGGAGGAGCCTAGCGCGCAACCAAGATGGCCGCGTAGGTGCGAGGCTCCCGAGGACCTCCGCGACCTCCTGCATAAATCCTGACAGAATCCTGTCCCAGATGAGGGGACTGTATTTGTGAGCCCGAGCAGAGGTGACGCCCGTTTTCCGTTTTTAAATCGGACCTCGGACACCGGCAGGAGCATCGATTGAGGTTTGCGGCCTTCTCCACGCCGGCCCCCCGTATTGGAGTTGTGGGGCGATCCGGACACAAAGTGAACAACAGCGGCGGGCGAGGCTGGGTGGCTCGCGTGCCCCGCACTTTCACTTTCGCTTTTGCGCCCTCCTCGCTGCCAGGCGAGGTTGGGTTGCGGGGCGGTGTGCGGTGCTGTGGCCCCGTTGGGCTGCCCTGCCGGCCCGCCGGCTGCGAACCGTCCTGAGGAGCGGTGGTCGCCCCCCCCCCGGCGCCCTTGAACGGGATTGTCTGCCCCCTTTTTGAGGAGATTGGCTCGATTCGGGGATTGCGACCATGGCCACAAAACAAGATGGCGACCGGGCCAAGGTGAAGTCGACCCGTCGTGGCACGGCCCAACAATCCAACAACATGGACCGCTACACCCTCCAGAAGGGATCTCCAGAGGTGCTGCGTAGGTCCCCCACGGGCCCGACTGATGCTCCTGTTCCGCCCACGGACCTGACCCTCCGGGACGTCATGGGCGCCATCGCCGAGATGAAGGCCTCGGTGGACCAGCGCTTTGACACTCTGGCGCAGAAGATCGACTCGGTCCTCGTGGACGTGGGCCTCGTGAGAGCCGATCTGTCTAAAACGAATGACCGGGTCGATTCTTTGGCCCACTCTACCTCGGGCCTCACAACTGACGTGGCGGCCCTCCAACAGGAGGTGCGCAGGCTTGGCCAGGCGAGCGCCCTGATGAATCGTCGACTGGAGGATTCCGAGGGTCGGGCCCGGAGAAACAACGTCCGCATTATCGGGGTGCCAGAGGGACGAGAGGCGGAGGCAGCGGATCTGTTCGTGGAGGACCTGGTCCTCACCCACCTACAGCCTCGGGGGCTGAGCAAATTCTTTGCAGTGGAGCGGGCCCATAGGGTCCCCGGGGGTAGGCCTAGGATCGGCGCCCCTCCGAGGCCTCTCATCGCCCGGATCTTCAATTTTAGGGACAGAGACGCTATCCTGCAGACTTCTAGGCTCCAAGGGCCAGTCAGACTTGACAACATGGATATTAATTTCTATCCTGACTTTACCCCGGCGGTCCAAAAGCAGAGACTAAGCTTTCTGGGTGTCAAACGTCGCCTACGAGACCTGAATCTCAAATATTCGATGCTTTTTCCAGCTAAGCTGAGGGTGGAGGTAGATGGCCGCACGCACTTTTTTGATCGTCCCGAGGCGGCCGGGGACTGGCTGGACACTTTGCCCGGGGATCGGGGCCGGGGGGGCGGGGGGGGGGTGCGGTTGGTGGGGAGGGCCCGCCGGGTCAGGCCTAAGGGACTAATGGTAGGCCTTGCTCCGGGCTGTGTTATTGTCACCATTGTCACCATTGACTATTAGGGTAAGTTCCCCTCCTGTGGAGGTCGTGCGGGGTCTGTTGGGGGATCTCCCTCCTCCTCTGGGGGACTAGTTAGTTTTCTTTCTATGGGGCGACAGGCACACTGCACTTTGGGGTGGCTGTTTGGGCTCATGCAGGGTTGCAGGGTGGGGGGAGTTCTGTTGGGATGGGTGGGTTGGGGTGGGGTGTGGTTCGTTTCTACCGCAAGGCAAGCCCTTTATTGTACTGGTTTTTTTGAGTTGCTCTCGGGGGGACAAATGATGGCATTTGTATGTGATGGGGGGTAGGGACCTGACTGTGTTGTCCTGGAACGTTAACGGGCTGGGGGATAGGATTAAGCGGGGTGTGGTCCTGCAATATCTGAAACGGATTTCGCCTGATGTGGTCTTTCTGCAGGAGACACACCTTATTGGTAACTCCTTTTGTGCCATGAATCGACGTGGTTATCGTTTGGTGGCCCACTCGGGCTTTACGTCAGGCTCACGAGGGGTGGGCATTATGGTCAAGACCTCGCTCCCGCTAGAAATAGATGAGGTGCGCCATGATGAGAGGGGACGCTACACTGTTTTGGTGGGGAGAATGGAGGGCAAAGTAGTCGTCTTTGTCTCAGTGTACGTCCCACCGGGGTTACAGTCCACCACCTTTGCGGACCTGGGACGCCTCCTTCTTGACCTTCCGGGGGGGCTTCTGGTGGTCGGGGGGGACTTCAACGCGGTGGTTTCTGGGACTATGGATCGTTATCCCCCTAGGGACCTCCCCCGGGCACAGGCGTGGCTGTCGGGCCTTTTGGACACACTGGGATTGGTGGACTGCTGGCGTTTAAAGCATCCCACTCAGCTGCAGTACACCTTCCATTCGGGTGCCCATGGTAGCCTTTCGCGGCTTGATCATATCCTTGTCCCTGCGGCCTATGCCGGGAGGGTGGGGGAGGTGCGCCATTTGGCGAGGGGCATTTCAGATCACTCCCCGCTCCTGTTGCACTTTGATGTCTTCCCGAGGGGGGAGGGCAGGGTAGCTCCAATCAACGCTTGGTACCTGCGCGACCCCACTATTCGCGCTGACTTGATTAAATCCTTGCAACGGTATTTCGAGGAGAATGTGGGGTCAGTCCTATCGGCTATCTCCCTGTGGGAGGCTTTCAAGACAGTGCTGAGAGGGGAGGCCCTCTCCTTCATTTCCCATGCCCGGAGGCGCGCACAGGAGGAGGTGACCCGGATGGAGGCCGAAATTACTGAATTGGAGGGTGATTTGGGGAGTGGGGTGACTGACGCTGCGCTCCACGTTCTGCACCTTAAGCAGGCGGCCTATAGGGCCCTCGTCACGGAGGCGGCCAGGGGCCTCAGCAGAGAGCAACAGGGGCGATTGTATGATGTGGGTGATAAGGCGGGCAAGTTGATTGCGTGGCTGGATAAGAAGGAGAGAGCGAGTCGTGTGGTCCCGCTGATTGAGAAGACGGATGGTGTGCGTGTCATTGAGCCGGAAGGCATTGTTTCTTGCTTCGCGGATTATTTTCGCGAGGTATATTCCCCGGTTTCTCCCTGCTCGGAGGAGGATTCCCATGCCCTGCTGCGTGACATCGCGCTCCCCTCCCTTTCTGTGGAGGACAGGGAGTTGCTGGATGCCGCCCCCACCTCGGACGAAATCGCCCTCGCCATCCGCTCGGTCGCTTCTGGCAAGGCCATGGGCCCGAACGGCATTCCCATCGAGTTATACAAGCTGCGACCGGATGTACTGGCACCCCACCTCCGCGCAATGTTCCTTGCGGCCCACTCGCGGGGCTCCCTCCCACCGGACCAGCGTCTGGCTACCATCGTGGTCATCCACAAGGAGGGGAGACCTCGAGATCGGGTCACATCCTATCGGCCTATCTCGCTCTTGAATGCGGAACCTAAAATCCTCGCCAAGGTGCTCGCCAACCGGCTGGTCGGCGTGGTGGGCGACCTGGTCCACCAAGACCAGTCCGGCTTTATCCCCCACCGCAATACGGCTCTTAATCTGCGACGCCTGCACGGCGTGCTAGCGCGTGTTCCGTTCGTGCGGGAGCCGGCCATCTTGGCGTCTTTGGACGCCACTATGGCGTTCGACACACTCGAGTGGCCGTACATCTGGGCGATGCTGGCGAAATTTGGCTTTGGGCCGGGTTTCATCAGCTGGGTCAAATTGTTGTACTCGGACCCACTAGCACAGGTGGTGATGAATGGTCGAGTCTCGGCCCCATTCGGGCTGGGACGGGGCACGCGACAGGGTTGCCCCCTGTCGCCGCTCCTGTTCGCACTAGCCTTGGAGCCCCTGGCGGAGTGGCTGCGGTGGCACCCTTCTATCCGAGGTCTCCGTTGGACCCCTGAGTATGAGGACCGAGTGTCTCTCTATGCAGACGACATCCTTTTGTACTTGGCCTCCCCGCGCAAATCACTGATTGTCCTGGTTGATGTTCTGCACTCTTTTGGCCGCAATTCAGGCCTTGTCATCAACTGGGCCAAATCCTGTGTCTATGTGCTTTCCGGGGAGGCTCCTGTCCTCCCGCGGGGCTGTCCGATCCATATTGCCTCGGAGGGATTTCGATACTTGGGTGTCTACATTACGCTGGACCCGGTGGCCCGCTACGAGCGAAATTTGCTTCCCCCCCTCCGGCGCCTGAAGGAGGATGTCGCGCGCTGGAGGCGCTTGCCACTCTCGCCGCTCGGCCGGGCGGCGTTGTTCAAGATGATGTCACTGCCGCGCTTCCTGTACGCTCTCCAGAACACTATGGACTTGGTTCCAGCGCGCTACTTCCGTGAAGTGGAAGGTTTACAGCGCCGCCTGTTCTGGGATGGGAGGCCGCGTATAGCCTTGGCAAAGTTGACGCTCCCGTGGTACGACGGAGGGATTGCCCTCCCGGATATTAAACGGTATTACTGGGCCTCCCAGTTAGCTGCAATTAATCAGGGCCTCTATGGGCCCGCCCTAAACCCGGCATTTGAAATGGACAAGATGCTCCTACCCGGTGGCGACTACAATCGAGCGCTCTACGCTAGTGTGCCCGATTCCCGCTTGACGGGACCCACGCGGGTCATGGTGCGAGTATGGCACGCGGCTAATGCAGCTATGGGTTGGAAGGACCATTTGACCCGGGCGTCACCGCTGTATGCGTCTGAGAGGTTGGGCTCTCTGTGGACCTCGAAGGGCTTTGAGCAGTGGGACACTATAGGCATCAGTACAGTGGGGGATCTCTGGACGAGGGGAGGATTTAAAACATTCGAGACGTTGCAGGCGGAGTTTCAGCTGCGGGGCAGTGAATACTTTCGGTACCTGCAGGTCCGTCACGCGCTGGGCTCCGTCTTCCCAGACGTGGCCTCCATCCCGGAGTCCTCCCCCCTGGAGGATCGAGTGCTAGATGGCCATGTTCCGGACAGCACGATCTCCCTCATTTACAAGAAATTGATAAATGATCGTTTGGGCTTACTGACTGGCCTCCGCGAGGCCTGGGTTGCCGATGGGCTGGAGTTGGACGACGAGGACTGGATTTCCGCGGTGGCCTCTCCGAAGGAGGTGGCCATCCCGGCTCGCCTTCGTTTCGTCCAGCTTAAGATACTCCACCGGGTGTACATGACGGGGCCAAGGCTTCTGCGTATGGGCTATGCCGAGGACGGATTGTGTAAGCGTGGGTGTGGTGCTTCAGCGACCTTTTTGCACATTTTGTGGGAATGCCCGAGGGTGGAGCGATTCTGGCGTGGTGTGCATGAGGTCCTGCGAGCGGTTACGCATGTCGCGCTGTTGCCTGAAGCGAGGAGATGTTTGCTGAATGTGTGGGAACCGACCGATTACTCGGTTCCGCAGACGCGATGGGTGACTCTGGGCTATATGGTGGCTAAACGGGACGTTGCACAGCTGTGGGGATCCCAGAGGTCCCCGGCGGTGTCGGCCTGGAAAGAACACATGGATTGGTGCATGTTCCGAGAAAAGGTGGTGTATGTGGCGCGGGGTAAGCCTGGGGCATGGGTGAAGATATGGGGCCCCTGGAACGCCTACAGCGGGGATATCTGCGAGCCGCCGTTGTTGCCTCCCGCTTCACCAGCTCCATCCCCCTAGTTTGCTCCCTCCCTCAGTTCCGAGCACAGTATTCTCCCGGTCCCAGACCTGTTTCCCTTCCCCTCTCGGGGGTTTTCAGTGGTTGGTTTGGGGTCCCCCATTTGAGGAGCATGTGCTGCCACTTTCGATCGTGGGTTGCCTTGCGGGTGTGTGTTTATTTATGTTGTTGTGTTGTATAAAATGAAACCGTATTGTGGGCTCAGAGCCACATGGCCCGCGTTGTGGATACCTCCTGCCTTAGTGTCTATGTAAAGCTAAGTGCCTCACTGTATGTATGTCATTTGTTATCGTCACTTTAGCGGCCGGCCAGAAGGTTGTAGGCCCCTACCTGTATATATTTGAGATTGCAATAAACGGTTTCAAAAAAAAAAAAAAAAGAGTGTAATGTTAGTACTGTTGGCTTTTCACACATAGGGCCCGATTACGATGTCGTTAGGAAAGGCTCCAAACGACATTCGATTCATTCGAATCCGATTCGGAAGCCTTGTTTCTGACCAAATCGGTCACCTTTCCGGACGACTGAGTACGATGCAAGGAAGCCGTCCGGGCTGTCCAAATCGGTTCCAAACAGGATTCAGGTAGCCCGAGTTGTTCGGAGCCGAATCATACAGCTCAATGGAGACAGTTTCCGAACAAGCGAATACGATGACCGATTTGGACAGCCGTTCCGAATCGGTTTGGCTGAGACGAAACGGCTGTGGGAATCGGACTTCAGGGGCCCGTAGCACGCCCCCCTTCCCCTGGGGTCCTCCGAATTAGGCCGTTGGGGTACCCATGGGTCTTCCATACCCATGCATGCACAGTGTGGCAGGCACCATGGGTTACCCACCACAGGGTGCATGACTTTCCCCAACCACCCCTTTTTTCAATGGGAGCCTGTGTTTACGTGCGGAACACAGGCTCCTATTAAAGTCAATGGGACTCCGACCGAATTGTATCCGGATGCATCCAAATCACTTTGTGGGACTCCCCCGATCCGAGTCGTTCAGAAAGCATTCCGGAACCAAGTCGGTGGGAATGCTTTCCTAACGACATCGGAATCGGGCCCATTGTCAGAGATCCTTACCCCTGTGGCAGAGATCTCCTTTGGGAAAGCATATGGAAAAATATTAAAATATTTTATTCTTTATTCAAATAAAAAATAAATTTGGCATTATGTGAAATATTGATTATGAACCTAGATAAAATAAAATAAATTATTACAGCACACTAGCTCATTAAATTAAATGTGTACTAAATTATAAATTAAAGTATAATTATTTAATTTTTAAAGATTATTTCTTAAAGAATATTTTAAAACAACATTTCTACTTATAACATTCATAATTTTATTTAATATGAGTTACAGTTTGTTAATGTTTTGTGTAGAATTAATTTTAATTATTTTGAGATATTTAAAGAAAGGTTTAAACATTTGATTCAATTCTATTTTTAAATGAATTCATTAAAAAAATGAAATTAATTAATAATTATATTTAATTTCTGTACCATTGAACTATATACACACACACACTCAATCCATACATACATTATTAAAGTCTAAATTCATTTTATTTATGTAGCCTTCTTTCCTATGTAGTGTTATTTTAATTTCCTGTCTCCATTATGTTCAATGGGAGTGTGTTGTACTACCTCTGAGTGGCCCTGTGTGGTGCTTGACTTACACCAAGACTGATCAGGAGCACATTTACTACTGGCTGTAGTACTTTTAGAAGTGTAGTTTGTGAACAGCAATGGGATTACTCCTTTGTGAGCGTGTTTGTATTTCCATCTCCCTAACTAAAGGTCTTCTTACCTCTCCCTAAAACCCTTCCATTTACAAGTAAGTATTTCCCATTTTCCTACCACTATTGCAGGCCTTCTACATTTACAACCTAACTTATACCTATATGTGCTGAGATCTTGATACACATGGTGGAGACCTCTGCACAGAAAAGACGAGGCTGAGGTCCTCTCACATAGGTTTATGTATAGCATTTTGTTGTTCGTGAGTACTACTACTGTAGTACTACTTCACATACTACTGAAGTGTGCAGATGTGCTTCTTGTGAAAAAGCAGAGTGCTGTCACTCACAGTTCTCCTACCCTCTAAATGGAGTGGGGAAACTGAAAGTTTGGTGGAGCAGGAACTTGGCCACTGCTCTGCCAAATCCTACATGATCCCCATAGGTTAAATTTTCTACTTAAACAACGAACTGATGTCTGTAAGGTTCCCCACATTCCATCTTTACAAATGATGACTGTATGATTGCTAACCAAGGAATGCCACCTGAATTTTCCATGCTAAGCATATCCCTAAGTAAGGTATTGGCCGCAGCTCAGGATTCCCTGGCAGCTGAGGTGATCATTGCAGGAGACTTTAACTGTGTCTTGGACAGGCTAGTAGATAGAGCCCCCCCTCACTAGGGTACCATGCCACGTATGACAGCAGCATTTCCACAGGCGCTGAAATGTTTAGGGCTTATGGGGAACCCAACATCTACATACCCTGGAGTATTCATGCTACACACCAGCAACAAATACATATAGCAGGTTGGTTTACTTTTTGATCCAATTGGGAGCTGCGCATAGATTCTTAGAAATGTATTACTTAGCTCGGTATAGATATGATCATTCCCCCCTCATGATGACATATCCACTGGAGCGTCATAGGCCAAGAGTGCCGCTATGGAGGCTTAGTGCTGAAGCCAAGTCTGACCTGGCTTTTCAAGGGATGGTGTCTGAGGCTCTAGAGAAATATTTTGGGCTTAACTGGAATAGCACAGAGCATTGAGCGACTGAATGGGATGCCATGAAGGTGGTCCTGCGGGAGTTGTGTATGGCCACCACGGGAAACAGTGTTTACAATGCTGTTAAAACAATGCAATGCTATTACAACACGGTCGTTACAACGACTGCGTTGTTAGTACGCAATACATTTATATCGTAAGTCATTACAATGAGTTGCTGTAGGGGGCGCAGAGGTATTGGATATAAAGTCCAACACCTTTCCTGCTGTTGCGCAAACTGGAGTAGGAATAGTAAATAATACTATTCCTAAGTCCAGCGCGCCCCCTACAGCAAGTCGTTGTAATGACTTGCGATGTAAAGGTATTGCTTACTAACAATGCGGTCGTTGTAACGACCGCATTGTAATAGTACGCGATTTATTAGCATGCGTTGTGACATGTTATATTCGGCCACCACAGTCGGTCTGCGTTGTACAAGAGAGAGCAACTTAACACGTCAGGAGGCTGAATTAGAACGATTTGAGTGGACCCTCTCTTATTACCCAACAATACTTGGTGATTGGAACAAACAATGTCATAGGTGTGTGAATTGTGGGATCAACCTAGAGAAGCATGTTCGCCCATACTGGGAAGGCATTGCTGGTATATGGAAGGGAATAAACCTGGTCACCTACTGGTGTACTTGATTTGCTTGAGATGTCTATACATCCGGTTCTGGTGCTTAGGGACCGGGGGAGAAATGTGGTGTATACCCAGAAAGCGATTAATGATGTCTTCACTACACATCTCAGTGAAGTTTATACAGAGGTACCATGCGAGGGCGGCTCTCACCAGCTCCCGGAATACTTGGAAGATCTACCGTTGCAGCTGTTTTCTGGTGAGGACCGAGACTTACTTGGGGCCACGCTGTCGTGGCAGGAACTGCTAACTTCTACAGATGTACTGAATAATGCTAAATCACCAGGAGGTGATGGGTTTTTGGCAGTTATATAAAATGTTTGCTGGAACATTGGTGAACCGCCTATTGCCTGTGTATAATGAGCATTGGAGAGGGGGGGCTGCCATATTCGATGAAGGAAGCAGTAATTGTCTAGATACCGAAGCTGGGAAAGGATCCCCTAGAGGCAGGCTCCTATCTGGCTCCTTCCATGCTGAACGTGGACCTGAAAATTCTCATGCAAGCCCTGACGTCTCAGTTGCTCCCACATCTTCCTCGGTTGGTTCATTCCGACCAATCAGGTTTTTTACCACACAGTACTTCACTGTGAAACCTTCACCGCTTGACACATGTAATGCATGCCCCCATCCTAGCAGAGGTTCAGTATGCTCTGGCCTTCTTGGATATAGAGCAAGCATTTGATTTGGTGAGTTGGAACTATGAATGGCAGGTCTTGGATAGGGTGGGGTTGGGGCACAATTGTATACGCTGATTAAATCTCCTTTATAGTTGCCCACGAGCAAGAGTGCAAACAGGCAAATATGTATCTGCTGAAATCCTGATACAGGGGGCCATCAGACAGTGATGTCCCCTGTCCCCATTGTTATTTGCCCTGGCCATGGAGCCGTTGGCTTGTTCCCTCCATCAAACCCTACATTTATGGGGCATAAGGGTTGGGAATTTGAACCATGTAGTGTTGCTTTATGCGGACAATGCTGTGATAAATTTACGTCAGCCTGATATATCCTGTCCAATATTACAGTAATATTGGACAGGATATATCAAGCTGGCGTAATGTGTGAATTCAGGGAATTCTCTGGACTTTGTTTCAAAAGGGCAAAGTTGGCTCTCTTTCCTCTAGGAGTGCAGCGATGTTTGTCCTTGTCCCTGTCCCGGTTGCCAGATGTTGGGATATCGTGGCAGGTAGATAGTGTTAAATATCTTAAATATCTGGGCATGTATATCACCCACGGGGAACAACACACACATGACCTGAATGTTGGGGGGGGGGAAGGGATTGGAAATTTACGCTTTTCCATAGCATTTTGGAACACATTGAAATTGTACCTGATGGGGAAAATATCACTCATAAAGATGGTGGTACTGTTCCGTTGCTATATGTAATGCAAGGGGTTGTACACGAGATACTAAGAAGAGTCCAGGAGCTTGACCGCCTGCTGGTGGAGCTCGTGTGGGCTGGCAGATGCAGTAGGATGAGTCTTATGACCCTCCAGAGAGAATGGGACAGAGGAGGGATGGAGGTCCCAGATCCGGAGCTATATTATTTAGTGGCACATTTGCAACTTGCAATACATTGGTTAAATGGTACACATAATTGGGAAAGGGCCTTATTGGAGGACAATCATGATAGCCACCAACTTGGAGCACTGCTGATGCTAGGGGGTATGATGCCTGGTGTATTTCCACATTTGTTCTGGTGGGTTTTGAGTATAGGGCCATTTGCTCCAGACCTCGACATGTGGATAGTGTGCCCTTTTGAACAAGTGTCCAGTACCATGACAGTAGAACGAAGGCAGGACGGAGGTTGTATCCAGTGGGTCGGTTTATAACCTTGCAAGATGCAATAGACACGTTTGATTTGGGGAGGGGGCAGTTTCTCCAGTACACAAAAACAGCAGCAACAGCTCATCAGCTCTAGCCGTCATTTCCTGAGGTCCCAGAGACTTCACAGACCTTGGTGACGCTCCTCTTTATGGCGGGGGCTCATAAGATTACTACGCATGTATACTGCTTGCTTCATGTAGACAGGTGACTGGCTCCACTCCTGATAGAATGGGTCTGGCAGTGCGACAGTGGTGAGCACTTTGAGCCTGAAGAGTGGCCTAAAATACATGCAGCAGTACGTAGGTTATTGTTAGCGCACGGTACAAATAAATTCGATATAACATAGCGCACATAGCATATCTATCTCTAAGGAGGCTACACACAATTTATCCTTCCAGGTCATCAAGCTGCCCTAGATGCAGGACTGGTGTGGCTGATTTTCTGCACATAGTGTGGCGATGCCCAAATAGTATGCTATATTGGGCCGTGATAACACGCCACCTTGAGGTGATGGGATAACTCGAAGAGAAAGTTAAGATGCCATTTCACTATGTTGGGGTTACTAGTTGCTAAGAGGCGCATACCGATTAGCTGGATCAGCCCTAGGCCCCCTAGATTGGAGGACTGGCACAGAGATTTGATCGAATGGGCTGGAGCGGAAGAAGTGCAAATGCGGAGAACCCATAGAGATGATAGGGTTATGGATGATTTACAATCCTGGGGAGCTATGATACAAGTATTGCTAGAACCATTTGGGGAAGATCAGACAGATTATATGGACCATGGGGCTGCGGAGGTGGATGACACGGGTGAGTAGTGGAACTCCCCGAGGGGGCTTCAGTGAGGTATGGGGGTCCAAGGAGTCTGAAAGTGGCCTGGGCTATAGATTGATGGCACCTTCCTACCTGGGAAGCGGTAGGCAAACGGAAGCAGGGGGGAAGGGAAATGGTGGGAGAAGGGATTGTTGGGTATGTTGACGACTGAAATTGATTATTTTATTTTCTACTGTATCTAGCACTTCACGGTTACGCAGATTTTTATTCCTCCTCTTTTCCTATGGGTACAGGATATATACGACGATATGTCTCTTTGTGTTGAAAATGACTACTGGTACTGCAAACTGTATATGGGATCTGTGCCCGGGGGTAAGGTGGAAATATTACTATTTTTGACCATGTACTAGTGCATTGTTAATGTTAAAAACGTTTGACGTTTTTGCTGTGTAATGATTCTTGCTGAGGATCATAGCTAGTGAGTTTTTTCTTTGCACTTTGAAATGCCAATTAGGAAATATTTTTTTTAAAAGGATGTTACTAGTTGCTAATTTCATCATCTGTATTGAGTGTGAGTTAACCTAATCCCATATGTCTGCCCTGTATTTTGCTGCATAATTTCTAAGTATTGAAGGTACGTGCCCCTTGATTTCTGGCACATCTCAGTATCCTATCATTAACTCTGCTCATTAACCCTGCCCAGGTTAGTGGATCTTGAATCTAGAAGTGGACCTTAATCTAGGTATCTATGGCAGCTCCAAAATAACAGAAGGAGGTAACCCTTTCAAGCGCATTTCCCTCACCTCCGATGATATTTTCATATTTCTCAGGCAAATCACATGATTGCAAATCCTTGAATGCTAGTCCTTAGACCCAAATCGGTTCATAGAGATGACATACTTGGTCACTAGATGGACCAACCTAATTGGTGTCCTAGTAATAAGAGCAATGTTGTTTGCGTACAGTGACAGTGGGATGTTTTAATCCTCAAATCTAGTAGAATCTGCTGCTACCATCAAGATCTCATCCGTTACCCTAGTATATAAAGGGTGAAGAGGCAAGGAGCCTTCATGAACCCCAGTTGACTCTCTTCTGAGATTAAAATAAGGTGTTTCATTCTCCCGGTCACCCATATCACATTGTCATTCACAGAGAGCAAAGCTGCCTCTGTACAAAGGCCACCAAATTCTCTCCAACCGCTTAAAAGCCATAATCTACCAAAGTTTGGAACTATCAACCAGAACGAAAGCAGTCAAGAGGTCCTTAAATGCCAAACGAAGTCTCGTTTTAATATTAACATATTTATTAATGAGAAGGTTCAGATTAATATACAGTTCTCCAGTACCCAAGCCTGCATTCTACTTACTGCAGAAAATTACAGCGTCGCCAAAACAATTCTATTCAAAATTCAGAAAGAAGAATCAAAGTGAGAAATTGGCCTCTAACAGCTGGGTAGAGTCCTGCCCCTTTTCTTTTTAGGTAGATATAGTGATGGTTAGCCCTGGGGTTCTGGGTACCTGAACTACAGATCGCATTGAAAATGTTGGTCACCGATTTAATCAGCTTCCATAAAAAGATAAAAACTGCTCTCATTTTCTGAGATGGAATTTGACTAATCTTAAATTTATTCTCTGTCGACCCATATAATATATTTAAAAGTGAAAGCTGTGTCTCTACGGATATTACCACATCTATAACTTGCTTGCCACCATTTCCTGTTGCTCCCTTGCTTAGCAGCTTAGCAACTTGTAAGGTCTATGAAGCAAGCATGCTTTGTAAGAAAGTGGCTCTGTATATACTGTTCCCAAATAGGTACAGTGTGCACAGAGTCCACAGTACCCAGAGGTTTGGCAGAGGCTAAAGTTAGATATAACCCTACTCTCTAAAGTGGTAGCTTGGTCGAGCAGTAAGGCAGTATCAGAGGACAGTGTAAAGCATTTGTTGTACACACTCAGTCAGCAAATGGTCTCACACACTCAAGAACTGAAATATAGGCCAATGGTTTTGTATAAAAATATATAGTTGTTTTATTTTAGAACCAACAATAGCTATCAAAATATACTTTCTCAGAATGAGATGCTTTAGATAAATACTTTCAATATGCAATAGACTTTTGAATGCAATAGATACAGTTGTTACAATAGGCAATGCAATTTCAAACACAATGTAACATTGAGCTCAATGGGAATTTCTAGTTAAATGCAATTGATTACTTTTTGGATTACTTTTCTTACCACAGGACTGGATCCTAGGATTCAGTCCTAGGACATCTCCTGTAAACAGTTGAGTAAAAACGTTTTGGTTACAGTTGTGATTTTTAACCTCTTCAGTGCCCATGACGAGATAGTCTCGTCATGGAGCACGGTTGCGCTGTGCCCATGACGAGACTATCTCGTCATGAACCCCACCCACTAATGCAACGCCCGGCACAGGAGGGGGAAAGGGCATGGCACTGAAGGGGAAAAGGAATATTATTGTATTTTAAAAGTTGACAGAAACATTTTCACATAGAATCACCAATGTTATCCTATGGGAGGAAATTCACTTAGCAGGTAAGTGGGGTTATTGTTACTTTTTCTAACTCAGTGTTGGATCCTGGATCCAGCACTGGGGCATCTCCTGTAAACAGTTGAAAGAATGTGTTTTTGTTATACATGCGATTTTTAATGAATATTTGTACGTTTGCAAAATTGACACTTGAAAGAATTTCTGTTGAAAACTATCCTATGGAAGGAAAATCAAGTTATAGGTAAGTACGGTTGCAATTACTTTTCAGGGTCAGTGCTGGGCACCAAGATCCAGCACTGGGATCTCTCCTGATAACAGGTGAGTAAATTCGTTTTCGTAATTCGGCTGATTTTAGATGAATATTTTAAAGTTTCAAAACATGACACTTAAAAGAATTTCCAAGTGAAACCAGTCAATGTTACCCTACAGAAGAAAAGTGAGTTATCGACTTTTGGGTAAGTACTCGGCTGGCAGAGTTAAGGTTCTGAGCATAGACTCAGTGGTCTCCCAGGGTCAGGTAAGTACAGTTGTTACACCCTCAGCGGCACAGGGGCAGCCGGGTGCAGAGTGAGTTAGGTCCAATGTTTTCCTATGGGAGGCAGGGGGCCTTTGGTTGGTGGCTGCTGGCTAGCAGGCCAGGCGGCTGTGGGAGCTGGGCTCCTGGTCACTTGCTCAGGGCAAATGGGGAAGTAGATTAGAGTAGAGGTTGCACTGCCAGGGGCACTCGGGCGGCTGGGTGCAGGGTGCTTTTGAGCCGTCGGGCGCTAAATGGATTTCAATGGAGAAGCTCAAGAACGAACAAAGGCTGCAAGCTCAGGCACGAAGATTCTTCAGGTGTGACCACCACTTCGAGAGGTAAGTTGGGTAGTTGGAGGATAGGTAGGCACCCAGGAGTTGGGCACAGGGGGCTGCAGGGCGCCGGGTGCTGGGGTGCCTTTTGGTGTCAGGAAATCTTACCCTCTGCTGGTTGCGGTTGGAGGGGTCCCTGGTTCTGAGGCTGCAGGCATCGTCAGGAGTGTCGAGGTGGGTCCTTGGGTGCTGGATTCGGGGTCTCAGTCGCCGGGGGTACATCCTCGTGGTCTTTGTTCACTCCAGCACAGGCCAGGCATCAGTGCTGGTTTAATGTGCTGAGAAGTTTGATACCAAACTTATCAGTCTTCAGTGTTGCCATCATGGTGCTGTGGAGTTTGTGTTGACGATCTCCCAGCACCATACACTCTTGTTTCACTCCAGCACAGGCCAGGCTTGGCGGGTGCAGAGTGTGCAGGGTTCGCGGTTCCTGGCTGATGCCAGGGGTCAGTTACTTGCTTTTAGCAGTACCACTGCTCGTGGGAGTCCCAGGTAGTTAGAGTCACAAGGCAGTCAGGTCCGCCGGGGTTTTTGAGGTTGCTGACAACTGGAGATGCCGGGGTTTAGCAGGAGCAGGTTCGAGGGTCGACAGACCGGTAGGGCTGGGGCCAAATCAGTTGGTGTCTTCCTCTTGTTAGCAGCTGCACGGCAGGTCTTCTTGTTCCTTGTTCTTCTTTCTTGTTTCGGAATCTGGATCTCAGGAAGGAAGGTTCAGGGTGCCCCTAAATACTAAATTTAGGGGTGTTACAGGTTGGTAAAGGGCAGGGACCAATGGGTCCCCTCCCTGGAGTGGGTACACTCCCTATCCTGCCACTCTCCTGTGGGAGGGGGGCAGTAGCCTAGTCCTGATTGGGCAGGGCTTCCCATATTCAAGATGGCGAGAGCCCGGAGATGTGCTTCACTTTGCCTCCCCCACCTGAGGGGTGGGGTTGGCAGAGGCTGGCACACTCCCTTTCCTTCCTTGGGGTTTCCGGCCAGTCTTCCCGCCAGAATGGGGGTCTGAACCGGTAGGGGCCGGTTGCTGAGTTCAGCAAGTGTCCTGGAGAAGCTCACAAAGGCGGCATGCCTGTGAAGCTTCCCCTGCCCATCCTGCGGGGGAGACCTAGCACCTCGCCCAGGATGTGCATTGTTGCAGGCCCAGGAGAGCGTATGGCTCTCTACCCAGGGGACCAGCAACATGTCTGCTGTGTGGCAGCCTAGGCAGCCCCTCAGACAAGACGTGGATTGTAGGTTAGGTTCAGGGGGCTTCTCTAAGATGCCCTCTGTTGTGCATTGTACATTAAATCCCACACTGGCATCAGTGCGGGTTTAATGTGCTGAGAAGTTTGATACCAAACATCTCAGTCTTCAGTGTTGCCATCATGGTGCTGTGGAGTTCGTGTTGATGATCTCCCAGCACAATATACTCTTAAATGGCAGCATTGCACTTACAATGCACAGGAATGGACCTGGGTACTGTAGGGGCACAGGGCTCATGCACCTGTACCCACACCACTGGCATAGGGCACCCAGCTAGAGGGGTGGCTGATGTATGCCAGGGCAGTGTGTGTTGTGGGCATGGCACACAGGGATGTGTGCCATGTCGATGCTCTGTTTTGTTCTGCACCCAGACACTCAGCCTGCAAGGGCAGTGTGTGTGTGTCAGGGTACAGGGCCTCTAAGGGTGGCACAATAAGTGCTGCAGCCCTTAGGGGCCTTCTCTGGTCACAAGGCCTTGGTACCTAGTGTACCATTTACCAGGACTGACATGTGGCCAGAGATGCCAATTGGGTTTAGGCTTCAACACAGTTTTAGGGAAGGAACATGGGCCCTGGGTACCTGATTGGCAGGAGCCCAGGGCACACTTAGTCAAACTACATCAGCAAATTCAGCAAAAAGTGGGGGCATAACATGCAAGAAAGATGGCACTTTCTCAGATGCTTTACCTCACCTCAGCGAGATGGTTCAATGGCCCTCCAAAACTCCCTCCTTGTTGTCCTAAAACTACTATCCCTCTTTTAAGAACCTATTCTACCCTGAGTTAAGAGGGGTTTTGCAATAACGTTATTAGCCTTCTGGAACTCATTAATGATTTGATAATCATCGTTTTTTAAATCCATAAAATAGAGTAATGATGGTAAGGTCTCTCTGGATTTCCTAGGAGTCAGGTCACAAAGATCTGCCTTGGCCCAACGGATCCTCCTACTGGCACTTGTAGGTAATTCTACTATTATTAGCAGAGGAGATACACACTCAGTAGTGAAGAGAGTTCAATAAAAAGGGGATTATGGTCCTTGTAATGACTCTCTGTTATTAACATATTTCGAAACAATTGAGATAATATAATATAATACATTTTTGCAGGTGAGATCATCCCTTTAATGTCAGGTGAGCTGCCTGAGCAATTCAGAAATGGCCAGATCTACTAAACTGATCATGAACATCCGGAAACTCCAAGGGAATGTGGTCCTTTGGATCTCTCATACAACCTCCCCACTCTTTAGGATGGGCGGAATTGGCAGAGTTTGATTCTGCAGAATCACGCCAAATTACATTAAAATTCTGACAGATTCTGTGGATTTCCAAAATACGTAAAATGCACCCTTGCATTCAAAAATGTATATAATTGGTTCATTTTATGCTATGAAAATAGAGCAGCCAAATACCACTCTGTGCCCTTGCATACTGAGTATGCAAGGGGGCTGAGTGGCTGGTATGCAGTAGTTTCTAAAGCTTAGAACCACTGCATAATTTAATCCTGCCTAAACTAGAAATAATTGTATCATATGATAATGAAGTATTACAGAAGTACTTTCCACCATGAAAATTTTAATTAGTCACTGGGGATGTATTTGATTATACAAATCATTATTTATTCACTGTGGGTACAGGTACTTGTGGTGTACATATTAAAACACTTCTGACATACAATTATGCGTAAATTACACAAAATGAACAAACAACTGATAGAGCGTCACGTTATTCTGAAATTTGTAGGGGTGCATCATATTCACTGTTAGTCAGCACCCACATATTAATCGATGTAGGTTAAGTGTGCCATAGAAATGTATTACTAGAATTGTTTAACATAGGAGTGATTAGAAATGTAACCATGCTTTCCATGACAAGAAATGCTGCAGACCATTGTGAATGTGTTTTAGTAAAGGCATAATGTTTGATTTTTACGTAATGCAATGTGTTAGTTAAACGTGCGCCATGTTAAAGTTGCATGTGCAAGTTTGCTTATTCACATATAAAGAGTAATGAACTAATGCTTAGAGTGTGATTTAGTAATGTGTTTAATAGTGTAAAGGCCTGGTCGCATATTTGTTTAAAGAGAAGGCCTGTTCATTTCTTATATTAGCTAAACGTTGTAGGTCGAAAATGATTTCCCTTGGAAAGGCTTTGGGTTACAGGATGATGGAAAATCTTAGGGAAGAGAAAAGTTTTCGTTCCCATGTTTCTGTTGCAGGTGCAAGGACATTTAACTCGTTAGAGAAACTAGGTCTTTGTTTTAGGAGTTAGGATGGTACGAGAAGCCAACAGGGGAGTACATTGGAATGTGCGGATGATACTTTCCTGGGACCCAGGGTCAAGCTAACCGTCGTTGGATGGAGTACAAGTTTCACTGGAAAAGTACTGGAAGAAGACCTTGCTGAATAAGTGTGCCGAAGGGCGTGTTCTACGTTTTTGGGATTTTGTATTAGGGACAGTGCCCCATGGGTTGAGCAGTTGAGGTTTAGATGGGACGCTAGAAGGAGCATCTTAGAACGAGCTCTGACTAAGTGAATGTACTTCTAAGGAAGTTTTCACTTCTGACACCTTTTTATTCTCTTGTCTGGGAAGGGAAATGCAAAGTAGGGATGTCACCTTAGAGATAGAGTATGGAAAGGCTAACTGTTTTTCTTTTAGGCTAATGGTTTCAGATATAGAGATTGGACTAACCCTTGTTTTATTAATGCTTTCAGAATTGATTATCCTTTTTATTCTGAGTCGTATGAGACTCTTGCGTAGAATTTCCTTTGTATTAGTGCCCATTTATTTCCTTCACCTTGTTTTGAGGTGTTTGTATGTGCATTTATTCCTGGTTGTAATAAAATCTTAAAAATTTAGATTCGGAGTCAGTGGTCCTTTGGGATGGAAATATGAATTGGTTAATTATGTATTGAGATTTGAATTTTCTCCCCTCTACACTATTTAGCAGATAAAAAGATCCTGGCTACCTGAGAGGATTCTTGGAGATAACCAGGTAGGCAAGAATCCGGTCCTATCAGTTGGTAGCAGAGTAGGATGGTTATCTCTGATAGTGAGGGGAGACCTAGATCAGGATAAGAGATTCTAGAGGCCCATAGAAGTCGAGTGATGGTGACTCATCGGATGGCGAGCAGCGGACGACGGCAAGTGATGGCGATTGATGGAGAGTAGCGGTGCGGCGGAAAGCAGCAGTTCATGGAGGAGTGAGTATGAACAGGGTGATGTGTTTGTAGATTGCAGTGTTGATTTGTTGCGTGATGTCTTGCGGAGTTGGAGTGAGTGTTGAGTGATTGTGTGATCAGGCTGTGAGCACGCGCAGGCCGGGAAAATCTTAGGCTCGACGAGTAGCTTGAGTGATTGTGGTGTAGAAGACACCCGCGGTAGATTTTGTTGACCACTGAAAGGGGATCGTGAGACGTCATCGGTTACCCGGACCGAGATAGGGGGTGCGAATGTGTGAGTGCATGAGTAACCCACGCTGGTCGTGGGTTGTTGTACGTGGAATTTGAGCGTTTGAAACCTATCAGAGAGGCGATTGTCTGGTCGTTTCGCGGACAGACAGTCGCCAGTTGGATAAAGGCTGCAGCGCTCTGGAATTCGCTCCCGCTTCAGCTCCGTGCAACTGATGATCTTCTGTCGTTCCGGAAATCCTTAAAAACTTTTTTGTTTTAACTGTTCCCTCTGTTCTTGGTTTGTGTTGGTTGTGTTGTATCTTGTCGCGCGCCAGGACGCCCCTTAGCTGGGGCAGCTGTGCGCGTAATAAATGCTATTAACATAACACAACATAACAGTTGAGGTCGACAATTTCGAGAAACTGTGGACGGACAGTCAGAGAAGTAACTTGTTTGGGACAAACGGTTATTTCAGCGTATGAATGGGACGAGTGCAAGATGACACGTGAATTGTGAAGGAGGAGAACTGCTGCGAGCGGACGTAAAGTGACGTCAGAAGGTGTTGTGATGCGATAAGTCGGTTGGTGTGAGTCGCGCTGCTATTGGTGGATTGACATCAGGAAGTGAACGAAAACATTGTGCGTGATCTGAAATTTGTTCATCATGAAGTGTTTTAAGGTTTTCCGAGAATTATGTAGAGGTGACAAACATGTGGCTACTCGAGGGGGAGAAGAAGCCCCTCCCGAGGATACTCCGGCGCATTATATGTGGGGTTGCATACTATAATTTGGCTTGAAAATTGGCATAAAATGACTCATGGCGAGGGAGAACTAGCTTTCCCACGATATGGTACTTTCAGGTTGGAAGTGTTGTATCAGTTGAAATCTGTAATGTCTTCGTTGCGACCTTTGCCAAGACCAACTCAGTTTGAGGGATTGCATGCATGGATTAGAGCAACGCATGACAGGAAAAGATATCGAAGTCAAGAAAGGGTGAAGAAGTCAATTAAGGCATTCCAGGATGCGAGGTGGGATGCACAAGAGAAGAGGTGGAGGGTAGAAACGATAGAGGGAGACAGGTTGTACCCACTACTAGAGAAGACAGACAGTGCTAAGTCAAAGAGTGTAGATGACGATGGCAGTGATACAGATGACAGTCTAGTAGAGAGGTTACTGTCTAAGAGACCACCTCCATACAATCCAGATTCCTATGAAGGGAAGTCGGCTCAAGCAGAAGGGACTAGCGGATTACAGACTCAGTCAGAGGTGAGAGTAGAAGGGAAAATCTCGACGGGAACTGAAGGCACGAAAAATCAGCCTGTAGTAAACACAGAGGTTGGGAGAGGTGTGAGGTTACCGGATGCTTTAAAGGTATCAGTTACCATTGGGCCCATTGTCTCAGTTTACGACCCAGATCAAGAGAGGGTTGGGAGTTTAGTACAGTCAGCTGTAGGATCGAGGAGTGTGGTAGAGGGAAATGGAAAAGTAAGCGAAATGGAGCAGACTCCAAAACCTATAGAATGGAGTACGCCACTGCCAGCCACCGCAGACTCCTCTAGAGGACAGGTGGATGCGAGGTCAGTGAGACCGAGGTCTTTGGTTGAGTCAGGATCAGATTTGCGGATGTGGACACAGCCGGTGAGGAATCAGAATCAGAGTGAGAGACCCTTAGAAAGTGAGCAAGGCAATTTAGGCAATTGTTCCGTTTCTAGGAGTAGGGCAGAAGTGATTAGACCTCAAGAGCAGGAATGCGAGTACGATGAACAGAATGGGGCAGCTTGTCGAGAAATACTGAAGGGAGCCTTGAAAGGGAGAATGTTAGATGTAGTAAGATTGAAAGCAGAAGTAGATGAGATAATAAGTGGAAATTTGCCTCTTGAAAGAACGTACATGTACGAACAAGATGAGTTACTTTTTGCAGCGAAAGGTGTGACTTGCAAGGCAAGAACAGCACATGAGAAGTTGTCATAATTGGCTAAAAGGTATGAGGTGGACCTGTCTAGAACAAAATCATTGCAGGGGAGTCATAGATTGCAGTATAGCGACCAATAATTGGAAGAGAAGAGAGTCATGGGATTGAGGACTCATATTAAGGATTTGATTATAGCAATGCGTGCATGGATCATGCTTGATAAATGGGAAGAAAGGTGGTCCAAGAAGAAGAGTTCTAAAAGGACGATAGGAGAGACGCCACCTCCAGGTAGGGGGATGATGGATGTAGGAAATTTCCTTTTACGAGAGGTACAGAATGGAGGATATGTGCATGTACCTTGTAGTAGGGGTGATTTGGCTGCATTTACGAATGGCTTTCCCCGCTTGCGGGAAAAGCCCGTTGAGTGGTACAAGCAGGTTGATCGGTTTGTCAAGCTCTCAAAGGGATTGATTTGAACACATTGTTTGACATTGTGGTTCCGAGCGATTTATGGTTGGCATGTAAAATCGCTGTTGAATGGCCAACTTCAGAGCCTGACAGGGATCCTGTTTCAAATGGTCCGTCACCCATAGTCAAGTAGAAGTTCGAACAAGTGATTACGTGGCTGAAGTCGAAAATTTCACCTCAGAATATTGATTGGATCAAAATAGATCGGACAGTGCAGGAGCCAAAAGAGACAGTGCATGAGTTTTATAAAAGACTCTTGCAGGCCTTTAAGCAGTACAGTGGATTAGATGTCTTGGATACAAAGGACATGGGACAGTTTGTTTCGAAGTTTGTGTTGGGATTGAGGCCAGAGGTTAGTCTCATGATACAGCAACATTTGATTTGTTGGCAGAATAAGCCAGTGGATGAGATTTTGCGGTATGCCAGGTATTGTAGTGATGAGATAGAATCGAAGCACAGGAAGTTGAAGGACAAATTGATGCTTGTTCGGATGCAAACGGCTCAGGGTCAGGCTAATGGAGGGACGTTAGGAAGGAAGCAGGGAAATAATCAAGGAGGGAATCAGAATGTCCAAGGTCAGGGAAGACCAAAGTCAGTTGATCCCAAGACAGGGATGGATGTGGCGACATTGAAAAAGACCACTGCGTGTCATCTTTGTCACCAGGTTGGACGCTGGAAACGCGAGTGTCCCTTGAATCCAATGAATCAGGTGCAGCAAGAAGTAGAGATAGTTCAGGTACCTATACCTGAAATAGTTCCCACTGTGACTAGACCTAGGATGGTGAAAGGGGGGACTAGTGGTCCGCAGGTGCAAGTTCCTCAGCCGCCTAGGGTTCAAAGTGTTCAACAAGGAGTTCGAACTTACCAACAGATGCCCTTGTTCGAAGGGTGTGAGGAGTTTGGTCCAGACCCATTGGCATGACGGTGCCTGAGGGGGGAGGAAGACTGCACGCTTGGAGCAGTCTTGGAGGTAGACCAGAGGGGATCATTTGTAGAAGCAGATATGGATGGTCACCCTAACAACTTTCTGGTTGACACTGGTGCTACCCGGTCTACTGTAAGATCAGCAGTAGTCCCTAACCTCCCCTCTCTGGACAATCGATCCAAGTTGTTGGCGTAGCAAATAAGAAATTGACTAGCCCATTGACTGAGCCAATTCCTGTGAGAATAGGAACATTCCGAGATCGACACCAGTTCGTGGTGTGTGATTCAAGCCCAGTTTGCCTGTTAGGAAGAGATCTGTTGTGCAAGTTGAATTGCACCATCTATTGCACACCAAAGGGTGTTGAAGTGCAAACAAAGGATGACGATGCGACCTTCAAGGTTGCAAATCAGCATGTGTGTATAGAAATGTACCCGGCGCTGACAGTGGAGGAGCTTCCACTTGATTTGAGGGATTCTGTGTCAATTGATGTGTGGGACCTCAGTGGAGGAGAGATCGGATTGATCAAAGATATAGAGCCAGTGAAGATTCAGGTCAAGCCGAATGTAGAATTTCCTAGAACGCCCCAGTACAATTTGTCACCTGAGACTATTGCAGGGATCAAACCTGTAATTGAGTCTATGATCAAGCAGGGAATTCTGAAAGAGATCTTGGGTAGCCCATATAATTCACCTATCATGGGACTACAGAAACCGAGTGGGAAATTCAGGATTGTGCAAGACCTGCGAAAAATCAATGAGATAGTTGTTCCATGTTGTACCAAATCCATCTGTGATCCTCGTTTCGAATCCCATGTGTCAAGCATTCTTCTCGATACCACTCCATGAGGTAAGCCAATTTATTTTTGCTTTCTGGCTGGAGAACCGTGTGTTAACGTGGTGTTGTATCCCACAGGGGTACACAGAGAGTCTATCTATCTTTAATCAGATCTTGAAGAAGAATCTTGAAAGTCTTGTGTTGCCGCAGAACTCCGTTCTGGTGCAATACATTGATGACTTGCTCGTTGCTTCAGATACTGAAGACGCTTGCAGAATTGATACCATTGCTTTACTGAATCATTTGGCAGAGAATGGACACAAGGTGTCTCCGAACAAATTGCAGTACTGTCTTGAGTAAAGTACAGTATTTGGGTCACAGAATTGAGAAGGGCAGGAGAAAGGTGTCACCAGATCGCATTGAGGCTATTATGAATATGCCTGTGCCCACCACTCAGAGAGAAGTCAGAATGTTCCTGGGAATGGTTGGCTATTGTCTCCAATGGATTCCCAACCTCTCCTTTGAAGTGAAGCCTTTGCAACGGCTAAGGCACAAAGATGTGAGTGACCCGGTACCATGAGACAATGATTGTTTGATGTAATTTTTGAGGATGAGAGAAGCCCTGTGTTGCACTCCAGCATTGGGGATACCTGATTACAACAAGGCATTCACATTGTTCTGTTGCGAGAGAGAAGGTTGTGCATTGTCAGTCCTGACTCAGAATCATGGAGATGTCCGTAGACCAGTTGCTTACTTTTCAGCTACTTTAGATCCAGTAGCTTCTGCGTTGCCCGGATGTCTTAAATCCGTTGCTGCAACAGGTGTCAGTATTGAAAGATGCAAGTGTATTGTAATGGGACATCCACTTACAGTTTATGTGCTACATTCTGTTGAATTGTTGATGAAAAGGACTAAAACACAGCACCTCACGAACAACAGGTTAACACGTGATGAGCAAGTTATACTTGCTACAGAAAATGTGACTTTGAAGAGGTGTTCTGTTTTAAATCCAGCAACATTGATGCCTATTCCAAATGCAGATGGTGAAGATTGTGAGGATGGGTTGGGCAGTTGAGGTTTAGATGGGACGCTAGAAGGAGCATCTTAGAACGAACTCTGACTAAGTGAATGTACTTCTAAGGAAGTCTTCGCTTCTGACACCTTTTTATTCTCTTGTCTGGGAAGGGAAATGCTAAGTAGGGATGTCACCTTAGAGATAGAGTAGGGAAAGGCTAACTGTTTTTCTTTTAGGCTAATGGTTTCAGATATAGAGATTGGACTAACCATTGTTTTATTAATGCTTTTAGAATTGATTATCCTTTTTATTCTGAGTCGTATGAGACTCTTGCGTAGAATTTCCTTTGTATTAGTGCCCATTTATTTCCTTCACCTTGTTTTGAGGTGTTTGTATGTGCATTTATTCCTGGTTGTAATAAAATCTTAAAAATTTATATTCAAAATAAGTGGTCCTTTGGGTTGGAAATTTGATTTGGTTAATTATGTATTAAGATTTGAATTTTCTCCCCTCTACACTATTTAGCAGATAAAAAGATCCTGGCGACCTGATAGGATTCTTGGAGATAACCAGGTAGGCAAGAATCCGGTCCTGTCACAAACAACACAAAGAAAAAATTATACTGTGCTGTACAAATTTTGATTTTACAATTTGCTTAGCAACTAGAAACTTTATTCAGTCTTTTAGTTGTTTGTACATACTATGGCTATGCTTCTTAATTATTGCACAGTCCATATAGGAGGTAGTCTATAACGGCAACAACCACGGAGGACAAATTTGTCCTGAGCTTGCTATGATAAACCAAGGGTTGCTAGGGCACGTGGAAAAGGTGCCAACAGCAGCACTCTGCCTTCAAACACCGACCTCCCATGGCTCGAGCCCGTAGAGAAAGGCCTGCTGGAATAAATGGGCTGTCCAACCCTGAAAGGAAGTGCCGGCTCTGCCTGTAAGGGCGCCCAATTGGTGGGTGGTATTGGAAACTGACAGGTGAGGACACTGGGTGCAACCATGCATGTAAAAGTGGTTAGAGCATAGAAGACCAACTCCAAGCTGCCATAAAAGTCGTTAGAGCATAGAAGACCAACTCCACGCTGCCATCAGAGTGGTAAGAGCATAGAAGACCAACTCCACGCTACCATCAGAGTGGTTAGAGCATAGAAGACCAAGTCCACGCTGCCATCAGAGTGGTTAGAGCATAGAAGACCAACTCCACGCTGCCATAAGAGTGGTTAGAGCATAGAAGACCAACTCCACGCTGCCATCAGAGTGGTTAGAGCATAGAAGGCCAATGCCACACTACCATCAGACAGTCAGCCGGGGCTGGACTGGGAGCCAAAAACAGCCTTGGCATAAATGTTCAAACCGGCTCCCTCCATTCCTCCTTTTTCAACTCTCTCTCGCTCTCTCCCCTTTTGCATTTTTCACTCTCTTTCCCCTTTCTCACCTAAAGCACTGGTTATGCCAGCTGCCTTCAACCTGGGGGAACCGGATAAAGTAATAGAAGTGCCAGCAGCAGCCCTCTGCTTCCAAAAACTGGTCTCCAGAAGCTCCAACCTACCGAGGAAATCAGCGATGGAAAAAAGGCCTCTGGCCCTGCAGCCAGAGATGCAGCTGTGTCAGTAACTGTGGCTGGGTGAGGCCGAATGCCAAGCTAGACGACAGAAGATCTTCCCATGTGTACTGAGAGCCTGGTATGGTACAGTTCGCCCATAAAATGATTTACTTACTCAACAAAGCATTATGCTCCACATGCTCCCTTCATGACTATTTTTTTGTGCAATTGTAAAAGACCAGAGTATCCCTAATGTCGCACTGTCATGGACTGCTCCAAAGGGTACCTTCCATTAGGCGCCCAAAGGCAACATGCATAAACCCATAGCTCCTTTCATGCCTATGCACACCAGAGACGAATTAGTTGAAATCTCAAGGCTCCAGGTATATAGTGTGAGAGGTGAAGTCAGGGTGTGACACTCAAGATGGATCAAGCAAGAAGGGGCTCATGACATGACATACACCGAGGCATCTGATTTACCCGCATCTCTCCATAGTAATTGGATTGTGATGTCTCCGGTGTACAGACTCAGTCATCAATAAGACAAGATGCAATAGAAGAGAGTTTGTGGCGGGAGATTTACATTATTTATACTTTATTTGAGCAGACTATCCCGGAGGCAGCCAGTCTCGTGCCTTTGTTTCCCTGACTGTAAAGCCCATGAGCTGTCTCAAACCTGCTCTACCCATGTAAGTCAGGAGTTCAAATCAGTGGCATCCAGCATCCTTTCATCCTTCCAAGGTCGAGCATTGAAGCATCATTAAATTGGGAAACAGGAACATCTACTATTTCCAGCGCTTGGTATCTGCCTGTGTTGGGTGCTTTAAAGAAAAGTATTATTAGAAAAGTTATTACCCATCTCAATGGTACTCATTCTGTTGCTAGTGAAAGGTTGAATGCATAAGCCTCAAAGCCTCAATGCTAAAATCATTGGTTTAGACATTTGCAGTTTGTATTGCTCTCGTTAAAACTGTCTCCCTCCTTACAATGGACAACTACTAGTAAGCTAGGTGAGAGGTTTGATGGGCCTACTTGCTGCTACTTTTTCCATATATTTTTTGGAAAGAACCCATAACCTGTAAAGATTTTCTTTAAATGTGTCAAGTTGTCACCAGTGTTCGGTGCAGTGTTTTTTATTCATATGTAGTATTTGTTACTAATTTACAACATTTTTCTTGCAGGACGGCTCTCAACCTGTCTTTTACTCTTATATGTTAACCTTGTTTAGTTTCCTTGGCTTTAAATTCTACCATTACACATGTTGTATCTGAATCTTATTGATTGACCCACATAAAAATGTGTTTTAGGTTTTGTCCCATGTTTACACTTTATCATAATCTTTTTGCTAACAGGGCCATTTCAAACAGGGAAGACCTGTGTGGTGTTCTGCACCTTCTTTGTAAACCACGATTCCAGATTCTGTAATGTGGAATGTGGTGGAGGTTGCCTATCACTGCTTGAATAAAATAGACAGTTACTCCTGTTGAGCTGCTGGATGGGGTCTGAAAGTTTGTTCTTACTTCAATACATCTTTCTCACCTTAACTTCAAGAATTAGCACTATAATTTATGAAAGACCTACTTTTACAACCTGGTTGTGAGTGCCCTTTCAAAACACAGGGATTTGGAGATAGTTGTGCTCGGCTCCTAATGAGCACCAGCTGGAAAATGACTGTGCCTGATTTTGTACTTTGTACTTGTACTTCAGTATACCTGAAATTTCATTTTGAGAGAAATGATGTGGGTGCACGTGTTTTCCCAATTCAGAGTAGAAAGACTTGCAATGTGGAGTTACATGCAAATTGTACATGAACGTCCAAAGAGCGTAAAATGAGAATTTGCAATGTTTTAAAAAATATTTTAACCGATTTTACTTGACAAAAATCTTGCATGGAAATAGCATGGATTGCACAAATTGTGTGTGCACAAGTACCTGCAGTCCTATTTAGGGCACAAACAAGACATTACACCCAAAACAGTGTTATCAGAAATCGTGATTCAACAAACTCACAGAATATAAAGTACTCCAATTTCCTCAGCGCATGAGTGACATCAAAACACAGCACTCACTGTTGGCACCATAACCAACAAATGTAATCAACCATATGCAACAAAGGACTTATTCACTCAATTATCTGTAAATAGCTTTGAGGACCCTCCAAGGAGTAGAAAAATGCTATAAAAATGTTGCACTGCAATATATTATGTGCTTTAAAATTTCACTAATCTTGCATAATTTTTCAAAAATTGTGCAGAGATAATGACCCCTTCCTTGCCTCAGGAACCACACCTTCTCTTCCTTTTGGAATTACTTAAGGCATGCCCCCATAAACACTACTGGACACAGCTTTATATTGCATTGAACAAAACTGTCAATCCATAACTCAGATCGGTCTGTTATGACCCTGCCACAGCCCTCTTAGATGCATGATGTAGGGCGCATCTGCTGATTTCTTCCCAGAATCCCTGTGCGGAGTACAAGACAGAGTTTAGATGCAGCACTTTCCCGAAGTTGTGAGGACAGAAATACTTAATCAATGATCTGCTGTGCAGCGGGCCGTAGCATCCAATTAACGGCCTTAAAACCGGCTGAGTAGACAAATAATCTGCTCTCCTTATGCGCCATCGACGTGAAGCTAATTACACGCTGGGCGCCACTGCGCCGCACGCGCCGTCACATAGGAGCTCTGCATTTCACTTTACGTCCGTCACGTTCTCCACTTAAAATGGCGGCAGCAGCAGGCGGACCAAATAAAGCTCCGCGTGGTAGAAGCGCCTGTTCAAATATAGGTTATTGTATTCACGTGTAGTCACGGGTGTGCTGACAAACTCCGGCTCGCTGAGGGACGTGCCTGAGAATCAACAGCTGAAACAGACTTCCAGGAAAAGAGGCGAGCAGGGCCAAGAGGAATGTGTAGGTTGACTGCGACATCCTATTTGTCGAGAATTTGCTGGCGCCATGACGTTTTTATTGTATGTAGACCTTATGTTGACGTGTTCATATGGTAAACATTTGGCTAATGAGATTACTACAGAAAATAAAGGGAACGTGATAAGGCATTTGGTGCATTGCATGGTCATTGGTACCCAACACAATATAAAAAAAATATGTATTTAGTGAATAGCATTCCTCATGTAACTGTCATTCACAGGAACAGCGCTTCATTGGGGCTAGTCAAGCGCCCTCCTTCATCCCACCATAGGTTTGAGCACAAATTTGACTACTTTTTGATTTCTTTAGGGATCAGTGTAAACCAGGCTCATGAAGGGTATTAGAACAATGTACTAAACACTTGTGCGAATACAAAAAGCATGCAACAGAGAGACAAGCAATCAAGAAAATAAATTACATGAACAAAATCATTGCCCGAATTTATGTGCGTGCGTGTGTGTGTGTGTGTGCATGGGCAAGTAGTGAGGACTCCATTGTGCATATATCTTAATTGCAGAAAGGCGGAATCACTAATAGATGGCCATGGGAAAGATCAGTGTTGGGTTTCCTCGTGCAATGCCTTTGTAGGTCTCGCTGCATGTGCTCTCGCTTGTGAGAGATATTGCCTGGTCTTGCCTGCAACAGGGCATGCACTGCATGAGCTTTCGCTTGCGAGAAATATTGCATACAATTAGGGGCTTGGAGTCCACCAATTGCTTACCATTCATAGGCTTCATTGTCACTCCTGTTTTCTCCCTTGTAATTGGGAAGCACGTTCTGCCATCACTTTCTTTACGTTCCTCTGGAGCATGGACCAAGTACAGATTGCTTCTTCTTTTTTAGGGCCCTTCTGCTACTGGCGCTCTGATTGGGGTACTATTTTTCGTTTTTCTTCTTCTTCCTGTTGTGTTACTTCAGCTTGCTCCTTCCCTCCCACATCCCTGTTCTAGTGTAATTTTTGCCTCGCACCATAACCCCCCCACCCCTTGTCCGTGTTACTTATTCACCACCCCTCTTGTCCGTGTTGCCTCTTCCCCTACCACCTCCTTCCCTCCCATTATGTTTATTGCTGGTACCAAAATGAAAGTCCAAGTGGATTTCATAGATCTAGAAATTATTTTAAAAAATAACTTACGTACTCCAACAGAGCAACAAACCATGATATCGACTGTCTTTTATCTTGTGATAAGCAGCTGTCCTGGTTCCTCTGATGGGACTTAAAGTCACCTGTGACCAAACGTAGCAAAGTGTAAATGCTTTGACTTTGCTAGTATTTAACATGATACCCATTTCTCAGATCGCATGAGATGCAGATCCTTAAAAATAATTAAGGGAAGTTTATTTAAAAATCGCTTATATGCAAAGCATATCAAAGGAAATGGCAGGTAATACAATGGTGCAGGTAATAAATAAGTACAATAAAAACACAGAATGCTGCTAAATTACTTAGAGGGTAGGGGTGGGTAGTTAGAGTCGATCATCCTTTTGGGCATGGAAAAACATGTTATAGATGACAAACAAACAATAGCAGAGTAAACTAACTTGTATGGACTGTGACTTTCAGAAAAGCACCTCAAATAAATTGTCAGTATACACTTCAACATATACCTCTTTTAACGTACACTCTATTGGAGAGGTAGCCCTGTTGCCTAATAACTTACCCACATGACTTACTACGAAGGCAGAGGATCTCTCTAACTGACTACCCTTCTTTGTCTAGTCTCCCTTTGTTTAGTCTCCAAGACGCATATCTTGCTCATGCACTGAATACCCCGCGAGAAGGGGATAGCCGGTCATCAGCCAGAGGATAAAATGTCCAAGGCCCATGTGCACATGGACAATTGAAGATTTCACCGTGTTGCCCCTTCCCTCCCACCTCCTGGCTTTTTTTAAATTATGTTTAGCTATGCTGTACAGCAGCCACACTGCGAAAGCATGGCTAAAAGACATTGGCAACACCAATACCTTTCACATATGCGAGACCTTTTAACTTTGCCAATGCTTTTTAGGTCTGACGTGACTGGGGCTTGATTGTTTGTAAGTGTTACTGTTACCAATTCTTTAAAATATATATAGTAGTAGAGAGTGAGTAGTAGAGAGTAGTAGAGAGCGAGTAGTAGAGAGTGAGTAGTGGAGAGTGAGTAGTCGAGAGTGAGTAGTAGAGAGTGAGTAGTAGAAAGTGAGTAGTAGAGGGTGAGTAGTAGAGAGTAGTAGAGAGTAGTAGAGAGTGAGTAGTAGAGAGTGAGTAGTAGAGAGTGAGTAGTAAAGAGTGGGTAGTAGAGAGAGAGTAGTAGAGAGTGAGTAGTAGAGAGAGAGTGGTAGAGAGTAGTAGAGAGTAGTAGAGTGAGTAGTAGAGAGTAGTAGAGTGAGTAGTAGAGAGTAGTAGGGAGTGAGTAGTAGAGAGAGTAGTAGAGAGTAGTAGAGTAGTAGAGAGTGAGTAGTAGAGAGTGAGTAGTAGAGAGTAGTAGAGAGCGAGTAGTAGAGAGTGAGTAGTAGAGAGTGAGTAGTAGAGAGTAGTAGAGTTAGTAGAGAGTAGTAGAGAGTGAATAGTAGAGAGTGAGTAGTAGAGAGTAGAAGCGAGTGAGTAGTAGAGAGTCAGTAGTTTAATTTAAAGGAACACAATGAGGGGGTTCATTTTGCCTTAGAAATTATGATTAGTGCTGAAAAAAGATAAATTAGGGCACATTTTGATTGACTTCTCAAATCTTCTTCTATTTCATTAAAACATTCTGACATGCATACTGAAGCATGCACTTTCAATACCAGCAGCAGACTTTCCTGGTGAGCAGTAGCTTTACTACAGTGATCTAATGAGCAACTAGAGTGCTACCATTCAGAATTTATGGCAAATGTGTGATACATCTGAATGCCTTCTTCATGGAACCAAAGTAAACAAGCATTGAAAATGCAATAGTCCTCGCCCTCGTTTAAGTTAACCCCTTCGCTGCCAGGCCTTTTCCCCTCCTGTGCCACGCCCTTTTTTGGCTATTTGGGGTAGTGCGCGCTGAGGCCCCTGTAACTTTTTGACCACATAAGGTATCCACGCCAAATTTGCATCCTTTTCTTCCAACATCATGCGGATTCTAAAGGTACTCAGGGTTTGTGGATTCTCCTAGAGGGGTCACAGAAATGAGCCAAAATACAGCAAAATTTTGTTTTTTTTCGGAAAAATTGGAAAAACGGGCTGCAAATGAAAGCATCTGGGTTTTTCCCTGCAAATGTTATCAAAAAGTTTTGGCATTTTTCTGGGTCATAGCCTAATTTTGCTATTTTTTGTGCTTTTGACCTCCTTCCAGTTAATGGCAGAAATGGGTACAAAAGCAATAATGGATCCTGGAAAGCTATACATTTTCGAGAAGAAGACAAAATTCTGAATTCAGCAAGGGGTCATTTGTGTAGATCCATCAACGTTTTTTTATAGAAACTAACAGTTAAATATAGGATAAATTGACAATTAGTTGAAAAAAAAAGCCTTTTGTGTCAACGTTTTCACCTGTAACAACTTCTTATTATGACAGCTCTTTGAAAGCAATATACCATTACATCCGCTGGACATTACTGGTTGTGGGGATATATAGGACTTGTAGGTTCACCAAGAACCTGACGAACCCAGAGCCAAAAACTGAGCAGCAACTTGCAATGGTTTTTTATTATGTACCGGGTACATAGTAATTATTCTGTAAAAATGTGTACATGGAAAAATCGGTATGAAAGACACCTATGTATTTCTGAAATGGGAACAAAATATAGAGTTTAGAAACAGTAGATATTTGCACATCTCTGAAATTGGGAATACTCATACTAGCATGAGAATTATCAGTCATTTTTAGAATGACTTCTTTTTTACACAATATCTTTCATTTGGAAGGCAGAAATGCATCGAAAGTCAATAGATAATAACAGTTCCTTTACAAAACTGAATTACCCTAAGTCTCCCGATAAAAATGGTACCTCACTTGTGTGGGTAGGCATAGTGCCCGCGACAGGAAACGGCGCAAAACGCAACGTGGTCACAACTCAATATCGCAGTGAAAATTTACCCTTTTTTGGCAAAGTGCCTAGCTCTAGATTTTGAACCCTAGCTCTGCGGGCACCTTGGGAAACCTAGCAAACCTATACATTTTTTAAGACTAGACACCCAGGGGAATCCAGGATGGGGTGACTTGACTGCCTCCCACCAGGGTCTGTTACCCAGAATCCCTTGCAAACCTAAAACATTGACAAAAAAACACATTTTCCCCACATTTCTGTGGTGGAAAGTTCCGGAATCTGCGTGGATCCACAAATTTCCTACCACCCAGCGTTCCCCCGGGTCTCCCGATAAAAACGGTGCCTCACTCGTGTGGGAGGCCCAAGTACCCGCGACAGGCAAGGCCCCAAAACGTATTGAGGCGACATGAAAATTGCCTACCTCAAAACGACCTGGTTTTGCAAGGGGGGTCACCTGGGTTTTTGGCCCGGTGCTCGGCGGCGACTTTGGGGAACCTACCAAACCCACACATTTCTGAAAACTAGACACCCGGGGGATTCCAGGGAGGTATGGCTTGCATGGATCCCCCAACGTTTCCTTACCCAGAATGCCCTGCAAACCTCAAATTTAGCTGAAAAAATCACCTTTTTCACACATTTTTGTGTGGGAAAGTTGTGGCATCACCGGGCTGACACAAATTTCCTACCACCCAGCGTTCCCCCAGGTCTCCCGATAAAAACAGTGCCTCACTCGTGTGGGAGGCACAAGTACCCGCGACAGGCAAGGCCCCAAAACGTATTGAGGCGACATGAAAATTGCCTACCTCAAAACGACCTGGTTTTGCAAGGGGGGTCACCTGTGTTCTTGGCCCGGTGCTCGGCGGCCACCTAGGGGAACCTACCAAACCCACACATTTCTGAAAAGTAGACACCCGGGGGATTCCAGGGAGGTATGGCTTGCGTGGATCCCCCAATGTTTCCTTACCCAGAATGCCCTGCAAACCTCAAATTTAGCTGAAAAAATCATCTTTTTCACACATTTTTGTGTGGGAAAGTTGTGGCATCACCGGGCTGCCACAAATTTCCTACCACCCAGCGTTCCCCCGGGTCTCCCGATAAAAACGGCGCCTCACTCGTGTGGGAGGCCCAAGTACCCGCGACAGGCAAGGGCCCAAAACGTATTGAGGCGACATGAAAATTGCCTACTTCAAAACGACCTGGTTTTGCAAGGGGGGTAACCTGGATTTTTGGCCCGGTGCTCAGCGGCCACCTAGGGGAACCTACCAAACCCACACATTTCTGAAAACTAGACACCCGGGGGATTCCAGGGAGGTATGGCTTGCGTGGATCCCCCAACGTTTCCTTACCCAGAATGCCCTGCAAACCTCAAATTTAGCTGAAAAAATCACCTTTTTCACATATTTTTGTGTGGGAAAGTTGTGGCATCACCGGGCTGACACAAATTTCCTACCACCCAGCGTTCCCCCGGGTCTCCCGATAAAAACGGTGCCGCACTTGTGTGGGAGGCCCAAGTACCCGCGACAGGTAAGACCCCAAAACGTATTGAGGCGACATGAAAATTGCCTACCTCAAAACGACCTGGTTTTGCAAGGGGGGTCACCTGGGTTTTTGGCCCGGTGCTCGGTGGCCACCAAGGGGAACCTACCAAACCCACACATTTCTGAAAACTAGACACCCGGGGGATTCCAGGGAGGTATGGCTTGCGTGGATCCCCCAACGTTTCCTTACCCAGAATGCCCTTCAAACCTCAAATTTAGCTGAAAAAATCGCCTTTTTCACACATTTTTGTGTGGGAAAGTTGAGGCATCACCGGGCTGACACAAATTTCCTACCACCCAGCGTTCCCCCGGGTCTCCCGATAAAAACGGTGCCTCACTCGTGTGGGAGGCCCAAGTACCCGCGACAGGCAAGGGCCCAAAACGTATTGAGGCGACATGAAAATTGCCTACCTCAAAACGACCTGGTTTTGCAAGGGGGGTCACCTGGGTTTTTGGCCCGGTGCTCAGCGGCCACCTAGGGGAACCTACCAAACCCACACATTTCTGAAAACTAGACACCCGGGGGATTCCAGGGAGGTATGGCTTGCGTGGATCCCCCAACGTTTCCTTACCCAGAATGCCCTGCAAACCTCAAATTTAGCTGAAAAAAATCATCTTTTTCACACATTTTTGTGTGGGAAAGTTGTGGCATCACCGGGCTGACACAAATTTCCTACCACCCAGCGTTCCCCCGGGTCTCCCGATAAAAACAGTGCCTCACTCGTGTGGGAGGCCCAAGTACCCGCGACAGGCAAGGCCCCAAAACGTATTGAGGCGACATGAAAATTGCCTACCTCAAAACGACCTGGTTTTGCAAGAGGGGTCACCTGGGTTTTGTGGCCCGGTGCTCGGCGGCCACGTAGGGGACCCTACCAAACCCACACATTTCTGAAAAGTAGCCCCCCGGGGGATTCCAGGGAGGTATGGCTTGCGTGGATCCCCTAACGTTTCCTTACCCAGAATGCCCTGCAAACCTCAAATTTAGCTGAAAAAATCATCTTTTTCACACATTTTTGTGTGGGAAAGTTGTGGCATCACCGGGCTGACACAAATTTCCTACCACCCAGCGTTCCCCTGGGTCTCCCAATAAAAACGGTGCCTCACTCGTGTGGGAGGCCCAAGTACCCGCGACAGGCAAGGGCCCAAAACGTATTGAGGCGACATGAAAATTGCCTACTTCAAAACGACCTGGTTTTGCAAGGGAGGTCACCTGGATTTTTGGCCCGGTGCTCAGCGGCCACCTAGGGGAACCTACCAAACCCACACATTTCTGAAAACTAGACACCCGGGGGATTCCAGGGAGGTATGGCTTGCGTGGATCCCCCAACGTTTCCTTACCCAGAATGCCCTGCAAACCTCAAATTTAGCTGAAAAAAATCATCTTTTTCACACATTTTTGTGTGGGAAAGTTGTGGCATCACCGGGCTGACACAAATTTCCTACCACCCAGCGTTCCCCCGGGTCTCCCGATAAAAACAGTGCCTCACTCGTGTGGGAGGCCCAAGTACCCGCGACAGGCAAGGCCCCAAAACGTATTGAGGCGACATGAAAATTGCCTACCTCAAAACGACCTGGTTTTGCAAGAGGGGTCACCTGGGTTTTTGGCCCGGTGCTCGGCGGCCACGTAGGGGACCCTACCAAACCCACACATTTCTGAAAAGTAGACACCCGGGGGATTCCAGGGAGGTATGGCTTGCGTGGATCCCCTAACGTTTCCTTACCCAGAATGCCCTGCAAACCTCAAATTTAGCTGAAAAAATCATCTTTTTCACACATTTTTGTGTGGGAAAGTTGTGGCATCACCGGGCTGACACAAATTTCCTACCACCCAGCGTTCCCCCGGGTCTCCCGATCAAAACGGTGCCTCACTCGTTTGGGAGGCCCAAGTACCTGCGACAGGTAAGACCCCAAAACGTATTGAGGCGACATGAAAATTCCCTACCTCAAAACGACCTGGTTTTGCAAGGGGGGTCACCTGGGTTTTTGGCCCGGTGCTCGGCGGCCACCAAGGGGAACCTACCAAACCCACACATTTCTGAAAACTAGACACCCGGGGGATTCCAGGGAGGTATGGCTTGCGTGGATCCCCCAACGTTTCCTTACCCAGAATGCCCTTCAAACCTCAAATTTAGCTGAGAAAATCGCCTTTTTCACACATTTTTGTGTGGGAAAGTTGAGGCATCACCGGGCTGACACAAATTTCCTACCACCCAGCGTTCCCCCGGGTCTCCCGATAAAAACGGTGCCTCACTCGTGTGGGAGGCCCAAGTACCCGCGACAGGCAAGGGCCCAAAACATATTGAGGCGACATGAAAATTGCCTACCTCAAAACGACCTGGTTTTGCAAGGGGGGTCACCTGGGTTTTTGGCCCGGTGCTCAGCGGCCACCTAGGGGAACCTACCAAACCCACACATTTCTGAAAACTAGACACCCGGGGGATTCCAGGGAGGTATGGCTTGCGTGCATCCCCCAACGTTTCCTTACCCAGAATGCCCTGCAAACCTCAAATTTAGCTGAAAAAATCATCTTTTTCACACATTTTTGTGTGGGAAAGTTGAGGCATCACCGGGCTGACACAAATTTCCTATCACCCAGCGTTCCCCCGGGTCTCCCGATAAAAACGGTGCCTCACTCATGTGGGAGGCCCAAGTACCCGCGACAGGCAAGGGCCCAAAACGTATTGAGGCGACATGAAAATTGCCTACTGCAAAACGACCTGGTTTTGCAAGGGGGGTAACCTGGATTTTTGGCCCGGTGCTCAGCGGCCACCTAGGGGAACCTACCAAACCCACACATTTCTGAAAACTAGACACCCGGGGGATTCCAGGGAGGTATGACTTGCGTGGATCCCCCAACGTTTCCTTACCCAGAATGCCCTGCAAACCTCAAATTTAGCTGAAAAAATCATCTTTTTCACACATTTTTGTGTGGGAAAGTTGTGGCATCACCGGGCTGACACAAATTTCCTACCACCCAGCGTTCCCCCGGGTCTCCCGATAAAAACAGTGCCTCACTCGTGTGGGAGGCCCAAGTACCCGCGACAGGCAAGGCCCCAAAACGTATTGAGGCGACATGAAAATTGCCTACCTCAAAACGACCTGGTTTTGCAAGAGGGGTCACCTGGGTTTTTGGCCCGGTGCTCGGCGGCCACCTAGGGGACCCTACCAAACCAACACATTTCTGAAAAGTAGACACCCGGGGGATTCCAGGGAGGTATGGCTTGCGTGGATCCCCCAATGTTTCCTTACCCAGAATGCCCTGCAAACCTCAAATTTAGCTGAAAAAATCATTCGTATTGAGGCGACAGGAAAATTGCCTACTTCAAAACAACCTGGTTTTGCAAGGGGGGTCACCTGGATTTTTGGCCCGGTGCTCAGCGGCCACCTAGGGGAACCTACCAAACCCACACATTTCTGAAAACTAGACACCCGGGGGATTCCAGGGAGGTATGGCTTGAGTGGATCCCCCAACGTTTCCTTACCCAGAATGCCCTGCAAACCTCAAATTTAGCTGAAAAAATCACCTTTTACACACATTTTTGTGTGGGAAAGTTGAGGCATCACCGGGCTGACACAAATTTCCTACCACCCAGCGTTCCCCCGGGTCTCCCGATAAAAACGGTGCCGCACTCGTGTGGGAGGCCCAAGTACCCGTGACAGGTAAGACCCCAAAACGTACTGAGGGGACATGAAAATAGCCTACCTCAAAACGACCTGGTTTTGCAAGGGGGGTCACCTGGGTTTTTGGCCCGGTGCTCGGCGGCCACCAAGGGGAACCTACCAAACCCACACATTTCTGAAAACTAGACACCCGGGGGATTCCAGGGAGGTATGGCTTGCGTGGATCCCCCAACGTTTCCTTACCCAGAATGCCCTTCAAACCTCAAATTTAGCTGAAAAAAGCGCCTTTTTCACAAATTTTTGTGTGGGAAAGTTGAGGCATCACCGGGCTGACACAAATTTCCTACCACCCAGCGTTCCCCCGGGTCTCCCGATAAAAACGGTGCCTCACTCGTGTGGGAGGCCCAAGTACCCGCGACAGGCAAGGGCCCAAAACGTATTGATGCGACATGAAAATTGCCTACCTCAAAACGACCTGGTTTTGGAAGGGGGGTCACCTGGGTTTTTGGCCCAATACTCAGCGGCCACCTAGGGGAACCTACCAAACCCACACATTTCTGAAAACTAGACACCCGGGGGATTCCAGGGAGGTATGGCTTGCGTGGATCCCCCAACGTTTCCTTACCCAGAATGCCCTGCAAACTTCAAATTTAGCTGAAAAAATCACCTTTTTCACACATTTTTGTGTGGGAAAGTTGTGGCATCACCGGGCTGACACAAATTTCCTACCACCCAGCGTTCCCCCGGGTCTCCCGATAAAAACGGTGCCTCATTCGTGTGGGAGGCCCAAGTACCCGCGACAGGCAAGGGCCCAAAACGTATTGAGGCGACATGAAAATTGCCTACCTCAAAACGACCTGGTTTTGCAAGGGGGGTCACCTGGATTTTTGGCCCGGTGCTTAGAGGCCACCTAGGGGAACCTACCAAACCCACACATTTCTGAACACTAGACACCCGGGGGATTCCAGGGAGGTATGGCTTGCGTGGATCCCCCAACGTTTCCTTACCCAGAATGCCCTGCAAACCTCAAATTTAGCTGAAAAAATCACCTTTTTCACACATTTTTGTGTGGGAAAGTCGAGGCATCACCGGGCTGACACAAATTTCCTACCACCCAGCGTTCCCCCGGGTCTCCCGATAAAAACGGTGCCTCACTCGTGTGGGAGGCCCAAGTACCCGCGACAGGCAAGGCCCCAAAACGTATTGAGGCGACATGAAAATTGCCGACCTCAAAACGACCTGGTTTTGCAAGGGGGGTCACCTGGGTTTTTGGCCCAATACTCAGCGGCCACCTAGGGGAACCTACCAAACCCACACATTTCTGAAAACTAGACACCCGGGGGATTCCAGGGAGGTATGGCTTGCGTGGATCCCCCAACGTTTCCTTACCCAGAATGCCCTGCAAACTTCAAATTTAGCTGAAAAAATCACCTTTTTCACACATTTTTGTGTGGGAAAGTTGAGGCATCACCGGGCTGACACAAATTTCCTACCACCCAGCGTTCCCCCGGGTCTCCCGATAAAAACGGTGCCTCATTCGTGTGGGAGGCCCAAGTACCCGCGACAGGCAAGGGCCCAAAACGTATTGAGGCGACATGAAAATTGCCTACTTCAAAACGACCTGGTTTTGCAAGGGGGGTCACCTGGATTTTTGGCCCGGTGCTTAGAGGCCACCTAGGGGAACCTACCAAACCCACACATTTCTGAACACTAGACACCCGGGGGATTCCAGGGAGGTATGGCTTGCGTGGATCCCCCAACGTTTCCTTACCCAGAATGCCCTGCAAACCTCAAATTTAGCTGAAAAAATCACCTTTTTCACACATTTTTGTGTGGGAAAGTCGAGGCATCACCGGGCTGACACAAATTTCCTACCACCCAGCGTTCCCCCGGGTCTCCCGATAAAAACGGTGCCTCACTCGTGTGGGAGGCCCAAGTACCCGCGACAGGCAAGGGCCCAAAACGTATTGAGGCGACATGAAAATTGCCTACTTCAAAACGACCTGGTTTTGCAAGGGGGGTAACCTGGATTTTTGGCCCGGTGCTCAGCGGCCAACTAGGGGAACCTACCAAACCCACACATTTCTGAAAACTAGACACCCGGGGGATTCCAGGGAGGTATGACTTGCGTGGATCCCCCAACGTTTCCTTACCCAGAATGCCCTGCAAACCTCAAATTTAGCTGAAAAAATCATCTTTTTCACACATTTTTGTGTGGGAAAGTTGTGGCATCACCGGGCTGACACAAATTTCCTACCACCCAGCGTTCCCCCGGGTCTCCCGATAAAAACAGTGCCTCACTCGTGTGGGAGGCCCAAGTACCCGCGACAGGCAAGGCCCCAAAACGTATTGAGGCGACATGAAAATTGCCTACCTCAAAACGACCTGGTTTTGCAAGAGGGGTCACCTGGGTTTTTGGCCCGGTGCTCGGCGGCCACCTAGGGGACTGTTAAAAATGAGGGGGCTCTGGTTGACGCAGGTGTGAACCCACAACAAGCAGGGACCCTTTACTTCTTGTCAGGGCGAAGGATGACTCCCCAGAATAACCCCTGCTCACCCTCTAGGTGCGTGGCGCGAGCAGTCTAGGCTAAGTCTCAGGCGTACACGGTTAAGCAAATGCAATTACACATACAGTAAACCCCTTGCATGCACCACAAACGGACACCAATCAGGAAGTATATAAAAATAAGCTTTTATGTAGTTTCGGCAGAGTCAAATACAAGGCCCAGTAACGTTGAACTGATGGGGCCACAATTCTTGGAAATACGGTCAAGTTCTCTTGGTTTTACGGAAAGTTCTTTAGGCGGGCACAAGGTAACTGTAGGCCTCAGCGCACTTCGTGCTGAGGCAGCGCCCGGGGAGCACACAGCAGATGACGGGGAAATAAGAACGTTGCGGACCCTGGATCCGATGCGAGCTCGCGGTCGAGTTCGTAAGTACAGTACCTTGTTTCTTGACGCAAAGGCGGGTGCGGGATTTCAGCGGCTCTTCGACAGAAGAGCGAGGCGGCGTCCGGGGCTCCCACACTTCACGATGGGGGTCTGATCCTCAGGCTCACGACAGGAGCGGGGTGTTGCAGGTGGCGGGTGAACAAAGCGGGGCAGCCGGGCACGCCGATGCGTCCGGGCCGTCCGAGGCTTGGAGATGCTCACAAACGCCGATTCCGGCGGGAGGGTGAAGGTGCACAGCGAGCCTCCACGAGCGAGGTGACGGGGCAGCCCAGCACAGCGTAGGGGGAGCGGCTCCGATCGAGCGAGGCTCTTCCCAAGGCGGGGGCGGCTAAGCGGTCCTGGTCACGGCTCAGGGAGGGACTGGGCACGAGGGTCACAGCTCCGGCGGGGGAAAGGACACCACGGTCCAGCAGCAGGCGAGTGAAGATCAGGTAGAGCCCAATGGTCCTGGGGCTCAGTTCAGGGGGCAAGCTCAGTTCCAAGCCCTTGGAGATCGTTTTGGAAAAGCACAAGTCTTGAAAGTAAAAGTAAAGTAAAAGTCTTCAGCAACAGTTTCTCTTCTCTCCTTTGGCAGCAAGGTCACCACTGCAGGCCAATCCCCCAGGATAGGGACAGTCTTCCTCCTACAGCTTTCCCGGTGCCTCCTCCTCAGGCAGAGATTCTTCTTGGTCAAAAGCGGATCTAGTTTCTTAGGAGCAGGGCTCCTCCATTTATACCACAAATCTTTTGTTCTCCCAGGCCAGGGGGGGGCCCTTGCCTAGTTCAGTCCGGTTTCTGAGCACTTTGTTTACGTGATGCAGGCTTCTCCTTTCAGAGTGCAGGGCAGGGTCATCAGACGCTCCACAGGGGGTGGAGCCGGCATCGAGGTAGCGGAGCACTGTCCTATTCAGAACCTAGGAGCACTCCTCCCACCCATCTACCTGTCGATCGTCCTATTCATACCAGGCTACCTAGCCCTGCCCATCTGGGTTCCCCCAGCCCTGTCACTCACACCAGCCAGACATCAGATACACAACATGCAGAGGCGGCTGAAAGGTTTAGGCAAGCAAAGGCCAACTTTCTAAAAGCGGCATTTGCAAACCCGGAATATTAAAATAAACCTTGCGAAAAGGTGTACCTTATTATTCCGAGTTCAGGCATACTAAACTCGATCTCCTACCATGTTCCCTGGGTCGGTTAGGATCATAGGGTGTAATAATCCAGGCCGCCCATACTGGCCTATGAGAACAGGGTAGCCTTGCAGTAGTGAACAACAAGATGGCGGTAATTCACTACTAGGACATGCCACGCATCCCGGCTTGTCCTACCTCAGGCGTACAATGCACCCTGCCCGTGGGCCTACCAGAGGGGTGACTAACATGCAGCTAAGGGAAGGTTTCAGGGACCGGCAAGTGTGGGTACTTGTCGGTCGGCGTGTCAGTACCAGACTGCACGCAGGTTCTGCGATGGCAGACCTCAGATATATTTTACCGGCCGCTTCTGTGGGTGGCACAACCCGTGCTGCAAGCCCACCAGCGGTGTTCGTATTTACATGCCCTGGCGCCCCTGGCGCACGTTACTGGGGTCTGATAGTAAATCAAACAATCCAATCATGGAATCCAACCAACATATACAATTTACATAGGGAGCACTCGCACCGTGACACTGGTTGGCAGTGGCACAGCGCGCTGAGCGGCCAACACCATTAAAAACACATGAGGCACAGCGACAAAAAGAGGAAGGGAGACTCACACCAAGGTGCCAGGTCTAACACGTGTCCCCTCCAGCTGAAAAGTGGGGAGAACTACCCTACCCCAGGGAGTTCCTCATCACTAAGGCGGAAAAATCTGGACAGACCGTCAGCATTGGCGTGATCTGTACCAGGGCGATGTTCCACCGTGAAATCCATACCCTGTAGGGAAATGGACCACCTCAACAGCTTTGGATTCTCACCCCTCATATGCATCAACCATCTGAGGGGCCTGTGGTCCGTCTGAACCCGGAAGTGAGACCCAAACAAGTAGGGTCTTAGCTTCTTCAGCGCCCAGACCACAGCAAATGCCTCACGCTCAACAGCACTCCACCTTTGTTCCCGTGGAAGTAACCTCCTGCTAAGAAAGGCTACGGGTTGATCTAGGCCCTCCTCATTAATCTGTGAAAGAACAGCCCCCACACCATGCTCTGAAGCGTCTGCCTGAACGATAAACTCTTTGGAGAAGTTGGGAGCCAAGAGCACGGGCGCCGTGCACATAGCAGTTTTCAAGGCCTCAAAAGCTTTCTGACAGGTGTCAGTCCAGATCACTTTCCTGGGCTGCTTCTTCGAAGTCAGCGCTGTCAAGGGGGCAACCATGTTGCCATACCCCTTGACAAACCTCCTGTAGTACCCGGTGAGACCTAGGAAGGCTCTCACCTCCGTCTGGGTTTTGGGCGCCTCCCAATTCAGGATGGTTTCTATCTTGGGCTGAAGGGGTGCCACCTGGCCACTCCCAACTTGGTGTCCCAAGTACACCACGGAACCCTGCCCGATCTGGCACTTACTCGCCTTGATCGTGAGGCCGGCCTTGCGCAGCGCCATCAACACTTCCCAGAGGTGACGCAAGTGTTCCTCCCAAGTGGAGCTGAACACGGCGATGTCATCCAGGTAGGCTGCACTGAACGAATCCAGCCCAGCCAACACCTGGTTGACCAATCTCTGGAAGGTGGCAGGGGCATTCTTCATCCCAAATGGCATAACCCGGAACTGGTAGTGCCCATCTGGGGTGGAAAATGCTGACCTCTCTTTGGCCCCCTCGGTCAAGGCGATCTGCCAATACCCAGACGTTAAATCAAACGTGCTGAGGTAGTTGGCAGCCCCTAGCCGATCGATGAGCTCATCAGCTCTGGGGATGGGGTGTGCGTCGGTCCTAGTGACCGAATTGAGTCCTCTGTAGTCCACACAGAACCGGAGTTCGGGTGTGGCTCCCGGCGCTGCAGCCTTTGGGACCAAGACCACGGGGCTGGCCCAAGGACTGCTAGAAGACTCAATTACCCCGAGGGCAAACATCTTGGAGACCTCCTCCTTGATGCATGTCCTCACCCTGTCGGTCACCCGGTAGGCCTTGTGCCGCACAGGTGGACTATCCCCAGTGTCCACATCATGGACGCACCAATCAGTGACACCAGGGACCAGGGAAAACAGGTCAGAAAACTGTCCCAGCAGCTGGCGACAATCATTCTGTTGCTCAGGGGTCAGGGTGGAAGAGAGGATGACACCATCCACTGACCCATCTTGCTCCTTGGCTGACAGGAGGTCAGGAAGAGGTTCTGTCTCCTCTTCCAGTCCAGCATCTGTTGCCAAGAGCATGCCCACTTGGGACCTCTCCAAGTGGGGCTTGAGGCGGTTGACGTGTAGGACCCTTAAGGGGTTCCTAGGAGACTTCAGGTCCACCACGTAGGTAACAGGACTCTTGCGCTCCACCACCTCAAAGGGACCGGTCCACTTATCCTGGAGCGCACACGGCTCCACGGGGGCCAAGACCCATACTTTCTGTCCAGGCTGAAGCTCTACCAGAGTGGCATTCTGGTCGTACCACCGCTTCATCTCCTCCTGGCTGGCTTCCAGATTTGCCTCAGCAAGTTGCCTGAATCGCCTAGTCTGATTCCTGAAGGCCAGCATGTAACTATATACATTCTGGGGAGGTTTCCTGGGAGATTGCTCCCAGCCTTCTTTGACCAGACTTAGAGGTCCTCTGACTGGGTGACCATACAGAAGCTCAAAGGGACTGAACCCCAGAGACTTCTGTGGCACCTCACGGTAAGCGAAGAGAAGGCATGGTAAGAGGACGTCCCACTTACGCCTCATGGCTCCTTCTAGGCCCATTATCATGCCTTTGAGGGTTCGGTTGAATCTCTCAACCAACCCGTTTCCTTGGGGGTGGTAAGGGGTGGTGAACTTGTAGGTTACACCACACTCTTGCCAAAGAGATTTCATGTACTTGGACATGAAATTGGTACCTCGGTCAGACACCACCTCTCGAGGGAATCCCACTCGGGAGAAAATTCCCATCAGTGCACGTCCCACCACGGGGGCCGTCACTGTCCTCAGAGGAATGGCTTCCGGGTACCGGGTGGCATGGTCCACCAGGACCAGGATGAACCTATTGCCCATCGCTGTCTTGGGGTCCAGTGGCCCTACAATGTCAATCCCCACTCGCTGGAATGGGGTACCGACCACAGGGAATGGCTGGAGTGGAGCCTTCTGCTTCCTTCCACTCTTTCCACTTGCCTGGCAAGTCTGGCATGTCCTGCAGTGAGTATCGGAACTCCTGCGCATTTGAGGCCAATAAAAGTGGGTGACAAGCCTTTCAAAGGTCTTGTCCTGCCCCAAATGCCCTGCCAATGGCACATCGTGAGCCAGCCCCAGTAGGAAGGCTCTGAAGTCCTGGGGTACCACCAGCGCACGGGCTGACCCAGGCTCAGCAACCTTAGGCTCTGTATATAGGAGGTCGTTCTCCCAGTAAACGAAATGCGATCCTGACTGATCACCTGCGGCCTGGTCTGCAGCCTGCTGCCGCATACCCACGAGAGAAGGGCACTCCTTCTGTGCCTTGCAAAAGTCCTCCCTGGTGGGACCCCCTTCCTGCTGCCAATGGGTCAGCTCCGGCAGGTCTCCCAGTTCAGCTATCTGCTCCCCTGTAGGCTCCAGGGCATCCCCCTCAAGGTCTGCTTCCTCCTGGACCATGGGAACTTCAGGGGCCAGCTTCCCGCGCCCCTTGCTCCTTCTCTCTGAGGCCGGTTCCTGGGCCTCCCTCTCAGGCTCCAGGACCTCTTGAGTACCTCTACTGGCTGCCATGGACCGTGTGGTGACACACGCCCAATCCGGCATACCCAACATCTCCAGGTGAGCACTCCGCTCCACCTTAGCCCAAGGTGAGCTCTCCAAATCGTTCCCTAACAAACAGTCTACAGGCATGGCGGGCCTCACAGCTACCTGAAGAGTACCAGAGACCCTCCCCCACTCAAAGGGAACCTGAGCCACCTTGCAGTGTCTCTCTGTGTTGTCAGCGGCAACAACGGGATAGAATGCATTGGGGACCACCTGCTCCTGAGACACCAGGTGACACCTGACAGCTGTCACACTGGCTCCTGTATCTCTAAGAGCTTCCACTCTATGGCCATTTATGGTCACCCACTGCCTGTACTTCTTAGTGTTCTCAGGCAGCTGGGTTGGAGGGACCACTTCATGGTCTCCTAGCGAGACCAGGGACATCTCTGCGGGACCCCACCCACCTTGGACATCCCTCTCCTCCCCCAAGGCTACACTAGTCACCTGCCGGGGTGGAGCACCAGTGGGTGCTGGTTTACCAAACAACGGACATTTTACATCAGAGGCAAAATGCCCCAAATTGTTACACCTGTAACATCTTACGGGCCCCTTTGGAACAGGAGGACCTGTCGGGGCCCCGGTCGGTTTCTGGGGTGGGGGAGGCTGAGAACCCTTCCCTTGGTTCCCTTGGGGACTATTTTGGGGCCCTTTTTGGAACTGCTTCTGTTTACCCCTGTCCCCCCCACTCTTCTGCTGGGGACCCTGCCCACCTTTGGCGGAATCTCCCACGGTACCCTTGTGGACCCTGGTACTGACCCAGCGGTCCGCCTCCTCAGCAAGCTTCCTCGGGTTAGTCAGCTTACTATCTATCAGGTGCTGGCGTAGCTCAGGAAAACAATTACTGGACAAGTGCTCCCATGCCATTAAATCAAGAAGCCCTTGATAATCATTCACCTTACTACCCTTTACCCAACCATCCAGCGCTCTGCAAAAGAAAGTCACATACTCCACATACGTACTATTGGGAATCTTAGTGCAACCCCTGAACCTCTGTCTATATAACTCAGGGGTCAACCCATACCTAGCCATCAATGCTTCCTTCATATGGGCATAAGAATTACGAACATCAACCGGTAAATCTAACAGTGTGTCCCGCCCTTCACTCAGGAACCTTCCCCACAACCCCGCTCCCCAATCTTTCTCAGGGACCCGGTGGGAAGACATGGCTACCTCGTAGGCCCTGAACCACTGCCCGATGTCGTCATTCCTGAAGAACTCCTTCACTACATCCTTGGGAATATAAACTCTTGGTTCCGCCGGTACTGGCGGTGTGCTGCCACCAGAGGGATTAAGCTCCAAACTTTTTGCTTTCAGCTCCAGCTCCCTCAGCTTCATGTCATGCTCTAATTGTAGTTTCTTTTCTTCCATGGCTAATCTTTGTTTTTCCATATCCATCTGCCCATGAAGTTTTGCCATTTCCACCTCGTGTGCCCGGGTTGCTGCCCTGTCCGCCAACTCTTCTGGCGACAGGCATCTGCCAAACTCATGGACACTTTCTGGTGGAACCACTTCCACCTGATTCTCTGGTGCCTTTGACTCATACCAGGCCCTCAGCGCCTTCACAAATTGCTCCTTCTTCTTCAATCCAGTTTGGGCAATCCTGAACTTGGAGCAAAGACCTTTCAAGTCTTCATTGGTACGATCCAGAAGTGCGCCTTCTTCCCAATCTACGTCTTCAAATCCAGAGATTATGGAAGCCGCCCTTCCGGCGGAAAGTGAACCAGGCATGGCTCTAACAACGGAGACTCTTGGCAAAACAAAAACAAATGCTAGCCTTGTGGCTGTGTTACTGGTCTGCTCTCACTACGTGGTGATCAGTGATTCACTATACGCAAACCACAAATGCAAATCCGTAAATCCCACCGCTGCCACCAATGTTAGAAATGAGGGGGCTCTGGTTGACGCAGGTGTGAACCCACAACAAGCAGGGACCCTTTACTTCTTGTCAGGGCGAAGGATGACTCCCCAGAATAACCCCTGCTCACCCTCTAGGTGCGTGGCGCGAGCAGTCTAGGCTAAGTCTCAGGCGTACACGGTTAAGCAAATGCAATTACACATACAGTAAACCCCTTGCATGCACCACAAACGGACACCAATCAGGAAGTATATAAAAATAAGCTTTTATGTAGTTTCGGCAGAGTCAAATACAAGGCCCAGTAACGTTGAACTGATGGGGCCACAATTCTTGGAAATACGGTCAAGTTCTCTTGGTTTTACGGAAAGTTCTTTAGGCGGGCACAAGGTAACTGTAGGCCTCAGCGCACTTCGTGCTGAGGCAGCACCCGGGGAGCACACAGCAGATGACAGGGAAATAAGAACGTTGCGGACCCTGGATCCGATGCGAGCTCGCGGTCGAGTTCGTAAGTACAGTACCTTGTTTCTTGACGCAAAGGCGGGTGCGGGATTTCAGCGGCTCTTCGACAGAAGAGCGAGGCGGCGTCCGGGGCTCCCACACTTCACGATGGGGGTCTGATCCTCAGGCTCACGACAGGAGCGGGGTGTTGCAGGTGGCGGGTGAACAAAGCGGGGCAGCCGGGCACGCCGATGCGTCCGGGCCGTCCGAGGCTTGGAGATGCTCACAAACGCCGATTCCGGCGGGAGGGTGAAGGTGCACAGCGAGCCTCCACGAGCGAGGTGACGGGGCAGCCCAGCACAGCGTAGGGGGAGCGGCTCCGATCGAGCGAGGCTCTTCCCAAGGCGGGGGCGGCTAAGCGGTCCTGGTCACGGCTCAGGGAGGGACTGGGCACGAGGGTCACAGCTCCGGCGGGGGAAAGGACACCACGGTCCAGCAGCAGGCGAGTGAAGATCAGGTAGAGCCCAATGGTCCTGGGGCTCAGTTCAGGGGGCAAGCTCAGTTCCAAGCCCTTGGAGATCGTTTTGGAAAAGCACAAGTCTTGAAAGTAAAAGTAAAGTAAAAGTCTTCAGCAACAGTTTCTCTTCTCTCCTTTGGCAGCAAGGTCACCACTGCAGGCCAATCCCCCAGGATAGGGACAGTCTTCCTCCTACAGCTTTCCCGGTGCCTCCTCCTCAGGCAGAGATTCTTCTTGGTCAAAAGCGGATCTAGTTTCTTAGGAGCAGGGCTCCTCCATTTATACCACAAATCTTTTGTTCTCCCAGGCCAGGGGGGGCCCTTGCCTAGTTCAGTCCGGTTTCTGAGCACTTTGTTTACGTGATGCAGGCTTCTCCTTTCAGAGTGCAGGGCAGAGTCATCAGACGCTCCACAGGGGGTGGAGCCGGCATCGAGGTAGCGGAGCACTGTCCTATTCAGAACCTAGGAGCACTCCTCCCACCCATCTACCTGTCGATCGTCCTATTCATACCAGGCTACCTAGCCCTGCCCATCTGGGTTCCCCCAGCCCTGTCACTCACACCAGCCAGACATCAGATACACAACACGCAGAGGCGGCTGAAAGGTTTAGGCAAGCAAAGGCCAACTTTCTAAAAGCGGCATTTGCAAACCCGGAATATTAAAATAAACCTTGCGAAAAGGTGTACCTTATTATTCCGAGTTCAGGCATACTAAACTCGATCTCCTACCATGTTCCCTGGGTCGGTTAGGATCATAGGGTGTAATAATCCAGGCCGCCCATACTGGCCTATGAGAACAGGGTAGCCTTGCAGTAGTGAACAACAAGATGGCGGTAATTCACTACTAGGACATGCCACGCATCCCGGCTTGTCCTACCTCAGGCGTACAATGCACCCTGCCCGTGGGCCTACCAGAGGGGTGACTAACATGCAGCTAAGGGAAGGTTTCAGGGACCGGCAAGTGTGGGTACTTGTCGGTCGGCGTGTCAGTACCAGACTGCACGCAGGTTCTGCGATGGCAGACCTCAGATATATTTTACCGGCCGCTTCTGTGGGTGGCACAACCCGTGCTGCAAGCCCACCAGCGGTGTTCGTATTTACATGCCCTGGCGCCCCTGGCGCACGTTACTGGGGTCTGATAGTAAATCAAACAATCCAATCATGGAATCCAACCAACATATACAATTTACATAGGGAGCACTCGCACCGTGACACTGGTTGGCAGTGGCACAGCGCGCTGAGCGGCCAACACCATTAAAAACGCATGAGGCACAGCGACAAAAAGAGGAAGGGAGACTCACGCCAAGGTGCCAGGTCTAACAGGGACCCTACCAAACCAACACATTTCTGAAAAGTAGACACCCGGGGGATTCCAGGGAGGTATGGCTTGCGTGGATCCCCCAATGTTTCCTTACCCAGAATGCCCTGCAAACCTCAAATTTAGCTGAAAAAATCATTCGTATTGAGGCGACAGGAAAATTGCCTACTTCAAAACAAACTGGTTTTGCAAGGGGGGTCACCTGGATTTTTGGCCCGGTGCTCAGCGGCCACCTAGGGGAACCTACCAAACCCACACATTTCTGAAAACTAGACACCCGGGGGATTCCAGGGAGGTATGGCTTGAGTGGATCCCCCAACGTTTCCTTACCCAGAATGCCCTGCAAACCTCAAATTTAGCTGAAAAAATCACCTTTTTCACACATTTTTGTGTGGGAAAGTTGAGGCATCACCGGGCTGACAAAATTTCCTACCACCCAGCGTTCCCCCGGGTCTCCCGATAAAAACGGTGCCGCACTCGTGTGGGAGGCCCAAGTACCCGCGACAGGTAAGACCCCAAAACGTGTTGAGGCGACATGAAAATTGCCTACCTCAAAACGACCTGGTTTTGCAAGGGGGGTCACCTGGGTTTTTGGCCCGGTGCTCGGCGGCCACCAAGGGGAACCTACCAAACCCACACATTTCTGAAAACTAGACACCCGGGGGATTCCAGGGAGGTATGGCTTGCGTGGATCCCCCAACGTTTCCTTACCCAGAATGCCCTTCAAACCTCAAATTTAGCTGAAAAAAGCGCCTTTTTCACAAATTTTTGTGTGGGAAAGTTGAGGCATCACCGGGCTGACACAAATTTCCTACCACCCAGCGTTCCCCCGGGTCTCCCGATAAAAACGGTGCCTCACTCGTGTGGGAGGCCCAAGTACCCGCGACAGGCAAGGGCCCAAAACGTATTGATGTGACATGAAAATTGCCTACCTCAAAACGACCTGGTTTTGGAAGGGGGGTCACCTGGGTTTTTGGCCCAATACTCAGCGGCCACCTAGGGGAACCTACCAAACCCACACATTTCTGAAAACTAGACACCCGGGGGATTCCAGGGAGGTATGGCTTGCGTGGATCCCCCAACGTTTCCTTACCCAGAATGCCCTGCAAACTTCAAATTTAGCTGAAAAAATCACCTTTTTCACACATTTTTGTGTGGGAAAGTTGAGGCATCACCGGGCTGACACAAATTTCCTACCACCCAGCGTTCCCCCGGGTCTCCCGATAAAAACGGTGCCTCATTCGTGTGGGAGGCCCAAGTACCCGCGACAGGCAAGGGCCCAAAACGTATTGAGGCGACATGAAAATTGCCTACCTCAAAACGACCTGGTTTTGCAAGGGGGGTCACCTGGATTTTTGGCCCTGTGCTTAGCGGCCACCTAGGGGAACCTATCAAACCCACACATTTCTGAACACTAGACACCCGGGGGATTCCAGGGAGGTATGGCTTGCGTGGATCCCCCAACGTTTCCTTACCCAGAATGCCCTGCAAACCTCAAATTTAGCTGAAAAAATCACCTTTTTCACACATTTTTGTGTGGGAAAGTTGAGGCATCACCGGGCTGACACAAATTTCCTACCACCCAGCGTTCCCCCGGGTCTCCCGATAAAAACGGTGCCTCACTCGTGTGGGAGGCCCAAGTACCCGCGACAGGCAAGGCCCCAAAACGTATTGAGGCGACATGAAAATTGCCTACCTCAAAACGACCTGGTTTTGCAAGGGGGGTCACCTGGGTTCTTGGCCCGGTGCTCGGCGGCCACCTAGGGGAACCTACCAAACCCACACATTTCTGAAAAGTAGACACCCGGGGGATTCCAGGGAGGTATGGCTTGCATGGATCCCCCAACGTTTCCTTACCCAGAATGCCCTGCAAACCTCAAATTTAGCTGAAAAAATCATCTTTTTCACACATTTTTATGTGGGAAAGTTGTGGCATCACCGGGCTGACACAAATTTCCTACCACCCAGCGTTCCCCCGGGTCTCCCGATAAAAACGGTGCCTCACTCGTGTGGGAGGCCCAAGTACCCGCGACAGGCAAGGGCCCAAAACGTATTGAGGCGACATGAAAATTGCCTACTTCAAAACAACCTGGTTTTGCAAGGGGGGTAACCTGGATTTTTGGCCCGGTGCTCAGCGGCCACCTAGGGGAACCTACCAAACCCACACATTTCTGAAAACTAGACACCCGGGGGATTCCAGGGAGGTATGGCTTGCGTGGATCCCCCAACGTTTCCTTACCCAGAATGCCCTGCAAACCTCAAATTTAGCTGAAAAAATCATCTTTTTCACACATTTTTGTGTGGGAAAGTTGTGGCATCACCGGGCTGACACAAATTTCCTACCACCCAGCGTTCCCCCGGGTCTCCCGATAAAAACGGTGCCTCACTCGTGTGGGAGGCCCAAGTACCCGCGACAGGCAAGGGCCCAAAACGTATTGAGGCGACATGAAAATTGCCTACTTCAAAACGACCTGGTTTTGCAAGGGGGGTAACCTGGATTTTTGGCCCGGTGCTCAGCGGCCACCTAGGGGACCCTACCAAACCCACACATTTCTGAAAAGTAGACACCCGGGGGATTCCAGGGAGGTATGGCTTGCGTGGATCCCCCAACTTTTCCTTACCCAGAATGCCCTGCAAACCTCAAATTTAGCTGAAAAAATCATCTTTTTCACACATTTTTGTGTGGGAAAGTTGTGGCATCACCGGGCTGACACAAATTTTCTACCACCCAGCGTTCCCCCGGGTCTCCCGATAAAAACGGTGCCTCACTCGTGTGGGAGGCCCAAGTACCCGCGACAGGCAAGGGCCCAAAACGTATTGAGGCGACATGAAAATTGCCTACTTCAAAACGACCTGGTTTTGCAAGGGGGGTAACCTGGATTTTTGGCCCGGTGCTCAGCGGCCACCTAGGGGAACCTACCAAACCCACACATTTCTGAAAACTAGACACCCGGGGGATTCCAGGGAGGTATGGCTTGCGTGGATCCCCCAACGTTTCCTTACCCAGAATGCCCTGCAAACCTCAAATTTAGCTGAAAAAATCATCTTTTTCACACATTTTTATGTGGGAAAGTTGTGGCATCACCGGGCTGACACAAATTTCCTACCACCCAGCGTTCCCCCGGGTCTCCCGATAAAAACGGTGCCTCACTCGTGTGGGAGGCCCAAGTACCCGCGACAGGCAAGGGCCCAAAACGTATTGAGGCGACATGAAAATTGCCTACTTCAAAACGACCTGGTTTTGCAAGGGGGTAACCTGGATTTTTGGCCCGGTGCTCAGCGGCCACCTAGGGGAACCTACCAAACCCACACATTTCTGAAAACTAGACACCCGGGGGATTCCAGGGAGGTATGGCTTACGTGGATCCCCCAACGTTTCCTTACCCAGAATGCCCTGCAAACCTCAAATTTAGCTGAAAAAATCATCTTTTTCACACATTTTTGTATGGGAAAGTTGTGGCATCACCGGGCTGACACAAATTTCCTACCACCCAGCGTTCCCCCGGGTCTCCCGATAAAAACGGTGCCTCACTCGTGTGGGAGGCCCAAGTACCCGCGACAGGCAAGGGCCCAAAACGTATTGAGGCGACATGAAAATTGCCTACTTCAAAACGACCTGGTTTTGCAAGGGGGGTAACCTGGATTTTTGGCCCGGTGCTCAGCGGCCACCTAGGGGAACCTACCAAACCCACACATTTCTGAAAACTAGACACCCGGGGGATTCCAGGGAGGTATGGCTTGCGTGGATCCCCCAACGTTTCCTTACCCAGAATGCCCTGCAAACCTCAAATTTAGCTGAAAAAATCATCTTTTTCACACATTTTTGTGTGGGAAAGTTGTGGCATCACCGGGCTGACACAAATTTCCTACCACCCAGCGTTCCCCCGGGTCTCCCGATAAAAACGGTGCCTCACTCGTGTGGGAGGCCCAAGTACCCGCGACAGGCAAGGGCCCAAAACGTATTGAGGCGACATGAAAATTGCCTACTTCAAAACGACCTGGTTTTGCAAGGGGGGTAACCTGGATTTTTGGCCCGGTGCTCAGCGGCCACCTAGGGGAACCTACCAAACCCACACATTTCTGAAAACTAGACACCCGGGGGATTCCAGGGAGGTATGGCTTGCGTGGATCCCCCAACGTTTCCTTACCCAGAATGCCCTGCAAACCTCAAATTTAGCAGAAAAAATCATCTTTTTCACACATTTTTATGTGGGAAAGTTGTGGCATCACCGGGCTGACACAAATTTCCTACCACCCAGCGTTCCCCCGGGTCTCCCGATAAAAACGGTGCCTCACTCGTGTGGGAGGCCCAAGTACCCGCGACAGGCAAGGGCCCAAAACGTATTGAGGCAACATGAAAATTGCCTACTTCAAAACGACCTGGTTTTGCAAGGGGGGTAACCTGGATTTTTGGCCCGGTGCTCAGCGGCCACCTAGGGGAACCTACCAAACCCACACATTTCTGAAAACTAGACACCCGGGGGATTCCAGGGAGGTATGGCTTACGTGGATCCCCCAACTTTTCCTTACCCAGAATGCCCTGCAAACCTCAAATTTAGCTGAAAAAATCATCTTTTTCACACATTTTTGTGTGGGAAAGTTGTGGCATCACCGGGCTGACACAAATTTCCTACCACCCAGCGTTCCCCCGGGTCTCCCGATAAAAACCGTGCCTCACTCGTGTGGGAGGCCCAAGTACCCGCGACAGGCAAGGGCCCAAAACGTATTGAGGCGACATGAAAATTGCCTACTTCAAAACGACCTGGTTTTGCAAGGGGGGTAACCTGGATTTTTGGCCCGGTGCTCAGCGGCCACCTAGGGGAACCTACCAAACCCACACATTTCTGAAAACTAGACACCCGGGGGATTCCAGGGAGGTATGGCTTGCGTGGATCCCCCAACGTTTCCTTACCCAGAATGCCCTGCAAACCTCAAATTTAGCTGAAAAAATCATCTTTTTCACACATTTTTATGTGGGAAAGTTGTGGCATCACCGGGCTGACACAAATTTCCTACCACCCAGCGTTCCCCCGGGTCTCCCGATAAAAACGGTGCCTCACTCGTGTGGGAGGCCCAAGTACCCGCGACAGGCAAGGGCCCAAAACGTATTGAGGCGACATGAAAATTGCCTACTTCAAAACGACCTGGTTTTGCAAGGGGGTAACCTGGATTTTTGGCCCGGTGCTCAGCGGCCACCTAGGGGAACCTACCAAACCCACACATTTCTGAAAACTAGACACCCGGGGGATTCCAGGGAGGTATGGCTTACGTGGATCCCCCAACGTTTCCTTACCCAGAATGCCCTGCAAACCTCAAATTTAGCTGAAAAAATCATCTTTTTCACACATTTTTGTATGGGAAAGTTGTGGCATCACCGGGCTGACACAAATTTCCTACCACCCAGCGTTCCCCCGGGTCTCCCGATAAAAACGGTGCCTCACTCGTGTGGGAGGCCCAAGTACCCGCGACAGGCAAGGGCCCAAAACGTATTGAGGCGACATGAAAATTGCCTACTTCAAAACGACCTGGTTTTGCAAGGGGGGTAACCTGGATTTTTGGCCCAGTGCTCAGCGGCCACCTAGGGGAACCTACCAAACCCACACATTTCTGAAAACTAGACACCCGGGGGATTCCAGGGAGGTATGGCTTGCGTGGATCCCCCAACGTTTCCTTACCCAGAATGCCCTGCAAACCTCAAATTTAGCTGAAAAAATCATCTTTTTCACACATTTTTGTGTGGGAAAGTTGTGGCATCACCGGGCTGACACAAATTTCCTACCACCCAGCGTTCCCCCGGGTCTCCCGATAAAAACAGTGCCTCACTCGTGTGGGAGGCCCAAGTACCCGCGACAGGCAAGGCCCCAAAACGTATTGAGGCGAAATGAAAATTGCCTACCTCAAAACGACCAGGTTTTGCAAGAGGGGTCACCTGGGTTTTTGGCCCGGTGCTCGGCGGCCACCTAGGGGACCCTACCAAACCCACACATTTCTGAAAAGTAGACACCCGGGGGATTCCAGGGAGGTATGGCTTGCGTGGATCCCCCAACGTTTCCTTACCCAGAATGCCCTGCAAACCTCAAATTTAGCTGAAAAAATCATCTTTTTCACACATTTTTATGTGGGAAAGTTGTGGCATCACCGGGCTGACACAAATTTCCTACCACCCAGCGTTCCCCCGGGTCTCCCGATAAAAACAGTGCCTCACTCGTGTGGGAGGCCCAAGTACCCGCGACAGGCAAGGCCCCAAAACGTATTGAGGCGACATGAAAATTGCCTACCTCAAAACGACCTGGTTTTGCAAGAGGGGTCACCTGGGTTTTCGGCCCGGTGCTCGGCGGCCACCTAGGGGACCCTACCAAACCCACACATTTCTGAAAAGTAGACACCCGGGGGATTCCAGGGAGGTATGGCTTGCGTGGATCCCCCAACTTTTCCTTACCCAGAATGCCCTGCAAACCTCAAATTTAGCTGAAAAAATCATCTTTTTCACACATTTTTGTGTGGGAAAGTTGTGGCATCACCGGGCTGACACAAATTTCCTACCACCCAGCGTTCCCCCGGGTCTCCCGATAAAAACGGTGCCTCACTCGTGTGGGAGGCCCAAGTACCCGCGACAGGCAAGGGCCCAAAACGTATTGAGGCGACATGAAAATTGCCTACTTCAAAACGACCTGGTTTTGCAAGGGGGGTAACCTGGATTTTTGGCCCGGTGCTCAGCGGCCACCAAGGGGAACCTACCAAACCCACACATTTCTGAAAACTAGACACCCGGGGGATTCCAGGGAGGTATGGCTTGCGTGGATCCCCCAACGTTTCCTTACCCAGAATGCCCTGCAAACCTCAAATTTAGCAGAAAAAATCATCTTTTTCACACATTTTTATGTGGGAAAGTTGTGGCATCACCGGGCTGACACAAATTTCCTACCACCCAGCGTTCCCCCGGGTCTCCCGATAAAAACGGTGCCTCACTCGTGTGGGAGGCCCAAGTACCCGCGACAGGCAAGGGCCCAAAACGTATTGAGGCAACATGAAAATTGCCTACTTCAAAACGACCTGGTTTTGCAAGGGGGGTAACCTGGATTTTTGGCCCGGTGCTCAGCGGCCACCTAGGGGAACCTACCAAACCCACACATTTCTGAAAACTAGACACCCGGGGGATTCCAGGGAGGTATGGCTTACGTGGATCCCCCAACGTTTCCTTACCCAGAATGCCCTGCAAACCTCAAATTTAGCTGAAAAAATCATCTTTTTCACACATTTTTGTGTGGGAAAGTTGTGGCATCACCGGGCTGACTCAAATTTCCTACCACCCAGCGTTCCCCCGGGTCTCCCGATAAAAACGGTGCCTCACTCGTGTGGGAGGCCCAAGTACCCGCGACAGGCAAGGGCCCAAAACGTATTGAGGCGACATGAAAATTGCCTACTTCAAAACGACCTGGTTTTGCAAGGGGGGTAATCTGGATTTTTGGCCCGGTGCTCAGCGGCCACCTAGGGGAACCTACCAAACCCACACATTTCTGAAAACTAGACACCCGGGGGATTCCAGGGAGGTATGGCTTGCGTGGATCCCCCAACGTTTCCTTACCCAGAATGCCCTGCAAACCTCAAATTTAGCTGAAAAAATCATCTTTTTCACACATTTTTGTGTGGGAAAGTTGTGGCATCACCGGGCTGACACAAATTTCCTACCACCCAGCGTTCCCCCGGGTCTCCCGATAAAAACAGTGCCTCACTCGTGTGGGAGGCCCAAGTACCCGCGACAGGCAAGGCCCCAAAACGTATTGAGGCGAAATGAAAATTGCCTACCTCAAAACGACCAGGTTTTGCAAGAGGGGTCACCTGGGTTTTTGGCCCGGTGCTCGGCGGCCACCTAGGGGACCCTACCAAACCCACACATTTCTGAAAAGTAGACACCCGGGGGATTCCAGGGAGGTATGGCTTGCGTGGATCCCCCAACGTTTCCTTACCCAGAATGCCCTGCAAACCTCAAATTTAGCTGAAAAAATCATCTTTTTCACACATTTTTATGTGGGAAATTTGTGGCATCACCGGGCTGACACAAATTTCCTACCACCCAGCGTTCCCCCGGGTCTCCCGATAAAAACAGTGCCTCACTCGTGTGGGAGGCCCAAGTACCCGCGACAGGCAAGGCCCCAAAACGTATTGAGGCGACATGAAAATTGCCTACCTCAAAACGACCTGGTTTTGCAAGAGGGGTCACCTGGGTTTTCGGCCCGGTGCTCGGTGGCCACCTAGGGGACCCTACCAAACCCACACATTTCTGAAAAGTAGACACCCGGGGGATTCCAGGGAGGTATGGCTTGCGTGGATCCCCCAACTTTTCCTTACCCAGAATGCCCTGCAAACCTCAAATTTAGCTGAAAAATCATCTTTTTCACACATTTTTGTGTGGGAAAGTTGTGGCATCACCGGGCTGACACAAATTTCCTACCACCCAGCGTTCCCCCGGGTCTCCCGATAAAAACGGTGCCTCACTCGTGTGGGAGGCCCAAGTACCCGCGACAGGCAAGGGCCCAAAACATATTGAGGCGACATGAAAATTGCCTACCTCAAAACGACCTGGTTTGGCAAGGGGGGTCACCTGGGTTTTTGGCCCGGTGCTCAGCGGCCACCTAGGGGAACCTACCAAACCCCCACATTTCTGAAAACTAGACACCCGGGGGATTCCAGGGAGGTATGGCTTGCGTGCATCCCCCAACGTTTCCTTACCCAGAATGCCCTGCAAACCTCAAATTTAGCTGAAAAAATCATCTTTTTCACACATTTTTGTGTGGGAAAGTTGTGGCATCACCGGGCTGACACAAATTTCCTATCACCCAGCGTTCCCCCGGGTCTCCCGACAAAAACGGTGCCTCACTCGTGTGGGAGGCCCAAGTACCCGCGACAGGCAAGGCCCCAAAACGTATTGAGGCGACATGAAAATTGCCTACCTCAAAACGACCTGGTTTTGCAAGAGGGGTCACCTGGGTTTTTGGCCCGGTGCTCGGCGGCCACCTAGGGGACCCTACCAAACCAACACATTTCTGAAAAGTAGACACCCGGGGGATTCCAGGGAGGTATGGCTTGCGTGGATCCCCCAATGTTTCCTTACCCAGAATGCCCTGCAAACCTCAAATTTAGCTGAAAAAATCATTCGTATTGAGGCGACAGGAAAATTGCCTACTTCAAAACAGCCTGGTTTTGCAAGGGGGGTCACCTGGATTTTTGGCCCGGTGCTCAGCGGCCACCTAGGGGAACCTACCAAACCCACACATTTCTGAAAACTAGACACCCGGGGGATTCCAGGGAGGTATGGCTTGAGTGGATACCCCAACGTTTCTTTACCCAGAATGCCCTGCAAACCTCAAATTTAGCTGAAAAAATCACCTTTTTCACACATTTTTGTGTGGGAAAGTTGAGGCATCACCGGGCTGACACAAATTTCCTACCACCCAGCGTTCCCCCGGGTCTCCCGATAAAAACGGTGCCGCACTCGTGTGGGAGGCCCAAGTACCCGCGACAGGTAAGACCCCAAAACGTATTGAGGCGACATGAAAATTGCCTACCTCAAAACGACCTGGTTTTGCAAGGGGGGTCACCTGGGTTTTTGGCCCGGTGCTCGGCGGCCACCAAGGGGAACCTACCAAACCCACACATTTCTGAAAACTAGACACCCGGGGGATTCCAGGGAGGTATGGCTTGCGTGGATCCCCCAACGTTTCCTTACCCAGAATGCCCTTCAAACATCAAATTTAGCTGAAAAAAGCGCCTTTTTCACAAATTTTTGTGTGGGAAAGTTGAGGCATCACCGGGCTGACACAAATTTCCTACCACCCAGCGTTCCCCCGGGTCTCCCGATAAAAACGGTGCCTCACTCGTGTGGGAGGCCCAAGTACCCGCGACAGGCAAGGGCCCAAAACGTATTGATGCGACATGAAAATTGCCTACCTCAAAACGACCTGGTTTTGGAAGGGGGGTCACCTGGGTTTTTGGCCCAATACTCAGCGGCCACCTAGGGGAACCTACCAAACCCACACATTTCTGAAAACTAGACACCCGGGGGAGTCCAGGGAGGTATGGCTTCCGTGGATCCCCCAACGTTTCCTTACCCAGAATGCCCTGCAAACTTCAAATTTAGCTGAAAAAATCACCTTTTTCACACATTTGTGTGTGGGAAAGTTGAGGCATCACCGGGCTGACACAAATTTCCTACCACCCAGCGTTCCCCCGGGTCTCCCGATAAAAACGGTGCCTCATTCGTGTGGGAGGCCCAAGTACCCGCGACAGGCAAGGGCCCAAAACGTATTGAGGCGACATGAAAATTGCCTACCTCAAAACGACCTGGTTTTGCAAGGGGGGTCACCTGGATTTTTGGCCCGGTGCTTAGCGGCCACCTAGGGGAACCTACCAAACCCACACATTTCTGAACACTAGACACCCGGGGGATTCCAGGGAGGTATGGCTTGCGTGGATCCCCCAACGTTTCCTTACCCAGAATGCCCTGCAAACCTCAAATTTAGCTGAAAAAATCACCTTTTTCACACATTTTTGTGTGGGAAAGTCGAGGCATCACCGGGCTGACACAAATTTCCTACCACCCAGCGTTCCCCCGGGTCTCCCGATAAAAACGGTGCCTCACTCGTGTGGGAGGCCCAAGTACCCGCGACAGGCAAGGCCCCAAAACGTATTGAGGCGACATGAAAATTGCCTACCTCAAAACGACCTGGTTTTGCAAGGGGGGTCACCTGGGTTCTTGGCCCGGTGCTCGGCGGCCACCTAGGGGAACCTACCAAACCCACACATTTCTGAAAAGTAGACACCCGGGGGATTCCAGGGAGGTATGGCTTGCGTGGATCCCCCAACGTTTCCTTACCCAGAATGCCCTGCAAACCTCAAATTTAGCTGAAAAAATCATCTTTTTCACACATTTTTATGTGGGAAAGTTGTGGCATCACCGGGCTGACACAAATTTCCTACCACCCAGCGTTCCCCCGGGTCTCCCGATAAAAACGGTGCCTCACTCGTGTGGGAGGCCCAAGTACCCGCGACAGGCAAGGGCCCAAAACGTATTGAGGCGACATGAAAATTGCCTACTTCAAAACGACCTGGTTTTGCAAGGGGGGTAACCTGGATTTTTGGCCCGGTGCTCAGCGGCCACCTAGGGGAACCTACCAAACCCACACATTTCTGAAAACTAGACACCCGGGGGATTCCAGGGAGGTATGACTTGCGTGGATCCCCCAACGTTTCCTTACCCAGAATGCCCTGCAAACCTCAAATTTAGCTGAAAAAATCATCTTTTTCACACATTTTTGTGTGGGAAAGTTGTGGCATCACCGGGCTGACACAAATTTCCTACCACCCAGCGTTCCCCCGGGTCTCCCGATAAAAACAGTGCCTCACTTGTGTGGGAGGCCCAAGTACCCGCGACAGGCAAGGCCCCAAAACGTATTGAGGCGACATGAAAATTGCCTACCTCAAAACGACCTGGTTTTGCAAGAGGGGTCACCTGGGTTTTTGGCCCGGTGCTCGGCGGCCACCTAGGGGACCCTACCAAACCAACACATTTCTGAAAAGTAGACACCCGGGGGATTCCAGGGAGGTATGGCTTGCGTGGATCCCCCAATGTTTCCTTACCCAGAATGCCCTGCAAACCTCAAATTTAGCTGAAAAAATCATTCGTATTGAGGCGACAGGAAAATTGCCTACTTCAAAACAACCTGGTTTTGCAAGGGGGGTCACCTGGATTTTTGGCCCGGTGCTCAGCGGCCACCTAGGGGAACCTACCAAACCCACACATTTCTGAAAACTAGACACCCGGGGGATTCCAGGGAGGTATGGCTTGAGTGGATCCCCCAACGTTTCCTTACCCAGAATGCCCTGCAAACCTCAAATTTAGCTGAAAAAATCACCTTTTTCACACATTTTTGTGTGGGAAAGTTGAGGCATCACCGGGCTGACCAAATTTCCTACCACCCAGCGTTCCCCCGGGTCTCCCGATAAAAACGGTGCCGCACTCGTGTGGGAGGCCCAAGTACCCGCGACAGGTAAGACCCCAAAACGTATTGAGGCGACATGAAAATTGCCTACCTCAAAACGACCTGGTTTTGCAAGGGGGGTCACCTGGGTTTTTGTCCCGGTGCTCGGCGGCCACCAAGGGGAACCTACCAAACCCACACATTTCTGAAAACTAGACACCCGGGGGATTCCAGGGAGGTATGGATTGCGTGGATCCCCCAACGTTTCCTTACCCAGAATGCCCTTCAAACCTCAAATTTAGCTGAAAAAAGCGCCTTTTTCACAAATTTTTGTGTGGGAAAGTTGAGGCATCACCGGGCTGACACAAATTTCCTACCACCCAGCGTTCCCCCGGGTCTCCCGATAAAAACGGTGCCTCACTCGTGTGGGAGGCCCAAGTACCCGCGACAGGCAAGGGCCCAAAACGTATTGATGCGACATGAAAATTGCCTACCTCAAAACGACCTGGTTTTGGAAGGGGGGTCACCTGGGTTTTTGGCCCAATACTCAGCGGCCACCTAGGGGAACCTACCAAACCCACACATTTCTGAAAACTAGACACCCGGGGGATTCCAGGGAGGTATGGCTTGCGTGGATCCCCCAACGTTTCCTTACCCAGAATGCCCTGCAAACTTCAAATTTAGCTGAAAAAATCACCTTTTTCACACATTTTTGTGTGGGAAAGTTGAGGCATCACCGGGCTGACACAAATTTCCTACCACCCAGCGTTCCCCCGGGTCTCCCGATAAAAACGGTGCCTCATTCGTGTGGGAGGCCCAAGTACCCGCGACAGGCAAGGGCCCAAAACGTATTGAGGCGACATGAAAATTGCCTACCTCAAAACGACCTGGTTTTGGAAGGGGGGTCACCTGGGTTTTTGGCCCAATACTCAGCGGCCACCTAGGGGAACCTACCAAACCCACACATTTCTGAAAACTAGACACCCGGGGGATTCCAGGGAGGTATGGCTTGCGTGGATCCCCCAACGTTTCCTTACCCAGAATGCCCTGCAAACCTCAAATTTAGCTGAAAAAATCACCTTTTTCACACATTTTTGTGTGGGAAAGTTGAGGCATCACCGGGCTGACACAAATTTCCTACCACCCAGCGTTCCCCCGGGTCTCCCGATAAAAACGGTGCCTCACTCGTGTGGGAGGCCCAAGTACCCGCGACAGGCAAGGCCCCAAAACGTATTGAGGCGACATGAAAATTGCCTACCTCAAAACGACCTGGTTTTGCAAGGGGGGTCACCTGGGTTCTTGGCCCGGTGCTCGGCGGCCACCTAGGGGAACCTACCAAACCCACACATTTCTGAAAAGTAGACACCCGGGGGATTCCAGGGAGGTATGGCTTGCGTGGATCCCCCAACGTTTCCTTACCCAGAATGCCCTGCAAACCTCAAATTTAGCTGAAAAAATCATCTTTTTCACACATTTTTATGTGGGAAAATTGTGGCATCACCGGGCTGACACAAATTTCCTACCACCCAGCGTTCCCCCGGGTCTCCCGATAAAAACGGTGCCTCATTCGTGTGGGAGGCCCAAGTACCCGCGACAGGCAAGGGCCCAAAACGTATTGAGGCGACATGAAAATTGCCTACCTCAAAACGACCTGGTTTTGCAAGGGGGGTCACCTGGATTTTTGGCCCGGTGCTTAGCGGCCACCTAGGGGAACCTAGCAAACCCACACATTTCTGAACACTAGACACCCGGGGGATTCCAGGGAGGTATGGCTTGCGTGGATCCCCCAACGTTTCCTTACCCAGAATGCCCTGCAAACCTCAAATTTAGCTGAAAAAATCACCTTTTTCACACATTTTTGTGTGGGAAAGTCGAGGCATCACCGGGCTGACACAAATTTCCTACCACCCAGCGTTCCCCCGGGTCTCCCGATAAAAACGGTGCCTCACTCGTGTGGGAGGCCCAAGTACCCGCGACAGGCAAGGCCCCAAAACGTATTGAGGCGACATGAAAATTGCCTACCTCAAAACGACCTGGTTTTGCAAGGGGGGTCACCTGGGTTCTTGGCCCGGTGCTCGGCGGCCACCTAGGGGAACCTACCAAACCCACACATTTCTGAAAAGTAGACACCCGGGGGATTCCAGGGAGGTATGGCTTGCGTGGATCCCCCAACGTTTCCTTACCCAGAATGCCCTGCAAACCTCAAATTTAGCTGAAAAAATCATCTTTTTCACACATTTTTATGTGGGAAAATTGTGGCATCACCGGGCTGACACAAATTTCCTACCACCCAGCGTTCCCCCGGGTCTCCCGATAAAAACGGTGCCTCACTCGTGTGGGAGGCCCAAGTACCCGCGACAGGCAAGGGCCCAAAACGTATTGAGGCGACATGAAAATTGCCTACTTCAAAACGACCTGGTTTTGCAAGGGGGGTAACCTGGATTTTTGGCCCGGTGCTCAGCGGCCACCTAGGGGAACCTACCAAACCCACACTTTTCTGAAAACTAGACACCCGGGGGATTCCAGGGAGGTATGGCTTGCGTGGATCCCCCAACGTTTCCTTACCCAGAATGCCCTGCAAACCTCAAATTTAGCTGAAAAAATCATCTTTTTCACACATTTTTGTGTGGGAAAGTTGTGGCATCACCGGGCTGACACAAATTTCCTACCACCCAGCGTTCCCCCGGGTCTCCCGATAAAAAGGGTGCCTCACTCGTGTGGGAGGCCCAAGTACCCGCGACAGGCAAGGGCCCAAAACGTATTGAGGCGACATGAAAATTGCCTACTTCAAAACGACCTGGTTTTGCAAGGGGGGTAACCTGGATTTTTGGCCCGGTGCTCAGCGGCCACCTAGGGGAACCTACCAAACCCACACATTTCTGAAAACTAGACACCCGGGGGATTCCAGGGAGGTATGGCTTGCGTGCATCCCCCAACGTTTCCTTACCCAGAATGCCCTGCAAACCTCAAATTTAGCTGAAAAAATCATCTTTTTCACACATTTTTGTGTGGGAAAGTTGAGGCATCACCGGGCTGACACAAATTTCCTATCACCCAGCGTTCCCCCGGGTCTCCCGATAAAAACGGTGCCTCACTCATGTGGGAGGCCCAAGTACCCGCGACAGGCAAGGGCCCAAAACGTATTGAGGCGACATGAAAATTGCCTACTGCAAAACGACCTGGTTTTGCAAGGAGGGTAACCTGGATTTTTGGCCCGGTGCTCAGCGGCCACCTAGGGGAACCTACCAAACCCACACATTTCTGAAAACTAGACACCCGGGGGATTCCAGGGAGGTATGACTTGCGTGGATCCCCCAACGTTTCCTTACCCAGAATGCCCTGCAAACCTCAAATTTAGCTGAAAAAATCATCTTTTTCACACATTTTTGTGTGGGAAAGTTGTGGCATCACCGGGCTGACACAAATTTCCTACCACCCAGCGTTCCCCCGGGTCTCCCGATAAAAACAGTGCCTCACTCGTGTGGGAGGCCCAAGTACCCGCGACAGGCAAGGCCCCAAAACGTATTGAGGCGACATGAAAATTGCCTACCTCAAAACGACCTGGTTTTGCAAGAGGGGTCACCTGGGTTTTTGGCCCGGTGCTCGGCGGCCACCTAGGGGACCCTACCAAACCAACACATTTCTGAAAAGTAGACACCCGGGGGATTCCAGGGAGGTATGGCTTGCGTGGATCCCCCAATGTTTCCTTACCCAGAATGCCCTGCAAACCTCAAATTTAGCTGAAAAAATCATTCGTATTGAGGCGACAGGAAAATTGCCTACTTCAAAACAACCTGGTTTTGCAAGGGGGGTCACCTGGATTTTTGGCCCGGTGCTCAGCGGCCACCTAGGGGAACCTACCAAACCCACACATTTCTGAAAACTAGACACCCGGGGGATTCCAGGGAGGTATGGCTTGAGTGGATCCCCCAACGTTTCCTTACCCAGAATGCCCTGCAAACCTCAAATTTAGCTGAAAAAATCACCTTTTTCACACATTTTTGTGTGGGAAAGTTGAGGCATCACCGGGCTGACACAAATTTCCTACCACCCAGCGTTCCCCCGGGTCTCCCGATAAAAACGGTGCCGCACTCGTGTGGGAGGCCCAAGTACCCGCGACAGGTAAGACCCCAAAACGTATTGAGGCGACATGAAAATTGCCTACCTCAAAACGACCTGGTTTTGCAAGGGGGGTCACCTGGGTTTTTGGCCCGGTGCTCGGCGGCCACCAAGGGGAACCTACCAAACCCACACATTTCTGAAAACTAGACACCCGGGGGATTCCAGGGAGGTATGGCTTGCGTGGATCCCCCAACGTTTCCTTACCCAGAATGCCCTTCAAACCTCAAATTTAGCTGAAAAAAGCGCCTTTTTCACAAATTTTTGTGTGGGAAAGTTGAGGCATCACCGGGCTGACACAAATTTCCTACCACCCAGCGTTCCCCCGGGTCTCCCGATAAAAACGGTGCCTCACTCGTGTGGGAGGCCCAAGTACCCGCGACAGGCAAGGGCCCAAAACGTATTGATGCGACATGAAAATTGCCTACCTCAAAACGACCTGGTTTTGGAAGGGGGGTCACCTGGGTTTTTGGCCCAATACTCAGCGGCCACCTAGGGGAACCTACCAAACCCACACATTTCTGAAAACTAGACACCCGGGGGATTCCAGGGAGGTATGGCTTGCGTGGATCCCCCAACGTTTCCTTACCCAGAATGCCCTGCAAACTTCAAATTTAGCTGAAAAAATCACCTTTTTCACACATTTTTGTGTGGGAAAGTTGAGGCATCACCGGGCTGACACAAATTTCCTACCACCCAGCGTTCCCCCGGGTCTCCCGATAAAAACGGTGCCTCATTCGTGTGGGAGGCCCAAGTACCCGCGACAGGCAAGGGCCCAAAACGTATTGAGGCGACATGAAAATTGCCTACCTCAAAACGACCTGGTTTTGCAAGGGGGGTCACCTGGATTTTTGGCCCGGTGCTTAGCGGCCACCTAGGGGAACCTACCAAACCCACACATTTCTGAACACTAGACACCCGGGGGATTCCAGGGAGGTATGGCTTGCGTGGATCCCCCAACGTTTCCTTACCCAGAATGCCCTGCAAACCTCAAATTTAGCTGAAAAAATCACCTTTTTCACACATTTTTGTGTGGGAAAGTCGAGGCATCACCGGGCTGACACAAATTTCCTACCACCCAGCGTTCCCCCGGGTCTCCCGATAAAAACGGTGCCTCACTCGTGTGGGAGGCCCAAGTACCCGCGACAGGCAAGGCCCCAAAACGTATTGAGGCGACATGAAAATTGCCTACCTCAAAACGACCTGGTTTTGCAAGGGGGGTCACCTGGGTTCTTGGCCCGGTGCTCGGCGGCCACCTAGGGGAACCTACCAAACCCACACATTTCTGAAAAGTAGACACCCGGGGGATTCCAGGGAGGTATGGCTTGCGTGGATCACCCAACGTTTCCTTACCCAGAATGCCCTGCAAACCTCAAATTTAGCTGAAAAAATCATCTTTTTCACACATTTTTATGTGGGAAAGTTGTGGCATCACCGGGCTGACACAAATTTCCTACCACCCAGCGTTCCCCCGGGTCTACCGATAAAAACGGTGCCTCACTCGTGTGGGAGGCCCAAGTACCCGCGACAGGCAAGGGCCCAAAACGTATTGAGGCGACATGAAAATTGCCTACTTCAAAACGACCTGGTTTTGCAAGGGGGGTAACCTGGATTTTTGGCCCGGTGCTCAGCGGCCACCTAGGGGAACCTACCAAACCCACACATTTCTGAAAACTAGACACCCGGGGGATTCCAGGGAGGTATGACTTGCGTGGATCCCCCAACGTTTCCTTACCCAGAATGCCCTGCAAACCTCAAATTTAGCTGAAAAAATCATCTTTTTCACACATTTTTGTGTGGGAAAGTTGTGGCATCACCGGGCTGACACAAATTTCCTACCACCCAGCGTTCCCCCGGGTCTCCCGATAAAAACAGTGCCTCACTCGTGTGGGAGGCCCAAGTACCCGCGACAGGCAAGGCCCCAAAACGTATTGAGGCGACATGAAAATTGCCTACCTCAAAACGACCTGGTTTTGCAAGAGGGGTCACCTGGGTTTTTGGCCCGGTGCTCGGCGGCCACCTAGGGGACCCTACCAAACCAACACATTTCTGAAAAGTAGACACCCGGGGGATTCCAGGGAGGTATGGCTTGCGTGGATCCCCCAATGTTTCCTTACCCAGAATGCCCTGCAAACCTCAAATTTAGCTGAAAAAATCATTCGTATTGAGGCGACAGGAAAATTGCCTACTTCAAAACAACCTGGTTTTGCAAGGGGGGTCACCTGGATTTTTGGCCCGGTGCTCAGCGGCCACCTAGGGGAACCTACCAAACCCACACATTTCTGAAAACTAGACACCCGGGGGATTCCAGGGAGGTATGGCTTGAGTGGATCCCCCAACGTTTCCTTACCCAGAATGCCCTGCAAACCTCAAATTTAGCTGAAAAAATCACCTTTTTCACACATTTTTGTGTGGGAAAGTTGAGGCATCACCGGGCGGACACAAATTTCCTACCACCCAGCGTTCCCCCGGGTCTCCCGATAAAAACGGTGCCGCACTCGTGTGGGAGGCCCAAGTACCCGCGACAGGTAAGACCCCAAAACGTATTGAGGCGACATGAAAATTGCCTACCTCAAAACGACCTGGTTTTGCAAGGGGGGTCACCTGGGTTTTTGGCCCGGTGCTCGGCGGCCACCAAGGGGAACCTACCAAACCCACACATTTCTGAAAACTAGACACCCGGGGGATTCCAGGGAGGTATGGCTTGCGTGGATCTCCCAACGTTTCCTTACCCAGAATGCCCTTCAAACCTCAAATTTAGCTGAAAAAAGCGCCTTTTTCACAAATTTTTGTGTGGGAAAGTTGAGGCATCACCGGGCTGACACAAATTTCCTACCACCCAGCGTTCCCCCGGGTCTCCCGATAAAAACGGTGCCTCACTCGTGTGGGAGGCCCAAGTACCCGCGACAGGCAAGGGCCCAAAACGTATTGATGCGACATGAAAATTGCCTACCTCAAAACGACCTGGTTTTGGAAGGGGGGTCACCTGGGTTTTTGGCCCAATACTCAGCGGCCACCTAGGGGAACCTACCAAACCCACACATTTCTGAAAACTAGACACCCGGGGGATTCCAGGGAGGTATGGCTTGCGTGGATCCCCCAACGTTTCCTTACCCAGAATGCCCTGCAAACTTCAAATTTAGCTGAAAAAATCACCTTTTTCACACATTTTTGTGTGGGAAAGTTGAGGCATCACCGGGCTGACACAAATTTCCTACCACCCAGCGTTCCCCCGGGTCTCCCGATAAAAACGGTGCCTCATTCGTGTGGGAGGCCCAAGTACCCGCGACAGGCAAGGGCCCAAAACGTATTGAGGCGACATGAAAATTGCCTACCTCAAAACGACCTGGTTTTGCAAGGGGGGTCACCTGGATTTTTGGCCCTGTGCTTAGCGGCCACCTAGGGGAACCTACCAAACCCACACATTTCTGAACACTAGACACCCGGGGGATTCCAGGGAGGTATGGCTTGCGTGGATCCCCCAACGTTTCCTTACCCAGAATGCCCTGCAAACCTCAAATTTAGCTGAAAAAATCACCTTTTTCACACATTTTTGTGTGGGAAAGTCGAGGCATCACCGGGCTGACACAAATTTCCTACCACCCAGCGTTCCCCCGGGTCTCCCGATAAAAACGGTGCCTCACTCGTGTGGGAGGCCCAAGTACCCGCGACAGGCAAGGCCCCAAAACGTATTGAGGCGACATGAAAATTGCCTACCTCAAAACGACCTGGTTTTGCAAGGGGGGTCACCTGGGTTCTTGGCCCGGTGCTCGGCGGCCACCTAGGGGAACCTACCAAACCCACACATTTCTGAAAAGTAGACACCCGGGGGATTCCAGGGAGGTATGGCTTGCGTGGATCCCCCAACGTTTCCTTACCCAGAATGCCCTGCAAACCTCAAATTTAGCTGAAAAAATCATCTTTTTCACACATTTTTATGTGGGAAAGTTGTGGCATCACCGGGCTGACACAAATTTCCTACCACCCAGCGTTCCCCCGGGTCTCCCGATAAAAACGGTGCCTCACTCGTGTGGGAGGCCCAAGTACCCGCGACAGGCAAGGGCCCAAAACGTATTGAGGCGACATGAAAATTGCCTACTTCAAAACGACCTGGTTTTGCAAGGGGGGTAACCTGGATTTTCGGCCCGGTGCTCAGCGGCCACCTAGGGGAACCTACCAAACCCACACATTTCTGAAAACTAGACACCCGGGGGATTCCAGGGAGGTATGGCTTGCGTGGATCCCCCAACGTTTCCTTACCCAGAATGCCCTGCAAACCTCAAATTTAGCTGAAAAAATCATCTTTTTCACACATTTTTGTGTGGGAAAGTTGTGGCATCACCGGGCTGACACAAATTTCCTACCACCCAGCGTTCCCCCGGGTCTCCCGATAAAAACGGTGCCTCACTCGTGTGGGAGGCCCAAGTACCCGCGACAGGCAAGGGCCCAAAACGTATTGAGGCGACATGAAAATTGCCTACTTCAAAACGACCTGGTTTTGCAAGGGGGTAACCTGGATTTTTGGCCCAGTGCTCAGCGGCCACCTAGGGGACCCTACCAAACCCACACATTTCTGAAAAGTAGACACCCGGGGGATTCCAGGGAGGTATGGCTTGCGTGGATCCCCCAACTTTTCCTTACCCAGAATGCTCTGCAAACCTCAAATTTAGCTGAAAAAATCATCTTTTTCACACATTTTTGTGTGGGAAAGTTGTGGCATCACCGGGCTGACACAAATTTCCTACCACCCAGCGTTCCCCCGGGTCTCCCGATAAAAACGGTGCCTCACTCGTGTGGGAGGCCCGAGTACCCGCGACAGGCAAGGGCCCAAAACTTATTGAGGCGACATGAAAATTGCCTACTTCAAAACGACCTGGTTTTGCAAGGGGGGTAACCTGGATTTTTGGCCCGGTGCTCAGCGGCCACCTAGGGGAACCTACCAAACCCACACATTTCTGAAAACTAGACACCCAGGGGATTCCAGGGAGGTATGGCTTGCGTGGATCCCCCAACGTTTCCTTACCCAGAATGCCCTGCAAACCTCAAATTTAGCTGAAAAAATCATCTTTTTCACACATTTTTATGTGGGAAAGTTGTGGCATCACCGGGCTGACACAAATTTCCTACCACCCAGAGTTCCCCCGGGTCTCCCGATAAAAACGGTGCCTCACTCGTGTGGGAGGCCCAAGTACCCGCGACAGGCAAGGGCCCAAAACGTATTGAGGCGACATGAAAATTGCCTACTTCAAAACGACCTGGTTTTGCAAGGGGGGTAACCTGGATTTTTGGCCCGGTGCTCAGCGGCCACCTAGGGGAACCTACCAAACCCACACATTTCTGAAAACTAGACACCCGGGGGATTCCAGGGAGGTATGGCTTACGTGGATCCCCCAACGTTTCCTTACCCAGAATGCCCTGCAAACCTCAAATTTAGCTGAAAAAATCATCTTTTTCACACATTTTTGTGTGGGAAAGTTGTGGCATCACCGGGCTGACACAAATTTCCTACCACCCAGCGTTCCCCCGGGTCTCCCGATAAAAACGGTGCCTCACTCGTGTGGGAGGCCCAAGTACCCGCGACAGGCAAGGGCCCAAAACGTATTGAGGCGACATGAAAATTGCCTACTTCAAAACGACCTGGTTTTGCAAGGGGGGTCACCTGGATTTTTGGCCCGGTGCTCAGCGGCCACCTAGGGGAACCTACCAAACCCACACATTTCTGAAAACTAGACACCAGGGGGATTCCAGGGAGATATGGCTTGCGTGGATCCCCCAACGTTTCCTTACCCAGAATGCCCTGCAAACCTCAAATTTAGCTGAAAAAATCATCTTTTTCACACATTTTTGTGTGGGAAAGTTGTGGCATCACCGGGCTGACACAAATTTCCTACCACCCAGCGTTCCCCCGGGTCTCCCGATAAAAACAGTGCCTCACTCGTGTGGGAGGCCCAAGTACCCGCGACAGGCAAGGCCCCAAAACGTATTGAGGCGAAATGAAAATTGCCTACCTCAAAACGACCAGGTTTTGCAAGAGGGGTCACCTGGGTTTTTGGCCCGGTGCTCGGCGGCCACCTAGGGGACCCTACCAAACCCACACATTTCTGAAAAGTAGACACCCGGGGGATTCCAGGGAGGTATGGCTTGCGTGGATCCCCCAACTTTTCCTTACCCAGAATGCCCTGCAAACCTCAAATTTAGCTGAAAAAATCATCTTTTTCACACATTTTTGTGTGGGAAAGTTGTGGCATCACCGGGCTGACACAAATTTCCTACCACCCAGCGTTCCCCCGGGTCTCCCGATAAAAACGGTGCCTCACTCGTGTGGGAGGCCCAAGTACCCGCGACAGGCAAGGGCCCAAATCGTATTGAGGCGACATGAAAATTGCCTACTTCAAAACGACCTGGTTTTGCAAGGGGGGTAACCTGGATTTTTGGCCCGGTGCTCAGCGGCCACCTAGGGGAACCTACCAAACCCACACATTTCTGAAAACTAGACACCCGGGGGATTCCAGGGAGGTATGGCTTGCGTGGATCCCCCAACGTTTCCTTACCCAGAATGCCCTGCAAACCTCAAATTTAGCTGAAAAAATCATCTTTTTCACACATTTTTGTGTGGGAAAGTTGTGGCATCACCGGGCTGACACAAATTTCCTACCACCCAGCGTTCCCCCGGGTCTCCCGATAAAAACGGTGCCTCACTCGTGTGGGAGGCCCAAGTACCCGCGACAGGCAAGGCCCCAAAACGTATTGAGGCGAAATGAAAATTGCCTACCTCAAAACGACCTGGTTTTGCAAGAGGGGTCACCTGGGTTTTTGGCCCGGTGCTCGGCGGCCACCTAGGGGACCCTACCAAACCCACACATTTCTGAAAAGTAGACACCCGGGGGATTCCAGGGAGGTATGGCTTGCGTGGATCCCCCAACGTTTCCTTACCCAGAATGCCCTGCAAACCTCAAATTTAGCTGAAAAAATCGCCTTTTTCACACATTTTTGTGTGGGAAAGTTGTGGCATCACCGGGCTGAGACAAATTTCCTACCACCCAGCGTTCCCCCGGGTCTCCCGATCAAAACGGTGCCTCACTCGTGTGGGAGGCCCAAGTACCCGCAACAGGCAAGGGTCCAAACCGTAGTGCGCCTCAACTGGCAAGGGTCCTAAACGTAGTGCGCCTCACTACGTTTTGGGCCCTTGCCTGTCGCGGGTACTTGGGCCTCCCACACGAGTGAGGCCCCGTTTTTATCGGGAGACCCAGGGGAACGCTGGGTGGTAGGAAATTTGTGTGAGCCCGGTAATGCCTCAACTTTCCCACACAAAAATGTGTGAAAAAGGTGATGTTTCCAGCTAAATTTGAGGTTTGCACGGCATTCTGGGTAAGGAAACGTTGGGGGATCCACGCAAGCCATACCTCCCTGGAATCCCCCGGGTGTCTAGTTTTCAGAAATGTGTGGGTTTGGTAGGTTCCCCTAGGTGGCCGCCTAGCACCGGGCCAAAAACCCAGGTGACCCCTCTTGCAAAACCAGGTCGTTTTGAGGTAGGCAATTTTCATGTCGCCTCAATACGTTTTGGGGCCTTGCCTGTCGCGGGTACTTGGGCCTCCCACACGAGTGAGGCACCGTTTTTATCGGGAGACCTGGGGGAACGCTGGGTGGTAGGAAATTTGTGTCAGCCCGGTGATGCCACAACTTTCCCACGCAAAAATGTGTGAAAAAGGTGATTTTTTCAGCTAAATTTGAGGTTTGCAGGGCATTCTGGGTAAGGAAACGTTGGGGGATCCACGCAAGCCATACCTCCCTAGAATCCCCCGGGTGTCTAGTTTTCAGAAATGTGTGGGTTTGGTAGGTTTCCCTAGGTGGCCGCCAAGCCCGGGGCCAAAAACTCATAGGACCCCCTTTGCAAAACCAGGTTGTTTTGTGATAGGTAATTTTGATGTCTCCTCAATAGGTTTTGGGCCCTTGCCTGACGCGGGCACTATGCCTACCCACGCAAGTGAGGTACCGTTTTTCTCTGAAGACTTTGAGGAACGCAGGGTGGGTGGAATTTTGTGGACCCACGCAGATTCCAGAACTTTCCGACAAAGAAATGTGAGGAAAATGTGTTATTTTGAACACATTTTTAGGTTTGCAATGGATTCTGGGTAACAGAACCTGGTGAAAGCCAGTGAAGTCACCCCATCCAGGATTCCCCTCGGTGTCTAGTTTTAAAGAATGTACAGTTTTGCTAGGTTTGCCTACGTGCCAACTGCGCTAGGGCCCAAAACCCACAGGTATGCACATTGCTAAAAAAAAAATCGGAGCCCAGTGGGCTTTCTGCTGCCCTGGGGGGGAATCGGGGAAGGGGGTTTCATCCTGATATGCCCCTAAAGGGGCAGAAAGACTGTGGCGTTTTTTGTGGGGGTGGGGGCATTGGTATGACCATTTTGGGCAGCCCCCACCCCCACGCATAAAAAAAGCCTGCATACTCGCTGGCGCCTACTGGGCTTTCTGCCCCCCAGGGGGCATATCAGGGGCCACTGCCACCATCTGCCCTCCCGGGGGGGCAGAAAGACTTGAATTTCTCTGGGGGTGGGGTGGGGTATTGTCATGCCCATTTTGGGGAGCCCCTACCCCTACACTAATAAAACACAAAAATCCATGGTTTCTAGTGGGCATTCTGCGCCCCCAGGGGGGGCCAGATTGGGGGCTAAAGCTCCCATCTGCCTCCTGGGGGGCAGAAAGACTGACATTTTTGTGGGGGGGAGAGTGGGGGCATTGGCGTGCCCGTTTCGGGCAGCCCACACCCTAAAAACAATTGCGCAAAAAAAATCCCTGGTGTTTAGTGGGCTTTCTGCCCCCCCCCGAAGGGGCAGATTAGGGGCCAATGCCCCATCTGCCCCCCGAGGGGGCAGAAAGACTGTAATAATTGGGGGGGGGCATGGGCCTGCCCGTTTTGGGCAGCCCCCACCTCTATTTGTTTTTTTTTTACAATTCCCTGGTGTCTAGTGGGCTTTTTGCCCCCCCGGGGGGGCAGATTGGGGGCCAGTGCCCCATCTGCCCCCCAGGGGGGGCAGAAAGGCTGTAATGGTGGTGGGTGGGGGCATTGGCGTGCCCGTTGCGGGCAGCCCCCACCCTAAAAATAAAACTAAAAACGAATCCCTGGTGTTTAGTGGGCTTTCTGCCCCCCCGGAGGGGCAGATTAGTGGCCAATGCCCCATCTGCCCCCCGGGTGGGGCAGAAAGACTGTAGTAATTGGGGGGGGTGGGGGCATGGGCCTGCCCGTTTTGGGCAGCCCCCACCCCTATTTTTTGTATACAAAACTTCCCTGGTGTCTAGTGGGCTTTTTACCCCCCCCCGGGGGGGCAGACTGGGGGCTAATGCCCCCATCTGCCCCCCAGGGGGGGCAAAAAGACTAAATTTCCCAAAAATAAACAGGGGGGAGCAAAGGCCCTTGTTCAAGGGGCCGTTCCCCCCTCCCTGGTGTCCTAGTGGGTGGATCCACTGGGCAGGGGTACCATTGGAAAGGGGAGATTCTCCCCTTTCCAACGATACCTCTCCCGTCTTTCTACGTGCTCAGGGGGCTGAGATAGCCCCCTGAGCACGTACAAAGTGAAACCTGAAATGAGCCTCTTGGCTCATTTCAGTTTCACTTTCACTGTAATGACGTCGGCACGACACGCCGATCGTCATTACAGAGAAGGGGGGGGGGGGGCTCGGGTGCTGGGGAAGCTCTTCCCTAGGGTATGCGTCATGACGAGCTGGACTCGTCATGGGCACAGCGCGACTGTGCTCCATGACGAGTCCAGCTCGTCATGGGCATACAAGGGGTTAAAGCAATTCTGTTTGTAATTAGGTGGCTTTTTAGTTTTGCTTGTATTAGTGTTTTTCAAACTTTCATGTACATAACATGCATATGTATGCATATATGTATATGTATGCATGCATTTATATTTGTATTTATATAGATATGCAGATTATATATATGTTTATATATGTATGTATATATATATATACATACATATATATAAATGCATATGCATATATATGCATATATATATATATGTGCATATGTGTGAGGGTAGAGAGAGGTAGAGAGGTAGAGGTGTAGAGGTAGAGAGATAGAGGTGGAGAGGTAGAGGTAGAGAGGTAGAGGTAAAGAGGTAGAAAGGTAGAGAGTAGTAGAGAGAGAGGTACAGTGAGGTAGAGAGTGAGTAATAGAGAGTAGAGAGTGAGTAGTAGAGAGTGGTAGAGAGAGTAGCAGAGAGTGAGTAGTAGAGTGAGTAGTAGAGTGAGTAGTAGAGAGTGAGTAGTAGAGACTAGTAAAGAGTGAGTAGTAGAGAGTGAGTAGTAGAGAGTAGTAGAGAGTAAGTAGTAGGGTGAGTAGTAGAGAGTAGTAGAGAGTGAGTAGTAGAGTAGTAGAGAGTGAGTAGTAGAGAGTGAGTAGCAGAGAGAGAGTAGAGAGTAGTAGAGAATGAGTAGTAGAGAGTAGTAGAGAGTGAGTAGGAGAGAGTAGTAGAGTAGTAGAGCATGAGTAGTAGAGAGTGAGTAGTAGAGAGTAGTAGAGAGTGAGTAGGAGAGAGTAGTAGAGTAGTAGAGCATGAGTAGTAGAGAGTGAGTAGTAGAGAGAGTAGTAGAGAGTAGTAGAGTAGTAGAGAGTGAGTAGTAGAGAGAGTAGTAGAGTAGTAGAGAGTGAGTAGTAGAGAGTGAGTAGTAGAGAGTAGTTGTTAGAAATGAGGGGGCTCTGGTTGACGCAGGTGTGAACCCACAACAAGCAGGGACCCCTTACCTCTTGTCAGGGCGAAGGATGACTCCCCAGAATAACCCCTGCTCACCCTCTAGGTGCGTGGCGCGAGCAGTCTAGGCTAAGTCTCAGGCGTACACGGTTAAGCAAATGCAATTACACATACAGGAAACCCCTTGCATGCACCACAAACGGACACCAATCAGGAGGTATATAAAAATAAGCTTTTATGTAGTTTCAGCAGATTCAAATACAAGGCCCAGTAACGTTGAACTGATGGGGCCACAATTCTTGGAAATACGGTCAAGTTCTCTTGGTTTTACGGAAAGTTCTTTAGGCGGGCACAAGGTAACTGTAGGCCTCAGCGCACTTCGTGCTGAGGCAGCGCCCGGGGAGCACACAGCAGATGACAGGGAAATAAGAACGTTGCGGACCCTGGATCCGATGCGAGCTCGCGGTCGAGTTCGTAGTTACAGTACCTTGTTTCTTGACGCAAAGGCGGGTGCGGGATTTCAGCGGCTCTTCGACAGAAGAGCGAGGCGGCGTCCGGGGCTCCCACACTTCACGATGGGGGGTCTGATCTTCAGGCTCACGACAGGAGCGGGGTGTTGCAGGTGGCGGGTGAACAAAGCGGGGCAGCCGGGCACGCCGATGCGTCCGGGCCGTCCGAGGCTTGGAGATGCTCACAAAACGCCGATTCCGGCGGGAGGGTGAAGGTGCACAGCGAGCCTCCACGAGCGAGGTGACGGGGCAGCCCAGCACAGCGTAGGGGGAGCGGCTCCGATCGAGCGAGGCTCTTCCCAAGGCGGGGGCGGCTAAGCAGTCCTGGTCACGGCTCAGGGAGGGACTGGGCACGAGGGTCACAGCTCCGGCGAGGGAAAGGACACCACAGTCCAGCAGCAGGCGAGTGAAGATCAGGTAGAGCCCAATGGTCCTGGGGCTCAGTTCAGGGGGCAAGCTCAGTTCCAAGCCCTTGGAGATCGTTTTGGCAAAGCACAAGTCTTGAAAGTAAAAGTAAAGTAAAAGTCTTCAGCAACAGTTTCTCTTCTCTCCTTTGGCAGCAAGGTCACCACTGCAGGCCAATCCCCCAGGATAGGGACAGTCTTCCTCCTACAGCTTTCCCCGTGCCTCCTCCTCAGGCAGAGATTCTTCTTGGTCAAAAGCGGATCTAGTTTCTTAGGAGCAGGGCTCCTCCATTTATACCACAAATCTTTTGTTCTCCCAGGCCAGGGGGGCCCTTGCCTAGTTCAGTCCGGTTTCTGAGCACTTTGTTTACGTGATGCAGGCTTCTCCTTTCAGAGTGCAGGGCAGAGTCATCAGACGCTCCACAGGGGGTGGAGCCGGCATCGAGGTAGCGGAGCACTGTCCTATTCAGAACCTAGGAGCACTCCTCCCACCCATCTACCTGTTGATCGTCCTATTCATACCAGGCTGCCTAGCCCTGCCCATCTGGGTTCCCCCAGCCCTGTCACTCACACCAGCCAGACATCAGATACACAACACGCAGAGGCGGCTGAAAGGTTTAGGCAAGCAAAGGCCAACTTTCTAAAAGCGGCATTTGCAAACCCGGAATATTAAAATAAACCTTGCGAAAAGATGTACCTTATTATTCCGAGTTCAGGCATACTAAACTCGATCTCCTACCATGTTCCCTGGGTCGGTTAGGATCATAAGGTGTAATAATCCAGGCCGCCCATACTGGCCTATGAGAACAGGGTAGCCTTGCAGTAGTGAACAACAAGATGGCGGTAATTCACTACTAGGACATGCCACGCATCCAGGCGTGTCCTACCTTAGGCGTACAATGCACCCTGCCCGTGGGCCTACCAGAGGGGTGACTAACATGCAGCTAAGGGAAGGTTTCAGGGACCGGCAAGTGTGGGCACTTGTCGGCCGGCGTGTCAGTACCAGACTGCACGCAGGTTCTGCGATGGCAGACCTTAGATATATTTTACCGGCCGCTTCTGTGGGTGGCACAACCAGTGCTGCAAGCCCACCAGCGGGGTTCGCATTTACATGCCCTGGCGCCCCCGGCGCACTTTACTGGGGTCTGACAGTAAATCAAACAGTCCAATCATGGAATCCAACCAACATATACAATTTACATAGGGAGCACTCGCACCGTGACACTGGTTGGCAGTGGCACAGCGCGCTGAGCGGCCAACACCATAAAAACACATGAGGCACAGCGACAAAAAGAGGAAGGGAGACTCACGCCAAGGTGCCAGGTCTAACAGTAGTAGAGAGCGAGTAGTAGAGAGTGAGTAGTAGAGAGTGAGTAGTAGAGAGAGGAGTAGAGAGTGAGTAGTAGAGAGTGAGTAGTAGAGAGAGGAGTAGAGAGTGAGTAGTAGTGAGTAGTAGAGAGTGAGTAGTAGAGAGTGAGTAGTAGAGTGAGTAGTAGAGTGAGTAATAGAGAGTGAGTAGTAGAGAGTAGTAGTAGAGAGAGTAGTAGAGAGTGAGTAGTAGAGAGTGAGTAGTAGAGAGAGGAGTAGAGAGTGAGTAGTAGAGAGTAGTAGAGAGTGAGTAGGAGAGAGTAGTAGAGTAGTAGAGCATGAGTAGTAGAGAGTGAGTAGTAGAGAGAGTAGTAGAGAGTAGTAGAGTAGTAGAGAGTGAGTAGTAGAGAGAGTAGTAGAGTAGTAGAGAGTGAGTAGTAGAGAGTGAGTAGTAGAGAGTAGTAGAGAGCGAGTAGTAGAGAGTGAGTAGTAGAGAGTGAGTGGTAGAGAGTAGTAGAGAGTAGTAGAGTTAGTAGAGAGTAATAGAGAGTGAGTAGTAGAGAGTAGTAGCGAGTGAGTTGTAGAGAGTCAGTAGTTTAATTTAAAAGGAATACAATGAGGGGGTTCATTTTGCCTTAGAAATTATGATTAGTGCTGAAAAAAGATAAATTAGGGCACATTTTGATTGACTTCTCAAATCCTCTTCTATTTCACTAAAACATTCTGACATGCATACTGAAGCATGCACTTTCAATACCAGCAGCAGACTTCCCTGGTGAGCAGTAGCTTTACTGCAGTGATCTAATGAGCAACTAGAGTGCTACCATTCAGAATTTATGGCAAATGTGTGATACATCTGAATGCCTTCTTCATGGAACCAAAGTAAACAAGCATTGAAAATGCAATAGTCCTCGCCCTCGTTTAAGTTAAAGCAATTCTGTTTGTAATTAGGTGGCTTTTTAGTTTTGCTTGTATTAGTGTTTTTCAAACTTTCATGTACATAACATGCATATGTATGCATATATGTATATGTATGCATGCATTTATATTTGTATAGATATGCAGATTATATATATGTTTATATATGTATGTATTATCTACTGGCGGTCGCCAGTAGATAGTTATAGTTAGGACCCTGTTTCCATAGGAAATCCGCAACATTCTATTTGGAATAACTTTGGCGCCGGTCGACAAATCCTCGCGAAATTTTCAAAATAGGTGGGGCGCTACGCTCCGCTCCTACCCTGAAAGTCTCGGAGGGATTCGTCAAGCGGGGGCTGAGATAAAAGGGGGTCCCAAAACGCGTTTTTCCCATGCATTTTTCCATAGGACCTTTAGACACAGCTACAGCCCGAACGGCTGAACAGAGTTACTTGAAATTTGGCAGAGAGGTAGTCCTCAGGTCAAGGAAGTGCCTTTTGTAGGTCTGGTGTAAATCTGTTGAGTAATTCCTGAGAAAATAGCATTTAAATCAATATATATATCTGAGCCAGCTTACGGTGCGCTTACCGTGCACTTACCGTACGCGTACGGTGCCGTGCGCGAGCGCGATTCTGATTGGCTGTTAGATCTTAGTAAACATTCGAATCGTTCGAAACCAGGAAGCGGCGGCCGCCATTTTCTCTCTCGCACTCTTAGGGGGGGCGGAAAAACAAAGTCAGAAAACATGTAAAGGGACTGTTTAGACAGCCCCTAACCACCTATCCTTGTTGAATGTGTCCCCAAAGAACCCCCTAAGGTCAAAAATTCATTTTTATTTTTTTACGAAAAATCGCGCGCACGGAACGAACTGCGTTAAGTGGGCGCGCACGCCACGAATGGCGTAAAGTAACTTAGCATTTAAAAAAACGTACAAATTCACTGAAAAAACCATAAGTTTCACACACGTTATAGTTAGGAATTAGCATTTAAAAAACCTTGCAAATTCAGTGAAAAAACCATAGGTTTCACACATGTTATAGTTAGCTGGACATTTTACTGATAAAAAACCAATGAAATTCCCCCGTTATAGTTAGTGCAGGCAACTATAACTCACGCGACCGCAATCCTCTGCTGATGACATATGTGTCTTTATGAAAAAAAAATATTTGTAATATATGTATAGCTAAAATTTAATGGAAGAAGACATGGGCAAATAATTGTCTAAATACAGTATTAGCATCAGCAGAGGATTGCGGTCGCGTGAGTTATAGTTGCCTGCACTAACTATAACGGGGGAATTTCATTGGTTTTTTATCAGTAAAATGTCCAGCTAACTATAACATGTGTGAAACCTATGGTTTTTTACTGAATATATATATATATACATACATATATATAAATGCATATGCATATATATGCATATATGTATGTGCATATGCGCGTGGGTAGAGAGAGGTAGAGGTGTAGAGGTAGAGAGATAGAGGTAGAGAGGTAGAGGTAGAGGTAGAGAGGTAGAAAGGTAGAGAGTAGTAGAGAGAGAGGTACAGTGAGGTAGAGAGTGAGTAATAGGGAGTAGAGAGTGAGTAGTAGAGAGTAGTAGACAGAGTAGCAGAGTGAGTAGTAGAGTGAGTAGTAGAGTGAGTAGTAGAGAGTGAGTAGTAGAGTGAGTAATAGAGAGTGAGTAGTAGAGAGTAGTAGTAGAGTGAGTAGTAGAGAGTGAGTAGTAGAGAGTGAGTAGTAGAGAGAGTAGTAGAGAGTAAGTAGTAGAGAGTGAGTAGGAGAGAGTAGTAGAGTAGGAGAGAGTGAGTAGTAGAGAGTAGTGGAGTAGTAGAGAGTAGTAGAGAGTGAGTAGTAGAGAATAGTAGAGAGTGAGTAGTAGAGTGAGTAGTAGAGAGTAGTAGAGAGCGAGTAGTAGAGAGCAAGTAGTAGACAGTGTGTAGTAGAGAGTGAGTAATAGAGAGTGGGTAGTAGAGAGTGAGAAGTAGAGTAGTAGAGTAGTAGAGAGTAGTAGAGAGTGAGTAGTAGAGAGAGTAGTAGAGTAGTAGAGAGTAAGTAATAGAGTGAGTAGTAGAGAGTAGTTGAGAGTGAGTAGTGGAGAGTGAGCAGTAGAGAGTAGTAGAGAGTGAGTAGTAGAGAGTGAGTAGTAGAGAGTAGTAGAGTGAGTAGTAGAGAGTGAGTAGTAGAGAGTAGTAGACAGTAATAGAGTAGTAGAGAGTGAGTGATAGAGAGTAGTAGAGAGTGGTAGAGTGAGTAGTAGAGTCGTAGAGAGTGAGTAGTAGAGAGAGTAGTAGAGAGTAGTAGAGAGTGAGTAGTAGAGAGTGCGTAGTAGAGAGTAGTAGTGAGTGAGTAGTAGAGAGTAGTAGACAGTGAGTAGTAGAGAGAGAGTAGTAGAGAGTGAGTAGTAGAGTAGTAGAGAGTAGTCAGTCAGTGTCAGTCAGTGTCAGTCAGTCAGTCAGTCAGTCAGTCAGTGTCAGTCAATCAGTGTCAGTGTCAGTCAGTGTCAGTCAGTCAGTGTCAGTCAATCAGTGTCAGTCAATCAGTGTCAGTCAGTGTCAGTCAGTCAGTGTCAGTCAATCAGTGTCAGTCATTGTCAGTCAGTCAGTGTCAGTCAATCAACCAGTGTCAGTCAGTGTCAGTGTCAGTCAATCAGTGTCAGTCAGTGTCAATCTGTCAGTGTTGGTGTCAGTCAGTCAGTGTCAGCTAGAGCAGCTCTGCTGACCTCGTTCTCTGGGTCTAAAGCAGTTCTGCTGACCTGGTTCTCTGGCTCTAAAGCAGCTCTGCTGACCTGGTTTCTCTGGCTCTACAGCAGGTCTGCTGACCTGGTTCTCTGGCTCTAGAGCAGCTCTGCTGACCTAGTTCTTAGGCTACAGAGCAGCTCTGCTGATCTGGTTCTCTGGCTCTACAACAGCTCTGTTGACCTGGTTCTCTGGCTCTAAAGCAGCTCTGCTGACCCGGTTCTATGGCTCTAAAGCAGTTCTGCTGACATGGTTCTCTGCCTCTAGAGCAGCTCTGCTGACCTGGTCCCTTGGCTCTAAAGCAGCTCTGCTGACCTGGTTCTCTCCCTCTAAAGCAGCCCTGCTGGCCTGGTTCTCTGGATCTAAAGCAGCTCTGCTGACCTGGTGTCTCTGGCTCTACAGCAGCTCTGCTGACCTGGTTCTCTGGCTCTACAGCAGCTCGGCTGACCTAGTTCTTAGGCCCTAGACCAGCTCTGCTGACCTGGTTCTCTGGCTCTACAACAGCTCTGCTGACCTGGTTCTCTGGCTCTAAAGCAGCTCTGCTGACCCGGTTCTATGGCTCTAAAGCAGTTCTGCTGACCTGGTTATCTGGCTCTAGACCAGCTCTGATGACCTGGTCCCTTGGCTCTAAAGCAGCTCTGCTGACCTGGTTCTCTCCCTCTAAAGCAGCCCTGCTGACCTGGTTTCTCTGGCTCTCCAGCAGCTCTGCTGACCTAGTTCTCTGGCTCTAGAGCAGCTCTGCTGACCTGGTTTCTCTGGCTCTACAGCAGCTCTGCTGACCTGGTTCTCGGCCTCTAGAGCAGCTCTGCTGACCTGGGTCTCTCATTCTAAAGCAGCTCTGCTGACCTGGTTCTATGGCTCTAGAGCAGCTCTGCTGACCTGGTTTCTCTGGCTCTACAGCAGCTCTGCTGACCTGGTTCTCGGCCTCTAGAGCAGCTCTGCTGACCTGGGTCTCTCATTCTAAAGCAGCTCTGCTGACCTGGTTCTCTGCCTCTAGAGCAGCTCTGCTGACCTGGTTCTATGGCTCTAAAGCAGCTCTGCTGACCTGGTTCTCTGGCTCTAGAGCAGCTCTGCTGACCTGGTTCTCTGCCTCTAGAGCAGCTCTGCTGTCCTGCTTCTCTGGCCCTAAAGCAGCTCTGCTGACCTGGTTCTCTGGCTCTAGAGCAGCTCTGCTGACCTGGTTCTCTGGCTCTAAAGAAGCTCTGCTGACCTGGTTCTCTCCCTCTAAAGAGCTCTGCTGACCTGGTTCTCTGGCTCTAAAGCAGTTCTGCTGACCTGGTTCTCTGCCTCTAGAGCAGCTCTGCTGACCTGGGTCTCTGGCTCTAGAGCAGCTCTGTTGACATGGGTCTCTGGTTCTAGAGCAGCTCTGCTGACCTGGGTCTCTGGTTCTAGAGCAGCTCTGCTGACCTGCTTCTTTGGTTCTAGAGCAGCTCAGATGACCTGGTTCTCTGGCTCTACAATGGCTCTGCTGACCTGGTTTCTCTGGCTCTAGAGCAGCTCTGCAGACCTGGTTCTCTGACTCTAAAGCAGCTCTGCTGACCTGGTTCTATGGCTCTAATGCAGCTCTGCTGATTTGGTTCTCTGGCTCTAGAGCAGCTCTGCTGACCTGGTTCTCTGGCTCTAAAGCAGCTCTGCTGACCTGGTTCTCTGGCTCTAAAGCAGCTCTGCTGGCCTGGTTCTCTGGCTCTAAAGCAGCTCTGCTGACCTGGTTCTCTCCATCTAAAGCAGCTCTGCTGACCTGGTTTCTCTGGCTCTACAGCAGCTCTGCTGACCTGGTTCTCTGGCTCTAGAGCAGCTCTGCTGACCTAGTTCTTAGGCTCTAGACCAGCTCTGCTGACCTGGTTCTCTGGCTCTACAACAGCTCTGCTGACCTGGTTCTCTGGCTCTAAAGCAGCTCTGCTGTTCCGGTTCTATGGCTCTAAAGCAGTTCTGCTGACCTGGTTCTATGGCTCTAATGCAGCTCTGCTGATTTGGTTCTCTGGCTCTAGAGCAGCTCTGCTGACCTATTCTCTGGCTCTAAAGTAGCTCTGCTGGCCTGGTTCTCTGGCTCTAAAGCAGCTCTGCTGACCTGGTTCTCTCCCTCTAAAGCAGCTCTGCTGACCTGGTTTCTCTGGCTCTACGGCAGCTCTGCTGACCTGGTTCTCTGGCTCTAGAGCAGCTCTGCTGACCTAGTTCTTAGGCTCTAGACCAGCTCTGCTGACCTGGTTCGCTGGCTCTACAACAGCTCTGCTGACCTGGTTCTCTGGCTCTAAAGCAGCTCTGCTGACCCGGTTCTATGGCTCTAAAGCAGTTCTGCTGACCTGGTTCTCTGGCTCTAGAGCAGCTTTGCTGACCTGGTCCCTTGGCTCTAAAGCAGCTCTGCTGACCTGGTTCTCTCCTAAAGCAGCCCTGCTGACCTGGTTCTCTTGCTCTAAAGCAGCTCTACTGACCTTGTTTCTCTGGCTCTCCAGCAGCTCTGCTGACCTAGTGCTCTGGCTCTAAAGCAGCTCTTCTGACCTGGTTTCTCTGGCTCTACAGCAGCTCTGCTGACCTGGTTCTCCGCCTCTAGAGCAGCTGTACTGACCTGGGTGTCTCACTGTAAAGCAGCTCTGCTGACCTGGTTCTATATCTCTAGAGCAGCTCTGCTGATCTGGTTCTCTCCCTCTAAATCAGCTCTGCTGACCTGGTTCTCTGGCTCTAGAGCAACTCTGCTGACCTGGTTCTATGGCTCTAAAGCAGCTCTGCTGACCTGGTTCTCTGGCTCTAGAGCAGCTCTGCTGACCTGGTTCTCTGGCCCTAAATCAGCTCTGCTGACCTGGTTCTCTGGCTCTAGAGCAGCTCTGCTGACCTGCTTCTCTGGCTCTAAAGCAGCTCTGCTGACCTATTTCTCTCCCCCTATGGTTTTTTAAGTGAATTTGCAAGGTTTTTTAAATGCTAATTCCTAACTATAACGTGTGTGAAACCTATGGTTTTTTCAGCGAATATATATATATATATATATATATATATATATTTCACTGAAAAAACCATAGGTTTCACACAGGTTATAGTTAGGTGGATATTTCACTCGTAAAAAACCAATGAAATTCCCCCGTTATAGTTAGTTCAGATAACTATAACTCGCACGCCCGCAATTCACTGCTCATGACGTCACATATTACATCACTCATGACATGGTCAGTGGCATCACTCATGACATCACTGATGACATCATCCTTGTGATAGAGTGGCGGTCGCGCGAGTTATAGTTATCTGAACTAACTATAACGGGGGAATTTCATTGGTTTTTTACGAGTGAAATATCCACCTAACTATAACCTGTGTGAAACCTATGGTTTTTAAGTGAATTTGCAAGGTTTTTTAAATGCTAATTCCTAACTATAACGTGTGTGAAACCTATGGTTTTTTAAGTGAATTTGTACGGTTTTTTAAATGCTAAGTTATGTATTTATTATTATTTTTTTTTTTTCAAGGTTTTTTACCGTGCGCGCATTGTGCACGCACGGTGCGCTTCGCGCACCGTGCACACGCTTTGGGCACACGGTGCGCTGTACGCACCGTGCACGCACCCCGCGATTTTTTCCGAAAAAAATTACATGGTTTTTTTCCCCTTGGGGTCCTTCTGTGACCCCCTGACAAAGGCTAGGGGGTCAGGAACTCTCTTCCCTGCCCCCTTTTCACGTTTTCCACCTTTTTTCCCCCTTTCCTTTTCAGTGCGAGAGACAAAATGGCGACTGACACTTCCTGATTGCGACCGATTCCAATGTTTACCGACATCTAACAACTAATCAGAATTTCGCTCGCGCGCGGCACGGTGCACGCACGGTGCGCGCGTATAGATATTTATATGCTTTTAAATGCTATTTTCTCAGGAAATACTGAACAGATTTACACCAGACCTGCAAAAGGCACTTCCCTGACCTGAGGACTACCTCTCTGCCAAATTTCAAGTAATTCTGTTCAGCCGTTCGGGCTGTACCTTCGACTAAAGGTCCTATGGAAAAATGCATGGGGAAGACACGTTTTGGGACCCCCCATTTTTCTCGGCCCCCGCTTGACGAATCACCCCGAGACTTTCAGGGTTGGAGCTGAGCGGAGCGCCCCATTTGTTTTGAAAATTTCGCGAGGATGCGTCAACCGGCGCCAAAGTTATTCAAAATAGAATTTTGAGATTTCCTATGGAAACACGATCCTAACTATAACTATCTACTGGCGACCGCCAGTAGATAATATATATATATATATATATATATATATATATATATATATATATATATATATATATATATATATATATATATATATATATATATATATATATATATATATATATATATATATATATATATATATACATAATATAATGAGTTTCGCCTTTCCTGGAAGCTCCGCCTGTGGATCGGTGGCGCGTGAAGCCAGTAAGGCACAGCTGGCAATTTCAGATGAGGTCCGCAAAGCAATAAAGACGCGCTCTCAGGACTCCAAGGAGGATATTTATTGCAGGTACAGGTAACGCGTTTCGGAAGACAAGCTTCCTTGGTCACACGAAGAGCCAAATACACACACCCCTTACATAGTGAGAAAGTACTAAACATAGACATGGGACAGCGTTGCAAAAAGTCTACTTCCGTAATGGAAGTGTGTCGGCCATCTTGTAAGGTCCACAGGTACAACACGTCTATACAAAAATTGGCAAGTAAACAAGTAATTGCATAGTGCACACGAAAAGCATGGAAAGTGTCCTAGCTCGTATTCGCCCAGTACAGACAAATACTAATACCTCATAGTGAGAAATAGGGAAAATAACTGCCAAGTGACTCGACGCTACTAAGTGAGAACCCTCAATCTATGCCAATAATGTACCGGGAAGCACAAAAATGGGATTCAAAAGAAAAGCAAATAGCCCATACTAGCGCCAAGTGGCATAATGCTACAGCTGGGGGGGAAAGTTATCCCAAATGGGTTATAACACTCATACTGCTATTGAGACAATAGAGATAATGCAATGTATAAATGAATCCAGGGCTAGCACTATACTCCATGCAGAAAAAACACTGTCCAATATTCTATAAAATAGTGAAAAGAAGAGCTTATCTATACGTGATGATATTCTCTTCAGAGGATAGTGAAGAAAAGGGTAGGTGACCCGTGACGTGCACAGAATACCCAAAGGGCCCCTTCCTTTCCTCCTGTAAAGAAAAGAAAGAGAACATAGTTTAGAATAATAGAATTAAAACATTGCAATTACAGTTATTTGTACATAGATATGCATGCTATTATGCAACATTTACGCTTTCATGAATATCAGAACATCAAAAACCATTTGATTATGCTCCTAAACAGGAAAGACCCAAAACACAATACTCTCATATCTCAGGGTTCCATGAGATGTGTTGATAACTCCTCATCTATATTATGTCCTAGCGGGTACTTTGTCTCGAGATTAAGAATCCATTTAGATTCTCTCTTTCTGAGTACCAGCTCCCTGTTACCACCTCTAACACTGCTCAATACCTGTTCAATCACAAAGTACTTCAGTAACGAACTGTTGGATAAATGGTACTCAGCGAAGTGTCTAGCAACTGGATAATGAGAATCTTTATTGTTAATGGCCCTGAGGTGTTCAAGGACCCGCTTCTTAGCCATATGAGTAGTGCTCCCCACATACCATTTCTGGCATGGGCATACAAGCACGTATATGGCATAGGTGGAACTGCACGTGAGGAACTGTGAGATGGTGTTTTTCTTGGAGGTATGGGGTACACTGAATTCGTTGACCATATGACTGGTTTTGCAGGCCTTACAGTGACCACATGGGAAAAAGCCTTTAAGGTTGTGCAAGGATGTAGTGTTGGATTCAGTGATATCACTATGCATCAAGATGTTTCTAAGATTACGTCCTTTTCTATATGTGATTTTGGGTCTATTGCTGATGGAAGGACCAACAATATTGTCACTTTTGAGGATGTTCCAGTTATCACTGAGAATTTTCTGGATTTTACTCGAGCTGTTGTTATATGTAAGAATCACTCGTGTTTCTGACGATTCTACAGTCTTCTCCTTAGGTTTCAGGGTACTTTTTCTGTCTATGTCTTTAAGTTTAGAGACAGCTCTATCTAATACCCATTTAGGGTATCCACGCTCTCTAAACCGATTCAGCATAATAGCTTCTTCAATTTTATAGTTGTTCTCAGTGCTGCAGTTTCTTCTCGCTCTCAGTAACTCCCCGTAAGGTATACTCCATTTCAGAGTTTCTGGGTGGTGACTGTGAGCGTGTAGAATACTGTTACCTGCAGTTTCTTTCCGAAACAGCCTGGTCTCCAGTGTGTTATTCACAGCTCTAACTTTGACATCAAGGAAATCTATTTCTTCCTTGTTGATATTATATGTCAATATAATGTTAAGGGTGTTGATGTTTAGTTGCTGAATGAATTCTACTGCCTCTTCCTCACTACCTTCCCAAATAACAAAGAGATCGTCTATGTAACGCAGCCAAGTGTTGACTTTTTTGAGGTATTGGGAGAAGTCAGCATCTTCTCGCATGTTTTCTTCCCATAGGCCCAAGAAGAGATTGGCGAAGCATGGGAAGACAGGGAAGCTACCATTAAGAATATCCTGGAATTAGAAGAAGACTTTAAGAAAAACTCTGATCAAGCAACCATCACTAAATTTATAGAAGAAATGAAAAATAGAATGAGTCAGTATGAAGAAGATATCAAACTGAGGAAACAACGCAAACTTCATCGCGACTGCACTGATTACGAAAGTGGTCGAATTTTGACATACAGCAGAAAGTATGACCATCTCTATAATTTCCAGCCAAAAGAACCAAGTACTGTCCCTGGAGAAGGAAGAAATGATACACTCATAAATATTGCCACAACCAGCGATTCAGACAATGATGCATCAGATCACACTTCAAGCACAGCCTCAGAGGTAGAAATAATAACTCGCCCTGCGACTTTTTTAGACGAGTACCGGACCCTGAGGAGAAACAAAGAGACGACAAGAACGAGTGCCTCCCAACCAACACCGAGAGGGAGAGGACAGCGGGGGAGAGGAAGAGGAAGAGGAAGAGGAAGAGGAAGAGGAAGAGGAAGAGGCAGGGGCGGAGCAAACAACGAAGGAGCAAACGAAAACACAGGATACAGAAACGAAACAAAGCCAATGGGAACCAGACAAGGGGGCTTGCAGAAGAAGACATAAACATGTGGGACGATACTATGGTAAACAAAACTATCGTGAATCTCACAAGCCGTACCCTGTCTAATCTAGAAAAGAAAACGTTATATTTAGGTCTCACCTTTTGCCCTACTGCTGCCTTTGACTATTCTGACACAAGAATAGACATTTTTAAGTTCATAAGAAAGCTTAAATTAAAAAAATGGCATGAACTTAAGGGAAACATGCAGGATGTTGCCAGGGCTAGGACTACTACCGAACAAATTGCCCTAACAATAGCTGATAACAACATGCTACTCACCATGCAAGATCTTGAACAGAACGAGGAAGGTGATAATATGAGTGACAACCATGAAATTCAAGATATTGTTACAGATAGAGCAGCTGTTACACCTTTCAAACCCCGTTCTATCTTTTATCCGAATCTTCCACACGACAACGTAGATACTTTTCATGAGGTTGTTACCAAAGCTCTCATTGAATACAAACATGGGAAATACAATCACAATTTTGTGTGTGGTAATCTCACATTTAAACAAAGATCTATCATTTCCTCATTGGCTAACGACAGAGATATCGTTATCCGCCCGGCGGACAAGGGAGGTAATATCGTTCTGCTCAGTAAGTCCATGTATATAACGGAAGCACACAGACAGCTGAAAAATAGCAGATTTTATGAAAAAACAGACACCAAGACATACAATGACAGTATACTGATAACCTGGGAAAAACTATCAGCCTGGCAAGGAGAAGGAATAATCACATGGGAGGAATATTTATATTTGAAAAAAGATTATCCTAAACTTCCAATCATATATTTCCTCCCAAAAGTACACAAAAATCCCATTGTTCCCCCAGGGAGACCTATTGTTTCATCAGTGGGGAGTGTGTTCGAGAATATCTCTAAATATGTGGATTATTTCCTGCAAAACTATGTCACCAAACTCCCCTCTTACGTCAAAGACACCAAAGATTTCTTATGTAAACTGGAGAACATACAATGGCAAACCAACTATGTCTTTATTACTATGGATGTCTCCAGTTTATATACTATCATTGATCATGATCAGGGGATCAGTGCATGTACCCATTTTCTGAATGATAGAAATATCATGTATTCTGAACATACTAAGATGCTTATTGATATGATGCTGTTATGTTTACAAAATAACATCTTTATGTTTAATGGTGAACTCTTTAGACAAGTCCTAGGGACTGCCATGGGTACTTCCTTTGCCCCTAGCTTCGCCAATCTCTTCTTGGGCCTATGGGAAGAAAACATGCGAGAAGATGCTGACTTCTCCCAATACCTCAAAAAAGTCAACACTTGGCTGCGTTACATAGACGATCTCTTTGTTATTTAGGAAGGTAGTGAGGAAGAGGCAGTAGAATTCATTCAGCAACTAAACATCAACACCCTTAACATTGTATTGACATATAATATCAACAAGGAAGAAATAGATTTCCTTGATGTCAAAGTTAGAGCTGTGAATAACACACTGGAGACCAGGCTGTTTCGGAAAGAAACTGCAGGTAACAGTATTCTACACGCTCACAGTCACCACCCAGAAACTCTGAAATGGAGTATACCTTACGGGGAGTTACTGAGAGCGAGAAGAAACTGCAGCACTGAGAACAACTATAAAATTGAAGAAGCTATTATGCTGAATCGGTTTAGAGAGCGTGGATACCCTAAATGGGTATTAGATAGAGCTGTCTCTAAACTTAAAGACATAGACAGAAAAAGTACCCTGAAACCTAAGGAGAAGACTGTAGAATCGTCAGAAACACGAGTGATTCTTACATATAACAACAGCTCGAGTAAAATCCAGAAAATTCTCAGTGATAACTGGAACATCCTCAAAAGTGACAATATTGTTGGTCCTTCCATCAGCAATAGACCCAAAATCACATATAGAAAAGGACGTAATCTTAGAAACATCTTGATGCATAGTGATATCACTGAATCCAACACTACATCCTTGCACAACCTTAAAGGCTTTTTCCCATGTGGTCACTGTAAGGCCTGCAAAACCAGTCATATGGTCAACGAATTCAGTGTACCCCATACCTCCAAGAAAAACACCATCTCACAGTTCCTCACGTGCAGTTCCACCTATGCCATATACGTGCTTGTATGCCCATGCCAGAAATGGTATGTGGGGAGCACTACTCATATGGCTAAGAAGCGGGTCCTTGAACACCTCAGGGCCATTAACAATAAAGATTCTCATTATCCAGTTGCTAGACACTTCGCTGAGTACCATTTATCCAACAGTTCGTTACTGAAGTACTTTGTGATTGAACAGGTATTGAGCAGTGTTAGAGGTGGTAACAGGGAGCTGGTACTCAGAAAGAGAGAATCTAAATGGATTCTTAATCTCGAGACAAAGTACCCGCTAGGACATAATATAGATGAGGAGTTATCAACACATCTCATGGAACCCTGAGATATGAGAGTATTGTGTTTTGGGTCTTTCCTGTTTAGGAGCATAATCAAATGGTTTTTGATGTTCTGATATTCATGAAAGCGTAAATGTTGCATAATAGCATGCATATCTATGTACAAATAACTGTAATTGCAATGTTTTAATTCTATTATTCTAAACTATGTTCTCTTTCTTTTCTTTACAGGAGGAAAGGAAGGGGCCCTTTGGGTATTCTGTGCACGTCACGGGTCACCTACCCTTTTCTTCACTATCCTCTGAAGAGAATATCATCACGTATAGATAAGCTCTTCTTTTCACTATTTTATAGAATATTGGACAGTGTTTTTTCTGCATGGAGTATAGTGCTAGCCCTGGATTTATTTATACATTGCATTATCTCTATTGTCTCAATAGCAGTATGAGTGTTATAACCCATTTGGGATAACTTTCCCCCCCAGCTGTAGCATTATGCCACTTGGCGCTAGTATGGGCTATTTGCTTTTCTTTTGAATCCCATTTTTGTGCTTACTCCACTTCCCGGTACATTATTGGCATAGATTGAGGGTTCTCACTTAGTAGCGTCGAGTCACTTGGCAGTTATTTTCCCTATTTCTCACTATGAGGTATTAGTATTTGTCTGTACTGGGCGAATACAAGCTAGGACACTTTCCATGCTTTTCGTGTGCACTATGCAATTACTTGTTTACTTGCCAATTTTCGTATAGACGTGTTGTACCTGTGGACCTTACAAGATGGCCGACACACTTCCATTACGGAAGTAGACTTTTTGCAACGCTGTCCCATGTCTATGTTTAGTACTTTCTCACTATGTAAGGGGTGTGTGTATTTGGCTCTTCGTGTGACCAAGGAAGCTTGTCTTCCGAAACGCGTAACCTGTACCTGCAATAAATATCCTCCTTGGAGTCCTGAGAGTGCGTCTTTATTGCTTTGCGGACCTCATATATATATACACATATATATATATATATATATATATATATATATATATATATATATATATATATATATATATATATATATATTACCTACTGGCGGTCGCCAGTAGGTAGTTATAGTTAGGACCCCTTTTCCATAGGAAATCCGCAACATTCTATTTTGAATAACTTTGGCGCCGGTCGACGAATCCTCGCGAATTTTTCAAAATAGGTGGGGCGCTGCGCTCCGCTCCTACCCTGAAAGTCTCGGGGGGATTCGTCAAGCGGGGGCTGAGATAAAAGGGGGGTCCCAAAACGCGTTTTTCCCATGCATTTTTCCATAGGACCTTTAGACAGGGCTACAGCCCGAACGGCTGAACAGATTTACTTGAAATTTGGCAGAGAGGTAGTCCTCAGGTCACGGAAGTGCCTTTTGTAGGTTTGGTGTAAATCTGTTCAGTATTTCCTGAGAAAATAGCATTTAAAAGCATATATATATGTGGGCGGAGCCTAACCACACATCTCATCCTGAGATCTGATTGGCTGTCAGCACTTCATCCAAGAAGTGTTGGCAGCCATCTTGGGACCAATATACATGATAGCACCTCATTAAAAAGCATTGCAGTTAATAGAAGGTTTTAAGACTTTAGTTACATTATAAATCATTTGTTGATGGTACCATACTCATTTTAGGAATTGTGGTATGTTCTAAGGTGATTTCACCATGTGAAAAAGCCTTCTGCTGGGATATCATGATTGAGAGAAAAATATTTTCTCATGCTTTTACCACAGAGGTTTGGAAGGTGATCTATAAGCTAAACTGAGAGCTTATTTTCTGTAAATTCACATTATCTTTCTCAGTCATGTGAGAATGAAGTCTGACATTCTCAGTAAAACATGTACATCCAACAAGGGCAGAGACTGTCAGTTGATTCCTTTGTGTTCTACTGCAGCTTCCCAGAGTGTTCCAAAGAACTACTAGAGCGCTAACAGTCCTACCTATGATAAACGTATGGCACACCTGAAGCCATCTTGCTTGGAATAAAGTGGTAACTCTTAAAACATTTAATTTCAAAAGGAACAAAATGAGGGGGTTCATTTTTCCATAAAAAGTATGATTAGTGCTGCAGAAAGAAAAATTAGGGCACATTTTGAGTGACTTCTCAAATACTCTTCTATTTCATTAAAAAATTCTGACATGCAGACTGAAACATGAACTTTCAATACCAGCAGCAGTTTTCCCTGGTGAGCAGTAGCTTTACTACAGTGATCTAATGAGCAAAAAGAGTGCTAACATTCTGAATTTATGGCAAATGTGTGACACATCTGAATGCCTTCTTGATGGAATCGAAGTAAAAAACTGAAAGTATTTCCTACTGAGGAGACTGCAGTAAATGAGGAAATTAAGAAACTTCATAACAAATAAGTCTCCCAAGATGGCCACCAGAGACAAAAGAGCCCAAATGTAGCCCAAATATCACCCAGATGTAGCCCAAGTATAGCCCAATGACAGAATGTCCCAGAATGTTCTTAAAAACAACTAGAGCGCTTACTGTCTTCATTATGACAAAAGTATGGCACACCTGAAGCCATCTTGATTGGAATAAACTGGTAACACTTAAAACATTTAATTTAAAAAGGAACACAATGAGGGGGTTTATTTTGCCATAGAAATTATCATTAATGCTGAAGAAAGAAAATGAGGGCACATTTTGAGTGACTTCTCAAATCCTCTTCTATTTCATTAAAAAATTCTGACATGCAGACTGAAACATGCACTTTTAATACCAGGAGCAGACTTCCATGGTGAACAGTAGTTTTACTACAGTGATCTAATGAGCAACTAGAGTGCTAACATTCAGAATTTATAGCAAATGTGTGACATATCTGAATACCTTCATGATGGAATCAACGTAAAAAACTGAAAGCATTTCCTACTGAGGAGACTGCAGTACATGAGGAAATTAGGAAACTTCATAACAAATAAATCTCCCAAGATGGCCACCGGAGACAAAAGAGCCCAAATGTAGCCCAAAATCACCCAGATGTAGCCCAAATATAGCCCAATGACAGAAGTGTGCAAAACACTTATTATTTAGTGTTTTTGCAGTGTTATATAGTGCAGACTTGTCAGGTATTGGAGTGCTTTACATGAGCATTGGTTACATCACACAAGCACATATTCATTTTGGTTGTAGACATGGGGAGACTAAGTGATTTGACCAGAATCACAGAATGTCGAGCTGAAGCAGAAACTTCAACCTGGTTCCCCAGTTGCAAAGTCTGCAGTTCTGGAAGTAACACCACATCCTCTCCCCTAAGTGCAACATTTAATCAAGTGGTCAACTGGATAAAAAAACATAAAGACAACAAATAATTTAAAAGTGCTTTGTCGCTATTTGAAAACTCAGACAAAATGTCCTTATTTTAGTCTTTTAGAGCACTAACCATAATTTTGATGCCAATAAGACCCTCTCATATATGTAATTTCTAAAGGAAATGCTCTAGGTATTACAGTTTTGATTACATCAAGATGATGTCAGGCGTTCCACACTTTTGTAATAAATATAGAATGTTAGCAATCTAGTTGTTCATTGGGATACTGTTGAGAGGCAAAGGCCAGGGGCACGGACTCTGAAAATTGAAGGCAGGTAGGAGAGTGCAAAGGCAACCATTTAACCACACTGAGCAGGCAGGAAGGGCCGTGGAAGCACAACAGACTATGGAGGGCAGTGGAAAGGGGGGCAGGGGCAACAAACCAACAATACAGGACTTGCAAGAGAGGCTGTTGGAGGGAAGATCTATTACGGGTCAAGGAAGCTAGAGGCGGTCCCCAGAGCCCCGGGAGCCACCACAGAACTGAGCAGGAGAGTGAGTCAGGGACAAAAGGGGCACCTTAATTTGAGCCGGGGTGCCTAGGAACGCTTGCTCCAAAAATGAAGAAAACAGACATATGAGACATGGAATTGGTGGCAGAATACAATGGCAGTTTAATGAGAAGATACAACTTCAAAGAAACCGCAGAATAGAGACATAAAGTACAAAATACAGAATCCAGATAATCATACAGCTGTCATGATATTCTCTGTATCTCAATTAATGTACTGACAGAGAGAGAGAGAAAACACATCTATAAATGCATCATGAGAAACAAGTTACACCAAGGAAAATGTTACCTAGGAACACTCACGTTTACTCTTAGAGCAAGCATTCCTGCAATTACAATACAAAATCTTTTAAATGCAAAAGTAAAGAGAACAATGGTTAAACATAACATGACATTTCATATAGGTAAAATAGAATAAGATACTTCAAGCAAAGCAGAGCAAGACATTTTAAGCAAAGGAAGACAAGAGCTCCCAGCTCTTGGGGAAAACCTGCACAGCCTGTTAACCTACATACAGACGGCGAGGTAGTCCGTCGATATCTGTGGGTGCTCCCTTTTTATATCATTTTGTGGGCTCCTTTGCACGCTACATCTACCTACGTATGCTACCCAAAAGCTTCGTCTGCAGATTTTACCAGACATTTCGTCATTTACCCACTTAATGCTGACAATGGACTGGGTGAAAAGGTCAGTCTCTCAGGCCAATCGCTTATCGTAAGTTCCATAGAGCAGGCAGAAAATAATGGGTATTGTACGGGAATTCAATATATTCATGTATAAAATCTCCTCAGTTCTCCTAACTTGACGCTCTGCGGTTGCCACTTCCTTAAAAGCGGGAAACCTGCCCAGGAAGCAAGTACCAGTCCAGGATGCAGCCTACAGTATGTCGACAGCTTCAGGGGGATGTTGAACTTTGATACCGAGCACGGAGCACTCGGGTAGGGTGGGGGCTACTAGCTTGGAGCAGAAGGCCTCTCAGACCTGCCTTCAGACTGCTATACACTAAAATTGCAGAGCTATGGTCAATTTAACAAAGAGGCCTACATATTGAACAGAAGGGCCTACACAGGGGTTTTATGCTGGCTGAGTGGTAAGGATGTCTCAGGATAATTATATAGCAACACAGGACCCGCTGGTCAATTTAATACGGCCTACAAATGCGGCTGGCAGGGCAAGGACAAGGGTCTCATACGGCAGTGGATGTGTGTTTTATTAACCGTGAGGGGGGTTTCTTGCATAGTTTTGGTCGAATTTTTGTCGAATCCCCTTTGAATGGCTTGGTGTGCATGTGTATTAAATGTGCCCGTCAATAGCTACCCATGTTTGTATAAATAAACGACAAGGGTGTCTACCGGGATTAGGCACGGTAGGGCATCAGACATGTCAGAGCTTCACTAGTAGTGTAAATACATTCCACGTGGATTCATTGCATGCAGTCGCCTTTTAATGAATATCCCGCAAATCGTCATGGTGATAGGTACGTACGGTTTGTCCAGCATGTCCTAGGTGTGTCTATAAATAAATATTTTTTTAAAATAATAAAAAACAGTGGCCGGCCCTAGGGATTGGGGTCAAAAAAATATAATTAGGAGACAGGCCCTGGGGGATGGGGTCATCAGGGCCAATAAATTAGAATAAGAAGGGGAACCACACAGCTCCCCTTCTTAAAAAATTAAAATAAATAAAAGACTGGCATCGTGCCGGAGGCCATGCCCCCTCCGTGCAGCACTCTGCAAACGCGCCCCCAACAGGCATCTCCAGTATGCGCCAGGGAGCTGCGCTGCAGACAGGTGTTCTGAGGCCAAGCCCCTTTTTACACCTCTCTGCAACGCAGCTCTGTGGCGCTTACTGGAGGTACCTAGTGGTCTAGTTTGACCCTAGGGACCCTTAGGATTCAAGGGGACTTAATCTCTCAACTTAGAACAGCCACAGGGCGCGTTTACACAGTGGTGAAGGGAGGGGACGGGGCCTGAGGTGACGTGTGCAAACACGCACTATGGCACGTTTTAAATTGGGGATATAATTTCCCTTCAATACTGAGGGCCCCTGGGGGCTAACTAGCCCACCAAGTGCTTCCAGTAAGCGCCACTGAGCTGCATTGCAAGGAGGTGGTCCAGGCCGTGCCACTTTTTACACCTCTCTGCAACACAGCTCTGTGGCATTTACTGGAGGTACCTAGTGGGCTAGTTGGACCCTAGGGACCCTCAGGATTCAAATGAACTTAATCTCCCAACTAAAAACGGACACAGGGCGTGTTTACTCAGTGGTGAAGGGAGGGGACGGGGCCTGAGTTAACATGTGCAAAAACGCCCTGTGGCCTGTTTTAAGAGGTAGTTTTAATCCCCATGCCCTATTATGTACTAGGGGCTTACAGAGGAGGTCATGCTAATCACAGGGGGACCCCAACGCATAATGTTCCCTTGTGTATGTAGGTGTTTTTACTGTATTCTAAGTGTCTTTTAACATAGCACTGGCTCTAGGACTGGTTAGTCAGACTCAGTTACTACCAGTATCCGTCTGAAAAAGTTGAGGGTACAGGATGATTTTGCAACAAGGCTTCTTTCTGCTCTTCTTTTTGTTCTTTCTGCACGTTATCCTTCTTCCTGCACTTATCTTCGTATTTGAGGACTTCTGTTGCTTCTTTCTGCACTTCTTTTGTTTCTTTCTGTGCATTTTTTCTTCTTTCTTCACATGTCCTATCTCTGTAGGCATAGTTAGAAATTAGCATTTAAAAAACCTTTGAAATTCACAGAAAAAACCATAGGTTTCAGGCACGTTATAGTTAGGAATTAGCATTTAAAAAACCTCAGAAATTCACTGAAAAAACCATAGGTTTCAGGGGTGTTATAGTTAGCTGGACTTTTCACTTGTACAAAACCATTGAAATTCCCCCGTTATAGTTAGTTCAGCTAACTATAACTCGCGCGCCCGCAATGCACTGCTGATGACGTCACATATTACATCACTCATGACATGGTCAGTGACATCACTCATGACATCACTGATGACATCTCAAATGACATCACTGATGACATCACTGATGACATCATCCTTGTGATAGAGTGGCAGACCTCCTCTCACCCTAATATAACCTTTGATACACACATTCAAAAATAGAGACTAAAATTTTCAAAACAATGGACATACCAATACCAGTTACAACAACCTCTTCAGTAATTCTAAGATCCACATACACATCCACTCATTCACCAACAGTCCTATACAGTCACTCATACATGTACTCACTCATCATATGTACTCATACACCTATACATCCTGTTACACAATGCCACTCATCCATAGAGTTACTCACACACATAGTCACTCATGCTAATAAAGAATCAAACATACATTTACTTGCATATACAGTTATATACACACACCACCACACTTACTTCTACGGAAACTTACACATACTTAGTCTTTTAAACAATCACTTATAGAAACACATACTTATTCATACAGGAACTCTTTCAATCTCTCACTCTCACATATACTCACATATATACACCAATAGTCACATATACTAGTTTAAAACATATGTAGTTACTCATAAAGACACTATTGAGACAGTCATTCACTCACTAACACACCCATACACACACTCATCCACCCATACAGTCCTGCACACATGCTGTGTTCAACACATACAAACAGTGAGTCACTCATTCATGCACCTATGCACTACGTAATACCCCCCACCGAACCATGCAGACACTCAGACTGATACTCAAAAAACCAACTAATAACCTATATAGACACCCATGTAGCTACTCACCAACCCATGCAGCCACTTATACACAAAGTGAGAGACTGATACAGATATTTACATATTTAAACATTACTCACTAAGCCATGTATTCACTATGATACACTTAATCAGTCAGTTACACAATCAATTTTTCAAAAACAAATCATCCATTTAGACACTTATATACCCATTTATTCTTCCATCGACCTTGAGATATACATATATAAAACATATTTAATTTTCAGAAAAACACACATTCACTGGATGATGTCATCAGTGATGTCATCAGTGATGTCATTTGAGATGTCATCAGTGATGTCATGAGTGATGTCACTGACCATGTCATGAGTGATGTAATATGTGACGTCATCAGCAGTGCATTGCGGGCGCGCGAGTTATAGTTAGCTGAACTAACTATAACGGGGGAATTTCAATGGTTTTGTACAAGTGAAAAGTCCAGCTAACTATAACACCCCTGAAACCTATGGTTTTTTCAGTGAATATATATATATATATAATCTACTGGCGGTCGCGTAATTCTGATTGGTGGTTACATGTTAGTCAACGTTCTAATCGGTCGAAATCAGGAAGTGTTGGCCGCCATTTTGTTTGTTTTCAGTGTGAGAGTGAAAAAGGAAGGTGGCGAACGTGAAAAGGGGGCAGGGTAGAGAGTTCCTGACCCCCTAGCCTTTGTCAAGGGGTCCCTGAAGGACCCCGAAGGCAGAAATTTTTTTTTAATTTTTTTTTAAAAATCGCGGGGTTGCGCGCACCGTGCGCGCACGGTGAAAAACAAAAAAAACAAAAAAAAATTTTTAAAAGGAAAAAAGATATATAAAAAAATATATTAATAAATACATAACTTAGCATTTAAAAAACCGTACAGATTCACTGAAAAAACCATAGGTTTCACACACGTTATAGTTAGGAATTAGCATTTCAAAAACCTTGCAAATTCACTTCAAAAACCATAGGTTTCACACATGTTATAGTCAGATATTACATCACTGATGACATATGTGTCTTTATGAAAAAAAAAAAATGTAATATATGTATAGCTAATAATTAATGGAAGAAGACATGGGTAAATAAGTGTCTAAATACAGTGATGTAATATCTGACGTCATCAGCAGAGGATTGCGGTCGCGTGAGTCATAGTTGCCTGCACTAACTATAAAGGGGGAATTTCATTGGTTTTTCACTAGTGAAATGTCCTGCTAACTATAACATGTGTGAAACCTATGGTTTTTGAAGTGAATTTGCAAGGTTTTTGAAATGCTAATTCCTAACTATAACGTGTGTGAAACCTACGGTTTTTTCAGTGAAAATATATATATATATATAACCCTCAAAGTGCCCCAAAGCATTGAGAATGCACTCGACTTCAAAAGCAAACCTTCCGGTTTATTTACAGGAAAACGGGCTACAGCGTTCATGCAATTTCTTCTCCGACGCGTTTCGAGGCTCCTGCCTCTTAATCATGGATAATTGACACTCTGCAGATGGCTCCAAATCAGCATGCTAATTTAAATACCCTCAGTGGGCGTTGCAAAATGTGTCCTTTTTGCAATGCAGGCTGGACCTTATAGTAAGGATTGGAGTTTGTTTTTTAACCCTCAGTGGGCTCTGCTTAATGTCAATACATGAAATCTGTTGTTACCCTCCAGTGGGCCATGTTTGCTGTGCTCGTTTGAATTTTGCCGCCCCTGAAGTGCTGAAATAAGTCAGGCATTGTTCCTGCTCACAGCCTCTCACTCGATAATCTGGAGATGGTGCAGTTCTCCACGGCAGGGCTGCCGTGTAATTATGTAACCCTCAAAGTGCCCCAAAGCATTGAGAACGCACTCGACTTCAAAATCAAACCTTCCGGTTTATTTACAGGAAAACGGCAAAATTCAAACGCCCCATTAGTTTTGAAAATTTTGCGAGGATTCGTCAACCGGCGCCAAAGTTATTCAAAATAGAATTTTGAGATTTCCTATGGAAACTAGGTTGTAACTATAACTATCTACTGGCGACCGCCAGTAGATAATATATAAAATTGTGGCATGAGACTTGGCTGATGCTGCTGCCACCGTCTGATGCAACTTTTCCATTCAGTTTTTCCATCCGGAAAAATCAGTTCAGATTCTTCCACTTTAAGTAAACCCAGGTGATGAAAAACTTAGCCGGCAATAGATAGGTGAAGCAAAATTAACACACGCAGGCATCCATTAATTTCTTTCCATCTGACATATAATCAGACCCACAGAGTGGGCTTTGGCTACAACCAGACAAGTATTTCTTTTTCACCATATGCTATCAGTTGTAGGTGTATCATTCTACCTACTCTGGAGTGGAGGCATTGCAATGTAAGAGGGACTATTTTAAATATTAAATCTACACTGAAGTAATACTAAATACATTGTTTATCACATTGATGCATTGCATACATAATATAATCGTTTTTGTTTTGTTTTTTCAGTACTATAGGTTTAAAAAAATATATTTTAGCCAGGACTCAAAATACAAGCCAGACTGATCGCCTAGCCAATGCTTGTTCAATGTGACCTTGGATGTCCCCAAGTACAACTGGATGGGCTGAAATGTCTAAATCTGTAGTGAGGGTCAAGAGATTGATTAGAAGAATGCTCACTGCTTCATGAAACTGGAAACTTCAAGATGGAGGATGGTTTTGCTGCGTGATGCTCATTCTCCCTTTGAACTATTAGTATGTTAGGTAGGTAATCAGGTGTATTGCGGTAGATTGCCTTATTAACAATGCATGATGTCATGAAACATTATCTGATTTCCATTTGGAGCCAGTTCAATGATTTCAGGATTGGTGTTATGTGATCAGAGCAAGTGAGCTGTTCTACCAAGTGATTGTTATCAGCTGTAGTGATATATAAGATATTACCTTAAGAGGAGGATCACAGTGAAGTTTTCATGCCTACCACATATTAATAGGTGGAGAAACTCTGGGGCTTGTTTAGTCTGCATGTCATTGAGTCACTATCAATGAGGGCTAAACCATCATGTTTTCTTTCTTTGTAATGTAATCATAGGACAGAGATACTCTGAGCGGGAGGATGTCCATGATGGAATGGAAGGGTTTGTTTTGCCGCACCTTTGAGTTAATCAAGCTATTAAGATCATGGTGCTTGATTAGATCGTCAATTCCGACATGATTTTCCATAGCAGGTGTTGGAAATGTTATATTCCAAATAGGCACCCTAATATAGGCTCAGGTAACATCGTAACTCTTCACCTATATTCTTCCCTACATTACATACATAACGGTTCTTTAGGACTGACCTTTTACCTAGATAAGACACTGCATTCAGAACGCTGGAGTTTCTCTGGTAAAAACCTCATACATTATGCATGAGGCTTCTTGGAAGCACAGCAGGACTAACATCTCCTGTATAATATCTATGTACAAAGTTCATTCTCAACATCATCCTAAGTCCAACAAAGTAATACAGCGAGGTAGAACCCCTGGGGAGACCTATGGGTATATATACATCACATAAGATAGCCAGAGGAGACCAGGACTTCTCAGCCGACATACTGACGTGAGACGCTGAGCTCTCTTCATGCAGACACTCCAGCTCACAGTGGTCTAACATCCCTCGCGGGGTGTCCAACCAGAGACCAAGACGGGGTCCCACAGTCTCTTCGGTAATGAGGTTGACTTTATCCTAGAGGGATTCTTGGCTTAACAGCTACACACATGCTAGGTACACTTAGGTACATCTAGTTAGGGAGACATCGTAGGAATACGCACTTTTATTGTCATGTATTTTATATACACGTATGTATTCATGATTCTCGCAAGATGGTAGAACTCTATCATCCTTTTACTTTCATAGTGCTTCTAGTCATTTATATCTGTTACTGTCTGACGGTTGTTGCAGCTCATCTATTTTACAGCAGAATAACAACTGTTCAATAAATACTTATTGAAAACCGCCAGACTGTTTATTCTGTGTATCTGTCGGAGATAGACAGTAAGCACGAGTGATGGAGCGAAAGGTAGTATACTGTTTCCACGATCCTGAGGGATCAGTGTTTTCATGTTCGATGGTTGCCAAGAACTATTCTCTCCTTGATTAGAGGAGGTTCTAGTGGCACTGTGAGCTAGCTGATATAGAAGGCCAACATATCCGGTGGGATGTTTAGAATCAGTTTGACACCAGTCCTACAGTGTATGTTGTCCGAACACGGAGATCCTGTATAGGTCTTTATAGGAGCTACTCGACATGGTGCCGCCAACGTTGGTTGGGTACTTATTCAACAGTAGAATCTGAGTAGTTCAGTCGTGCTAAATCTCAGAGACACCTACTCACAATTCCCCAGAGACGTCTGGAGTGGGTAGGCACAAACTCCGCCACAGCTGAGTAGGGACAATTCTATTTATTGACTGTTGGTTACTCAAGCTTGAAGGACACATTGTTCCCAAAATTGTGAAAAACACCTTATCTTAGTTCCCTTGAGAAGCTCTTCCTTCTTTCTTAAAATAAAAACAATGACTGAGGAAGGGGATAGAGTTGTGCAAGAACTAAATCTCTCAGCAGATGAGGAAGATGCAGATGCATTTCACATTGCAGAGAATGTTAGGAATGCCATCACCATAAAACTAGGTGCACACAGTCTAACATTCAGGGGTGGACCGGTAGCTTTCGTGATTGAGGCACACGAATCGTATAGAACAGAGGTATTCTATTCAAGGGTTACGTTCCCGGTTGAAAATTCAAGAACAAATAAATTTCATTTCTACGCAGAAAGTGGAATACCGGACGAATATTTTCCCTATGAGGACATTGAAGTTCCACTAACTTACCAGGAACATTTATACAGGTTTAAATGCGCCATCCCCCATACAAGAAATAAAGTAAGACGCGGTCCGCTCGGAAGAGAAGGAGCGACGTGGCCAGTATTAGCGGCCTACACACCACATCCTGACATTGAAACAATGCCAGGAGGAGACTTACACTTCACAAACAATTAATAACACTTTAAAGAAACATGACAGTTTGTCATGAAGACACTTACAGTCCAGCCAGCTATGGCTACAACAAACACAAATACAGTTCAAAATACAGCAACTAAAATCACACCACAATCCTACATGCAGTAATGGGTAAAATGCACTCAAAACGTGAACAAATGCCATTCTGGGTACCTCAGAAAATAACACAGCTGGGAGCAGTATTCCCAAATACCAACCGTTATGCAAAACACAGAGGGGTCGATTCCGATCACAAATCGTACCGACCGACACGGACCGGGGCCGGATACCGACCGACACGGACCAGCGCCGTACGACCCGTGCAGTACAATGCAACACGTGTGAATTACAACCGACACATACGGAATACAAGCCGTACGACCGAGCCGTAGGGAAAATAGTGAACCGGCTGGAAAACCGACGCGATTTTTTGCTGACCGACACGAACCCGGAATGAACCCGACCGACCCGTACCCGCAATGTCCAATCCGCGCTATACGATGCAATGCGTGTAAAACCAGACCGACTCGCACGGAGACCAAGCCGCACGACCGACACGCACAGAAAACCGGGCACACAAGCAATAGAGACCTTCGCGACCGAAGCGTATCAAACACAGAAGATAGGCAGCGTGAACGAGGCGGAGAAACCCGCACGAGACAACAGCAGCGTCTGTTTCCGTCACATGAATGTCTCCTTCATGCCTACAAAACCCAAAGGAAAAAAGACAAAAAAAGGACCAAGCAAGCAATGACAAAGCCAATAAATACCACATAAAAAACATGGGACAAAGACACACCCACAACTCCAACTATATAAAGGACTACAATCACTACCATCATCCCTTGCAAACAGGAGACACAGCCAGCAGCAAACACCATTACACAGCAACCACAGACACACTCACAACTCACACATCACACAACCCACACACCATCAGCACCTCATCCAAAAGCACACACACATACAGCCAGCAAAACCAACACCAACCCACCCTCACTTGCACCCTCACACACACATCCCTCACCACCACCACCCATCACCATGCCCCCAAAGAAGAATCCAAAGTTCACAGATAGTGAGTTAGAAGTGCTGGTAGATGAGATCATCAGAGTAGAGCCACATTTGTTTGGTACATTGGTCCAAAGGACCCCCTTGTCACAGAAAACAAAGATGTGGGCGAGGATTGTCGACAAGGTGAACGCACAAGCACCAGCAAGGCGCACAAAGGACGATATCTAGAACAGGTGGTATGACGTGCGCAGAAGGGTCAAGAAACTCATCAAAAAAGATCACGCCCTGAGTCAGTGCACCGGCGGTGGCCCTCCTGCCAAACCAGTCTACTTCAGGACCTGGGAGGAGAAGATGCGGGACATCCTACCACCAGAGAGCGTCCATGGCCTAACAGACATCCCAGAGCCTGGTGAGTACACAAACAACATACCCAAGATTGTGTGGCAAGGGGACAGTGAAACCATGCACCGCAAGCAAAGCTACAGTAACCAATAGATAATCAGCCCAAGATGTGTGTGCCAGTCAGACAAACACAATACCTGCCATCTCATAGTGACTTGGAACTGTGTCATGACATGCACCAACCTACAAACAAATAGAGCAAGCCAGTGGCACAAAGCTAAATAGACACTGCCAGACAGTTTGCCACCACAAACACACTACCTCACAGTGCAGCTGACTGAAAGGAAGGAATTGTGGGGATGCAGGTGAAGTTAGTGAATGCAAAAGCATGATGGGGCCTGTAGTCACAGAGAATGCTCCCCCTCCTGATTGGCCCATCAAGACCTCACTGAAACATGCCCACATCACAGGGAGTGGAAAATGACTGACACAAGATGGCTGACACTGGCTTTTGCTGTGGGGAGCACAAGGCCCTGCTAGGGGTTGTGTGCAAATCAGAAGCAGGACACCACTGACTGACATCCTGAAAGACAACTTGCACGCCCTACAATGGAAGCACGTTTCATGATGGGAAGGAGGACTGACAGCCCTGACCATACTTACCAGCATGTGGAGACCCCCCCCCCCCCTCAACACAAACTCCACACAACTCACCGGGTAGAATGCATTGACACACCTCATTGAAATATCAGCAAAAGATACCCCATACTGGGTGCTGCTGTGTGAAGCACAGGGGCTCTCTTTGGACTTGTAGCCAAACAAACACCAGGATTTCACAGTCAGCCATATTGCCATTGCTGTCACACTCCCTCACAGGGAAGCAGAGTCAAGAGGAAGGAAGTATAGGCATGCTGGGAAGGGGGTTATAGCCAAGAGTATGATGGGAGTCGCAGTCACAGACAATCTACCCCCACCCACATAGCCCAGCAAGCTCATACTGAACCATACTCGCCTCACAGGGAGTGGGAAGGGACTGATAAGATGTCTGACAGTGGGCTCTGTTGTGGGGAGCACAAGGCCATGCTAGGAAATGGCCAACCACAAACACCAGGACTGCACAGTCAGCCACCTTGCCATTGCTGTCACACACCCTCACAGGGAAGCAGAGTCAAGAGGAAGGAAGTATGGGCATGCTGGGAAGGGGGGTGTAGCCAAGAGTATGATGGGAGTCACAGTCAGACAATCTACACCCACCCACATGGCCCAGCAAGCTCACACTGAACCATACTCGCCTCACAGGGAGTGGGAAGGGACTGACAAGATGTCTGACACTGGGCTCTGTTGAGGGGAGCACAAGGCCATGCTGGGAAATGGCCAACAACAATATCAAACTCTGTCCGTGACAAGCTGGGAAAAAGCAGTGTACAGGCAGGCATCTGTTCGAAAAGTAGAAAATGGCATGTTTGTGAACCATCAATGCATGTAGAAACATAACTCACATCTTGTGTCTCTTCCAAACACAGGTGGTGCTGGGCACCCAGCACCAAATGATGAGGATTCCCCGTCCCAGACTCTGGCGGACACTGAGCTCTCTGGTCTGACTCTCTCTCTGTCCTCTTCGGATGACGACGACCAACCTGGCATCTCCGGTGTGAGCCATCATGCAGCACCAGCAGCATCAACATCTGCACCCCCTGTACCCACGCTTCCAGCATCTGGACACCGACAGGGCACCCCCGCCAACACGGACAGACCAAGGCCAATGAACACCCACAGCACAGGGACACAGGACCCCCAGGAAGTTACAGCAAACACCACCAGCAACACCACTCAAGGGGTCCCAGTGTCACTTGTGCGTCCCACCGCTGGTCCTGCCTGTGTGGATAGGGGTGCTGGGAGGGGTGGGAGGCAGAGGGTGCGCCTTGCAGAGGGGTCTGGACTGCATGATGACCCCCAACTGGCACGCATCCTAGATGCGTACCAGGATAGCACCGGAGGATTTGGCCAGGTAGTTGGGATCCTCAAGGATATGCAACACGAGCAGGTCGCCCACCATGTCCGCATGGAGGACAAGTGGGATGCCCTTACTGCGGTGCATCGGGACATACTCCAATGCCTCCGCCAGATCAACACCAACCTGTCCACACCTCCCTAGGTGGCCACAACATCTGTCGCAACACCATCTGCCAGGGAGGGAGGAGGACTCTGGAGGAGAGTCCCATGCACCACAGAGGCCTGCACATGAGGATCCACCCCCCCCCCCCCCGGAAGAAGAGGGGTCGTCCGAAGAAGGACATGTGAGAGGAAGATGTCCCAGCACATCCCCCAGGGACTGTAAACCTGTTCTGGACAATGTTCTTAGTGCGCAACCCGTTCACCTTGTCCAATCGCACACAACTCGCCTACATGACATGGAGGGTTCATGTTGGGCCAATGTAGCAGATGACTGTGGACTTTACTCTGGACATCTCATCTACCAGCACTTCCAACTCTAATGTGAACTTTGGATTCCAAAAACAATGTACAGCAGCCACCATCCTGTGCACTTCCCTCACACATGTTTGAAAATAAACTCACCAGTACACCATACTTGCCTCTGTTGTGATTCCAACTTGTCATGTTCAGGGAGATATCGATCTGATACACAACACAGTGCATGCCAAATACTGCAACAATGTGACCAACGTAGGGTGAGTCACATTGGCATGCACAGACACAACACCAACCCCAGTAAGTGGTAACAAGTCCACAGGTGAGGTAAGCAGATGTCACTCAGATGTGGGAAGACAGACAACGCACATAACAAAGCGTAGCACAGGTTCATTACACATCAGCAACACGTTTATTCCACAATAGTTGCACGGTAATTCCACTTAACAGTGGACACACACTCACAAAGTGTTGGAGAATTGAAGTCCAGGGATGTGTGGTACATCAGTTGATGGGAATTGACAACTTCCACACTGGTGTTGGCTTCGGGGTGTTGGGGGTCAGTGTTGACTAAACAACAGGCAAAGTACCCTGGGAAGGACAGACACAAGACACAGTCAAAAGCACAGCAGAACAGGAGAGAAATGCAATACACATGCACAAAACATGTCGCAAGAAACCTACACAAAAACAAGTTAGCAGTACTACCCTATTGTGGAGTACACACCACCTGAATGGACACATCACTGCACACATCCAGTCAAGTGGCACACAGACACACTCAGACAGCAACAGAGCTGTCACAACACATTCCAGGCTACCTCCATACATTCACATAACAACACTTGAAACTCACATTCAGCTGAAGAAGTTGTTGATGAGCTGTAAGTGGACGTCACCCTCATCCTCATCATCACTGGCATCTTGGCCCAGCCCAGGATCCTCCACAGGTGCCGGCGGTTGGTCATTGTCATCGTCAACCTGGATGAGAGGCACCTCTTTCCGCACTGCCATGTTGTGTAGCATGCAGCATACAAGGATTATTTTGCACACCTTTGCAGGTTCATATGGGAGGGCCCACCGGTCTTGTCCAGGCAGCGAAAGGGGCTTTTAAGTAGGCCAAATGTCCGCTCAATCACCCTCCTGCTCCGACCATGTGCCTCAATGTAGCGCAGCTCGGCTGGTCTCACAGGGTTCCTGAGGGGTGTCAACAACCACGGCATGTTGGGGTATCCGGAGTCACCTACACACACAAAAATGAACAAGTAGCTGTGTTTTGTAGGAGTGCGGAATACAACATTGACAAACACACACAATGAGAAACAGTCAGTACACACCAACAAGCCAGGCATGCTGAGCTGGCATCTGTGACATCAGCGTTGCAATGCGACTACTCCTCATAATGTAGACATCGTGCGCAGAACCAGGGAACCATGCACACACATGTGTAATAGACATGTCAGCAAGACATACCACCAGAGCATTGATGGAGTGGTAGTGCTTCCTGTTCCGGTATGCCTGCTCATGTGCCTGTGGTGGTATCAGGGCCACATGTGTCCCATCAATAGATCCGATGATGTTCGGCATCCTCCCCAGTGTATAAAAGGCATCCTTTATCTCCGGGAGTTCAGCTGGGCTAGGGAACTTGATGTAAAGGTCTAGGAAATGCAACAACCCCTCCAAGACATCACGTAGCACCCGACTAAACATCGTTTGCGACATACCACCAGAAGTAGCCACAGTGTATTGGAAGGTACCAGTAGCAAAAAAGTGCAGGGCTGCCATCACCTTCACCTCTGGGGTCAGTGCTGTAGGGTATGTCCGGCCAGGTAGCAGATGTGGCGCCAACTGCTCCGCCAACTCCTCAATCAGTGGCCTGGTGAAGCAGTACCGTCTGATGCAATCGCGTTCCTGCATGGTTGCAAGGTCTGGGAACGGTCGATGGACAGCTGGTGCCCTGCAGTACAGAGATGCACAAAGGAAGATTGTCAGTTCATCCAACCATGTGGCCATGACCAGGCTCAATCGCACATGATCGATCATGACATTACACAATGTACTGAGGTGTGTGCGGTTGTGCATGGACACATATGTCACCTACATGACCACCATCTCACATCTCAATTCCACATGTCCACATGAGTCCCATGTAGTGCAATGGCCAATCATCTGGCTGTGTCACCCAACCTATGTACTGCTGCAACGTTCCAAACACACACCACAGTGACTAGTGAGGCATGATGTCTCCCAGGCATCACAGATCTTTGCCATGCAGAAACCCAGGGCCCCTGTATTGCCACATCGACACTGGCATGGACATAGCGTATCACGTACACACCACAAGGCAAGCGTAAGTCCCACAGGTAGTGGCCACTGTTGTTCCTGCCGGCCCTACATGTATGTCTCTTAGACACACACACCTTCAAGATTGATGCATATACCACATGGATGTGGAGACTGCCAACCATTGGGCACATTTGATCAGACACATCTGAGACACAACATGCACACAGACTGTGGGTGCACAGCAGTATTGTGGCTACAGGTCTCACTGTGACGTATATGCCATCAGCCCCTGGACTCAGGGTGTATGTGACATGCCCCAAACATATCCAACATGAAACTGTCTCCGTGACTCATGCCCATTACTGTACAATCGCACATCACAGTGGTAATGTGCACAACACACAAAGGATTCTGCCCCCATGTACACGTGCACAGTCTGGGAGTGGCTGCACAAAAGGGCCACCCAACAAACCATATGTGGCCCCCCAAACACCCAGGGAATGCAGCCTTACATGCCATGGGACACTGTGTGGCCAATGCTGTAGTATGGTAGGTGTGCACAGGTGTCCCTGGCCAGTAAATGTGTGTTGCATCCGTAGAATAGTCTCACCAATGAGGTCCAACGCGGGTGACAATGCGTACGCATTGCACGGTTCATGACCGAGCCGTGCGTACGCTTTGTCATTGAATGCTATGAGGTCCGACGCAGGTGACAATCATGCATACGCATCGGGCAGGCATGGTCCGAGACAGGCGTACGCCTTGGCCATTGAATCGTATGGAGACAGGTGCATGTGTATTTTCAAAATACGCGTTGTACAGTCAGTTGAACGAGCCGGGCGCACCCATTGGCTCCGGACTGTCATGGAGACGGATGCGGATTCAAAACTTGTACGAGTTGTGCACTGGAAATTCAATTGGATGCCTACAACAATGTTGCAATTTCAAGTGTTTCATGAAGGTGAAGATTTGAACGATGCGGAAGGCGTGTACGAGTCTTACATTTAAATGGATTGGCCAGATTCAAAGAATGCAACCGTGTTGGACCTATCACTTTAGGCACATGGCACAGATTATGCCTCTGCAGCACACATATAAGGCTGGTTGGCCCCCAGGGAGCTCACTTGCCTGCACTATATGCTACTGGACCACATCCCTGCTATCACTGCTGCCGTCTCTGCATCCTCTGGCTCCTGCTATGGCACGTACTCTGGAGAGGGCCCCAGCCTTCACTGAGGAGGAGAACCAGGCCCTGCTGGATGGGCTCCTTCCACAGTACAGCAAGCTCTATGGGAAACCAGGGGAGCAGGTGAGTGTGCAGTCCACTGCCTTCCTAATTATGCATGTTGTCTGACTAGCAGGACTAACAGTGTGTACACCAGTGGCAAGTATTCTCACTGACTACTTTCATGACCCAAAGTGTGTAGGTACATGTAATGAACAGGTGTCCAGCTGCTAAAGTGCATTGGTGCAAGCTTAAACTATCCAGTCATTGTTAACATGTCAGACATGCAGGTGATTTTTCCTTCCCCATGGTTGAACTACCTGTGTAAATCATTTCCCTTTGTGATGATGACATGTATATCCAAATGTGTGCTACACAAATCTGGGGCATGTGTGTTAATGTACTTTTCACTCTGTCATCCTCACAGGTTGATGCCCACCAGAAGCCGGAGATCTGGCTGACCATCGCCTGGGCTGTTCGTTCGGTGGAGGTCTACAAGCGCCGGATCCGCAACTGCCAGAAGAGGTGGCAGGACCTTCGGGGCTGGGTCCGGAGGGTAGCTAGAGTCCAGCTGAAGTTGTCACCTCCACGCAGGAGGGGCAGACACCGGACCCTGACCCCCCCACATGCTCCGGATCCTGGCGGTGGTCTTCCCGGACCTGGATAGGCAGCTGAACGCCAGACAGCAGCAGGAAGGGGGTAAGTCCATGCCTAATCTGTGTACTATGTCTGACATGCCAATTGCAGTCTTTTGGCCTGGTCACACTTCCACATTGCGTAGTACTTGTAGTTCAATACTCAGGTCCCTCAATTGTGTGATGCACCCTCCTCATCTGTTCCACAGGTGTGGCCTCTACAGTCTGTTGCTTGTGTCACTGGGGCACTGTGTCCCTGCAGTCAGCTATGCTTCATCTACCGGACAGCATCTGTTCCCGTGACTCTGGTGTGTGTTTCATGGGTGGGTCAATTGTTTACCCAATGCCTGAGATCTGACATGTGATCTGTGTGTGCCCTTGAGATGTGTTCCAATTGCTGGTCTGACTTGCCACATGTGGCTGGGGTATTCCAAACAAACCCATGCAGCAGGGGACTCCAATTTTGGGGCCTCAGGAGTATGTATATCAAGTATGTCACACTTGCTTAGCCACCTGACTATTGTCCAGGGCCAAACACTGTTTCATGGAGACCTTGGAGGGCATTTAGAAACACTCTGTAATCCCACTCCTGTATATCAAATAACAGGTTGTGCTTAGTGACATGTGCCCTTAGGTGTCTGCCTCTGTGTCATTAGGGTGTGGCTTGTTATTACGTACAACTGGGGTGTCCATGATTCATAGGGTCAGCATGACATCTGAGATGTGACTGTGAGAGATAAGACCTGTGTGACATATAGGTGTGTGATCATCTGACAGCGCACAATGGTGTATGCAACTGTGTCCTTCATGCAGCTGGGTTACATGCATGGCAGACTGTGATGTGGTAATGTACAGCGAGTTGTGTTTGCAGAGACTCATGTGTCTGATTTGCATGATGTGGGGTATTCTGGGTCCTGCATATGTTGTTTGCAGGGGATGGGCAAGTGCGCCGGTCATCTGCAGAGTTAGCTTTACCCCTGAGCTAGGATTGTGAGTCAGTGCATATTGTTGTTGTCTGGATGTCCTCTCCCTGTGACAGGAGACAGTGTTGACTGACTTTCAGGGCATCCCAGTGCCATGGCATTCAACTTGCTATGAGTGATCCTGCAATCTTGTTCAAGTGTGCACCATGCACCGCATTGTGGCATTGCCCATCAGGTCATGAGAACATCATAGTGTGTGTTGCTGGCATGCAGCTCAAGCATGTGAAATGAGTCTCTGCCCATCCCTTCATCCGGACACCTGTGCTGAGTCAGTAGCAAGAGATGTGCTGTGTGTATAGTGACATACTCCTACATGTTCACTTGCATGTCCAAATGAGGTGTGGGTGGTGCATGTCGGCACATTGGGGTGCTAGCATCCAACATGCAACAGACATATGTGTGCAAGTCAAGGAGGGATATGTGTGCCATGGTTGATGTTGAGAATGACAATTGGCTTATTCTAAACAGTGTTGGCACTTTGAGCTGTGTTCAGCTGATGATGCCAGGGCTTGCCCTGTGATGTGATGAACTCACTGTGGTATGTGCAGTCAGTGCAGGTGACTGATGTTGTTCTCTTCCTTCCTATTCCTATCCAGATACATCCATGGCCACAGGAGGGGACAGTTCCACGGACCAGGAGGAGCCACAGAGCCTGACAGGGACAGAAGGAGAGGAGTCGGTGGGACCCAGTGGCACGGAGGGCGAGTGGAGCCACACAGAGGAGTCGTCAGCACCATCACCCCCAGCTGAGGGCCACAGGAGCTCTGAGGATGACTCCCTTGTGGAGGCGGGTGTCAGCAGCCACCAAACCCCAGCTAGTGAGGCTGTCCCCACCACCACCACCACCACCCTCCCATCGACTCCCATCCCAGAGGTCCCTGTAGGCTCCCGTGTTCGTGAGCATGTCTCCTTTGTGCCTGGCACCGCACCCCCTGCCCCTGTGTCCCATGCTGCCCTGAGTGAGGAGTCTGTGGACTTACTTAGACAGATCCATGTAGGGCAGACGTCGATGCTGAAGGTCCTCCATGCACACACAAGTCTGATGACACAACTGGTGTCGTTCATGAAGGGCATTTCCTCAGGCATGTCTGCCCTACAGAGGACCAATCAGTCCATGGCCTCCTCCCTGACGGCAGCAGTGTCTCTCCTCCAACAGTCCCGCACCCCTCCTTCCCCTGCACTACCCACGATTCCTAGCAGCCTACCTGTCCCAAGCACACAAACACTCAAACCAAGGTCTAGACGTGCACACAAGCTAGCGCAGGGGACTGATACCACACTCACAGGGGCTGGTTTGCAGACACACACACAGTCATCCACAACCACTCCGCAGTCCTCCGAGACCACTCCCTCCCAGCCCCCTTCCCTTGCATCACCTGCAACCCCATCTCCCCAGAAGCTCTTCCTCTGTGACCTTGGCCTCTTCCCCACCAACCCAGCAGATCCTGATTATAAGGGGAAGAGGAAGTCCCCACACACAGAGGGGAGTGCCCCTCACACCCAGACACCCTCCCCCAGGCATAGTCAGACTGAGACCCCCACCCCCAAGTCCCCCCGGAGCCGGAAGAGCAAGACCCCACCGCCACCACGCAGCTCCAAGGCAAAGTCTCCGTCCTCCATCCCCCAGGCCACCACTCCAGAGGTTCTCCCGCCACTCCCTGCCCTGGGTTCCCCCACCCACAGATACACCATCCCCAAAATGCTAAGGCCAGCCCCCCCACCACTTGCTCCTACACACCTGGTCAGACGGATAGTGCCACTGATGTGGAGACCGTGTCTCCCCCCTGTCCTGCCGACCTCACCTGCCCCCATTCCGCTCCCATGGATGTAGGCACTGCAGTGGAGTCCACGACCACCCCGTCTGACTTGGGTAATGCTGTGGGGACCCAATCCACTCCATCTGACCTGCGCACTGTAGTTGTGCCGGCACCCACCCCATCTGACTTGTGCCCCACAGTTGTCACAGCACCCACCACTTCAGTCAGCTCCACTGTAGTTCCAAGTGTCTCGTCTGCATCCACCACCCCTTCACTGCCTCCTTCTGCTGCGCCCCGATCCTGTCCCTGCGGTGCCTGGCCTGCCCCCATGAATGCCCCTCCGAGGGGATGACCCGGGTCCTTAACAGTGCAGGCAAGCAACGTGTGACAGTTGTCACTCTTGTTCACTCCTTGGCATTTGGACATGGACTGGCCATTGGCCTTTTGTTTGAACGGACGTTTAACTTTTAATATGCTGAATAAAGCTTTTTTCTTTATCTCTGTGAACTTGATTTAGCTGTACAGGCATTGTTAACATGTCAGACATGCAGGTGATTTTTCCTTCCCCATGGTTGCACTACCTGTGTAAATCATTTCCCTTTGTGATGATGACATATATATTCAAATGTGTGCTGCACAAATCTGGGGCATGTGTGTTAATGTACTTTTCACTTTGTCATCCTCACAGGTTGATGCCCACCAAAAGCAGGAGATCTGGCAGACCATCGCCCGGGCTGTTCGTTCGGTGGGGCGTCTAAAAGCACCGCATCCGCAATTGCCAGAAGAGGTGGCAGGACCTTCGGGGCTGGACCCGGAGGATAGCTAGAGTCCAGCTGAAGCTGTCACCTCCGCGCAGGAGGGGCGGACACCGGACCCTGACCCCCCCACATGCTCCGGATCCTGGCGGTGGTCTTCCCGGACCTGGTTAGGCAGCTGAAAGCCAGACAGCAGCAGGAAGGGGGTAAATCCATGCCTAATCTGTGTACTATGTCTGACATGCCAATTGCAGTCTTTTGGCCTGGTCACACTTCCACATTGCGTAGGTCTTGTAGTTCAGTACTCAGGTCCCTCAATTGTGTGATGCACCCTCCTCATCTGTTCCACAGGTGTGGCCTCTACAGTCTGTTGCTTGTGTCACTGGGGCACTGTGTCCCTGCAGTCAGCTATGCTTCATCTACCAGATAGCATCTGTTCCCGTGACTCTGGTGTGTGTTTCATGGGTGGGTCAATTGTTCACCCAATGCCTGAGATCTGAAATGTGATCTGTGTGTGCCCTTAAGATGTGTTCCAATTGCTGGTCTGACTCGCCACATGTGGCTGGGGTATTCCAAACAAACCCATGCAGCAGGGGACTCCAATTTTGGGGCCTCAGGAGTATGTATATCAAGTATGTCACACTTGCTTAGCCACCTGACCACTGTCCAGGGCCAAACACTGTTTCATGGAGACCAGGCCAGTCATGGCTCCTCAGGGGCATTTAGAAACACTCTGTAATCCCACTCCTGTGTATCAAATAACAGGTTGTGCTTAGTGACATATGCCCTTAGGTGTCTGCCTCTCTGTCATTAGGGTGTGGCTTGTTATTACGTACAACTGGGGTGTCCATGATTCAGAGGGTCAGCATGACATCTGAGATGTGACTGTGAGAGACAAGACCTGTGTGACATATAGGCGTGTGATCATCTGACAGCGCACAATGGTGTATGCAACTGTGTCCTTCATGCAGCTGGGTTACATGCATGGCAGACTGTGATGTGGTAATGTACAGCGAGTTGTGTTTGCAGAGACTCATGTGTCTGATTTGCATGATGTGGGGTATTCTGGGTCCTGCATATGTTGTTTGCAGGGGATGGGCAAGTGCGCCAGTCATCTGCAGAGTTAGCTTTACCCCTGAGCTAGGATTGTGAGTCAGTGCATATTGTTGTTGTCTGGATGTCCTGCCCCTGTGACAGGAGACAGTGTTGACTGACTTTCAGGGCTTCCCAGTGCCAAGGCATTTAACTTGTTATGAGTGATCCTGCAATCTTGTTCAAGTGTGCACCATGCACCCCATTGTGGCATTGCCCATCAGGTCATGAGAACATCATAGTGTGTGTTGCTGGCATGCAGCACAAGCATGTGAAATGAGTCTCTGCCCATCCCTTCATCCGGACACCTGTGCTGAGTCAGTAGCAAGAGATGTGCTGTGTGTATAGTGACATACTCCTACATGTTCACTTGCATGTCCAAATGAGGTGTGGGTGGTGCATGTCGGCAGATTGGGGTGTTAGCATCCAACATGCAACAGACATATGTGTGCAAGTCAAGGAGGGATATGTGTGCCATGGTTGATGTTGAGAATGACAATTGGCTTATTCTAAACAGTGTTGGCACTTTGAGCTGTGTTCAGCTGATGATGTCAGGGTTGGCCCTGTGATGTGATGAACTCACTGTGCTGTGTGCAGTCGGTGCAGGTGACTGATGTTGTTCTCTTCCTTCCTATTCCTATCCAGATACATCCCCAGCCACAGGAGGGGACAGCTCCACGGACCAGGAGGAGCCACAAAAGGGACAGAAGGAGAGGAGTCGGGGGGACCCAATGGCACGGAGGGCGAGTGCAGCCACACAGAGGAGTCGTCAGCACCATCACCCCCAGCTGAGGGCCACAGCAGCTCTGAGGATGACTCCCTTGTGGAGGCGGGTGTCAGCAGCCACCAAACCCCAGCTAGTGAGGCTGTCCCGCCACCACCACCACCACCCTCCCATCAACTCCCATCCCAGAGGTCCCTGTAGGCTCCCGTGTTCGTGAGCATGTCTCCTTTGTGCCAGGCACCGCACCCCCTGCCCCAGTGTCCCCTGCTGCCCTGAGTGAGGAGTCTGTGGACTTACTTAGACAGATCCATGTAGGGCAGACATCGATGCTGAAGGTCCTCCATGCACACACAAGTCTATTGACATAACTGGTGTCGTTCATGGAGGGCATTTCCTCGGGCATGTCTGCCCTACAGAGGACCAATCAGTCCATGGCCTCCTCCCTGACGGCAGCAGTGTCCCTCCTCCAACAGTCCCGCACCCCTCCTACCCCTGCACCACCCACGATTCCTAGCAACCTACCTGTCCCAAGCACATAAACACCCAAACCAAGGTCTAGACATGCACACAAGCAAGCGCAGGGGACTGATACCACACTCACAGGGGCTGGTTTGCAGACACACACACAGTCATCCACAACCACTCCCCAGTCCTCCGAGACCTCTCCTTCCCAGCCCCCTTCCCTTGCATCACCTGCAACCCCATCTCCCCAGAAGCTCTTCCTCTGTGACCTTGGCCTCTTCCCCACCGACCCAGTAGATCCTGATTATAAGGGGAAGAGGAAGTCCCCACACACAGAGGGGAGTGCCCCTCACACCCGGACACTCTCCCCCAGGCACAGCCAGACCGAGACCCCCACCCCCAAGTGGAGCCGGAAGAGCAAGACCCCACCGCCACCACGCAGCACCAAGGCAAAGTCTCCATCCTCTATCCCCCAGGCCACCACTCCAGAGGTTCCCCCGCTACTCCCTGCCTGGGGTTCCCCCACCCACAGATACACCATCCCCAAAATGCTAAGGCCATCCCCCCCTACCACTTGCTCCTACACACCTGGTCAGACGGTTAGTGCCACTGATGTGGGGACCGTGTCCCCCCCTGTCCTGCCGACCTCACCTGCCCCCCATTCCGCTCCCATGGATGTAGGCACTGCAGTGGAGTCCACGACCACCCCGTCTGACTTGGGCACTGCAGTGGGGACCCAATCCACTCCATCTGACCTGCCCACTGGAGTTGTGCCGGTACCCACCCCATCTGACTTGTGCCCCACAGTTGTGACAGCACCCACCACTTCAGTCAGCTCCACTGCAGTTGCAAGTTTCTCGCCTGCATCCACCACCCCTTCACTGCCTCCTTCTGCTGTGCCCTGATCCTGTCCCTGCGGTGCCTGGCCTGCCTTCATGTATGCCCCTCTGAGGGGATGACCCGGGTCCCTAGCAGTGCAGGCAAGCAACGTGTGACAGTTGTCACTCTAGTTCACTCCTTGGCATTTGGACATGGACTGGCCATTGGCCTTTTGTTTGAACGGACGTTTAACTTTTAATATGCTGAATAAAGCTTTTTTCTTTATCCCTGTGAACTTGATTTAGCTGTACATTATGTTGATGATGTTTAACATGCCCTTGCACCTGTAATGCTTGGTTTCCAATGTTGATCACTGATGTGTTGCTGTGAGGTACTCCATGTGGTCCATGAGATATGTATCCTATTCTGGTGGGTATCCAAGTCATCCTCTGCAGCTACCTGGGTGTGTCATGATCAATTATTTGTGGACATCTCTGTGAACATTTCATTTGCATGATCACATCTCTGGCTTGCACCTATGCACATAGGATGTGCTTCCCATTGTCCAATTTGTTAATTCCACAAACTTTGTGCGCATCACCACTGGACCTACAGGTGTGGGCATCATTGGTATAGGAGCAACTGAGTCCTCTGTGCAACTTGCTAGACATATGTTTTGAGTATGTGCAGATGACTTAGGGGAGACTCACGTACTCAGGCAGTTGTGACCAGAGCCTTCATTGTGTGGTAACTGATGGCTGACTGACCAAGTATTCTGCAGACATGAGTGAGAGGTGCTGTGAATAAGTTTGGCACAGCTGGGCTTCCACAGGAGTTGGGTCCCCTCAAGTAAATGTGTTGTCCCGTGACATAGCCTGGGCCCATGGTGTGTGTTGTATGAGCATGTGTGTGTGTTCACATCCCTGTTCATACACAGGCCGTGTTCCCTTTATATGTTCCTGTTGTTGATGCTTGCTGAGTGGTACTGAGTTCATCCCACTACTTTGCCATGGGCTACCAGATGTGTGGATGCATGACACACTACTGTTGATTGGTGTATCATCATTGGGATTTGTCAGTTCTGAGTGGTGATGATGTTGTCAGACACAGATGAGACAGAGTCAGGGTTCCCCAAGGCACTTGTTTATTTGCAAAATCATGTAGTTGTCCCTAGGTGGTACCTTTCAGGGATTGACACATTGTTGCAGTTCTGCGTGTGTGGTGTTGAGGCTGGACTGATGTAAATGTTTGCATGGATGGTCCCCTAGCTCCCATTTGTTCATGGATGAGGGGCCATGTTGAGTGATTTGTGTTTGTGTATGTGTGATGTACGTTTGTGGAACAGGACACATGTCTGGGTTTCCCAGTTTGTACGACATCTGCCTTTGTCATCACAGTGGAGGTGTCATGCATGCTTGTGTCACCCCAGTGTCTGGTCCCTGGGGGTAGTGCTATTGTGTGTCAGTCTCTTGCTGTGTTATTTGGTGTTCATTCCAGTTTGTGTCACATGTCTCATTTGTGCTCCCTCTCATATCATAATGCCTGATTGCCCACCTAGGGTGTCCCAATGATGGGTTACATTTGTATGGCACTGTGTCCACATCTGTGTCACTGTGGTTCAGCCTCCCTCATGTGTTGTGTAGTTGCCTGGGCATACTGTGACACACACATGCTGTGTCAGATGTGCAGTGTGAGGTTGCCTGTTTGTGTTTGTGCATCTGCATCAGTGCATTGGTATTGCTGTTGAGGGCCTTTGTCTGGATGCTGTTTCTGTGATTCTCCCTGCTGTCCCTGTGAGTCATATCACGTCATTGTGCACATTCATCCTGGTTGTTAGGTGCCATTGCTGGCATGGAATGGGAGTTTGTGAGCTGACACCTACAGTCTACACAGTTTGTTTTTATTGGTGTGTCTATTTTGTGTGTATGCTTGGTGATGGCCACTTCTGCTCTTGTGTCATTGTACACTGTATGCATTGTCAGCCCCCATGTGTGGTGCTTGTCTGCACATGGCCGAGAGTGTGTTAGGTTTTCACAGCACTGTTAGCCTCACCACATCTCTGTGGGAATGGGACCCAACCACTAGTTTGCACCAGAAGTGTTTAATGTGTTAGGAACAGGGATCATACATGCTGCTTGTTATTTGCAGCTTTGACCATGATGACACTTACCTTTTGGTCACTGTGATGAGGGGGGGGAGGGGGTTAGTCCCCATCACCACAATGCTCAACATCTGCTGCAGTTTGGAAGCCCACACTTAACTTCTGTTCTACTCAGTGAGGGGGTGTTCTTTTTACATTGCCACAGTGCTATGGTGATGCTTGCCTTGTGTAGGGCACACTCATTTGTTCGTCACACATGTGCTGTAGTTACATTGTATGTTCGAAGTCATAATCACTGTTGTGGGCATTTGTCACAGACTACACACTGTTGTTATGATGTTAGGGGCGATGTATTTTGCTGAAATACCTAATGTTGGAGTATGATGGATGTGTGGCGCATCACCCATCCTATGACGGGGGTGGCAGGGGTGATGGACAACAGGTCCCCTAGGGGTGGAGGTGGCAGGGGTGATGGGCAACAGGTCCCCTATGAGTGGAGGTGGCAGTAGTGATGGTCAACAGGTCCCCTAGGGGTGGAGGTGGCAGGGGTGATGGGCAACATAAGCCCTATGGGTGGGGGTGGCAAGGGTGATGGGCAACAGGTTCCCTATGAGTGGGGGTGGCAGGGGTGATGGGCAACATTAGCCCTATGGCTGGGGGTGGCAAGGGTGATGGGCAACAGGTCCCCTATGAGTGGGGGTGGCAGGGGTGATGGGCAACATTAGCCCGATGGCTGGGGGTGGCAGGGGTGATGGGCAACAGGTCCCTTATGAGTGGGGTGGCAGTAGTGATGGTCAACAGGTCCCTTAGGGGTGGAGGTGGCAGGCGTGATGGGCAACATTAGCCCTATGGCTGGGGGTGGCAAGGGTGATGGGCAACAGGTCCCCTATGAGTGGGGGTGGCAGGGGTGATGGGCAACATTAGCCCGATGGCTGGGGGTGGCAGGGGTGATGGGCAACAGGTCCCTTATGAGTGGGGTGGCAGTAGTGATGGTCAACAGGTCCCTTAGGGGTGGAGGTGGCAGGCGTGATGGGCAACATTAGCCCTATGGCTGGGGGTGGCAGGGGTGCTGGGCAACATAAGCCCTATGAGTGGGGGTGGCAGGGGTGATGGGCAACATAAGCCCTATGAGTGGGGGTGGTAGTGGTGCTGGCCATACAACCACTATGGTGGCCTGTTGTTAGTGGCGACGATGTGGATCCCCTGTGTGTGTGTACCATTTTGCGGGTACGTGACATTTGTTTATGTGGTAGGTGCCGTCGGCGTAGGTTCCTGATCCGGTCATAAATGTGGAGTACTGGTATGACCTGCGCGATGCGATTCATGATGTGTTCGTGTCGTACACGCTGCTTGTTGCTCCGTCTCATACCCGGTGCAAGCTGGTCCGTCTCGTAGCCATGTATTGAATTGTGGCGCGAATCGTAGCTGATATGCTTGTTTTCCGGATGCTGTGACGTCCCGTACGTGGCAACCTGTCCGGCACGTAGGAAGTACGCATCATACTTGTCATGCCGGAAACTGCTATGGATACTGCTTCCGGGCGACTCGGTTCAGCGTTAGGAGTTACGGCTCGGACGGAGAATGGAGCTTGAATCACAGCCTATGTGTCGGTCGTGTTTTTGGCAGGTATGCGCATCGTACTTCCTCTGCAGGACGGACCGGCTACGGGTACGTGTCGGTCACACGGTAAGGTTACGGACAGCTCTCGGAGAGCTGTCCGACCCGGTATCGGAATCAACCCCAGAATGATAACAATCTGCTTGCCCATGGGGATTGTACCTCTTGGGGTACGGTTCTTGCTGCCATGTATACCAGAACACATGGTATCCCGTCAATAGCAGTAATACCAGACATATTAAGGCAAAAACAGAATGAGTATGGAGCAGAACCTGCTCTAAACGTAGGGATGAAATTACTTGGTAATTTTGCCCAGGTATCAGCTATAATATTAGCAAATATTAAGGGTGAAGCAGCATCAGAGGCAAACCGTCAACGCCTAAGGGAGTTCAGTCCTGTACAACAGGAACATTAATTACCCAAAATAATTGAGACTGCATATGCAGAATTAGGCAGAGACAGTTTGGGGGAAAAGCAGCAAATCCTCAGCTGATGGGTGGTCCAGACAAGGACATTTTCAAGCAGGCACCTACTTCTTCTAAGAAGAAGTGGGACAATAACAAAAAAACAAAAGAATAAAGAAGATGGATCTCAATCCAGAGGTAGGTCTCCTCCACAGGAGCCCTCCGAAAGGAGGTATAACCTTAGGAATAGGGACAATATTAGAAAACCTGACAGGTATCAGGATACTGATACACGTTCCTCTCGTTCCTTTCATCGTTCAACAAAAAACTCAGAGAGGGAAGGACGTTCAGACAGACAAGAAGAGCGCACAAAGTCCAGAGACAAGCAGCACTTTCAAGACTATACTTCCGAAAAAGAAGACAAAATCCAAACCCAAACCTCAGTTCAAAAAGAAGAAGGTTGCAGGTCTAAACATCAGACATGCCCAGAATTCTGAGGACTCAGCTACTGAACGTGGACTGGGCTCTGACGGTGCTAGACAGTGCGGAAGAAGTAACAATAGCTCGCCAGAACCTGATGGAATTTCTGGTGACAGCGGAATTGAATGATTATATCACGGTAGAAACACCTGATACTAGGGTAAGCATCCCACATAAGTTATATGCGATAACGCTCCAGATGATAGGGGACAAGCCCAGGAAAGTGAAAGGTCTCTTTTGGGAGAACCTGACGTTTGGTTATGACATCCTTTTAGCTGAACAAGATTGGCCACCAGCATTCGTCATGGATTGCCCTAGGGAAGAAACTGTAATTTTAACAGCCTTTTCCGACCTTGTTCCCAAATACCTAAAATGCACATATGCACAGGAGTGGGCGGTAGCCCTAGCTCGAGCATTGTACCGAAACCATGTTTGATGGGATGAGGATTGAACCCACCACATAATTCCATTAAAGAATACTCCGACACCACAGAGGCAGTATCCAATCCAATACAGCACCAAGCTAAGAAACAGGTCAGGGAGATTTTAGAACAACTTGAATATCAAGGGGTGATTGAAACTTGCACCTCTCAAATGAATAATCCTTTGTTTCCGGTCATGAAACCTGACAACTCATATTGTCTAGTTTTGGATTACAGACATTTAAACACTTGCACAAAAACATTTGCAGTACAAAATGCACACAGTGCAATGAATAACATTGTGTGGAAAAAATACAAAACCACACTAGACATCTTGAATGGATTCTTCTGCCAAAATATAGCACCTGTAAGCAGGTATTTAACAGTATTCTCCACGTTAGGCTCCCATCTGCAATTTTGTTGACTGCCAAGTGGTATAAGAACAGCCCGGGGTTGTTCTCAGCCAGAGTAATTAAATTACTTCAAAATCTGGATGAAGAGGCCTTGTAATTTGTGGATGATATTTATCCAACGGATGATGACCTGTAGGTACACTTGACCAGATTGAATACCATAATATTGGGATTAGCCTCTGAAGGGCTACAAATTCAACTTTAAAAAATCAAAGATAGCCCACCTTAATGTCCTATTTCTGGGATATGAGCTCTCAAGTGAAGGGAAAAGCTTAGCAGCTAACTTTTTAGAAAAGTGCGAACTGCTCCAACCTCCAAAAACATTGAAAAATGTACAATCAATACTAGGATTCCTGAACTTTGGCAGAACATATATTTTGGATTATGCAGAAAGGGTTAAACCTTTCTACGATTTATTAAACCCTGACTTTCAGTTAGACAATCGACACAGGAACACACTGATATCCTTCGTTCCCTACAAGCTGACATGATAGCTTCAAAACACTTGAAAACACGTGTGAATATCCACAACCTAGTGACCCGTATAGTTGCGGGTCAATCAGGGTACACCTACTTAACATTCAATGAAGGTGAAACAATACCAATAGCATATAAATCACATTTGTACATAAATGCTGAGATGCGTTTCGCATCAACATAAAAAATGTTGACAGCTGTACAGACTGCGGTAGTGAGAGAAAGAGCACTAGCTCAGGGGAAACGAATAATTGTCGTAAGACCAGTACCAGCCTTAGAGACTGCGACAAAGGCAGGTGTTCCTAACACTAAAGCGTTACATCCGAGATGGATACAATGGGCTAATTTTTTCACTGCAACAGACGAAGAATACAGAAACGACCCTAGTCTAAAAACACAAACATTCCTGCAATACGAACAAGAATATCCTCTCCTGAATGAAATAATACCTCTAGATCAGTATGAATATATAATTTGCACTGACGGATCTGCTCAGACGGCCATTGGAAGTAAACAGCAATACAGTGCCGCATGTACAATCGTTAAAGGTCGAATGCAAGATGGAAAATTTCATCCAAATTGTACAAAAACACAGTCTCTAGGAGATTGCACGGCACAGCTAGCAGAATTAAAAGCTCTGTTACTGGCACTGGTAAATACGGATCGAGAATTCCCCACACTAATTGTGTGTGATTCGTTTTACTGTGTACAGTCGTCCAGTGAGTACTTACACCACTGGGGTCAGAATGGATTCAAAGATGCAAAAGGTGGCACAATTAAGCACACAACGCTATGGGAACAGGAACCGAGAGCTCACCTGATACACACACTTAGTTATCAATGTGGTGGCGTTCACGTTGAAGGGAATTCATTGGCTGACGAGGCCGCAAAGGGAGCTGTATGCACGGCTTCCGTAGATACAATCACTCGTTCGAAAACGAGAATAGACGGTGAGATTATGGGTGCAATTATTGCTTCACGCAATAAATCGGCACTAACTAAAAAACATTTCCACTCAAATACTCCTACAAGTTAGATGCCAATAACATTCCATTTGCTCAGATTCCTGGAGTAGGGGATAGAGTAATATCAAACATGTATCGCAGGTTAGGTTTAATTCTAGCAGCACACGAGGGTCTAGGTTCTGCAGATGCAGTGGTTACGGCGACTGTTTCATTATTGAAACAACGCTACTGGTGGCCTGGTCTAACAAAGCAAACTAAAGATTATGTCTTGAAATGCGAAATCTGTAGATGAAAGGCTCCACCAGTACACGACAAGCGCAGACACCTTTATTCTCAGACAGACCTCTGGCGTGTGTTTATTTGGACCACTGCGGCCCCTTACAAATGGATGGGACCTACAGATATAACCTGGTTGCCGTGAATTTCCTGCTCTAGATTCCTATGGGTGTGGCCCCAGCGTTCGTCTGACCCTTGAACTGTTATAAAAGATTTGCGAGTGTTTATAGGGACATATGCAATTAGCACATTACATTCTGACCGTGCCCCCGCGTTTAGCTATAGGGCTTACAAGGAAGCCATGGGAGGTTTGGGTGTAGCATTGCGGTACTCCTCTCCCTACCATCCTGAGGGAAATTCAGTTGTGGAGAAGAAAAACCGGGACTTAAAGCAATCGTTAACAGCTAGAGTATTAGGCTTGGGTGGTAGTTGGGTCAAACATTTATATGGAGTACAAAGAGCATTGGGCAACATGCCAAGAAGTTCTCTAGGGGGTGTCACTCCTTATGAGGTCCTATTTGGGACGAGAATGTAGGTACCTGATCTTGATTGTGAAGGCACAGTGGAGGATGAAAAAACTTTTGACATCCATAAACGTTTGGCTGTTTTACAGGATCTGAATGAATCCAGGGCTCTACAAAGCAATGTCCAGGTAAAGTGGACCGCCACTGAGGAAGTCAAGTCAGTCACGGCAAGACCTGTCTGGACCCATAAAGTTGGAGATCTGGTCAGAGAGAAAATTGCGGACAAAAATGAATTTGGGCCATCATACAGAAAGCCTGTCCTGGTAGTTGAAGGAACAGGAAATGTACTCCTGCCACCTCTTGCCGGAAAAAAGGAGAAAATATTTGTCTCCATCGACTTGATAAAACCACTCTATGTGGCCGATACTGAATAGTAGGCCTCGTGGACTTCTCAGTAGCCGGAGAGCTCCTCTCGCTACTATACAGGAAGTTAAAACAGAAAGACTCATCACGTTCAAAGAATCCCCACCACAGAATGATGAACTAGGCAATAATGCCATGGAACTCGTTCCTCTTGAAAATTAAGTTCAAACTCAAATTCAAAATCAAAATGAAAGACAAATGTCTATTCAACCAAACACTGATGTCTACATCAACATGCCTCAACAAGAGTCATCTATAAGTTCAACGAAACCTGCTGAACTACCAAAAATAGATCGAACTGCATCTGGTTATTTCATTGACTTCGATACGTTTTCATTGTATCCAAGTGAACCTATGCCAACCCAAAAAACTTGTCACCAGCAAATCAAAGACTTTTTCATCTTTCTTAAACAGACATACCTGGTATCACCATGGATAGAACTTTGGGTAATCACCAGGATACTTTTCTTTCTTTTCTGGATAGGCTTAGTAACTGTTTTTAGCATGCTTATTAATGGAAAAAGCTCTGCAGCATCAAAAGTGAGTCTGATTCTGAAACCTCACCTTTCATCACATCGTGAACAAAGAGACTTGTCATCAGCGAACATTACAGCAGTTCCTTTACCTGATGGTATAGTGTGGGACAAGGTGGATTACGATATATTTGGTCCGACTGAACTTTTAAAAATACCATATTTATTCAAAATATCCTTAAATGATATCATTACCTCCAGTACATTCTCCGATGATTGGGATTATGAAACTGTAAATAATATGTTGTCTGATTTAGAAAAATCTGCTGCTTTTTCTAATAGTGAAATATTGGAAGACACATCAAATTTTGAAACAATGTATTGCTATCAGCATTATGGTCATCATTTTCTGCATACATCTGCTTATCCCAGAAATGTTTTTACCTAACCAATGGGAACATTGCCCAACACCGCCGGAAAGCAGTTCAAAAACATGTGTACAGAAATTTCCATATTTTTCAGGGTTTAACACATCAGACCCAGCCTCATATTATTATAAGGTTGCACCGACACCAGAGCAGAAAAATATGTTGACAAACACCAAACAGATTTACTCTGCTTCTTTTGCTACCCAGTTGTCAGAACAAGGTTTGAACTTATGGAAGGACGCTATAGACTTAAAATCTGCCTGGGGTACTAGAGACTGGCAGGTGCAGGGAACAGAAGTGCTATTTCGAGCATTCCTCATTCCTCAGCAAATCATGTTTTTGAATGAAACTGTGCAACAAACTACCTGTCTTGGAACAGCCAAGAACAAGGATTTGAACTCACCTCGGTGGCCAACACCATCACACACCAAGGGTAAAAATACATCACAGGAAGGGATTACGCTAGAGGACATCATGCAATACAATAGATTTGACCCCAATTGGAAGGGATGGTTGGTTTGAGTCACAGACACTAATAGATGTAAGGAAAGATTCAAAGGTACAACCAAAGGGTTTAGTATCCACCGGCCAGACCCACGCTATGTACAAAGAGAACATCCAGGGGTAGTGACATCATACAATGAAGGTTATGCCTCAATTGGCTAAAAACCTCAACACTCACACAGGTGAAACAACACTTATCCTTACTTTCAGAGGATGTGAACCTACGGTATTTTTTATTGGGTCTCAGAAAGCCACATCAAAAATATTTCTTATATGCTGTCTATAATGAAATCTGGAAAATCTGCCAACAAGAAGCTGCGGAGAGGTTACGAGAAATAGGATTAACTTAGAGAAAGCTTTAGCGGTAGTTGACAATGGTATGACTAAGTTAACTTCCAGGATATATTCACTGGGCAACATTGTATCTTCTGCTATTGATGTACTAGAACAAGATCTGTCCATACGACAGCACGGGCAATCACAATTGCGCTCTGTTGTGTTATTAAGCTGGACGCTGCAATCTTTGCGCACAGGCTATGTGCCCTGGCGTTTTATCAACAGTATGTCTCTGTTTTCCGCATACAATCTGACTGAGAAACAGAAAAAATGGCACAAAGGGGAGCAAAATATACAATGCTGCGTATTGAAAAACTGGACAGATTAGCTTTTACAGTGGCAGAACCACCGTCCACAGAATGGTTAATCCATGGCCATATAACTCTACTGGTCACAACTTTCCAATTCCAGGATTGCCTAAAACAACAGCAGGCAGGCAGATATGAAGAATTGGGTAAGGAATTCATCAAGGAATCTTGGGAATTACCGTACAGATTTCAATGCAGGAGTGGTGATCTAGAAGTGTTTCTAAGCGATATAAACTGTGAGAACGGTTTGAGTGGATCTCTCATATGCCAGGATAGAATGCTGCACGGGGCTGTAATGGTTCAGTAGCTAACTTATCCTGTCACTTGAGGGGTGCCCCGGCAGCCGTGATTGCTCCAGTGTTCAGGCTACTTTCGAATGGGAGTTACATGATGCTGAACGATCAAGGTTGTTGTGGGATGCTTCCGGGCATCGCATATCTGGTAACCGTGAGCTCCAGGGTTACTTGCTGTATGCAAGTATTGTTTCTACCTACACATACAGTCAGGGAGGTGCCGTTATGGCCTTCGCTAAATGTTCCTTTAATATGGTTTGATACTCTGAGCAGAAAGAAAGCCATTCTCCTACAGAAAACCGTGCCCTTAACCTCCGCTCAAGAAACTTTTGATCTCCAGATCACAAGGTCTTCAGCCGTGATACAGACACTCATACATACGAACTGTCTCTTCCATTTCGCCGAAATGGTAAATCGTATCTTTAACATGTCTGATACGATGGGTATAGTCCACCTATTTAAGAACATAGGTTCAGGACTTTTAAGCACCTTTCAGATGGTTCTCGGAGTTATACCAACCTTTATACACTCCGCGTTCTGAGGCATTTTTGGAGGACTTCTGCAAATCCTTTATCTAATAGCAGTATCCTGATTGTCATTTTTCTGCAACACAGTGAACGTCTCAGTCACTTAGGAGATGGAAACAGTACTCCTGGAGCGAAAATACCGTGATCACATGGTACAACATCTGGGCATACCTCACCTGAGAGAACTAAGTGCATCTTGGTTCTTGTCATTTAGACCAGCCTGGATGGACTGTATCTTCCCTGTCTTCCGATGCCTGTTTTGTGGAGAAGAATGCGTGTTGGATCTCTGTCTGACACTCCCATCATATGCGCACCCGGATGTTGATGCTTTACTCAACCCGAAAATGGCCCATGTTCTGATGTGTCCCCAGCATATTCCAATGTTGATGGCGGCATTTCTAGAGCCTCAACAGGCAGTCACGGCTCCTATTGGAATGTATACCGGCTCCTCCTCTGACACCCAGGCCTTGAACAGCACACAGGCTGCCCCAGCATCGGCTGTAGGTAGTACGGAAGATCATCTGTGCTGAATTGACGTACCCTGCGAGGTGTTACAGGGATCGTCGTCTGCGAAGGCAGGCAACAGTAAGGTTGCGTCTATCAGCCGGGACATATAAACAATTGGCTCATTGTGTGCTGGAAGACATTTTTTTTTTTTTTTTAAAACAAACTAAAATTGGATCTCAAAAACAAAATGACACTTTTTGTGGACATGCATGGCTTTCAGACGCTTGTAGTAGTTCAAACTATACATACAGACATATTAGAGCTATGGCTTGAGTGATAATTTCCTTTTTTCATTTTTTAAAGATTTTTAGAATTTTCAAAACATTTTATTAGCATGATTACTATTGTTTTACTATAGTTATTTGCGTACCAGTGCCTAGTCAGCCTGGTAGCACGTTTAGAATTTGAATTATGTCGTCCAGTCGGATGAGGACTGGGTGTTATATTCCATATAGGTACCCGAATACAGGGTCAAGTAACATCCTAACCGTTCACCTATATTCTTCCCTACATTACATACATACCGGTTCTTAAGGACTGACCTTTTACCTAGATACGACACTGCATTCAGAACGCGGGATTTTTCCTGGTAAAAATCTCATACATTATGCATGAGGATTCTTGGAAGCACAGCAGGGCTAACATATTCTGTATAATATTTATGTACAATGTTCATTCTCGACATCATCCTAAGTGCGACAAAGTAATATAGTGAGGTAGAACCCCCGGGGAGACCTATGGATATATATAAATCACATCTTGCTAAGATAGCCAGAGGAGACCAGGACTTCCCGGCCGACACACTGATGCAGACATTCCAGCTCGCAGAGGTCTAACATCCCTTGTGGGGTGTCCAACCTGAGACCAAGACGGGGTCCCACAGTCTCTCAATTCAGGTAATGGGTTGACTTTACCCTAGAGGGATTCTTGGCTTAACACCCACACACATTCCAGGTACACTTAGGTCCATCTATTTAGGGAGACATACTCATATGTATTCATGATTCTCGCAAGATGTTAGAACTCTATCATCCTTTTACTTTCATAGTGCTTCTAATCATTTATATCTGTTACTGTCTGATGGTTGTTGCAGCTCATCTATTTTACACCAGAATAACAACTGTTCAATAAATACTTATTGAAAACGACCAGACTGTTTATTCTGTGTATCTCTCGGAGACAGACTAAGTAAGAACCAGTGACTGAGCGAAAGGTACCATATTGTTTCCACGATCCTGAAGGATCAGGGTTGTCTTGTTCGATGGTTGCCAAGAACTATTCTCTCCTTGGTAAGAGAAGATTCTAGTGGCACTGTGAGCCAGTTGATACAGAAGGCCAACATATCCAGTTTGGGTGTTTAGAATCAGTCTGACACCAGTCCTACGTGTATGTTGTCAGAACGCGCAGATCCTGTACAAGTTTTTATAGCAACTACACAACAGAATTGTTCTGGGGCCTCAGGGAGATTTAAGGGTTACTGGGCCAAAACCAAGATGGTTGGGACCTTTTTCCACTATTTCCTCACTACTAAAAACTGGACACAAAGTACTCCCTTAAGGCATGTAGTGAGGGAAGCCGTTCAAGGTGTCTCAGGGAGGAAGTGTGGAGGTAGAACCTGGAACACAAAAATCGCACGAGAACTCAGCAATGGTTTTGCTTTATGAAAAAGTAAAAGCATGTTTTAAAACCAGCAACATAATACAACACAAAATATGCAGGGGAACAGAGCATTCAAGCAAGGCGCTACATTTAAGGCAATAGCAATTTATAAAGGTAAATTAGAGATGCATGCTCACAGTGGAAAGTGTGAGCAGGTTACTGTATCTACCAGCAGATCAGTCTCTTACTGATACCCAGTTTATAGGCAGTTAGAAATTAGGCCCACAATTTCAGTTTTGAGCTCTGCATATTTCTAAGGCAGTAATAAGTTAATGCTTACTTTATATGGTGCAGTGAAACCCCAATGTGAGGACCTTGCTGGATGTAATGCTTGCGTGTATCCCATGCTTTCTCACTTGGCACTGCCGGTGGAAGAGTAGATGAACAGGCATTTAGCTGGGGCAGGGGCAATTTCTGGGTGTTAAAGTTAGGTCAAAACACAAACCTTCAAACAGACATGGATGAGAGCCCGCTCACAGGTCACTGGTGAATTTGATGGGGGACTGGGTGGGCCAGGCACAAACAACTGGAAAGAAGAAGGTACACCAGAAGGAACCAAATCAACCGAGCCACTTTCAAATCAGCCCTCAATGACTACAACCGACAGATCAAAGCTGCAAAAAAGGAGGCCCTGACCCACCGGATCGAAACAAGCGCCAACCAAGCCAACCATCACCATTGTCAGAGAGGTCTCCTGCCCATTAGCCACAGAAAACTCCACCCCTCATCACAAGAACTCCGCGACAACCTAGCCGACTACTCCCACAACAAGAAAGCAACCATCTACAAACACTTCGATCCACAACCCTCCCACAATGGAGGATGGTATCACAGACGACATGCTCAGATGGATGATATTCTTTCTTATGACATGCACCCAGAGAGTCTGCCTCCCACCCTTCACATCGCAAGCAAATACCCCATCTGCGGTGTCCCCCAAGGCTCATCCCTCAGCCCAACCCTCTTCAATATCTACATGACTCCACTTGCAGACATCGTCAAATTGCATGACATCAACAACATCTCCTACGCCAACAGCACCCAGCTTGTCCTCTTGCTTTCATCTGACCCCCACCTCGACTAAGACCAACTTCCCCAAATGTATGAATAACGTCTGAGCCTGGATGATGGACAATTGCCTGAAGCTAAACTCTGACAAGACTGAAGTCCTGATTTTCGGCAAACACACCACCCTTCGAATGACTCTTGGTGACCATCAGAACTCGGATCCACCCCCGCACCGAAAGACCACACCCACAACTTCGGCAGCAAACTGTTCATGAAGCGTCAAGTCAACGCTGTCTCCTCAGCCTGCTTCCACACGCTCCGCATGCCCCACAAAATCTTCCTGTCGCTCCCCATCAACATTGGAAAACGGAAACGCAGGTCCTCATCACCAGCTGACTGGATTACAGCAATGCACTCTATGCACGAATCACCACCGAGCTCATGCAAAGAATCCAGACAATCTAGAACGCAGCAGCCAGACTGATCCTCAACCTGCCCAGAGAACCCACATCACCCAACACCTGAAAGACTTGGCTCTTGATCCAGAAGAGATGTAATTTCAAGCTCCTGACCCACACCTACAATGCCCTCCGCGACCAAGGACCCACCTACATGAACCACCACCTTAATTTCCACAGACCCCACAGGAACCTCTGCTCTGCACACCTTGCCCTCGCACAGATCCCTCGCATACGCAGTTGCCAGGGCAAAGGATGCTACTTCTCCAATCTCGCCACCAAAGCCTGGAACACCCTCCACCTCCGCACAGCAACCTCACTGACTGACTTCAGGAAGGGGTTTAAGACCTGGCTCTTCGACTGCAACATGTAGTTAGGGCCTGGATAGCCTCTTGGGTGACAAAGTACCCACTACAAATACAACTTGATTAATTGATTGAGAGATTACGAGTGGCACCAGCACTTTCTTGACTGTTGAGAACAAGGAGGCAGTTTTACTGTTTTGCGTCAGTACAAGTCACCAGGGTCACAAGGGGACAACAGGAAGGCCAGTTCCATCACTTGGGTTGGCGAATGTGATGTCTCTCCTTGTCAGGTGTGACCACGTGTAGTAGTCACTCTTGGAGTCGTCAGCGCTTTACTCCAGGCTCAAACAAGGGAATTCAGGTCTGCTACTGTGATATCCTTCTAGCCAGTCCTTTCTTCGAAAGAGTTCTCTGTCCTGTGTGAATGCAGCTGAACTTCTCTAGAAAAACATTCTCCTAGAGGAGTGCCCACTAGTCTCCTCTTTCAGCAGGCCAGCTTGGCTCCCTTCCAATGCAAACCCATGGCTTTCCTCCAGACTTTCAGGTAATTTCCCAACATCTCTGGGAAACTAGCAGTCAGCACCACCAGTCGTTGCATATCAACAGTCTCCCTGAATCTATCACTTCTTCGGTCAATGGGAAATCTTTCAAACTTCCTCCTGGAGTGTTTTTCCAGACAGGGAATGTTGATTTCACTGTAACTATTCTGAAATCAGTTTGAGGCATTTTCTTCAGTTTGTGTTTCCCTCCCATCCAGAGTAGACATATTTTTTGTCTTTAGGATTGAGTCCCACAGGAGGGAGTGAAGAGGGCTGTCTCCAGGGAGAGCACCCAAAACGAGCACAATGATGAGGTAACTCCTTGTAATTGACAGCATCAGTCTTTTGAAGTAATATTACTGGGGCACAAACAGCCCTGACAAAATGGTTCACTTTGCACTTAGAAAGGAGACCTCTGTCTTCATTGCCCTACACCCTCCATCAATCCTAATCTGGGTCCTCAGGAAAGGAATTAATGGAAGACTATGCAGAAAGGCCAGTATTACATTTCTATAGACAGCCCAGCCTCCATACTCCCACTTCTTAATGTCTGTTACTCCACAAAAACACAGGAATGTTAGCAATTTACTTTGCTTATTTGAGAGGTGGCTCCCCAACTTCCAAATTGTGCCATGCTTTACCAGGGGGAATTCAAAATGGATACCACTGGTCTCATGACCACACACATATGTGTGCCATAGAAATGCATAATACCAGCCACTAGGTACTTTTTCCACACATACCATACACTCAGTATGTTGGCAAATGGTCAAGTGCATGCCACTTTAGCAGACAATTGGAGAACTACAGAATTAGGCTTCTTGTTTGGGACTGCATGGCAATGGATTTGATGCACTTTTGAGTGGCATCTTAGACTTGTTGTCCTTAATCTTTGGGGGACTCAGAACAGGTTCTCCAGACTGTAATCCTAATTGCCATTGACTATACTGTATAAAGTGACGCCACACCACATTCTTTCTACATTAGACTAATCTCTGCATTATTACATCCCATGACGGCAGAGGAAAACTGACTACCTTTTTCAGGCAATATGGTGACATCAATTCTGTCTTCACCATATCTTGTAGGAAATACAATTCTGACTTAGGCAATGAGTCATGTTGATGAATGGAAGGCCATCCCCTCACTGAAAAGGAGTCAGATCAAAATGCCTCTTGGTGGCAATGATGACAGAATTTCTCAGAGGAAAATCAACCCCAAATTGTCTCATTGGTACCAACAAGCCACATGTTTTTTGGACGGCCTTCAGTTTAGGTAGGATTGGTTCTTTATCACTTGGAAAAATACACCGGATAGGTTAATCCAGATTATAAAACCCGATCAAATTTCTGCTGTGAATTTGGCCAATTGTTTGACGAATGAAACTAATATGAAAACAGCTAAATAAATGAGCATTTAAATAAAAGACTAGATGAGAATAATAAACAGATGTCTGATTTTAAAGTTTTTCCGATGATCTTCAAAGTAATGAAGCCCAGGAAAGATGTTCAGAAATGTTCCCATAAAGTAACATATCCACACATGATTACTGTACCATTCCTCAATACTAGTCTAAGAAAAAAGAATCAAAGAATGATACTCACCCCAGTGAAATGGGCTTTTAGTTCTGATGAATCCAATATCCTCAAATCCACAGGCAAAGATGACCCTGTTAATTCTACCTCATGTAAGTGGTAATTTTCTCTGCAAACAATGTAATGTCTGTAACGAGAGCAAACCAATTACAATTCATCTAGGACTAGGTCCCTGTGGGAACATTAAAAAAAATACATATCTTAGAACTAATGTCATTTACATATTAAATAACCATGCAGTAAGCTGTAGTATATAGGGATGACATCAAGAAAAATTAAGTTAATAAGTTGTTAATAATTCAAGAACACATGAGCAGCATGTTCTGCACCAGACTGACTACTAAACTAGTCATCCAACACAAGTTAAGCCCTAGTCCACATTTCCATTCTTTCCCATCCCTTTGGTTGTTGGTCACATCATGATCTTCCTTCCAAAGTGGAGTGCCATTATACTAGATACCTTTTTACGCCAAAGGGTGTCAGGGTACCACATAGACTTTTGGGTCCCTCCACATCATATTAAGCGTCCTCACCCAAATCTTTTTTTCCCACAGTGCGAGCTCCCCGGTAGAACAGGAAATTTCAAACTTGGTCCAGAAGGCATACTTATTTCCTAAATTGCCTTTTGGTAAGAAAGAAATAAATCTCTGTGTGGTCAACCTCAGGTTAGTTTACCAATTCTGTGAGAAGAAAGGCATCCATCCTTTAAGAGACAAACGTACCCTGGGTAAACGTAGAGTCGAGCTAGATTTGAAGGACACTTATTTTTAAATTCCTTTATTTCAAGTCACCAGTCCTACCTAAGAATCCAATGGCAGGGAGAGATGTTGCAGTTTTCCAGCCTTCCTTTTGGCTAGTTCTCTACTAACTGACATTCATCAAGGTTCACTGGTAGCTCTCTCACCCTCTCAAAGTATTTCCCTCATGACTTACCTGGGCAACAGTCTCCATTCCACCATCATCTTGTCCTGCTATTTGGACCTGACTACCTGTGTGCTACACGACATAAGAAACCCACCACCTTGTCTTTAATGATGATCAGATTTTCTCTGATTGGAAAATCCCCATTATAGGTGCAGTCTGAGAAAATAATTGTTCAGATTGAAAATTATATATTTATTCTTGGACTGTGGTATTTCTTTTCCAAAACTACCCTTATAATTAATTCAGGTGTTGGTTTTGATGTTCACAAGGCAAGAATGGCACCTTAAATGGTTAAAAAATTTAAATGTAAGTATTAGCTATAAAATGTAAAACAAGTGTGCAGACCCAAAGAGGGTTTTAGGAAACTATTCTTTAGAACTAGAATTTAACAATTCTGGTCTGTAATTTCTTCATAAACATCACAAAGGTTGAAATTCTACCTAGTAGTAAGATGTTCACGAGAAGACTCTTAACTTTGCATCAAAAGAATATTTTGGGGCTTTTGTGATGGAAATGTTGCAAACATCACTATTACACGAGGTAAGAAGAAGCTTTATATGCACCATATCTGACCGCTTTGTAGCTCTGTGCTCTGCGTCAGGGGTGAATGTTCTCATCATTTTATCATTTTCGTCTATACTAATGTACTTAGTGGCTAGAGCTGCTGACCTTGGAACTTGGGGATCCAAATTCTAATCCCATACTGTGCTGTTGACTTAATATTGTATGATCCTGGGAAATTACTTAATCTCCCTGTGACTAACATAAATAACTGTAATCTAATTCTCACATGATGTTCCTGGTCTTCATCATACTGTGCAGTGCTCCATTGCCCCCTGCTGAGGTTGCGCTATACAACTACCAATATCCACATTAAACAATAGAAATCAAAATAACAGCTTATATTGAAATGTATTTACATAGCTTAAATAGGTAGTTGATTTTGGGTCATTTGTATATAATAATAACTGTTGTAAAAATCCTGCAAGGGGCAACTCAGAAAATCAATTCCATATTATCAAAATTCATTTTATTAATTACAATATGTCAATCTCATTCATAGCATGTCAATGTTTGTGTAATCATCAACATGTACTAAATATGTCAATCAGATTTTTCATTATTCTTTGAGTACCATTATCAAATCAATGCTCGTCTCACCAGTAACACATAAAAGATATTTGAATTGCACTTATCATCTTTCTTGGAGTACCATTTTATGTATTTATTTGATTAAGAAAAAAACTATATTTTTAATCGGCATCTCCACATTGGGTGTGACTGGAGGGATGGCCACATGCATCCTTTCAAAAGTTTGCAGACAACTTTAGCATCCATCCCTCCCAGTTTTCCTTGGTCATAAACACGTCAGACCCTCTGGGAGCACTGAGGTCCAGGTGGGATGAGAATGTAGAGGTGCTTGAGGATGATGAATAGGCAGAGGTGGAAAAAGGCCTCAAGGATACTAGTGATATCTATACGTCTTCGCTTGGTTCAATCCACGTATTTCCATAGGATTTATTATTCTCCTGAGCTTTGGCGTATGGGGCGGGCCCATTATCCAGCGTATCTACAGTGTGGGTCCACATCGGATACCCTTTTCCGCACTTTCTGGACATGCCCTGGGGTGCAGGTGTATAGGATGGTAGTCAATGGACTTATTGGGCAGGTGGTGGGTGTCCCTCTGGCACTTGATCCCAAATTTGTTCTGCTGGGGATAATGGACTCAGTGGGCGACTCTAAAACAGTCCATTCCCTGCTTGCAACGGTTAATATGGTGGCCAAGAGGGATCTTGCTAGACATTGGAGGGACGCACAGGCCCCATCCATATACAAGTGGGTTTGAGGGATAACTCCTGCGCAGCACTAAAAAAAAATGGTATTTAAGATGTGGGACATCCCACAGAAATTCAACCGAATATAGGGGGTGTGGACCGAGGATTAGATGTCCATTCATTGAGACTGTGGTTATTCTCTACCAAACTAAATAGTTGTGCTACTGTGGCAGTGATGGCTGTCATCTTGGTTGCTGTGAATGGCAGCGTGTATATGTTCTGTATTGCTCGATGTTTCCACTGTGGTCCCCTTGGCTTGGGCTTGATGTTTTTGTTGTTTGTGTTGATATACAATAAACTTAATAAAATGTGTTATAAAAAAAAGAAAGAAACAATACTGTACATAAGCCATGAAATGAACAAAACAAAAACAGAGCCATCATGTGTTTTGCGACACCCGTAGAAATAAAAATGAAGATATAATTCCAGGGAAACTCCCTCATCACCAAAAACAAATACCACACCCACAACAAAGTCATCAGACCCAACAAAACACCGATATTTATAACAGTAATAAGAAATACAAAAAAACCTGTTCAGAGTTTTTCAATTGACTTTTCAAAGTTTTTAAATACAATTCCTTTGCTAAGTAACTTAGGGTCACTAGGCATAGATATTCTTACCACATAGTGAAATAAATATCACAACTTTAATACATAACAATTTTACCAACTTGTTGGAAAAGTAGCACTATCTCGTTACAAAATGGTCAGTCATATGATCCACATAAGTGATCGAAAGGTTTTCAGGCAACATGAAAGTCCGATAAGGAATTTCTTACAAAAACATATTTAATCTTCAGCAGTAGGATTACCTTATCTACATTGCTTTTTCATAATGATATGAATAGATGGTAAATATTTATTCAAGTAATATGCAATTCATATAAATGAAAACAACAGTTGTATTCCAATGATTGCGTTAGTTATAATCATGTGTACAACTGACTACAGTGATAAAGTCAGGCAGCAAGAAAAGATAGTAAATGAGAATGGAGATAGAGAAAAGAGAGAACATAAAAGAAAAAAGTATGTACTACACGTCTAATTCTTAAATTGAAATTGAAAAACTCCCAACTACAAAAGGGTGACAAGAAAAATAGCATTGTGACACTAGATCAGACATCCATTGCCATCAAACAAAAGTGATCCTTTCAACTTACAAACCAATGTTGCTAACGTTTCTTGATAAATACAAAACAATCAAATACTTACAGATTATCTTCACTGTCCTTAGTAATTACTAAATTCCTGCATTCAAATGATAGAAACACTTTCTGTTTATTTGAAACTTTATGCTCTGTATCCCCACAAGCAGGTAGTCATATCTAAATCACAAGTGAGGAAATAATAAAAAGCTGTAAATACCAAATGATATAAATATATAGAGTAATAAAGTGGTCCAAAATACTAACCTGCATATTTGGAGTTTAAAGAGTACTCCCATCTTAAGTAGCAGATATTCCTTCATCTTCAGAACAAACATTCAGTTCAATTGACCCAAAATAAGTTTTGAAACAGAATATGTAGAGCCATTAGTCCAAAGTCATTATATTTAAATTTTGAACTAAATAGGGAATACCCAACTTTTGAAACTCACCTAAAACAATGTTAGTTGTACTAAACTTTATATGCATTACAATTATAGCTTTAATATATTGGCAAACCCATGATATGGTCAGAAAGAAAACACCAAACAACCACCATGAAAATACTAAAGCTTTAACAATAACTACATTCCTATCTTCACAGTTATTGCACAGGAACTTGCCAGTAAAATGACTGGTAGGACATCACGCGAAAAGCAACAACCATAGTCAATAATAGGTCGCCATTTTATAAACCCTCATGCTTTTAAAAAAAAGTACCAAATTACAACAAGACCGCTAAGTGCATTCACAATGCAGGTATAACATTGACATAATTGACTGTTTTATTATTCAAAAATGAAAACACCATGAAACCATATACAATTGTACTCATGAATTGTAGTGAATAAGTATGGTAAAACAGGAAGTTGTTAAATAATGGCTTAGATGCGAACCCTAATCACTGGCAGAGCAATACTTTAAAAGGAACAAATCGATACCATTGGCTATCTTAATAACAAAAAGAATAGTTGGCAAGGTTCCTGCTTGTGTTCCAACACCTTTCCTATGATATGAGTAAAGAGAGACCGGCGTAAGGAATGCCAATCATTTCTTAATGTAATCAATTAATTGGTATTTGTATAGCGTGGCTAAGAGGGTGAGGGTATCCAGGCACTGGGTTGTGTCAGTCGAACAGCCAGCTCTTGATTCTCTTCTTGAAGTCTGTCACAGAGGAAGATGTCCGGAGGTGGAGGGGGAGGCTGTTCCAGGACTCGGCGGCAAGGTAGGAGAAGAAACTTGCTCTGCCGTGGCTTCGGCAGATTGAGAGGGGTCAGAGCAAGGGTAAGGGTGGCAGATCAAAGGTTTTGTATGGTTGATGGAAGTTTAGTCGGTGGGTGATGTATGCTGGTCCTAGGTCATGGAGAGTTTTAAAGGTGTGTGGCATATTTTCTGGACGGAGAGACAGTATAGGTTTTTGAGGTGTGGAAGATGGGGTCCATTTGGGCAGGTTGAGGATGAGTCTTGCCATTAAGATCTGTATCGTCTGTAGTCTCTTCATGGGTTTGGTGGTTGCTCCTCCGTACAGTGCATTGCCATAGTCCAGCCGCTGGTGACTAGGGCTTGAGTGATGTTTTTCTTCATGCTGATGGGGAGCCATTTTAAGATTCTTCGGAGCATACGGAGGTTGTGGAAGCAAGCAGAGGAGACTGCATTGATCTGCTGCTTCATGGTGAGCTTGCTGTCCAGGATAATGCTGAGGTTGCGGGCGTGGTCAGTCAGAGCGCCGAATTACGATGCACAGACCAATCAGAACACTGCATTGCAGCATTGTGATTGGTGTAGAGGAACCAATCAAAACGATGCATTGCAGCGTTGCGATGGGCTCATGGAAGCTTGGCTGCTTCCTGGTCAGGTGGCGTATGAGAGACAACGTGAGAGATGAGCGGCGAGGAGGTAAGTATATATTTTTTTTTTACACTTTGTAGCTTTTACCTGCACCCTTTATTGAATTTATTTAAAAGTTTTATATTGCGCGAAAATGACCCTTGTGCTTTACAATTGGTCAGAGAACAGAGACAAATAAAACAATAATATCATAGTTGTGAAAAACACAGAATAAAATATAAGGCCAGTTGTATCAAGATTTAGACCTCCATATAAAGAAAGTTGGGTCTTTTGTGCTAATGCTATGATGTCCATAATTGCATTTTCAGTAATTTCAATGTTACGACTAATTTAGCTTGGAGTGAAGAGTAATGTAGAAATAGTTTTTCTCCATGTTTTCTACATTCAAACATATGGCATTAGCACCAGCTTTTTTTCCAATGGTTTGACCACTCATCAGGGCAAACCTACAACCATAAGCTTGATAACTTTCCCAGATCTGCATAAAGGGCACCAGGATAGAGAATGTGCTTTTATGCAAAAACAACTGTGGTTAGCGCTATAAATGCAAATACAATCGCAACAAAGCATCGATAAACTGTATGCAGATCTCTGTGCTACCCCTTCTAGGGTGCTGTAGGTGCTAAAGACAAGACAGTTGGGTCAAACCACTAAAGGCCATGGCAGAATGAGAATGCCATTGTGGCCTACGAAAGATAAGTGGACCCGAAACACAACAAGAATTGAACATTCAGCAAAATGTTGAGGGTTCATTACCACACCCTGCCCTATCATGCTAAAGGCGCATTACAACCCATGCTTCGAGACCTGAAATGTGATCAGTAGAAGATTATTGTATAAAGATTTATGAATATAAATAGACCACAAGTCATTTCCAGTCACTGATGACGATCCAGATGTCCATGTGCTTTCAAATGATTTTGGTTGTATCCTTTTACGGGTAACAGCAGATAAAAGATGTGTAGGATAAATAACTGCATCTGTGTCCATTCGAATATAAACGTGATTATTGTTATTGGTTGATAAACCAAGGAAAAAAGGGGTAAAGAGCTTATTTCCAGTGCTAAGTGCTCTCTAAATGATAGTTACCTTACTATGATTCAACATGCAGATAATATAAAAATCCCGCAAGAAGAATAAGCCTTGAGGGATGGCGCAGATGGTGCTCTTGGGTTCCTAGGTGAAGGGGAGTAGGCAGATTCTCTTTCTTTGTCCTGCGAGGAATGTTGCGATCCATCTGAGGAGGTTTCCTGGGATTCCGATGTGGTGCAGTCTCTTAATGAGTGTGTGGTGGGATACGGTGTTGAATGCTACAGAGAGGTCAAGAAGGATCAGGGCCGCCAAATCTCATCTGCCGAGGAGGATGATGTGAAAGTGGTCAGCTGGAGCATCGCAAGGTTCCTGTGAGGGAGGGATGGTGTTTTCGACCTCCGTAGGGCAGGAGAACTCTCTGAGAATGCTGAAGAGTTCCTTAGAGTGGTTGGTGCCTGCTTCGATGTGGTTTGCGAGGGCTTCTTTTTTCACATATTTGAGTCGTTGGTGGTATTTGCTGATGGGTGACTTGAAGATGGCACGGTCTGTGGGGTCGTTGCTGGTCCTCTCTCTAGTTGTTGGTAGTCAGTAGTCGCGTTTCATTGCTTTGAGTTCTGGAGTGTACCTGTTGGCTTGTTTGCTGGATCTGTGGGTCTTGGCAGGATAGACTTGGTCGGCAGCATTGGTGATCTAGGCAGTGAAGTTCTCAACGTCCTGCTCCATGTTGGCTGCAGGGTTGGACTGTAAGGTGTTGAGGGCATCACTCCATTGAGTCTGTGCCACTCTGTTACAGCTGCAGAAGGGGGCATTGAGGGAGCTGGTGGTGGTGTATGGGGATCCTGCGATGGTGAAGTGGACGATGGAGTCGTCAGTCCATGTGAGTTCTGTGGCATGGCTTTATTTGACTCTGTCACTGGCCGTGAAAATCGGGTCCTGTGTGTGTCCTGCTCTCTGTGTGGGGTCAGTGACCAGCTGCGAGAGGCCAATGTTTCCCATGTGTTCAAGGAGATTGGCAGATTTAGTGCCTGTGGGGTCGTCCAGGTGGAAGTTGAGTTCTCTGAAGAAGATGTAGTGTTTAGACTTGATAGCTAGTGGGGCGATGAATTTGGTGATAACATAGCAGAAGCCAGTGCATGTGCCTGAGGGTCTGTAGGCAAGGGTGCCTCTGATGGTCGTTTTGTCGTCAGTGAGGAGTTGGAAGTTGAGGTGTTCCATAATCGGTGTGGTGCAGACTTTGGTAGTGGTGCAGTGCATTTTTTGTGAATTATGGCAATGCCTCCTCCATGTTTGTCGTGCAGTCCCTGTGTGTCATCTTGTAGCTGTTGGGCATTGCAGTGGTGATGTCAGGAGTGGCGGAGTAGTTGAGCCAAGTCTCTGTGATGAAGATCACGTCAGGGGCTAGGGTGACAATGGTGTCTCAGACTGCTGTGGCATGTCTGAAGAGAGATTGGGATTTGAGCAGGAGGCTTTGGAGTGCTTCCGGGGCGGTCGCGGTCAGCGGAGAAGGGGCGGGAGGTCCGAAGTTGCAGGTGAATATATAGCGGTAGCAGGGGAACGGTCCTGCTGTCAAGCGCTGTGATCCGAGGGAGCAGCTGTTGCGGCATCTGGGGACCAGGGCTCGGAGTTCTGGAGTTATGGGTGACTTGAGGACCAGGGTTCTGAGAACTAGGCGCAGTCCATGCACAGACAGGCTTGCCTTTGGCACAGTACAGCTGCGCTGAAGCCTCTATTGAGTAGGTCCTAGAAAGGGGAGCGGGGCGCTGGGTGGCAGGAAGCAGGAGGTGGGAGCAGGCAAAAGGAAATGTCGGGTGACAGGAAACGGCATAGAAAGAGCAGGAAAAAAAAGTCAGGAGATGCACATAATTCACACAATTACACAAGTTTCATGGAAATGGGCACACATGTTATGCTGGCTAACAAGAATAGGAGACTGATTCTACACAGGCGCTGGGGGAGCGGAGGCTATGTGTCACGCAGACACTTACAGGGCAGACTAGAGGCGGTGAGCACGGTGAGAGAAGACGATTGTGCAAGAGACCTACTTGACTGGGCAGAGGGAGCTGGCACAGGACCCAATGTAACACAAGTACTGGTTTCATGGAAATTAAAGAGTACTCACACTTTAAAGAAACAAACTTAAAATGTTTACCAAAGTGATCAATTGGGCCAAAATTTACTCTGAAACAACATATGTAGAACCATTAGCCCACATTCATTATATTGAAATTATGAACTAGTTAGGTCTGAAAGAAAACACCAAACAACCACCATCAAAATCTTGAAGTTTTAACAACAGTTGAGGTCCCATCTTCAAGGTTGTTACACAGGAACTTACAGCGAGAAGACCGGCCAGACATCACACAAAAAACAGCAACCATGCTCATTCACATGTAGTCATTTATATACCTCCTATCTTTCAAAACAAGCCACTAGATTTCCTGCATAAACCACTAGACCGCTAAGTGAATCCTCCATATTGGTGAAAGGTCATTGTAATCTGTTTTTCAATAATGATTAATTTAATGGCATCTATAGAAGATAAAAAAAAAACATATGAAAATTGTTCTTATATGTAAAAAAATAAATTATATTGTGTAAATATAGTAAAAACAGGAAGTTAATGAAAAAATGAGTCGGATTCGAACCCTTGTCCCTGCCGGTTCAAAACCAACATTGATTCCATTGACTTATTTTGATCACCAATAAAAATACCTAGCAATTTATCTATGTAAATCCGAATACATTTTCTATGGTATAAGTAAAAGGAGACCAGCATGAAGAACGTCATTAATATCTTAGTATAACTCCGATATTTGGGCACATTTTACACAAAACAATCTTCTGAAATTGTAAAGGAAAGGAAAAATAACAAAATAACAATAATGAGATAAAAGATATATGTGACAGTAGGTCTGATTTGCATGGATTTGAACCCCAGGTTATTATACAGCAAGAACATCAAACAATAGGTCAACAATGCATTATGCTACCATCATACCTAAAACTTTATTAACCATTATAAACTAACCTTGAAAATCCAAATCGTTGATATAAAACCCTTAAGTAAATTCCTACTTTGTCTTATGTGTCCCTGATCTAATAATAACAATGAACAAAAAAATCAGCCCAAGATGCATACAGTTCTCTATCCCAAATAAGACCATGATCTGTATGTTTGAATGTATCGATCCATCTTGTCTCACGTTTCCTTAATGCTGCCATCCTATTTCCTCCTCATTTGTTATTAGGTACTTGTTGGATCCCCTCAAGTTTGATGTTGCCAATCTCCTTGATCTCGTGGCATTACCCAAAATGTAGCAAAAACCAAAGGAAATGATGGACGGAGTGTTGAACATTGCAAGCACTCACCCCCAGTCAACTGATCTGGGTTTAATCCATCACCGTTCTTTAGCCCACTCTGCCACCCCAGTTCAGACATGGCCAAGTGACAAGTGGCATTGGTGGCCTAGAATTAAAAGAAAGGGTTTATTATGTGCACAGGGGTCCCACTTACAGGCAAGTTGCATTATTTCAACGAGAAAATATGTAAACCAAATCCTCGCAGAGGGTCCTTGTGAATGGAGAATCATGGAGCCGAATCATTGTGCTGGAAATAGCAGCAACTGTTCTTGCTGAAGTAAGCACAACACACCGGTGTAAGTACTGCTGAGCACAGTAAAGGGATGTGGGAAAGCCCCCAGTCAGCAGTAAGTGTGGAGAGCTGATCATTCATACTAATGCAGGGACAGCTCCCCGGAGGGCACCTTGTCCTAACAGGGGACACGTGCAGGAAGTACAGCGAGTGATCACTACTAACAGAGGCAGAGGTCACCCCCCTATTCATTTCTCCGAGCCCCTCATGATTTCTGTGAAACAACTGAAGTGAAATATTCCTTTATCTGTCTCACAAGGAGTTCTATTAACTTGGATGATGGAAAAACCGATTGTTTAAAGCTCTTCGAAGTTGCAGAAGAGAGGTACGAAGCGCTATGGAGAGGTGTGGCTCACTGGTTAGAGGCGGCAGATCTGTAAGCAGAGAATCGGCCAGGGACCAGGGTTCAATTCCCGACGTGGCAGGGTCGTGGACCAGGGTCAAAATGGACTTGATAATTCTCGCCTGGTACCTACTCTAACCAGGAACACACTCGGCAACTCTGGGCATTAAGCTTGCCTCATCTCTACAACGGCCCCCCACAGACGTCAGGGATGCCTGGTTTCACCTTGGAGATACCCAGAAAGGGACCATCTCACAGGGAGAGCCAGGATGGGTTCCCCAGCGGTCTATAGCGCAGGCACACTTCCGAGTAGCTGTGCGCTGAATAAATTAAAATAACAAAAAATAACATAACATATACAAAAACACAGATTATTACAATTACTAATACTATCAAGTTGAAGATAGAGAAATCCCATTATGGACAGTTGAGAGATGGCTCAAATGAGGAGTGTGGCTTTACACAATGTTAGCAAAAAGTCAGCATCTACATTAAACATCTTCTAGAGAGACCCAGTAGGGAACACAATGATTACATTTGTAGAGCCTCCACTACAAAAATGTCTCTTGGCGCTGTGGAAGTATACTGCCTGCATGAGAAGACTGGCTGGGTGACCTAAAGACCTTTACTGGGAAAGGAATGTTTTAAGGAGAGGAAACTGAGATAGTTATCTTCTAGACTAAATTCTTCCAAGTGTGCACTCCAGTATACGTGTTTCAGGAGATAGATACTCCCGCCTCTCTAGTCTCTGTCCTCGGTATCTGTTGGGAACAAGAGGTCTTTTTACTACAGTTCTTCATGATCTCTGGTGAACCATGTTCAGGGCTTTAAAGTCAATATGATCTTCCATTTTGGGCCAGTGGAGGGATTGACACCCATCCATTTCGTAGTCCTACTGCCACTGGCAATCACCGTGGTGTAAGTCTTGATGTTGAAGCAGTCTGTTTGGGGTCTGGACTTCACAGAATGGCTTGAGCTTTTTTGCCGTGGTGGTGACAACTATGGCTTTTAGCTGCTCCTTGAAGTTGTCAGTGGCCCTTCTCAGCATGCCCCATAAAATAGAAAGGTATTGTACCATCCTTTTTGTCTTTTACAGCAATTCCATAAGGATATTGTCTTGAATTTGCAACATATGCATTTTTACATTGTGATGCTTGGTAACCCATTCTATTACCGCATGATAGGTTGTGGTATCATTAGGCAGCTCTGCTGGCTTTGGAAGGACAGGGATACAGATCTGGAGGATCAGGAGGATCGATCCAATAGTCCTCCCAGGGGTTGTGCATGCACCGAGAGGTGTCTGATTGAGAGTGCACAGATTCCTGTGGGGAATTTGGAGACTGGAGAGTGTACTGGGGTGTGGTGGAGGTGAAGAGAGAGAATACCTAGGGTTAGATGTGAGTGGTTGTTGACTCGTGGCCCTGTCTCTCTAGCTCTTTTGGGGCAGGAGATTTGGGGGCTCAAGGGGCGCCTATGCCTGGAAAGCTAGTCTACACTTTTAGAGAATGCAGAAGGGTGTATGTGCAGGCTCCGGAGGTTTGGTGAGAATCTTCCCCATTTCTTCTATCTTGAGTAAAAGATCTCAGGCATCTGCAGGACAATGGATGCCTCTGTAGTGTCGGACCTCAAAGTGACGGTGCTTCTGGCACCATCCTTGAAGCCGGCCAGGGTGATGCTTTTGGCATGACCTCAGCTCCAAGAGTGGCTAGCGGCTGGCTTGGTGTTGAGGAAGCGTTGACTGTTGGCGTGGCTCAACACCCTTGGTCAGTGGTTTACTGGGCATCAATGAGGGTGCCTGAGGTTGGGATGTACCAACTGGCAGTGGTGCACCTGAGAGTCAGTGCTTCTTGAGTATTGACTCTGGGCTCAATGCCTGACTTTACTGGGTGTGGTGCTCTGCCTCGGTCAGGAGGCCCTTTTGAGGGAGAAATTGTGTCTGACCATCTAGTGCCTGTGACGGCTCTGAAGCCCTTAGAGTCGTCTTTGGTTTTGAACCTGAGGGCTTAGGTTATATCTAACCCCATGAATTCCTCCTCAGCATCTAAGGCTGCAGAGGACGACAACTGGAGGCTCTGGCCCCCCTGGTTAACTGTAAACCTGAATGGCCTGCCTCCTCCTCCTCAGTACTGAAGATATCTTCTTCTGGCTTAAAGAGGTCATGGACCTCAGGTGATGGCTGGAGCTGCATTTTATGATGCACTTCTTCTTTTGGTACAAGAGTGTATTTATGAAGTGGAATGCATGACAGGCCTCACAGAAGGTCTTATACTTGGGAATCAGATAGGGATTACATATGCCGTGCTATTCAGACCAGTCATTCTCGGCATTGTACGTTGGACAAAATTGAAAGGACATGCGGCCCATACATTCCCCTACAGTTCTTCTCCAAGATATGGCCTGGGATTTCGAGTGTAACTGCAACAAATAATGGACGGAATGCTGAATGATTCGAATATTTTCCCCCAGTCAAGAGATCTGGGTTAAATCCATTGTTATTTTGCCCACTACGCCACCCCAGTTTGGACCCGGCCATATGCAAATCAGTCTTGACCCAGTGCCTCATGGGAACAGTCCAGGCCGAACTGCCAAGCCAGGTCCTCACTGGACCAGAAACAAGCATCCTGGGACAGTTTTCAGGGTATGTCACCCTTCATCAGCCAGGCTAGCTTGAATCCAGTGGCACAGTGAGCAAGGGACCAACGTCTGGGTATACCCATTCCACTTAGGGCGAAAGGTGTAACTGCAACAAATGATGGACGGAATGCTGAATGATTCAAACATTCTCCCCAGTCAAGAGATCTGGGTTAAATCCATCACTCTTTTGCCCACAAGGCCACCCTAGTTTGGACCCAGCCATATGCAAATCAGTCTTAGCCCAGTGCCTCATGGGAACAGTCCAGACCGAACTGCCAAGCCAGGTCCTCACTGTACCAGAAACAAGCATCCTGGGACCGGTTTCAGGGTATGTCACCCTTCATCAGCCAGGCTAGCTTGAATCCAGTGACACAGTGAGCAAGGGACCCATGTCTGGGCATACCCATCCCACTTAGGGCGAAAAGTGTAACTGCCACAAATGATGGACGGAACGCTGAATGATTCAAACATTCTCCCCCAGTCAAGAGATTTGGGTTAAATCCATTGTTCTTTTGCCCATTACGCCACCCCTGTTCCTTCTCATGTTTCTGTTGCAGGTGGAAAAATCATGCTTATTAGCTAGAATAATGACTTTGCTTTATGAGTTAGGCGAGGAGAGAAGGGAATACATTGAGCATTGATACTGATAACGGAGAACTGTTGAACTTTCTCACTGGAAAGAGAGCCTGGGAATCAAGGTCATCCCACCGCTTCTCTGGAGTATCGCTGCCCAATGGAAAAGTACCTACGAGGATGTGGCCTGACTAGATGGTAGGATTTGTGAAGGATCCTGGGTAGCCACCAGTGCTATTGATGTATCATAACTAGGGAAAGAGCCTCACACACTTCTTCTCTGCCTCAAAAGTGAAAGCATCTTATAACGAGCTCTGTCTTAGTAGCTTCATGCTACCTGACCCAATGCATGTGGGGAGACTTCTAAGGAAGGAACAGATTAATGCTTTATTCCCACGAACCTTAGATGCAGAGGAACTTGGAGGTTTGTTCCCTAATCTTTTGTATCCTGATTCTTGAACAAATTATTTTGTGCATGTTGTAACGCCTTCATTTCTTTCGTAGATTTGGCTTTGTATTATTTCCTTTTTTTTAAAGTTAGGTAGAATGGAAACATAAAGGGAAAAAAAAGGAAAAACACCCCAACGATATTCGTAACCTACTGTACATTCCTTAAATTTTCCTTCCACTTGTGGATAGGTTCCCAAATTCGCCTCCCAAGTAATCTACCCTTTTTGCCTTTTCTTGCATAAATCCCCTTCTCTAAATTAAACACAGCGGGAAGCCTAGCTATCCACTGGTGTAGTGTTGGGGGCGCTCTATCTAACCATGCCTTTGCTATATGCATTCGTAGGACAGACATAGCCATAAATAAGAACTGAGCGTGAGGCCCCTGTTCAAGCTCTCCATTAATCCCGAATATAATCCATACCGGCGAGAGGGTGATCTTTATTCCCAAAGACCTATCAAGAAATGTTTCAATGGCTCTATGGAGTGTGTACATCTGCGGGCAGGTAGCGAAGATATGAATTATATCTGCCTCCAGGGAATCGCAACGCAGGCAAGTAATACCTGTGGTTCCTCCCCCCTGAGCTATCCTTGCAGGTGTATAATATAGGGAATATATTGTCTTATAGTGCTGGGCCTGTAGCCCAGCTGAACATAAGGTACTCTGTCCCAAATCCAATGAATCCAGAAAGCAATCCTGCTCTATCCCCAGTTTCTCTGCCCATTTAGTGCCAAATGTCCCCAGATCGTCAGCCTTTGTTGCGGAGAGCACTAAATAAAATCTGCGAATAGTACAATCTGCCCGCTTTCAATAACATCAAGAATCTTATTTTAACTGAACCCTGTTGACCCTCCCTGTTTTTGGGAAAAGAAATTCCCTAAGTATTTGAAAAAGCTCCCTCTGTCAATCCCATATACCGCCTGCAACTCTGCGAACTGGAGTACCCCCGTCTGGCCCCATCACATCTCCTAGTCTCAATTCTCCCTGCCTTCCCCGATCGGCCATGACTGAATCCGCAAATATTTCTCCTGGGCGGGACACATTCTTAAACATGCGGGTGTATACATTAAACCTTCCAAAGACCAAATGTTTTCGAAAAAGCTGCCCATATCTTATAAGCTGCCTGCAGCGTCTTGAACCATGTTCTTTTGTAGTAACTAGAGTCCGCACAATTAAGAAAGCAATTCCCCGCTTCTTCACATAAAAGCGTCGCATATACATCGGTGGAGCTAGATTTTACTTTTGGGTCCCCTGCCGCTCCACCTAGCAGGCCCTGCATGTACTGAAGTGCCGCCGTCCAATAATACATTTTAAAATCTGGGACCGCCCAACCTCCTCTAGCCCTAGGAAGAGTCATGTACCGCAGTGCCCTCCTCGTTTTAACGTGTGCCCATATGAATCTATTGATTATTTGTTCCAGTGTCAAAAACCATTTGGCCTAAAAAAAAAAAAGTGGAATTGCCCTGAATAAATAAAGAAATTTAGGCAAAATAATCATTTTTATCACATTCGTGCGCCCAACTAGTGACAACTGAAGGTTATGTATCCTGTCGAGATCTCGTTTAACTTTAGTAATCAAAGGCTCAATATTCCTGTACACTGTCTTGTCGAGGTCTGCCGAGATGCTAATCCCTAAATATACGTCCAAACTGACCACCCGCTCATCATTACAAACTGCCCTGCTATTTTTAATTATCTGGGTTTTAGCCCTATTGACCGCGTATCCTGAAAGCTGCCCAAATGTCTGAGATTCTGCCCCCACCTCTTCAATAGCCCTGACTGACTTTGAAGTGACAATTGCCACATCGTCTGCATATGCAAATGTTTTAAATTCTCGCGCTTGAGCTTTTAGCGGCAGAATCCTATTGTTTAATTCCATCCTGCGTAACAGTGGGTCGATGTATAAAGCGTAAAGGAGTGGCGAGCACGGGCACCCTTGACGAGTCCCCTTCTTAATCTGGAAAGGCGCAGTGTACCTTTTATTAATTCTAAGTCGGGCTGTAGGACCTCTATAAAGAGCCTGTATTGCTTTTATATATCCCTCCCCTATGCCGCTCCACCTCATGACCATCCAGAGATAGTCCCAGGAGACCCTATCGAATGCCTTCTCTGCCTCTAGTAACAGAACAGCCATAGGGTCCCCTGAGACTTCCACTGCATCGAAGAGGGTAATAACTTGGCGTATGTGCTGCGTTGTGCCCTTCCCTGGTATAAAGCCGTGCTGGGTAGGGCTAACCATTCCCTCTATCACCCTGTATAGTCTTAGAGCCAGAACTTAAGAGAAAATCTTTGCATCCGCATTCATAAGAGTTATGGGTCTATAAAACCCTGGCTCTAAAGACGGTTTGCCCTTTTTCAAGATTATTACTATGTCTGCCCCTGCCCAGGAATCTGGTATAGAATCTCCCCCTTGTGCCTGCAACATCGTGTCCCTCATATCCCTGCTGAGAGCCCCTTGAAAGACCTTATAAAATCCGACAGGTATCTGACGCTTTACCTGATGTGAGATTATTTAATGCCATGAGTATCTCGTCAAGGGTTATAGGGGGTTCGAGTGCCGCCTTCTCCTCCTCAGGAAAACCAGGGGCTAATATATCCTTGAGATACTCCTTGATGGCTATTAAATCCCTTGACTGGTCCTCGTTGTATAGTCTTGCATAAAATAACCTAAAGACCTCCCGAATCTCCCCGGTGTCTGTTACTATATCTCCTCTGCCGTCTGAAATATCCCTTATTTCCCCTACTGCAGCTTTCTGCCTCGTACGAATTGCTAAGGTGTGCCCCACCCTCTCACTTAGCTCATGACATTGTTCTTTTTTGATTAAAAAGTTAGCTGCTGCCTTACTAGCAATACTCTCGATTGCCTCTGCCTTACCAGCTACAATTTTAAGAAAGATTTGCTCTAAAGGCATCCTCTGCTGAATTGCTTTCTTCAACTCCTCCTCTGCTTCCGCCAGAGTCTTAATAAGTTTTTTCAATCTTACATCTTCCTGTTTTTGTTTGTGTATACTGTATCTCAGAGTCTCCCCTTGTATGCCTGCCTTAAATGCATCCCATGCAACACCGGAAGAAGTGCTTCCTCTGTTGATCTCCCAAAAAGCTATAATCCAATTGTTCATGTGTTTAATATAATTCTCATCCTTTAGCAGTGCCCGTTCAAACGTCCAGATACTTTCCCGCTTAGCTACCCTTTCGAGCTTAAGGGTGATGACTAGTGGGTTGTGATCAGAGATAATCCGGGGGAGTTTCTCGATCTGGGTTCTTGCGATTAAAGAATTAGAAACTAAAAAGTAATCCAGTCTCAAGCAGATCTTATGTGGTGTTGAATAATATGTACTGCCGGTGCCTACAGGATTCAGGCGCGCCCAAACGTCGGTTAACGAATTATGCTGAGCCAAATCAACTATTGCACGACATGTCTTTTTTTTACGACCAAGATAAATGCGCCCCCCCTCAATCCCTAAGCCATCCAGCCCGTTAATGTTGAAGTCTCCACAGCAAATTATTGGCTCCGGCCATAGGGCTAATTCTGAGTCCAAGTACTCAAAAATGTCCGGGTCGTCTTCCATTGACCCATAAACTGACACAATAGTAAATGTTTCCCCATTTACTATGCATTCGAGGAGGACCCATCTGCCCCACTGGTCTTCAATCTTTCTTTTAACTATAATACCACTTCCTTTGCCTAATACAGCCACACCTCTGGCCTTGGAGCCTTGTTTAGTATGCGCGAGCAGAGAAAAACCCAACTGTTCCAACAAATAGCCCTTCGTCCCTTCTATGTGTGTCTCCTGTAGGCAGACAAGATCTAATCGCATTGACCTCAACAAAGCAGCCATCCGCTGTCTTTTAATGTGGTCATTGAGCCCACAAACATAGATTGACGCGATCCGCACACTCATTAGAATACATCATATGGCAGTCCCGCCTTCTCAGACAATAAATTAAAGAAACTCCGATAACGTGCTGAACTGTGCTGTATGTGCTCCCCCTTGTGCCCCCTCCTCCCCCAACCCCCCGGCCCTGTCCCCCCACCCCCTTACAGGCAAATAGGTCAAGCATGACCTATGTGTGACCGCTTAGTTTGCAGCCATAGCAGCCTCCTCCCTCTCCAATGCCAGTTCAAACCAGTGTGATCCTCTATAGTATAAGTGCCAAATCACATTTTATCCACAAAATACCTAAACTAAAAAGAAGGAAAAGAGCCATGATTATGATTAAAAGTTCCTATATGGTCAGGGACAGGCAGCTATAACCCCTTCTTCTGATGTCTACTCCTTAGCTCTAGTATCTCATCCCCCCTTCTGCCCTTTCAATTCCTCCATGTACTGTTGCGCTTTCACCTCTGAGAAGAATATTTTGACCTGCCCCTTTGTAACCACCTTGAACTTTGCAGGGTATAAAAAAAACGCCTCAGATCCGAGACCCTGGAAGGGAGCTATCAATTGCCTTAGCCTCCACCTTCTTTCTACGGTGGCGTGGCAGAAGTCAGGTCGGGCAAAGAATGTGATATCCTTAAATGTATGCTTAGACTCAGGCTTCGCTTATCCATAATTTCTTGTCTAAGAAGATAGTTACCCACGTAGACCAAGATTGCCCTGGGCCTATCCCGCTGGGCCGCCCCATGCCCTTTCCTCAAGGTCAAGGGAAACCGGTGCGCTCTCTGCACCTCATTCTCCCAATTCCAGGTGGTTGTCTCGGGGAATGCGCCCTTGAATAGGTTAACAACAAACAACCTGGCATCCTGCCCTTCCACCCTTTCGGCCACACCCAGTAATCTTATGTTGTTCCGCCGCTGGCGATTCTCGAAATCCTCCAGTTTCCACTGGACATCCTCAACTTTCTTTTCTTGTCCCTGTTTGAAAGTTTGACATCATCCTCGAGCCTTCCTGTCCTTTCTTCCACATGTGCCACTCTGTCTGCCATATCTTCATACATTTTGTTCATTTTCCTACTCGAGCTTTGTATCTTTTTCTTTGCCTGCTTGGTCCTACGGCTCTCCATCCTAGCTTCTCCCTGCATCTGTTTTAATGTGCTAAACAGTAGATCCAGTGAGGCAGACAGAGGTTGAGGAGGGGTACTTGACGCGGTCTCGCCTGCTTGCTTGAGCAGATTACCGCCGTCCTGATACATTTGTGATGTGGCTGAATAATCCCAGGCCAGTTTCCTGGCAGCATCAGAGGGGCTCTCCAGCGCCTTAGCTCTTACTTTAGACCTCCTTTTCTTCTGGGTGCTCTTCTGAGCGGATGTACTACTTACAGAGTCTGTGTCCTCAAGCGAGCTCCCTTCACTCGACAACAAAGATTCAGAGTCTTCATTTAATGAAAAAAAGCAGTCTCCCTCAGGTGAGCCCGCGCCCCCTCTATCCTGAATTATCCCTTGTTGTTGTGAAATATTTGCAACGTCACGGCATACCAAAATGGGATTGCATTCCCAAGTACTCACTGTTCCCTTTAATGAGATCAACTCCGCTCCCGCAGAAGCTTGAGCACTCCCCTCCGTATTGTTTCCAGTTATGGAAGCTGCAGGATCTCCAGTGTTGTCGAGGTGCTCTTTCTGTCTTCCGCCCCTCTGTTCTGTATCGGTACGCTCTGTCCTCAGGTTCCCGCTCCTCGATGCTTCCCCGGGCGGGGCCTGCAACATTGTATCACGGCGTTGCTTGGTTACCGGATTTCCAGCATCCTCGGGACCGGCGTCGCTGTCTCCCTTCTCCGCGTTCTCCATGCTCTCTAGCGACTTGGCAGCAAAAGCATTGGTTAAGGTAGGCTGGTGTAGGGAAGTATCCCTGGGCTTGAATACTTCTTTCGGGACCTTCTGTGTTGAGGCTTTCCGGGCATGGTCGGCAGTGTCTTTGTTTGCCGCGATCACAACACAGCCAACATTCCCTTGCTGTTCACTTGGCTTCTTTGTGAGCGTCGTGGGGGCCCTTCGCACCGTCTCCGTGGAGCGGAGCGCTGCGCTCGGGGCTGGGGTGTCCTTGCTCATCTCCTAGGTGTTTTCCTTGGGGTTTCCCAAATCCTTCTGGTCCTTCGCCTGTTTTGGCCCCCATGGAGGCATCCTGTGCCCCGCTCTTGATGGTAATAGCAATGCGGCTATTCTTGTGAGGCCGTGTTTAGTTAATGCGACAAGCAAAGCTGCCGAGTGTAGTAACCACCGCGTTGCACTGCGTTCCTGCTGCCTCACAACCGCGGGGTAGTCCTGGCCGATAGGGATCCACAGCATCCTCCTCAACTCACCATCCTACACCGGAGAGGGAAGAGGGAGATCTGCGACTGAGTGCTACAGCCCGTCAGCGGCCATCTTGCTCGGCTTTGTATTATTTCCAATGTATTTCTAAACCCTTATCTTGAGGTGCCTGTATGTTCAGGTATTTTTGGCTTTGTATAAACCAACTAACCTTATTTTGTAGTCTGTGATTCTTAAGAGTCCTTGTGAATCGAAATTGAAATGATTGACCCGCTAACGATTCCTCTCCCCCCAACACCACGCTTTCATGCTGAGAAAAAGTACCATAGACTCGAGGTTCTAGAGCAGATCTAGAATGTGGAAACTCGGCTCCTTCACTCTCAATCACTCAAGCAGACTTAATTGTGTAATTATTGGAAAGTTTGTGCCAAAGTGAAATGCAGAATTACCGAAATGACACTGACAAACGAGTTACTTACCTTCGGTAACAATGTATCTGGTAGAGACACAGTGTAGCCGCAGATTCCTTAACTTAGAATATCCTCAGGTGTCAGACTGGATCTGGAGAATGTTCAGCAGTACCCCTGCATGCTGGGGACGGCGTCACATGGCTCCGTCCTGACGTCGTCCATGGATATGACCTCAATGGAGCCATATAAGTCCCTCCAGGCGCGCTGACATCCGTTTTCTACTGTGAAGCTTTTCCGCGCCACAACGCAGAGCCACCACTAAAACCATGAGAGTGTGGGAATAATGTGCTAAAAAAGGACAAAAATATTTGAAACAACAATGACACAAAATCATAGAATGATTAGAAATATCACCATGTATATCAATGAAAGATATACATGGTAAGGGACTGAAGGGGATCCCACCGATATCAACTGCGGAGTAACCCAAGGATCATCGCTCAGCCCCACTCTCTACAACATCTACATGGCCGCCATCGTGAGACAGCATGGGCTCCTACGCCGACGACACCCAGCTCATCCTCTCTCTCACAAAGAATCCCGAAGACACCAGACTCTGCTTCCAGGAAGGAATGAAGAATGTGGCAGCCTGGCTGAAAGACAGCTGTTTGAAGCTCAACTCAGAGAAGACCGAGGGTGAATCCTCAGACCTCGGTCCAAGGCTCGCACTTTCCCCGGCAGCTCCGTGGTGCTCTGGTTCGCCTACAAGCCAGCCCCTCTCCGTGGCAAGGTTTAAGACTACCCTGGTTCAGGTTTTTCCTATTAGGTGCATGGTGATTGTTTTTGTGTAATTATCGTCTGATCTTGTTACTGGTGTTACTGGTGTCTCTTTGTTTTATCTGTTCCCCTTACAGCCCTTGCTGTGGGCTGTTGCTCCCCTTCGTCTTCCCTCCGTTTTCCCGCCGCTGCTGACCCCTCCCCCTACCGCCCCGCTCCCGCCTCCCAGCTCCACGTCCCTCCCCCTCCCCTACATTATGGCAACCGTTGTGCAGTCGCGCCGCTGGCGCGCCAAAGGATTGCCTAAGTCAAGTCTGTCTGCACCCGTCCACGACCCGACTGCGATCAGCACCAGGAACCCTGGTTCTCTGAGGCCCCACTGCTACGACTCAACCACCATCCACGCACTCAACTCCAGGAGACACGCCGACTGCGCAAACACCACCCACGGGCAATTCTTTTGCAGACACTGCCGCAGATCCTTCAACATCGACAAAGCCCCCACGACCGCCGCAGGCATGTCCGAAACACGCACCACTGGAACCCTGACCTGCATCCTTCTCAACGTGCGCTCCCTTCACAGACACGTTGTAGAGATCTGGGACCTGATCGACACCATCTCGCACAACGTCGCGTTCTTCATGGAAACCTGGACCAGCGCCACCTCTGGCCCCGACATCGCTACGGCCATCCCCAACGGATACAAGATCCAGAGAAAGGACCGGCCGCACCGCCCAGGAGGAGGACTCGCCATCGCACACAAGACCCCCCTCCAACTTTCCACATCCAGCACGAGGGACCCCCCTCTCCAACACAGAGCACCTCCACTTCCAGATCCAGACTAGCCCCAGGACCACGCTACGTGGCACCCTCATCTACAGACCGCCAGGACCTCGCTCTCACCACGCAACCACCATCGCCGAGCTCCCCGCACCCCACGCATCACCTTCATGCCCTACATTCTACTCGGGGACCTGAATTTCCACCTCAACAACGGCAACGACCCCGACTCCACCACTCTCCTAAACAACCTCGCCAACCTTGGACTGAAGCAGCTCGTCAACACACCCACCCACAGAGCGGGCCACACCCTCGACCCCATCTTCGCAGGAGGAACTAACATCTGCTTCAGACACACCACCCAGCCCCCCTGGACTGACCACCACTGCGTCCACTTCACCTTCAACACCACCACCGCACCCAAACCTGCCCCGCGCCCACCACAACGGAACTGGAGCAAGGTCACAGAGGAACACCTCAACACCACCTTCCTCCAAACCCCCCCCCCTCCACCACGAACGACACCAACTCCGCAGCCAGAGAATTTCACCGCTGGTTCTCCAGCTGAGCCGACATACTCGTACCCCTCCGCCCCCCTGCCAAACAACGCCTTCTGAAAGCCGCCTGGTTCACCACAGAACTTCAAGAAGCCAGACGCTCCTGCAGACGCCTAGAAAAAGCCTGGCGGACCTGAAAACCACTGATTCTCGGAACAACCACAAGAGCGCCGTGAAGGAATACCACCAACGCATATGAGACACTAAACGGACCTTCATAAGAGACAAAATCCAGACCAACGTGACCAACGCCAAGGAACTGTTCAGCATAATACAGCAGTTTGCCAATCCCACCTGCGAAGCCATAGACGTCACACCCTCCCAGGAACTCTGCAACAAGCTCAGCTCCTACTTCCATATGAAGATCAAGGCCCTCTACGATAACTTCAACGAACCAACGACGAACACCACCACCCCCCTACCGAACACCACCGATAAGCCTACCATCATGTCCTGGGATCCCGCTACTGTCGAACTTGTAGCCGCGACCATGAAGAAAACCCACTCAGGAGCCCCTACGGTCCCCTGTCCACCGCACATATTCCAAAGGGCCGCCACCTTCATCGCTCCCAAACTAGGAAGACCCATCAACGCCTCCCTCAGAACAGGCATCTGCATGGACGATTGGAAACAGGCAGAGGTAAAACCCCTCCTTAAGAAACCTACGGCCGACCCCACGGACCTAAAAAATTACCGGCCCATCTCTGTCCTCTCCTTCACGGCCAAAGTCACAGAGAGAGAATCGTATACACCCAGCTGACCAACTTCATAGAAGAGAACTCCATCCTGGACGCGTCCCAATCTGGATTCCGCAGCAACCACAGCACCAAAACCGCCCTCCTCGCGGCCAACGACGACATCCGCATGCTACTGGATCAAGGAGACACCACAGCCCTCATCCTTATAGACCTCTCCGCAGCTTTCAACACCGTCTCACATCGCACACTCACAGCCACACTACACGGGAATACAAGGAGCTGCCCTTGATTGGATCTAATACTTCCTCTCCGACAGAACCCAGAGGATCCGACTCCCACCCTTCCTCTCCAAACTCACGGAAATCAGGTGCAGAGTACCCCAGGGATCATCACTCAGCCCCACGCTCTTCAACGTCAACATGGGCCCCCTCGCCGCCATAGTCAGACAGCATGGGCTAAACATCATATCCTAGGCTGACAACACCCAGCTTATCCTCTCTCTCACGAAGAATCCCGAAGACGCCAGACTCTGCTTCCAGGAAGGAATGAAAAACGTAGCAGCCTCGATGAAGGACAGCTGCCTGAAGCTCAACTCAGAGAAAACCGAGGTCCTCATCCATCGTCCCCTAGGACAACACCTGGTGGCCCTCCGCCCTCGGGAGTCCACCCTCCCCTACAGACCACGCTCAGAACCTTGGCATCATCCTGGACTCCTCCCTGTCCATGAACCGCCAGATCAACGCCGTCGCCTCCACCAGTTTCAACTGCCTTCGCATCCTCCGTAAGACCTTCAAGTGGATCCCTCGACTGCAGAGAGATCAATAGAACTCTACTACACAGACTCTAGACCATCCAGAATGCCGTGGCCAGACTCGTTCTCGGGACTCCGCGGAACGAACACGTGACCCAACACCTACGAGACACCCATTGTCTCCCCGTCGAGAACAGGGTCAACTTCAAACTCCTTACCCACGCCTAAAAATCCCTCAACAACATCAGACCCAAATACCTCAACGAGAGGGTACCTTACACGTAACCAAGAGGAACCTCCGCTCCGCCGACCTCCCCCGCATCTGCAGAAACAGAACAGGCGGGAGAGCCTTCGCTTACATCGCAGCCAAGACCTGGAACGAGCTCCCCGTGAACATTAGACGCTCCCCAACCCTGCACACTTTCAGGAAGGACCTCAAGACCTGGCTCTTTGACTGATCCGGAGTTGCCCCCCCTCATGGGTGAGTAGTACGCTTTATTAGGTCGAGGGACCATCCGGTCTGCCAAAGGCAGAACCGGAAGTCCGGAGATTTAATGTTTCTTAGAGTGGCTATTTAGCCCGCCTCTCTTTTTGGCTCTCCTCCATTGGCTGGCTTCCTAAACGGAGGCCAGCCATTGGAGGAGAGAGCCGTCCCTCCAAATAGGCTCCGTCTTTTTCAGATTCGGGGGCGTGTTCCGTGCTGTTCTTTCCACTTTTTAGCCACGCCCTTTTTAGAACAGCAGGAACACGCCCTCTAAGCCGAAAAAGTTTAGAAGCTTCCATCCGCCATTTTTTTGCTATCGTCTGGCCGTGAGGATCCATCCGTCTGGCGCCGTGTTGTTGTGCTGGTGGCGGCGCTGCCGGGGCAGGCTCCAGTTCGACGAGCAGGGATCCGCACCGTGCTTTGGACGCCTTTCCCCCTTGTGCCTCCGGAGCTGGCATTTCCCTGGACTCGCAGTGATCCCGCCAGAGATGGTGTTGGTTACAGACTCCCACGCTGGCTCCTGCGTGGTGTCTCCGGTTCAGGTAGTGCTCCAACTGTCTATGTTAAGCTTCGGGGCTTTACCACGGTCGACCGGATGTCTGTAGTCAAGATCGTTCTCAGAATTAAAGAGGCCCGGCCACAATTGCTTTAGAGGGGGAGCCCTGTGGCTATACCACAAAGTCTGGTCGCCGTGTACTTTTAAGACCACTTATTGAAAGCGAAATTCATGCTCGGTTGATGTATCTTTTGAGGGCTGAATTTGGAGGGGGCGTGGCTTCCATGGGTGCAGTGGCACCAGGGCCCACTGAGCCCTTTTTTGATAATTCATACAGCAGCTAGAGGGGACATTTCTTTCCTGTCAATGGGGACCTGACACAGTGGTTACGCTACCGTGATTGTTGCTGCCCCCTCTCTCCCCCGGGGTGTTGTGCTTGCTGTTGCCCCAACTGTCCCCCGGGATGCCTAGTATGCCCTTTGGTAAACGCGTGCACAGACAGCGCGCTCGCCTGCAGATTACAGGGCTGAATACCCAGGCAGCTCTTCCACCAGCCTTTAAATTACACGTCTGCCGGGCAGCGCCGCGGGTCCAGACTGCTTCTGTGGGGGAGAGAGCGAGCTTGGAGAGGCGACTACCTTTGGCGCAGAGCTCCCCACACAGCAGCACCAATATCGGGGCTCGCCCCTCACAAACTGCGCCAAGCGTGCTGGTGGCGGTATCCTGCTCAAAGAAACTATGACGTGCTGATTAATAAGAGCCATTTACATCTAAGAACAAGCTCTTGTGTTTTCTTTTCACTTAAGGCCAGCATGTCAGTAAAGACGGTTTTGAATAAAATCGTGGATAGAATTCTACATATTTACATAATAAAACGTCGTTGTTGCATCCCGCAAGCGCAATCCGTGAAAGGCCGTAAATGTTCATTTTAAAGAGAAGACTTTTGGCTTTAAAGAGCGAGAAATCCGAGCTGTCAAACTTTCGGTGGTGCCTTGACAGCACGCGCTTGACAGGACTCCGGTGTACATGCCGCCCCCCCCCCTTAGTCCACACGCAGTGTCTGATAAACAAACCAAACAAAAAAAACATTATTTATATAAACAAGGCACTCCCTTTTTATGGCAACCTATCTTAAACTATATCTAATGTTAACTTGTTTTTCATATAGCGCTCCATACTGCTTTATTACCGTTTGAGCGCTGTAAATAATGGAGTGCTATTACCCAATGCATTTGTTCTCCCATTTACCAAACTAAGACGGATGGGTGGTCCTTGATGTGGCTGGAACTTGTGACCCAAAGAAACTCGTGTTTTAGCAGCGAACTCAACCCAGTGTGCCATCCACGTTATGTTGGCAGCGTGTCAGTTTTGAGCGAGAAAATCAATGTCGTTTTAAAAATAACTTACACCGATATCTTCTTTTCCAAGATTGCCCTTCAGTTTAATTGGAGTGCGGACATTTAAACTTTCAGAATCGTTGTCATTTATCAGGCTTGTATTTTCGATTCATATTGCTCTAAAACCTAAATCAATGTTATTCAAGAGCTCAGCTATCATACTGACGTATGCCATTCCAGCTCCTCTCTGCTGACCACATTTCTTTAACTTTTTATTATTTTCGTTTATGATACTTCAGTTTTTAGCGAAAATCCAATCGTAGGCCATTGCTCGACTTTTCTCCTCTCTTGCAAATGGATACCAGCTCTTGCAGGTCTGTACATTTTAGAATTTTTAGGTGTCCTTCTAAATTTGAACAATCCTCTCCACCTGGCTCGAAATGTGAAGCTTAAAGTGTCAGAAACACAAAGTATCCAAGGATCATGCCTGCTGCCTTAAACTGCTCCAGCGTGAATGTGCAAACTTACCTTGCACAAACACTGCACACGAAAACAAGCAAAAGTTATACTCCCACCGGAGCCAAGTTCAGCAGCGTGTGTGCTCCTCATCACGGGATCAGAACTCTGCAACATCTCACTAACTCACTTTCAGTATCTCTTTCACTACCTCTCTCTATCTCACTACATCACAACACCACTCTGCTTACATCTCACTACCTCACAACATCCCTCTCCCTCACTACATCACTGTTTCACTACCTCACTCTTTCTCACTACATAACTCTCTCTACCTCACTACTCCACTCTATCTCACTACCTCACTATCTCTCAACTTCTCTCTCTCAAAACATCACTACCTCACTCCCTAGCTCACAACCTCACAACTTCACTCTCTCTCACTCACTACCTCAATCACTCTCTATCTCACTACCTCACTCTTTCTATCTCACTAACTCACTTTCACTCTATCTGTCACTACCTCTCTCTCAATCTCACTACATCACAACATCACTCTATGTTTATATATCACTACCTCACAACATCCCTCTCCCTCACTACCTCACTGTTTCACTACCTCACTCTTTCTCACTCCATAACTCTCTCTACCTCACTACTCCACTCTATCTCACTACCTCACTATCTCACAACTTCTCTCTCTCAAAACATCACTACCTCACTCTCTAGCTCACAACCTCACAACTTCCCTCTCTCTCACTCACTACCTCAATCACTCTCTATCTCACTACCTCACTCTTTCTATCTCACTAACTCACTTTCACTCTCTCTTTCACTACCTCTCTCTCAATCTCACTACATCACAACATCACTCTATGCTTATATATCACTACCTCACAACATCCCTCTCCCTCACTACCTCACTCTTTCACTACCTCACTCTCTCACTACCTCACTCTCTCACTACCTCACTCTCTATCTCACTACCTCACTCTCTATCTACCTCACTCTCTCTCACTCTCTATTTCAATACCTCACTTTCTCTCTCTATCTCACTACCTCACTCTCTCTCTGCTAATGCAATAGGTATCACATATGCAAAAAAAAGCTAATGCCAATAGAAATGACAACGCCATTTATTTAGGGATACAAAAATAATAAAAAAATAATGAGCAATACCAATAGCTCTACCTATAATATTGCCGAGACCATTGCATTTTAAATGCTTGTAAACCCCTTGAATGATTGATCGATTGATGAGCAGAGTACTCGCTCCTAGAAATAGTCTGGGCACCTGTAGCAACATCAGAAGAGCTATGCCCTTCCTATGAGGCAAAACAGCATTGGAGATGAAAGACATGGCAAACGATAGGCAGTCTACAATAACAGAATGTAACTGTAACGGGCAACAGAACTGTAACAACATGACTCATGGAAAGTGATCACATTTCTGCAACAACAGAGAATGTGCAATCATACACCCTTTAAATGACCTATTGACTGTAGCTCAGTCAAATAGACCCTATACTAATTGACCGTAACATAGCGAAGGAGACCCCAAGTAATGGTGAAAAAATAGCAGAGGGTATAAGAACATGATCAAACCCCACACTGGAAGAACCAGGGTGGAGGAGCGTGGAAGGACGTTAATCCCACCACCCAAGTACGAGAATGGGTGGAAAGGCCACAGATAAAACAACATGAGACATCCTATCCCAGAGGTCTCGACCAGATACATCGTTACCGAAGGTAAGTAACTCGTTCATCTGATAGAGACATCTAGCCGCAGATTCCTTAACTTAGAATAGATACCAAAGCTATACCCCATTGGAGGAGGATCTGTGACTGAAAACCACCAAGTTCCAAAGAAAACTCAACCATCAATAACATTGACCAAAGCACGGTGGGGACAGCCATGCCAGCATGGCTGACACCAGACCCATTAAGCTCTGCAAGGGAGCATTAACAATGGGAGGCAAAGGGACCACATCCATCAGAGGACGGCACAAGACCCCTCTCGTCCAGACCGGGACGAAAGGAAAGCACACAACCAGACAGGCCAGTGCACAATGGAAGAAATTCCTCAAACTTCTGCAAGAATTAGTTACACCGAGCACAGGTCCAATGGATCTGCACGAGACAAGTCCCAGAGTAGGAACAAAACAGTATGACAGAGTCAGAGCATACAACAGAGCATGCAACAGAGCATGCACAACAGTGGATGTCAAATATTACATGTGGAGGGACAGCTGTCACCATGCAGAGATATACAGAACCATGACAGGAGATACATGTATGTGGATGACAGGGACACACATGAGCAGACAGTGTGGACCGTGAGAACTACACCACACATAGAATCCCAATGAAATGTAGCATCCACAGCACATATGCGTTGTCGGAAAGATATGGGCGCGTCACAAACCAGGTAGTCAACCGGCCAACCGTACCCATAAGTACAATGGTTAATGGATACTGCCCAATTCGGGCACACACCAAAGGCTTGCTCCCAGAAGGGGAGGGGAGGGAGAGAGAGAGAGAGAGAGAGAGAGAGAGAGAGAGAGAGAGAGACAGAGACAGAGAGAGACAGAGAGAGACAGAGAGAGACAGAGAGAGAGAGACAGGATCTGGAACAAAAACCCCAGGTACCACAGCAAGGAAAAACCTAGTATGATTGCCCTCTCGCTGTGTAGATATCCCATGACATATATATATTCACATATAGACATATATATATGAAAATATATATTGAAAGACAAGGGGAACTCGAAGAGCCTGCTCTACATAATACAGGAGGCTGCACAACTGGTACTAATAGCACAGATGTGAACCATAACCGGATATACACGTCAAAACTCTGCAAAAGCAACCTCATCAGCACTGTCGGGGAAGGAACCCTGGTGTGAGAAGTTGGCCTGGTATATGCTGTCCACTCATTAAAGTGGGCACCTTGTACCAATCTAAACAACCCTTATTGATGATTAGGTTAAAGCCAACCTTTATTGAAATCCTAGTGGTAGCTATGGAGAGTAGCCTTCAGGCTAAGTCTCGAAGGAATGTAAAGCAGCTTGGTTTACCAGATTATAACCTCCTGAATGACCAAATGAAAGGAGAACCACACAAGGAATATATAAAATATATTTATTTATTACTAAACACTCTCTACTAACCTCTTTGTGAGATTAGAGAACACAGCACACAATATTAAATCACTAGAATGACAGTAAATAGCACAATACACAGTGGGCTCCAGGAGAAGACCAAACCATATACTAAGAAAGTGGTATAACAAACACGGCTTGACTAGACACAGTGCCTAGAGCACGTAGAATCGCTGGGACCCCAAGGAACCACCCAAGATAGTGACACAGGGGGCCCACGGAGGACGGGTGCAGTGTGAGAACACAGCCGTGAGCTCCGTACAACTCTATGGAAAGTCTTGGTTGGAATTTTAAAGATTAAGGACACTTCGGAGAGGACTTTAAGCAAACCCAGCTAAACATAGAAGGTTCTAAGGCCAGCACCCTTGAGAGTACCGAGATACCCGTGTTACCTATCCCAGAGGAGCCGGGTGCATAGGGGTCAAGTGATATCGGAAACCTTCGTAGTTTTCAATGGCGTGATGCGGAAAAGTGCTGCTGCCGTGGAGATGAAAAGTGTCCGTGTTATCCAAGCCTGGATCGAGCTGAGAAGAACCTGAAAGCAGAGGGGACAGAGTCTGGGTCACTTCACAGTGACCAGGGGCACGATAGACGAATGCCCACCAATGTCAAGTGTTTCCAGTGAGAAGAGGTGAAGCTTGACTCTGCAGCCACGGGGACCAGGAGACGTCGACGACGACCAAAGTCCGGAGGTGAGCTGTCCCACGAAGGCTGTCGAGTGCTGGGGGGTCAGTGTCCGGATTGAACACGAACAAGCCTTGGCAACTGCAACCCACGCGGTCAGAGGAAAGATGCTTCGGTGAGGACTAGCAAGGTCCTGGGGACTCTCCAAGCTATGGAGAGTCAGGGCACGTCTGGAGCAACCAGGAAAGCCCACGGAAAGTCAAAAATTAGCTTCACAGGGACTCACAGGTCGACGGACCAGGGATCGCAAAGGGACTTTGAGCTGTATCACAATGTACCAGCCCACAGAACACTCGTGGAGTGTAGGCTGGAAATCTTCGGTGGAATTACTGCTCGGGTCAGGACTACAAGAAGCCTAAAGCACAACCTCTGGGGTCGCCAAAAAGCATATGCTGCGGCAAATGTACGCGTGCACAGGGGTTCGGGTTGCACAGTCCCCACGAGGGATACGGGCCTCAGAATTTCTGAGAACACAGATCAACCTGAGAGACCTCGGGAACTCACCTCCTGAGTTGCAGAAATCGTCGGAGTCCTCAGGAGCTCGGGAGATGCAAACCGGTCAGATGCGTTTCAGGTGCCTGCCTTGCAGGGGAGTAACTTCTTTACTCCAAGGGAGATTCTTCTGTCATCCAGCGTCATGCAAATTGTCAAAGTACTTGGTTTCTGTAGTAGAGTTAAGTCCAGGTAAATTCTAAAGTCCTGTAGTCAGGGGTTCCTACTTTATACCCAAGGAAGGGGTGGGACAAACTCTGGGGACCCACCTATGGGAGGGTGATGACAGAGGGGTGGCTACACCCATATCCTTTGTCCAGTTTCGCACCAGAGCAGGAGCAAATGGCTCCTGCAACCGGTTTGAGCTGGACTATGCACAGGGACAATAAATGTGCCCCCAGTGCAGACATCAAAGCACTCTCAGAGTGCACCCACCCAGCCCCAATACACTAAAGCCTGTCTGGGAGGTGGTCACACCTCCCTGTGACAGAAAACCTATTGTCAGGCCTTCCTCTGCTCGAGTTTTGTCCAGCAGCAGAAGGACAGACCCGTGTCTGTGGCTGTCAGCATCCATTTTGTGATGCCAGGGTCGAGACAGCTGTTACCGGGTGTACCGGTGTGTCGCATTGGTCCCTCCAATTACTGGTGTGGAGGTATGATTCCAAGGTGTTGGACACCAAACACAACATGTTTCCATGCAGCCATTTTAAAGTTAGCATTGACCGCGAGATTATAATGCACTTCAGTATATATGGTTGGCTGCATCACAAACAACCCCCGGAATATAGGTTCTGAAGGCTGCAGAGGGGCTCTGCTCATGCATATGCGCCCTCTCACATAAAACCCAGCACCCTGCCTTCAGGATTGATAAGGCTTGCTATAGGCGTGACTGATAGGTTTATATGTGCAGTGATATGGAGTAGATATAGTGAGCCTATATCTAAGTAAGGGGTGCATGCACCACCTTACACAGGCTGCTGTAGCAGACCTGTGGTGTCATTTTGAATGGTCTCCCAGGGGTGGCATAATACATGCTGCAGCCCCTGAGAGGCCTCTGGGGTACCTATGCCCTGTGTACATAGTATACCATATACTAGGGACTTATAAGGATCCAGAATCCAATCTGGAGTGTACCTAAAGTACATGCAATCAATTTAGAGGAGAAAGCAGCTAGGCTGGGGTCCTGGATAGCAGGATCCCAGCTAGACTAAGCCGAAAACAGTGAAACATCAGCAAAAAGTGGGGGTAACTATAAGAAGCAGATCCTACTCTCCTACACCTGGTCTCCCGCATGATAGGCGGAAATATTGACCACCACACTAACGATGAAAGAATTAGTAATACACCTACATAGAAGTCAGAAAAAAGTATATAAATCCATATATAGATACGGCAGAAATGGCAATGAGTATCCTGAACAAGGATACTGCCACTGATAACATCAGCAGGGGCCAGGAACAGGAGTACCTATGCCGCCATGCAGCAAGGAGCAGAGGGACTAGAGCCCCTGCCTGGGAAGTGCATAGGTAAAAAGGGCCCAAGGCAACGTGCAGCAGTGATGTGTCTGGAGTAAACTTTACCACCCATAGGCAAAAGCCAGACAGGGTCTGAGCCTAAGCACGCCCCAACACTGGAGAATGAAGAGAAGACAATACCACCAGAATAGAACGCAGCCAAGACAGTGGCGCAAGGCGTACCATAGGCCCCCGTGACAGTGAACACAACCAGGGTGTACTCACATATCGTGTCCGTACAGAACACGGAAAGAAACCACTTCTGAGGGTAACAGGACAACATTCTCACAAGGGACACTTGCTTACGTCTAAGACAGCCAACGTAGGCAAAAAGAGCACAGTGAAAAGGTTAAAGAACACGCCGGGGTGAGCCAGGTGAGGCAGAAACCCAACAATACTCTGGAACAGTCTGCCTCCATTGAGACAGAAGAGTGCTACGGACCAACCATAGACCACAACTCATAAACCCTAGGAGACAGCCACACCAATCTTGTGGGTCTCCCCAAAGGGGACGTCCTACAACAGTAGGAAGAGCTACCAAAGGAGAAGCCTACAGTATAACCTATAGGACAATCCCCCAGAGGGACAGAAGAGACCATCCTAAGAATGTCCCACATAGGGTATGTCTTATTGCCATAAAAAGCCAGGGACACCTCTTGAGACTAGCTCGTAGACAGAGGACTCAAAAATAAATGCAGAAACAGCTGGCTAGCTGTACCAAATAAGGACAAAAATGGTTGATTAGCCGTACAGTCTGTACGGGAAATAACATCTTGAACCCAGAGACTGATACCAGAAAAAACAATACTGCAACCAAAGTAAAGGTCTGCGACAAGGAAAAAAATAACGGGATTCATGGAAACCCAGACATGAGACATTGGACCGCTGAGTCAGCATGACTGTCAAAAATGGAGACTCCATCAAAGGGGAAATCCCGAAGACGCTCCTAAAGATTAGCAGGAAAACTGCCATCGTGCAGCCAGGCATGACGGTGCAGAGCAACTGACCTGGCCACAGCCCGACCCACAGAGTCAGTGGTGTCCATGGCCAACCAAATGGAAAACTATGCCAGTTCCCGGCCATCCTGATGCAGCCGATCCAGGTCAGCCTGAGGCCCCCTGGAAGAGAAAGAAGCTCGACCGAGTCCCAAAGGGTAAAAGTAGCCAGTGCAAACACGCACACGTTCAAGGACCGAAGGGCCGAACTGGTGGACGCAAAGACATGGTGACCACACGACTCCAACCAACAAGACTCCATAGTGGGAGGAAGTAATGGAGGAGGGGAGGAAGATAGCGAGACAGAGGCTTCCTGGACTACCGGCCCTTGAGCCCTTGGATGGAGGGACAAACAGACAGGGTCATCCGGAGCTGGGTGATGACAACGTGCAATAGCACGACCACAGGGTCCCCTGATGAGGGTCTCGTCCAAGTCCCAAGAAGGATGTCTTATAATGACCTGCCAAAAGGCAGCAAGGGTTCCACCTAGACGGAGCCCTGGTGGAGTAGATCCAACAAGGGATCAGAAGGCAGAGAGACTGCGGGAGGCTGTATCTGTAAGATGTCCGCAGATTTGCCATCTGTAGGGGGCGGTTGTAGGCTAACCCGTCCACCAAAAGGCAGAGGCTCTGCAGCCCGAGGACGACCAAAAGCCTGCCAGTGCCCCATGGGCACCTGCTCCGAGGAGCATCGAAAAAACCCTGGGAGTGGTGAACCCTCAGGGCCCTCTTCCACCAACAGAGGAACAGCAGGGGACGGCACCGCTTCAGCCTACATTGAGACGGCGTCGCATCGATGTCAGCGACCACCGGAGAGGACTCATCTGCCCGGCGTCGGGCCGACGTCGACTCGACCTCCACCGAGATGGGAAACTGTGGTGAGGAGCAGCTTTCCCACAGAGTCGAGCTCCGTGCTTCAGCCGCATCCGGCACCAGCGCAGGGAGTCCCACAGGGCTGTGCGCTGATGCCACAGGAGGGCCTGATGTCTGACTGGGATGCCCCTCCGGCCGTATCCTGACGTCGCACCGACTACAGAACCAGAATAAGGGTACTCAATCGGCGCCGAGGGCGAACCCATGGGCAAATTCCGAACTGCGCCCCTACCCCCTCTGTGGCGCCCGAAGGCGCACCAGGGAGAGGAGGTGACCCAAAGCTGGCCTGCAAAGCCCAAGAATAGGCTTCTATTTGGGATCTAGTCACACCAACACCATGAAATGGTGGGTAGGTGGGGGTCGACTCCTGGGGGCCTGTGTCCGGTGAAAACCAGGAGCAGCGGGCCCCGGCGTCATGTTTATGGGAGGTCGACGGCCTCTGTGACTTCTTCCGGTGCTTACCTGCGTCAGTCGGGCGACGTCCGCAGGAACCACTCAGTGACCTTTTCCGGACAGAAGCCCCAGCTCGCGAAGGAGACCGGCGGCGCGCGGACTCCGAACAGGACATCCAGGCGGACAGCAACTTCATCCGACGTTCCCGCAGGGACTTCGGCTTCAGCTGCCGGCAGGCGTCGCACTCCTCAGTGTCATGGTGCTCTCTCAAGCTCCTAAATTCTAATTACATCAGTACATTTCGTATAGTTCAAACACGTGTAATCGAGGTAATCATGCTTGAAAGATCGTTTATTTAGTGGGTCACATATTAAATCATCATAGTAACTCCTTTGTGAAACGAAGCATTAAGGAAAACGATTTAAACAACATCCATGGATCTATGCATTATCCCTATGCATTTCGGGCGGAGCCCTTCGTCAGGGGATAGCGAAGAATCTGCAAGTAAATAAATCGATATCAGGAAGGGGATCTCGCAACCACAGATAAATACAACGTTCTATGTGGGTGAAATGAAAACATGCATGTCTAAATTGACGACTGAAAAAAAAGGAAAAGAAGCGAAAAATGAGCCAGTGTCGACCATATCGTGTTGTCAGGAGTTAAAGAGAAACCCGAAGTGGGTAGAAAAGAATCACCGTGTTATAGATGAAAAAAACCGGAAAGCACCCGATAGATCCGAGAACCATTGCGTGCGCGTAAAGTTGGTGACAATCGGAAACTGGAACTTCAAATGGTGGAGTTTTAGTGAAGTACCAGTGGAAGAAATAGCCATACGAGTAAGGGTGAGGAGGAAAAACGCTTACCGATGGGTCAGAGTCACAACGCGCCAAGCGCCGTGTTGCCAAAGGTTGGTGAACAAACGAGGGTGATGCGGAAGGAAATAAACTACCGTGAAAGTAAAAGACGGACTAACGAAAGTGTGGGTGGGTGGAAATGTCGTATCTGTAAATACTCAATCAAGTTAGAAACATCATAAAGTACACAGGAAAGTGTTGTGAAACATTAATCCAACGTTTCGGGTGAGGATAAAAGCCGAAAATTTGCGTGAGCTTACACAACACTAATACTCGAAAGTGGCGGCCATCTTAAAATGGGCTCTGGGTGGTATACATACACAGTAGTAGCCTTGCTGATATAACGGTAAATGGATGAAAAATAGACAGAAGGTATAAGTGAATAGTAAGTGAAACAAAAAAAGGTGGAAAAACAGCTGGAGTGAATAACAAAGACCAGAAGTTTAAGAAAAAATAAAAAAGGTAGGGAAAATTCTACCAGAGAGATTATAGACAGGGGGAAAATAGAGTGTACAAAGTCAGACGAAAACGAAGCGAAAAATTGCAGTGAGAAACCACTTAAACAGAAGAAGAGGGGAGAGTAGGGAAGGTGAGAACGTGGAAAAACACAATGTAAGCATGTGGTTTCAGACAGAAAACAAATGAATGTATATAGGTTGGGACAACAATTATCTATAAGAAGCAACTATATTCCAGTCTGTCATTAAGCCCCTTAGGCTGGCAGGCATCCAGTCTCTTGATCCACACTGTTTCCCTTTGGAGTAGTAGTTTCATGTTATCTACGCCTGCTTTCAATGGGACAACCTCCAAAACAAGGAACTTCAGTTGGCTCACGTTGTGCTGGTGAGTGATGAAGTGAGCAGCTAATGGTGCTTTAGTAGATCTGTTCCTGATAGTGCTTTTGTGTTCGGTTAAGCGAACTTTAATCTTTCGTTCGGTTTTGCCTACATAAGGCAGTCCGCAGGGACATTTGAGTAGATACACTAAGTTCATAGAATCACAAGTGGCGTTGGTTCTCAATTTGATGGCTTTTCCTGACGATGGATGGTTGAAGATATTGCCCGGAATTATATTGTGACAATGACTGCAATTGTGGCACGGTATGGTGCCGCAGTAGTTGGTGGAAGTATCAATAGGTTCGGTCTCAAGAATGTTCTTTAAGTTTTTAGCTCTCTGGTATGCAAAGAGTGGTCTGGTGTTGAAAATGCCATGAAAGTCTGGTTCAAAGCGAATCATATCCCAACTCTTGAGGATGATGTTTTTAATGGCCTTGCTTCTGGTTGAGTATTTGGAGACGAAAACTGGTCTCTGTTCGTCAGTTAATTTGATGTTGGTTCTTAGAAGTTCTGACCGAGTTTTGGTGGCCACTCGGGTTTTTGCTGCTTGTAATGTGACCTCAGGATATTTTCTGTCTCTGTACTTATGTAGTATTTTTTCTTCAGAACTTACATAGGCTTCTGATTCTGAGCAGATTCTTTTAGCCCTTAGAAGCTGAGAATATGGCAAATGAGTTTTGAGTGGTGTCGGATGACAACTGTGTAAGCCCCCCTTGCACTCCTTCGTCTGTTGTTCAAATTCTAGTCCCTACCGGCCGGAAGGGACCATTTCCTGGCACCCTAAAATACTTACCATTGGTTTACTTTATTCACTTGATGAACGTTGCACACCCCGAGTGCCGCCATCTTCTATTCATTTTGCTCTCTCAAGCTCCACATGCAGATCTTGTGTCGATCCGTCTTCAACATCTACTGCGTACAGGTCTCACATGACTTGAAGCCCTTAGGGCATTGCACACTGTTCCCAGATGCTAAAGGGCATCGATAAAGCCAGAAAACTAAAATAAGCCAGAGGATCCGCTTCTCCTGGATCCGTGTTGGGAGCGGAAAAGAAGGAAACTGATGTTGGTGCGCTGGGAGGGACTTATATGGCTCCATTGACGTCATATCCATGGACAAATTCAGGACGGAGCCTCGCGACGCCGTCCCCTGGTGCGCAGAGGTAAGGCTGAAGATTCTCTGGATCCAGTCTGACGTCTGGGGATATTCTAAGTTAAGGAATCTGCGGCTAGGTGTCTCTATCAGATTACTCCAGCGGCATTATTAAAATTACTCACAGGCTTGCTCAAAATCACTGAGTATGAAAATTCTAATACTGGTTCACAAAATCCATTCACAGAACACATCAATCCCGGAGCTGGACCTCAAATGTCTGTACACAATAGTGGAAGAAAACAAACTGAGGAATACAAATTGTAAATATCCGGACTTAACATTAGATGGCAGGTCTAAGCAGAGCATGTGTATCTAAGCCACACTTGTGGAGAACATAAAATATATATATATACATCTATATATCTATATATAGATATGTATTTTCATATACACAAAAAAATCAAAGGTTAAAGTGGTGTTATAGTTAGGCATGGTAATAAGGTCTTAGCTTACGTTAAAACAACCGCCCTAGAAATTCACTAAAAAAGGAAAGTTTAAGGTGACATTATAGTTAAGTGCTGAAATGAGATACAAATTAATGTTTAAGGACAAAAGAAATCTATAACAATGACCATTTATAGGTTATTGAGCCAACTATAATTTGTAAACCTATCATGCACTGCCTTACAGTCATGACATGTTAAATGACATCAACGATAGCACTGATGACATCTCAAATTACATCATTGATGACATCACTGATAAATACCATTGTCATATACAGAATTCATTTACTGAGTGTATACATGTGAGTTCATAGCAAAGAAATAACGTAAGCCCTAAATGCAATTATGATTGTATTTGTATGCTGAAAGTTATATGGTACACCATCAAATCAAAATAGAACTTGTAAAGCACACAGCTACTCTATGGAGTGTTCCCGCGCTAATAGTCGTCGACTGTATACTTCATATACAAATCATTAAAGTTTGGGGTGCAAATATTGCTCCATATTTAACAAGGTTAAGGCTGAGCACACCTGATGGTGGTTGCAGAGGTATGTTTCAAAGTGATTCTGGCTTAAAGCCAAAGCCGGCTCCAAAAAATGTGTGAAAAAGGCCAAAACTTCTGTTGACCATAATTCATCCATCAGTGGATTTCTGGGCACATGCTGAGGTTAAATAGTTGTAATACAGTTCTATAGACAAAGTCTATGTAGCAAGGGTATGTATACGGTGCGGATGTTTATTTACAGAACTTCGCAGACGATTTTAAAGCATTGCAGATCGTTGAATAGTGCATGACTCTAAGGTTGTAAGCCATTGAGCGCATTTTAGGAATATGTGTGGTGTATTTTAACAAAGGAGGATTGTCCATAGGGCCTGGCAGAAGGTGTATTTCAGTGGCAAATGCATACCTATCAACCTCTTTACTTAAAGTTGCGGGTCATGTGAAGATTTAAGAGGGTAATCCCATTGGGGTGAATAGAAAATTGGCCACAGGTGTAGCGTGCTGAATTACTTCAAGTCAACAGAACCTATAAGAGGATGGTGTCACAATGACTTGAGGATGTCATCAATGATGTAATGTCTCTTCCCGGCCCTGTGCCCAACCCCACTTTGAACGTCCATCTGCCCTGATGCAAACATCAGGTATTGGCTCCAGGTCTGGTTTCTGGCCAGGCCCTGCATTCAGCCCCCCCACAAGCACCCGACTCCCATGGGTGGCCCACTCGCATTAAAAAAAGAAATTCTATTGGGGTTATCGCGGTACTCCTACGGTGACCATCATGCAAGCTTCCACCCTTTGGTACTGCAGTACCATGAAAGCTTTCCTGAGAAAGCTTGCATGGTGCTGCATTACCATGTGTGGAAGCTTGTTTTGTGGCTTCTGCAGGAATACTTGATATCTCACAGGAGGGCCGTACTGGGTTGCATGAGTGTACTGCGATACCCACAACCCATAACAACATTTTTTTTAAACGCCTGGGAGTTTGGGGGGTAGGGGGAGAGAGTCCCTCTCGTTCCTCCTGCACAAATTCCTGGTTCTCAGAGTGTCCCTAACCTGCTCCCTTATGCCCTTTTTGAAAAACATTTTCATTACAAATAGAACTAGTTCCCTTAGCCACTTGTTCCCTGTAATTTAAGACTTGTGTTACACTTGCTCATTTTACAGATCAGCAGCTGCTACAGGCTAGGGTTAGGATTTGCATTATGGGAAGGGTAGGGTATTTTATTAAAGTAAATTTAATATAATCAACATAGTAAGAGTCTTTACAGAACTCATGTTCATTCTGCTGGGTCTCTTAGCACTATTGACAGATAATGGATCAGTGGTACACATTGTATTGCCTTCACTAGAATGAAAGGCGGAGTAGAACTTTTGAGATTTGAACTAATGACTCGGGGATTAAACACAAAACCCTACAGCCCATGAAGACGCTGACACAAAGCCACTTAGGGTCATTTGAAGGGCATAACATCCATTGCTCATACAAGACAACACTGCAATAGCTGACATTGGTTAGAAGGAAGGGCGTAAGACCTAAGTGCCTGACCTGCACAGAAACCTATGGGGAAACCAATGGCACAATCCTCATTCACATGGGTTACATTAAACAGACAAAAGGTTAGTCGCACCAACAAAATGTTTACAAACAACTTAGCCCACCATTCCTCAGGCTAGGGAAGGGTGGACGTGCCCACCATACTCACTTGGGAAAACCTACAGCAGCAGACTTCAGTTTGCCTAGGGACCAAGAAATTGGGGAATGCTATGTTGTACAAGGACCACACAAAATAACAAAGTCTAAATCGGGCCTTCCGAAATGAAAAAAAAGGTTGTGTGTGAAGCTAGAATATGGACCAACATGTCTGTACCCATCAGGGCTAAACCAATGCTGCTCTAATTTAGGAAAAAATGCATCTTTTTAAAGAACACTGCATCTTAATACAATAACAGGTAAACTTCTAATCCCAGCACCCAGTTACCTTTCCTATCAATCGTTGACATTCTGCTTCCCTTTGACCAAGTGCAGTGCTTTGCTGCCTTTTGGCTAGGTCTGTCCCATACAAATAGCACATACATACATACATACATTTAAGTAATATGAACGTTGTTTTCAATATCAATATACATGATAGAATATACAATGCCTCTTAATCTAAATAAAAACAGGAAAATCAAATCACAGTTCATCAAATTTATTAGAAAAAAGTTACATAGTACAATGTGCAAATATATACAGTAACAATTGTATTACTACAGTGAATAGGCAGCTCTGATTGCCTGACATGTACAAATCCATTGAGATCAGAGATGAATATTTAATAAAATTCCAGTGCTCTATATACAACGATGTGTTGTTGACAATATACAAGAAAAAAGGCTTAATGAAACATTTATTTTAAAAACTGGTATTTCTAAAAACGACAAATTAGTATCCTGGCTTGTGGTTTTTGCTATAAACCTGAGTATTTCTGCAGATCAGTACAGCTAAAAGACTTGACGCTCATCATCTCACCTGAAGCACACAAGAAGGTTTGACTCCACTGAAATATTTAAAGGGGTAATAAAAATGGGCTTACGCTTCTTGCATAGCTGGGAAAGATCTGCTCTCCTGCGGGGAAAGCATGTTCTAAAATTACACATGTGCATGTGGTGGTCTGCTCTTTTCATATAGTTTTCTGTGTTTTTATTTTGCTCTGTGGTTGTTTGTAATCATGGATTTGGGGGATTTCTTTGAATAGATGGCTTGGTGATAGCTTCTTAGGGAAGAGGAAATAATGCCACAATGTTTGATTTTATGTAACATGACGCATGGTAACGAATGATGCAGTATTTGGTTGGATGTTGGTTCAATCTTCCCATAGCCTTGCCTCCCTCTCTTCACTGTTTATCCTACCCTTTTAATCCTGACGGTAAAACTTACAATGACAATTATAAAGCATGATCTGCATGTTAAAAGAAGTGTATCAACATTTTTAACAAGTATTTATGTTATTCTGTTTTCAACGTTAATATTTACTGTTAGTAATAAAAAATTAAAACATTTTATAAATTTAATTACAAGGGCATCATTCTACCAGGACACCAGATATAAGCACATCATATGATTAGAAGTATTCCCAGGTGGCCTCATTAGTGAGCGATGTGCAGAAATGACATATCGTTTGTGTTTGTCGCCATTCGATGATGCTCTTTTATCCGTGGATTGTAAGAGGACACCATTAAAAAATATACGGCCTCAGCCCATAAATTATCAAGAAAAGGAACCGCACTGAATGCGATTAGCATGGGGAACACATGAAATGAAATAAACTGGGTTATTGGTCCACGTAGAGAATGTGTTCTTGGTTTGTAGTGTCCAGGTTAAGCTTCCTGTGTTTTGAATTTTCATAATATATTACATCTGGATACTACATTTGGCAGGCTGACAAACAGAATATGGACTACCATCTATTGCTCAAGAGCAAGGTTAACCTGACCATTTGTTTTAGAGCACAAAATATCACAAATTGTTGAATATCACTTTGATTATGATGAACAGCTCGGGTGGTAGCCACATCCTCAAACACAAGAACCACAGATATCCTCTTAAACTATAAGCCACTGTGTAGATTCAGAGAGTCCTGACCAAGTAGAAAGCAGCTAACGGCAGCTTAACCTGTAATGTTTGATTCAAATTCTCTTCTGCTTGAGGTGTTCAATGCTTGCTCAGTTTCAAGGTGTCGACTGGAGAAAACAAAATCAGAGGTTATCTGGTAGTAGAACAATACCGCCAGTAGTGGTGCACAAAACCACTAAATGAGGATAAGTCGACTGATATCAACAGTGGTAACAGGAGAGGATGGTGGTAGGTGAAAGGAGTTTGTGTATAATGGAAACCAAACCATCCTGATAATCTACTTTATAGCCAGACTTCTTCCAAGGCCCTTATACATTCCTGAGAAGTCAATAAAGGACATCCCTTGTCCAGTTTAGGCCGACCTAAACGTTGGCAGTAATGGAAATTGTCTGACTGCACAAAATTGAGTTAATTTAGACATCACATATTTGAAAAGCCGCTTTAGTTAAAGTCTTCAGTAGAATTGCAAAATAACTATACATGTACACTGAAATAATTACACATTTTTTAAAAATTACTTTACAATCCCTCCAGCACAAACTCAATAAAATCAATATCCACATTCTAGCCTCACTTCTTTTGTGGTAGATTTATCTTTGGCCACTGCAGTGAGAGGGCTCCCACTTGAAAGAATTACTCATTGAAACTTTTCCAACATACTGTGGTATTATTATTGAATCTTAAGGATAGCTGTAGCAAGTTTAACTTCAACCTACTGCACATCTGATTAATATGCAGTCTGATATCAAAAGGGCTTAAAGAAGACACAGCTCCCCATTTCATAAAGACAGCTTTGAATATATTTTCAATTAAAGCTGTAAAATGAAGTCCTCAAAAACAAGACAACCGAACCTTTCAATACACAGGTCACACACCAAGCCACACTGTTTTTGGGCTGGAATGTGTGTCATGTCTAACCAACAGTCGCTGCACGAAGAAGCCTTTAGCTGATCAGCCATCTGCCACAGTACACCCGCCCATGCACTGTGCTATAACACGTCAACATGGGCATAAATATAGCAGACTTATTTTGGATCTTTTTTCACACACTAGAAATAGTGTCGACTTGTTCTCCGGAGTTATCGGTTCTATGCACAGAAAGTCTAGCACATGTAGCCCATACTTAGAAAGAAGTTACAACTATCAAAATAAAAGTGACCCCACCTTCGCCCATCTCATTGTGTGATATACACACAGACTCAATTAATATCCGACTGGTTAAAGTGTCTTCCCCACAACTTGCATTGTGGGGGTTGAGGGCAATGCTGGGACTGATGTCAGTCTGCCTATACTAGTGAAAGAATGAAAGTATCCTGTCAGCGCACAGAAACCTGGGAGAGTGTCCCGTCGTCACATCTTGGCAAAGCAGCTGTTCAACTGATGGAGAGGAGATCAAGAGCCAGGCCTTCAGAAGCTTACGGAACAAGTTGTGATTGGTTGGGGAGTGAAGCGAGAGAGGCAGACAGTTCCTGAGTTTAGAGATAAGGAAAGAAACTTGTCTACCCCTCAGTCCTGAGCGGCACGTGGGAGAGTTTTCCAGAAGATAGCTGTCAGAGCATGGAAGTCTGTGTGTTTGTGTGAACTAGTCTTGTGTTTTGGGCGACATCTTTACCTGCATTTATCTTTTTAAAAGTTTTATTGTCACTATCAACCCGCAATCATTGTGATGCCCTTTGACACTGGCAAGAACAAAAACTCAATTCTTCCTTTGGAAAATATTCATATCGAATTGGATATCCATTACCTGATGCTCTATGAATTAATATAAACATGAAACTCATCGTTTTCTCAGACTAATGCTAAGCACTGGTGGTAGAAAGCCTTGACTGCAGCATGTGGAATGAATAAATAAAGCATCTGATGGTTCACCTATTGCAAGAGGAGTTCCCATGTTTAAAGAAACAGAAAAAGTGCTCTAGTTACTTGGGACCTGTTGTTACATTGCACGGCGCGCCAAAGTGGAAGAGGGCGGGTCATCTATTCTACAAGGAGGCAAGGTTGGAGACAGTCTCCCTTATTGTTCCTTCATCTCTCTCTGTGTAACCCGTCTACGGCGGGCTTGGATAAAACCTATATTCATGTTAAGGGGGTAGAGGAATAATCAAAAAGGCCAAGCCCCCCTCTTTAGGTACTGCTGTCCTTGTGGTAGTCTTTGCCAAGTCTTCATTCCAGATCAAAGAGTGGAAGCAGAGGGCATGCAGGAGCGTAAACTCAGTACCAAATAGTCTTACCTACTGGGCTTGCTTTGAGCTGACACTAGGTATTGATCGCGCATGCTTTCTGTGCAGTGTGTTTCATAGTTTTAATGTTTGCACGATTCAAAATATTTTGGTATCTTTTTAAGGTTTTACATTTAAATGCACATTTATTTTGTAATTGTTTTGTGAATTTATACTAACCATCTAACCATAATAAACTTAAATTTGCCAGGGTGTAAAAGGAACTTCAAACAGTCAGGTTAGCCCAGCTTCATAGGAACTGTCTGCCTAATGCTAGTTCTGCCTTAGCTACACTCAGAGTGAAACAAGTGGCAGGCTGGGAATATCACGCACTGAGCCCTGTCCGTTATAGATGTAACCAGGGGTCGGCGTGACTAAAGCAAGCTGATATCAGTCTGGCCACACAAACCTTGCCCAATCAGCAAAATATTCCTCCTGGGCGGCCATACAAAAGGGTTTCTGGATTGGCTTGTCTCCTTGCTGAGCTCTCAGGCAATGTCACTACAGGATGCAGAGACACTGGGCACATGTGGCGAAGAATTGTTTATTTGATTTTATTTCTGTTTTTATATTGGAGTAATGGGGAGACTAGTATTACAACAGCACATGTCCATGGCAGTTAAGGCAAGGGCATGCTGAAATATTCTCTGGTATATAGAATTAAGGGCCCACATAAAGAGCACCACATAATGAATTAATAAAATGGGTATTCAGCTTAGGAACTATCACAGTTTGCATAAGTATTTTTCAAGAATATCATTTTCTACTCTAACTGAGCACAACGTATATTACTTTTACAATAAATATCTATTTACAGTCAGAGACAAACTAGGCAAAAAAGTTGCATAGTCTAGACAGGCCCAAAACGCAGGGATATTATCTCAGATTTCCTGAATCAACTTTGGTTTTGCATCACTAGGTTCATTGTATAAATGGGAATAAATCATTATCAGTTTGATTAAACACCACAAACATGATATGCATGCTACACTTCGATTGTCCACTCTTAGCTACTACTGGCATATCAAGGTTGATAGAAAAGGCCTCCACTGCCGCTCACGAGAAGTCTGACTCACTCACACTCACCTAGTAAGGCACATGTCCCATACCTGATACTGTAGGCGTTTAACAGTCTATTACTTATATTTAAAATAAAAAACACCCAAACGTATATAACATGTGTAGTGAAATGGGAATAAATGCAGTAGTCATAAATATAGCCCTTAAATGCAGTGTCCACAGGAAGGTGAGGCAGCATCATGAAAGCCATGTCTCTGCCTCCACATAAGGAACCCAAAATGTAACTTTTTGTCTCGCTTGACGGACAAATTTATGTATACGATAAAGTTGTTCCTTCATATTCTTTTACTTCTTTCTGAAATTCAGTCTATTTTCATCCTCAAATTAAACAATTTTTAAATTGCCTCTCAATTGGTGTCTGCAAATAACATAATCAACTGTTTCTGACCAGTGTCGTGGTACTTAACAATAGTTGATGCCCTCTGCCTTGGGTGGTAAATGCTGTTAATTGTTTAGCCTGCAGTTATGGGTTTGAGCAGGAAGGCAAGGTGCATAGTTATGTAAACAACAATTACAAGCTGTTAACACCTTGTTGCAAGTTACCACTTCAAACCCTGGTTTTTCAACTATGACCTCTAACTTTTTTTGTAAGGAAAAAAATATGTCTGAAAAAAGAGGGAGATAGCACACTGCCGCAGTTCTTCCAAGTGCATTATGGTAAATGCAATGCATGATACCACCTTGGTGACAGTCTTTAGTTTTTCACATTTGTTGGTGCAGCCAGTGCTGGGTGTCTCTATACACAGGTCTCAGGATAATTGTCCTTCTTCAGTATAGACCAACACATCGTTTTGGGGTGCTGGAAATGCTGTCCAAAGCCTTCTCAGGTCTCGGTAGCACTCACAGGGCACAGGTGCATCAACCAGAACACGTCAGCTCATTAGCTCAAGGGAATCTTTACAATCAAAAAGAGGGTGGGAGCACACACAGGTCTAGAGATACACTGCACACAGTTGGCAGAGTAGGAAATGGTTTGTGGGCCTAGGTATATTTCTATAGAATTTTAGAATATGAGCTAAGTTTCTGTTAGATTGTTTCTAAAAGACGTTAGGTATTTTCTCTGCACTTTTTTATTATTCACTTGTACCAACATTTTAATCGTCATTGCAATAGCTGTTTGGTACCTTTGCTACACCTAAGCTATGAACAATAAAGACTGAGATAACATATTGCCACATTGCTTGGGTTCTCAGAACCAATATGGTGGCCCATACCTAAAATAACCCTACTAGGGTATCTGGCAAGTCTGTGCAGTCTCCAAATTGGTCCGCCTTCTGCAATCACCCACAGGTGGGTCAGCAAGACCCTTGTCTGTTCTCTCTTCTACTGTCTATTCTCTAGTGTCGATCAACACAAGTCTGAGAGCCAAGAGAGGGCTGAAATTTCCAGCCTACATCAGGTACAGTATAGTTATTCGCACCTTTCCCCCTAATGTCAGCCAAAACTGGTAGATAAATAACAAAGCTGTCTCTTACTTTGTCTGTTCCTGCCTCATACTCTCACTGAACCTGGAATGGGTGCAAACAGCAGCATTGCAAGCATGGCATGGATGTGGCTTAATGGCTAGAGCACCCTACTTTGAAGCTGAGGATCCAGGTTCGAGTCTAGCGGGAGGCTCAAACATCCTATGATTCTGGGCAAATCACTTACTCTCCCTGTGCCTAAAACAAGATGAATGTGTCCATCCGGAATGTTACTGGTGGTCATGTAAAGCGCTCTGATACCTTCAAGTCGAGTTTGCGCTGTATAAAACTGGGAAAAAAGTTCTTGGTCAGATGCCCAAACATGCTGAAAACTTAAAATTCATGCCAATCTGGCCTTCTACTAATACAGCGCCAAAAGAACTCTACAACAATTAAAAAATGTGTACATGGAATAACTGGAGGACAGAGGGTCCTGCAACTCCAAAGAGGCTTGGCCAGGAGCTTTCTACCGCCAAGAAAATAAACAGGATTTTCTGAAATTAGAGAAGTGTAATGAAATGAGAGCCTGTTACATCTCAAGGCTTCTCATTTTTTAGTGTATCAGGAACATCTTGAGCCTAAGGTGCTGCACATGGGTTGCGTGGGGTCTGGTTAAGACCGAACTATAGAAATCAGAATGTGGCAAAGGTCGGAACATGTAATTAGGACAGTGCTAGCTAACACACTGTAAGGTTAGATTATACATATTTACATTACAAGTATTTTCAACCTACTAATGAGGCAACTCGAAGAATTAAATCGTCCAGTGTGCAGGACTCCTTAGTGCAGACGATGCACTGCCTAAGCTAGAAAACCCTGTCAACTAAGCGACAAAAACAAGAAGGGAACTGGACTTCCACCCCTGGGGAATTGAATACCGAATGCAACCGAGCATATTAAAATTAAACGAGCAATGTAAATCCCTTGAACAACCAATGAGAAAGTACGAAAGATAATAAATTCCTCAGTCTACCTAAAAAGTGTGACAGAGTCACAAACATATTCTGGAAGCAAAAACCAGACCACCATGAAATACCTTTAAAACTTGGCAAGACAATCTGAGAATGAATCTGAGACTACGCTGTGAATGTCAACCAGAGGATCTCATATGCATCATTGGTAAATTTTCAAGGAGCAAAAACGGGCGTAGTTCACTAAGTGACAATGTCCAGTGCGTCACATAAATATAAGTTGTGAAAAGTACTTGTGAGTTGGCACAAGTGTCAAAAACACTGCCATTGGGGTTTGCTTGCTGTACAGGGAAGCTGCTGAAGAACACCTGCAAGCAAACCAAACACTGGGATCAATTTAATACAAAAGAAATGTGCATCGTCGGCTAAGACAGTGCACACGTGGCCTAGGAACAGGTTCCTTTGCATTGCTTTGGTTTCTAAAAATAGATCTAATGGAGTGTATAGCTTCCTGTCTGTGAGGCCGCACCTATGCAGCAACGCCAATGGCGACCAGTAAATGGATGTGGTGCTGTAGGCCAGAAGCCACACGTCCGGTCCAAAGGCTGATACACTAAAGGGCCCATTTCACAGTCTGAGCACAACTCTGAGGGAACCGGTTCCTGCTTGTCAGACCATAGAAAGGGCGTTTACTAATCTGCCATTTTAAAACAAACTTCCCGCTTCAAGATGGTGATAGTTCCAAAAACTAGAAATAACAGGCAAAAATGCAGAAGGAATTGTAACTTAAAAGATTTACAGAATTATTTAAGGAAAACGTGTCCATGATGTATCTTATGTTGTGTAAGTTGGTTGGTCAGACTCTAATGAATTATATTTTTTGAATGCCACGTGTAGCTCTTTCAAATTACCTGGAGTGTTACTGGTGCTACTTGTCATTTCATTCGTCCATGGTCCGTTTGCTGCAGCTGGTAACTCTTTCTTATTGCTGGCAGACATGTTAGCTTGATGATTGTAAGTCTAGAATTTCCAGAGTGCCCCTTTGCAGTAAGAATTATCAGGGCAGTAACACAATGTAACAGTAAATAAGGTCTATTGTATACATCAGGCCTATTGTATACTCAGATGTCACTATATATCTTTGCTTCTGAGTTCATTCAGTATGTACCACTGAGGTACACGTGCTGATTAAGAAAACGTATGTGCGCAGTTTATTTGGGTAACAATGGCTCACCTTAACAAACTCGTCGCTTAGTCACCAGGTGTAAGTATCCCCCGTTTGTATTAAGGCTCATGTCCTACAAATGCCATTCCGCCAATCAATGTACAGTAGATGTTAACAATTTTATGAATCTTGGCGGCTAGAAGATGTGCCATTTTGCTTGATAAGAGCTTACGTCTACTGATCACGACCGTGATTGCTGGTGTCAGCCTGAAGAATTAAACTTCCAGTTGACCCCTGATCATTTGCGATCAAGGTGACAGATTTGGGGGGAATTTTGAGTAACAAACCTTGCCCCATACTAAGATATATCCTGCATACAAGATTCTTTTACACCGATTGGGGTTTCTCCTCGATCATTAGGGAGCTAATTAAGGAATACATAGCAAAAAGTAAAGTCAATGTTTATGGGGAGGCTTTATGAGTGGTACGTTTGTCCATAGCTGCGCACCATATCAGCCACCGAACAGTCACCAAATACCAATGCCTCAAAATCAATGCAGACCTGAGATAAATTCAGCCAGGTACACTATTAAAACAGTCGTTTAAAGGTTACTTTCTGGAGTGCCTTTGTGCAGTGTAAGCCCTGACTCCTTAATTTACTACTAAGTATAAAATAAACAATAGATTGCCATTCAGAACATATCAATATTTAGTGCACCCTATTCTCAGGACCTTCAAAATGTTGCCTGTCCAGTGGGATGCACACCCTGTAGACAATTATAAATTTCGTCATAAATATTCTCGTGGTCATTTTTTTCATATACACATATATTACATACTTGTGAAAAACACCGAGGCGGTATCCGCTCTCCTAAAACTGAAGAGAACACATTTGCTATGCAGGTGGAACGAGCCGGGCCCCGGGCGGTTTCTGCGGTTCATCGGAAGCTCAAGTCCTGTTCAGATGTTCCAAAAGTCGTGTTCTGCTTTAGCTGCATCATGAATAGTGCTGTCCTAGTGCAAAAAGTTCATAGTGACGCAAGGTTCGCTGCTCGTGCCGGCTCCTCACACCTTCCACTGGCGCTCATCCGTCCACTCCTGCTTAGTGTTCTGGAGGGCCTGGGTCTTCTGCTCGTCCACCTGGACATAGTCCACCCTCTGCTCCTCAGAGAAGAAGGGTTTCTGCAAAAAGGAACAGCACATCTCAGTGAAAACGAAAGCAACATCCTAAATGTTTCATGATTGCTGCTGCAAAGGGTCAAAATCTTGGTCCTTCACCACCACACAATGGGTTAATATTTACAAGACACAAGTATTAACCAGGGGTCTGCTACAGAGGGTCTTATGAGGAGAAGCCAAGTGCCAAGGGCCAAAAGACAACCGTAAATAAAGAATATTCTGACTAGAATTTGAAACAGCATAGTAAGGTTACAGCAGGAATGGGCTTTACAATGCAGTAGAGTCAGACGGGGAGTGAAAAGAGGAAGCTGGCTGGAAACCAATAGGATAAAAGCAAGAATGTACATCCTGGCCACAGTGGCAGGGGAATGATTTGCATTCAGTTCGCTTTCTCTTTGCACACATGGAAAAGAAAGTGCCATAAACTGGGTAATATTAACATCTATGAATACACCGCTTAGAAAGGCAATATTTTGCCATATATAAATGTTATTATTAAAAAAGGGAGCCTAATACATAGAGGGTAACTTAGTGTGAAATCAAGTCTAAACTGGACATCACCAGCTGAAACTGTGGAAAGGCTGCTCAGTAGGTAATATGTCTCATGCTAAAAACATACATGTAAAGCTAAGGGCATACGTTTGAATTCCCGTAGTGCTAGCGCAAACTCTCACTCTTCTGCACTCATTGATGCATGATGTTCACTCTGCCAGTCTGAATATGTCTTGCTTGAGCACTTACGATTGCTTCCAGTGGCTTAAAGCGCTCCACAGTGGCCATAAGGTAGCATGTAAGCGCTATAAGAAACATATATAGAACACAAAATGTTTATTCCCAGCTTTACTGGAAAGATATAGCGTTCTAATCAACACACCAAACTTAAAATGCAATTGTGAAAATAATAATGATATTTGATGTGATTAAAAATACAAAAAAGCAATCCTGATGAGGTTTCTTAATGGGAAATATATTTGTTTGTTACTCACTCCACATATTCTATTCACTGCATGTACCAGTTTCATATTTGATATATATTATGTATTTGTCATTATATTATATCACAAGATATTATCTATGTGACTAAATTATGCCTTCTAGATTTTGTACAAAACTGTTCCTATATAAAGCACAATGCCTCCCAGCGGGTGTCATCTGCGCTATATAAAACTGCTAATACATACATAAATTAATAAAGAGAATTACATTTTTGGGATGAGCACACAAGGTGATACAAGAAAGACTATTTACAAGACTACTAATGGCTAAAAGACCATGGTCCAGCTGTAATTCTGATTTTCCTTCTCAAACCTGGTGCGGGCGTCACCAAAAGGATGGCTTTGTGCTGACAAGTTACTTAATTAGAATGCATTGAATGACAGTATGAATCTACAGGAAATCCTAATGCAAAGAGATCACTCCTTCTGATTTTAGAAGCAACTCAACATACGTCCCCGTTACTACTGACGTCAGGATATGGTAATGGGTCACTGCCACAAAAGCACTGGCGGCAAAAACTTCCAGCGTGGAAATAAGTTGTGACAAACCACTTTCAGATGTCCAAGGGAGGTTCCTAACTGCTTACTAGCCATTAGCTTCAGCCCCTCACAGTGATAGTCACAATCCACTGTACACACAGCAGAGCAAAACCCAGCAGGCTGCAGCCTGCACTTTGAAGATGGGTTCATTGGATAGTGTTAAAAAAATGTTTGATAATGTTGGTTAATGAAGTAAAATAAATTGTCACTTAGTGTAATTAATCAGGGGATTTGTTAATCGTGTATTTTTGTAGCGGCAGGGAAATATGAACTCAGAGTAAACCCTGGTGTCCTGATGAAGGCACCAAAGGCATAAAAGAGGCTGAAACATCCAATACCCCAGTTGTTCTTTGCTTATACTAATTACACATTTTGCCTAATGGTCCAGTAGTTCGAGGATTGTATGGACACTGGTATTTTTCAGGAGCATATAGATTGTTGTGACATATTTGTTGTGTTGATTTATATGTGTATATGGTGTTGTGAATGGTTTCCATTTATCTGTACTCACATATTGCTTTCCCATGTTTTCGAAGTTTTCCAAAGATGTTTGAGTTTTTTTCTTATTCATTTTTTCAAACTAATTTATCATTGAATTGTTTCCAATTAATTGCAACTTGAGTTCATTCATTTGATGTTTTGTATCTTTATAACACATGTGGCACTAGTTTTATTTTAATTCACTAAGGAGAGCCACTGTTCCTGAGAAAAGAGTTTGGGAGAAGTTGTTTCAGAGAAAGGCGGGAAAAAGTCGGAGAGCCTTTTGCTTGGCTTTTTACCTGGACCTTTAAGCCAATTCTGTGGTCACTTTCTACAACCCTTAGTACATAACACCCCATCCTTACTGAAGGATACTAAGGAAACTCTGTGTCTCACCAATAATCTTCCTAACCTGCATGTGATCACCATCCTCGTAACCCTTAATGAGGAAGCTCTTTACAAAACATCACTCAAGACGCCACCATCAGTGTCATCGATAACATCCTCAGAATCATGACGATCTCTTCACCTACACCTGTGGTTTTCATCATGGACTGTGCCAGCATAGCACTTAAAAAAAACTTTTTCCAATACAAAATCCAGCTATATCACTAAATACACCGAACATCCATGGGCAGCATGTTTGCACCAAGCCTGGCATGTCTCTACATGGCAGACTTTGAATCCTCCCGCATGTTCACTGACACAGACCCCCTACCAGATAGATATTATCGAATGGAAATGCCACATTGACAATATTTTGATTTTTTTGGGGGGGCACAGAAGAAAGATGTCAAGAATTCCACCTCTGGATCAACACAAATGACCCATATCTCAAATTCACCATCTCTAAATCCAGTAAGCGGATCCTCTTCTTGGATCGCTTCATTTCCCTGAATCAGGGAACACTAAAAACCAGAACATACAAAAAACCAACTGACTGTAATAGTCTTCTCCCTTTCAACAGCCAACACCCAAAAGTATTCCACGAGAACTTACCATACGGACAATTTTTTGGGCTAAGGAGGAATTGCAGTAACACAAGTGATTATGACCTACAAGCAGATGCTCTCAGCCAAAACCTTCTGACCAGACATTATCCTACCAAAGTCATTAGAACTTCCAAGAAGAGGACTCACAACAACCACGGTGAAGCCCTTCTAGAAACGGTTCGTACACCAAAAGATGAGACCATTACTTGTGTCACGACATACACCCTAGCAACTAACAAGATAAAAAACATAATTTTAAAACACTGGAACATTGTCAATAAAGGAGAACTTAATTTGGAACACCCCAGATTTGCCGTCAAGAGGATTCAAAATCTTAAGGACATGCTGGTATATACCCGACCACAAATAAAGAGGACTACACAACAAATAACACTATGAATTTACCTACAGTCAAAGGCCACTAGCCTTGTGGTAATTGCAGCGTCTGCGCCTCCACACGCCATACTAAGGACCTTCTGATAGGCGAATTCTGCTGAACCCAACGAGAACATACTAACTGTAACACTAAAAACAGTGTCTACCTCATTACATGCCCTCTGCAACTTACATTATGTGGGGATGATTACCAGACTGATAAAAACAAGAATCAGTGAGCATAAGAGCAACATCCGCTGTGGTCGCAGCACAACCAAAATGTGCAATCACTACATTTAGAAATGCCACACCATTGACCAACTGACATGGACCATCCTAGAGGCAAACCCCTCTTGGAATGCCGCCTCCCTGCTCCAAAAAAGAACAACGCTAGGTGTTTCATTTGCACACACGTCAATGGCCTAAATGGCGAGATACCCTGGATAGAATTACAAGGATAACTCCAAATCCAGATATACCACCCGAGGCAACTCTCTGCCTCCATTCTTTGGACATTCTCTCCCTCGTAAAGTGACACCCAAGTCACCCATGTCTCTCATAACCTTCACCTAAATACAGAGACATTATATCCTATGTGCCTTACAGTGCCCATTCCAACTCACACTAAGTACAGGCACAAAAACATATAGAGTCACATGTCCTTACGACTCCCATATCGCCCCTTTATGTGTCTCTCTTTCCTTACAGAGATACTTAGTCTTATGCGCCTCCCATTACACATATCAACCCATGAATTTAACCTGCATACAATTCTGGAAAGCAGGTCTGTCAACTCAATATGACATTGTCCTATCCCCAATTCCATTCTTTAAATGGCAGACTCCAATATTTACTGCCATGTCAACATCATGAGGAATCGTTACACATTCCTAACACCGAGACACTGCCGTCATATATTATTATCACCACTCTAAGATGGCAATCACACCAACGACCTACTTGTCCATCAGACTCGACCCAACCTGCAGAGGGCTGCATATCACAACACATTAAGATCTCTCCTTGGACTACTGTTTTTGTAAGGGTGTCATCCCACAACATAGTTCAATAATGACGATAACAAATACCACTTGCAAGTTTCCCATTTTTCCCAATGTCCGCTGATTCCATACCAAGATGGAGACTATAGCCACCGCTTCGGAAACCACTACATCCGATTTGTCCTGTCAGAAGCCGTACACCACGTGACCACTACGTCACTTTCCATGTGCCCAGAGCCACACCCCTCTCCCCAGCATTTGAAGAACGTAAGGGATCTCGCCACTTCACCTTCGAGCAAACGAGAGGTCGGGTTGGTGCAAGTGCCTGTGCCTGGCGACACAACTGTGAGTACTACTGCTCCAATCTACTAATGTACACATGCCATGGGTATACCGGGAAATTCAATTACTAAGCTACTCTCCTATGCAGATTGTGACGATTAGCACGCTCTCGCTTAACTCACGGAGCATTCTACCTCTATACAATAGGTAAGCGGTTCCTCTATCCCCCGCCTTTTTTCTAATTCCTTCCCTCACCCCTCCCCTCTTTCCCAACCCATCGCCCACTCCCCCTGTTATCACAGGATGCTATCGCCTTTTGAGTAAAAGGATTTGCCATTAATGGAAACTGTTACTGCAACAAATACTGAGAACCTAGGATTTGGGGGCACATCATGGGACTGAATGGCCACTTAGCACTGTATACCTTCAACCGACACTTTCCTTAATATCTCAACACCATCAGACTCGAGGTTTTAACAGCAATACGTCCATTACCATTATTCACCATGATTGGACTGATTGCCTCATATGTTTCACGAATGTTCGTTTTTACTCTTATCTATTTCTGTGTTTTCTCTCTCCATAACTCTATGTGTGGCAAGAACTGGCCTTTAGATTTGAACCCAGAGGCACAGCCGCAGCCCACTCCCCAGGGACCCATTTTGGTGTATATAGTTAAAACACACCACGGATACGACCAACTATCTTACTGTTTTAATTTTCATTGTTTCTCTCTATCCCCCGCCCCTTTTTGTCGTTTTAGATTGGACCAACCCTATGGTCCTCTCAGTGGCACTACTTCAACTGACGAGGCCACTACACCCACACACTTCTCAAATACCTCTATCACCTCCTCATGGTCCTGAAGAAGCGCTAAGGATCTCCTCCTGAGACCACATTAAAACGCGAAACACGTCGACCTTATGCATCTCACTTTTATAAATAGCACCATATATTTTCAGCTACTGAGGGCCATAACTTACCTTGAGCAGCACCTAACCTGTTGGTTTTTTAATGTTGACAGAGGGATCCTCCTTATTAAATTGACTCACCCTCGATACCCTCAAGTCATTTTTTAACCCACTATTCACTGAGCACTGACCCACACACACCAGACGGTTTGATCACCAAAAGATCTTTGATAACTTTGGGGGACACATAGGGCATTGCAGCGCCGGCCCAACGAGGAACACCGCTCCATGATAAAGCATGACATCCTTCGGGGTGTGTGGGGGCATCGAGCAAACACCTCTCCGACTTTTTCCTGCCTTTCTCTAAAATGACTTAACCCACACTCTTTTCTCAGGAACAGTGACTCTCCTTAGTGAATTATCTACTATTCGGGAACACAAGCCACTGGACCTACATTTAGCCCCCTGTCCCCCTCTCTTTTTTCAATTACTAGTTTTATTTTGCCTTCTTGTTGTATTAGCAAGAATTAATTTCATGACTAGAAAGGAGTCAAAAGTATATGAGGGATAAAAGTATCTTTAGGCATTAAGTCATCTAGGGAGTTCCATTGGGTGCTGTCCTATTTACCCATGCTCTTCGATGGCGATAGGGTGGCCATGTCTCTGTAATAAGTGTCCCCACAACGGGGTCATATTGCTGATCAGCTATTAGACAGAACAGTAGCACCGCAGCGATTCAGATGAGTTTGACTAGTTGAAGCACTATGCAGGTATATGCTACCAAGACTGTGGGCACATGCTATAACCCTTTGGGACCTAGTGGGATGGCATGAAGAATGGGCATGCACTTGACACATCCATTGTGTAGGCTTGCAGACGTATGGTATCGACATGCCGACATATGATTCAACACCTTCAACACCTTCAATACCGCCTGCACATCATCCAGAACTGGCTGTGTAGGACCTATCTGAAGCTCATCTCAACCAAGACAGAATTCATGTTCTTTGCCAAAAGCAACAAACATGAAACAGTACAAACCTGGCTCAATGATATGAACGTTGACGGCTCCCACTTCAACTTTAACTGAATGTTAAGTCACCTAGATTCACCCTGGACACCAACCACACCTTAAGGAATACACTGTCAAAAAACAGAAGGCAGCCTGGTACCAGCTCTCTCTTCTATAAAAAGAAAAAACTGTTTCTTTCAGAAAGTGACTTCAGAACTGCCATTCAAGACCTTGTACTCTCACATCTTGCCCTACTCCATGGACTCCCAGACTGCACACTAGCAGTCCTATACACAGCACCTTAACACATTAAGCACTGTTGTGAAGATTAGAATAGCGTCAAGATAGTCAGCCTCTTCAAAAAGCAACTGTTCTGACCTTGAATGGTTGCCAAAACAGGTCACTTTTTAAGGGTAAATACTAATAAAACCATAGCAAGCATTGAATTTTCTTATCACATATGTTTTCTTAAATATCATACTGTGTTTTATTTTCTACAGTGCTATACACAATTTTAGGCTTTTCAGTTTCAAACTCTTCTGCATATTGCAGCAAAATAAATGTACATGCTATAATCGAACAGCATGTTTCCTTCCAAAAAACACTACATCAAGGCTATTAAATTCAAGTTATTTTGTAAACATTGCTACATGGAAAATGTGTGCCTATACTCTGCCATTCAGTGTGCATGGGTTTAACTTTAAACATGATTTATCTATAATTAGACTAATTCAATGTGAGCTGATAATGTAATCGGCGCCTTCAGTATGATGTAAGTAAACATAAAGGAGGAGCAAACTGTACTACGTTATTCACGAGTTGCTATTTAATTGAATAAATGCATCAGCTGCTTAGATTTTATAATTTTACTGTAGAATAAAACTGATATTTCATTTATAGCATGAGCTTTGTCAGACCCTAATTGACTCTTATGAAGAGCCTTGATGAAGCACACTGTGCTGCAAAACCTGATTCTCCATTTCAATCTTGTATGTTTGTTGCCACTAAAAGGCTCAGCCTCATTTGGATAATCAGAAATACAAAAGAAAGCAAACATCTACAACCTCATATCTGTTCACCTTTCTACACTGTGGACACCTAGAATTAAGAATCCCATACAAGGACTAGCAACATGGAGTGCTAGCACCAATGAGATGAAATCACTTGGCTTTTGGCTCATGAGCAGAGGGGTTCATTGGCATACTTACCCCTTGTTGCTCGGAGACCATGTATGCTAACGAGCTGCAGTGGCTAAAATTACAACGTGTACCCCTCTGGAAAACAGCTTACACGTAGATTTTGAAAATCAATTAACCAGCGGCGGTTCCTTCATAGGAGTGGAGGAGCGTACGCCCCCCACTGTTGCAGAAAGTGTAAAAAATAAAATGGTAAGAAAATTATTTTATTACCATTTTATTTTTTGCTCTCTGCAGAAGGAAGTGTGAGGGCGGGGCGGGCGAGTGCGTCATTGCTGTTGAGTGGCCACTTCTGTTTGTAGTGCACATGTCGGTTTGGCCAGCTATCTTGCTATGACCAGCCCGACGTGAACAATTCAAACCTTTCCAACCAAGCTGTCTTAGAGAGCTGGGTTGAAAAGCAGGCACAAGCTTCCAGTGCCTTTTGGAGCACTGAGCCAGTCTGCTCCAGCTAATCCAGAAGCTTCACTTATGCTGATTACTAATTTAAGCAGCATTATAGAAGCTCCTGGATTGGTTAGGTTGGGAATGGGGTTCTGTTCTGGGATGCTCGGAGCCATAGTCTGATGTCCTGATACGTTTTTAATTGCTCAGTTTCCCCTGTGGTCCTGGCTGTGGGCACCAGACTCTGAGTCCGTAAAGTTCAGAGTTACTGACTTTGGAACTGGGGTACCAGGTTCGAGTTTCGGCTCAACATCATGTGATTCTGGGCAACTCACGTAATCTCCCCGTGACTAAAAATGAATGTATAAGATAAGATAGTATTTATAGAGCGCACTAAACCCGTGGGTGTCAAGGCGCTAAGCACACAGTAGGGGAGAGGAACGTAGCAGCAGATTAAGAGGGGAATAACCAAGTTTTCAGGACTTTCCTGAAAGCAGGAAGGTAGCTATCATTGGCAAACGCAGGGGGGAGAGAATTCCAAAGCTTGGAAGCGGCCACCGAGAAGGCGCGGCCACCCCATTTGGATTTACAAAGTCTGGGCACAACCAGTTTAAATTGTGTGGATGATCTCGAGGTCCTCCCTGGGGTATATAGATGGAACAAAGATTTGAGTTGGGGCGGACCATTGCAATGCAGGGCCTTATATACTGTACTTAGGGCCTTGAATGAAATGCTTTCCTTAATAGGAAGCCAGTGTAGCGACCGGATTCCTTCTCTGGCAGATTGATGTTTAGGAATATTTAAAATCAATCTTGCTGCTGCGTTCTGAATCATCTGGAGTTTGTTCAGAAATGCAGCGGTGATATTAAGGTAAAGGGCGTTGCAATAATCAAGCCGAGAGGTAATCAAAGCGATGATAGAGGGCCGGTGCAGTTCTGAGGGGAATGAGTGGAAGGGCCTTTCGGAGGGTTTTTAAAATAGAAAAGCATGTGCTGACTGTACGATTGACGTGGGCATCAAAAGACAGACCCTCATCGAAGATTACCCCCAGATTTTTGGCTGTTTTTACCGGGGCAGGAAGTGGTCCACATTCTGTTGGCCACCAGGCCTTAGACCAGATGGACTTCTGTGGCCCAAAAATCAGTAACTCGGTCTTGTCTGTATTAATCTTTAAAGAATGGCCCTTCCTCCAACAGATGATGTTTGACATGCAAGCGTTAAACTTTTCTTCAACTAGCTGCAGGTTGTTGGTGACAGAGACAATGATTTGGGTGTCGTCCGTGTAGGAGAGCACCTGAAATCCATAAGATCTCACCAGTTTGGCCAGAGGGGTCACATAAAGATTAAAAAGGGTAGGGCTGAGCGAAGAGCCCTGAGGTACCCCACATGGGAGAGTGAAAGCTTTAGTTTTAAAGCCTCCACAAATAACTGTGTATCTTCCGTCAGTAAGAAAGGACTGGAGTATCCTTGTTTAACTTAACTGGTGCTCATGTAAAGCTCTCCAAAACCTACGGGTCGAGTTCGCGCTAAATAAAACTGCAAAAAGAACATAATAGCGGAAACCAGGACAGTCTGACACACTGCAAAAATCCCTTCAAGCGACTGAATCGTGTCCTTGCATCCAGTTGAGCAGTTCGACTCGTAATATTATTCAGCAACATCTGAAGCTTGTTTGTGCATGGCCCCCGGAAGAATCCTACTGTACAAGATTCATAAATGGTAATTGGCACTTGTATGAAAACAAATTGTAGGTTAAAAAGTACACCAAGACATAACAGAAAAGAGATGCAGGCTAGAAGGGCCTTAAGTGACCTGTGTGGCGCAGTCCGCGCTGAGCGATGAGCTGCAAGGAAAGAGAGTGCAGTGGTACTGGAGTGAGGGCACTACAGGAAGAGATGGCAAACCGAGGGCGCGCTGTGTGCAGCTGCATTGAGGGAAGTAAATGTCAATATATATATATATTTTTAAATATTTTTATTTGCATTTGTAACCAACACATAAACAAACTGACATGTCACAGATAGTCTTCCAAGTGCCCTCTTCCCCCCCCCACCCACACCATCATGTCCATCAACCAGTCAGTTTCCAGCTCCAACATAGGTGACACTTTTGACCGCCCTCTATCTCCCCCGCATTAGCACCTCCAGGGTTCAAAGCACCCGTCCAATTCCATATCCACTCGGGTCAAAGCATAATTCAGGAGGACCCACTAAAAGTCAATATTTTTAACATTTAATTGTAACTTGAAAACGTTAAGGTCAGTGATTTAGTTCCTGTTTACATTGCATGTGTTAATCATGCGCAGTTGCATTCTCTAAAAGTGTTAGCTATTTTAACAATGTTGTTTCTGTATTTCTTTCATGCATCACAGTGCAGGCTTTGAATTGAGTGACACCACTTTAGAGCTCTAGAGCTGAGGCTGAGGGCAGTTCGAGTTTCTCACAGTGCTTCTCAGGTCAGCAAGTTAAAAAGGTGATCAGAAATCTTGATGGCCATCCAATTCTGGGCCTCTCTGCAGAGTGCACAGGGCAGTGGTCCTCTGTTCCAGTTGTAATTCTGATTCGAGCATATTGGTTTGATGGGGTACACTTTTTTCAAAATAATGATGGCATTGCAAAACTAAAAGGAAATGTAGTGCTTGATTGCTACTTATAAGTCATGCCTAACTTTTACGACCCACGCCTTTCAAATGTCACTAGCCGCCACTGCAAATAACACTATCAATATCATGAATGTTACGGTATTTGAATGCCATGCCCATGTGACGGCATACAACATGAATCGTTTCCAAATTGCACCTTGCCTAATTTTAAGGGGCCACCGGGCATGGTTGAAGAAAAACATTTCAAAGTCTCACATATGCAAATGAGGATACATGCAACATGAATGTGACTCTGTACCCTAATACGCAATTAGTCAGTGCCCAATCTCATTTATTCTAGCAAGCAGCGCAATGTTTTGCTTACCATGAGACACGCCCTTTGCCTATCGCATGCTATTTGATTGTAACCTGCCAGTGGACTGTGAAAGCAGAGTTGGCCACGTGTGTTAGTGTTGGTATAGTCAGTTTGTTTTATTATACCGTCAGCAGCTTCCTGGACAAGACTACTACAGCCAGGAGTGGTCAGTGCAAGTACGAACAGCGGGGCCGGGCTTGGGGGGCATTCGACAGGAGACCACGAGGGAAAATTAAATAAATAATTAATTTTCCCTTGTCGTCTGCCAAAATCCCCCCACCCGGCCCTTCCGCTCTTATCTGCACGGGCCGCAGCTGCCTATAGTACAGTGTTCTGCCTTCTTTCTGGCTGCCATTTTGAATTTGGTTGGTAATACCAGGTTTTTGCAACACTACTCCAGATCCAATATGGTGGAGTTCACCGCACGTTTAGCTGAAATACACAAGAGGTCCAGGCTTTCTTATCTTGCAGATAGTTGTGTGCCACTGGATAACAAACAAATTTACCTCAAATTTCCGTTTCATGTCATACAGCATCAATTTCTGCCCTCCTCTTGTCCAATCATGTGCAGTGAGGACCATGTTGCCATTAGCCCAGTCCAGACTGGGCAACAACTATGGTTCCTGTGCACACACAAACTCAAGAGAGCAATATCTGTTGGTGCTCTACAGGCGGTGTACGTGATATGCCTGTTGGCAATATGGGTATTCTCGATTAATTGTGGCACTTGAAAGTTTCTGTCATATGCCAGTGCATACCTGCCATCTCGAGAGACGGTCCACGCTTCCTTCACAGTGATAAGTTTTAAATAAGGCACTGGCAATAATAAGCGGCACAATGTTTTTTCTGATGCCACAACTCGGTAGACAAACCAGCACCATTCCATTTAACATTTGTGTGTCATCTATGGCTTCACTGTTTGTGTCAGTTCTTGTATAATGTGTTGCAGCGCCATCTCCCGCTGTGGTCCAGCTCATTTGTTCCTAACCACACCTGCTCTGGCTCCTAAGCTGCATCTGTACGGTGGCCCAATTAATGTCGTATACTTTTTAAGAAAGACACGAGATCCCAGGCCTGCAGCATTCTCGCTCTCCACTGATTGGGAGCCTCCGAGGTGGTGGCAGCATGAGAGGACCCACAGAGGGCAGAAGCTGCAAGGGCCACTGGGTGCAGGCACGCTAGAATCACTAGCGCCAGAGGAGGCCTTCTAGCAGTCTGTCTTCCTCTTGCTCTTTGGAGAACAATTGATTTTATTTCAAATAAATCTTAGCCTTTGTAATGGGACTTGTGAGGGGGTGTGGTAAAAGAAGCTTTTAAAGAAGCACAGGGAAAAAACCAGAGGCGCCAGCCAGCGGGTGAAGAACAGAGGAGCTTTGGAGTGAATTTACAGTCTTCTGAACCCAGGAGATCATTAGAGGCTCTGGAAATGACTAGCCTTCCAGGAGCCCATGTTTATGGATTCGTGAAACATTACATAGAGATCTTTGCATTCATGCATGTGCAAAAATATTTTTAAGCAGAAGGACATAAATAAAAATAAACGTGGCATCGTATTTGATGACAAACCACCTCAAGTATATAGAAGCTAGCGAGCCGACAGAAGCTCAGAGAGGCAGAAAAGAGGTGCCAAGAGGGCCTACGGATATTGATTACCCCGCAATTAATGTTTTTTTTTATATTCAGCTTTACATATGAATATCGAATGGTCAGCCCTACCCAGCACGGATGCAATATCCAGGTGTAGCCTTTTAATGACTTTTGGAAGCAGTTTTGCCAGAGAGAATAGTAACTTGTTTTTATAGCGCTTAACACGGCACTTGTGCTGTTTCTAGGTATGTAAACAACACACTTTGAAACGAGTTTTCTGGTTTCAGAAGAATAAAGGGCTGAAGTAGCTTGTCTGGGGTTCGAATTCGTGACCTGCAGATGGAAACACTCACCAACAAGGTTTAATACACAGAGGTATCTGCAAGACATAGGGGGAGTTTCAATGTTGCCTTTTAATTCAGCTGCTTCTGGCACTTTCACATTCATTTTCCTAGTGGGAAGTACCAGCAAGCTCAGAGAGTACAAGGACTGCATTGCCAGATGAGGGCCGCCAGCAACAGCTGTTCTGCAGGTGCTAAATGAGCCCCTACAACAGGAAACCTTCCCTACTCGGACGACGGTAGCTAGAACAGGAAGCCTACCGTACTCTGGCAATGGTGGTTAGAACAGGGAGCCTTCCCTACTCTGGAATAGTTGCTAGAACAGGGCACCTTCCCTACTCTGGCAATGGTGGCTAGAACAGACAACCTACCCTATTCTAGGAATGGTGGCTAGATTAGACAACCTACCCTACTCTAACAATGGTGACTAGAACAGGAAGCCTTCCCTACTCTGGCAAAGGTGGCTAGAACAGGGAACCTTCCCTTCTCTGGCGATTGTGGCTAGAACTGATAAGCTTCCCCACTCCCACAATGGTGGCTAGAACAGGGAGCCCTCTCTACTCTGCAATAGTTGCTAGAACAGGGAACGCTTCCCTACTCTGGTGATGGTGGCTACAACAGGGAGCCTTCCCTACTCAGTCAGTCAATTTACTTTATTCAATGCTTATAATATAAGATCATAAAAGTACAAAAAAGTACAGTTAAAAAATGTATACATAGAAAGATAAAAAAAGATAAAGGCATCATAGCATACGCCATTAGTAAACAATTGGTAAAAAACAGCTGATGGGAGCAGTTTTGAATTCATTGTCAGATATTGTGCAATTTCCTAATTTTTCGTGATTGAATTAAAAAGGACGCCACAGAAAAACAAACCATAGGATTAGGCAAGGATTGTAGAAAATACATTGCAACACAGCACTGTTTGAAATAATATTTGTTCATCAAGGGCAGAATAAATCTTTTACGTAGTCCTGCATAAAATTTCCAAAAAAAAGAAAATATTTAGATTTGATTGTACAGAAACGCAATTCCAAGGACAGAGTGGTAATTCATTTATGGAATAAATTCCAGCTGGATAGGCCAACATACATGGAATAAAATTAAAACGGAATCTGATGAGAAAAAATCTGTGACGGGAATTTTTCATGGTTGTACCATTGGACTTTCTAGGTATGCTTTGACCAATAATTTTGTACAGTTTGCTTTCAGTCTTGCTTCAGCCCTTAGTTTAAGGAAAAGCGATTTTATCTCCCTTTTTGAGAACTTCAACCAGTCACTGGGGACAGCAGATAAACGTTTTAAACCTAATGAGGAAAAGGTAAATTTAATATAGGAGATCCACGGGATCCTAAGGGCATTTTCCATTGATTGGCAGTCTTCAATTAGCTTTTGGGTGATATGGATAGATTTCCTTCTCCATACAGAATGCCACATCATTATTGGAGCCAAGGCAATTGTATCGGTCACATATGGGACATCTAATTCTTCATGGGCAATAAAATTGGAGCACCTTGCGGGGAGGCCCACTAGTTCTTCCAAAATGTGTCCTCTATAATTTGTAGGACAGAGGGGTTAATGTAGCTCTAAATGCCTGCCCCGTAAGTTGCTACCGACACTGATTTTGCTGCATAAACTTTTTTTGCCATGTCAATGGGTTTTGCCCCCAATTTTTTAATAAATGAGTGGAGAGCAATGATGTTTCTCCCAAGTGACAGACCCCTAGTAGCAAGTATATTTGACCATGATATTTGCCTATCAAACGTTACACCAAGTAGAAAAGGTATCAGTATGGGCTATATTCTGGCCAGATATATGGAAGTTTGGGACCTTCCTATTTTTGTGGCCAGTAATTAAAATAAAGAACTTGGCCTCATTAGTTTTTAGCCCTAGTTTTTGCATATAGGTTACGTAAATGTCTAGTAGCTTTTGAAGGACGAGGCCCGTGTGGGCAATTAGCACTGCATCATCAGCATACAGGAGCATTGGGGTGCAAACATTGTCAATTTTGGGGACGTCTGGTGTTGAGTCCAGCAGGGGAGCTTCCACCCTATTGGTGTAAATAGAAAAAGAAATGGGGCGAGCATACACCCCTGCCGGACCCCCCTGTTAATTGGAAACGCACTTGTGCACCCCCCCTCTCTCCTGTATCTGATGCAGGCTGTGGCTGATGAGTAGAGCTGCCTGATAAAAGATATAATAGACTCATCTATGCCCATTTCTTCCATTATCCTCCATAGATGTTAATGTGCAACGCAGTCAAACGCTGCAGACAAGTCCATAAATGCCAAGTATAATCTCTCACATTTTACTTGAGAGTACTTGGCCATTAATAGGCTTAAATTAAGGCACTGGTCCTGAGAGCCCACTCCCTTTTTAAAGCCATATTGGACTGGGGTTAAGACCTTATTGTAGCCTGACCACTCCTCTAGTCTGTTTAATAAGACCCTTCCCATTAGTTTTGCTGTGCTGTCTAGCAACAAAATTGGCCTATAGTTTTTGGCCTCGGCTTTGTCCCCCTTTCTTGTAGATCGGAACCAAGATAGATTTCTTCCATGAGTTTGGTGGATCCACCTTAGATATTACATTAAAGACATTTGTCAGCACAGGACCCTATAAGTCCGGCTGATCAAGGAAGAAATATATAGGGGTACAATCCGGTCCGGGCGCTTTGTTGCCAGAGCACTGCATAAGAGCTACTCTTATCTCCTGATGATCGAAGTTCAGGGGGGTTTGCTAGGCCCACACATAGGTAAAATCTGCAGTTTCACCCCCTCCATAGTAGGATCGAATATACTAGAAAAAAATGTCCCCCATGATTCCTTGTCTACATGGCAATCCAATGTTAAAGCTGATGATGGGTTAAGGAAATGGGCATTAATAATACTCCAGGAGTCCCTAGGATTTTTAGAAATGGCAGCTAGGTGGAGTTGTTCCCATTCTTCTTCCTTTAAGGATTTCATTCTGATCTTCCTGGCCTCATTATATTGGGAACAGCATATTTTAACTAGGGCCGTATCTCTGGGACTTAGTGCATGATTGATCAAACCATCTCGACCTACTGTTTTGGGGTCGACTTTTTCCTGGATAGTTGGGACTTGATCTCCGAAAGTATAGCATCAAAAGCAGTGGTTACCTGGGTTGGGCAAGATGCTATTTCTAAGCATGTTATAATGTAATTTTGATTTTTTGCAATTATATTCAAGACAAAAGTTTATTTATGTACCATGGCCCATTTTAGGGTAATCCCATTAGTTTTTGTTACCGTTGGTTTGACGCGTCTTGGCTGCCCCATACGTATTCTTGTCAGGTTCAATTTGGCAGTAATTGCAGCATGGTCACTATAATTTAAGTACTTAACCTCACAGCTAGAAATGAGTTTTTTAAGAGGTTCCGCTATAATTATATAATTGATCGTGGTACCCAGATATGGAGTACCAAATATTTTTGTAGCATACCGGATGAAGTATCAGTCGGGTTTCAAATTTCTAGATTATTAATCCTAAATAGTCTATTCAGGGCTTCCCCATAGTGGTTATGATTAAAATGATGTAAGAGATCATCCTCATCATCGTTGAAACCACATACTGTTGAGTTTGAAAAATGACAGCAGTGTACATTAAATTCTCTCAACCACAAAATATTTGGGGTATGTTTTAGAGTGCTAAGGCAATTATTAATATCTTCCTCCAGCTGGTCTACAACCTTTTTCATATCTCCTGTAAAGTTGTCATTATAGAAATTAACTAAAAGAATAGTATCCTCATCTGGGTCTTTTAAAAGTAACAAATGATAAAAAGAAGAGACATTATTATATGACACGACCTCCAGACGTAGTGTGTTTTTAAGGTTAAAATCCCTCCCCAGGGCAGCAGAATAGAAAAAGCAATAGCCATCTAAATTAATCGGCCCAGTTTCCCATGTTTCCTAGAAACAAATCAGGTTCTACATAATGACCGTATTTATCCAGTCTGGATTTGACAATTTGCTACCCAGGCCGTCAATGTTCCATGACATAAGTGTGATGGATTTTGCCTGATCATATATTGTGGTTACAGGCATATTAGTTTCAGAATCCCGTGTAGATGGCTTTTGAACAGGAGTGGGTAATCTCTTGTTCAGGCTATGTCAATCATAACCCTCCAGATCTGATAACACGTTGAATCGATTGTGTGTGGGAAAGGAGGCAGGGGACAATCCCAAGGAGTGTTGCAGATCATTAAATATAGGGAAGGGGGCTCGGTCCGGGGCAGGTGGTTGTTTGCCTCGCAATGTGAGGGTGTTGGGTCTGTAAAAATACACCAGCAGTAGGGTGAATATTTGTGTAAGCGAAGTTAGGGCTGTTGGGAGCCGCTGTAATAAATTCCAAACCATTTGGGGAGAATTAAAATTAACCACGACACAGTCGCCCTTAATATATTTTTCAGAATCCCCTACCCAGCCTACTCATTTGGCCATTAAAATATGTGACAATATTGCCCCTTTACCCCCAACATATTTATCAAGCCAGTGACTTGCTTTAGACATCAATTGTTCTGTAGTCTCTATTTGACCACAAAGTAGACTAGGAACATTGGATAATATTACGACATAAGGATAAGCTGCGGGGGATGTGCTAATTTTGTATGATTGTCTTTTATGCTCCTTTTTTTAGGTTCAGTCCTTTGGTCCGGTCTTAAACGTATCCTTAAGAGTTCCTTGAGATATAAGGGCTCTGCTACTGTCACTAGTTGGATTTAGAGCCGAGGGGTTGGAATTTTGAACAGCAGATTCCGATTGAGTAGTAGGGGAAATTAGAGGGATTCCTTCTAAATTAGTGTTTCTATTCACTCTTCGTGAGCACTGATTAGCTGGGCAGTTAGTATAATGGCCAAAGTTATGGTGACGTTTGTCTCCCTCTACAGAGCAAAAAGACTCAATACTAGCCTCAATTCTGGAGAGCCTGTTTATCAACGGTTGAAGTAAAACTGTAAATGACTGTTCTATCTTTGAGATCAAAGATTCCGAGGAAAATTAAGAGAATGCATTAGATTCTTGAGATACAATGATTTCCTCTTTTATTAGCTTCCCTACTCCTTTTTTCTTCTTTAATGGGGGTTCTGATGGACCCGGGGGGGAGAATGGAGCATTAGCTGTCCCAGCAATCAGACGATTGGACCGGATGATGGAGGGCTCTGAGACTAGCAATAATGGATCTGTTATCGTCACAGCGGAAACCTCCTTGGTTACGGGGACAGTCAAATTGGCACATGCACCAATTTCTCCCATGGATAGCCTACGTTCAACAGATAAAATCTTTGTTCAATACATCAGTGGCTCTTAAAGAAAAGAGTCTAAAGTGTTTGTAGGCTCACCTCCATTATTTGGGCTCATCGGTTTGCGTTTCCCCATCTTGTAGACGAAGACCTGGTTTTCTCGGGCTACTTCCGCTGCACACGTTAGAGGGGAGGCCCAGCCCAGCCTCGTCCCAGCCTCTGATGGGCGCAGACGGGCCGGCCCTTGGCCCGGGCGCACCTGCGCATGTCCCGCGCTGCAGGAGCTCCTGGGCCTCTTATAAGCCTCTGGGCACAAGCGGGAAGTTGCGGGGTCGTTGGCGGCGTGCTGCTGCAAGTAGTGCCGGGATGTGGCGGCGTGCTGCTGCAAGTAGTGCCGGGATGTGTAGTCCCCTATTAAGGCTCCGGTGTCAGTTGCGCTCCCCGTGCTACGGGAGCTCCTGGGCCTCTTATGCGCTTCCGGGCGCAAGCGGGAAGTTGCGGGGTCGTTGGCGGCGTGCTGCCGCAAGTAGTGCCGGGATGTGTAGTCCCCCGGTATGGCTCCGGTGTCAGTTGCGTTCCCCCGCGCTGCGGGAGCTCCTGAGCCTCTTTTGCGCCTCCAGGCACAAGCAGGAAGTTGCAGGGTTGTTGGCGGCGTGCTACTGCAAATAGTGCTGGCTGTGAAGTCCCGCGGTAGGGCTACGGTGTCAGTTGCGCTCCCCCACGCTGCAGGAGCCCCTGGGCCTCTTATGCGCCTCCGGGCACCAGCGGGAAGTTACGGGGTCGTTGGCAGCATGCTGCCACAAGTAGTGCCGGGATGTGTAGTCCCCCGGTAAGGCTCCGGTGTCAGTTGCGCTTCTCCTTCCCTACTCTGGAATATTTGCTAGAACAGTGGACCTTCCCAACTCTGGCAATGGTGGCTAGAACAGGGGCCCTTCCCTACTCTGGCAATAGTGGCTAGGTTTTAACAATGCCAAGGAATGGTAATTTGGATGCAGGTGAATTCAGCAATCATCTTATATCATCTGAGGGAAACTTACTGAGAAACCTGTTGCGCTTCAGCTATGAGCCCACACTGCCGGCTTGTTGAGTTGATCACTCACCACTGGTGTCTGCTGTGGTCAGCAGGTCACACTCTCGAGTTCAGACGCAGCCAACTCACTCTACAATACTTCTAAGGCCGGCGATTTGAGCACCATTAAACTGGATGATGGAAACATTTAACATATTTCCTGTATTCATTTCTCTAATAATCACCTACTCTAATGAACTAATTGTTTTAACTATCATTGCTTTTCGATTTATACAACAGAATAGTATCCAATAAATATTTGTAATTACACTGCTGTTGTGCTCTTTGGTTTCTCATCAGGGACTAATTTAAACAAAAATCCGAGCTAAGCTCTTTGGCAAGCCTGGAGCAGTCGTTATGGTGAGCAGTGCCTGCGATGAAGCCCACCGTGGGCCCAGTGAAACCCATCTGTCTTTCCTGGTCTGCAGGCGCACAGGCTGTTGATACAGGTTTAAATGCTAAGGGATTGGAGCAATCAATACAATCATGTGCACTACTTGGGCCAGTGATGGCATTTTGTTGACCCGGTGCCCGACCACAATACTCCTCTTCTTGTCATGTCAACATTAACATGAAGAAATCACAAAGTTATGTGTTGCCGTTGCATGAAACTAGATAAACGTCTTTCTTTTCCTACTATTAGGGCTATGTGAAGAGCAAAAAACCCCATACATATTAGTTGACTTTATGCTTGATTTGCACACAATACGGTCAGCAGCTCTAGGTGCTGGGTCCATTTAATGACTGTATGTGGTCCATACAAGGTGCCCCTTTGTGTAAGATTCAGTTGCAACCAACTCAGCCTACATGGCTCAACTGAGAACTGTTTCACGCATATGTGAACCACTCAGATACAACAAACATGGCACACCCTACAGCTGAGATACATGTTTTATGCATCGTCCGGTAGTAAGGGTATGCAAGTCCATCAGTCGGAAGCAGCTTCTTCATCAGATACAGCACATTATTGATTGCAATCACACGGACACAGGGTAGTGAGCCCAAAGGTAGTTTCTTGGGCAAAGCTACATCTGAGGCTTGGGATGGCTCATAGTCTTAGACACAGTTCCCTGCTCAGGGAACTAGGACCACGGTCCCCTATTTCTTCTCTACCACTGCGACAGGCATACAGCGTGGAAACCCAGATCTTGAAGGGCCACCCTCTATACTTGATTCCCTCTTATATTCTGACCACTGATGCAAGTGGTAAGGCGTGAGGAACAAGTTTGGGTTTTTATCTAGCCAGAAGACATTGTTCCCAGCAGGAAAGATCCATATACATGACTTTAAAAGAGCACGCAGCGGTGCAAAAGGCTGACAGCCTTTCATGAAGCATCGAGTGGTTCTAGTCAAGACAGAGAGCATCTTCACAATGACTTGTGTAAATTGCCTGGAAGATCTCAATCTGAGGCAGTACTGTCCTTTCCGTTTATTTTATTGGCCAGGCACATATTCTCTGCTGCTGTTGGCCCTCCATATTGCAAAGTTCTTCTCAATGCACAAGGGATAGGACTATCTCATACGTTATACACGAGGAGACCTCCTACTACTTAGATCTCCTAAAAAGACGAACTGCCATGATATATATAAAGGAGATAAGGTATTCCGCAACTGCGACATATGCAGCTTACCCCCCCTATTAATGAACAGCACCCCCCTCAAATGGCCCTTCTGAACTGTAGCCTCCCTAAACACTCTCTAGAGATTAACTTCCTACTTCAGGACCATAAGCTAGATATACTATTTCTCACAGAGACGTGGCTTACACTCAACTCTGAGGCTGATATTGTACGTGCTCTTCTCCATGGATTCCTAATCCACCTCCAGAATAGGCCCGTTGGTAGAGGAGGCGGTCTCGCCATACTTTATAGGGATAAATATGTATGTAGGGGAAAAGATAGCGGCATCGCAGATTGCGAGAGCTGTTACTTCTCTTTACAAATGTCACCTACAATCTCCCTTTCTGGCCTACTTATATACCGTCCACCGGGCTGCCTTAACCATTTCGCTGGCGCCCTGATGGAAACTGTTACGGTACTGGCATCCTCAACTCCAAATTTTATGATTTTGGGAGATCTCAATCTCCATTTTAATGACCCTCTGGACCTGGTGGCATCTGACCTCCACCTCGACCTTACTTCCTATGAGTTGGGACTGATCAATACAGAGGCGACACATATCAAGGGACATTTGCTCGACCCGATTTTCACCAATGCTCACGCAATGATAGCTAGACCACTCTATCCCCTTCCTTGGACAGACCACTTCATGATTCCTTTCTCCTGGCAAATCATGGCCACCCCACCTCAACCCCTCAATACTCGTGTCATGGATAGGGTCTGGTCCAAACTCTCTGTTGAGAATTGGATTTCTAACCTAGAACTTTCCTACCTCCCCTCGGCTCTTGATCCTGTAGCTGCAAATACGAACTTTGAAAACTGGCTTACCAACTCACTTGACTCCATCCTCCCCAAGAAAATGATTCAAAAAAAGGAGAAGAGAGCTCCTTCTGCCCCCTGGTACACACCCGAGATGAAACTCCTAAGAAAAGGATGCAAGCAGCTGGAGCGCTGCTGGAGGAAAGACTGGGCAGGATCCAGCAAAGATGAGTATTGCACCGCTATGAGAGCATATAAGGCTGCTCTGCACAGCACTAAGAGACATTTCTTCGACGAAAGAATCAAAAATTCCTCAAATTCCTCTAGAGAAACCTTTTTAATCATCAAGGTACTTCTCAAGGTGCCTGAACCCCCGCTGGCTCAAGACATCTCAGGGGCCAAATGCAACAAATTGGCGAACTACTTTGACGCCAAAATTCAGAACATCTTAGCCACCTTGCCCCAAGCCGATCATGGAATGGATATAAACAATCGGCCTACAACACTCGATACTCAGCTTGATGCCTTTGGTCCTATGTCAGTGGACGAGGTACTCAAAACTCTGGCCGACATCAAAAGCGGTTCTCCTAGCGATCCGGTACCCATGCGGATCCTGAAGCAGATTGCAACCACCATCTCTATTCCGGTCACTGACCTTATTAATGCCTCACATTTACAGGGAGTGGTTCCACCTGCCTGGAAGAGAGCTATCGTGAAAGCTCTCCTTAAAAAGCCTCTCCTAGACCCGGCAGAATTGGCCAATTATAGGCCAATTTCACTACTCCCCGGACTCAGCAAGATCGCAGAGAGACTAGTTAACCAGAAACTCTCCCACTTTCTGGAGTCCAATGGTCTTCTTCGGAACTCACAAACGGGCTTTCGCCCTGGACAGGGTACGGATACCGCCCTTCTGGCAGTTGTTGAGGAGGCCAGATGCATCATGGATTCAGGAGGATCAGTGGCAGTGATCCTCCTGGACCTAAGTGCAGCCTTCGACACGGTCAACCATCAGGTCCTAATTCAGCGACTAACAGACATAGGCGTAGCAGGGACAGCCTTGTCCTGGCTTACTTCATTCCTTAGCAACCGCACCTTCCAGGTCTGGGAAAGTAACTTACGGTCGATGGCAATTCCCCTCCAGTGTGGGGTACCACAAGGCTCATCCTTAAGCCCCACACTATTTAATGTGTACATGGCCCCACTGGAGGAGGTGGTTGCCCCGTTTGGAATCAAAATCGTGAGTTACGCTGACGACACCCAATTGGTCGTCTCCCTATCCCAACCTGCCCAGTGCCCGGACACCCTTCACTCCTGTCTATCAAAAATCTATACCTGGATGTGTGAATCCTCCCTAAAACTGAATGGGTCTAAGACCGAAATCATGTTACTAAGCCATAAAGTATCCACACTGCCTCCGAACATCTGGCCCACCTGTCTGGGGGAGCCCCCTTCCCCTAAAAATGAGATCAAAAGTCTGGGGGTCTGGATGGAACAGGATCTCTCATTCAAGACTCAAGCAAAAAAAATGGCAGGAGCCTGTTTTGGCCTCCTCCGATCGGCTCGGAAAGTTTTGCCTCTTCTTCCACAGCCCTCTAGGAAGCTGCTGATCCAAGGACTGATCCTGTCCAGATTGGACTATAGTAACGCTATCTTCCTGGGTGCACCTGAAACCACACTTAACAAACTCCAACAGATCCAGAATGCTGCAGCACGGCTTCTCACAGGCACCTCAGTCAGAATGTCAGCTAAACCGGCACTTAAACTACTACACTGGCTTCCGGTACGCGAAAGAGTAAAATTCAAATCCCTATGTATTGCACACAAACTGTTGCAGGGTAAGGGGCCCCCCATTCTGAAGAACTTAATCGTACCCTACAAAGCCAACAGACCACTCCGTTCAGATTATGAACGTTTGGTTACGGTGCCTAGAGTAAGAAAGGTACGCACAGGAGGACAGCGATTCTCGGTAAACACAGCCAAACTGTGGAATTCCCTTCCCCTGAAACTACGGGCTGAAGCCTGCCATCTGCGGTTTCGGAAACTCTTGAAAACCCACTTCTTTCCGTAATCATGCCTAACTACTTCTCCGGTCTCTCTGTTCTGGTTTAGCGCTGGGATGCTTTCGGGTAGCTATGCGCTCTATAAATCCCTCATTCATTCATTCATTCATTCATTCATTCATTCATTCATAAGAGGGTCATCTTGTGCAATGAATCAGTGCCTTCTTTCTAATGTACGGGGCAGTAACACAAAGAGCAAAGTCACCTGTAGATCACTGCATACCCTTACGTCTTATCGTCACAGTGCTAGAAGAATTCTGGGTACTTTACTACCATGAACCTGAAGAGTGCAATGTTTAATTAAATATTTTTGTGTGGCAGTAGGAGCACTGGATTCTGTTTCGGTTTCCAGGTTGATGCACTGGGATTAGTTCTTAAAATTATGGACTGGAATGGATGGAAGGGGATGTAATTGCCCAATAAAACTTAAGAGTAATCTACATTACTGTGAGTCCTACCCTTCTGCATCAGAGTCCTTCTGGCCATTCCTTACTGGTTGGGATTCTGCTTTTCTTATTGCATGTGGTAATCACTGGCTTTGTACAGCTGGCAGAGGGTGGCTTATTTGAAGGTGAAAGGGTGATCGCATGTTTAGGGATAAGCTGCAGGGGTATGGAACATCTTATAAAGGTATGTACTTACGAGGAAGAGTGTGCCATGGAGAAATGAAGAGTACAGGTAAGTAAATAGGCCCTTTCACAGTGACTTTTTTTTAACATTAAATTTGCATATTTTTTGCATGTCTGCTCTCTTTTTGCAAGTAACGGTTGACTCATGATGCCGCCCCAAAACCCACAATGCACTAGGACAAAGACTTCACCTTAACATTTTGTGAAGTCTTTGAAGCTTTGTATGGAGATGGTACTTGGTCCCTGGGCCTGGCACTGAAAAGGTTCTCCAGGAACTGTAATGTGAACCTGTGTTTCTGCAGAGCATTTCTCAAGGGAGTTCTCATTCTTGCATAGGTAAGAATTTCAAGACTTTAACTAAATTTTGTTAGACACAATATCTAAACACTTCCTTGGCTTCAAGCATTTTTCTAAATGCTTAACTATTGGACTCATCTCACAGAATGTGATTTCTGTTAGTCGGGAATACACATTGTTTTTGACTAGTGGGGGTCTTTAAAAATGAAAAAAATCCCTGTTCTTCATTTTCCCATCTGATTACTGACCAAGACTGTTTTGTTTCGCCATAGATCGTTGTGGAAGAATGTCTGCTTTCCTTAAATATTATTTCATCTGCATTTTGACCTTTTTGATTATTTTTGTCTTTTTAGTACCAAGTTGACAAGTCTAAAAGTCCTCTTTTAAGCTGCAGCCGCAAACACATTTCGGTCAGGACTTTACACACCAGGAAGTAATGGAAGACAGTCAGTGATGGGTCGCCAGAATTAAATCCAAAATCTATGTACTTATATCTCATCGTAAATTCAGTGGTTCTGGGGAATACAATCCAGGACTACTGCGACCGTGGGTTTACTCTTGCCCAGTAGCTGAGTCGTGCACAAAATCTGACTGACAAGTCCCTCCTAGATGGTATCTGTGCAACAGGTACAGAGATTATGTTAAGGATGCAGTGAGCAGGCCCAGTCTGGAAACCAAAATCAGCAATACCAAAAATATTCAAATAGCCCCCCACTGCAGATAGAGATGGCGAGAATTACTAAAAGGGGACACTGTTGGGTCCAGACAGCCTATTTTGCTCTGAAGGTAGCCCCCTAGCAAGCAGCTTCTGGGAAAATGCCAGAATGGCTGAATTGCCCGTCCGGTCCTGGCTGAGTGTGGCATGTATGAGCAGAGATGCATGAGGGTTGCTCAATAGATTTGCCAATGCATCTTGCTTTTGCCTATGATGCAGAACACTGCACCTAGCACAATGTATTAAGTTGCTAGTCTTCCCACTGGGTTGTTGGTTGCATGGCTTTTCCCCTAGCTCAACTAGTCTAGCAAAGTTAACCAGATCTTCTCATTGTATTCATCAAGTGTGTTGCCCAGCGTGACCAAAGCTCTTTTATACATTCAGGCCAGATTTAAGAAGTCTTAGCCAGTAGAGTTTCAATTTTGAGAGATTTCCGTGTGCATTCTGTGTTTATATTCACTGAAGGTCTCGAAAGCTCTTGTTTCTTCATGAACGATTTTCAGAATACATTCTAGTTATGTTCATATTCACCCTAGATCTCGAAAGCCAATGGAACTTTCTGTAAGATTTCCTTTGGGCATCCTACCTGTGTTTGCGTTCCTCACACACCTCTAAGATCCAATGGCCCTTGGATTTCAGCTTGTCTGGCCAGCAGTTAAAAGGTGTTTTATTAATTATGTCGCTCTGTGCTACTTCATAGTCTAGTGATGCTATGATCGTATTTGTTTTTTGCATGATGTTCAACATATCAGTTTCTAAGTGCCTTAAGTTCCTCAATGGGGCTCCTCAGCTGCAATGGATCTTGGCTTGACTTGTATCTGTCTTATACAATCCTGGCCCACTTAATGTTTTTATTTTAGGTTCTTTTGAGTGTTTGTACAGACTTCACATGACTGGCACAGTCAGCTATGAACTGAGACTCTAAGATGTGTGTGATAGTCCTCGAGCTCGTTGATAATGTGTGCATGTCAGATGAGGTTTGCGCTCAATCCTTCCCTATAGATTTTTCCCTAGTTCTCCTTGCTGTTGCTATGCTCTGTTTGCGATGAAGTTCTACCAGTGATCTTACAGCTGCTTATCCAGAACTGAGCCTCCATAACTGCATCCATTTTAATTCTCAGCAGGCCACCTCTATTCCTCGTTACGTCAACGCTCTTAATGGTAAGTTTCCAGAAAACGAGTTCTGAACGGCACGTCCTCATGGAAATCTGCAAGTAACTAGTAGCACCTTCATAAACAGCTCTTACCTTCTGTACAGGTGAGGGGGATGCGGAGTTGAAAACCAATGCTAAATAGTCGAGGTTAAACTTCCTCTGCCAGGGATGGGTTTCCCCGGTTGGTGAATCTTGCTTCTGCACCTGTTGAAACATGACAACTTGTAAATATAATAGTGAGACGTTTAAAGCAGGAATGCTTCAAATCGCATTATTAGCAACATTAATAATGATGTACATTAATAATAGCTTATTTTTAGATAGAGCGTCATACTACCCTTCTGCAGTTTCGAAGCGCTGTGAATATTAGATGTTACTATTATTAACCTCTCATGGTAATTAATCAGCACTCTAGTCTCACTGCTTTCATGGTAACTACCCAGCGCTCTAACATCACTGCTTTAATGATGACTAACCAGCATTCTAGTATCACTGCTTTAATGATGACTAACCAGCGCTCTAGCATCGCTGCTTTCATGGTCACTGCCCAGCGCTCCAGCATCACTGCTTTCATGGTCACTGCCCAGCGCTCTAGCATCGCTGCTTTCATGGTCACTGCCCAGCGCTCTAGCATCGCTGCTTTCATGGTCACTGCCCAGCGCTCTAGCATCGCTGCTTTCATGGTCACTGCCCAGCGCTCCAGCATCACTGCTTTCATGGTCACTGCCCAGCGCTCCAGCATCGCTGCTTTCATGGTCACTGCCCAGCGCTCCAGCATCGCTGCTTTCATGGTCACTGCCCAGCGCTCTAGCATCGCTGCTTTCATGGTCACTGCCCAGCGCTCTAGCATCGCTGCTTTCATGGTCACTGCCCAGCGCTCTAGCATCGCTGCTTTCATGGTCACTGCCCAGCGCTCTAGCATCGCTGCTTTCATGGTCACTGCCCAGCGCTCTAGCATCGCTGCTTTCATGGTCACTGCCCAGCGCTCTAGCATCGCTGCTTTCATGGTCACTGCCCAGCGCTCTAGCATCGCTGCTTTCATGGTCACTGCCCAGCGCTCTAGCATCGCTGCTTTCATGGTCACTGCCCAGCGCTCTAGCATCGCTGCTTTCATGGTCACTGCCCAGCGCTCTAGCATCGCTGCTTTCATGGTCACTGCCCAGCGCTCTAGCATCGCTGCTTTCATGGTCACTGCCCAGCGCTCTAGCATCACTGCTTTCATGGTCACTGCCCAGCGCTCCAGCATCACTGCTTTCATGGTCACTGCCCAGCGCTCCAGCATCGCTGCTTTCATGGTCACTGCCCAGCGCTCTAGCATCACTGCTTTCATGGTCACTGCCCAGCGCTCCAGCATCACTGCTTTCATGGTCACTGCCCAGCGCTCTAGCATCGCTGCTTTCATGGTCACTGCCCAGCGCTCTAGCATCGCTGCTTTCATGGTCACTGCCCAGCGCTCTAGCATCACTGCTTTCATGGTCACTGCCCAGCGCTCTAGCATCGCTGCTTTCATGGTCACTGCCCAGCGCTCTAGCATCGCTGCTTTCATGGTCACTGCCCAGCGCTCTAGCATCGCTGCTTTCATGGTCACTGCCCAGCGCTCTAGCATCGCTGCTTTCATGGTCACTGCCCAGCGCTCTAGCATCGCTGCTTTCATGGTCACTGCCCAGCGCTCTAGCATCGCTGCTTTCATGGTCACTGCCCAGCGCTCTAGCATCGCTGCTTTCATGGTCACTGCCCAGCGCTCTAGCATCGCTGCTTTCATGGTCACTGCCCAGCGCTCTAGCATCGCTGCTTTCATGGTCACTGCCCAGCGCTCTAGCATCGCTGCTTTCATGGTCACTGCCCAGCGCTCTAGCATCGCTGCTTTCATGGTCACTGCCCAGCGCTCTAGCATCGCTGCTTTCATGGTCACTGCCCAGCGCTCTAGCATCGCTGCTTTCATGGTCACTGCCCAGCGCTCTAGCATCGCTGCTTTCATGGTCACTGCCCAGCGCTCTAGCATCGCTGCTTTCATGATAACTAAACAGTGCTCTAAAATCACTGCTGTCATGATCTCTAACCAGCGCTCCAGCATCACTGCTTTCATGGTCACTGCCCAGCGCTCCAGCATCACTGCTTTCATGGTCACTGCCCAGCGCTCCAGCATCACTGCTTTCCAGAGACCTAAACAGTGCTCTCGCACCACTGTCTATATTGATTGAAATACGTTTCTTACATGTCTCTCACAGATGATGAAACAGGCTCTACTTTACAATACTCTAGTGCCTGCAGGTGAATATTGGTTTTATAAACAAATGGATGATTCAACTGCAATCAAGTCACTGAAAACGACAGATGATCCAAGAAAGACAATGAGCTTAAGCGCAAGCTTGGAGCCTTGAGGCAGCTTCTAGTAAGTCACTGTGCATCTACTCAAACCTCACAGCTTTTAGTAAATCACTGTGCATCTACTCAAACTTCACAGTGTCTAGTAAACCACTGTGCATCTACTTAAACCTCACAGCTTCTAGTAAATCACTGCGCATCTACTCAAACCTCACAGCTTCTAGTAAATTACTGTGCATCTACTCAAACCTCACAGCTTTTAGTAAATCACTGTGCATCTACTCAAACTTCACAGTGTCTAGTAAACCACTGTGCATCTACTTAAACCTCACAGCTTCTAGTAAATCACTGCGCATCTACTCAAACCTCACAGCTTCTAGTAAGTCACTGTGCATCTACTCAAACCTCACAGCTTTTAGTAAATCACTGTGCATCTACTCAAACCTCACAGCTTCTAGTAAATCACTGTGCATCTACCCTAACCTCACAGCTTCTAGTAAATCACTGTGCATCTACTCAAACCTCACAGCTTTTAGTAAATCACTGTGCATCTACTCAAACTTCACAGTGTCTAGTAAACCACTGTGCATCTACTTAAACCTCACAGCTTCTAGTAAATCACTGCGCATCTACTCAAACCTCACAGCTTCTAGTAAATCACTGCGCATCTACTCAAACCTCACAGCTTCTAGTAAATCACTGTGCATCTACTCAAACCTCACAGCTTTTAGTAAATCACTGTGCATCTACTCAAACTTCACAGTGTCTAGTAAACCACTGTGCATCTACTTAAACCTCACAGCTTCTAGTAAATCACTGCGCATCTACTCAAACCTCACAGCTTCTAGTAAGTCACTGTGCATCTACTCAAACCTCACAGCTTTTAGTAAATCACTGTGCATCTACTCAAACCTCACAGCTTCTAGTAAATCACTGTGCATCTACTCAAACCTCACAGCTTCTAGTAAATCACGGTGCATCTACTCAAACCTCACAGTTTCTAGTAAATCACTGTGCTTTTACTCAAACGTCCACAGCTGATAGTTTCTTCAACACTTAAATTGAGGAAAGTCATACTCAGACCAATATGTAGCTCATGCAATTAATTCAAAACCTCTCTTTTAAACCACACCAAATTTCCACTTACTGGAGAATAACCAACAGCTCCTGAATGACTTCCCTCTATGTGGAAAATGTCCATGAAACAATGCCAGGCTCTTTCAGAGGAACACTACTCTCGCTGTTTGGCAGTCATACGTTAGACCGGGCGTGCTTATGCAAAAATCTAGCTGCATGTGTTGAGGTACCTTTTACTGCTGGCAAGGTAGCCCAGAGAGTTAGGCTCTCGCTACGGACATCTGTGTTCAACCTGCAGTCACCGGGACAAATTCCAAAAATGTGCCCTGTTCCTAATGGCTCGCAAAAAAATAGGAAAACAATACGCACATTCTCCATATTTATGGAAATATATACAAATGAATTGAATCTAAATTAAATTGAATCCAAACCGAATCTAAAGTATGAAAAATCTGAATTTGCCTTTAGTTTTCACTACCACCAACATGAGAAAAGTCAGACTTTGGGGGAGGAAGGGGCATGGCCATACGAGTTTCATTAAGATGGTGGATCGGGTAAGGGGATCAGTCTTTCTCCTCCTGCACTACCACAATCAGTTGACAGCACCCACCAGTGGCAGACACAAGATGGATTGGACAACCTCTACTCCATGCAGGAGTAAAAGAATGGGGCAAATCAAGTGAGTGCAGCCCTTCACCAGCACAGGTACCTTCAGGAAGAAAGTGAGTGCTAAGTCCCACCCACACCCATTATACACACTTTCTGCCTTGTTGAGCAGCTCCTTTGCTTTTTACAGAAACAGGAACTGCAAGAAGAGGCAAAGGCAATTAGACTATGAGACTATGCGGACTCTCATGAAATCCTTTGGCGCAATGCAAAATAAAACAGATAATGTGGATAAGAAATGTAGTGTTTTAAGTCCAGAATAGAGGCTCTAATATTGAGTGGAACAGAAACTACAAATGATGGAAAGTGCTGCTATCCGACTGGACGGATGGGGAAGGGGTGTGAGGGGTTGGATTGGGGGGGCAAATCGTGAAGAAAATTCCACCAAGATAGCAGAATTCCTACAATGTACAGTGACTTTGAAAATGAATGATTGCCCGGAGAAGCTGCAAAACAAGAAAAGAGCCCCCAACATGGGAATTCTTGGCTGGACAGAACTTGACAATGGTGGTGATCTTAAGTGCGGAGATTTCTTTATGGGCTCCTAAGCTTAGATGGCATAAACCGACTGCTGACGCTTAAGAAAGCAATGAGGCTGGCAACAAGGAGATCTACTACTGAAGATGGCTTTGGGAATGCCCTAGTTATTCTGTATGAGATATTTACAGGTGTCAGACTGCTTAGAACCACTTCAGTAAAGAAGAAAGTAAAATATCTTGGGCCTAGATAACTTATTTCCAGCTTTGTACCTGAGCCCCCGTGAAAACGCAGGCCAAAAAAGTGTCTGGATGTATTAGGCATCAAAGTTTTAGCTGGTAGGACCAGGCTGGTGGTGGGCAAGGAAGTGTTGGTTTTTATGCAGGAAGAGGTGTGCAGAGCCTCTAAAGAGTCTGTAAGGAGGGCTGACGACATCCCTGGAAAGAGCACTGCTTCCGTGCTTCTGTTTCATTCCATGCTTCCCCAACAATACTTGTGTTTGGACTTCTAGAAGCGGTGCTCAAGTCAAGGATTATCAGGGTTTGACCCTTTGTTTTGCATTGTCCAAAATACTGATAAAATGTTTTGGGTAAATAAAAAAATGCTAATAACTTATTTTAACATAAAAAAAACTCAAGCTTTGTATCCACAGTAAACCCATACTACATCATCAGTTGTCAAAGCAACAAAAATGCATGAACGTGACAAAAACATCACACTACTATCTACATTAGCTTCAATGAATAGTTCATTTTTTCTGCACCTAGCCTTCAGTGGCCATCACTGAAGTGAAGGTCGGTTGTGGAAATTGTATCTCCCAGAGACTGTTCTTCTGTCTTCAGACTAGAAAGAATCGAGTGGCCAGTGCAATGACTTAAACCCAAGTCCATTGCAACTCCTCTCCCGCCATCACATTGGATGTCAGATAAGAACGTTCAGACTTTCACGCAAAAACTGCATCTGGAAATTCATGATATTACATCACGAATAAAAGAATGTCTTCAATCCCATCTTGCAAACTGGGATCGGGAGAGGGGGAGAGGATGTGGTCTCACAGCTAAGCTGCAGACTTTGGAGCTGGGAAACCAGGTTCAAGTCTTGGGGTCGACTCCACATCCTGTGATTCTGAGCAATTCACTTAATCTCCCGTGCCTACCAAAAAAAATGAATGTGTCCTTGTGTAACGTAACTGGTGCTCATGTAAAGCGCTCTAATACCTCAGAGTCAAGTTTGCGCTATATAAATCTGCAAAAGAAAAAAAGAGTCTAAATTATGACTGTTCTGAAGGCAATTGAGCCTTCAGCACAGTCCTCCTTTTGTTTTTTGCTGGTGTTAATGTGATTATGGTGCATCAAGGGAAGAACAGAGAGAAAATTGCGCCATTCCCCTGCCATCAAGCAGAAGCCAAAGCAACTGTGACGCGGTTCCTCTGGAATAGAAGGGAGAAGGTTCTCGACCAAGTCCCAAAGGGTCGAGGATGAACACGCGAACACACACGCAGTATTCAATGTGTGGATACCAGCACTGGTAGAGGCAAAAAGTTGGCGAGCACACGCGTCCAGCCACCTAGACTCCCTATTGGGAGGTAATAAAGATGAAGACTGCAAGTGAAAGGCCGCCTGAACAACGAGTCCCTGAGCCGTAGGGCGAGTGGACCAGCAGAGCGGACCACCCGGAGCAGGACGGTGCCTTCGAGCAATAGCCAATCAACGGGGTCACCAGAATAGGACCTTGCCCACGTGCCACGCAAAATGTCAAATAAAGAGCTGCCAAATGGCAGCAAAGGCTCCACCTCAATAGGCTCCATATGGAGTACAACCATTAAGGGATAAGACAGCAGGGGGACCACATGAGGCTGAAAACCAAGAATAGCAGCCGCCCTGTGAATGGCACGTGCGTAAGCAGCACCAGCTTCAGTTGTCATCCAGCTAGGCGATAATAAGCCGTCAGTCTGAGACGGTTGAAGACTAAGCTATCCACTGGACAACAAAAGTGGAGGAGCTGGAGACTGACCCGAAGGCCAGGCAACACAGAGCACTGGCACCATGGGGCCCCGATCCGCCAAGGTGGCGTTGTTGCCAGCACCGGCGTCGATGGACACCGTATGGAGGTCGCAGCGACGTCCGAAGATTCGGGAGGAGCAGCAACCTCGTGAGGAAGCTTAGACGGTGGCACCGGCGTCGATCGAAGCCGGGTTGGAGTCGTCTGGACATCGACGACCTCCAGAGGGGACTTGACCTGGACGCCGTCCGACGTCGATCCCACTGCAAAATGTGCCCATTTGGTGAAGCCAGGCATCGAGCCGGGCATCGGGGCTGGTGCCGCCTCCGACGTCAGCGCAGGAAGCCACTCAGGGCTATGAGAAGACTGACGGGATGGGCTGGACGGGCGACTGGGAGGACCCACTGGGCCATGACCTGTCGGCATCGTATCATCTTCGGAACCGGAGTCGATGCACACAGCCGGTGCCGAGGAAGAATTCGCCGGCGAGGACCCAACATGAGTGCCCTCCACCTGTTTGGGACCTGAAGGCGCTCCAGGGAGAGGTGGGGACCTAAAGTACGACTGGAGTGCAATAGAATAAGGCTCCATTTGAGCACGCGTCGCTCCAACCCCTGGCAAGGGAGGGTATCGAGAAAGCGACTGGCGGGCCCCCTCACCTGGCATAGAGCGAGAAGAGCGGGCGCCAGCAGTACGCGAATGGGAGGAGGACCTCCGTGCATGCCGCTTGTGCTTGCGCTTACCTGCCCTCGAACGACGTTCACAGGAACGACCTCTGGATGGAGCCCGATCCGGAGGGGGAGAGCGGCGACGCGAAGGTGCTGGACCGGACAGCCAGGCGGCCAGCAGTTCCATACTGCGCTCTCTGAGGGATTTGGGCTTCATCCTCTGACAGGCGTCGCACTCTTTGTTGTCGTGGTGCACCCTGAGGCACCACATACAGATGAGATGCGGGTCAGTGCCAGACATCTGACAGGCTTCACAAGCCTTAAAACCCGAAGGCATTGCACACTGTTCCGGCGACACCAAAGGTGTCGAAAAGGCCTAAAAACCAGGCCAAGAAACTGATGGTTTTCGAGGATCCACGTTCGGACACGGAAAAGGAGAAAACTGACATCAGCGAGCCGGGAGGGGCATATATCGCTCCACTGCCGTCACGTCTGTGGACAACGTCAGGGCGGAGTCGTGTGGCGCCACCCCCGGCAAGCAGAGGTGCGGCTGCAGAAAGTTTTCCAGATCCAGTCAGACGCCTGGGGATATTCTAAGTTGAGGAATCTGCGGCTAGACGTCTCTGTCAGATATACTCAAGCAGCAGAAAGGAAGCAGCACCCGCTTGCGCTGTTCATGGTGCCATTTGCGAGGATTGCACAGTGCTGAGAAGCGGCAGGCACTGAAAATCACCGTGAACGCTATTTATCCAACGCATTCTGCCGCTTGTGGAGTTTTTTTTGCACTTCGCGGAGTTCTGCGCAGAACTCCACAAACTCCGCCCAGGCTTACTCAGGACCCGTAGTCACTTCAGCAGCCCAGGCCCTGAGTCCTTTACTACACCCAAAAACATTGTTTTCTGGTTGATCGACCTAGCTTTTGTACGCCTAATACTGGAATTTATTGCAACACACCTGAAAGGGAAATAGCAACTAAAATCACTCATCAATCTAGAAACAAAGGTTTCATATAGAGCGCTCCAATCAACATTTAATGTTTAAAAAAATGCAAATACAGTAATGCATTCATTTATATATGTGTATATGTAACATGTCAATTGACTAGAAATTATCTTTGATTCAGATGTAGTGATACAAACGTTTAGCAGAAACAAATAGTGCTTTACCTTTTGTTCACAATAGTCAATATTTTTGTACCATAAAAAGTTAATGCAATCGGATAAATAGACCTGGCTGACAACCTTCTAACATTTTATTTATTTATAAAGTTTTATATAGCGCAAGCATGATCCCGAGGGATATCGGAGCGCTTCACAATTACGGATGGTCAGGGTTAGGCAGGCGTCACATATCAAAGGAAACAGTTACAAAGGGTGCAGCACAGCATCACAATAGTTGAAAAAAAATAAAGGGACTGGGAGGGGAAGAAAAGCGTAGGTAAGGGGATATAATACATCAGTACAAGAGATGAGGGTGTAAGTCCAGTATCTTCAAGCAAATGATCGGAGCCCAATTAGGGTAGGAACTTGCACATAAGGAATCGTTTTACTTCCATTTTGAAGGCAACCGTGGAGGTGAGTCTGCGAACTTCAGAAGGGAGAGAGTTCCAGATCCATGGAGCGGAGCCGGAGAAAGCTCTTTGACAAGTTCTCATTTTTGCGAAATATCTGTGGTTTCAGATGGAAGGTGTTAGCACTTCTTCTACCACCTCCAGATAGTTCTAGCTTTTGGCATAGGTACTTGGGGGTCAACCTTATCTTTGTAAAAGTATATTATTATTATGTATTAATTATTAACAACCGAGTCCCATCTCTCATTGCTTAAAACCACACATAACACTATATCTCACCCCAAATCTCACACATCCAAATTATGAATTACAGATGCATCTAAATGCACTGTGCGTGGATAATATGTTCCTTTTGTTTATAGAAAACAAAACCATAGAAAGACATAAGCAGTATATGATATTACGGCAAATTAATCTTGATTATATAAATGTTCTCACTTTTGTGCACAACACTACTGGCAATTTACCAGTGCTCAGTATAGATACTTACATTTCAATCAGATAGGTATTTTACTCCTAGAGGTAGCTTGATAAATTTGATGAATATTAAATACGTGCGATCCCACAACTGGAAGCATATTTTTAAATAACATATTTTGCCCAGCAGTTATTTGCTAATGCAGCAAAATTGTTCACAAATACAGGAAACCTTGGACCGCTCAAAAAGGTTAAAAGGAAATTGCTTTAGGAAATGTTTTCTAAATCAAGAATCTCTACTATGAAACAAACATGTTCTACTGAACTATTGATCTTAAAGCTAAAAAGCTGAATTAAAAAATATATTCAGCTGTAAAAGGGCCACCTTTGTAGTACATAGAAGGAAGTCTACCTGGGGTGGGTGAAGCATGCCCCTACTGGCCATCACCATGCAGTTCACCGCTACCACTTGGCTATGCACAGCTCCTCTTTGATGGGGAACCAGATGCACTGTGGCCAGCCCCTACTCATGCCACCCACCTCCAATCGTCCCTACAAAGAGTAAGGAGGTCACGCCTGGCTAGTGAACCCAGGCACCCCGACCGCAGTTGCTCCTCCATTATCACATATGGTAAGAAAACATAAGTAGACCAAGAAAACAACATCTGTCAATGCTCTGGCCGGGGTCAGGTTGTGGGCTCAGCACACAGTCCATTTGCATCAGGGGTGTCCAAGGAGTAGCTTGGGGGCTAATGGTAGTTCACCTGCACCATCAAAGTAGCTCTCAGGGGTGAAACCAAGCTCAGTAGCTCATTCAGAGAGTCTATGCTTATTAAAGAAGGCAGCACTGACCATTTCAAGGCCATTATAGTAACAGCCAGCCAAACAAATTAGCAGGGCCACATGATAACAAGTTAACACACAGTGTGTCAGTCTATGGGGTCTGCCACATTACCACTCTCAATCTAGGTAAGTCATAACAAGACTGGCCATGTTGTAGGCTCTGCTGTACCATTCGCACCATATGTGTGAACAATTGGCCATGAAAGAAGAGTGCCATAAGTAGCCTGAGCAATAGCCGGTGAGGACCCACCGCAGTGTGGGACTGCAGGAGTCAAAGTGAAAATGTGTTGAGGTGCATGAACAGCACGAGAGCTTTTGTAAATCCAAAGCTAAGACAATTAGTGGCCCCCATGTACATTCATCTATGTGGAAGCATATACATGTGGGCACCTTTATCTGTGTATGTGACATTACGTCCCTCCCTAACAGTGTCGCCCCCAGGAAGCTGTACCTGGTCTCAGGACCCACCAAAAGTATATGCTACACCCCATCAAAGGGGTTACTTGCTGTCACAATTGTGTCCGTTCATGGATTAATGCCAATGGCATAATAATGATCACTTTTGAATATTTTGGGCAAGCTTGGTCTAGTTGTAGCATAATGTCAGCTACTTCTGACATATTGGGATCATGAATGGCCTACTTTTAGCTATCAGTGACATAAGTGTTACCGCTCCTCACATAATAATGGCCATGACAGCTATATGGTGGCATCCTTGATGTTATGCTATGTAGCCTTGAAACAATGTGGGTGCTGGCATAATGGTGGGCTTTATTGGTATATTACAGGCATCCTTTGTGTTACGGTGAGCATCCGCATGTTACGATTGTAATACCTGAGCATTTTAAGCAGAATCTGGACATAGGAGGCCTTTGTACATATGAGTACTTGATGAAATGGATAAGCTGATATTTGAGCATTTTGCAATTCCTACAAATGATAACTGAGATTTTGAAGGCAACAATTATGTTTTTTCAGAAAAGATTTTTCTTCTGAAAACGTACTTTGTTTACCCCAAATGGAAAGTGGTATTTAAACTATGTCTATATTCAGAAACTTATATACTGATGAAAACAAAAAGTTGCAAATCCAAAACACATGCAAAGCTGATAGCTGAATGATAATTCAACATGAGTTGGGGAGACTACTGCTGTGGTTATATCCATTGTTCCATAGGACGCGTGATGCTTTGCCCGTTATTTTATTAGGCAGGTGGGGGTATTTAATAATAATACGCTTTTTCCTAGCATGTCTGCTGGTAAACTCACCTCAAATGATTGGGTGACAATTCTGTTTAGGGTGCTCGCAGTGTAAAGTTTCAAAAGTAGTCACTATTTTACAATGTTAAACTTTTCTGGTATTTCGGGAGGACTTTCCTTGAGCAGAAATAGCTTTTACTATAAACGTTGGAGACCCCTGCATTTTAAATACAGAAACCTCCTCGGTCCTAGCACATAACTGGGGAGGTAGGAAAGAGACACATAGTAGTCCTGGGAAAGTCACTAGGAAGCAAAGAGACACCAGCTAGTGGACTTAGCCATGGACCTTATCCAGATGATGCTGTGTACCCACAGCCACTGAGCACAGCCTTCATTTCATCCATGCTTAGGAGGCCTTACAAAGAGAGATAACAGGTAGATCGATTTACAGTGTATCTGACTATCACTTAGCTAAACATATTGCAGTATGGACTAATTATGCGCTTAATTACTTTTCACAGCATTCTTCACCTGCCCAGCGCTATTGTTACCTAGATCCCAAATACTCGGTAACAGGTATAGCCAGCTTCTGTATATCCCATAACCATATGGTTCAACATGACAAATGACAGGCATACTAAGTTTTCTGATGTAATGCTGGATATGCAGAAATGCATTCCAACTATACTTATATAGAAGGGAAACTCCCTCTTGAAATATCATTTACTCCGGTGCAAATTACTGACAAACAGAATTCTCTTTCAATCTTTTGGAAAATTCCCTACTTAGATGTTCCCAAATGGTGGCATCTAAGGGTAATTAGCATCTGCATGTCCAGGCCAAGCAGGAAGTGATTCATACCTGTTTCTGTCTGTCGTAGGGAGATCAATGGACTGGGTGGGGTTAGGGTGGGGATAGAATAGCATTGTGTTTGCTGAACTTAGGGGAAACCAACTTGTTCCTGCATTGAGCAGAGACGTCCTTTCTTGGTGGTTTGCAGCCTCCTTCAGCACTTACCATTTAATTTACAAACCCTGGGTACCTGTGGTGCCACTGTAACATGGACTTACAAGTACATCAAATGAGCCAGTTGGATGTAGGCCAATTCTACAATGTTTGAAGGAGAGAGCACAAGCATTTAAGCACTGGTTTGCAGTGGTAAAGTGTGCAAAGTCCTAAAAGCCAACAAAAACAGGAGGGTTAAGGCAGACGGTTTGGGGATGGCCCTACACAGAGGGCGAAGCTCAACATGTTGTAACATAGGTGACGGACTTTCCATTGGGTTTTGAAATACTTTTAAGAAGAATGTCTCCAGGGTTTCTCTCTTTCCCATCCCTTCTTTCCTGTATCCCTTTGGTCCATTAGCCAGCAACGTGATGCGATGCCTTCATGGTACTGGCATTTGAGGCTCTGGGGTGAAAGCGGGTTGGCTGCTGACTCCATCATAGGCTATATTCAAGACATGCGTGTTTTGTGCACTATCAGAAGTGAAATGATGCAAAGCATGCTTCAATGGTGTGTCCCCAATATTTTCTAGGCCTCTTGCCAATGAATACTAGGCAGCAAAACCAAGGCGTAAGTGTTGGGCTACGGGGCGCCATGGACAGACTAGCACAGAGCGGCAGCACAGTGCTCCTAGGGAGCGCAAGTGTTGTCCCTGCTGCTCAGTATCCCACAGGTTCAGATAAAAGGCCTGGTTTTCCGAGGCAAGTATTATTTTAGGGAGTGCTGGTGGTGCACTTGGGCAAGCCCCTAGTTTGCTTAGTGCTTGTCCCTACTTTGTAAACAACCAAGACGTATAAATACATGCACAGCCCTAGGCTAAGAAGACTCCATGTGTGGAAAGTATGAAGAACCACCCCTGGCATCCATGTGGTCTCTGTCCTGCCTGCGATTTGAAAAATGTGCCCCTGATGTGCAGCTGCGCCCACCAGAGCGCACCGGGCACAGCCTGTTCCATAGAACAAAACAGACATTGAAGGCCTCGTTTAGAGTTTGGCTGACCGGATATTACGTCACAAACTTGGGCGATACTCCGTCTGCCATATTAGCCGCTGGTCCTTGTTGTACAGCGCACAGGATATCCGCTAAGTTTTGACTGAGCGTCACATCTACCAAACTCTAATAAAACCCCATATCTTCTAGAATCTGTGATTCTGGGGTGTGGAGCATTGATCTTCCATCTGCAGGGCCGGCACCCACGGAGACATGAGTGGGATCCACTGGGGCACCATGCTTTGGCAGACAGGAGCATTAACCTCCTGAATCACGCAGACAGACATCCTGCTGGAAAACCAGTACTGACACAATCAGGCTCCTTTGCTAATAATCGAGTTTTAATTTCAAACCGAACATTCCCTTTGGATTTATCTCTTGAATTCCCCCTCAATCCGACGGTTACACTTGTAATGTCTGGCTTGCTTGCCTTTCGATATGTAAATTTAAAAGCACTACTGCATATCAGTTTATCTATAGTTAGTTATTACAGGCTGTACCTTAAATCTCAAGTTAATTCTTAAATTTGCTTGCGCTATTTAACATTTTAAGGTGCAAATCTTTGGGGGGGGAGGGTGCCTGAAATGAGCTGGAGAATGCAGTCGGCTGTTAGAATCGATGCGGGTGACGGTGTGAGCGTCTCCTGGTCTTCTCGGTGACGCAGTTCGTGATGCTTCATCGAGGGTCGTTTGCGGGCAGCCTGCGGTGCACCCCCGGGCTACGAGCAGCCGCCGCAAGTCCCCTGGAGCCACAGGCTCAGCCCTCAGCCTGTCAAGGCTCAGATGGGGGGGCACGAGACGCAGGAGTACGACGCCATCTTATCCAATCTATTGGGATTCATAGTTCAGACTCTAATTGCCAAGAGAAATGTCGTTATCGGCTCAGGTGCGCAGCAAGACAAGAGACGGACAGACATTGCAAACGAGGCGCACAACTGAAACCCCTAACTGTTGTCCTGAATCATGGCAAGTGACGGAGCTTCACTGGTGTAGCAGGTGCAGTGGTCGAGGGGGGGGTCCTTTTCTGTCTTGGTCGAGGGCCCAGATGACACACTGGAGACGCCACTGACCACCCCATGATGCACTGTCTGAGCTCAAAGTCCTCGGGCTGTGTGACCCCAGGCTGAGGTAAACAAACTGCTTCTTTTCTTAGCTGTTGTTTTAGTCTCATCAATGCTGCGATAGGACTCCCAGCCCCCACCCCCAACGCGAGCCTCGCTTTACCCTTTCCAGGAAAGAGAGTTTCGTTTTGTTTAATGTATTTTTATCCCTGGCGAGCGTCCTTGGCTCAAACATCCGATTTCGGTGAGAGACAAAGAAAGGGCCGCTTCACCCGTAAAACACCATCCTCTGAACACGGAATTCTAGAATCTTCGCTGCTCGTGTAATTATCGCTTGCGTATGTGCGTGTGTGTATGCAGAATGCAAACATTACCATCTGAATGTAGCTCTCGTCCTCCTCTCCAAGGCACGAGTTGGCAAATATTCTGGCGGAGTTCACGCAGTCCCTCTCCGGCGCCATGAAGCTGGTTCGATTGCTAGAAACAGACAAAAAGAAAGACAAGACAAGCCAGTGTCAAGGCCGTGTGGTAAAGAATGCGCAGAGATAACGCCTGACTCGACTTATAGGCATAAACCAATGTGTGTTTTATTGATTGAGTTATTTATACATCTCCGCGGCGCATCACTTCACACAGCGCAGCGATTTATGACCCTGCCCGTGCCTGGCGTCCGAGGGCACATGACCTTGCTAAAGGTCACTCACGGGTCATGAGTCATTTGTAGAACGTTGCATGGTTTATGTTTGCTGAGCGAGCACTGGTGCGCTGCAAACTGCTGAGCGGGCACAGGTCCACTGCAAACCTAATCGGGATCGGACTGGGACTCAAAACAGGCCGGGGCACGAAAATAAAAGTGCCCCCCATTACCGAACCAGATAGCTAAACAAGCATCAAAAATGCAATAGGTCTCGCCTTTTATTAAGTTAAAGCTATTTGCTTTGCTAATGGTATTGTACAGCAAAGCAAATGGCTTTAACTTAATCAAAGGCGAGACCTGTTGCATTTTCAATGCTTGTTGTTTCTAGATATGTATTCTAAGTCGAGTACCCAGGAGCCAACCGCAGACCTAATGTCCTCCAATGACAGACCACTCCCAAATGTCTTAAGAGCTATAATTCTGTAACCAAATATTTAGTCCTCACCCATTAACTCAACACGACTTGCATCCGACCCCCTGACATTCCCAATATTTTCAATGATGTTATTTTGTAATTACTGTACTCCTATGCTCTCTCTAAGCTTGCAAGTATCGACATTTTGTGTTATTTTTCTTTCATTGTTTTACTTAAAAATGCAAATACAAATATTTAGAACAAAAAAACCGAGGCAGAGCCAATGTACTATGTTTCTTTTTCTGTGAACATATTGGACCACAGGCATCTCACACCAAATATTTTGGAAAAGTCTGTGTGCATAGAGTATGTTTTACAAGTGAACTCTTTAGATCCTATTTGTATTCAGAAGCAGAGGAAACACCTTCCTCCAGCAGTGGAACTACCCCATCTCCACAGAACAGGTACATCTTGAGCAGAAATAGTGCAAGCTTTCCTTCTCCAGAGGACACATTTAGGCAGGGTAGGAACAGGGCAAGCTTTCGCCATCACAGGACTCATAAAATTCAGGCAACAGCTGTGAAAGTTTTCCTTTCTCACAGAACTGGGACAGGATGGCATTAACAAGACAAGCTTCCCACATTCACAGAAGGCTGCAAGTGCAACCCCCCATTCTGAGCAAAACAGTTCCATTGGGACAGACAAGTATAATCACTCATAGAACATGTACAGTTAAAGCATGAGTGACATGCAGATTAGAGACAGATCTCTGGAGCAAGAGCTTAGCTCACAGAGGGGAATCTATAGGTGAATGAGTGAATGTGTAAATTCTGACACCATTCTCACTTAGGAAATATTCCACATCCGCATTCTGAAAACAGCAAGTTTTCCACATATTGGGATGTAGCAGTTAAATGATGGGTCATTGCTATTTGGAGCATCCCCAGCCTAAGCAACAATGCTCTGCACGAGCACACAGGTGGAAACCACTTCAAAAAGGTTTTGCATGCCTGCACACCAGGTGCTGTGAACCCGAGCCTCCATGCTGCACCTGCTCAAAACAAATGTTGAGGCCCATCAGTGTTTGGGAGGGTCAGTAGACAGGGTCCATTCTCATTTTTTATTCCCCAAAATGTAATATGGTAGCAATGTAATAGACTCTCGAACAAGCAATATTGAATGGAATATCTCTCAATTCACTCACATTTAGCGAGTGTTGCCCGCTTTCATCTTACATTCACCATGCATGCTAATATTTTTGAAGAGGAAAGTGGGTGATTTTGAAAAAGAAATTGGGGAGTATATTCTCTCAATTGACTGCTATTGAAGGAAAGGCAATTTTAGGCAGGAAACTGTTAAACCATTTTGACTTAAAATTCTGCCATCTGAACCACGTCTCTGTATGTATGATTCACCAGCCTGACAAACATGCCTCCAGACTTTAATGGAGTCACCCACTTCTCAAACGTATATTACACTCCAAAAAAGCATTAATTTCCCATTGACTTTATGGGATGATCCTCTTAAACACCTGGTTGCGTCTGCATTTTTGAATCAAGTGGGTGACAGGGATGATCTGGCGTTTCCAGCTTTACCAAATTGGTTGACCTTGGGCAAATTATACTTTCCCTGTGCCCCTGTACCCTGATGTGACAATATGTGTGCACCCCGATTGAGGATTAATGGAAGCTTCCAGCATATGCCAGTAGCAAAGTTTTCATGCACACATTCACGGTTATTTAACTGCAGGTCGCCACATTCCCCGTTTGCATACGAAACCTGAAGCTGTATTTTGTAGCACCCTTCCTGTGCCGCAGCATGCCCTTCTAGACACAGACAGGTACATCTTTACTACCTCAGAGATGGCTGAAAATAGTCAGATGTGGACATCCTGCGCAAACAACTACAAGTGTCCCTTCCAGTGGTCGAAGTGGGCAGGATAGGAGGGGTGCAACATGCCCATACTTTTTTAAGTTAAGGAAAACAGTTCCCCTACTTTCTATGAAAAGATAATTGTCCCGGGATGATTAACTCCGTGAGCTGAAATGCTTCAGCTGAAGTGTAATGCAGGGAGTCTCCTGTGTTGTGAAACCAAAGGCGAATAGACAGGTAAACAATCCTTCTTGAAAACTGAGTGCTGGGAGTGGAAGGACACTTATCAGTCCTGGAGGATGGAGAGATACTTTCTAAAATAAGAAACGAGAAGGGGGGATATGTCCTTCCGAAGCTGAACTAACAATACCTATAGAGTTATATAAACATACTCTTCACCCAACTACGATGCCACAAGCCGGGTAGAGCAGGAGCCAAATAGGTGCATGTGTGGGTAGGGACCCTTGACAAAGTAAGTGGTTTCTTATTGTGGATTCAAATTGATGGAACTACTGGCAGTAAGAAGCAAATACTGATTAGATGTCTTCCTTTGTACTTGTATTCTTTACTACTTAACTACTTTAGGGTTTGACTATAGAGTTACCCTTTGACCTCCTGCCCTTGTGGGTCATATGTCCCCAAACTTTGGGTGAGTCAATAGGAGAAACAAATCCGTTTTTTACAAAAAAAATGCCATTTCCCTGTATGTTTGTTTGCAAGCAAGAGCTCTGCCTCCCGTGTGAATGTCTGATGTTTAATGCAACATACACCGTGGGCACAAAACGATGAAAGATAAATACAGCATGTATACTATCACATATGAATTTGCCTCCTAATTATTGTGTGAGGTGAGTGTTCATGCACCAGTAAGTCACACGTTGCAGTGATCTGCAAGTGAATGCCTACGTTGAGTTGCATGGAATAAACTTGGCGGGGTCACTACACATGATAGTAACATGCATGAGAAGTTGTGAATGACACATTTTAAACAGTCACACAATGGCACATGAAAAAGGCACAGCACCATATGCACAGCCTAGAAATGTATATGCCATCTGAAATGAGACTCTCTTTTACAGGTCGTACCAACAGTGGCAAGTATAAACCTGCCAGTGCATGCAGTTATAAATTGCATGCTACACATGATCAATCAATCACGAAAAGAGCTGCGTCACTGGGGGCATGTTCCACAGTTGTATTCACCCTGACGAAAGCCCTGGATTTCTTCAGGCCTGTCTGAGTAGGGCTGAAACTTGTTGGTCGAGCAAGGGTCATAGGACCATTAAATCCTACAGTTTCCTTCCATAATTTAGTTTTTACGTCCCCATCCACTCCGCCAATAAAGGGATACCTTAGAGTGGATGATGGATTTTTATCTTAAAGTTACACCCCATAGTCTTTTTTCTTTTAAGAGATCCCTGAAATACAGTCAAGCTCACCCTGACCTTAGGAGTCAGTGTGAACCCGATGATGAAGCATGACACTAAATAGTGGGTCTGAGGGTTACATATAAAAAAGGATTCTTTACCTTTCCCACTCCAAGTGGGGTGGAGTCCAAATGTGGCAAGCACTTCCTCTCATTGTGCCCATTACCGTGAGGTTAGAATGGATACTCTATAGGTATTGTTAAATAATCCCGCTTGCCAAGGTGCCTACTTGCCTGAAAGAAGTGTAAATGTGCACAATTGGTCAATCTGCAAATGTAAAGGAAGCTTGGAAGCCGGTATTGGCCTTAATTAATGGAATCACTTGATGCTTCCTGATGAGACAGATTTTTTCTTTTTGACTGGTATTGGAAAGGAGTTACCAGCTGAGCTGTGCAGTGTCTGCTTTCAAAGGTGCCCACGGAGATGCATGGGGCCTGTGATAAGCTCCTAACTATTCTCCAATCAGGATTCAATTCTGTGCTGGCCCTGCCAAGTGCCACGCATCTTGTGTTAGAATTGTGGATTTACAGTAATGTCCCCACATTACTGCAATGCCTGAGATTGTCACGCAAAAGAATTGTGTCCTGAAGTGCGAAAGTTCCAGATTCTCGCTTGGCTGGGACGAACGGCATAATATGCTCTGAATACTGTTTTTCAAAGGCAACAAGATGGCGCTAGTGTACAATGGGAGGTATAGGATTCTCAATATATTATGACATGGAAATATCCTGGTATCACAGTAAGCCAAACGAACTTCAGAGATTTGAAGACCAAAACATAAAACCACACACCCACCTAATTAATGTAAAAAAACACCCACTGCTCAAGCCATAGTATCAAACAGATGTGGATGTCCAGCCGCAAAACAAAGCTTCTAAACGCTGCAACTGGTATTCATGTAATACACACTGTTACCTTCGGGTCGAGCCACACTATATAAAACTGCAAAACATTTTTTAAAAAGACATGCCAAAAACCGGGTCAGTCTAAATTACAGTAAAAGAGGGACCTAATTAGAGAACTGTACTGAGAGAAGATCCCCGCTGGGGTCCCCTCTCCCCTCTCACATCCTGTAGTCGGCCTTGGGTCCCACGTGGCAAAGACCCTGGACAGACTCTGTCAATTGATCATGATCATGATCTGATCATGCCATTAATTTCATTGATTGCCAGCCAGAGAGGCGCAGGCTGGCTAAGGCAGGGAATCTCTGTTTAATGTATTATTTCTTTACAGTTGTACCCCATGTTTGCCTCTCTTGGTAACTCTTGATTGTAATTGTACATATTTTGCACATGCACTTTAATGAGGTCAACAAATCCAGAAACGTGTCGCTGTAAACTGCTTAATGAAATACAAAGATGATGCGCACGCTTTTATGTAAGATGGATGGTTTATTTTTATTAATCCATTTTTTAATAAAATGGATTGTACTGTATATATACTTTTATGGTCTTAAGCCCAAGATATGAGAGGCAACAAAAAAATAAATTTTTTATATTTTTTTGTTGCCTCTCATATCTTGGGCTTATCATTATTGTTTATAGTCTCTTAAGCGGCTGACTATTTGAGGTGGGCAACGTACTCACTACTCGCAAGTGACTTGTTCAGGCAGTGCGAATGTGCTTAAACCCAGCTGCTTATTTCTCATATATCTACTTTTATGGTCTTATCAACCGAAAAAAAGTTTTTCTGAACTGAACTGAACTAAACAATAGCAGTATTTCCTAGCTGGTGTACATAGTACAGGTTCGGAGACCCTTTTTAGTTATGTACATAATGGAAAAATATGATTCTTATTTGCACAAAGAAAGGGACTATTGGGTTTGAATTGCAGCAACCCGAATACTTATTTAAAATACACAAGGATTTAAAAAATCAAGATACTGAATGGAAAATAAAAAGTATGGAAGGAAAATATATATTGGTGCACCAGCCCGGTCAATGAAACACCATTCTTTTGAAGTAGATGTGCACATGTGAACAGGCGAAATGATGCCAGTCACATTGCAGGACAGCTAGTGGTTGCACGTTGCAATGGGCTGACACATTGCCCTTTGCTGAATGCAGTGATGGATGAAAATAACATGAATGAGAGCCGAACAGACCAAATTAAGAGGTATGACTCAAAGTCAAAGTAAGTTATGCTATGTAAAGCTTACTTATACAGCACCAGTACACCACTGTTTCTTGGAACTATAATAAGCTAACCGTAGTGACAGTAGCAGAGTTAATTTAAGAAAAAGTATGTTTTCAAGTGTAATAAGTGAATATTTCAAATTAAACGGATAAGGGTAGAGAAGTATTATTCCTACTGTCAGCAATTGAGAAGGCGCTGTTGCCGAAGGTGACAGTTCTAGTGATAGTGAGAAGAAACTTATCATTCGACCTTCAACTCAGGGGGTGCCTGTCCCAGCAAAATTTAAATGCAATAAAATGTGGGGAGTGTTGGAAAACAGCTCTATGCACTATGAACGTGATAACAATTCTTTAATGGACCAGAAGCCTATGTAATTGTTTCAAGAAAGGTGAAATATGTTGGTATTTTGGAACCCTACCAATCAAATGGGCAGCCGCATTGTTTCAGTGATTTATCACCATCTGATAAGAGTCGCCTCGCCATATTCGAGGCGAGACTTAACATATGCGTTGATCAGAGAAACATGGAACCTATTATGTGTGACTGGCAGAGTATTTCATGCAGTTTTCAAATGGAAAAAGCAGATGCTTGAAATCTTGGAATCACGAGGGCCAAATATAAGTTAGCATCAGGATAGGTTCCCAAATAATAGATTGTTGTGTAGGAGGATAAGGGTCCATTATTGAAGGCCAGGTCAGACAAATCCAGGGCACCTGTGTCCTCAGGAAGAATTGGCAGCTCAGTCTTCGCTGGATTTAATTCCAAGCATTTCTGTGACAACCATGAGCATACCAGAAGCTCTGCGCTACAAAAGAAGTATTTGATTGGTCCTTCACAACCCCAAAGATCAATTGTGTGTCTTCTGTGTACATAAAAATGTTCACATCCCCTTTCTTCAACAATTGGGTCAGAGGGTGCATGTAGATATTGAATAAAAGAGAAGAAAGTATCCAGCCATAAGGAACACCTTAATTGAGAACTTTGGATTTTTACACATTCACAATTGCCATGATTTGATAACTATTTATTTTTATTTTATGATTTTGTTTTACATAAGGCTTGTGAGGCATCGAAAGCTGGCCCTGGGCCAGACCTAAAATGTACTTGATGCATGCATTGACATGCATGAACCTTATATTAGCACCTACATGGCTTATTCATTTTTCAATCACTGCTTAGCCTCTTTTTCAGACCAATGTTATAACTGTTTGTTATGTCTTTGAACTTTATATTTCTAGGAGTTGTTGATAGGTTCTCTAGGTACATGATTTGCCAATGTGAAGGGAGTCTCTTCTGATTTTGAAAGAGAAAAGAAAACAAATACAATGACCTGGTGTTAATGCCATGAAGTTCCCACTCTCACTTATCAGTAGGGTCAGTTTTACAGAGTAATTGGATTAGATTTACACAGGGCTATTGGAATTATGCGATTGTGCGGCTTCTGCATTTTTCGCATATTTATAGATTTGCCGCATTTGCCACATAATCCATCATCTGCCACATAATCTTCAGATTTTAACCCCTAAAAATATTGGTTCTAGCTCAAATGGCTAGCAATGGTTGCAAAAAGTAGAGGGATGTCATTGGTATCTTATGCCGATGACACCCAGCTAGTCATTGCCTTTTCAAAAAATTGTAAAAACAACCTTTTTAAATTTAAAGAGGATCTGTTAGCGATCTCAGACTGGATGACAACCAATTGCTTGCAGCCTAATGCTGCCAAGTCGGAAATTCTTGTGCTAGGGAGAGATAGTGCACTCTGGTCAGAACAGTGGTGGCCGGATAAACTTAAACCAGCGCCACTGCCCAAAGAGGCGGTTAAGAATCTGGGCTTCTGGATAGATAGGGATCTTTCATTTGATACACAATCTAAAGTCCTTGTAGGGGTCTGTTTTGGACTCCTGAGGGGGTTGAAACCCCTGCTTGGATATTTTGAACCAAAAATTCGCCAAACCATTCTCCAGGCCACAATATTATCTAGTTTGGATTATGGCAATTCCCTTTATCTAGGTGCCAATAAATCGTGTATGTTACGCCTCCAACGAATTCAGAATGCCGCGGCTCGGGCGTTGCTGGCACTTCCTAAGTCCTGCTCGGTATCTAATTTTTTACCTAAGTTGCATTGGCTGCCTATAGCCAAAAGAAGTCAGTTTAAGTCCTTGTGTCTATCCCATAAAATTCTGACACAACAAGGCCTTCCGATCTTAAGGGATCTGTTAGCTCAGTACATCCTGAATCACCCCCTTCACTCTGCCATCTCGGGATTGGCCTGAACCCCTCGTTTTCAAAGAGTCAGAGCTGGTGGACGTTCTTTTAAGGTCCAGGCAGCCCACCTGTGGAATTCCCTCCCCATCTCTATCAGAGGACTTCAGAATCATATGATATTTCAAAAGGATTTAAAGACCTGGCTTTTCCCGGCGTAATCTGGTTTGTGTTGGTTGGAGTAGTCTTTTGGCACTTGTTTTTTGGGAAGCGCTGGGACGCCCCGTGGCTGGGGCAGCTATGCACGGTCCAAATCCGTAAATAAATAAATGGCTTAACAGTTACAGAAAATGCAGCGACACGTGTTGCAGCACACTGGAAGGTTCTTTCCAAAGCTGGACCGGTCACCTTTTTGTTGCTTAGTGCTATATTTGGGTATTAAAATGGTAGTAATGAGGTGCAACCAATGCCCAGACAGTGTTACCAAGTTTAAAACTGAAAAAAAAATGAAATAATACTATAAAAAACATGCTACATTGTGCCGCATAATTTGCCTTTTCTTGCAGCAAAATGTACTCATCCTGCTGCATAATTTTGCCCTCTCCAGCCACATAATTTCAGTGGCCCTAGTAATAAGTCAAGACTTCTCTTCCAGAGCTTACCCTTTCACACACCTGGCTATTTTATTTGAGTGTAGCTTTACAATGATAACTTGCTTCTGACATAGTGCTAGATACCACATTCCAACCATTTATTAGTGCTGTTTATAAAAGAATAGGGGCCTGATTTAGAGTTTGGTGGACAGGTTACGCTATCACGAATGTGACGGATATCATGTCCACCATATTACAAGTACCATAGGTTAAGATGCACTTGTAATATGACAGACGGGATATCCGTCATCTCCCATCTGCTGAGCTCTAATCGGGCCCTAAATCAGCCTACTTTGGCTCAAGCACTGCTGATCAGCATTTATTTCAGTGGCAACCATTCAACTCACTGAGACATCCTCCCAGTTATTGAAAACTAGCTGCTTCTCCAGCAGTCTTTATCATAATAGCAAGTAAATGGTGTTACTATTGTTATTTGACAGTGCAAAGTGTTCTTTTGCCTTTTGTGTGGCCTTGTACTGCTGTAACTTCCATGAGGCATAATAGAACACTGCCTATGCTCACTCCAAAGTGGTTTATTACAACTGTCAATTGCGCACACAGTCAGGAAATGCGTGCACACAAACATGCTATTACCGCACACAGAGAAAAATAATTAGAGGGAACATTGCACTAGAGATGCAAGTAGACAAAGGAAACTTCAGCACCCACATACCTTGTCACTCTAACACGGTGGTGGAGAAGGGGCACTTAGTGATACTGTATTCAACTTTTCAAGCAAATATAGCACGTTGTTCATAGCAATCTTTTCACATTGCTACTTCTATCAAATGTGGTAGCGAAAGCTACAGATTGGACGACTAAACCATTACCATTTCTGGCAGAGTTAGCAGAGCACACTAGATCCAGATGATGGAGTCCAAGAAGTTTCCAGTAACAGGTCATATGCCATTGCAGGAACTACAAATAATCTGATTCGACCCTCAATAGTACAGCAGGAGAAGCTACATTGACTACGGCTCTACTCTAAACAAGGCCTTTAGCTGAAAAGGCCTAGTATAAGTGCTGAAAGGTCTTCACAAATGCTGTGTTTATACCGAGTCTGAGAGACAGTTTCACCAAAGAAGGCTTAGTTATATCACAGGCCATTTCTCATATTAAGTTTATATTTGTTAAACAAAACATAGCATTCTCAAAAGAAACTGTTATCATATGCTAAATCCACCTCAACAGCCGTAGTAAAACTGGGGTGCTGTACAAAGTATGTGTTTTTTGTAACAAGTCACATTACAGTAACCTTCCACATCACTCTTTGTCTGGAAATCTAGTGAAGGAGGGGGAAGAAAAATAAAAATGGGTGGCAGAGCGGCAACAAAAAAGTCATAGGAAGTCTTTCCTACTCAAATTGGCAACCAAGCATAAATATCCCCGGCAAAACACGCTAGGGATGGGTGAAAACAGGCAAATCATGTGTAGGTTTGACAAACTGATAAGGAGGGCCCCAGGCTTCCTTCACGTCAGGGCAACAAATGCTGCCTTTCCTACTCATTATCTAATTCCTTCTTTCTCCCAATGTTTCCTTTACCTTGGTACTTTCCATCCTACCCTTACACCCCTCGCTGTCCCATTCTCTTAGTTTGATCCTTAGAATGTTCCCAGCTGTGGGTTGACCAGCTGAGCAGCTGCTGTTGATGGTTGGTGATGCATAAGTCTTACCTATAACATCACATGGATTACAACAGGTATCACAAAGACAAAGGGTAATTGTCACTATCCATGAACAGCCTGGTAGGCTTCTCTTGCATAAAGTGAAATTAATGACCCCAATGTGATACATCAAACCGAGCATGGTAGCTAACAGAGGAAGGTATCTCCAAACTACTGAACGATTTTTTGACATACAGCGGTGCTCTCTTTCTCTGTAATATTACAGATCATTAACGTATAAATCCAGTGTTTGCCATATTTCAATTCTTCCCACTTTGCTAGAGCTCTGTTGATTAGGCTCCTGTGTATGAGCATTTTAGGACCACCAGCTTTTTCTCAGCCACTGTTTTTTTTGTGGGTAGCTGAAAGAAAATGTCGATTACCTGTAACTAACAGTTTGCAGTGCTGTAGAATCACATACTTTCCACACTCCTGCCATCTAGTGTCAGACACAGATTCTAAGACACTGCCTATCTCTTGTTCTGAAGGTTTCCCCATTAGGTGGACCTGGGACTCTCTGTGGGTATTTACTAGAGCTCATGCTATGTCTCCAGATTTATTGTGGCGTAAGCTATGCAGTCCCAGGCGTCATGACATTCTCCATTAAAGGACTCCATCTTGGTGCAGGACATCTTTAGACTTCCAATATGCTCCCCCATTTTGTGTAGGGTGTGACCCACGGAGAGCTCTTAGTCAAACCCGCCTCAGACGGGCTGCTGATCCAACCGGAGCTCTTCTAGCCAAGCTCTCCTTCAGAACCTTCCCTCGCAACACGACACAGTTTTTGGCGGAGAAAAAAGGCTGCAGTTTTATTAGCTGTCAGTCATACATCACAGGATGGGTCATAATTTAACAAAACCTGTCATAGATCACTGATAGACACACAACAACAGTTCCATGTAATAAGAAATTTGCTCTTTTACAAATTTCAACAAAAATCAACAGATGAGAATTTTGAAAGTCTCAAAAAACAAATAATTATTTCATTAAATGGATCTGAAAATTTCAAAATGCGGCCGCCGCAACCACAGCTTCATGCTGTCTGGACACAGTCGGAGCCGTGGTGAGCACGAGACTCTAAACTGCCACTCCATGACAGTGGGTGAGATTGACAATCAGGGCGCCAGGCCCTGGAGAACTTACTGTGATTGACGTGCTCTTGCACAGACACTTGGGGATCTTTGCAACTGAGCCCCTGTAGAGCTTCTGACACTTGAACGCATTAGAGGGACCTAGCTTGGATGCCGTCACACATGAATGGGGAATAACCATCAGCCATACATTCAAAAGTGAGACTCGAAAGCTGACCCGGGTAAGGCTAGTGGGCTTGCCTCAAGAAGACTGTGTACATTATTTGCAGTGTGTTGTACTGTACTTTGAGTTGGTAGATACATACTCCTTTTTACATGCAATCATTTATTGGGGTTGCTGGATGTATTTTGAGTCATGAGTTTATGCCTGCCTTACACCTACCTCCTTCCAGAGAAGCCTTTGACTGCTCACCCTGTGCTACCACTGAGAGTTAAGTGTTGAAGTTGTACTCTGGGTCCTGAGCCCTTAGTATGCTGGGCCCTGGGACATCAGGAGTGAAATATCTCAACTGCCACGGGTGGGTGCAGTAACTCATGCTTACCCCGTGGCCCTCTTAAAGGAGTTTTGACACCGTGTTAGTTTCTAATATGAAAACTGTCAACAGGAGGACAGTCAGAGGGTCATCAGTCAACCCTGGATTAGGTCAGCAGGACATCCTGCTCCAGGAATGGGGCAATATCTTGATGCATCCAACAACAGAATATTTATTGCTGCTGCTTCTGTTCAACATGTGCCCTGAGTGAATCCTTGCAGGATGATTTTGACCATCTTAATGGGCAGCTGGTCAAAAATGGTGAACAGTAAAAAATGGTGAACAGTAAGTACGAAAGTAAAAGTAACTAAAGTAATATTGGCACATCTCATTTCAGAGATACTGCACTTTACCCACACTCACTCGACATACAAACACATCGCAAATATGCTATAGTAGGCATGCCACAGTGTGAATCTATAACACGAGGGAACCCATGTCAGAGTAATTTAAATCCTCTTTGCTTTCACAATGCTGATTTTCCAAAGCAAGCATTTTTAAAACATCAAATTCACACTAATTCTACACTTACTAAGGCACGGTCCATGTCCTTGTCAACACAGGATGTTCTTCAATCGCTGTAAGGTTTCTCAGGTCCAACGGGGGTGGCCGTGCTGCACACAGAACAGCAAAATAACATTTAGGCACTAAACTGACTAAACTTACAAATCAAACAAATCAGCATAATGAAATGGTAAATTTACTCCAAAAGATTTTGTTGGATTTAAACTCAGAAAATGGACTTTATAAAATCCAAATGAAACATAGAGAAGTAATACATAGGATTCTTGCAGTGTAGAACAGAAATGCATCTGTTGCGAGAGTTTTAAGAATTGTTTTGAATTTCATTTACTAACAGTTTTTCCAGTTCTTACATTTTCTCCGAGGCTTCAAATCCCGATTTACTGGAGGTGGTTCTAACTCAGCTGGCAATTCTGGTAGTGGACTTGAGACTTTTGAAGTGTTAGCTACAGGAAGGGCAAATGGTGAGGAAACAGGACTCATGGGAATGTAGCCATCAGGGGTACAGTCTGATTCAGAAACAGGCGGCGAAGCATTGGACTTCATAGGCACATAACTGTCCTCGGAAGGTTCCGTCGTGCAGGAGTACAGTGGAGCAAACCTGGGCTAAAATATAAAAGACAGAGTGACACACTGTGTATAACTTTTAGTGCTACTACAAACACAACTACTACTGCTACACCACACTAAACCCAGTGGAAGCTGACACCGACACGGAATCTGGCTAACAGAGGATACACAGAACAGTCATTTCAAGACTTCACAAAAAGTCTATCAAAACTTAAAAACAAAAGCAGAGAAGGAAACGTTTGAATTTAATTTCTATTTAGTACACCAATCATCATCTTTTTTTATCACTGTTGTAACATCTTTCCACTGTCTTCTAAGAAAAGGATTACATTTAATGGCATAAGACTGTAAAATCATATACATCTTAGATGATCTTTGACCTCGAAAATCAAATGAATTCAATGTGAGCAATAAGGAGGGGCAAAACATTGTTGACAAATTTGTGCATTTTATATTTACAAGTAATGCAAAAATATATTGAGTGGTAGTTGAAAGAACAACTTTATTTGGATACATGATCTTATTGAATTGTCAGTGATTAGATGCTTCACATAAGCAATGTCTCTCAAATGCCAAACCTGCCAATAGATATGCCCAAACACTTGACTAAAATACAGTTCCAGGTTGTGATTGCTTAACACCTCTGCAAAGACAGTTCGGAAACCTCAATAATGCTTTAATATTTGACAAAATTATTGAATCTTTTGACAAGGAACTGGATACTTTCATAATCAATAGAAATTGTAATAAGAATGGATAATTATTTTCCAGTATAACTATGAACCATTTACATTTACGGTTACCGCAGCATTCCCTAAAGTACAAACATCATTGTCTTGATCGAAACGCATTATGTTACAACTGAAAATTAGGCATATTAATTTCACAAACAAATATCACATGGGAAACTAGTTGTAAAGGTCTCTCTCTAAAGTAATATTTGGTATCCTCTTACCTCATTTATAAATCCACATTTCAAAGTTCCATTAAAACAATGACACATGTAAACATTTTAATATTCTAACACCACCAGGCTTCTAACTGTCCATTTCCTTTTGGGATTTCTTAGTATACTTGGCAAGAATGAGTTACTTGTACAAAAAGGGGAATTAATTTTACTGCTCTTCTTTATTTTTGAACAATGTAACACAACTATCCTTGTGATTATGCGTAGTTGATTTTGTCAAACCTCTTGGAGGCGTATTCACAAACTGCATTTAGTATTACATAAAGTAGTACTGCAGTAAATCGCCACATGCTCGGCAAAATGTTGTTCACAAACCTATGTGCAGAGACCGCCACCTCTTCTTTCTTTAAAAAAAAAAGTATATATATATTATTTTACTATTTTGAAAGTTAAGACAATTACATTATATATATATATTTAATGTTAAAAATATGTTATAAAATTATTATTTTAGACATTCTTTAAATAATCAAACACTATTTAAACACATAATTTTCAACAGAATCTATTAAGTATTAACTAAAAAGGAAGGGTTTAAATGTTATTGATTGTGAGATTTTTTTTAAATTAATGTTTAATAATACTATCTATTGATTAAAATAATATACTTAACTTAATTATTTATTTAGTACACCTAACATTTGTTGAGGGAATATGCAGTAAATGTTAATTTTATTAGTTCTATGTTAAAATATGTATTATTAATTTACATTTATATTTTACAATAAACTATTTTTATGATTAAAAAAATAATAATACAAAAGTCTAGTAATTTTCCCTGCATTTTCCCATGGGCCATACTCCACCACAGTGGGGGAGATGTCTATTTGTACTGATAGTAATTTTCCATTCATAAATCCTGCTGTTCAAGGCTCACCCCCTGATTTTAAGGGGCATAGACATTTTAAATCTACGTGTAGACAATGTCGTTGTGCGCTGTATAGGTTTATCAGTACAACTTTACATCTGTTCAAATGTAATGGTCATTTCAATTCAAAATGTGTTGACGCGCAATTTAATTAGTTTTATTTCTTTATTTCTTTACCCAAGTCTGATCGGCCGTATGCCGGAGTTTACTAACCCCCACCCCACCGCCCCGCAGCACTCCCTCCAGAAGCCGCTACCGCACTCAGCTCTACGACCCTTCATGCCAATCTACGGCAGTCCACTCTATGACTCTCCATTCTCTTCACTCCACAACACTTTACTCCACTCTACGCCACTCTATTCCACAACACTCTACTCCACTTTATGGCATACCACTCTAGGACACTCAACTCTATGACGCTCTCAGACACTCTACGCCAATCCACTCTACACTACGCCACTCCTCTCTTTGACCCTCAATGCTACTCTACACCCCTCCACTCTACGACACTCCAATCTATGACACTCCACGACATGCCTCTCCACTCTACAACGCTTTTCTCCACTCTGTGTCCCTACACGCCACTCTACTCTCAACTGTACCCAAGTAAATATACACATGTATGTTTACCTTTGTGAATAGGCCATATTCTGATCTAGTTAGTAAATCAGTTTAATAATCATAGTGTTCTACATCTTGTCCACATTTTTCTTTTCTTCTACTCTCCTCATCATATTAGTTTTCAAAACATAACATTCTTTTTTTCTCATTTTGTCTGCATTTTAGTATGTCATGCGAAATCAAAAACTGTGAGTTGCTAACACAGTAAAATGCCCTTAGGGTGCAGTTGTTCTCCTAGAAGCAGTTTTGCTGTATGAATCATTTTAATCCCACACGTAGGAGATGCCTGCACTGGGAAATCAAGGTTTTACTAAAGAACAAAAACTTTTGATCACCATATTAATACAGGCTCTAACAAATGTCAATGTAAAGACAGTTTAACTTTAAACATGACTTGTCATCTGAAGGCAAATGAACCCATTTACAATGCCATTTTCGCTAGTTATAAAAGAAAAATGGCAGGGTTTTCTGATTGCTAGTAATTAGAAAAGAAAAGTAACTATGTAGGAGTAAATCTCTTGCAAGATGGAGTCAGCATTTCAAGGTGTGCTCAGCCTTTAAAATTCATCAACGCCCACAAATATGAGAGTAAGTTTTTCACTCACCAACTTCCCAGACTTGTTTCTACCCTGGGCGAAAATGTTATCTTGGCAAGAGATGGTCTTAGTCCCTTTACAGGGTAGGAAGGGATATGTAAGAGCCCCAAACGTCCTCAGAGCTTAGGGGAAGAGGATTCTACTTTCCACATGGATAAAAAGATAAATAAACAAATCTGTCATTGCACTGAGGCATGGCTTTCACCACTGTGGAAATGTACACTGCGCAATTCTGAATAGGGGAAATACCAATGCAGACAAATACAAAAAGTTGCATGACTTTTCCCAGGAGTATGCTTGAACACCTGTGACTGGTGCAGCTTTCAGTGCAGTCACATGGAGTGCAAATGTATAACTTTTTATTGAATCGCCCCAAAGTAAATCGAAAAAAATATACAACGCTGTATGTGAAGATCTTTTAGCCACAGTCTGTTATCAAGGCTGGAATCTTAGATTCAAGGTGCAAAACAATCAGTCAGTATGCATGAGAACCATCCACTTTTTACCTTATGTAATTTTTTCAATGGAATGGGTAGACCAAATTCTTGTCTGTCCATCCTTACATTTAACAAGTGATAAAAGGGAGGACAGGTAGCACCTACCAGATTTAAACTGAGCCTCTTATCCCTGCTTCTTAAGATGCTTCTGTCCAAATCAACTGTAAGAAAAAAAGGGTAGTGAACTGATGAGAAAAATGTTAATCCATAGAACAAGCATAGTTGTGGAAAGCTCCTCTTTACAAGACAGATGTCAGGTATCTGCAGATTTAATTTTTATCATCCTATAAACTATCCCACAAAAATTGCATTATACACAATTATTTAATCAAAAGATTACGTTAAGATTAAGACCGGTTCTCTTTTCCTGTAAAGTTCCACTAAACATTCAATAGGAGAATAAAATAATTTATATCACTGGGGCTGAGCCACTTCTTAACACAGAATTACAGTGTACTTGAATCTTAATTTTGAGCTATATCGGTTTATGAGGTCTGCTTGACAAAGAGCCTCAGAGTGTAGAATTCAAACCCTAGTTTACAAATTTTCATTTATTTGGAACCATGACCTCAATTAGAGATACCCTTTCAGGTGAAGGAAAGTTTTAATAAAAATGGCCACGAAAAAAAAGCTACGTTTTTTACTACAAAACGTATAGAGGAACAGTATCCCACCAAGATAATCTAAAAAGCTCATAAGCGAGGCAGAAACAACGACAGGGAGAATCTCCTTGTGGAACATAGCAAAGAAGACTGAGGAGATATTATCTGTGTAAGCAAATAAAGTAATATTTCCAGCCAAGTAAAAAAATCATAATGAAGAATTGGCATATTCTCACATGTACTGAACTGAAGTTTACCAAACCACTCTTTTCTTTACAACGTAACACTAGTCTTAGAGACCTGTTAGTACATACCAGGCCAACAAGAAATGCCACAGAGCACCAAGATCCCCTATGGGGCCTCCCTAAGGTAATGGAGCATTACCCATGTAGACAATGTGCAGTGTGCCCCCTGACAAAACACACCACTTCCCTAGATTTGAATTTACAAACACCATGGAAACAGAGGACATACACTAACTGTAACGATAACAATGTAATCTATCTTATAGAGTACCCAGGTAAACCATGGTACATAGGTATGACATCAAGAAAAGTCAGAATCAGTGAACATCACAGCAATATTCACTGCAAAAGCGTTTCCACAAAACTAGCTAAACACTTCCTAGACAAAGGGCATTAGGACACGGACCTTTTGTGGACTGTATTAAGAAAGTTATAATAGGCAATTACATGCAAAAAACTTTATTAGAACGTGAGCACAGATGGGTGTATAGGCCTGACACTCAGAAAAAGGGTCTCAATTATGAAATAACATAGAATCAGTTGAACTCCTTATGATTTTGTTGAGTTATAAGACCCACAGTAGGTTTATGTCAAGTCACTGATTTTTTTATGTTTTATGCGATAATTCAATGTGGATTTTTACTACTATAAGATTGAGGGTAAAATATATTAAATTTTTTAATTATTCCAGAAAAACCACAAATGCTGACTCATAACTTACTTTTATCATGGATATAAAACTCTTTAAAGAGAAAAATGTCTTCCGAAAATGACAAAACTACAAGGTATTACCTGAATACTGGCTGGCATCGATGCCCTAGTGTTTTATGATCAATTGATGGGATGTATGATGTTACAACGCATGCTTTTACAACGCATGCTGTTACAACGAAATTTTCACAACGCAAATGCAGTGACAACGCAAGTCTTTACAACGCAAGTCTTTACATCGACTTGCACTAGATGGCGTGCTAACATTAAAAAAGTGTAATTTACTATTCTAACTCCAGTCCACGTAACAGTAGGGAAGGTGTTTGGATAGTAAACTACACTATTTTTAATGTTAGCACGCCATCTAGTGCAAGTCGATGTAAAGACTTGCGTTGTAATGGCATGCGTTGTCAATGCATTTGCGTTGTAACAGTTTCGTTGTAATGGTAGTGCGTTGTAAAAGTTGCGTTGTAAAGGTTGTTCCCCCAATTGATGACCAAAGTATCTGCACTTGCATTTTCAAACCCACTGGTGGAATTTTCTAATACATTATGGTGTGGAAACACTACCCTTTTCACACAGTAATGTCAAATATCATAAACAAGCCCCTTGTTTTGCTTGCATAACTCAACAACCCTTTTGGTTAAGTTGCGGCTCCACTCGCTACTTGGAATTCCCAGACTCCTCGGAGGTACGCTTCCCTGTAATGATGCAATCATGCCATGTACTCACCTGCGATGATGCAATCACGTGGTGACGCTGCCCGCGTTCATCACCGGACGCGGGCTTCAAAAAACAGAAGCTGCACAGCTATCTCTCATGTCGGAGTCGGCAGGAGAGACGGGCAAGCTAGGTACTGGGCGACACAGTACCCTTGAAGATGATGTATGCCAAGCAGTGAAATACCGAACACATTTTGTTTGCTTTTGTATTTGTTTTTCTTTTTTGATTGCCTACCTCACAGAGCAGCACATGCGCTGCCCAGGCTCAATGTATGAACTTGAAGCTCTACCCATATTTTTCATTGGCTTTTGTCATTGTCCTTAGTAAATGCTGGCATCTGATTCGTTAATAGGCTTGTTAGTCCCTCCTTGGTGCTGCCTTGTCTTCATTTGTAACCTTCAATGAGTACTGGCCCTTTTACTTCTGTTGTTACACGGTATGTCTTATTAATCTGTAAGTATTATTTTCTTTAATGAGTTTCTCCTACTACAGGCATGACATGCTTTCCTGCAACATTCAGCGCTCCAAGCGCGCTTTCACTTTCCAAACAGCCCGGGACAATGGCGCCCGCTTCTTTGAAATAGGATAGGTCTCGCATTTACAAGAGTTTGAGCTATTGGCATTGTAAATAACAGTGCCTTTTAGTGTGTGTTAACTATTAATTATCAAAACAGATAAACAAAAGACATTGCCATTTACAATGCCAATGGCTTAAACTCTCACAAATGCATGACCTATTACATTGCAAATGCTAGTTCATTCAGACATTTTAACACTTATATAACCTTGCTACTTTTCTCATAGTGCATGACTGCAGGGAGCGTGTCCCTCTACTCCCATGTTGCCTTAAAATATTACATAACAGGGTAAGAGATAATTGTTTGCATTGTTATGTCATGTGTATCGTTACACCAATACATGCTGTATAGCTCCATGTCTGTACCACATAAATGTAAGTTGCTTGGACACATTTTGCATTTCTGCTCACAGCATGAAAGCACGAGTGACAATTGAGATATGACTGCGTCTATACTTCATGATTAGAGGCATGATAAATGTGTGCCACAATAGCAATTAATGTGATTCTGAATGATCACAAATGGAAAAACAGAAAGGGTTGATTTCACTGTGGATATTGAGTTCACCCAGACATGTGTATTTGACAAAAAATGTCATGTTTTTCTTACAGGAATCAAGTTTGAACATTCCTTTTTCGAGTGGTCTAGTAAGCCTTTATGTGCATGAATTTGTGTGTTGCATGTGTGATTGCTCCCACCCCACCCTCAATTTGGGAGGTTGCACGGATTGGAACAAAATTAAAATATCTTTGCCGGGGCATTTTGTTTTCCTGATGAAAGCCCTGGACCTCTACAGACTTTATTTTTGGGGCTGAAACATGTAGAGAAACTTGATACGGCTTGTGCCGTTGCGCGGAGGGCTTCTCAGGAGTTCTAATAAGGAGGCATTTCCGGTGTGGGTCAGCGCACTAGCTCTTCGCGCCCCACCACTACATAATCGCATGGTCACACGCACACGTAGCGGACGCGCCTAAGGCAAGCCCGTCTGCGCCCGTCCGCGGCCGTCCGGGGCTAGGGGCGCCCCACTATGCCCAAGTTTTATCCTACTCAGCTGCTGAACTGCGTAACTATCAGGCGAATTGGCCTATTGACCCCCGCCTAAAAACCTATCTATCTACTATAGGTATCCTCAACCCCAGGTATGGGTCGCTTGAACTCCCTACTCTACCGCTCAGAGCGTGCCTACCGGCCAACTCAGATGAAACGCCGGACCATATTTCTCCCCCGCCCTCAAACAAGACGTACATGGTGTTTAATTATTTAAACACTCGCTCGTTGACTAAGCACAAATTAGAAATCTTTCACTTTCTTGACTCCAACAAACCCGACATACTCCTTCTCTCAGAGACTTGGCTCACCGCCGACTCTCTACCCGACATCTTGGCAGCAATTCCTACGGGGTACTATATACTCCAAACTAATAGATCCCTGGAGAAACCCGGTGGAGGTGTTGCCGCCATTATTCACCATAAACTTAGATTCACTGCTTTAACAGTCACTAGCATACCGTCTGTTGAGAGTCTTATTTTAAAATTCGACTCTCCTCATTTCCCTTTCATCTGTGCTCTCTTCTACAGACCTCCCCAACACATGCCATCCTTTCCTCAGTTGGCTGGTGAATTGATCTCCCAACTAGTCATCAACAATGCTAAAATTATTATTGTAGGTGACTTCAATTATTGGCCCTCGGACACTAAGGAAAGCACTAGCTCCCTAGAATTTACAGACCTCCTCTCCGGGCTTAACTGTATCCAGCATGTTCATGCTGCTACTCATGTCAAGGGTTACAAAAGGGGGTGGTGATGGACGGAGCATCAGAACCAATCAAACACTCACACCCAGTCAACAGATCCGGGTTTGATCCATCACCGTTCTTTAGCCCACTCTGCCACCCCAGTTCAGACATGGCCATATGCAAATCAGTCGTACCCTGTGCCTCATGGGAACAGTCCAGCCCGAACTGCAAAGCCATGCCTTCCCTGGACCGGAAACAAGCTTCAACTCATGTCAAGGGTCACATCTTGGATCAGGTATGGACTGCCAACCTGACTATTACACCTCCCTCCATCTCCCCATGTCCTTGGTCAGACCATCATATTATCCACTTTTCCCTGGATTGCCCCCGCCCCCTCGTTAAACCCCCGACCCTGGGCAAGCACTGGGCCAGAGATTGGAATCGGGCCAACAAGGACGATTTTCGCTCCCTACTAAAGACTTCCATCCCTGCTGAGATGGACTGCCTTAATAACCAGGCTGCCGCCATCAAGTGCTGGCTTGACTCAGCCAGCAACGCTGTTGCTCCTTTTAAATTATCTAAACTTAAACGTCCTCACGACGCCCAACGCTGGTTCTCTAATGATCTGAAAAGAAAAAAATTAGCGCTCAGACAGGCGGAACGCAGTTGGAGACGTATTACTCTTTGGAAAGAAAAACTACGTTTATTAGTTTTTTAAATGACTACAAAAAATCCATTATCCAGGCCAAATCCACGTACTTCTCCTTGAAAATCATCAATTCAGCAACCAAAACCAAAGACATATTTGCTATTGTGGATGAACTATCTCTGCCTGACAGAGTAACTGTTAAACCACTCCCCTCCCAACTGTTATGTGATGCTCTTAATGACTTTTTCTTGGAGAAAATTGCCTCTAAAGTAGCATCCCCCTGCCCGCTCTCCCTACAAACTCCCTGATCTCGTTCAAGAACCCGCAGGTGCTAGATCAGATACCCCTGATCTCGAAAGAGGAATTTCTTGCACTCATAAAGAAAGTTGGATCTGGCTCCCCTACAGACCCCTGTCCTCCTCACTTCCTTCAAGAAGCATTCTCCACATGTCCTGATCCCCCTTTAGCACTTCTCAATAAATCCTTGAAACTAGGCTTAGTTCCCGATTCTTTTAAAGTTGCCGAGGTTGTCCCCATCCTCAAGAAACCCAACGCCGACCCTTCAATTCCCTCCAACTTTCGCCCGATCTCCCTACTTCCTTACCTCAGTAAGATTTTAGAAGCTCATGTCACCAAATGTCTCAGTTCCTTCATTGAACTCTCGCTATTTCTCGATCCCCAGCAGGCTGGCTTCAGACCAGCTCATTCCACAGAGCTGGTCATACTTGCAGTCATAAACGAACTCAGAAAGGGGGCTGATAACAACATCCCTCAGGCCCTTATCCTCCTGGGTCTCTCTGCCGCGTTCGACACGGTCGACCATAATCTTCTGATCAACCGTGTCGGGAGCGCCGGCATCCAGGGAACCACCCTGAAATGGATCTCCTCCTTTCTCGAAAATCAGTCCCAGGCAGTCCGCCTGGCCACTTTCTCAGCTAGGAGGGCAAGTTTGACCTGCGAAGTCCCTCAGGGATCCTCTCTTTCCCCCCTTCTTTTTAATTTGTACATGCTTCCCCTGATCCGCTCCCTACGTAACTGCGAGGTGGCCACTTTTAACTATGCCAACGACCTTCAACTAGTGTTTAAAATTGATTCCTCCATCACGTCTGTCTCCAGTATTCAGTCCACCTTATGTCTCATTAGTAACTGGATGAACGCTAGTCAATTGAAACTCAATACTGATAAAACTGAGCTTTGATCTGACTGGCGGTACCTCTAACCCCTGGAACGCCAACTACTGGCCCCCTCTCCAAGGCAACCCTCCCCAACCTGCTGATTCCGTGAAAAGCCTTGGGGTCATTATAAGTATAGACCTGTCCATGAAAGCTCAAATCGGCGCCGTTGTATCATCTTGCTTCTTTCACCTTCGCAGAATCCGAAAGATCTCTAGATTTTTGACCACTGAGGCCCTCACCTTGGTTCTCCTGGCCCTAGTTATCTCCCGCATTGACTAAGCAAACTCACTGTATGTTGGCATTCCGGCTTACCAGCTTCACCGCTTACAACTGGTCCAGAACCAAGCAGCCAGACTCATCTTCCACCAAACGAGACATCAACATGTCCGCCCCTTGATGAAGAGCCTCCACTGGCTTCCAGTAGCAAACCGCTGCGCATTTAAACTGGGCTGTACTATTTTTAAAGCCCTAGCTGGCCTAGGCCCAGCTTTTATCTCATCCCTGATACTTCGCTACACACCTTCACGCGCTCTCCGCTCCTTCCACTCAAATTTGCTCTTCGTCCCTCCCTTCAAGCGAAAAAAACACGGCGGCCTTAGTTTTTCTCTCCTGGCCCCCCAACTCTGGAACTCCCTCCCTACTGAGCTCAGGTTAGTTACCTCTTATTCCCGATTTAGAACCCCGTCTTAAAACCCTTTTATTCACACAGGCATATGCGTAAGCCATGACTATTACACTTCTGTTGCATCTCTCCCACTAGCGCCATGAAACCGTTTGGTGTACGAGCGCTCTATAAATATTTTTAACATAACATAACAGTAGCATTATATCCCTTACAAGCCCCTCCATTTTGGAGTTTTACCCTTACCTGACCAACCAATAATAAAAGGGATACCTTGATTTTTCTAGGTATTTTTAATCTGAGAAGACCCCAGTTGTAATTTATATAAAGAATGCTCCTTTGAATATGGTCAAGCCCAACACATCCTGTTTTTTAGGGACCAGGATGAGACCCGATGATGAAGCATGCCACTACTAGAGTGGTTAAAGGTCTAACAAAAAAAACTGTTTCGTTTGTTCTCATTGCACTGGGCGAGACTCACTGGTTATCAAAATAACCAATGTGATTTGTTTGACTATGGTGGGATATCTTTAGGTGTATTGTGTGTGTGGGAGGAAAGTTTTAGTCATAAGGTCTCCACTTGAGCAGGAAACCATGCATAAATGGCAGCTACTGCTGTCTACTCGCTGCAGTGGAAGTGATGGGAGGGACTACTAAACTGGTAATAAACAAGGAATAGATTGCCAATACTGCACTGAAGCAGTTCTCAGCTGAAGGACACTCTAACAACTAGGGATTACTACATATCATTGCATGGAGGATGCTGAGACATAACAGAATAACATATTTTTGTGATTAAGGTTGAGCTTAGATTGAACAATCTCCCAACAGAGGTGGCGAAATAAAAACTGTGAATGAATGAAAAAGGTTAAGGGAAAGATAGATTAGAACACGGGCACTGGGTACACAAACATAACATGAAAGCCTTTAACTCAAAAATACCTTTTTCCTCAATTATAGCGTCATCCAACTATGAAATAATGCATTTATATTTCACAGTTAATGCAAAGGTTAAAGAAAGCATAGAAGACTCAATTAGCTGAGCATTTCCTTCTACGAAGTTTAACTTCGATAAGCGAAAAAAGGCCATTTACGAACATAACTTTCCAATTCTAAGTCAAAGACTGGTGAGATGCTACCTTCAAAAAGTGCTTTTGTGAAATTGAAAAGTCTGCCATTCTGGTGGTATTTCTGCAGGTGTAGATTTAGAGCTGTTGGTGGGTATGTGGCCTTTCTTCGTGGGTTTATCTATAAAACTAAGACATCCACATCTCATAACTTTGTATGTAATCACATATGTCTTGAAGCTCATTCCCCACTCTGGAAATACAAAGGAAGCTTCTGTCAAAGGGATGAGTAGGTCGGAATTATGGAAGTGAAGTGGAAATAACCACATTTAATGGTGGATGTAGTGAAAGGAAAGGGGTTTATTCAAGGATCCACTTTTCCCAGTGGAGAAAAATACACATCGGGGTGACATTTCCATTTATTTTATACCTGGCTGATGTTCTGCAAACTCACTGTAAATGCTATATTTTGTAGTCTTTCTTGAGTATTCTTGGGCTCTTTTGTGAATCCCAGGGAAGACAAAGATTTGTTCCAAACGTTGAAGCAAGCAAATGTCCAATGCCATCAGTGTCCTATGTGTGTCTGCCAACAGCATCATATCTGCTTTCATAAGAAGTAGACACAGACATAACAAATCTCACAAAGGCCTTGTATGAAACTGGGTTTTTGTTGCAGTAACCCCCCACTTATTGCCTGGTATCTCGAGCAACTTTGAGTGAGAGTTTGGTGGGTTCCTGCTAACGAGGTCTCCAGCACAAGTGTTCTTTCCCTAAACTGTATGCTTGTTCCACAATTGGCACCACTTCAGCCCCACTGCAAATCCCTAGTAAATGATACCCCTGGTACCTAGGGCTTTGGGATTGTAGAGGTCCACCAGGGCTGCAGGATGTATTGTGCCACTCTAGGGACCCCTCACCAAGATCATGCAAACTACCATTGCAGCCTGCGTGTCTCGGTGCAGAGAAAACTGAAGTGTTGATAAGGCACACATCACTGCCGAGCATGGTAGACGCATGAGCTCGGAGCTCTGCGCCGGCCCGGTCCTTATCTGCATGAAATCTGCGGCCGGAGACCGGGAACACCCACAAACGGTGTCCAGCGGAGTGACTGCTGAGCGGAAGAGAGCAGGGCCTGCTTCTTGTTGCGGACGATGCTTTGGGTGCGAACCTCGGAGCATTGCCCTGCTGTGACCGGCGTGGACCGGCGATACACCGGTGGCCCCAGTGGGGGTGCGGCCGAGGTGGGGAGTGCGCGCTGCGGATACACAATGCACGGCGCCTGGTCCGGGCTCGTGCACCTGGCATGAGGCCATTACAGCTGGAAATCGGAGGCCGTCTGTGACAAGTGCCCAATGGTGCGGTGACATTGGGGGACCGATTCAGCAACTGGGCGCCTCTCTACTCGTCTGCGAAAGGTTGAAGCCTCAGTGATGCCTACTGCCTATTGCTGGTTGCTCAAGGATGCAGCAGACAAGATGGCTGAACGCGACAGACGCCCGAGTGGGGGTAAGCGGCAAATGTTTTTCACTGCGGCTGGTGGTCTGTCTATGAGCCTGAATCCCCTGCTTTGCCACTGACGGTGTGTATTGGCGTTACATCGGCGGCCCCGGCGAGGCTATCAGAGCAGTTGAAGTGGACCATTGGTACTGCAGCTGCACAGTGCACGGAACCTGGTCGGGGCTCGTGCACCTGGCGTGAGTCCCCTGCAACCGGAGAATGGAGGACACCCGCAACCAGCACCTAAGGGTGCAGAGACACTGGGAGTCTGCCTTGGCACCTGGGCGTCTCCCTGCATGACTGAGGGAGCTTGGAGCATTGGCCGCTTGCCCCGAGAGGTGGCTGACACGTTGCTGGCCCGTGAGGGACTGCTCCTGTGTGGGGAGCTGGGCCGGCTCCTCTCTGCAGCCTGCGCTCTGTGTGCAGGTAGGCGGTCAAAGTTGCGGTCCTAACAGTGTGGGTCAGTGGAGCATAGGTGGCTCCTGTGGGCTGGCGGACTGCTGGGGCCTGGCCTAGTGCTGTGGATGGTGTGACGGGGGAGCGACAACCAGTGCTGAGTCTGCCTGGAGTAGCTGCGGAGACTTGGAGCTCGTGTTCAGGGCCTATATCGGGGCTCATGAGCCACTGATTGGTTTCTGGCCCCCGGCTTCTTCCTTTGCAGTGGAAGCGCCTGAGATCAGTGGCGGAGTCCTCCGGGTAGTGGGTGTGGTCCGGGGGGTCCATTCTGGCTGGAAGCTTGGGACCCTGAGGGCCTCGCTGGTGTCCCTTAACTGCGGGGTTTGCCCCGGGCCGCCTGACTCGTGAGCTCACCTCCTGGGGTGCTGGCGTGACTCGCTGGTCACTGCCCCGCGGTGATGGTGCCACTTCCTAGAGTGATTAAGGGCGCCCTGAGTTGGTCTGTGAGCGGCAGGGGATGCTCATTGACAGGAGGTGTCTGGACTGAGCCCGGAGTGAAGACACAAGACTGGACCTGAATGGAGTTGGGTATAGCTTGTGACTACGAAGGGGTCCAATTTACCGAGATCTGCAGTAGAGTACTACTTTGGGTGCAGTGTGGTATTCTACTTGCACGGACTGTGCTTGGAATCGGGTGCGCGGTGGGGATTTACAGCGCCAGCTGCTTGCTTGGCTCCCATCTCGGGCGTGGCCCTCCAGTGGGAGGTTGATTAGCACCATGGGCAAGCTCCGAAATCGGCAGGCTGGGGCTGCGCAGGACCCAGACGACAGTGCCCATGAAAAATTGCAATCAACTGCGGAAGCCCCCATACAGCAGCAATTGGGCAAGATATTGGAGGCCATTGCAGACACAAAAGCCACCCTTCACCAAGACATCAGCACGGTGGCAGTAAGGCTGGGACTCCTACAAGAGAAGCATAAGAAGCTCTTTGAGAGGATGAAGGGAGCAGAAGTCAGCCTTACCAAGATGGCCCCTGTACAAAAGGCCCTGGAGCAGCAAGTGGGAGCCCTCTCGGATAGGGTGGGTGTCTTGGAACGAAGATCTGAAGATGCAGAGGGGCGCAACCGCCTGAACAATGTCCGGATTTTGGGCCTGCCGGATGGAATCGAGAGCAACGACATGGTGGCCTATCTGGAGCACTGGCTGTGCTCTGTGGTGGCGCCTGAGGGCCTATCACCTTTCTACACTCTTGAGAGGACCAACAGGGTCCCAGCCAGGCCCCCGGCGCCCCCCAAGACCGGTGGTGACCCGCTTGCTCCATTTCCGTGATAGGGATTTACTGTTACGGAAGGCATGCACAGAGGGTCCCTACACAGTTGATAACAGTAAGGTTTTCCTTTTCCCGGACTACACCCTGGAGGTGCAAAAGAGAAGGGCCTCCTTCCTGGAGGTTAAAAGGGCCCTGAGGGAAGAGGGTTTGCAGTATTCTATGATGTTTCCGGCTCAATTGCTGATCATGTAGGACGGCACCACCCACTTCTGTGGGAGCCCGGGCGAGGCCTGGCACTGGATTGAGGCCTATAAGACCGGGGCTTCCCAGCCTACAGGCCCTAGATCCGAATTGAGGAAACCAACAGAGCTTGGGAAGCGCTCCAGGAGAAGTTCCCGGAGGGGAGCCCCCAAGAAACGAGAGAAAGAGGGCGGAGGCTCTTCAGGTAGTGGCAGCACTGATGCAGGGCAGGAGCCCTACCTCTGAAGCAGCAGCCAATTCCTTGAAAGATACAGGGGAAAATGACCTCCCGCAGTGACAGTGTGAAGATGCCGATGGTGACGCCACGCACAGCTGATGAAGTTATCTGAAGTACCCTGGATGCTGTGATGGCTGGCGCACTAGGGGAGTTGCTGAACTGTTCTGCAGATGGTGGTGCCCGGCTTCCCATGCTTCTTGGGCCGGCGCGACCAGGACGGTTTGCGCGCTACAACTATCCCTACGACAGGCTTTACAGCCCTAAGGCAGGGTGCACTATATGCATGTAAGGGCATATCTGCAAGAGTGGATATGTGCCGGTGATATCTAAGTTCACCCTTAGATATTACCAGTGCAAAGGAAAGCCATAACAAGTACATGGGCTGGACACTCGTCATTATTAGTTCCCCAGTTACATAATCGCTCCACTGTACCCCAAGGTGTTTGTACCAAACACCTCATCATAATAAACTCAAACTGATGCCAGTGCTGGATTTATTAATAAATGCACACAGAGAGCAACTTAGAGGTGCCCCTGAAAAACTACCACCTACTAGTGTATTGGCTGACTGGTCTCGACCAGCTTGCCACCACTAGACATGTTTCTGGCCTCCTGCTGTAAGAGCCTTCGCTCTCAGAGGCCAGGAACAAATCCTGCTCTGGGTGGAGGTGTTCTCACCTCATCCAAGTAGGAACTGTCTTCCAAGGGGGAAAACCTTTGAAATGAGACTCAGGCCTTTCTAGCTAGTGCAAGAGGAGGAAGATGCCAACCCCCCTGTCTGGAGGACGGGCAGGAACATTAGTTAGATTAGGCCAACACATAGCCAGCACCACTCCTAAGGTAGGGCAGCTGATGTGGACCCCATTTTCTTTAGAATCCTCCATCTTGTGTTGGAGAGATTAATTCTATTAGGGTCAGAGTTATGCCCATTTCCCACAGCAAGTGGTCATATTGAGGGTGTAGTCGTCCTAATGGTAGGTAGCCCATTAACTACCATCTGGTACACCCTTAACGCCCCTAAATTGAGTATTGAGGTGGCACCCCTTGACCCTGAACTTCAGATTTGACTGACCTAAAGAAAAAACGGACAAAGAAAAGCTGCTGAACCTGAGAACTGAGTGCCTACTTTGGACATCTGGCACGAAACCATGCCTGCTGCTTCAAGATTCGACAATCGAGGTGAACTGTCTCGTCCTGCCACTGTGTGACTTCTAAGAACCCCAAAGGATCACCAGCTCTTTGCTAATCGCCTATGAACTCCATTGGAGAAGAAGAGCTACTCTTCTGCAGCCTGAAGTCACTGAACTGCAGACTTCAGTCCACTGACGTGCCTCTCCCCGGTCCAACTGGTGCAGCTACTGACCATGAAGAGGTACTCGTGCTCTAGAAGGTCAGTCTTGTCTCCCCAACAAGTGTAGAGGCACCAGGACCAACTGGAGCCGTGCAGCACCAATACCGGAGGTACCGGATGCCCTGCAACAAAGACCAGCCGTAGGAGGCCAGTCAGGACTCCAACTGTCCAGGATGCAAGCACCCATTGAGGGATGTCAGCACCCCTGAAACCCACTCCGTCAGTGGCCCTGTAGTCCTGAAATCGTCTCTCCAAGTTGTTTGCCACTGACCACCTTTACGCATCAAGCCTAGCCGACCTTCCTGCTCCTTTCTCAGCTTGCCCGACCTGAGTAACGACAAACCAGCTGTGCTCTCTTGTCCCTAAGGCCCTTGTGACCTCAGCCCCTGTTTGGGAGCCCTTAGACTTGCCCACAAGTCTCCTTGTGCAGCCTTTTTCCAGGTGCCCCCTCTTCCCTGTAGCGCACCAGTTACCAGCCTCGCCAGCACCCTGCTCCCAGCAGATACTGCGCCGATCCTGATAAACTGCCAGTAGTGCTTTGAGCCTTGGCCTACTACCACTCTGAACTCCGAAGGTGAGCCCTTGAATACAACATTATGTGCCTATGTTGCATTTTTGACTTTCCTTCCCCAGAAATGCATCGTGTGTAAAGACACTCGATGTAAAAGCGTGATCTTGTACGATTTTATTATTGCAAAAGTTCTTACCTATGAACAAAGTTCTTAGTTCAAAAATATATATATAATGACTTGTTATTTTTCTAAATTGGTCCATCAGCCACAGGGGCGTGGCTTGCAAGCTGATGATGGCGGCGTGTGAGTCTAGAGCTCCGCGCCGGCCTATGCAATTATCCTGATTATTAACCTGTTGGCCTGATCCCGAGGGCACGCTGAGGAGATCTCTGAGCCCTGGCAGTACTCCGGAGTGTTGCTGGGTGCCCCCGGATGCTTGGAGTGCTGTGGAGACGGGTGAAATTGGAGGCAGTGTGTTGGTGAGCTGGAGACAAGATGGCGCAGTAAAGCTCCGAGGCACTGCTTGAAGAGACGAGGAGTCGCTACTGGGCACACACAAACAGTCGTTGCATCCCCAGTGGAGAGACGGACAATCTGGGAGGTCCGGATTGGGACGCGACCCCGAGCTGCAGCTGAAGGTACATAGAATTGCTCCGAACGGTGGGTCTGGGACTCGGGCCTTGATCTACTGTACAGCGGCTGTGCGAGCCCGGGCGGGATCTGAGAACAGCACGGCGGATCACATTACGGACCTTGCTGGTGTCTGCTTGGCCAGTGGACCTTTGCCGGTGATGCTTTGCAGCGCTCTCCCTTTCGCATGGTGGCTGCAATGGTGTTGCCCTTGCGGCTCTGACGTGACCATGGGTGCCCGAGTAGCCCTGCAGGTGTCGTCGTTGTGCTGATTGCCGCCGAGGGAGAACTCGGCTCTGGCGATTTGACTGCAGACTCACTGTGCCGTGATCCTTTTACCCCGACAGTGGAGACCCGGTGCAATATATTTGCAGGGAGAGTAGTGCCCTCCTCAATATGGAAGCCCTTGCGCTTGACGGCAAAGCGAAGGTGTTGTGGGTCTGAGCTGCGAGAAGCTGCAGCCAGACCCACCTGGGATAACCTGGGATAAGAGGAGCGACGATTGGGACCTGTGGCACTGCTGGGTAGAGGGCTAGGACTAGAGGCTCTTGAAGATTGGCCCTGATTGTGTATGGCGGCGTAGGGCACTGAACAGCCATTTTACCATCTGACGATCTGGCCGTGCCTGTGGATCTGGGAACACAGCTTCTCTTCTCTTCGTGCCCCTGGGGGCTATATGTGACATGCCGCTGCTGGAGGTTGAGACCCTGACATACGGGAGGGCTCAGGACTGTCCGGCGACCCCGGGAAGCAGCGAACGTCCACCAGGGGCACGTCCTGACCTTCTGGATCGGGCCCTGACCGGGGGAAGGCGGGTTGCTGTGGAGCGCTGCCGGGAGGGTCAGGCGGAGCTGGAGTGGCATACCGGTGCTGCTGTGTCCCACTGGAGGTGATAAACCCAGCTGGAATAACGGAGACAGCGCTCTGCTGATGACTAAATGTGCCATTGTAGAGGAGCATTGCAAGTAGAATACAGTGAGACCTTTGCAGGAGCACTGGTGGTGTCTAGATAATTGATGTAAGAGGAGTAAACGCCCTGGGGAACAGTAGGGCTGCACAGGCTTAACTTGGGGGAGTGCGATGATTTTAGGTGGGCCGTAACCCTCTTCGTTGATCCCTGACGGATTGATAAGAGGGGCTTTGCACTCTGAGAAGGACGCTGCTCCCATACAAAAATGGGGAAACCCAGAGGTAAACAGCTGGGAGTACCCCCAGAACAGGAGGAGACCGTATCGGATCAGAAGCAGTTAGAGCCTAGCCAGGCAACAATGGAAAACCCAGTCCAGCAACAGTTAGCCCAAATCCTAGAGGCTATTGCTGACACTAAAGAAACGATCCATCAGGACATAAGTAATTTGGCAGTGGGGCTGGGTCTCTTGAGAGCAGAGCATACGAAGCTGGTAGAACGGGTGACGCAAACTGAGAAGACACTGGCAGAACTTGCACCGGCGACACTGACTTTGTCTACATACTATCTCTCACAGAGTCCATGTACTGGATAAGAGAGCCGAGGACGCCAAAGGGTGAAACCGAAGGAACAATATTAGGGCCTAGGCCTGCCAGAAGGAGTGGAAGGCACCAATATGATTACATACCTGAAAGGCTGGACGTGGTTGCGCCCTAGGGTCTGTCCTTGTATTACACTTTGGAAAGGGCCCATCGAGTTCCTGCTCGGCCCCCGGCACCAGGAAGGCCTCAACGCCCCGTGGTTGCTAGACTACTCCATTTCAAGGGCAGGGACACGCTGTTGCAAAATGCACATACAGATGGTCCCTTCACGGTGGACAACAGTAAGGTGTCGCTGTTCCCGGACTATACCTTGGATGTTCAGCGGCGTCGCACTTCCTTCCTTGCGGTTAAAAAAGCATTGCGCGATGAAGAGATCTAATATTCCTTGATGTTCCCGGCCCGCCTATGGATAATACCAGATGGGCGGACGCACTTCTGTGATGACCCAGAAGGCATAGGATTGGAAAGAAAACTATATAACTGGTAGTCTGCCTGCAACGAAAACTCGGACAACTCCTCCTGGCGGGCAAGAATCGGAGAAGACTCAGCGAAGATGACCGCGACGTGGCCCTTTATGGAAGCCAAGTTTCTCACAAACGGAGAGGGAGAGAGCAGAGGCATTACAGGTAGTGACAACAATGCTGCAGGGACACAAAACGCCATCGGTGGGAGACACTGGTTCAGAGACAGGATCTGCTGGATCGGACACGGATACATCCAACAGTGGCAGTGTTAAACTGCCACATGTGGCCCCAGGCATTGCTGACGGGATTGCGTGATTGGACCCTTGCTACTCTCTTGTTTTGCCTTGCTCCCTTCCCTTTCCTATCCCCTCTTTACTCTCATCTATGTGTCCCCACACATTACAACATTCCTTCTCTATCTGTTTCAAACGCAGGGCACTTGAGATACTGAATGAGGTGATTGGATGTGCCCCCCAGTGAAGGTGACCTTGACCAATCAGGGCTGGTGCACTTTAGGCTACTACCGATACCACTGCAAGTGCATATTTGGTGGCAACCGTGCCCCCTTGTACCTCTGTAGCCACTAGAGGACCCTGTGTATTTACCATAGTTTGGATGGGGACTAGTTTTGTAGTACCTGTCCTGGGGAGGGGTCTTGGGGGTTTGGGTTCTTTGAGAGGTTGCTAATTGGGAACAGGCGTGTAACATTAGAAGAAATGACTGGAAGAAGGTTGCAATTGCAAGGATGGGTTTTCCATTTGATTTGCGTTCGCAAGGGGAGTACTGATTTGGATACGGGCGGGGTTCCTTTTCAATGCATGAAGCAATTTACAGACCCAGAAGGCCGCTATGTAGTAGTTACTGGGAGGTTAGATGGTAGAGATATAGTACTGGGGATCATTTATGCCCCCAATACAGAGCCACCTGCCTTTTTCTCGCAGTTATCTGGGAAGTTAGCATCAGTACTAACAGGATCAGTAATACTAGGGGGCGATTTTAATTGTATCCCTGATGTTGTCCTGGATCGTTCCCAACCTCCAGTCCCTGATGCACCCATCCATAAAATAGCGGAAGCTAGGAGAGACTTTCAACAACGATGGGGCTTGTTGGACACTTGGAGAGCGCAGCACCCAGGGGTTCGGGATTATTCCTTTTTCTCATCTCTCCACGAGCTTCACGTTCGGCTGGATGCTGTTCTCTGCTCCCTTGATGTACACGAGGGGGTACAGAGTAGTAAATATCTCACTAGGACCATATCGGATCATAACCCGATCCTACTACCGGTGCAGTCGTCTCGTACATGACCTAAAATACTGACATGGCGACTGCGCCCTGAAGCCTTAGAGATCAGGTTTTCCGCGAAGCGTTGAGAACAGGCATTGCCCAATATTTTCAAGATACGCTGATACAGCATCAACTTCCTCTGTGGAATGGGATGCCTTTAAAACAGTTATGAGGAAACACTGCATTTCAGAGATGCTGGGAGTGCGTAAAGTGCTCTTGCGGGACATATAGGAAGCAGATCAGCGTCTACGAGAAGTAGAGCGGGAACGTCCTGAGAGGACTGATAGGCAGAGGGACCTCACGGAGGCAAAAGAGGCAGTTGCCGTACAAGTGGAGCGCCTGCGTTGCTTTAATTACAAGAAGTATATTACTCGCGCCCACACGGAAAGAGACAAGTCCAGTTGGCTAGCTAACCCGGCCAGGAGGGGGAATGTAATTTTGGAACTTAAAGACCAAACTGGGGAGGTCTGCCATACCCAACAGGGTATTAATGATCGTTTCCTTGCTTACTATGCGGAGCTGTATCAGAGTAAATTGACCCTAGCAGACGACGACATCAATAGATTTGTGACTGCAGAAGACCTGCCGCACCTTGACATAGAACAGCAGACATACTGGGTTGGGATATCGTACTCGGAGAAGTGAGGGGAGCTATAAAACACATGGCACAGATCAAGACACCTGGGGCAGATGGCCTACTAATTGAATTTTACCTCACACACATTGACCTGCTGGCCCCTAAATTAGTAAAACTCTATAACGATGCAAAACAGGCAGGACAACTGCACCGCAACAACTCGAGAGGCAATCATTATTCTGCTGTTGAAACCCGGGAAACCGCCCAGGGACAGGTCTGCAGATTGCCCACTGTCTATGCTTAACACGGATTATAAGATTCTGAGTCGGATCTTAGCTTCCCGACTCCTTCTCTACATGACGATGTTAATACACAGGGATCAATCTGGGTTCATCCCGACTAGGAACACGGCTATTGACATAAGGTGCCTACTACGGATCTTAGAAGCTGATTCTTACCAGAAGGAGGCTGCAACCATTTTCGTAGTTGATATATAAAAGGCATTCAATAGCCTGGAATGGCCTTACTTGTTTCAGGTCATGCATAAATTGGGCTAGGGAGCAAATTTGTGGCTTGGACAGCTCTGTTATACAAAGATTCCACTGCCAGGGTTAGAATGGGCGGGTTGATCTCTGACACCTGTGAAGTGAGACGAGGGACGAGGCAGGGATGCCCATTATCCCCCCTCTTATTTGCCCTGGCTATGGAGCCACTTGCGGCCCAGGCCAGAACGGGACTACATTACCGCCGCCTTCGTGTGTATGAGCAGACTCATTATATTGCGCTCTATGTGGATGACTTGCTCTTGTTATTAGCAAATTCAGGTGAAGCGCTTGCTGGAGCGAAACGACTAGTTTGTGATCTTGGTAGAGTATCCAGGCTCAAAGTGAATTGGGCAAAGTCCTGTCTGCTCCCAGCAGCCGCGACTAATGCTGGCCCCCAAGACACTGACGGTGTGAAGTGGGAGTATAGATGTTTGACGTAATCCAAATATATCACACGCAGGGTGATTTACTGGAGGACATTATCGGTAGAGCCATCAGAGGAATAAAAGGCAACTTTGATTTTTGGGGTGCACTGCCTCTCTCAGTAGCCGGTCGAGTGGCCCTACTTAAAATGGTGACGCTCCCGAGATTGTTGTACTATTTTCGGACCCTACCAATTTGCATACCGACGAGATTCTTTACACAAATGAAGACATTGATCACAGGGTTTTTATGGGGAAATGGCAGGAGGAGGGTTGCATTGGGAGTCCTTATGAGACCGAGATCGGAGGGGGGGTCTGGCAGTCCCTGACTTCGAGACTTATTACCTGGCTGTTCAGCTACAGTGGCTTACACAGGATTTAGCATTTGGGTTTCGAGGAATGGGTGAAAATGGAGGTGGTTGCGAAATGTTAGGACAATTATGCACAGGTCCTTGATGTACGAAAAATGGCTTAAACTTTGAAGACGTATTATATGTAATGAGGAAATCATATGGTATTGCAGATATGGTTGAAAATTGAAAATTTTAATAAAAATATGTTTAAAAAAAAAAAAAAAGAAAGAAAATGGAGGTGGGGTTTCGTCGCAGCGTGTACTTTCCCAAATTGTTTTGAAATTGTCCATCCGGCTTCAGACTATACCGGTGCGTTAAGAACAGTACGGCAATGCTGGAATAGGAGCCTGAAGCATGCACGGATTATATATCCCTATGCACCTGATATCCCCTTGACCATGTGTGATGCATTGCCACATGGGGGTAACTGGCAAGTACTGACAACCTGGAAAGACCGGGGACTGTCCACAATTGGAGACTTGTAGGGGGCAATACAATGCTTCCCTTCAATGATTTACAGGAAAGATATGATTAACCCAGAGGGGATTTTTTGCTCCACTCTGCGCCTGCTACGGCTATTCAGAAACATTGGATGGAGGGCTTAAATGAACCACAGACATCGATGGGGTACCAATATACAGTGACGGTGGCAGGAACCTTTAAAGCGGTCACCTATCTCTATAAACGCATGACGCAAGAAATGCTAGTTCCCTTGACTGCGCTGAGGCTACAATGGGAAGGAGACCTGGGAGATGTGATTACAGAAAAGACCTGGGCTGATCTTGTGGAAAGGGCGTGGAAGAGTACTAGGAATGCCCAATTCCAACGGTGCATTTTTATATATTGCACAGAGCGTATCTCACCCCAGCAAAAATGAGCAAATATTTTGACATTAGAACAGCAGCATGCCCACGCTGTAATAGGGAGTGGGTAGATTTTCGACATATGTTGTGGGATTGTCCACAGCTGGAGGGTTATTGGGTAGATGTGGTCACATTATTGACTGAGATCACTGACAGGGAATTGAAGCCGGCTGAGGGACCCTGCCTCTTACATTGGTTTCCCCATACGACCAAAAATAAGGTCACAAGCAAATTTCCAGATTTGGGCCTATTATTAGCTAAACAAGATATCACTACGCATTGGAAAGCAAAGAAGGGCTCGAATGTTAAAAGGTGGAAGACTGAATTAATTAAATGGGTGGAATGTGAAGGTATAGTTCGGCTGCAACTAGCAAAACGAGCGGGGAGTGAGAAAGCATTGGAGGAAGCAAGGGCATGGGAAACATTGGTGGTGCTCCTGAAGATCTCAGATACTGAGAGTGATGAGGACCATATGGTTGATGCTCCTGATGAGCTGGAATAGATAGCTCACCCCTGGGTACTCTATGGCAAGGCGGACATAGGCACTCCATACAAACTGTCCCCCTGCACCTGCCATGTATCGGTTTCCCTGAGCAATATATTAGTAAAACTTAAGGAACTAACCTGTAGTAATTTCAGTCGGTAGAACAATTGTTGATTTTATGTGACACGCCGAGTGGTTGGGATAGTTGGGGAGGGGGGGGGGCAGAGGTTGTTTAGACATGATAGAAGCGCAGGGCTATATTAGACCATAGGATGTTGACGAACTGTACACTATATGATTAATCCTGCATACATGTTTCCTATATTGAGGATAGGGAAACGAGAATTCGTATGTAACGGAGATATGATGTTTGTTTTGAATGCAATGATGACTTATATGAACCTTGCCACAGCTCGTGTCATGGAAAAGGCCTGTGCAGATATATAAAAATCAATAAAATTAGTTAAAAAAAAAAATCAGTCCAGCAGCCACAAGTGAAGGACATTTGTAGAGCACAAACCTTACCCACCTTCCCTTTCTCAACAGTCTCCCTGCCCGTCTCGCCCCTCCATATTCTGTAATGCCACTGTTTGATCCACTGGACTCAGAAGGACTCTACTCCTGTTCCCTATCAATCCCAACTAAACCTATCACTTTCTAAGAATCTAAGTTGACTCACCAACTCTTCATTTCCATTATTAACACAGGCAGTTGGGACAGAAAACACTCTAGCATCCAAGACCTTCTCTAAGACTCTGACACTGGCCAGTTTTTCATTCCTGAAACTTAGCTAAGCGATGATTCAAGGCCAATTCTACATGAAGATCTACCGTCTAGGTACAAAATCCTCATACAAGAAGATTGCAGAAGTAGCCATCCTACATCAAAGTAAGCTCAGTAACTACAAAACCCATCCTAAATTGTATTGCTACTATCTTTCAAACCTGTATCCAAGATGACTTCACTATCTCACAAAAGACTGCGGTGTTTCGGTATCGCCGCATACCCATGCCTAGCCCATAAATTCAAGGACATCCTGATCAGTAGCTCAGCGGCTAGCCCTACCACAGCCATAATCTGCCACAGAAATGTGGCAGAGTCCTGGAAGAACTGCAGACCTGTGTACACCAAACCCTTTCTGAAGAAGTCAGACTCTGACCCAACTCTCCAAGCTATTAGCCATTCTGAAATGGACCTCTCGTAGGCAAACAGACTGAAAGAGAAGCCTACGTTTAATTAACATACTGCACTTAACAGAATAACATGCTCTCTCTACATCCAAATAGAATTCTGTCGAGGCAGACCAGACTTTGCACTAATTGCTACATGGAATTCCAACATGCCAAATCGCTCTAAGGTCTTTTTGCCACCTTTAATAGGGTGCATCATCCTATTCTACTATAGAAACTAGAATTGAGTTTCATTCAAATGCACCATTCTCTACTGAACTGATTCATCCATAACTGATGACTCATTCTGCCTCTCCGTCCTTTTTACTCTGTCTGACCTTGTTTCATCAAATATTAGAGTCATTCAAGGATTCAAATGTTCCCCCTCTCTTTAACGTATATCTGAGACCTCTGTTGGAGCCGATTTCTTTCTTAAACCTCAGCTGTTAGAACTATGTAAATGAACACAAATTATTCTAAAGTTACAGAGCCCATCTGACTTGAACAGCTGTTCCATCAGCTAGCATTGCTTAGCCTAAATTATTGGATAAGAACAAACTACCTCAAGCCAAACGCATCAAAAAATTAGATATCAGCTTGTGGGAAATAGACCACTTACCTACCACTCGTTCACCATTCGGCCAAAAGATTCTGACTCACTTCTAAACCATCACTGCAAGTAAGGAACCTAGGAATGATCATGGATTCCAAAAGTTCCTCGATCCCTCAAGTGAACCGACTTAGGAAAGGATGCTTTTACATAATGATCTGTATTTGCTGAGTCTTCTCTTATTTTGAGCTCTACCAAAAGGTACAATCCACCATCGGTCTTGGACTGTCAAGGCTGGACTGAGCCAAAATGATCTATCTCGAAGTGTCTGACCAAGTGATTAAAAACTATAGAGTATCCAGAATGCAGCTTCGAGGCAACTCCTTACTTTAGTCAATTTATCGTATTGAAAGTTTTATAGAGCTTAACCTAAATATTAACTCTTAAATTCCACCAGCTTTTCATTCGCTACACAGGTTGCCTGATTCTAGCCAGATGTATAACCTTCAAACCAATGTACATAGCTAAGATGCCTTCTATGGCTCAGGATCTCGCGTCCATAAGCAGAAAAAAACCACACTTACCCTAAACCCAGACCACTTCAATCTAGAATGAGGCTTCTCTTACCTGATCGAGGAAACTTCTTATTGGAAATATCTACTACGAAGAAAAAATCTAATTGCCAACCATATTGAATTCTACAGGGCCTTCAATCACCTGGCTCTTCGGCAGCTTGTAAATACTATGTTATAATTAACCTATAATTGGGAATGTATGCACACATGCAAAGTGTCTATTTTCACACTATTCCTCAGCACTTTATGCCTAAACACATCACTGCACCATGATTAGAGCATGATAGCCAAACCCTTTTATATGTTATTCTGCAACAAACATTCCGTTTCAACACATCATTTTGAATAGGAGGTCCATATTAAAAAAAATAAAAACAGAACGTTTAGAGAAAATGTGCAAAAATAGGTCATAATGTAGGAAAGCAGAGTAAAGCAATAAGAATGAAATAAACAGGAAGCAAAATTAACAGACGGTAAAATGACAAAAACCTGTAATTGTCATTTTGATGATACAGTATTATGACTGTAAAAGTTTCTGGAGTCTGTTTCAGTGTTTTATGGTCAAGGGAATTTGAAAATGTAGAAAGTTACCTTTCCAGTTCCGTACATTGTCCAGGCTAGACAGGGAGATTCTTCGTGGCACTGTTCCAGCTTGAAACCCACTAGTCCCCATCCCATTTGGGAAGATTCCACTTGACTGAAGTTCTGACCTCGCTTCCGAGAAATGGATGGGCTTAGGTGGCCTGGGCGGTGGCGTATCAAAGAAAACATCACATTCAGAAACTTCATATGTCTGCCTCTTGTCAGTGTGGAAGGTTCCACTGAGGGAGGGCCCTAACAAAGGAGAGGATGAAGAGAAGCCCTCTGCTACCCCATTCACAGGCAGATCCTTGGGGAGGATGGCATGGCTCAAAGACTGAAGCAGGTCCTGGCGCTCTGTCCAGCCATAGGATGATGGTACTACGTTAAGGGACGCCTGGGATTGGACAGCATCAACAAAGACATCATCCGATGAGGTCTGCTCCAGCGATTTATCAGAAATTGATAAGCTGTCGCTCCTGGATAACAGATGAGAAAAGCACATTTTGCATTAATTTAATGTTTCCTCCACTAGATGTTATAATCACCCTCTTGTACACCATGGTAGCTCATATTACTTAAACTATGCCAACTCAATGCTAATTTTGCACAAAATAGGCAACGTATTTCTACTGCAACCAACATTTACAATCTGGTATGCAGCCCTTTAAAGATACATGTCTGATGAGAAGATTATTGAGTTAATGCATCTTTTGTACCAACTGATAAGACACTTGGCACACCTAGAACAGTCTAATAATATACAAATCATAATTTGGTCATCCATTAATCAAAGGTCTTCTGGCATAGAGCACACAAGGCAGAATTTGATTTATTGGTATTCAAAGAGTTAGTATTGGAACTGGATCTTCATAGAATGAAGTCTATTTCTGAATTTTCAAACATCTTTCTTTGGAATACTTACTATATGTTCACAGGAACTAACTAACAATGAGGGTCACTAAAGTCTATGTCTTTGTCTTTTCCAAAACTGTAACACCAACCACACTGCACAGGGACATGATCCTGAACCTGGCGAGCGCATTGTGGGTGCATTGTCAATGTGTTACCAAACATTCGTGTGCTTCATAAATGGACAGCTAAGTAGGTAAGATGATCCTCCCGTGACATCCCAGGTCGAAATTGTCCCAGAATAAATACCAACTTACATGATATGCTTCTAAATTCGAAAATATAAGAAAAATCAATGGGGACTGTGTATATTGTGTCGATCAAATCATGTTCAAGTTCAGCAGTCTAACCACATCCACAATTGTATGAACATTTGCAGTCGTTGTGTCGCTTGTCAATTTATGCTGCTCTTGTCGGACCCTTAATCTAGCTACTACAACAAGCCCAGTGTTGGGGCTGCACTGCAGCTTTACCCTGGCGGCAGATCCAACCAAGAAGTGTGTACACATCTTTCATCTGATAACAGATCTCATGCTGTGGAGTCTTCAATCACAGGGGTCCTGCCCATTATTATTACTGCTCCAGATACAGGAGATGAACACTGACTACGAGTTTAATGGCAGCCACAGTACTACTCACTAACACAAGAAGGGGATTTAAATTAAAGATACAAATGTGGTCATAAGCAGAGGAGGAAGTCACAGGCAACAACATCATGTGAAAACAGCCTGCAGAAACACCTTCTGCACAAGCTAAGACATAGACTACCAAAACTTAAAGCTTACATAAATATCTCCTTAAGCAAATTTCGATCTGCACTCAATGCCAATATCAAACCCGTGTCCCCATGTATGCGAGGACTGGAAGAATCCTTGGGTTTGGAGAAACATGACATACACAGGTCGGTTAAGACTCGATCGAATGACTTAACGAGCCTTGCAATCATGCAAAGAACATTTCGTCAGTGTAAGCACATTTGAAGTAATTGGGTGCTGTTTTAAGGAGTGTTACTCACTGCCAAATGTCAAGATTTATTCTTTTTAACATCAAGTGGTGAGCAAATAAAAATAAAATAAAAATATTTCCTTTGTCTTTTTAAGGTTGAGCCTTTAGCGTCAGTGCGCATGCGCTGCTTGCTTTGCGAGGCATGCAGCATTCAGTATGGAGTGGAAGCTCCATGAAAGCTCCGCCCACTCTCCGCCCAGCTTTTTAATTTGCTTAGTTCCTAAATGCTGCCTTCCAATTGGTTTTAGGCTTGTTAATCCCTCCTTATTACGGGAATGTCATCATTTGTATCCTTCCATGGCTACTGGCCCCTTTACTTCAAGTGTTGCACAGTATGTTTTCTTTATACTGTGAGCACTATTTTTTTCCCGTGCCTCCCCCTCCCGCAGTCCGTGCCTTCTTGCCCACCTGCACTCCTGTTTGCAATGCAGTAGGTCTTGCCTAAATGCGAGTCCTATTGCATTGCAAATGCTTGTATAAACTGCACTCGGTGTCATACGTTTGGAGCAATGTGGGCGCCAATCTCCACGATTGACCCTTCCTCATCTGTGCTGTGAGTAATGGGGAAGCGGTATCCGTGTGGAAATCGTTGTCCAGAATCTCTAGTAGGGCTCTATTTAACACCTTTCACAGCATGCTAGGAGGACCTGCCTCTTAGGATGCCAACATCTGCAGCCTGATGATGCCATGTTTCTCTGTACTCTATTGCAGTCCTCGCTGTTTGACTCCAGATGAACAGTGGTCCAAAGGGCGCTACATGTGATCGAGTTTGCTTTTGTTTGCGTGACGCTTAATGATGCATGTCCTCATTTCATTTCAGCAACTGCTTTCGAACTTAACCAGGTAAACAAACAAACACTATAGTTCTAGTGGAGAAGATCCACTATTTTGTGTATGCGACAGACTTTTATAGCACAAAGAGTAATATTCATAAAATGCCCAGAAATTAAGTGTAATAGGTTGGATCCATGTCACTAATATTACGTGACATTGCATCCTACCCAGACTTCAGTATTGCTGTTTTTAATTAGTTTTGCATGTTTCGAGACGCTTAACAACAACATTACATTCCGTTGGCTAAACTTTTATGTATAGGTAGGAGTTTCCCGTTGACGGTCTCCACAGAGGCATCGCAACAGGTGGCAGACAAAGCAATACACACGGTGGGCTAGTCTTCAGCGAGGCTCCTGAGTTTCAGACTGGTCTGTTTGTTCTACCACCCTCCATAATACGACAGCCTGCACGTATCGATCACTCTATATTTAACTTACAAGTCCCGCTTCTGTTCAGCTGTCAAAATGTTGTCCTGTTTGTGTCAGGCTTGGCAACCTCCACTGACAGCTTCCGGTTCAGGAAGTGTTACAGCAATTAACTTTGCGCTTATCAAGAATTTTCTTTTTAGTTCAACCTCTGTTACCTTTGTTGCATTTTCTAAAACAAATATTCATAGTGGGCTTTTGATCGTTCACTTCAAACAGTGGCACAGATCTCTCCAGCCAATGCATTGACCTCCAGACTTAAGTTACCCTTATTATTGTTCCCTAAGATTTAGTGAGCATACAGTGATCCCTGTAGCATGTGCCTTAACCCCTTATAAGATATTTTAAAATCAGTAAGTCAAGCTTCTTTATGAACTTAGTCAAATGTAGAAGGAGTAGGTGTATTTACTGGCTGTTGTGCTCACTATACCAGAATCACTTTAGCATTCTCTACATTCAAGTCCATAGAAATTGCCTTCCATGAGCACCCGTAGACAATAATATTCTTTTCAAATCTTGTAGTTTCAGTGATATGACCACCAAAGGCCCTGATTTTATTTGAAAAAGAGAGCTTTGGACTATACCATTGCCCGCTGAAAGGCAATATTTCTCTCCATGTGTTCCCATACCTGGCGTGTCACGCAGTTTGGTGCTTACTTTACCTCCATGTTAAAGAACAGTAGATGTTTCAGCACCCAGGCTAATGTGCTGCATAGCTAAATACATATAAGGTCCCAAAGGCGAGACCAATTGCATTGCAAATGCTTGTTTTGTTTGGTTTGGCTCGGGTGGATTTGATCATTGTTTTATTATTCCCGTTGCTCATTAAGAAAGGTAGATATTTCCTATACAGGTCATTACTAACATGCATATTAAAATTGGATAAGAGCTGTCATTTTGGTTTACAGATTAGTACCATGGGGGTAATTTCCTATCATTCAGCTATGGCTTTTATAAGTTTTGTTTCTGTAACCCAACTGTATGCAAAGAAGAATAGATATATATATATATAACAAAAGAATTAAGAGAACTTGGTTCAAAACCAGGATTCTCCAGATGGGCGCATTGTGTGACCTCGCGAAAAATATATATATTTTTTTTTACTGGAACTCGTTTTTTTTGTCTGCCAAATTGATGAGGGCAGTAGTTGGATTCAGGTGCACATAAAACAAAGCCAGGGTATTTACTAAGATGTAATGGCTGAGGGGTCAGCAAACCTGCCAATATAACATGACATGGTCTCCCAGTAAAGAGGGGAAACTTGCAACTAGTCAATAACATCGTTAATCAAATGCACTGAAACAGGGAGATCAGCAATTTGGAGTATAAAAAAACATTAGTAAAATAGTGAAGCAATGACTGCGCCTTCTGCGACGTGGACAACGCGTACTGTGGCCTAATCGTTTGACGTCACGCGTTCTTACCGCAATACACGGTTTTGTATGTGGCCAGCACCGCAAAAGAAAAGTCACATTACCCACCGCATCTGAATAGCCAACACATGCATTGTAATTGTATTAAGATATCCAGGCTCAAACTTGCTTTCACGACATACATTTTATACAACTTTGGTGCCACCTTCTGGTCACTCTGTAGATTACAATCTTTCCACTACATAATGTTTCTTCACCATATTTATACAGCACCGGCGTCTTGCTTCATGTATTTATGCTTTATGTTTACATAGCACGAACATAACCCATGGAAGATATCTGAGCGCCTTACATAAGAACAGTTTTAGTGAGAAGAATAAAAACAAACTACCAAAGAACAGTAAATATTACAAAGGTTACTTACCTTCTGTAACAATATATCTGTAAGAGACATTAGTTAGTGATAGATTCATTACCTTAGAACATGGGTACTCACAAACTTTCTCTCGGGGGCCAAATTTACAGTGTGGTTTCTGGCTGAGGGCCGCACCGGTGGGGGCGGGGCCAGTGGGGGAAGGGGCGGGGCTAGAGCAAAAAAAAACTATGACCATGAGGTTGAACACAGGCCCCTGCAGCGGACGCCTTCATCCACTGAGCCACCAGACCCGGTATGCACACATATCTATCTATCTATCTATCTATCTGTCTATCTATCTATCTATCTATCTGTTTCCCTCCCTCTCTCTCTCCCTCTCTCTATTACTCTCCCTCTCTCTCGCTCCGTCTCCCTCCCTCTCCCTATCTCTCTCTCCCTCCATCACTCTGTTTGTCTCCCTTTCTCTCTGTCTCCCTCCCTCTCTGTCTCACTCACTCTGTCTCACTCATTCTGTGTCTCCCTCTCGCTCCCTTTGTCTCACTCACTGTTCGTCTCCCTTTCTCTCTGTCTCCCTCACTCTCTGTCTCCCTCTCACTCCGTCTCCCTCTCACTCCGTCTCCCTCTCACTCCGTCTCCCTCTCACTCCGTCTCCCTCCCTCTCTCTCTACCTCTCGCTCCCTCTGTCTCACTCACTGTTTGTCTCCCTTTCGCTCTGTCCCCTCCCTCTCTGTCTCCCTCTCACTCTGTCTCCCTCCCACTCCGTCTCCCTCCCACTCCGTCTCCCTCCCTCTCTCTCTACCTCTCGCTCCCTCTGTCTCACTCACTGTTTGTCTCCCTTTCGCTCTGTCCCCTCCCTCTCTGTCTCCCTCTCACTCTGTCTCCCTCCCTCTCTCCCTCTCGCTCCCTCTGTCTCACTCACAGTTTGTCTCCCTTTCGCTCTGTCCCCTCCCTCTCTCTCTCCGTCTCCCTCCCTCTCCCTCTCTCCCTATCCCTCCCTCTGTCTCCGTCTCCCTCCCTCCCTCTCTCTGTCTCCCTCTCTCCCTCCCTTCCTCTCCGTCTCCCTCCCTCTCTCTCCCTCCCTCTGTCTCACTCACTGTTTGTCTCCCTTTCTTTCTGTCCCCCTCCCTCTCTCTCTCCCTCTCCCTCCCTCTCTCCGTCTCCCTCCCTCTATTGCTCTCTCTCTCCCTCTGTCTCCCTCCCTCTGTCTCCCTCCCTCCTCCGTTCTCCCTCTGTCTCCCTCCCTCTGTCTCTCTCTCTCCCTCTCTCTCTCTCTCTCCCTCTCTCTGTCTTCCCCCCTTTCCCTGTCTTCCTCCTCTCCCTGTCTTCCTCCTCTCCCTGTCTTCCTCCTCTCCCTGTCTTCCTCCTCTCCCCGTCTTCCTCCTCTCCCTCTCTCTCCCTCCCTCTCCCTCCCTCTGTCGCACTCTGTCTTCCTCCCACTGTCACCTCACCCCCTGCTCTCACTCCCTGCTGCCCTCCATCACCTCACCCTGCTGTCCCCTGTCACCTCACCCCGCGCTGAGACTGCTTCCAGGGAACACACGGCCGCCGCACCCAAGTACTTCACAGGTCTTTTAAAGACCATTCACTTGTTAATGAGACTTTGTTGTATTTCATCTCTTCTTAGCGCCCCTGCATCTCCACTCAATCAGAGGGGAGATGCAGGGGTGCTAAGAAGAGGTGAAATACAACAAAGCCTCATTAACAAGTAAATGGCCTTTAAAAGAATCGCCCGGCCTCACAGCTCCGTGCTGCTGTAAACGGCGGTGTTCGCTGACAAGCACAGGGCACAGGCACTATGTCTGCAAGGTCCGCGGGCCGCCAGGGAAGGCTTGCCGGGCCGCTGGAGGCCCGCGGGCCGTACTATGAGTACCCGTGCCTTAGAATATCCCCAGGCATCAGACTGGATCCGGAAAGTTTTCGTCAGCAGCACCCCTGCGCATCGGAAGGTGGCGTCGGGTGGCTCCACGTCCGTCGTAGGCGACGCCCTCGCGCGCTGACGTTAGTTCTGTACACGACTTTCCACGCCAGGAATGCAGAGCCATGCAAGAAACCGACCACTGGTGCATTGAAACTAGGACCCTGAAAGGGATGACCTTCCCTAGAAATCAGTTCGCCGAAAGGGGAGAATGGGTGGGGTGGTAAGGAATCTATCACTAACTAATGTCTCTAACAGATATATCATTACCGAAGGTAAGTAACTTGTGCTTCTGAAAGAGACACGTTAGTGATAGATTCCTTACCTTAGAATAGATACCCCAGCAATACCAACCCTGGTGGTGGGTCTGCGAACCAAGATCACCCCAGAAAGTCACAGAGAACAGAACGGCCAAAGAAGCCGTCTCTCCGGACTTGACTGTGAAGGCAATAATGCTTAGTAAAAGTGTGCAGCGAGGCCCACGTGGCTGCATGACAGATGTCCTGCAGAGGGACACCATGTCCCAATGCAGTAGTAGCTGTTGTCGCCCTGGTAGAATGGGCACGCAACCCCACCAGAGGTTCCTTTTTAGCCAGAGAATAACAGGCTTTTATACACAAGATGACCCAGCGGGAGCTAGTCCTCTTGTGTACAGCCTGGCCTTTTTCTTGGCGCCTATGTAGCCAAGAAAGAGCTGGTCATCCTCCCGGAACTCTTGAGTGCGATTCAGGTAAAATGAGAGCGTACGTTTTGGGTCCAGATGGTGAAGCCTCTCTTCCTCTCTGGAAGGGTGCAGAGGCGGAAAGAAAGTGGGCAAGGTGATAGTTTTCCCAATGTGGAAGGCAGTAACAACCTTTGGCAAGAAAGAAGGAGGAGTGCGAAGCACAACCTTGTCCAGATGAACAGACAGAAAAAGAGGTTTACAGGAAAGAGCCTGGAGCTCACTCACGCACCTAGCGGAGGTGATGGCCATCAGGAAAGCGGTCTTTAAAGTCAGTAAACGAAGAGGACAGTTGTGAAGCGGCTCAAAAGGAGCCCATATCAAATAAGTCAGAACCAGATTTAAGTCCCACTGCGGCATCACAAACGGAATAGGGGGGAAAAGGTGAGTAATGCCTTTGAGAAATCTATTTACAACAGGGGATTCGAAAAGAGAGAGCTGATCAGGGAGCCTGAGAAAGGCTGAAATTGCAGAAAGGTAGCCCTTAACAGTGACCAGAGCAGAGCCCTCCTGGGCCAAAGCGAGAAGGAACAAAAGGACTTCTGAAAGAGAGGCAGAAAGGGGATCCACAGCCTTTGCTGTGCACCATGCCACAAATTTGTTCCACCTGCAGGCGTATACCGATTTAGTGGAGGGACACCTGGCTGCCAGAATGACATCACAGACTTCAGGAGACAAGGCAAAATGAATCAACTGTCACCGCTCAATCGCCACGCAAGGAGGTGGAGGCTGGACAGTTTCGGGTGGAGGACCATCCCCTGCTGCTGCGACAGAAGATCCTCCCGAAGAGGCCGTTGGATCGGGGGATCCACGCTCATACTGAGTAGCTCAGGATACCAAACTCTTCAAGCCCAGTCTGGAGCCACAAGAATGACTTGAGCCCGGTCACGCCTGATCTTCTTCAGCACTTTGGGTAGAAGTGGTATAGGCGGAAAGGCGTACAATAGACTGCAATTCTACTCGCGACGAAAAGCGTCGCAGAGCGAGCGCCGCCTTGGAAATTCCAATGCGCAGAACTGATGACATTGCGCATTCTCTTCGGTGGCGAATAGATCTAACCAAGGCTCTCCCCACTGTTGAAAGAGACCTTGCGCCACCTCCGAGTGAAGACGCCATTCATGATCCATCATGCACCTGCGGCTGAGTTTGTCCGCCCTGGTGTTCAAAGAACCTGCCAAGTGTTCAACCACCAAGGAAATGCCTTGATGTTCCAGACATGTCCAGAGACGCAGAGCCTCCTGACATTGGGTCCACGACCCCACCCCGCCTTGCTTGTTGCAGTACCACATGGCAGTGGTGTTGTCTGTGAACATCTGCACTACTCTCCCCTTGACAGAGGGAAGGAATGCCTTCAGGGCAAGTAGGATCGCCCGGAGCTCCAGAAAGTTGATATATAGCCTGGACTCCGCCGGTGACCAGAGGCCTCTGATCTTCGCCTCTCCCATGTGGCCGTCCCATCCCAGGAGGGACACATCCATCACCACTGTGTGCTCTGGTTGGGGAAGGGAGAGGGGTCTGCCGCTGACCCAATGCTGGTCTGTGAGCCACCACTGCAATTGTCGTGCAGTGCCCTCCGAGATCTGGACGTACTCAAACAGGTTCCCCTGATGCTGCGCCCACTGGAACTTCAAATCCAACTGCAGAGCCCGCATTTGCCATCTGGAATGATTGATCAGCAGGATGCAGGAGGCCATGAGGCTTAGCAGCCTCAAGGTCATCCTGACCGAAACCCAGGACAAGGGCTGGAAGATTGGAATCATAGGCCGAATGTCACGGACTCGCCGTTCGTGTGGATAGACCCAAAACTGTGCCGTGTCCACAACCGCTCCGATGAAGAGGAGCTTCTTAGAGGGGATCAGGTGTGACTTCGGCACGTTCATGGAGAACCCCAGCAAATGCAGGAGGTCAGCCGTAGTCTGGAGGTGGGAGACAACTGCCTGGGGCGAGCTCGCCTTTAACAACCAGTCGTCGAGACAGGGGAAGACTGAAACCCCCGATCTGCGCAGATTGGCTGCGACCACCGCCATCACTTTCATGAACACACGAGGGGCGCTGGTAAGGCCAAAAGGGAGCACAGTGAACTGGAAGTGCTCGTGGCCTACCATGAACCGCAGGTAACGCCGGTGGGCCGGCAGGACGGGGATATGAAAGTAAGCATCCTGCAAGTCTAACACTATCATCCAGTCTTGCGGGTCTAGGACAGACAAGACCTGAGCAAGTGTGAGCATCTTCAACTTCTCCTTCCAGGGGAAGCGATTGACGTTCCGAAGGTTTAAGCTAGGACGCAGGCCCTTGTCCTTCTTTGGAATCAGGAAGTAGTGGGAATAACAAGCACGACCTACTTCTGGCATCGGAACGCGCTCGATGGCCCCCTTGGCCAAGAGGGCCACAACTTCCTGCTGGAGAAGTGCCAAGTAATCCCCCGACATGCAGTGGTACTGAGGTGGCACTGCTGGAGGGGTAGTCTCGAAGTGAAGGGAGTAGCCCCTTTGGACTATCTGTAAAACCCACCTGTCCGAGGTGATGGTGTGCCAGTGGGGGAGGTGATGGCGAATCCTGCCGCCCACTGGCATTTGATGGGCCTGAAAGCTCGGACTAGGAAGGTTTGGAGGCAGTGGTGGTGGTGGACTGACCCAACCGCTGGCCCCCTGAACCGCAGCAGCGGTTCCCACATCCGCATTTGGACTGTTGCGCCAGCCTGTGGCTCTGTTGCCAACATGGTGGATTGCCCCTTCCGCAGCACGAAAGGAGCGAAAGGCAGAAGGCTGAGGAGGCCGTGTGGCCGAAATGTCCAAGGACATGGCCGTAGCCCGAGAGTCCTTAAATCGGTTCAAAGCACTAAAAGAGGCGAAAGCCATCAAAGGGCATGTCCATCAAGGTGTTCTGGACATCTCCCCAAAAGCCAGTTGTCCTCAGCCAGGCGTGGCGGCGGAGGACCACTGTCGTGAAAATCGCCCTGCCCAGTGAGTCGGCGGTGTCAAGGCCACAACGGATCGTGAACTTGGCTACATCTCTCCCTTTAGCAATAGCCTGAGAGAGCACTGTCCGGGCCTCCACCGGACACTGAGTCAGCACCAACGCCACCGTAACCCACAGAGTGGGAATAACGGCCCAAGAAGCATGCGGGGTTCACAGACCACAGCCCTAGACTGGCAGAAGAAAAAACCTTCTTCCGGAACTGCTCCAGTCTCTTGGATTCCCTTCCAGGGATGCGGAAGGGAATGCGCTCGGGATGCAGAGGCTTGGACAACCAAGCTCCCAGGGGTGGGGTGTTGGGAGAGGAAAATGGGGTCACCCGGGGCCAGGCGATGGCGTCCCCTGTGTTGGGCCTGGACCAGGTGCCCAAAAGAACGTTAGACAGTGCATCATTAAAGGGCAGCAGTGGTTCCGCAGAGATGACTGCCGGCTGAAGCACTTCAGTCAGGAGGTTAGTCCTGACGGCCACAGTAGGGAGCACGAGGTGGAGAGCCTCGGCTGCCCTACGCAACACCACAGATAAACTTGCAAGGTCTGGAGTGGTGTTCAGACCACTGGCGTCCCCAAACTCCTCTGCCCAGTCCGGGTCATACTCGCACTGAGCGGCGAGAGGGTCCTCAGACCCCTCCCAGTCCTCCCCTTACTCCTCATGCTGTTCCACAGGCCCAAAAGGAGGAGGATGGAAATAGAGAAAGAAATTCCCAAACGGAGTTGGAATCGGAATCGTTGGCTGAAACCGGGGTCGACGTCGTCCGGCGTGCCGGGCGACGACAAACATGGTGCCGGTGGGGGTCGACGTCTTTGGAGGTGTCACAAGGTCAACCGGCATCGACCGGGATCCATCCACGCGAGTCCTGCAGCACCGAGGCCGGAGCCAACAGCAACGTCAGGGCCGGAGCCACCGACGTCAAAAGGCGAGGACTCCCTGTCGGGCCCGCGGGGCCCAAAGGCGCACCAGAGGGGCCCGACGGCCCAAAGAGGCAAACCATAGCGGACAGGAATTCCTTTACCTGGGCCGGAGTCACCGACGAACCCGAAAAGGCGGGTAGTCCGCCAGCGACTGCATAGGCTCCGCCAGAGCCGCAGGGGTGGAACCACCTGCACCCTCAGCCGAGTCGCTCTGAGCTGCGTCGCTCGACCGGCGAGGTGAAGCCAGAGAACGATGACGTCTCTTCGACTTCTTGTGGAGATTCGCCTTACCTGACCCCGAGTGCGAAGACTTCGATTCCGAAGATTTCCGATGGTGGTGGTGCCGTGACCAGTCCCTCGAACTCCCTCGGGACCGGGACCTTGAACGGCGCGTAGCCGACTGCCGGGCTTCAAACAACTTTTGGGACCACTCCTGCAAAGTTTTCGGCGCCATAGCCCTGCAGTCGGGGCACGACTTGGGGTCGTGGTCGCGCCCCAGTCAGAAGAGACACACACGATGCGGGTCCGTCACCGACATCATCCGATGACAGTCCCCACAAGACTTAAACCCGGGCATCCCTATCTTCACCAGCAGTCGATCGACTCGAAAAAGAATGAGACAAAAAATCCACAAAACCTCAGTCAAAAAATGACTGGGGGTACCGCTTTTCCCAGATCTGCGCTTGCAGGCGTGGAAAAAGAAAGAACTGACGTCAGCGCGCGAGGGAAGCGTCTAAGTAGCTGCTGCAACGTCATCCCGGCGATCAAAACGCCTACGTCTGACTCGGAGCCGCACGACGCCACCTTCCGACGTGCAGGGGTACTGCTGACGAAAACTTTCTGGATCCAGTCTGACGCCTGCGGATATTCTAAGGTAAGGAATCTATCGCTAACGTGTCTCTTTCAGATACGAGGAATAACTGCACGAATTTTCAGATATTTGTAGAACAGAAAAACGACTGCAACCAACCATATTTACCCTAATAACTAAAACATGTTTTGGGTGAGAGACGATGGCGGGTGTCTCTGCGGGAGATTTGAATACACTTCCAATTTGCTAACATCTAGTTCCCAGGAAGAAAAAGTGGCGACTCAGACTTGTATCTCTTTTCTTCTGCCAAATGGAAACTGACTCCCATAATCTGTCTGCATATTCATTCATTTCAATCCAGCAAGACTTGTAGAGTTAATTACAGCTCGGAGCAGCGTGGCTTCGTGGGGAGAGCAGTGACACCTGGTACATGCACGGAGTACTTGTTGGCACTGTAGGTAGTTCATGGGAATTGTATGCACATGCACATAATATCCAATAAAATGAAGCCATTGTAGATCATGCAGAACCTGACAGTAAGGCTAATGATGGAACAAGAAAAGGTGGCTGGCATCAATGAAGGAGGGGGCGGACATTGTCAGTGCTCCTCCTGACAGCTTCTTTGCCTCTGTGTCTGCCTCAATAATACAGCGTGGATGCTGAGGGAGTCCCTCATTTGAATGTTTGCCAGGACTTTCAGTATTACAGAAGGGGGCGCACAAGCATCTTTGGCCCTTTCTGTAATACCAACGTGCCCCGGGGGTGCACAAAGCAGACGGACATGCCCATTGAGCCTGGGGCACGTTATGTAATCGTCCCGAGTTGGTTTCTTTACAGTAGGATATATGCTAAAAGATATTCGGAAACCTCTGGGTTTCCATACTGCAGATGTGCAGCCATCTCTGGAGCATGTGCATATCGTGCATAAGCACAAACTTCATGGGTGCATATAATGGAGGTATGCAATTATTTTGGGACAAGCAGACACACCAAAAATTCCGGGATGCACATTATAGGGAGGGTGCACCCCCAAATGGGTTGTACATAATGTATGGATTTAGCCACTTTTACGGTCTACACAAGGCAGATGTAATACCATAAATGAGGTGTTCATACTGTAAACATAGAGGACCAGAAGCATCATGCCATTTTCTGTTCGAATCGGCCCGTTTATGAACGGAAAAAGCCATTTCTAATGCATCAAAGGCTTCACATTCGCAATGTAGGTAATCGCAATTTTTTGTGATTACCTGAGTTGAGAGTGCAAATAGGGAATCGCAATTCGCCATGTCCCTAATGCACATGCAGGAAGCCTTTCCTAAATGTGAACTGTGCATTTAGAAAACGCTAATTACCATCAACTTCAAGTTGATGGTAACCATGTGCATACTTTTTTTTCCCAATGTTTTTATTGATAGTATGCAGTCAATATACAGACATCATATTACAAGCATCAATGCGGTATGTTGTTGCCCATCTGTAAACAGTAGCTTGGCGCCGTTCCAAGCTCACAGAGCGCAAACTTTAGGAGGCGCCACAAAGGAAATAAATTTACAATGTAACCTAGGCCATATTGCTGGTACAGTTTTCTAGGGACCCTTAATATACCACAATCAAAATTGTCTATTAACCATGTGCATACTTTGAAAAACTGCACAACATGCATTTTTCAAAGTTCCATGTGCACACATGCCCCTAGGGCATGTGTGTTCTATACATATGCACACTTTCTTTTTTGGGGGTGATTCGGGGGGTGCCTCTAGGCCCATAGGAATGAACGGAGTAATATTACCTAATAGTGATTCTCTATTTACCGAATCGCTATTAGGTAATGTAAAGGTATTGCAAAATATTTTGTGATTCCTACATGCATTGCAATTTGCGATTCCAAAATAGCGATTCGGTAAAAATCGCTATTTTAGAATCGCCAAACGTATGCTTGATACATATGCCCCAGAGACTTTTCTGAGATGTGTATAGTGATGGTATGCCGATATACTGGTGAATGCACAGTGCAGCCATGTAGCCACTTCTGGGGTGTACTCAATGCAGGTATTCATCCATTTCTGATGTGCACATAATACAGACATGTGATCACTTCTGGGGTGAACTTACCTTGTATGGCTACAGTGAATGGTGGTAAAAGTAACTGGCTCTATATCTTCATCAAACACTACGTGTCTGCAGCTTGTTACAACTGGAAGGATCCGAGAGGAGGATCCCTTTTTCCTTGCCCATCGAGACGCATCCATTCGACCTTTAATCCCCTCAGAGTAACCCCCACAGTTGACGTCATTGAGAAAGAGCATAAGAGTCATGAGCTCTAATATAGCCTTAACGGCCAGAGCCGAAGGCAAGGGACTTTAACAAGGGAGCAGGCCTTTAATGTATGGTAGAGCCTGCTATGGAGGGCTCTAAAGCTATCAGAATATTCCGCCCCTAGAGCGCAGAATGTTCTAATTAGTAAAAACAAACGCCTCTCAGAGCCCGAGAGGGTTTAAATCCCCTCGGGCTACAAGAGGCCTTTGTTCTCAGTAACAGCTACGAACAAAGTCAAACATTGGAATGTTGGGGCTCCGGGCTTCTACCGGACATTAGAAGCCTAGAGAACCCAATTATTTTCAATGGAGCTCCCAACATTCCAATGTTCTAATACAAAATACTATCCGTAGGTGCCTCCATTTGTAGATGTGTTTCAGTGGGATCTTGCAAAAAAATTGTATTCTAGGCTTCGTTCAATCACTCCATCATTTTTACGTGACAGTTGATTGACTCTCTGCTTAATACAGTCATTTAGTGCCACATGTATTCAATTGTTGCCAAGGTAACTGAGGCATAAAAAGATAAAGTGGTGTTACCAGGATCACGTGAAGTGATTTACTACGATAACATTACAAAGAAAGAGGACTTATGATGACCTTTCCGGGGATGAGGGTAATTAAATCTGATGACTACAAAACCTGTATTGAGCAACTCTGTCTTAAATCTACCGAAATTGACTCATATCTCCCTGGCAGAGAGATTAAGGTTGAAAGCCCTCTGCACCATTTTTAAAGCACAGGAAGGCCACGGCCCAAAATAGTTTTCCCTTCAGAACCTCATGCCAAGCTGATTGCTGAGATACAGCAATGCAAACCTGATCACTGAGGGCACATTCAGTGCCACATCCTGATCACTGAGGGCACATTCTGTGGAAATCCTGAACACTGAGGACACATTCAGTGGGAAATCCTGATCACTCAGGACACATTCAGTGCCACATCCTGATCACTGAGGGCACATTCAGTGGCAAATCCTGATCACTGAGGGCACATTCAGTGCCACATCCTGATCACTGAGTGCACATTCAGTGGAAATCCTGATCACTGAGGGCACATTCTGTGGAAATCCTGATCACTGAGGGCACATTCTGTGGAAATCCTGATCACTGAGGACACATTCAGTGGGAAATCCAGATCACTGAGGACACATTCAGTGCCACATCCTGATCACTCAGGGCACATTCTGTGGAAATCCTGATCACTGAGGGCACATTCTGTGGAAATCCTGATCACTGAGGGCACATTCTGTGGAAATCCTGATCACTGAGGGCACATTCTGTGGAAATCCTGATCACTGAGGACACATTCAGTGGCAAATCACACGGAGACAGATGCATTCAGTGATGGATACTCTAGAAGGGGTTGCGCCCAGATCTCAGAACACAACCAAATCTTGCTTCTTTCAAGAAAAAACTGAAAAGAACCCTCTTCAATGAGGCCTTCGGTATCTATGGTTACAACATGGGGCAGGACCATCTACCCTTGTCTCTTCCAAAAAAAGGACAGTGCTCCACTGACAGCAGATCAACCCCTTTCTTTTTGCTTTAATCGGAAAGGAAATCAGAATGCAGGTAACATCACTTCATTCAGGTTCATTATGAAAAGGTTGAAAGAGGAAAAATGCTCAGCTTCGACCAGACAATCAGAGCATGCATCAGATAAAATAACTGCAGACCAAACCACCAGTGGACACTCACTGTTTTGGAGGCAATTTATTTTCTAATTCAATTAAACAGATGGACATACCATCACAAAAACGGTTCCCTTGGTTAGTTTTTACAGTGTCACTTTACACAAACTTCCCAATGGGACTTTGAATGGAAGAAACAACTTTTTGGACTCATCTAGATAAACAGTTTTCTTGCAAGAATAGATTTATCAAACACGGCCAAGCCTTTAATGATCAAAAACCTTTCCTATATAATAAATCGATTTCAACCATAACTGCAGTTAGTATCCATGACTCTTCTACATGAACATCTGAATTGTTTCACTAGGAAAAGTATTTTTGATAGTTTAGAACTTTGATCATTTGTTCTCGAGCTTCCCTATGATACAGAATGTGTATTCACTTTGAAGAATAAAGTGACTTACAACAAACTATACCTTCACTTCTTTCACGATGCAGGTTAACTGGACCGTGCTACGGCAGGGTGCCTGGCCCTAATGCTGTGTATGTCAGATAATGGTTCAGGACGAAATCAAGGTCTGGAGGTGGTCTTTCACTTTGTTTACTATCAGTGGGCAAGGTGTTGTGCTGTATATTTAGAATATGGGGTGGCAGTAAGCTGGGCTTGTGCACGAGGGCACAGAATATACATACTGGGAGCATGTCTAACTGTCTAGCAGGAGATACCCACTCACGAGCATGGCGTATACATCAGGAGTCGTGCTGGTGGAAAGGATACTCCGCGTGGCCAGTGCACATCAGTAGAAGGCCTCAATGAGTGATGCATGTATCTGCTTGGTCGGGGAAGGTCGGGTGTTGATGCACATGTGCAGGAGAATGCACAATTTAACCTAGCTAAGCATAGCCTGAGAAGAACTCGCTATTTTGTTGGCCAAGCCTCTGCCCTCCGTCAAACAAGGACAAGTAGCATCTACAGAAAGGCCAGTTCGCCTTCTGTCTAGAGTATGCCACTGACGCGCACACTTGGGATGGAATGGTGGATTGGTAAACAATCAACATCATTCTATAAGCTTATCAGTGATGGGCACGCTTCTTGGTGCTGAACCAGTGACTTACATTGGCCTCTGTGATGTTAACAAGGCAGGGTCATCACACATAAAGTTAACTGCGTACACTTGTTCATTGGTGGTTAGCAGGTGACTCATCTGACTGCGTGACGTCCAACAGTCAATGTTCCAGTGATACGCACACTTGGAAGAGATTGATGAATACATTTCCATCTGCCAGCGTTATTTTTTTTCTGACGCTGTTGGCACACTAAAAAGTTGGTCAGTTATGTAAATCTGACATTTCTACCTGTCAGTGCGAGTGTATGAATTTGAACACATATTGTGAAATTTTACATGCAATGTTGCATTTATTGTAATTTTATTATGTTTTTTGTGGGGAGTGTAATAATTTTTTTTATGGCTAATATGCACCAAAAAGGTGCACCCTAAACAATTTTAAGATGTCTTAAGACTCCATAACAGTGAAGGAAGAAGTGAGAATAATATCTAGCTTGGAGGTTACTTATGCGCCCAGAATACTTGTTTCTAGAAAGTTATTGCTAGGCAGGACGCCTCTATCTAGCTTGTGTCTATGGTGATTAAACACACAACATGAGAGTAGCAGTGGGAATAGAAGTGCTGGTAGCAAGGCTGTACCTCACATGAGGATAATAGAGATGTACAAGAATGAATCAGTACACAGTACGACAAGGGAAGAAGGGTACTGGAGAACAAGTGTTGCACTGTTGATTGCCGCTAATGAAATTGTCAGGTTATTTTGAAACAAAGATGATCTAGACTTGACTCTCCCATCGTAGTGAAGACACGGGATAGCAATAGACTTGTGATGGGAGGTTGCAGAGTACGAAAGATGTGCTCAATCTCAAAAGATGGTGCAGGATGGCCTCTGTGAAAGGCAATTGGTGCCTCAGGGTGGTTTGCAGCGATTAGGAAGTGAGAGAGGCCACAATGCTTGGAGCCAAGGTGCAAGTGTGTGATGGCAAAAGTCAGAGAAGATGGAGGAGTTTCATGCGTGTCAGATGAAGGAGAGTTTTGTTTGTGAATTGCTTGGATATGTGCCTGGCAGGGTATTTTTTGTATAGCGTTATCTTCCTCCTATCCATAACTAATCTGCTTAGCCCAAAAACTGTTCCTGAGGTTGCGAAGGAACTGTACAAAATACAAAAGTACAAACAAGATTCTGATAATTTGAGTGACAATCTGCTTACACGTCAATATCCCAAAGATCTGATTTGTAGGGTGTACAAACCAGCACGTAATAACAATCGAGATGCTCTTTTGGAGACACACCCTAGAATAAAAACTGAAAGATTGGTCTGTGCCAGCACTTTTAGTCATCTCACAGACACTGTTAAAAAAGCATCAATAAGAATTAGCATATTTTAAATAAAGGAGATATGTCCGTCGAGGCACCACTTTTTGCTCTTAAACGAAGCAGTAACTTGAAAGATATTCTCGTTTATACAAGATCTCGTTCCATCAGGATGCAGACATCACAATCAACACTATGGGGAGGAGAACCTGTGGTGGGACTCTTTCCCTGTGGATCGTGTTCGGAGTGGGCACACACAACAGACGAACCAGTTAGAACTAGGGCTTAAAACAATGTGTCGACTGAACCATACTAATTGTAACTCGTGGGGGATGATCTATTTGATCAGATGCCCCTGTGATCTTGTATATGTGGTATGACCCTTCGAAGGTGAAGAGTAGGATTATCGAACACAGGAGTTCCATTAGATGTAAAAAATCTAATACCAAACTTACAAGACATTTTCTGGAAGCAGAGTACACTGAGGATGATATTAATAGGGTAGTCCTTGACAAACCTTACTGCTCCACAGGAATGGGTCCTTTCCACAATGTTCTGTTTCAGAGGGAACAACGATGGATGTTCAGACTAAGGAGTCATCAAAGAGGACTTAATGATGACATTCCTTGGTGTTCTCTACAAGTAAAAACATGCCTGTTCACTCAAGACACTGCATCTCCATATATTGCTCACCTCAATGAACAGCTTCCTGAGATACTTACCATTAACTCCATACATTGGCTTATTTTGAATTAATTAACTAGTGTATCTGATGATATACAAGATAATTTTAGCGACAATATAATTGTTACCATTTGCCATTGTCTTAATACTAGCCATGATAGAGTCTGGGACATATATTATACTATATCATATTTCATTTTAAATTCATAGATGTGACACAGGTTTGATATAGGTATTATTACACTGTGTTCAAAACGCTTTTGATATGCTGACATGTCATTTCAAACCCTCTTTTACATTGATGAATAAAGCGGGGCGGCGCGTGAGAATGACATCTCCCATGCGCAAAGTACTTGCTTCCGGTTCACGGACACGCGATAGGGTTGTACATCCAGGACGCCGTCTTTAATAAACACGTCCCATTTGGACTGGTTCTCCTGCCATCCCTTCGTGTGATGCGGCGTTCTAAGACTCCGTAGGTAAGACGTCCTTCGTGAAGTCTGTTTGCTTGTAAGTCCCCTCAAAATTTGATAATGATTACTAGATCCGTCTTCTACGAGTCTTCCCTCAATGTTGATGATACGTGGTTTTGAGACTCCATAGACGTAAGTTATTGTTCGGCTTACTAACTATTTTTCGGCTTGCTGATTGTATTCATGGGCTCAAGTGTCTTCTTTTCTATCGCTTCTCTCTATATATGACACTATGTTTTCTCTGTTTTGCCCATAAGTTTGATGAATCTCATGCCATATACTTTGGGACACTGTTCTGATATGACTTTAACAAAGATTCTCTATTGTCAAACTTTATTTATAAAGCAACATGAACATAACGATATTTTTTTGGAATTAGTGTGACTGCTGATTCTTTAAATTGATTCTGTGTTACGTCCACACCTTACAGCTTAGATTCGCTCTAAAGGGACCAATAAAGGTTGAGTAGATTTAATACATTGTAGTTGGTTGTTTTTTTTTTTTAACAATTTCTTCATGGTTATATGGATTAACTTTACACTAGGTTTGCAGTGTTGGGCACATCGTTTTTACTGGGATGAGGACTGTTATCACTGTTGTGTTTTATTCTTTCAGATTTTGGTGGATCATATCAAAGGATGATGCCAAAAAACTGACCAATACCGTGAAAGTATGGTCCTTGTTCTTTTTTTATGTTGATTATTAAGCAGAGTGACTTTAGAACTTGGTCATGAGGAACGCCACAAACTTTCATAGTCGAGGAAGGCAGAAACATGTTGACCATTGAATTAAGGGAATATCCATATCCCTTCTCACTTAGCTTGGCTTTTAGCTCTATCCATTGGGGGCACCAGAATAAAAGATGTATTTCCCACCAAGAGATAGTTTTAACTCACTTTCTTGATTTTTTGCACTCTTCCCCTCCCTCCCAGTAAAAGCATCAATATCTGCAGTATTAGGGACAAACCCTGCTCCTCTCTTGCGAAAGAGCTGTAGCCCACACTGGTTACGCGTGAGGTCCCAGTGTGAAGAGGGGACCCAATGATGAAGCATGTCACCCTTGGGTGAGTGAGGGTTCTTGTCTTAACACAAAAGTGCTTTGCAGTCCCTTCTTTATTTCTGGTTCTTTTTCTTTCTTTTGTTTGTCCACCACCCACGTACATAGTGTGAGTTTCAGGACAGTGGAGTACTATAGTTCCATTAGGTGGTTAGTACTCCAATTAGGCCCCTTCATTGTGTGAGTTTATAGCCCAAACACTGTGCCATCTATTTTGGTTTTGTTTTATGTGCCACCACATTAAAGGTCCTAAAAGCCTAATAACAACAGTGGTCCTAAAATTTCAATAGTAGTTGGTCTAGGCAAAAATACAGTGTTGGTGGAATAATCATCTTGCCCATTGGTATATAAGTTAAATTACACATTCTGTTGCCATGCGAGCCTAGTGTTGTGCCCGTTTGTTAGTGTTTTAAATGACTGTTTTGTGTACTCAATACATTAAAATTAGGGCTCCCGGTTTTAAGGTATTTATTTTTTGGTCATTTCTGTCTGTATTTATCCATATTTCTTTTTTGCTAATTTTTTCTGTATTTATCCATTTTTATTTTATGTTTTCTATATAAATGATGCTGCAATGGGTATTTTTCCACATTTATTTGACTGATAAATGTATACTCGCATTTGAATGACCAAAAGATTTCAGCACTCTACAGTGCAATAGCATTATCTGAAAACTCTTGCATTGTAGAATAGTATCAATAACTGTAGATATGCATTTAATTAGGAAATCTATTGTCTTTATTCAGCTCCTGTACCTCTCAATCTGTACTCCTACTGACCTGTCACTCATGATAGACTATAGAAAAAATCATCCAAAGAAGATCTATTTTTCGTATTTTTCTGTATTTAAAAATAAATACAGACAGGAAAATAAATAGTTTTCTGTCTGTATTTATCTGTAAAAATCAGTAAAAAAGGAAAACAGGGAGCCCTAATTAAAATGCAAGATACATTCAAGCCAACCATTATACCACAGAGGTGATGGCTCTACCCAATCAATGCAAATTGGGACTACAGCCAAATGGACCATGAAAAATATTATCAGACAAGCCCATATGTCCTTTTGGTGCCCAATTGGAGACTACACCATGTAGAGAACCAAGGAGTCATTAAATGAGATTTTACTGCCAATACCCTCCCTGGTAGTATTTCACACTGCCTTCCAGTACGACACTAAGACCCGGGGGGAATGGGGATATGCATAATCAACGCTGTGGAGGTGGCTCTGTCTTCATAGCGTGGATTAACCTTGTCAGAACCAGACAAACACTATCTTCGTCTAGCGTTGATTTAGAAAAGTAAATAAACACTTCATTACGGGAAACAGCCGGTATGCTACTGGAGGTTTATGGGTGTGTGTCTAATTTCCCAGAAATCAGCTAGCTCTTTTTCAGAAATCCTTTCTGCCACTGACAACAGAAATGGTCCATACATGAATCTTCAGCCTTAAGCCTTTCCTTCTTGGAGCCCATGCCGGAGTGAAGAAGGTCTTGTAAACACAGGACAACCTCCAGTGATAACATTTAGATCATCATAGACTTAAAAAGGTACATTGACTATCAAGTACGTCCAATAAGAGCAGAAATCCTGCATTCTGCAACGGCCTCGATAACGAGTTCTTTAGGGAATGAAGGACCCAATAAGTAACAAATCGGTTGAGACTGCAAATAATATGCAAGTGACCATTTCCTGTGTACATTACAAGTACTACGACAGGAACGAAGGGTCAGAAACTTAATATTGCTATAGAATGCCATGTTGACATATTTATATATGACCCGCCTTTCTTTACTTGAAATCATTGCTTGAAATATCTAATTTTAAGATTGCCTGGAAGCCTAACAAGGAACAAACCCGATAAGCTGATTTGCCCTGAAATAAAGCTGCAAGTCCAGAAAGCCCCACCCTCCCTTCAGAAAGGTTCTTCCAAACATTTTCAAGGCCATTCATATTACCTTGTAAGCCAAGATGAGCCAACCAGCATGAATTGTGTTTTCTTAATCATGGCTCCAAAACAAAGAGGGACTGTGTTAAACACAACGGTGGTCTCAGAGAGAAAGATATTTCCAAAAACATTAATTCTTGCTAATACTGTTAATAGCATCATATTCTTCCATGCACGCATCGACTTCAGATAAGGAAGAACCTTTCCTACAATTTATTCTGACATACTCTAATTTGTGGTTACTATAGACACAAAGCCATTTAAACGGTAGTTTAATATATTAAGCCATAGCATACTCTTCAACAAATTTATATTGTTTACATTCACAAGGGAAGAAGGGACCCTTTTGCAAATGAATTTTCACTTCCTTTGAGGTGTCAGTAAAATATCAATGTGTTGCGACTGAATTTTGGTCGGAAAACATCGATACATAAGATCTCAAGTCAGTATTTGGAAGGGACGCCTACAACGTGTCCCTTCCAGATGCCGTTTGGTATTGATTTGGAATCCCATTTTATGAGTCGGAAAAAAAGTCTCACTCTTGAAATGGGATTAGTACATAATAAAAAGCATTTTAAGAGTCACAAACGCCAAATTTGAGTGTTTGCAACTGTTGAAACACTTTGTACATATGGCCCTAAATGACTTTGATGAGTTGGTTGTGTTTTATCATTTCATCAGCATCGAGTGCTATCTTGGCGCTTCAGTTACTGAAGCACCATCGGCCTAATCCGCATGTTGCTTAATACGCTGTGTTAACATTTCAATTTACACAAATGAAGATGGGGAAAAGGAACACTACAGCCTTGCTCCCCTTTGAATATGTATTTCATTAATATTAGATCTTGCGAGCAGACTCATATATAGTTTATGAATAACTGCAATAAAACTGCAATAAAACTTCCTCCTAAACCAAAATCTTTCAGTGCCTTCCACCAATACATCCAGTAGACCCTATCTTACGACTTGGCAGCATTGATTGTAATAGCCACTATTATCACTTCTTTTTGTAAACTAGTGTTAATTGCCCATGTCAAATCATGTGAAAGAATCATCCTATAATGGCTATGGAGGGAATCTTTATGATTCTCGTTAATCAAGGCATAAAAGCAAATGATTTAATGTGGCTGAACGAACATAGCGTACGCGTCTGATGGCAAAGTTTGATATCGAAATTTGCCTGCGGATCTCACGACGGATGAGATTTTTACGGGTTTTAAGAATTAAGGAAATAGTGACTTCAGCCTGGGAATTGGCTGTTGCTCCCCGTGCATGCCACTATAAAATAACCTCGCTAGCACTTCCCCCACAAGGAAATAATATCTGATATCTCTCGGACGGCATATCGTCTGTACCTGCATCTTTAACGACATAAACCAACTTCTGGGTTTGCTCTGATGCGGCCAGGAGGGACACTTTTATTATGGAGGCGAAATTGTAAAACATTTATGTATTTTACATGGCACAAATTTTGCAGGTTCATTTTCAATTCAGAGTCACCACCAGACTGATTCAAGACGAATGCCTTGCAGAATTGTAAAAATGCTGAATGATGTGACTGAGAAACATTTTCTGCTCGAACCAGTCACCTGCTGGTATCTTGTAAGATTGTGTAAGCTAGGCATGCCATTGTATTCAATTTTCATAGGAAGTCAAGTACATTTTGCATAATACACGTCACTTTCACAAAAATTAAACTTATCTAATGTTTTGAAGATTTTGCAGTTTTGCCCACTCGAAGTTCTGCAGCAGTTGTTAGTATATTTAACCCGGCACGCTAGGTATCTATATCCGGCCATAAATACTGCTGTGATATAGCTTGATAAAAGCCAAAAAGGTATTTCAGGATTACCTGAATCTATTAACTTATGAGAGAAAATATTTTTTCAATAGAGTTCTTAATATTTTTACGTTTTACCTTCAAAACTGGTTTACACAGGCTTCTCGTCACTTTCTCCATTAGTGCTGATGCGTCCCACCCCTTATACAGACATCTGCCTAACTGGGCCGTCTTAATAGCATTATAGGCCCCCGGGCAAAGCAGTACACTGGGCCCTGCCTACACAACCGCTCACAGGAATAAAAATGTTTAACGGAAAATTAGTGTTACATTCTGGTCTGCATGGGACCCCTATGCTTGTGTGGCCCCGGGCAACTGCCTGGCATACCCATGCGTTAAGACTGCACTGCTGCCTAAGGCTTCATGGTAAAAGTTTTTCTGAACATGAATCTTAACAAGTAAACATGGGCTAGAATTACTTCAGATAGACTCTTTCAAAGCAATAGCTCCTCGCTTGCATTTAACTCTTTCTTTTTTCAACTCATAAAACACCTGTATTATAATCCTAGCAAGTCTTCAAAAAAGTTCAATCAATGCGCTGCAAAAGAATGATTTGCATGACTTTTGAAATTTTGATAGTTCTTTCTTTGCTAGTGGTAAATGTGTTAAACTGTTGTACGGGCATGCATGTAGATGGGTTGTGGATACATGGAGTGGAATATTTTGGGATGAAAAGGGATAGATGTCTGATGGTGTGCAGTGTGGATGTAATGTGGTGTGATGTCTTGTGGCCCATTCCCCAATCTCCAATTCCCCTCTTCTCTGTATGGTTATGGCTCTGCCTGACATCTTGTCTCACCAGCCACTATCCTTTCACAGCATTGTTCACCTATTCTGTATCCTCTCTGGTCTGTTTCTGTCTTCTCCTACTCCCTCCCCTCCGTCTTCCAGACCTCTCAAACCCCACCTCCTCTTTTCTGCTCTTACAACCCGCCTGTCAACTCTTACACGTTGTTCCAAACTGTCCATTTTGTTTTACTCGTCTGTTCTAACATTCTACTCCACTATAACTGTGGTCTTTGGGAGTATCTAATTGTATAGTCTTTCTTCAGTTTCTTTGTAAGGAGGGTTCCTGCTCTCCGATGTTGTTTTACTTCTAAAGCACATTGACACTTAGTCTACGATGAGTTGCGCTATATAAAAATATTAAATAAATAAATATAGTGACTATTAGGGAGGGGCGCTGGAGTTTCCCTGTGACACAGGAAGTTAACCCCGTTTGTATGACTATGGCCCAGATTACATGTTGGTCGGAATTTTCCGACCCCTGCATAAACACCCGATTGTGCAGGGATCGGAATTCCTAGTTGGGTGGAATTGCCACATCTGGTTAATTACTGGATGCATTAAATATTTTACCTTTCGTTAACTTTCAGCAGATTAAACCTGCCGGAATTTAAAGTGGAAAAACGTTGGCTGGTTCTTTAAAGCCAAGCTGGTCACTTGGTGTTATGTAAGAAAAGGCTTCTGTTGGAAGACACTTAGTGGTACAAGAAGTAGCAAATGCTGCCCCTCGACTGGACTTTGGTACACCGAGGACTGCCCTTGCTGCTCCTGGTATTTGGGACGTGATGGTAGTGGCATGAAAAGAAAGCAAGCAGGCCCCAGGTTCTCTGCATACTACCTATACTTTCCATGATTTTCCCTTCCCCTAAACCCTCAGCAGCACATACATGTATGCTGGTGGGCCAAGGAGTCAACCCTGTGATGTCATCAGTTGTCAAAAGGAGAGTGATGTCACTTAAACATTATCGAATAGATGCCCAGCTCCCCGCACCACATGTCCTTTGACAGGGTGGGAATTATCCTTCTCTGGCCACGAGGTACATTTGCACCCTCCCAATTGCTGACTGCAGGCAAGCATGCCGCCATTTTAGCTCCAGCAGGGGTCTGCCTCAGAGACAGTGTACCTGTTGGTGTTCAGTTTGCCGCTCTCGCAGTTCGAGAGAAAGAGATAGTCGGGAAGGAAGAGGGAGCCGGACTCGCTGGTGTTTTCCTCTGTGGTCGGAGTGCCGGTGGCCGAGCTGTCGGTCGAGTAGGACGGGTCAGCCGTCCTCGACGTGTGAATGGAGACGGCCGGCGACGGCTGGAGGGAGGAGGTGGGAGTGGAGACATTTTCAACTGAATCTGATACAGAAGAGAAAAAAGAAAGGAAAAAAAACACCGTGTTAGTAATATGTTCAATGTTTGGAAGCCCAGCACGAACCGTTAATAAAAGTGAGCGAGTTAGCACAAAGTTCCATACTCTGTGTTTACATTTAGCAAGAACACTGTTTCCTTAAGTTGATAAACAGAGCTTGGGAAACAGGGCCAAGAAAGTATCCCAAGGAATGCTCTGAAAACTGAAGTGTATACATTAAAGTGCTTCTCGGTCCAGAGGGCCGACCCTAAATCCCTGCGTGCCAGTCTCAGGTTTAAGACGTCTCCCAGGACATAAATCTGCCGAGGAATAGCAGACAGCTGGGGAGAAGCTAGGCCCACAAAAACAAGCACTGCCTACGCCAACAGGTAGCGCTTTAACGTGCTACCAGGCAGCGGCAGATTGTGCCATACTCTGCGCAGCCTTCCTCTTTCGGTGCTTCTGATGAGTGTGCCATGTGGCGTCCCTAGGTGCAAAATCACTGTTGGGTGTAAAATCACTTCAGGTACAAATTCACCTTTAGATGAAAATCAACCATTGTGCAAAGTGAGCCGGACTGCTGTTCACATTTAGGAATACAATTACTATTCAGTGTAAAATCATAATTAGGAGAAAAATCACACTTAGTGCTACATTAGCATTTATGTGGAAACTCTTTGAGGAAAATAAATCACATTAAGGAGAACATCACATTTATGCGCAAAACTATCCTGGGGCAACATCAACAGGAGCGTGGAAACACTTATGATGGCAAAGTCCCATTACAGTGCAAACTCACCCGTGTTGCAACATCAGAAGGACAGTGGAAACTCCTATACTAAAAGCATTTAGGTGCAATAACTTGTTTAGGTGCTAAATCCCATTTAGATGGTGTAATGTCAACAGGAGTGGGAAGTACATGCTTAGCAACGAAAAGCTCATTCAGGGGAGCCAACACCTATTTGCAAAATCGCCCTTAGTGCAAAGACTATATTATGCATTTAGGCACAAAATCATTTAATAAGAAGAGAAAACGGGTTTGATATCACATTAGTTTTAAAAGGTGTGTGTGAGTATGATACTAGGTTGACAGCACCATGAGGTACAAAATCCCTTGTGATGAAACATCAACAAGAGTGTTGAAGACCTTAAGTAACATAAAGCGTATTTAGGAGCAAAATCCCCTTTAAGTGCAAAATCCCAAACAAGTGCAAAATTGGCCTGGTGAAAAACCAGCAGGAGTGTGGAATCATTTTTAAAAGCATAAATCACCTTTGAGAACAAAAACACACGGATACAAAATCTTTATTTGGTGAAAAATAACAATTCACAAATCATCAACAGGAGTGGGAAACAGATTTCGGAGCACAAATGCACCTCTATTGCAATGTATGAACACTTCACGTGACCTTCTATACAATGGGAAAAACTCTGCAGCCAGATGGACTATCGCACCTAACATTCAATAGGTGAAGTGGGTAATTAGACAGAATATCGGAAACAAAAATATCCTGGGACAAAATATTGTGTCAAGAATATAGAGTACAAAAATATTGTGAAGGTAAGTTTCTATAGGTAAGCCAAAATTTACTATATACAACTCCACATACATAGACCATGACGATATATACATCTTTAAGGTACGTAGATGTGAAGTTAAGAATAGGAAATCTATACTTACCTATTTGCACTTACCTTCTCGATATTCTGTCCACTCAATATTTGTATTTCCGATATTCTGTAAGTGAAATGGGCACTAATGGGGTGAAACCTTTGCCCAGACAGTACTTATGTCCCCAGTGAATGGACCGGGGAAGGCTCTTTGGCCGAAGCATAAAAAAAATCCTCACATATTTCAATGTAATTCACAAATTGAGGAAATAATGGTTCTTTGTCACGAAATCGTTTTGATTTATTATTCATTCAAATTTATGTTACACCAGAGACACTTTTCTCAGAGCAGAAGTTATTTAAACAAGGTTTTCAGAAAAATCCCAAACATTTTACTTCGCTTTCTAAATTCTGATGTCTTATATCTTAACAAGTATTTTCCATCGAGCCACCCACATTGTACTTACGTAATGCACAATATTGTGCATTATATAAGGGAAACAAGTGCACTTAAGTCATTAGAAGTTGAGGAAACAAGTGCACTTAAGTAATTTACTGTGGGCACAGAACAAACCCTAAAGTACAAACCAGTTAAACAGATAACAGTGTGTTAAGTCAAGAGAGACAAAGCACAGGTGACACCTAAAATCCATTTACTTGCTAACTGTGTAAAACCCCTATGAACATTCTATTTCTGTGCACGTTTTTCCTCTCTGAAGCCAGGGTTCCTATCACAGTTGTTGAGGTCAGACAAATGTTCTTGTTCGTCAACAAGATGAAAGAATTAGGGCACCAAGGGAGGACTCTCCCCTGGTTTAATATATTCAAACTAATATATAATTCTCTCGTGCCCTGCAAAGACATGTTTGTTAAGAGCAGAAAGCAAACGAGTGAGTGGGAATGTCTTACTTTCCTGAGCCAAAAGGGATATCGCTCTCAAAGTGGAAGTGAAGTCTGCTTAGCCCTCCATGTTGGAGTACTATGGAGGGTAAAAAGCAAGGGTCACCACACCAGGTTGGAAGAAACCCTAAAAGGATTTCCTCCTAGGGATCTGTGAACGTGACTTGGACACTAGATAGCAGTTGGCATATGATCTGAAGTACAAAGGCCTAGTGAAAGAGATCTGTAGCCTCTTGGAAGACCCATTATGATAAACGAACATCACACATGTCCACATTCAGGAACAGATAAGAGGAAGACATAGGAAAGAAAGCATTGTGCAGGATAAGCTAAAATGAAGCCATTTTAGCTTCCAAAAATTGGAAGCATTTGCGGGCATGCGCTGACTGCAAGCAAAGTGTGCTACAGGGCGAGGAGGTGAAGGAAGGTGATCGAGAAAAGCAGGTGGACAAGACAGGGTGGAGAAAGGAGAGAGAGGTGCAGAGGTGCTTGAGGGAAACCAGAGAGTAAGACCCAAGAGGCATAACCCAGCACAATTCTTTGGCAAGGGTGTGTGTTATAGCTCTTGGGTGAGGCTTCGGGTGTCTAAAGAAAAGAAGAAGGTGAACAAGGGCCTTTGAGGAAATAAGCAACAAGCAGAGGGCATCACAATTGCCTTGGTAGTTGCCCCGCTAGGTTGCTGGATGGGCAGAGGCAATTAACTCCAGTTGATCAACCATCACACCCTATTGAGATATCCCCGCCAACAGCGCGGGCACCTCTGTGATGCATATACATCAACTGATGCAGCAAATGCATTTTCATCAAAACTGAATGCATTTTCGTTGCTTTTCAGAAATCAAACCCCCAACGTAGGGGGTTGCATCTGAAAAGCAATGGATTTCCCATACACGCACCAATTCTAGCTTTTTCTGCCCAAGTACAACATGACTCAAATTGTCAACTTATCCAGAAAAATTCAGTGGCAGGCGCCATGCTATAGACAGAGGAGAGGCCTCTGCCGCTGTGACCCTGTGGACCTTGGCAGGTCAATGGTTTTCAATGGTGCTCCCAGAGGAGGCTCTGCTCTTGGGTACCATACTGTCCCCCCCCCTCTCAATGAGGTGAGGGACGCATGGGTTCGACAAAGTGGGAGCTCTGTCAATTTATGGTGGCGTCCCAGCTCCTCCAAACCCTAAACGACACCCCCTGATGTTTATGCAACACACTGCAAAACGTACTTGTTTCTTGGCGCTGAGGCATTGGGTTGTAATACACAGCGAACTGCTGAAGAGTACAGGGGAGACTGCAATTTCTGCAGCTAGGGTGCAGGTCTGAAATGGGTTTCAAGGTTCGGGGACAAGAAGTTATGTAGGATACATCGTTAATGTATGGTTGAGGTTTGTAAAATATTTCATGCATTTTGGAAAAAAAATTATGATTGACAGGCCATACATTACAGGATGAGCAGAATCATGACATGAGAAGGCACACTTCAAGCAAATTTAAATATACACATTCTTTACTAGAGGTCCGACACACTCAAGGCCGCTGGATATTACCTGTATTGTGTACCAGGAGAAATCAAATAGGATGGGATTTTTTGACACTCAAGTAAGGGTTGGGCAACCCCTCTCAGTAATCAATCGAATATGCTCTAAGGAGTGTAGAAAGCCTCAGGTTAATAATATGAAAAAGTCTCTTAGATGCAATTTAAAATAATAATATATTTTTTTTTTTCAGAGGTGCTTCGAGGTGCTTAAATTCTTATCCTGAGTAATATATAAATTCCCTTGATACAGGCATCATAGGTTTACATATTATTGTCCCTTATGCAGCTTTTTGCAGCTAGGCTTATGCAGGCAACACGTGTTTCGCACCTTTAAAGTGACATGCAAGCCTGGGGCTTTATCAAGGCTGTTCACAGGTGACCTAATTATGAGGAAATATATCAAATCTTGTGATTGAACCTCTGTTTCCTGTGAGAAACTCGAAAATGTGGCAGTCACGGGCATAATTCCCTCTAAAATCTCTGAATTTCTTTCCAAAAATTGAAATCGTGGCTGCCAAATTTTCGAGTTTCTTACAAGAAACAGAGGTTCAATCACAAGATTTAAACGAGTGTTGGCTGCAAAGGGCTGGCAGCAAAAAGCTGCACAATGGACAATAATATGTAAATCTATGAAGCCTGTATCCAGGGGATTTATATATTATTCAGGATCATGATTTAAGCTCCTCCAAGCACCTTGGAAAAATAAAAATATTAAAAAGATATTCTGAATTGTATCTAGGAGACTTTCTTATTAAAATGACACCCAAGTCATAAGATTAAGCACACTTTTTCCCTTGGACTCTTTGATAAGATTAACCTGAGGTTTTGTACACTCATTAGAGCACATTCGGTTAAATATAAACATGGATGTCAGTCTGAACAGCCTCAGTTTCGATGACTGCAGTTCTGTGCTTTTTATAAGTGCGTTTGCCGCCACTTTCTGAGTGATGGAGGAAAGGCACATTCTGAGCCTCATAACATGAAGCAGTTTCAGATGCCAAATGGAATTTAGAGTGGATAAAGAATAAACATGCAGAGGATAAAGCTGTGCTTAAAAATATTAACGAGGATCCCCACAAAAGAACAACAGCCATTTTCCAGCAATTCCCTTTTCTTTTATTTGGTGATTAGTGCTGACGGATAAGCATTTGTCTAAACACCTCCAAATTTGGCACATAAGGGACTTTAAGAACAGGGCGGCATCAATCAGCCCACACTTTTGGTGAAGTGGGGGCTGAAAGTTCCAAAGTCTCACTGGACCACATGTTTTTTTCCTTTCATCCCCTATCGCCTATCATCTTTCCTTCTTTATTCTAGCTCCCACGCTTCCACTCCAGTATTCCCTTTCATAGTGGTAATTAAAACTAGACTTTAGCCTGTCCTAAGGACTCCCACACTAGCTATGGAGTGTCTTGACAAGAACACACGGTTGTATCATCTGGGATGTTCATTTTTTTCCCAAAGTGCATTGTCTGGTGTGGGGTCAGCTGTGTTTTTCACCTAAAAATACAGACCAGCTCTTTTTTGTTCCAATGTAAACAATTAAGACTCTTGACTAAGTCTCCTGCATTGTCCCATCTCCTAGTTTCCCTTCTCTGTTACCTCTATCCTCTTCTGCCACTGCTCCCTTCTCATCCCTTCCCTTCCCTTTCTATCACTTCATCTATACCTGCGGATGCATGGTCTGTGAAGGCGCGGATGGAGGCCTCTGCTGTACCCATTTGCAGGTTGTGGAGCTCACAGCGGGTGTGCCCGTGGACGGTGTAGCACTTGAATGCGCGTTTGGACAGACGTACGCGGGTAGTGAATTATGGATGACGAGTGAAGATGAGTTTACTGTTGAGTGAGGTGAAGTGGTATAAGGAAGGGGGTAATGTGGCTGTGAGGGTGGGGCTATGCCTTTGATATAGGACCACCATATACATGGGCTAAGCGGTGCAGGGACTGAGAAAATGACTGCACCGAGGAGGGATCGGTAGATGGAGAAATGCCTGTTGAGACCAAGGATGGCTGACCCAGAGGTTCCTCTGCAGCCTATTGCATAATGAAGTGTAGCTATGCCTTCAAGAGAGACTATTTATTTATTAAGAGGATACAGCTATGGTAACAGTACAGAGTAAAAGCAGTCTGCAGGGTCATTATTTCTAATCCTGCCTTATGGTCATGATTGCTAATTCTCTTGGAGATTATTACTGTTGAACCTGCCTGATAATCTTTGCTGCTAAAAGGCCCCGGGGGTCAATAGCACAAATCCTGGGCCTGCTCTCATTACTGCTAATTCTCTCCCCAAACAGCATTCTTGATAATGCTCCGGGCTCGAAGATCACTCTCCCTAATCTTGTCAGATGGTAAAACGGCCTCAACAACGTGGGCAGAGCCACACGTGCTGTTTCCCCGCAAGCTCAACCACGCATGCCTTGAGCACGCATATGCGTGGTTAAGGCAGTGCATGGTCTTCTAGATGCTGGGGTGGGCGGGCCCAGGAGCAGGAAGGGTCGGGAGAAGTCGCTGTAGGTTGTGATCGTTATATCACACATCCCTTTAACAGTCATGCCTTTACCACGAAATTGCGTGGTAAAGGCATGTGTGGTAAAGCAATGTGTTGTTTAGACGTATTCGTTGTTGAGGCTGCATGGTAGAGGCACGCGTTGTTTAGCCATGCGTGCCTCTGTAATACAACCGTCAGACATCATGACTCTCTGTGAGGAGTACAAATGTGAAACGTATTAGCCAATGCACTAAAGAACAAGCTATGGCAAAGCCAAAGCACCTGGACTGCCTGTCATACACAAAGTATGCACACAGTGGTGTCATTATTCCATGCATAGAAATTAAGAAGTAAAAAAAATATTATGTTTGCATCACAAATGATGTGATGTTGTCAGTGTGATCTTCTGCAGTATGCCAGGGCGCTGTGCTACAGGATCCATGTCATTAGCATTTGCACAGACAGTAAGAGCTGTCTGAAGCCAGATGCAAAAAAACTGCCTTATTCGAAAAACAGACATTGGTGACTTTTATTTTTTTAGAAGTATTCTTAGCTGAAGCCTTTGCCTATGGTACAGAGGCAAATGGCAGCCTGGTACCAGTAGTGTTCTGTGCTCCTTACTTCTATGGGACCACAGTGCTGCACACCCTCTTATAAAAAGAAGTATGGCCTTACTGGTAGGTGCAAAAGACTGCGGTCTTTCTCTCAGGAACATGGTGTCGAACAAAGGGTTGAGAAAAATGCTGCAAATGTCCTGTGACTAATGATGATAGACAGATACCTATAGCTGGGAGAGGGGAAAAATGCTGGAATGACAAACCCAAAGTCAGTGGAGGGTGGAGACGAATGCGGGTGGGCTTGTGTCACATAACCTGAGGGTTCTGGGGAGTACCGAGATTATCCCTAGTGGTAGAGCGCTGACCCCGTAACACACAGGGCCAGTTTCTATCGAACAAAGTCCTGTTCCATACATAAAGTATGTAAACACTGATCCCGAGCCCTTAGTCTAGAGGATCTGTCCATTGTGCAGAGGTATATGATTTTAATGTTCTGCGACAGTAGGTGCCAAATAACTGCTTTTACGGCAGACGCTGTGCCTTCAAACCTGTCAAGATTGAGCCAATTGATTTTCTACTCATCGCTGCCAATCTGGGATTTTTGGGGGAGATTGGTGTAAATGAAGTTGCCGTTCTCCAAACTGGTCAGGCTGCTTGGACCGGTAAGACGTTTCAGGGCATGGGTAATCTAAAGTTCCTTTACAAGACTACTGACTTTATCTTTGGTTATGGGTAAGGGGATTTCACTATTCATTTAGGCTGGAGCTTCTCCCAAGTTTATGGCCACATGCATGGGATTATATTATCCTTGGAGTCCTGTTGTATAACTGGCCAGGCAATGGTATACTGGCCTTACTCCCAGTTCTTTGTACTGTAAGGATTATTTCCTTACCTGGTTACCACACGCGGGCTGTGCAACACGCTGCCAAGCACTTTCCTCTCTGGGCGGACGCAATGGCGTCCTTGCTCCAGCACTAATTTTTCTCCTGCGTCTCGGAAATTCCCATTACCAGCGCAAAGGATTGTGGGCCAATTGTCTGCATGCCAGTTCCTGGCATACACCACATGCAGGAAAACAATTAGGAATTCGAAATTAATGTATTGTTCACTCCAACTTTAGATTATGCATTATCCTCCTGAGTAGCAGCGCTTATATTTTTTTTAATATATGTCTATGCTAATTGTTTCCTTTTCTTCTCACTCCAAGATGGCCCCTCCTTTGTTTTGGAATGAAGTCATAGCCTGTTTCTCCACTATAAAAAGGAGCTCCCTTGTGAAGTCCAGTTGAGTTGCAATTGTTCCTGAATCACTGCTCCCCAACTGGACTCCGGGTCTCTCCATGTCCTGTTGTCTCTGCTTGTCGCTCGGTTGCTTGGCCTGGTCAGCAAGAGGGTTTTTCTGGTCACAAGTTTTTTTCCTTCTTGCTGGCTTGTTTTCTGCAGCAGGTCTAAGCTTCCTGTTAAATGTAGCGGTAGGTAGTGCCTTGGGAAGTAAACAGCCTTCTCTACGGACAAAGTAGACATTGCAAGCAGCGCCCAGAAGACCATTGCCGTAATACTTTCTCTAGATTTTTGGGATTTGCAGCTGTTTTGTTACCTGCTCCACTGTTCATCTGTAAATGTTAACAGGAGGGCACAGAGGTAAGGTTCCTTGGCAGAGCATAGGGTACCGTTATTCTGGAGAATTTAACTGATCCAATTTGTTGGCCGTGATTCTGGAAGAATACTTAGAACCACTACACTGCAGGCACCGAGATATCCATCCGCTTCATCCATGTAAACAGAGTCATGAGGATGATGAAAGTAGTGCATGAGAGCACTGCTCCTTGCAATGGATAATCCACAGTTGACAGATAACCAGTGTCAACAGAGACATAGTCACTTCCTAGCAAGTAAAACTACTTCAGTAGAGTTCTAAATAATAGCATTTTCCTGTGTTATTGTTGGATAAAAGGAAGATGATGGCATTTGTTATGTGCCGTGAAGACAAAGGATAATGCATCCCATGTGTGAGTCCACTGTCACCTAAGCACTAGGAGATATGAACCTGAAGAAGGGTGTGAGGTGGTCTTCCCTGATGTTTGCTAGGGCAGTAGCTGCTCATAGCAAAAGTATGAAATCAGACTTCTGGTTGTGGAACATACTCTGCAATTCCACATACTCCTGCAGTAATCCCGTTACTTTCCTTTCTATGATGTTATAAACATATGATAAGATTGCTGCGTAAATGGAGGACTCAACTGAGCAACCATTGGTAATGCCCATTGGTCTTGTTAACCTTTACATACAAGCAAGACAAATTGGCATTGCCAATGCCGATTTATAGTATTCTTAAATGTCTGTTATGTTGCATCTTCCACATTTTTGCTGCAGGTTTAATACTGACCACTAGGTGGCACTGAAATTTAGTAAACTGGCGTTTCAACTCGGCTTTATTTCCTTGAGTGCAATGCTGCAATCTGATCAGGACAAATGACAAATCTACAAATAACGAAATAAACAAGCATTTGCAATGCAATAGGTCTCGCATTTATATGAGTTTGAGCTATTGGCATTGTAAATGACAATGCCTTTTATTTATGTTTTAAAAACCCACACATAAATAAAATGCATTGCCATTTACAGTGCCAATAGCTCAAACTCTTAACAACTGCGAGACCTATTGCATTGCAAATGCTTGTTGTCATGATGCGAGGGCGTTCCATCGGAATGCAACATCCCCCCCACCCCAAACAACTCCAATAATGAACCGCTAATTTCACTGCTGGTCAGCTACATGGACGCCTCCATCAGATTAAGTCTGAAAATTACACGGGATAGGAGGAAACATACAGGGTTTGCAGAGATTAGTAAATAATTCAAATGATACACAACCAGATTTACCAAGAAATACAAAGATCTATTCATTAAACACCGGAATTAGCTCAGGTGATAAGACAGGCCATTTAGAGCAGCTCCGTATGGCCCTCCCTTACCTTAATAGAGAAACTGCTTCTTAAAAGAGGACGAAGCCTATTTATTATTATTTATTGATCTCGGGTTCCCAGAGGTCATAGTGTCACCTGAATCATGAACAGCTGCATCAGACAATGTAGAAATGTAGCCTACAGCCGGGTGCGGGAAAGGGGCCGGCTAAGGTGAAAAGGAACCAGCAATGTTGTTGAATATTTCACAAGGGGGCACCGAGAAGTCCTAGGCCCCACGCGTGTTGTTCTTGAATACAGCTTCAGTTTCATTAACCGTGTTGAAAATGACACCCGCGGGAGATGAGCAGGCCTCTTTAATCACAGGCAGACGGGTGGCTCTCTGCACTGGGCGCCCTCCACCTGGGTACAAGGCCCTTTGACTCCCACAGTGAGGGGTAAACCACAGCGCAAACCAGATGGCGGCGGTGTGGAATGAGGCGCCGAGACCTCAGAGACAGCCAGGGCAATAAAGTGTCTGAGCAGGGGGGTTGCCTTGGGAAAGGGAGCAATTATGGCTGGGATTCCCAGTGGCATGCAGATGGGTTTGTGGCCTTTTTGTTAAGCACCTGTAAATTCTTTAGGGTGAGAGAGAGCAGGATGCATCTGTAAAGGTAACAAATATGACACAAGTAATCTTGAAAATCTAAGCTGAAGTTGGCCGCGCCAGCCCATCCCCCCCACCTGCTTCCAGGCTTCCCCCAGTTTTCAGTTATTCAAACACTTAAGCTTTGTGAGCACAGCTGTACTGTCAATAACAGCCCAACCTCGGGCCCCCCCTCAAAATAAGCAAACACCACAGTCAGTGCCTCGGTCACGAGTAATATGGGTTTTAAAGCAGATTGTAGTGGAAGGCCTGTGTCCATGTTTTTAATCGCCAATCATCAAGATTGTTTTTTTGCAAAGCATTGAAAAAAAAACAATTTAAATTAATACCATGACATAGCTGGGAGTCCATCCAGAGAGATGCGTCTGATACGTACCGCGCTGTCTCTCATGTTTGGGCATGAAAGTAACTGTTATAAAGGGCATGTGGAGGCAGGGCTGGACCTATTTATGAACTTTGCTATAATTTCCCTGCAGATGACAACAGGTTCTCCTTGGAAAAGAAAGCGCTATTCACAAGAAATATCGGGACATTTTCGCCGAGTGCAAACAAAGTGAAAACAAAACCAGTCGGTGGCACCCTGTGAGATGGAAGCTCTATTGCTATCAGCAGCGTCCAATCGATCCGCGCCTTCATCGTCCATATCACGCCATAGGCCATAGAAATAAAGACAGAATAAAAAAACGATATTATCTGAGATGGGGGAAGGAGCGGCCAGGCACGGGGCATAAACGACACAGCTGCAAATACCACCTCTGGCACTGAGAGGGGACCTTGGCGGAAGAACGGATGAAGAGAATGGAGGAGAGGACAGGAGAGTAGGGAGGGTGAGATAGCAAAGAGAAAGGTCTGGAGAAGAAGAGAACTGATAGAGGCGAGAGTAGGAAAGAAACTAAGAGAAGGGCGAGAGGCAGTGGTGAATGAAGGAGGGGTAAGAATGGAATGACTGAGTGAAAGGAGGAGGGGAAAGGACGGGGGGCAGATGGTGAATGGAAGAGAGCGATGGCCGGGGATGGGGTCACGATGTGCTTTACGACGAGTGGATTCTGCTTTAACAGTGCATTAAAGTAGGAAGGGAAGCGGCCGTACGGCCGCGAATGTGAAAGTGATCGCGATCACGATAAAACATCAAAGCGGCCGAGCGGCCGCGAAAGTGAAAGACAACGAGTGCTTTCAGGCTGCCAAATGGTGTGCGCGCCCGGCACACATGCACAGTAGTTGGCGGCCTGAAAGCACTCGTTTGCACTTCCAAAAGTGCTTACTATAAGTCTCGCCAGAGCAGCGCTAAAGCGCTGTCTCAGGCGAGACCTAAAAAGCTCCTGTGGTAAGTCAAACACAGAAAGAGAGGATAGTAACAAAGAAGAGCAAGGCAACCGAGTCTGACAAGAAAGACATCCAATCTTGAGCAAGGATTGGCTCTGTGGAGAAATGCTTTGAGGGATGTCTCTGACAGACAGCTAGAGCTGTCTGCGGCTAGACTGCAAAAAGGAGGCTGTGCTTAGTTCAACCAGAAACACAGGAGTGGGACAAAGCTTTCTGTATCTATCAGATGGCAAATCAATAAAAGTCAGCACTGTATTTTGTGTGCGATGTCAATCTTACAACTGCAGGCTTGGAGCTGCTACTTTCTATCTCAGTGGCATGTGTTGATGGTTAGGGATGAGTATTATATTCATTACAATAACTGGCTGCATCAGGTTACTTGTAGTGATCTTTTGGTACAGGCTTCTGCGGTGCACTATGCTGGATTGCAAGTCAGATGGTATCTGTACACTTGTGAGAAACCCATCGGTACACTGCTCTTGTCAAAAATGCACTTTATGTGCCACTGAAGGCATCTAGTCCATCAACTACGAAAAGGTCCCTCTCTTGGTGGAGGGGCCCGACAGACTGCACCTATCCATCACACAGGGAGATTCAATTCGGATTGATGAATATTGGGTTCCTATATTTATTATTGTGTTCATATTACTTTTAGATTATTAATATTATTTAAATCTGATAGCATAGCATTTGTTTCTTGCCTTACTTTAAATGTATTATATATGTGTGTGTGTGTGTGTGTGTGTATATACACAGCATCCTCAATATCTGACTGAAGCTCATCTGTGGAGACTGAGTCTGAATCAGAGGGCATTTCGAGTAAAGTGAACGTACGAAAGCACACTCTGGTAGAGGAGGTGGTTTTTTTGCGGGAGGAAAGACGTCAAACGTTACGTCCAAGAAACACGAATCCCAATCCTAACACAAAAAGAGCAGAAACAACAAGCGAAAAGAAAGAAGGAGAAGCAGGCGCAAAAACAAAAGCAAACAACAAAGCGAACAACAGGGGGTGGAGACGCAATTAACACAAGAACCCCCAAACAACAACAAAAATGCCATTATCAACCTTTCAGAAATGGTATTGGATAAAGCTGAACAGCAACTGCTTTCCTTAGGACTGTCCTTGAGTCCAAAAAATAATTTTGACTATCCGCAAACTCGAGCTGACATATATATGTACATCAGGAAGCTCAAGCTGCAGAAATATCATCATGGCATGACTAAGAGAACTGAAAAGACAGTGTCTGCTCCCCAAAATAACTATAACATCTATTAGCCTCAGACGTCAACTCTCTGGTCAACTTCCATCATTTAGAACATGACCAAAGGACGGACGAGCTGAATCCCACCCAAACAACTATGGATATTGAAGCAGTAGTAATTAATGCTATTCCTACTACAGCATTTAAACCAAAATCAAAATTCGTCCCTGTAATGCCAAAGGACTCTGTTGACATATTTCATGATATCGTAACATCAGACATTAAGAAATTGAACCTTAGGATGCAAGTTGAAACTAAGGTGCATAGGAAGCGACATCAGTGGAAATATCATCAACTAATAAAGAAATTACGGGACAATGACAACATAGTTGTGCGTGGTTCGGACAAGGGGGGCAATGTAGTGATCTGGCCACTTAAGAAATATCAGGAAGAGGCTCTCCGCCCACTATCAGATCGTGATTGTTACAGAATAAGCAACCAGCAAACAACTAAGGCAGTAAAAAATTATTGATTCACCAAGTTGCTAGCATGGAAGAGCAGGGGTCTTACGAATCAAGATGAATTTAAATTTTTTTTTTTTATGAATATCCGGTTTTGCCAATCATGTACTTGTTACCGAAGGTACATAAAGACGTTCTTTGCCCACCAGGCAGACCCATAATTTCGGCCAAGCAGGGCCTGTTGGAAAATGTATCAGTGTATATAGTCTTTTTTACAGGAACATGTGAGAAATCTCCCATCGTTTGTACAGGACACGACAGACTTTTTAAAACAAGTTCATAAGTTTGAATGGTGCAGTGACTTTTTACTTATTGCATTAGATGTATCCTATTTATATACCTCAATTAGACAGGACGATGGTATTCGAGCTTTGAGCTACTTCCTGGGAAAAAGACCCATGGAGTTTTATACACACAATAAGATGCTTATTGATTTAACAAGATTTTGCTTGGATAACAACTATTTTATGTTTGACCAGACTGTGTACCATGAAGCAAGAGGCGTAGCTATGGGGGCTAGCTTTTCCCCTAGCTACGCCTGCTTACACATGGAATGGTGGGAGAAAATGATTTTACCTACTGATTTTGCAGAGAATTTTAACAACAATATAGTGAAATGGGTCCGGTTTATTGATGACCTTTTTGTGATTTGGCGTGGGGACAAAACCAGTGCGGAGGAATTCATTTCCAAACTGAATGTAAATAATCTTAACTTACATTTCACTCATGACATCAGTGATCAGTCCATTACATTTTTGGATGTGGAGGTATTTATTGCAAGCGGTAAGTTGAAAACCAGGTTACATCGTAAGACAACCGCTCATCAAGTTTTCATCCGAAGCATACCATATGCTGCATCCCCTATGGGGAAATGCTGCGCATTTGACGAATTTGCAGGAGGGATGAAGACTTAGAGATGTCCCAACAACAGTGTAAGAAAAGATTTTGTGAAAGGGGTTATGCTAATCACATCATAGATGATGCCATAATACGTACTAGAATTATCTCCCGCAGCGAGATCTTGAAACAACAGCCCAGATCTGCTAATAAAAGCCTGCGAGCAATAGCCAACACAGAGACGTGCAACACTACTAATAATAGCCCGAGGCTCATTCTCACTTATAATAGACAGAAGGACAGTCTTTATAGAATACTAAAGAAGAGCTGGCACCTAATTCAGAGTGACCCCATTTTAGGGTAGAGTATACCTAGCTCACCTATTATCACTTATAGAAGGGCTCCAAGCACCAGAGATCTGGTAGTTAACAATAGCCCGGAAATGAAATCTAAAAACAATTGGTTATCAAACCGGAATGGTTTTGTCAAATGTCAGTCATGCAAGGCCTGTAAATATGGGATAAATACAACCTCAGATATCTCTCAACTCAAGGACAGGCCATGCAACATTGACAAGTGGTTGACTTGCAAATCCGAGTATGCGATTTATGTGCTGGAGTGCTCTTGTGGCCTGCAGTATGTCGGTAGTACGAAGCTGCAGGTTCACAAAAGAGTGCTCCAGCACATAAGGGCAATTACCAACTCAGATGAATCCTACCCAGTTGCAAGGCATTTTAAGGAGACACACTCGAATGACCTGCAACATTTTAAATATTTTGTAATTGACAGTATTCCTTTCTCCAAGCGCGGTGGCAACAGGGAGGCGAGTCTCAGGCATTTGGAGACAAAATATATTTTGGAATTAGATTGCAAGAATCCAAATGGGCTAAATACAAGTGAGGATTTCCATACATGGCTCTGAATAACATCTACTAGGGTCAGATATTTACGCTGATCTCTAATAAGTTTTTCTGGAAGCATTTAGATATTGATTGGTGAGTAACAATCTCACAATCGATAAAGTTTTTTAGATACAAGTGGAACAATTTGTCTTATTGAAACATTATTATGTCATCCATGTAGTTACTCCACCCTGGGATTTGTTTCCAAAACAGTTTTTAATTTCACTTATTGATGGTATACAGCAGCAGCATATAATTTTAAATTGCTTAATTTGCACAAAGGAACGCGTCATTTGCACAAAAAGTATTTACACTGTAATGTAGAAAACCCAGTAAAGGTTATCCAGTTCAAATGTGACAAGAATTTGCACTGAATATTTGCGATTTTTGCACAGTAAATTTGCGCTATTTTGCACAAGTATAGATATGACCATTATGTGATGTCTCTTTTGCATTATTTGCACAGTAAAAATGATGTTTGGAGCAGTTTTAACTACATTAATCTGTTTTACAACCAAATTTTACTGCAAAGGAGTATTTTCGTTTGTTTAACTTTGGATAGGTGTTAGTAGTTTCTGTTCAAAGTTTTTAACGAATAATTTAAATGGGGTTCTAACTTTTATTGTACTTCAAATTAGACCATATGGAGTGCGACGCATTATGTTCTAGTGCTAATGGGTATTTGAAACCGTTATCAAAATAACAATATTTGTATTTAACAGCAAGATATACATTATATGCTAAATGTTGTATGAGAATGGACGGGCAGTCTGTTTTCAGTTTTTGTTGTAAGCACTGTCACTTTAAATAAGGAAGGAAACACCAGTATGTCATGTGATCAAGGCCTCTAGGGGTTAAAACGCGTCATGGCGGATTTGCACTGAACTAGCTAAATAAAAAAATATTGCACGAAGGAAAACTGGAGTCCGTTTCCGTATCTGTCTCCAAGCGATTGGGTTGCTGATGATTCGGTACATATATATATCATTGCTTTTTGTCTTTGATGTTGCATTTTTTAACAGTGACATTTATATTTATTTTTTGGAAACAGGAGTCAGCCAGGTGCTCCCCTTCCCCAAGCGTACCTTCTTATGATTGTTCCTGCCTTCTTCCATTATTTTTACCCTTCCCCCAACGTATCTCTAACCTTTTATCGTTATACTTACTTGTGTTCTCTTTTCCCAATATTTTATGGTTGGCAAATTAAATGTTCCAATTTAACATAATGCCCCCATCAAATATAACCTGAGACTCGTACCGCCTGCAACCAGATGTGTGGCAGTCCAATAAGGTGATCAGGTGTTAGAAACTTTGCTGCCACGCCTGTCAAATACCATTTGCACCAACATATAATCTTCTCTGGCCCCACCATATAGTTGGGGATGGGAAACACTGGTTTCAACTACAACTGGGAAAGGAGAACTGCGCCGTACAATCAGAAAGAAACAGAAACAGAGGGACGAACAGTACATAACGAAAGGAGGCATGACAATCGCTTACCAACTATGAGCAGGAAGAGGAACAGTCAAAGCAGGGACAAACTAACAAAGGGGAACTAACAAAAATACAGCACTCTGGAGAGAGAGCGCCTAAGGTGAACACAGACACAAGTAGTTGGAAATATTTTTTCTCTTTTTATTATTTTGTTTTCTGTGCACTGTACACTCTTCATTCCACGCTGCCCCTCTATTTTCTCTCAGTTACATCGAGTCCCACTCTGACAACACTGAACTGTTTGTTCCAAAATCCTTGTTTTAACAGTCTTTTAACAGGCAAATAGGAAAGTTAACAAGTAGAAAAGAAGGTGGGAAGTTCTTGGCAGAATTCCTCCGTGCCTCCGCATATTTTCAAAGAAAAGTCTCAGCAGACGGGGTATTTTTTTGATTTAGGAGGAAGAAATAAAGATATTAATTTTCATATACAGACACACACGGAAAGATTGCAAAGCAGGATTTATAAAGCATTTGAGGTGCCTCTATATAAACACTTAATCATCACTGCCCAAGACTAAACAATATATTTAAGAGAAAGTATCCGGGTGTTGGACGTAAACCTCCTGTAAGCCCCTCAGCAAACGATAGCATGCAAGTCAGACATGTGTAATATGTTTTACTTAAAATTCTAGAAATAGCATCTGGCGCATTTGGCACAGGATTCAAAGCAATGATCACCCGCCAAGGAAGAGTTTAGTCTCCATAAGTGCAGGGAAGGCCTTAAACTGATACAACTACTGAATTATAGCAGGATTGTGCCCCAACAGCTGGAGCACACCCTACCACCAGTTGTCACGTGTCAGGAAAGGGTTGCTTTGACTTCACCATCGTCTCCAAACAGAGCACAGAACAATGTCCTTTTTAGGTAGAATGTTGCAAACTATTGAGCAAGCCCTGGATTCGAACTCAACACGCAGCATTTATTTATTTTTATTTATTTAATATCTTTGTACCGCAGTCCTGTCCCAAAACAGTATTTGGATGTTTAATCTGTGAACAAAACCAAAATACATTTTAACTTCATAACAGAGAACTGGGACTCTGAGGTAGGTGAAGGGATGTGACGCATGGGCCCAATGGGGGCACAGAACACACCACCCTCACCACCACCCCAGCCCTTGAGGAGCTCCCATTCCGTCCATGGCCGATGGTTTTCTGTGAGGTTTGGGAGAGTCAGGGACCTGTCATTACATTCAGCAGGAGGGCGCCACCATTTTGCGTTACGCTACGGGTTAGGAGAGCTGGTTTAGTCAGAACCATCGAGGCATCTTTCTTGTTTAAAAAATGACAGGAAAAGACAGGGTTTTAATGGTGGTCTGAAGGACAGAGGAAGAGGTTTTGTCCCTATGTCAAGAGGAAGAGATTTCCAGCTGCTGCTCCTGAGAAACACTGATCCCGGGCGGTGCTCTGTGCTCATGATTCTGGGGAGGCGCATGCAGTCCATAGTGTGGGCAGCAGCTATGTGCTCACTGAACCACTTCCTTTGTTTTTATAATTACTCTGCAGAGTCCAGGGAGATGAAGCACACAAAGCTCGCGGGCAGCAATGGTGCCAGCAGCGCAGGGGAGATCAACTCCCGAGAAACAATGGTGCCAGCAGAGGAGGACAACTCCTGGGCAGCAATGGCACCAGAAGGGGAAGACAACTCCTGGGCAACAATGGCGCCAGCAGAGGACGACAACTCCTGGATAGCAATGGCACCAGAAGGGGAGGACAACTCCTGGGCAACAATGGCGCCAGCAGAGGACGACAACTCCTGGATAGCAATGGCACCAGAAGGGGAGGACAACTCCTGGGCAACAATGGCGCCAGCAGAGGACGACAACTCCTGGATAGCAATGGCACCAGAAGGGGAGGACAACTCTTGGGCAACAATGGCGCCAGCAGTCAGGGGAGGACAACTCCTGGGGAGCAATGGCGCCAGCAGAGGACGACAACTCCTGGGCAGCAATGACACCAGCAGGGAAGGACAACTCCTGGGCAGCAATGGCGCCAGAAGGGGAGGACAACTCCTGGGTAGCAATGTCACAAGCACTCCAGGGGAGGAAAACTCCTGGGCAGCAATGGTGCCAGCAGGGGAAGACAACACCTAGGCAGTAATGGCTCCAGCAGGGAGGACAACTCCTGAGCAGCAATGAAGCCAGCACAGCAGGTTATAACAACTCTTGGGCAGCAATGAAGCCAGCACAGCAGGTGATAACTCCTGGGCAGCAATGGCGCCAGCAGAGGACGACAACTCCTGGATAGCAATGGCACCAGAAGGGGAGGACAACTCTTGGGCAACAATGGCGCCAGCAGTCAGGGGAGGACAACTCCTGGGGAGCAATGGCGCCAGCAGAGGACGACAACTCCTGGGCAGCAATGACACCAGCAGGGAAGGACAACTCCTGGGCAGCAATGGCGCCAGAAGGGGAGGACAACTCCTGGGTAGCAATGTCACAAGCACTCCAGGGGAGGAAAACTCCTGGGCAGCAATGGTGCCAGCAGGGGAAGACAACACCTAGGCAGTAATGGCTCCAGCAGGGAGGACAACTCCTGAGCAGCAATGAAGCCAGCACAGCAGGTGATAACTCCTGGGCAGCAATGGCGCCAGCACTGCAGCGGAGGACAACTTCTGGGAAGCAGTGGCGACAGCACTGCAAGAGAGGACAACTTCTGGGCAGCAATGTCGCCAGCATGGCAGGGAAGGACAACTTCTGGGAAGCAACGGCGCCAGCACTGCAGGGGAGGACAACTCCTGGGAAGCAATGGCGGCAGCACTGCAGAGGAGGACAACTGGGCAGCAATGGCGCTAGCATGGCGGGGAAGGACAACTTCTGGGGAGCAATGGTGCCATCATGGCAGGGGAGGACAAATCCTGGGAAGCAGTAGAGCCAGTACTGCAGGGGAGGACAACCTTTAGGCAGCAATGGTGCCAGCACAGCAGGGAGGACAACTCCTGGGCAGCAACGGTTCCAGCATGGTGGGGATGAATAACTCCTGAGCAGCAATGGCACCAGCAGGGGAGGACAACTCCTGAGCAGCAGTGGCGTCAGCAGGGGAGGACAACTCCTGGGTAGCAATGTCGCAAGCACTTCAGGTCAGGACAACTCCTGGGCAGCATTGGCACCAGCATGGCGGGGTAAGAAAACAACTGGACAGCAATAACGCCAGCACAACTCCTGGGCAGCAATGGCACCAGAACTGCAGGGAAGGGCAACTCCCGGACAGCAATGGTGGCAGCACTGCAGGGGAGAACAACTTCTGGGCAGCAATGGCACCAGCAATGCACGGGAGGACAACTTCTGGGCAGCAATGGTGCCATCATGGCAGGGGAGGACAAATCATGGGCAGCAATGGAGCCAGTACTGCAGGGGAGGACAACTTTTAGGCAGCAATGGCGCCAGCAGGGGAGGATAACTCCTGGGCAGCAATGGTGCCAGCATGTTGGGGGAGGAAAACAACTGGGCAACAATGGAGCCAGCACTGCAGGGAAGGACAACTCCTGGGCAGCAATAAAGCCAGTACGGCAGGGGAGGACAACTCCTGGGCAGCAATGGCTCCAGCAGGGGAGGACAACTCCTGGGCAGCATTGGCACCAGCATGGCGGGGAAGGAAAACAACTGGACAGCAATAATGCCAGCACTCCAGGGGAGGTCAACTCCTGGACAGCAATGGTGCCAGCATGGCGGTAGAGGAAAACAACTGGGCTGCAATGGAGTCAGCACTGAACGGGAGGACAACTCCTGGACAGCAATGGCACCAGCACTCCAGGGGAGGACAACTCCTGGGCGGCAATGGCGCCAGCGCGGCGGGGAGGAAACCAACTGGGCATCAATGGAGGCAGCACTGCAGGGGAGGACAACTCCTAGGCAGCAATGAAGCCAGTACGGCAGGAGATGACAACTCTTGGGAAGCAATGGTGCATGCACGGCAGAGGTGGACAACGTCTGGGCAGCAATAGCGCCAGCATGGCAGAGGAGGACAACTCCTGGGCAGCAATGGCATCAACAATGCAGGGGACTGAAGTCAAATAATGTTCTTCATAGTAGTGGAAAGGTGTGTACTAGATATGAGGTAGACATTGGCAGGAAGAGTTAAGAGCAAATGCAGTGGCAAAGGGGGCGCTTCTAAGCACAAGGGTTGTAACACTGGTCATAAAACAGTTCCTACTGACTGCAAGTGTGATCATTTTACAAGCTGCATTAGAAACAACCAGCACACCTTATAAGTGTAGTGTCTGTAAAGCTGCATTATGTAGCGTTGTACATGCATTTGCAATATGTAGGCCTGAAATGTCCTGATTGCCTGCGAGCTGTTAGGCAATTTGCCCCTTTGCCACGAAGAAACTACGCTACTGTTCTTGGACCATTTTCGATCTCTACATAAGATAACAAAACAGGTATATTGGTAGAATGCACCTAAGACTATAGGGAGTCTCCTAACGCTAAAAACAGATAGCTGATGTTTATTGTTACCCAACTCAGTGGTACACATTTTATGAACCTCGAAATGATGGAAGAGTGAGTTTATGTCAGACTGATGAAAGACTGGGCTGACCTTGGAGGATTTGAACCTGTGACCATTTGGTCAAACACAGACATTGCAATGACGTCTTAAAGGCGATGGGATATAACACGTATTTGTGGGACCATTGGGGATTACAAATCCCCAAAATGCTTAATTACAAGGCATAGCAATGAAGTGTTCTATGATATGCACACAATAGAAGGAACCATGTATTATATAAATTGAAATTATTCAATTATTCTTTCTACCTACAGCAAGCGATTATGCACAGGATAGATGCCCCTTTTGCCAGTGGATCTCAAAGATCGTTGGTGGTTACTTCTTCATGGCGCTGTTCTTTATGTATGGGTACAGGCCATAAATCCTTTACTGTCCCTCCAGAGACTAAGTCTGTTTCCAAACCTTGTCTGTGGATGTGTGCCCGCTCTAGGTGGCTTGCATAATATTCATTCTTATTATCTGTAGCAGCATATCAATGCTTGTATTCTACTTAAAAAAAGAAGATTGCAGGGTTTCTGGTTACCAATGTTGCAAGCTCAAAATGTAGCTCAAAGACATTTTGTTGGGACAGCTGCATATTTACTACTCTATGCTCATTCTTGGTACCATCTCTGTGAGCATGTGTGCTTTGCAGCTACATACCAACAGACAGAAATGTTTGGCCAGGTGGATTTTTAAAACGATTGGCTGAAAACACGATATAGTCCTAACAACGACATAAATATGTCAGTTAAGATGGATGTTTCTTGATCACAGTATTACAGAAATGTGTGAACAGCTTCTCACTGGGAAATTATCAAAGAAAATTAGAGACCATGATATCTTGGCTCAGAAAAATGATTCATTATCATTATGGCATGGAGGCTCTCATTTGAACCAAGTGCTAATTGAGTTGCTCCAACGGGTTTGTTATCATTCAGACTTTACAGAGCATATCATGTACACAACCACAGTCTGACCTCAGGACTCTTATACACGTACAACGCATTGTCTAAGAGACTCAATCTTGCGCGTTCATGGGCCTGCCCAGTCTTCTCCAGCCGCAGGCATTCTAAAATGTGGTATTTCACCTAGTCTAATACTTAAAGAAATGGAAATGCGCCATCTCCGTTTCAAAACACCCTTATGGATCATTAGTGTGTTGGAGGGGAGCCATTTCATAACATGGCTGGGTCTCGTTTCAGGGCATTGTACTCTACCATCCTAAAGATCTTTTATCTCAGATCTGCCCAAAGGAGAATGGGGCACCTACTCCGGAGCTTGGCCTGGTGAAATGAAAAGCCTTGACCATTAGGGTGGTTTGAGTGCTCTGGTAATGTAGGTGTGTTTTGACTATGTGGTGGTGTCAGAATCCCATGCCACATTGCGGAGATAGCCCCACTTTCCCCTAGACTACTGTTCTTTTTTGGGGTTTTTTGAAGACCGGTGTGTAAGAAATTGGGTTGCTGGTTGAGGGGGTGGGGAAGATTTAGCCCTTCTCAAGCAGCAGCCACAATCCTTGTCAGGGTCAACCGGAAAAGTCACTAAGTTAAACTGTGTTTAACCTTTCAGTAGCTTTGCACAAAAGCAGTCAGGCATTACTTAGAGGCAATGTGTTAAGTAGTTATGCAGTACTTAAACAGTAATAAAGTGAAGACACAACACAAGAAAAATCCCACACTCATTTAGAAAAGTGGAGTACATTTTTAGAATTTATTTTACACCCAAATGACAAAAGTCCAATCAGTAGAACTGGAGATATGCAATTTTAAAGTTTTAAGGTAAGCATAGCGCCTAAAAGCATAAAGTGTCACTCATGGGTATCTGGTTGTGTGACACAGTGCGAAAGTCACAAGTTCAGGCCAACTGCGGTGGAACCTGGGCCCGATACAGGGACCAGTTAAATCCTGCTGAAAAAGTTGCCTTCCAAAGTCCAGGGCAAAGAGTCCAGTTTGCAATTAAGAAAGCCGCAATGGGGCAGGGAGAGATTCGCGGATGGTCTCGGCTGTGACACAAAGAGCAGGCAGGGCATCGTGGATGGTGGTCACTATAGCGCAAAGATCCTGTTGGACTTCATAGACGATCGTTGCTTCAGCTTCGCGTTGGTGGTCACTGCAGGCTGTGAGTGCTATAGTGCGAATTGCAGATCCTGCCTTGCCGGCTGATGCTGGTAGTCATGTATCGCGAAGAGTTGGGCTCAACAGAGCTTCATGCTGGTGGCCAGCACAAGTGGTAAAATCCTGTTGTGAAGAGGCTTGTTCACGGTCATGAAGAGCCCAAAACGTCAGAATTTCCCCTTCGCTTCTTAGAGAAGCTGAACTGATGCCACACCAAGGATCCAGGACCTCGGAAGCACCTCTTAGGGATCAGAAACACACTCCAGCTGAAGACAGAAGAGCTTGGAAGGTCCATTTGCAGGTCCGGTGCAGCAGGCCAGCTGGGCAGTTGCAAAGAGGCCTCTAGAGCTTCTTGTGTCCCTGTAGCTCAGAACAGGAGGCCAGTCAGCTGCCCTCAGAGTCACTTCAGCCTGGGATTAAGGGTGCAGGTCCAGGTTTCCTTCTCAGACAGCAGGGCAGCAGGGCAGTCCTTCTTCTATAGTATCCACAGGTACAGGAGTGTACAGGAGAGTGGGTCTGGGAGTTCTATTTTTGTACCGGGGGCCCCCTCTGAAGTTATGTTATGTTACAGTGGGAGAAACATATGGAGTTTCCACCCTACAGAAATGATTGGAATTTCCTGCTTCCCTGCCCTGGTCCTAGTCTTTCTGCAGGCACAATAGGCTAGTGTGAAGTTTTTTGTGAGTGAGATGAAGCAGAGACGTTTGAAGTGCAAGTGGGGTTGTGCACAGCTCTGACCTCACCCTACATCTTGCCTTGGATGACCCATCCTGCCAACACCCAGGCTCTCTACTGTGTTGCTGTCTGGGAGGAATACACAGAGGCCAGCTGTGAACTACAGCAAGTCATGTGACCCAACTTTCCAAAAGTGGCATTTTCAGAATTGGGACTTAAATCCAAATTTACCATAAAGAGTGTTTTAAATTACAATTCTTTAGACACCAAACATAATATTTCTACCTGCTCCCAAACAAAAGTTAGCACTTATCAAATGTAATAAGGTAACCCAATGTTACCTAATGAGAGAGGCAGGCCTTGCAGTAGTGATGAATGAATTTGAGAGTTTTTCACTACCAGGACATGTAACACTTAAAAGTACATGTCCAAACTTTTAAATACAATGCACCCTGCCCTATGGGCAGTTTAGAGCCTACCTTAAGGTTGGCTTATATGTATTAGAAAGGGAGTTTTTAGCAAAAGGTTTATTTTGCCAAGTCAGATTGGCAATTAACAACTGCACACAGGATCCAATGACAGGCCTGAGTTTAGTTTTAAGGGGTTACTTAGGTGGGTGTCGTAATAAGTGCTGTAGGCCCACTAGTAGCATTTCATTTTCCACCCACAGCTATATGGTATAACACCTTAATAGGAACTTTTAAGTAACTTAAATATGCTAATTAGGTGTGAGCTAATGTTACCATGTTTGTGGGAGTGAGCACAAGCACTTTAGCACTGGTTAGCAGTGGTGATGGGTAAAGAGCCCTATAGCCAACAAAAACGAATTCAGCAAAACTAGAGGAGGCGTAGGCAAAATGTTGGGGGAAGACCACCCTAATGTTTACAGGGCTTGTAAGGTGTCATGAAGTCAATATTACCAGCATGTTATGCACAAATTCAACATATTTACTAAAGCACGGGATGCATAATTAACTCTAGGAGTGTGCATGCAGGAAACACTCAAGTGAAGAGTTCTTGATTATGCTCTAGACCACTATTCTGAAAACCACTCACACAGCAGTTGCCACTATAATCCAAACGCAAAGGAGGTGCAAAAAGTGTAATTAACACCTATTGCTAGTGCCCAGAGGCAAGACAAACAGTACAGTGCAGGGGCAGTGGCTCATAAGGGGCGCAAGAGCGTTGCCCCACTGCCCCCTAGTAGCTGCCACATGATGTACTGTTTATGGTCATTATTTTGAAAAAATAAAACTCATCCACAGTGGCGCTGTTTGGGCAGAGCATAGCCTATCTGGCTGGCAGGCTGCAGGCTTGAGATACAGTCAAGTGTGCATGGCGGGTTGGACCGATCTCTTACTGTGTCCAGCCCGACCTATGCTTTGTTAGGAAGCCAGGGGAAGGCAGCGTTGCCACCTAGTCTCCCTTGGAACGCTGGATGCACCTGCTCCAACAAATCCTTGCATGGCTCTCATGTTTACCGCTATAAACAGCACAGTAGCAACGCAAGGATTAGCTGTGATCACGAGCTTCAGTTTGGCTGTCCTCGTGGCGCCACGTTTAAAGGCGGGCATATTAAACATGACCAATCATTGTTTGGCTTTATTTGTAGCTACAAAGTAATTGGTCTCATTTATGTCCTTTGACCATGATGAAGGACTCTTACACCATCGCACGCAGCGTAGTTACAAGTTTAAGTTCAAAAGTTTATTGTATGATTAATGTCAGGCTTGTAAGACTGCTTCGCTTGACGCTTCCAAGTCAAAGCTACTGACGCAGCAGCTCAAAAAAGCTGTTAACTTTAAAGATGAAGAAAATGCTGCTCCGTCTAGGTATGGAGGAAGAGCGGCACCACATCCGGAAGAACACGGAGGAGATATTGAAGAGGTGGCAGAAGCAGCAAGCTTCCTTGAGAGACTGCATCACTCTTTTGGTGAAGCTTGTGCAGGCGGATGTGGAGATACTGAGTGAGTGTTTACATTTTATGTCTAATCGAGAAAGGTGTTTGCACTTATAAAGTTAGATTGCACATGCAAATGAAACTATTACTTGTAGGCAATCTTTCTTATGGCATCTTCTCTTTGGATGTAGATCTGATCAACTTAATCTGAGAGTGCGGGCCAGGCGTCACAGGCAGGAAACGCACTGTGTGCTTGTTTTTGTAGGTCTGGGCTTGACTTGACGTTTGTAGGGCATTTTGGAAAAAAAGACAATTGGGGATTATGGCTAAGGAATGTTTTGTCAGTAAAATGCACCATTTGAACCCCTTATGCTTAACTTCCTAATGAGTTTTCTAGAAATGTATGCCGTGAAATGCACCATTACCCACTCTGCACACCCCACCTCACCCTCTTCTTTCAGTTCCTGCTTGCTCAGTGAGCTCTTCTGTATGTTCTACTTGGGTTGTTACTTTCCGCCCCATTCACCAGCCGCCACTGCTATTGTGCACTATATACGATTATTAATTGCTCTTATTTTTAACAGTAGTAGTATTATTCACAATCTGACTGTTATAAGAACGCTTCTCCTAAATCCATCCAAGACGCTGGATTGCCGCGCCCATCTATCGATGGAGTCTGATGCCTACAGTTGGGATTTAAAACACAAAACGATGTCAAGAGTTTTCAGAAAATTGATATTATCAAATGAGCAATGATAAATGTGGTGCTTTAGATGTAAACCACAGGAGTATAAAACACTGTAACGCATGATAAGCAGAAAGAGATTATTGTTTTTCTTGCCAAATAAGACGCCTTGCGCGCCTCAGATCATCGGACAGAAATGAAGGTACTGTGTGACTTCAAAGGATAATCCCGGGGCTCCTTTTACCACGATCCTATCATTATTCTATGCCCCTGGCTCATGTATACTATACAGATTTTGACTAGATCACGCACTTGAACAAACATTCTGATTGATAATTTGCACAACGTCATACACTGTAAGAGGTGGGTAAGGGCAAGCTATGCACAGGGGACTCTGCGAAAGACAGGATACTAACATAACGTAAAGCGCACGTTCACCCAGAAGGGTATCTTGGCACTGAATAACAGATATTAATTGTTACCCAACAGTACTCATTTTATCAACCTCAGAAGGATGAAAGGCTGAGTGGACCCATCAGGGTTTGACCCTGTGGCTATTAGGTCAAACACAGGCCCCTACAGTGGACGCATTAGCCCACTAAGCCACCAGACCCAGCCAAACTGTCTTCTTTTACTTCTGGGTGTAAAGAAAAGACTGTCCACGCAGATATATATTTTTTTCTAGAGACATTATCTCTTTTTACAGTCCTTGCTCTAATTGGGCCTTGTATACACAACAGAAAATTGAAAAAAATAAAAAATAAAATATTTTTTACAGTTTTTTTAAATAAAGCGGAGCATTGATGTTACTTCAAAGTGCTAAGTGAAGTACATAAAAAAGGGAGAGTGCAGTCAGATATTCTTCAATCAATGCAAGCTGGATTAGTTTACATTTCAAGTTGTCGTTTGCTTCAGCGCTGAGATTTGGCTTCAGTGAATACTACAGACCCTGGTCTCCCAGAGAGATGTGCTGTTGCTGAACGCAGGCTTCTTTTGGGCTAGCGGGCGGCTAGTTTTTGCAGGTAGGGCATATATGCCCTGTACGTCTTATGCATGGCTTAAAGAACGAGGACTTTATTCTTGCATTCACTGGAGGTCAGTCGGATGCTGTCAAGGATAGTTTTACCTGGCGGTGCTGGCACAGGTTTAGACACATTTTGGCCACTTGGGTCTGCTCTCTTTATTGCCTGTCAAAGCGTTTCTTTGGGAGCCTAACATACATGATGGTAGAGGAGGACAAGGGCTTCTTTCAGCTTCAAGTGGTAGTCAGTTCGGAGGAGTGGATGGATTTTCCATCCTGCAGAAGGCCCATGGTGGCACCACCTACTACAGATTCACAGATCAATTGTTAGCCATAAAGTCAGGCAGGGCAAGTGACACTTCTATCTTCCGGTTATGATGTAAATTTGATACTTGTATAGCGCACTACTCACCCGCAAGGGTCTCAAGGCGCTTATACGAATACCGCTGTGGAACCCATCCTGGCTTTCCCTGTGAGGCGTCCACTCCTGGGCACCCCCAAGGTGGAGGACAGGCATCCTTAGCGTTGTGGGGGCCGTTGTGGAGATTAAGCAAGCTATTGCCCAGAGTTGCAGAGTGGGACTCCATGATTGGAATAGGCACTGAGGCGAGAATTATCAGGTCCGTGGAATTTTTGAGCCCAAGACCCGCCGAGGCGGGGAATTGAACCCTGGTCCCGGGCTAGACCTCTGCATCAGGGTCTGCCACTCTAATCATTGAGCCACACTTCTCCATGATGTACACTGTCTCTCCTTTGTGAATGCAGCTATCACACATTCTGCACTTCATTCTTTGGTCTCAGCCCGCTGCAGTCAGTCCTGACTTCGACTGGAAGGACATGTGGTCTAGTGGCTAAATTGCTCACTTGGGTACATTTAGACCTGGGATCTAATCCTGGACTTGCCAATTTGCCATTGAAGTCAGTGATTCTGGGAGAAATTACTGCCCCTACCTGGACTTCAAATTGAAAATCTGTATACATTTAAAAGTAGAGAAAATATAAATATATACAAGTCAAAAAGGCAATGAATCATTTGTACAACGTGCAGCCTACTACTAGCCCAGCTTCCCGACATACACTGATTTCTGTAATCCGGTCTCAATCAGACCCACAGTTTATAGTATTCCACTTAAAGCCCCTCGTGGCCTCAATACAAATCTTCCTTTGTAAAATGTTTCCCTTCTCATTCACGTTGGTTCCCAAAACACTTTACATAAATACATTGACCACTTGTGATCAGAGAGCTCCATTAATCTGACATCTAGTTCCACACCTGTTGACAGATAATTCGCACGTTTTTTGGACCAGATACACAATATATTGCACTGGGAGAGCAAACAAAGAGTATAACTGGGTGGATATGAATACATTTGTTTGTGCGCTTGCCAAATTCCAATGTGCAGTATGCAGAAATCTATGGGATTATTATATTTCTGAGCACATATTCTCCTTACTCGTACCTCCCCGAGTCTCGTCGGTTTTGGCACAGTATTCGGGATGGATGTTGCACTGTTCTGTGAGCCTGTTTTTATGTCTAGTATAGACAGCTATAACTGTCTCGCATGCATCCTGTATTTAAAAAAGTAATAAACAAAAGATACTTCTATATTTACGTACACAGGACTCTTTTCAGCTGTTATTCACACGTTGTTTCCACCCACCACCGTATTCCACAATGGGTAAGCCCAATTGGTCATTTGCTCTTTTGCACAGTGAATGACGTGTTTTGCTTGATCCCGTGTGCGCCTCCGCCTACAAAGAAGTGCCCTTCTGTGCCAGGGCTGGAGGGCTAAGACTTTACTTTGACATCGTTTTTTTATTTCCATTCTTTATCCGTCTTTTATTTTTTGTACTCATCCTTGTGTTTTTAAAACATGTCTTCAGGCAACAGTAACCAAATGCCAACTTTTCTTTGCTCCAATTAATGTCTTACTTTGTTGTGATGGGGCCAAAGGCATACGTTTTCTACGTATGCCTGCCCGCTCAGTATTTTCTGTACTGTCAAAATTATACGTTTGTGTAATTTATTATATTGCAAGCAAATATCTGCAATGTTCAGGCAACAACAGCCTTTCTTTTTTTTGCCTTTTATTTTTGTGGCACGTGCTTGCAATAAACAGAATGTTTTCTCCTATCACAGATATTACAGGTTTAAAAGAACCTCTGTATCAGTTCCCATTCGAGCTCTTCTACTTCCAGCATTTGATTCCATCAAACTCTGTTATTTCTATTCTGAGAACTGCCCTCAGCCTCTCCTCCCTCTGTCTCACAGAGAACAGGAGGGTTTCACGACACGTATAGAAATGTTTACATTATGCCCACTTACTACCCAGGATGACATGTTTTTGTTCATAATGCTGGTTACCTGTAATCAATATAATAATCAAGATTACGTATTTGTAGCCATGATTGTTTAATGTTATTGATCTTTAGTGTTTGCAAGCCCTACATTTGCTTTCATGATATAAGATAGAATCAGCTATAGAAACTCAGGTATCGGGTCACAGCCAGAGAGGGTCTTCGCACAAGGACTATCATGCCAGAGGTCACGTGGGTTCGCAGTGACGACACCAGGGACAGTGAGAAGAAGTGACCTTTGGACTCTCGCGGTTTATTGTACAGCCCCACACGCTGGGATGAAGATTAGCTGGCTTTCTATTTTATATCGTAAGCACAGGTTGATGTGCTACCCATCTTGGGAAACGCGAACAAAGGCTTGGTATTTACTACTTCGGCTAGCGCTTAGAAATAGCTCAAGGGTGTGAGGGTGCTAAGAACTCAAGTATCATGCTGGAAATATTCATTCTGTTTTCACTGATTCCGACAGGTTTCACTGCATTCATATTTGCATTCTGTGTGGTCACCATTCATATTTTATGCACTAGATAACGTTTTTAAAAGCAAGGGTTTAAAATCTGTGTCCTGTTACTTTGTGCTATGTTGAGTGTGTCATTCATTTATGAAAGAGTCTGGAGCCCACTGGGTCCCTAAACCCATCTTGTGGGACCAATTATTACCAGTGAACCCGTCCTGCGCAGTATTGCTCAGTGGGTTGTGTATGGGTTGCAGGCCAATTGGATTTCTAAATCGTCTTTTTGGAATGACCAAGTCCTTGATCCTGGGGTTAGGAATACGATCCTTGAGGTTCTGGGGCATGGTAGGCCCCAGTATGTATCAGCCTTATTGTCTCTGGATGTACTGCTGGATGAGTCAGGGAGTCATTTCACTTTGCTACCCCCCTTCTGACCTACGCTGTCCGCGGCACCTCTAGAAATAATAACCTAAATACTAGTCCCTTTTCACACATTCATCTAGGTGACCTGAGCACGCTCTCTGCTTCTCTCATCTTGTGGGAGTAAAAGAGTGAGACAGTTTACAAATCGTCTATAAATAACAGCTTTCTCTGCTCATCTTATGTGAAATCTATGTCTACCAATCATCACCTGAGAAAGAAGGGAGAGGTGTGAACCTTGGCTTGGATTTCCTTGTGAGACTTCTCCTCCCCTACACAGAATTAAATCCAGACAAGTACAGATGAGCCGGGAGCGCCCCTAGCCCAAGCTGCCCTGGTGACACCCATCACCGGTTGCCCTCTGCAGCCCAACCACCATCCACATCTCAGGCCTTATGTAGATAATCAATAGTGAAGACAGGTGAAGCCTCACCCAGCCTTGGTCTCTCACGTACAGATGTGTTCCAGCACAACTCCTAGCCAAAGCAAGGGAGCAATTTCGCCAAACTCTTCGGTCAACTGCCTGAACAATGTAGAAATGTTTGGTAATTCACAGATACAGTTGGAGTGGGATCTGCACTGAAATGATCGTGTAGATTGCTTCTTTCCAAGAGGAACTAATTCTGCAACCTGTTCAGAATTAACCACTAATTTCTATGCAGGCAGAGATGAAAAATGTGCAACTGATCAGATAGTAGACGATGGGCTGGTGGAAACCAGGGTGTAAAAAAGTGAATTCTTATTTGGATTGGAAATTGGAATAATGCCACTAACGTGTCAAGGTGAACCCCCAAAGTCACTAACTTAGACTAAGCTCAACTCCAGGTAGCTGTAGCACAGAGCAGACAGTATTACATTAGAGCAATGTGGAAAATATTTATGCAGTACTAAAACAGCAATAAAGGACAAACACCAAACAATGGAAATCCTAATCTAAATTAGAAAGTTAGAGTATATTTTAATTAACAAAATGACTCCAAAACAACAAAAATCCAGTGAGGGGAACAAGAGATAATATTTTTTCAGGTTTTAAGTAGCACCATCTATAGAAGGGGTAGACCAGGACCTTTGACTTAATTTAGACTGACTGAGATTAAGTGCAGGTTGGATGCATCAAGTGGGTTCGTCCCAGTCAAAGATTTTAACATTTGACTCAGTCTTTTTTATGGAGATCAAAATCCTCCAGCGGGGCAAGACTGAAACTGTATCTGAGGAAGGTGCATCAAAATATCAAAATCAGCGAAGTCCCCTGACGGCTCCAGAAGTCTTGAAAGTCCAAAACCTTTTAAAGTCCCCACTTTTCAGGGTTTCGGGAACAGCTACTCTGTGTCATTTCTAAGGCTCCCAGGACCTCAGGGACAGCAGTTAGAGGCCAGGACTCACTCCAGCGATGGCCACCAGCAAGATCCAGTCCAGGTTCATTATGTATTGGTTGATCGGTCACTTCAGAAAAAAAAACATTCTCCAGCTTTTTTGTCCCTATAGCCACAGGGAACGTTAGCCAACTGACCCTTGGACTCCACTTCATTATCCTGGGTATAAGAGGGAGCAGGTCAGTCCTCCAGGGCTCCTCTCAGGTCACAGACAGCAGGTCTGGCCCTCTTTTAATCTTCTGCAGGTCCAGAAAGTGTACTAAGGAGGTTTCCTTGGGGTGCCACATTTATGGCTGGCACTAGCTAGTGGTTGGGGGTGACTCCTGGATACTCTCTAGCCAATGGGAAAAAGTTCCAGGGGGGGATCTCTATTCGTTTTTTCAGCAGTTAGTGTTTGCCATAATTTAAATAATCCCCACAGTGCCCCTCACTCTTAAAATCTAAGACAGGGAAACCCTCTCTAACAAGTGCAGAGCTCTTGTGTCCACCAAGGGGTGTGGCCAGGAAAATGAGAAGTCCCTTCCCCTGTGTTCACTACAAACCAGTATTGGTGGTAGTTTCCCTCCCAAAGAGCTTCATGTCAAACTGGCCAGTATAGGCCGTTGAGCCAAGGATTTCCCTCCTTCGGCACCCTTTACACTATGAATCGGCAGGGTTAGCCTTCATCCCATTTCAAGTTAAGGAAGGTCCTGAGCCCACCCCGAAATATCCTTCCTGAGCTGATAAAGATTAAATGCTCCACACCCAGTCTATCCTGTCACCAGGCATAAGCCATTGCTCTACTTAGGAAGTAGTTTTTACATCTCATTTAGGTCAAGCACTTGGCTAGACAGCTGATGGATAGCTAATACACATTAGCCTCTAGGAGCTTCAGTCAGGGAAAGGGTAACTTTCAAAAATCTAATTTTCCAAAATATTTATGTGAACTTAGGGGTGATTCATTAATATTTATAATAAGGGTTTCTCTTAAAAAGGGTTATTTTGGCAGGTTGGCAGCAGTTTTTTACCTGCAGCAGTCAGGGTACACAGGGTAGGACATGTTTTACAGACTCACTCTGGATAGCACAATAGGTGCTTTAGCTCACAGGTGGCATCTCACTTTCAGACCTTGAGAGTATTTCTTTTACCGTATGCTAGGGACTTACAGGCAAGTTAATGTCAATAAAGGGTAAGCCAATTTAATGATGTTTAACTGGGGAGCATTTTGTTCCTGTTTAACAGGGGTAACATGTATAGAGTTAAAAAAAACCAGCAAAAATAGGGCCAGAAAAAGGCAAAACATATGGGATGACTATGCAGAAAAAGTACATTTGCTTCACAGGGTAAGGTATTAAAATGCTCCCGGTGTTACCAATACAGCATCCTTTAAATGTTTTTAAAAAACATGCGCATGAAATGCAATTATTTGGGGAAAACAGAAACTCACAAGCAATTTCTTTTACCGTATGCTAGGGACTTACAGGTAAGTTAATGTCAATAAAGGGTAAGCCAATTTAATGATGTTTAACTGGGGAGCATTTTGTTCCTGTTTAACGGGGGTAACATGCATAGAGTTAAAAAAAACAGCAAAAATAGGGCCAGAAAAAGGCAAAACATATGGGATGACTATGCAGAAAAAGTACATATGCTTCACAGGGTAAGGTATTAAAATGCTCCTGGTGTTACCAATACAGCATCCTTTAAATGTTTTTAAAAAACATGCTCATGAAATGCAATTATTTGGGGAAAACAGAAACTCACAAGCAATGCAAAGTACATCAAGTCTCTGTGTTGTAAAATGATTTGGGCTGCTAGTAAAGGCTGTCAGTTCCAGAATGTACTGTATTATTCAGATTCACATAAAACTCTTATGGATGGTGAAAGCATGAGCCTGCATCCACGCGGATGCCCTTTCCCAACCTCTAGGTGGGCTGGCTGTCTAGGGTGCTCCCCGGGGTGCTGGGCGGCACGTGCTGAGTCTGCTTGGATTCTGGTAATAGAATCAGGTGCATTAATGCTAGAGTGCAGCAGATGGTGCAATCAATAATGCATGAATATATTCGAAAGAGAGAATGTGGACCTATGGTTTTATTTACTTGCCATGTAGTAGGAGCTCACTATGCTAGGAAGCAGATAACGCGCTAGGCAGAATGCTACTTCTGAAAAGGTAACAGTAATCAATCATATTTCCTGCACAATTTGTGGAAAATGATACAACACAATCATCACAATGTAAATGTCAACTGCAAACTGGTTACTATTGTGAAAAAACAAATGTTGCATTCACAATTTTGATAAAACGGAGTTCATAATGCGCTAGTAAAAAAATACTAAACAAATGGCCTTTTGAGGGAATAGGACAAAGAATGTTGCATTCACCCCGTCTTTTCGTATTGCATTGTGCAACTGTTGGAATTGCTTGCATTGTTCAGAAAAAGGGATACATGCACATCTCAAAGAGAAATGTCCGGCTAGTAAAGGCCATTAGCAGGGTAAAACGAACTACAAAGCAGGGGCGGCAGAGGAGTGTCGCCCCTAAGGAAAAACAAAATGATAATGACAACGTTATCATTTTATTTTTCATCATTGGCTATGTAAAGGTGCGGGCAGGGTGGGGATGCGCTTCACGCAGAGCATGGGGAGGCGTGGTGGTACTCTCCTAAGTGTGCATGACGGTTTGGCTGGCCATCTCATGCCAGTCAAACCATCATGCGCACTTTGCATTTTCTCCACCGGACTGTGTTGTACCTCTCTGGGTGCCGAACCACGGAGCTCTGACCAATCACAATGCCACTGTGAGGCAGCGTTTTGCTTGTTCAGGAGAGTCGGGTGCCTGGGTGCTTCCTGTTTCGTCGACTGAAGAGGAAGAGGACAGAGGAAAGGCAGCTGCTGGGAGGCAAGTTATTTATTTTTTCTTTTCCTCTTTTCTTTTCTTAAACCCACCCCCTACCTCCCTGCCTCACCAATACTGCCCGGTAGCAGCCACTACTGCTACAAACATCCTCCGACAAGTCCCCAGGTATGCCAGTCTCTACACTCGGTAATGTCCTCAACCCATCCACAATGCATGCACCCAAACTAATCTTTAGTAAACTATCAAAGTGGACATGTGGAAAGACGCTTAGGTGGCCACAGGACAAGGCAGCTAAAAAACAGTGTATATGGCCTTGCTCCAAGTTCTTTGTCTAACAAACTACTGTTTTCTGTTATCTGTACAGGTTACCTTTCTTAGTACCCTCACTTCTTTCTCCTCTCCCCCACACATATACTCCCTGGAAGAGTCAAAATATTCTGACCAACTCAGAAGTGGAACAGACAATGGCAAACACAACTATAAAAGATATGAGAACCAAGCTTGCCTGTGCCTCCCACAATCCTGCCCCTTTCCAGCCTCGCCAGTGGGTTCCTTTCACACAGCTGGCAAATCACCTGCAGCCACGACGGAGAGGTGGGTAGTGGTAATAGCCTAGAGTAAACATTCTACGACACATGGAGTTACTGGCGAGGAGTTGTTTTAATACTCAGACGTCTAGATCTCTCCTATTGTGAACTACTGTGAATTCATTAACATACAGAAAAACAGAATGGCGATTAAAGCTTTTACCTAAAACAGCCTTCAAGAGAAGAAAAAACAGCTTGAACAAGCTGATCTGGCATCCAGAGAAAATGCTCACAGAAGGCGTGTTGTGTAGACCACATGGCTGCTCTGCATATCTCCTTAGTATTGATAGGTTTTCTACAGTCCTACTGCCTGCCTTTGCTCTGCTGAGATAAGCATGAACATATGGCCCCTTTACATTTCAAGTCAATCAAAATAAGTGCCAGCTTAAGCTAGCTAATCACATTGGATAGATGTGCTCTTTTTTAAATCAAAAATAGTTATAGTAGGATGCTTGCTATTGATATTATTGCTTACTTTTCTATTGCTATTATTAAAGGAATGGCTGCTAATATCATCACCATTATTATTGTTGCTAGAATCTTAATGTCAATATAGTAGCCTCTCAAGCAATTAGCTGCTCAGTATTTTAGCCAACTATAAGTTTCATGCCGTGTCTAGTTGCCTCATATTTATAATAGGCACTGCGCAGTTACGAAACATTTGCCACCATGTACCATGAGCTGCGTCGTTAGCGAAACTACCTTAGTGGATGTTGGGATCATTGGAAGCTACACAAAAGATGTGATAGTAAGAAATGATCCAGTGAATAAAACAATTCCAAACACAATTCATGGAAAGTACCAAAATCCAGCCGCCCATTAATGTTTAGAGTTATCTAAATGAGAAAGGTCAGAGATCCTGCTTGTAGATCTACTTCCCCTCACCCCTTTGCCTGGCCTGAAATCACAGGTCCAACCCCACATACAGTTCTGAATGCTTGCTGCTTTGGTCTACTCTTCAAGAAGGACCTCTTAGTTACCTCACAAGTGAAGGTAGTCACTAGCAGTGCAGTCCATCAGCAAAGTTTGTTACGAGAATAATCCCTTACCTACTTCTTCTTGAATAAACTGCATGGGTTCCTGCAGTGGTGATACCATGCCCCGATAGATACTGTGACAGAATTTGGTCTCCCAGAATTTGGGCTCCCACAAATGTCTTCGGCACGCTGTAAGAGTTGAGAATCATGCAGCTCAGCACATGTTCAGTCTGGGACAGAATGAGAACATCACACATGCCCCAGGAATGTTTCACTGAGACACCATTCAGGACTCTGTGCCTAGTCTCAAGACCCTACAAGACTGTGCTCCTGTCCTACCAGAACACCATGGGCCTGATTCAAAAACTTCACTTTGTAGTGCGTTTAGTAGTACTAAGTAGTACGAAAAACGTACTAATAATAATAATAATAATAATAATAATAATAATACAGAAATTTATTGAGCGCGAACAGCTACCTCTGGGGAGGTGTCCCGGCGCTAGCGAGTCCCACAACAAGAGTAAGTAGTCAGGAAGGGGGGCAGGATTATTGCGTAAAAAGCCAGGTTTTTAGGAGTTTCCTAAAACTTGCTTCTGACGTAGCGGATTGGATGGCAGGAGGCAGGGTATTCCAAAGTTTCGCCGTGCCGGCCGAGAAGGATCTGCCTCCAAGTCTCGCTTTCCTTATGTGCGGTACAGTTAGCTTGAGTAGGGAGTTTGAGCGTAGCTCACGTTTTTGGTGGTAGCGAGGAAGTCGGAGTTTCAGATAATTTGGACATGTGCCTTTTAGCGCTCTGAAAGCCAGGGTTAGCACTTTGAACTTAATTCTGCTTGCCACTGGTAGCCAGTGCAGCTCGTGCAGATGCGGAGAGATATGCTGCCTAAAAGGGACCCGTTTTATTAATCTCGCAGCCGCATTCTGCACGATTTGTAAGCGTTGCACCGCATATTTAGGTAGACCAAGATAGAGGCCATTAGAGTAATCGAGTCGAGAGGTGATTGTTGCGTGAACAACCGTTTTCCGGCACTCGAGTGGTAGCAAAGGCAGAAATTTCCGCAAATTTTTGAGTTTATGCAGGCAGCCCGTGGTGAGCTGTTGTATATGCGGCAAGAAAGACAACTTCTCATCCCATTTTACTCCTAGATTTTTTGCATGGGGGCTGGGAGATGGGGCAGGGCCCATTTCCGTTGGCCACCACAGATCCGGAGGGGGATGTTTGGGGTTACCAAAGAATAGCACCTCCGTTTTGCTCGCGTTCATTTTAAGTTTGTTTGTGTTCATCCACTTGGCCACGTCTTGCAGACAGCCCCTGATTTTGCTAAATGCTGCCTCGGACGTGTCTGTGTATGGGAAGACTAATTGCGTGTCGTCCGCGTAGGATATTGCCTTGACCCCCCATTTGGCAATCAAGGTGAAGAGTGGGGCCAAGTATACATTAAACAGCAGGGGGCTGAGTGCCGACCCTTGTGGGACGCCACACCAGAGATTTTTTGGTCCAGAAGAGAAGGGGCCCAAGGCCACTTTCTGGGAGCGATTAGTGAGGTAGGAGAGTAGCCAATTGAGAGCTTTGTCTCCAATACCTATGTCCTTAAGTCGGGTCAGCAATCTGCTGTGATCTACAGTATCAAAAGCAGCTGAAGGATCCAGGAGCACCAGCATAGCTGATGCCCCTGAATCTAAGGACCACCTGATAGACTCGGCAACCTCAATGAGGGCCGTCTCGGTGCTGAAGCCGGCCCTAAAGCCCGACTGAGTTTCATGTAGGGCGCCGCTGTCTTCAATAAATTTGTTAAGCTGCCGCTGGATATGCATTTTTTAGTAACCTGAACTCGTGGATAAGTTTACTGCTTTTCCGTATTCACAAACTGCACTTTTGTAGTAACTTACACTTTTGAGTAAATTCACTACCTTTCCGTATTCACAAACTGCACTTTTGTTGTAACTTACACTTTTGATTAAATTCACTACCTTTCCGTATTCACAAACTACACTTTTGTAGTAACTTACACTTTTGAGTAAATACACTACCTTTCCGTATTCACAAACTACACTTTTGTAGTAACTTACACTTTTGAGTAAATTCACTACCTTTCCGTATTCACAAACTACACTTTTGTAGTAACTTACACTTTTGTACTAAGTCCCTACCTTCATTATTTTCTATGGGAGGTTGTTGTAGTACCAGTGGTTGGCCATGTGCAGTACTGCACTTACTGCATAAGTGTACATTACTACAAAAGTGCAGTTTGTGAATACTGAAAAGTAATACCCTTGCTCAAAATTGTAACATTTCTCAAAATTGTAAGCTCACTTTGTGAATCAGGCCCTAATTGTCTAAGACTGACTTCCTTGAAACCTCTGAGCATTCGGACCTTCAGGCTAAAATGTTTGTTGACGCTTATTCACATATGCAGGGAACGTCCCTGTTGGACTCCCTTCTCGCCTCCCCCAGACTTGATGAAGACTTTCTGGAGTTCAGAAGGGGCATGAAAACACACTTCTTCTAACCAACCTTCAGCCTGGCCACATCAGATTAGATCAACAGATCCCACACTGTGCTTCACATACACCCTTCTGTCACCTGCACCTCATGGCTGATGAGATGCATAAAACTAGTTCTCTATACCTTTGCACCAACACTGAAAGATGTTGCATTTAACTCCAACTACAACTACAAGTAAACATATAAAGGAGTATAAAGGGACTCTACAACATCAAATGAAGCACAGCCTAACCCCCAATGCCTATAACGTTTACAATACACTAGGCCACCTAAGCTATCTTGTATCTTTTAAGCCACATAACGTTTTGAAGCAGCATGGACTGTCATGTAGCACTAGCCTAGAAATCCCTGATGTATACCTGATTGGTGGTATGTATGTGCTCAGATCTGTTGAGTTTGAAGCTTATTTGTCCTCCTCATCCAGTGGAAGTATAAAGTAAAAGTATTACAACTATTTATTTATATGGTATTCTAGAGAGTATGTTGGTTTCAGACACAAAGGCCTTGCTGCACAATAGGTCAGTATGTGTAGAGTGAGTCACCAGTTAGGTATCTTAAGTTGGTCGGGAGCAGTATAATAGCACATTTGCTAGATGCTTCCCTTGTACCCAAGCTGTCCTTGTAGTTGTTTTTCTAAAACGCATTAAAGGCATTCACAGAAACAAACAATCAAGACCTATTATACAAAAGATCTCCCAGGGACGATGTTATTTATGAAAATCTTACAGTCCCTCGAGGGCTTGAGATGGAATAAAGAAGGTGAACAGCAGCAGGCAAATGAAATTACATGAGAGCCCCGTATGACAGGAGCAGGGGTGTAATGCACAGCAATGGGGCCTTCCTTCATAATGGGATGAGGGGCCCCTGAGTCGCCCATATCTCACAGGTATACATTGGCCTTGGGCTGAAGGCCCCGCCCCCTGAAAGGCTGGGGGTCCTTTGTAGGGTGGGAGCCGCCCATGCGCCGCAGAGTCCGCAGGGGCCTGCGTTACGCCATTGGTCAGGAGTGCAAAGCCTAACTTTTTAAGTGTTTATTGTTTACCCTGGATTCAGCTGCTTTTCTGTAAGTGCGAAAATGCACGAGATTGGAGATACATAGATTACACGGCTGTTAACCATAGATAAAGACGGCCTTGTCAGTTAACGACCAATTCTTGGAAGTGTGGTGGTTATCAAACCACCAATTTGCTGCACAGATGCACACATATAAACGAACAAGTGACTTAACAAACAGGGAACAATAAAAACTAGCACAGCAGTGAAGGTACTGCCAAAATAATGCTAGAATTAAAATATTATAAATAGATGCTGTGCACATTTTCCGCATGAGACGGCAGAAATAAAACACCGCAATAGTCACATGTCCCTAGCAAAACAAAATAGGTGTAGCTTGCGATGGGGATTTTTTATATTTGCATACGTTTGCTGCATGATGGGTGAAGTGGCAGCTGGCCCATCAAGGCACAACCCCCATCACATCTGAGTGTTAATATTACAGTCAGTGAGCTGGTGGCCTGACATAAATTCAGATCACCAGCTCATTATTTTCGGCATTTCACAAGCAATTCACTTGTATGGTTGGAGAGTGGGGAGCTCTCACTCTCCTTGCACATGAACAGTTTAGACATAAGGCAGGGGGAGACGTTCTACCATGATGGAGGGTGCTGAAAGTCCTCATCCTCATCATACACAAAGCTGTACCAGACATTTTGCTTCCCCCCCCCGCCACTACTGAATGGCTCAGTCTGAAAGACACACAGGGCCCGATTCACAAAGAGTCTACGCACTCGTGGTAGGGGGCCGTCACTCGTGGTGGGACCTATTTCGGAGGTCCCGACACGACTGCGGGGCCTCCGCCACTAGTGCGGAGTCACTTTGTGAATCGGGCCCACAATGAGGACCTAGGTGGCAATCGGCAGAAGGTGTTCATCAGTTGACGCCTGTCCTTACTATCTTTTCCTGCACTATATGGTTGCAGCCAGATGTCACGTAATGATCAGGAGCTATTGCAAAAACAAAAACTGCTCCATATGAAAATATAGTAATCAGAAATCAATATTAGTCTACCGGTTGCGGCAGACAAAGACCTACGCACTCTTTGTGGCTGACCCAGGGCAGAACACAGTTAGTAAAGGTTTGCAGTTTGCCATCTGAGTTTGACAAATTATGTGAGTCATAAATCCTGAGATCAGCAAATCAAAGACTCTAGCCAAAAGGACTTTAAAGGCTGGATACTTAGTTTCCCCAGCCCTGCTAAAGCTTCAAACTTCAGAGCAACAGCTCACAGATGGATGAATTTGCAAAATATGGCAAGGGAGGTTGCACCTTTTACAGGTAAGCTTAGCGCCTCTCCCCAGTCCTCCAGAGATGAATATTCCCAAGTAGTACAAACAGCTCTGTAACTTCTGTCAGGATGCTTTAAGAGCTTAAAAACTTTCAGGAAAGGCCACCTGGACATCAATCTCTGGGTTAATTTGCAAGAAGGCTCCCCCTAATTCTAGTTCAGCGTCACAACAAAAATACATTTAGGACTGGTTTCTGGAATTTCTTTGAAGGAACTCCAACTCCCTGGTCTAGCGTCGCCTTTTGTCCATGAACTCAGGGAGAACTTTCACACATGAAGATCAAACATATGTCCAATTGGAATTAGTCAACTGTTTCCTTCAGATTTTCCTCTTTCCCCACGATCTCTGCAATTCCAGGAGAGCCGTTCCACAGGGCAAGTAGGCTTCCTGCCTTCAATGAGACCACTATTTCCTGGATGGTCGGCAAGAGCTTATCACTACTAGCTGGAGAAAAGTACAAGAGACTCGAAAGTGTAAGACATTAACTTCAATACTCAAGCAGGCAAGTAGGATCACTCTAGGCCAAACTATAGGAAAAACTGATCAGCTTTATCCATGCCAGGCTATATGCTCCTCAGACAGGGTAAGGTGTTGTCAGTAAATCATAGGATACTTCTAGTTAAGTTACATGTAGGTTTATTCAAGACACAGGTGAGCGCACACCTCGCCAGCTGACCAGACCATCAACTGACAAGTATGGAACACACAGGTACCAAGTAGAATGCACATAGGTATACTGGGAAGGTTAAGAGGTGTGAACATAGAGGAAGGTCTAATGACCAAAGGTGGCCATGTTAAGAGGAGTGTAAGTTTACTACATAAGGCAAGGTTTTTAAAAGGTGAAGCAAGTTGCTGATCAGTATTTTGTTTTCTGTTGATGGCTAGGAGGGAGGCAGGGCATGCTGATAGGACACGCCTACAAACTAGAAGCAACTGAGTAAAGAAAGCTAATCCTGCTCCTACATCCTAGCTGCTTTCTGTTCGCAAGATGTGGGTAAGTTCCACAGCATTGAGAACAAACAGGGAGGTGGAAAAGACAGCATAGTAAGGCAGCACAGGACAGTTTGTAGCTATGTGAAGAGGTTTTGTAAAGTCCAGTGACTGTACTGTGCATCATTTTAAGAGGAATCCTCAAGAACATAAAACGACAAGAATGCACGTACTCTTGCCAACAGAGCTGCCCTTTGTTTCTTCGACACATACCACATACTTCTCTGGAGAATGTCAACGAAGCTGCCTTTCCTCTGGTGGAATTCCAAAAAAGACTATAGCAGTGGAAAACTATGGATTTAGTACATCTGCAGGCTGCTCTCCATCTGGCAGTGGTGGTGCTAGCATCATTTCCTTCCAAGCTCACCTTAGGTAAAATCAAGGCTGACCTAAGGGGAGCTGTATGACGCATGTTCTGTTGATGTGACAGGCTTTACAGCTGAGAGGTAGATGTAGCATCAGACTGACCACCATAGCTGGGCACAGTTATGGAGATTAAGAAGCTGGCTACCAAAAGAGGAGCCCTTCTATAGGAGCACATGGACCAAAGGGTTTCTGCATCTATGTGGCCAAAACCACTTCAGAAAAATCAATATATTCTTCATCCAAATGAGTATCATCATAAAGTTTGTGACGTCTGATGAATAATTAATTTTATTAGTTACTTCTGTGCTATATTCTGCACACGAGTTTTATTCCACACAACATACACACCCTTCACAATATCATTTTTTTGCACAATATTAAGCCATACCGTTTGTAAATCCTGTTTCTTGCTGGTTACCTTCACCTCTAATTTACACTAGGAGGTCTACATTGTAAGGAAACATGCTTTTTGTAGGTTTCCTCCACCACTTGTTGCCACCATTTTGACTAATATTGCTGCTGTGTTTTTTCAACTATGAGAGTACATGGAGGCCTACTAACCGCACCTCAGTGCCAGTGTTCCTACCCATTACAAAGTGTATATCGAAATGGCTATCCCCATTTGACAAGTAATGACTTACTTATAAGTCCCTAGTATATGGTACACAGGGTACCAAGGGCATGTAAGGCAGAGTGTCCACCCAGGGCTGCAGCACTGATTGTGCCACCCTGTGTACAAAAAAGTACAAAATGGCTACTAGCCTGCCACTACTGATTGGAAGGGTAGTTGGCAAACTGCCAGTTTGACGATGCTATTACCAGTTAGTAGTCCCATTGGGGAACACAGGGTTATCAACTGGCACCTCAGTCTGGCTAACTGCTGGATTGGACTACCTAACCGGGTACTGTAAGGTTTTAAATTAATAATAATTGCATTAAACCCAACTTGATGCCCAGGTCGAATTTAATGTCACTTTTAAAGTAAATCAATTATTAGAAAGTTGCCACTCTGTGACCCAACTGGTCCAGTAGCCTCACAAAGGCACTGGCCCACAGACAGCTTTCTAACCCCTCCCACCGCCCCCCCCCCCCCCGGGTAGTAGTGTGAGTGCCTCCCAGGCTTGGAAACAATAGCAGACAACTGCAGGGACAGGTTAGCCCAAAAGGCGAGCTTCAAAGGCAAAGTCGTCTTTGGTGGGCAAATGGTGATAATACTTCAAAGGGGCTGCCCTTTCTACAGGCTGAAGACAGATACCGAGAGGGAAGACCAGTGACCAAACCGGTTCTCCTGTGGACGTGTAGCCCACAGGTAGCCACACCTCTAGGGTGGCCTACAAAGTTTGTCACAGTCGAGGAAAGGTTCAGACATCTTGAGAGTGGCCAGAATAGTGCACTCTGGGATTGTCAGATGCCGCACATTGCCAGAAAGTAGTCACCAAGAGGGAGGGGACTTGGTAGTTGATTGGCTGGTGACCGCGTTGCCCCTTCGGGCCCTTTACCAGGCTAAAGATTGTACGACTGGCACCCTGAACCTCAGACCATGTCGGAATTGGAACAAGGACCAAAGAAGAACTGCCCTGCTGTCCCTGGACAGCACAAAAGAGGCAGCACCATCTGCACTTTTGGGTTAGCAAGCTTAGGAGAAAGGTCATTCCCCAGACCAAAGCAGTGAATCAAAGGGTCAGTTGGCTGACCCACTGGAATAGCACCAGGTACATTAAAGCTGAACAAGCCCAAACTGGCAAGTTAGTAGCCACTTCGGAGGAAGCGCCGCTGACTGCCGCTGGGCACCCTGAGGAACCGATCCTCGATGGCCAAAAGTTGCACCGGGAGTGTTATCAGAGTCCAGATTGGTCACCCAAGAGGGTCACTAGCCCCCACAAAAGGATTTCGCAAGAGCTGTGGTGTACGGAAACCGGTAACCTGGCCGCCGGTGGACTTCCATGGTCTCAAAATGGACTTTGAGGGACCCTGACCTCTGTGGCCAGAGTCACCCCACAGGTCCTGTGGACCAAGTGATCACCACAAGGGCACCCCTGTTGACAGTAACTGGAGCATCCTTGAGCATCTTTTCATCGTGTATCCTCATCATCAGGACTACGCCATTAAAGTCTATGTTGGTCTTGCCGTAAAGTTTAGAAGTGGACCGGAAAATGCTCTGGTGGCCATGTAACAGTCTGAATCTACCCCATTTGTCCCCCAGACCTTTTCTCAGTCAGATTTAGTTGCCCAAGCCAGGCTGGATTAGCCAAACTAACTTTCACAAACTTTTCAAACATTTGTAAACCTTTCAGTGACCAATGCTTGTTTGAGGTTGAATGAAAAAGTGATAAAGCATTTAAAGCTCTGTATCTCTGGAACCTTCTGGTGGAGTTTGCTCATCAAGGACTATAAAAATTAATAACAATATAATCTGTTTTTATAAATTGGTGCTGTGTTTCTTTCATGTAGTGCGGCTTTCTTATTTCTAAGGTACTGTTAAATGCTTTAGGTATGGTCCTTTATTCAAGCCTGGCTGCTTGAAGCCATAGCTACCCAGGGTTGTGCTTAAGGGTGTTCAAATGAGCCTGACTGGACCCAAGACAGTTTTTGCACGTGTATTTCACGGTAAGGCTGCACACCCAAATCTTCACATACTTGAGTGTTGATGCTATTAAAATCTGTCTCCATCACATTTCAAAACTACGGGAAAAAAATTACTTTGTTTTTGCTTTCCTAAGAGTTGAATGTGCATTGTCCACATTTTATCGGTATTTACATTGTTATGTGTTACAAAAAATGACATCCTACAGCCTTGCCTTTCACTCTTCCTGTACATTTGAGTGTACATAATTCACATTACTGTTCTCTCTCTGACTGCAATGTGAGTGGTGTTTCTAAACACGGAGCCCCCTTGTTAAAAAAATTAAGCAGCAATGTGTTAAAAACCTAGCCGGACATTTGACCTCTGCCTTAAAGCACAGCAAATGTGACAAGATAGATACAAAATTTGAAAGGTTATTTATTGCTTGGACTTTTGCGGCCCGACCCACAAATCAGCTGGCGACCCACCAGTGGGTCTCGACCGCCAGTTTGGAAAACATTGCTCCATTTCCTGGTCACCGCCTCCTAGGTGAACCAACGTTTCTTGCACTAGGTAACTTGGCTGGACTGGGAACCCAAAGCAGCCGTGGCAATTTTCTCGACCAGCCCTTAGGGCTCTGCCTGGCTCCGAGACGATGGAACCGTTTGCTTGCTACTTTTGTTACTGGGGCCTGATATTGCAGCACCACTGCAAGACCAGCCCCCACCCTTCCAGCCTCCAGTGGACATGCTCGATGTCTGGTACGGTCAGTCTGACCCTGCCAGGTAACACATCTTCATTCAAGGGGTGCAAACGCGGCTGCTAACATTACAGTAAGTTACCAGGCTGACACAAGCCTAAATGGATGAGATCAGCCACTCACAAAGGAGGCAGTAAGATCTGACTGAGATAGACACAGGTTAATGCATTTGCAGACAAAGCTCCACAGCACAGTCTTTACACAAGGCTGAGCGAGAGCTCTCTCCGAAGAGCAGAGTTTCATGTCCGAGGACACTGCGACCTGCTGGAGAAGCGCAACCAGTATTTCATCAGGTGTGCATAGGTTAAAAGCCTGGCTTGCATCAGGAGCTGCATTCTGTACCAGCCATGCTCAGGAGAGCTTTTAAGAAGTGATGCTAGGTCAAGGTATTCTGTAGAGTAACGCCGCAGCTAATTCTGCACTATTATCTGAAGCTGTACACTTCACATAAGAGCATGATTAAACGTAGGAACTGCACAAGGACTTATCTGTTAAGCAACAAGCGAGGCAGACAGGCATTGTATATTGTACTGCATTTTTCATTTATTTAGTACATTGTCACCGCGATTGTGGCACTGAAGTGTTGTACCAGGGTCCCACACTTGTTGAAAACAAAGCATTGGACATAAAACTAGTTTTAGCACACAGAGAAGGAATGTCAGTCCAATGTTTCGCTCTTAGATCCATAATGTGGTTTCCAAAAATATGTTGGCAGTTTCTCATATATATCCAAGCTGGGTCACAATCCACATCCTCAAGATTCCCATAGATGTTGGAGATGAGACCCTGAGGGCTAACATTTGTAAACATTTCTCCCATACTGTTAGAGGTCTAGTTGCTGCCTCTTTACTGTCAGGGTATACGGTCCAATGCCTTAACTGGAAACAACGAATATGGTTAGTTTCCCGCAGTCTATATTATTGCTTATAATGATTAAAGGATTTGATTTTGCCCTCTTGAAATAAATCTCTTGGCTTTCTTTACCCTCCTTCCCACCATCTCTCCAAGTCACACTTCACAGTTCCCGGCGAAAACTCTGAATTGCCCATAATCACTTACATGGATCATTAGTAATAGCACTGAATAATCTGGCATAGTTCACTGCGTAGAGTAGTAGATATTTAATTTTATTACTAACCCAGTTGAGTGGGTTTATGGCTGAATTGTTTTTCAATTTCTGGGGGAGGTCAGCATTTCTGACTTTAAGTTGACCTTAAACCCGGACACTTTCCCATAAGCCTCTAACGCCTCCATTACTCTGAGGATAGAGCATTCTGAATAATTGTATCTAGTGTGTAATATCTAGGGGTGTTACCTGATAGTGGCCACCAATGGCTCAACTACTAGAGCAAATAAAAGATGGGACAACCCTGCTGCATCCCTCTAGTTAAAATCATCCCCTTGAACTTGGTTCTGTTAACAATCACTTTGTCTGTTGTTTGTTCATAACTAGATGCTATCCAGGTCAGCATCTGGTGACCCAGACATATCGCCTCCAAGACCTGTAAGAGGAATACTTAACTGACTATATTGAATGCTTCTTTAGCAACTAATGATAGGATAACTAAGAGTATCTTTCTGAAGTTAGCCTTTTCTTTTAAATGAAGTACACGCCTAAAATTATCCACAGCTTGCCTCTGAGGGATAAATTCTGATTGGTCTGGATCTATGAGGTAAGGCAGATCAGGCATTAACCTCAGGCGCGTAGCTGGGGGGGGGCGGTGGGGGCGGACCGCCCCAGGCGGCACTATATTTAGGGCGGCCGCTCGGAGCAGTGCTGACCCGCCGATTTCAATTTCATTTAGGCAGCAGGGCCTGAGTGACACACATTACAATTTATTAAAAAAACCACCTGACCTGACCATGATGACGTTCGTAGAGGCGCGCAGCGCGCAGATGTCTCCGCCTCCGCGTCTGCGCGCCGGGGTTTTACAGTTAGTTTTACCTTAGGGTGGGGTCTCTGCTGCCTGGTGACTCTCATCATGACCTGCGCATTGGGCTTGCGCATTAAAAAGTGCGCGTGACTCCGAGGCGAGGTCGAGAAGGCACTGGCAGGCATCTCAGAGGCCAGAGACAGGACTGGGAAAGAGAGGCCCGCAGGTGAGTCTGTTTAATTATGACTGGACGCCAGCCGTTTAAATTGCATGCAATGCAAATGTAATCCATATCGTTTATGCCGCGCCAAGCCATGCTGGAGGCGATGAGACCGGCACAGGCATCCGGTTGAGACAAACCGCGTCGTTGTTGTGGCGTGCTGTTTTTTGTTTTGCTGGCTTTGTAACACGTCAGCATGGCCCTACCTTCAGAGCATAATGAAAGGACTGCTTGGCAAAGAGGTGTTGTTCAGTTATAAAGGGATGTGCGTCACATCAATATATTCAATGTATGCAAAGTTTCACGCATATTAATGAATTTAAAAAAAGCTTTTGTATATGTTTTCATTTTATTTTCATGATTTGCATAGCGCTGGCACGACGCCTTTATGTCTCTCTGCAGCCAGGGGCCCAGCGCAGGTTGGCAGGCAAGCAGGTGTCACCAAAGAGCTGCATACAATACAAACATGAATGGTATAGTTTTTTTGTTTTGTGATATAGTTAGAACTTCCTCAGTCTTTCATCATTCTAATGTTGCTAAAATGAGTATGTTTGTTTGGGCAGAGATACGTTTTTATCAGTAAAGCTGACCCCCATGGAATACTCTTTTAAATCCTAAGGTTGTATTTCCCCAGACCAAACCCTCTCAAAATATACTGCCCACCAGTATGGATGACATGTGATTCCTACACCTTTTAATCCTCATTGGCTTATGTGACATTCCCTGTAGACTGATTTACATACTTGTATGATTCATTGTCCCTGTATAATGTGTTCGTGGTGTAAAGTGCTGACACATTACACTGATATGAGTAGCGCTAAACAACAAATGAATATGAGAGAGGGGCTACGGAGCGATGAGGGGCACTGGTGGAGGGTGGCAGTGAGGGAATCTGAGGAGGAGGTAGTTGGAGGGGCTGTGGAGCGATGAGGGGCACTGGTGGAGGGTGACTGCAGGGCTCGAGTCGGGGTACCAGGCGGGTGGACGGCGTCCCCTCACTTATTTTAACGGGAGCTCGATTACTGGAGCAAATGGAGCCACACATTTATTCTTTGGCCTCTCTGGGGCGAGATTGGAGCTCATTCAGAACGCTGCTCACGCGCTGGCTTCTCTGATGCAATGGCATGTAAGGGGTGAGCGAGGGGAGGCAATGAGTCTGATGGTGCAAGCCACCTTTCGTGACATCACTTGCTGTTGTGAAGTCAGCGTCCCACACTTCTTTTTTTTTTTTTAGGACTTGTGCCCTGGGTGACAGTGAGGGAATCCGAGGAAGAGGTCATGGTGTGGAGGGGGAGCTAGGGTGAGATGAGGAGCACTGGTGGAGGGTGGTAGTGAGGGAGTCTGAGGAGGAGGTCACTAGGGGGGCCATGGAGGGATGAGGGGCACTGTTGGAAGGTGGTAGTAAAGGTATTTACGGAGAAAGAGGTTATTAGTGTGGCACCAAAAAAGACTTTCGCATCAGCGCTAAAGCCCTGTCATGGCCTTTCTGTTTTTGTTTATTTAATTAGCAGTCGGGTCATAAGGGCTACTGTGGAACATACTTTAAAGTGCATGTAATTATATTTACTGCTATATTCAATGTTTTAAGTTTGAAGGTGATTTTACTAATGTTTTTACCGGGAAAAAGCAAAGTGGAGCCCGATGGTGCCTGATATGGGGCTGGGGCCCAAGGTCAGCTGTGAGATAAGGTGCACTGGAGCAGGCGCGTAGCTGGGGGGGGCGGTGGGGGCGGACCGCCCCAGGCGGCACTATATTTAGGGCGGCCGCTCGGAGCAGTGCTGACCCGCCGATTTCAATTTCATTTAGGCAGCAGGGCCTGAGTGACACACATTACAATTTATTAAAAAAACCACCTGACCTGACCATGATGACGTTCGTAGAGGCGCGCAGCGCGCAGATGTCTCCGCCTCCGCGTCTGCGCGCCGGGGTTTTACAGTTAGTTTTACCTTAGGGTGGGGTCTCTGCTGCCTGGTGACTCTCATCATGACCTGCGCATTGGGCTTGCGCATTAAAAAGTGCGCGTGACTCCGAGGCGAGGTCGAGAAGGCACTGGCAGGCATCTCAGAGGCCAGAGACAGGACTGGGAAAGAGAGGCCCGCAGGTGAGTCTGTTTAATTATGACTGGACGCCAGCCGTTTAAATTGCATGCAATGCAAATGTAATCCATATCGTTTATGCCGCGCCAAGCCATGCTGGAGGCGATGAGACCGGCACAGGCATCCGGTTGAGACAAACCGCGTCGTTGTTGTGGCGTGCTGTTTTTTGTTTTGCTGGCTTTGTAACACGTCAGCATGGCCCTACCTTCAGAGCATAATGAAAGGACTGCTTGGCAAAGAGGTGTTGTTCAGTTATAAAGGGATGTGCGTCACATCAATATATTCAATGTATGCAAAGTTTCACGCATATTAATGAATTTAAAAAAAGCTTTTGTATATGTTTTCATTTTATTTTCATGATTTGCATAGCGCTGGCACGACGCCTTTATGTCTCTCTGCAGCCAGGGGCCCAGCGCAGGTTGGCAGGCAAGCAGGTGTCACCAAAGAGCTGCATACAATACAAACATGAATGGTATAGTTTTTTTGTTTTGTGATATAGTTAGAACTTCCTCAGTCTTTCATCATTCTAATGTTGCTAAAATGAGTATGTTTGTTTGGGCAGAGATACGTTTTTATCAGTAAAGCTGACCCCCATGGAATACTCTTTTAAATCCTAAGGTTGTATTTCCCCAGACCAAACCCTCTCAAAATATACTGCCCACCAGTATGGATGACATGTGATTCCTACACCTTTTAATCCTCATTGGCTTATGTGACATTCCCTGTAGACTGATTTACATACTTGTATGATTCATTGTCCCTGTATAATGTGTTCGTGGTGTAAAGTGCTGACACATTACACTGATATGAGTAGCGCTAAACAACAAATGAATATGAGAGAGGGGCTACGGAGCGATGAGGGGCACTGGTGGAGGGTGGCAGTGAGGGAATCTGAGGAGGAGGTAGTTGGAGGGGCTGTGGAGCGATGAGGGGCACTGGTGGAGGGTGACTGCAGGGCTCGAGTCGGGGTACCAGGCGGGTGGACGGCGTCCCCTCACTTATTTTAACGGGAGCTCGATTACTGGAGCAAATGGAGCCACACATTTATTCTTTGGCCTCTCTGGGGCGAGATTGGAGCTCATTCAGAACGCTGCTCACGCGCTGGCTTCTCTGATGCAATGGCATGTAAGGGGTGAGCGAGGGGAGGCAATGAGTCTGATGGTGCAAGCCACCTTTCGTGACATCACTTGCTGTTGTGAAGTCAGCGTCCCACACTTCTTTTTTTTTTTTTAGGACTTGTGCCCTGGGTGACAGTGAGGGAATCCGAGGAAGAGGTCATGGTGTGGAGGGGGAGCTAGGGTGAGATGAGGAGCACTGGTGGAGGGTGGTAGTGAGGGAGTCTGAGGAGGAGGTCACTAGGGGGGCCATGGAGGGATGAGGGGCACTGTTGGAAGGTGGTAGTAAAGGTATTTACGGAGAAAGAGGTTATTAGTGTGGCACCAAAAAAGACTTTCGCATCAGCGCTAAAGCCCTGTCATGGCCTTTCTGTTTTTGTTTATTTAATTAGCAGTCGGGTCATAAGGGCTACTGTGGAACATACTTTAAAGTGCATGTAATTATATTTACTGCTATATTCAATGTTTTAAGTTTGAAGGTGATTTTACTAATGTTTTTACCGGGAAAAAGCAAAGTGGAGCCCGATGGTGCCTGATATGGGGCTGGGGCCCAAGGTCAGCTGTGAGATAAGGTGCACTGGAGAGAGGAGTAGTGGATAATCAAGCCTGTAAGGGAGAGCGTTGCCGAGTCCGGGGTCAAGTGGAGGTAGTAATGAAGAGGGATTCTCCCTGAAGGCTTGCACAGAGGGAGCCTGTAAGGGAGAGCGTTGTCGAGTCCGGGGTCAGGTGGAGGTAGTAATGAAGAGGGATTCTCCCTGAAGGCTCGCACAGAGGGAGCCTGTAAGGGTGTGCGTTGCGGAGTCCAGGGTCAGGTGGAGGTAGTAATGACGAGGGATCCTCCATGAAGGCTCGAACAGATGGAGCCTGAGTAGTATCACTTGCCTGATACTCCCGCCTCAGAAACCTCCTCTTCCCATCAAAGGAACATTACATGGAAAGTGATAATATTTAGAAAGAGATTTGGAAAAGAGTGAGTTTTACTGGTCCTATTTTTCTGGTTTCTTCTGAATATTCAAGGAGTGCCGCAGTGCTGGAACAGTTTGTCCCGGGTCTTGGATAGAGTTGAACAAGTTCCCATGGCCCCCACAACTGTGTTTAAGGATTGTGATCATAATAATAATAATAATTCTTTATTCGGTTTGTCACGAAGAAAACCATAAAAGAGAACAATCATACAGTAAAAAAGAAAAAACAGCTGTCATTTGTTTAAAAAGAAGAGGAATTTTTTGCTTCTGAGAATCAATGTTTTTTCCTAATGCGGTTTGTTAAAGGTTTTTTCTATGGTTCATAATACATTTTAAAAAGTTTAGGACCAGGTAACAGACTTCTTCGGACTCTAAGGTTTGCAGTCTAAGGAAGGCCGGTCGACATTGTCTTAGGCCCCATCGCCTGCATAGCAGAAGTATCCAAAATTTTCTGTGTGGTTGGTAAAATTTACAAAAGATAATGACGTGGATATTTGAGTTGATATCGCATCACAGGGACACGGAGGCAGCTTTGAGTCCCAGGCCTTATTTAGAGGAAAAGCAACCAGTCTAAAAAAGAGGTTCAGTCTGAGCCTGGTGAGCAGCATCCTCTCATATGTTTTGGTATGCAGAGTAAGGTATGGTTGAATGCCAAAAGTTAGCTGGACTGTGTTCGCGTGAACCACTGAGGGTTTTGCAGCCTCAGTTGACAGTCTTAGTGTTTCCAGATGCCGTAGTGTAAGTTCCTTGAGCTCCTTTTTTGGGAGGGCAACAATCGATTCTGGGTGGAGATAATATTTTTCAAGGCCCATATCTGTAAAAAAGTTTCTGATGTAGCGGAGCCATTTTAAACTAGAGGCGTGATCGAGTGACATTGTGTCAGCCACTATCGACTGTGATAGCGTATTAGCATCCGAAGTCCATATACGCCTCCACAAAAGCAATGGCTGGATTTTAAGGAGATCCTGCAAATACGGAATTCCCAGTTCCATATGGGAGGCGTAGGTTGGTGAGCCTTTTGGGGTAGCAAGAAGGAATCTTATAAATTGATTTTCAATTTTCTGTAAGGCTCCAACATCTATATGGCCCCAGACCCCTGCTCCATAGAGAGCAATCGCTTGGCACTTGGCGTTGTAAATTTTTAGCAGTTCTGCTGGCCGCCTCCTTCCCAATTTCCTCGAAGGACTGCAGGGCTGCTATTGAGCGCTTAAAAAGGTGGCATCTCGCTTCCACTGCTGGTTTCCAGGTTAGCTTATCATCAATCATGATCCCGAGGTATGGGTATTGTGTGGTGACCTCCAATGGTTGGCTATCGAGAAAGATACTTTTTTTTTTCCTTTCTTCGCCCCCCCCCCGTGATCATGACAAACGTTTTTTTAACATTAACCTTTAGATCCAAGGCGTTCATGAAGGTGGTATATCTATCTAGTGAGAGCTGGAGTTCGCGCGGCGTTCGGGCCAGGATGACAGCGTCATCCGCGTAGAGGAGCGCTGGAATCGGTCTCTGTTTCATTTTTGGGAGGTCCTGAGCCCCCCTCAGCATCTCCTCCTCCAGGTCATTTGTGTAGAGCGAGAAAAGGAAGGGGGCCAGAACACAGCCCTGCCTAACTCCACGCTCCACGCCAAATGATGCCGTTAGCTCACCGTTCTTTCCGAACCGAACTCTAGCCGAGGCCCTGGAGTAGAGCTCTCTAAGAAGATCCAGCAGTGAGGGGTCCACGTTCATTGCTCTTAGGACTGTCCATAATTTGGAATGTGCGACGCAGTCAAAAGCGGCAGACAGGTCCACATAGACCATGTATACCGTCGATTTCTTTGCATGCGTGTATTTGGCCATTATAAGGCTAAGGTTAAGTGCCTGCTCTACTGTCCCGAGGCCTTCTCTAAAGCCGAATTGTAGGTCCGAGATGATACGCTTTTCCTCACTCCACTGATGTAGTCTCTCCAGAATGACCCTCCCCACCAGTTTGCCAAGGGAGTCCAGGAGGGATATGGGACGATAGCATTTTGGGTCCTGCCGGTCCCCTTTCTTAAAGATGGGGACCATGATTGATCTGGTCCAGGAGTCCAAAATGCCCTCACTGGCTGCTGCTGTGCATACTCTCGTCAAGATAGGTGCCCAGAGCTCCTGGTTAAATTTAAAAAGGTCCACAGGGACGCCATCAGGCCCCGGGGCTTTCCCTGTTTTACTTTGTTCCAAAGCCGCCAAGATTTCGGAGATGTCAAAAGAAATTGGGATTGGATATTGTACTTCATTATGGAAGTGAGATGGATGGTCTGTGGTTCCTTGGTCTTTGAATATGTTTTCGAAGTGAGCAATCCAAGTTCCCTCATCTATAGCGACCTCTATCTTGGGAGAGTTGTTGTCCGAGAGGAATGGGGATCTAATCGTTCTCCAGAAATCCTTGCTGTTTTTTGATTGGGAGCTCTTGTCTAGGTCATTCCAGAGTTTCTCTTTCATTTGTTGTAGTTTTAGTTTGCGTTCCAGTTTGTATTTTCTTCTTAGAGATTGAATAAGGCCCACGTCTCTTTGTTTTTTGTGGAGGGCAGATTTTAGATCAGTTAGGGCTCTCGTACAGTTGTGGTTAGACCAACCTTTCCTTTCTGTATGTTTGTTGGTTGTATTCCCCGTGAGTAGTCTCTTGGCTACTGTCAGAATTTCTGCGAAGTTCAGTAGGACTTCCGTATGATTTAGGGCTAGGTCCAAACAATTAAGAATATATGGGTACGCCTGGTTAATTAATTTTTTTGTGAGATTTTGTGGGTCGATCTTTTCCCATTTTATGGAATAACCATGTTTGCGCAGTTGCAGGCTGTCTTGAGCGAGGGCAGTTGCTATATCAGTGACCTTAGATCTGTATTCAGATGGATGGAATTCAATCTTTAGTGCATAGTGATCACTTAGTGTGTTGCCAATTACTTGGTGATCTGTGACTTTTGTAGCGAGACCATGGGACAGCAGGATGTAGTCCACTGTTGTCTGGTGGCCTCTAGCCACGTAAGTTGGATTGAACTGATTTTTCTCCGCCTTCAGGGAATTAGCGATAAATAAGTCAAACTCTGACAGTGTGTTATTCAGAGCGTTGCCAGATTTATTGTGGACGAAATGGGCTAGTGGAACGTCGTTGTCGTCTGCAAATCCGCAACATTGGGTATCTGCCATTTGGCAGGGATGAATATTGAAATCACCTCCCCAAATAAGATGGATCATTTTAGAGTTGTCCTCCTTGTGTTGAAAGGATCTTAGTCTCTCCTGCATATCTTGGACAAAAGTCAGGAAATCGTTTTCCGTTAGGTTGTTATATGAGTTGACAAGGGTAATAGTGTCCTCATTTGCAAAGGAGAGGGAGAATATCTGACAGTTAGAATCGGTGGAAAGATTGGTCACTTTTAACTGTGATAGGGTGTTGGCGATGTAGATTGTCAGGCCTCCTTTGGGTCTACCTATTGCGCTTTGAGTAGCAAATGAGGAGTAAGTTTTGTACCCCAATAAATGGAGCTCTGAGGTTGCCCAGGTCTCTTGAAGGCAAATTATTTTGCCTTGTTCTAAGAAATTAACGGCAACGGGGTCTTCGATCTTTGTTCGTAGGCCCGCCACATTCCAAAATAAAAAAGGTATTGTGTGGGGATTCACTTTCGGGACTGAAATTGGTGGGGTCGTGACAATGTTGTTGCTTAAGGAAGGGAAGTGTGGCAGGTTTGGGGTAATATATTCTAGGTCCCTTGATGGTCAATCCACCATTTCTAGAGGACTATATCTATTTGTTGTTGGAATGTTGTACCAGGGATCCCATCTGGGCGGTTCTCTGCGAGTCATCCTCTGCTGTTGGTATCCCCATTCTCCCCAGTTTAGTCCCTGATGACGTGGATTGACTATTTGCCAAGGGTTTTCCTGCTCCCGGAAGCGGGAGGCGCCATATTGTCTGTTGTCATAGAAAGTTGGTTGGCGCTGAGGTGGTTCCACCCAAGGAAAAGCGGGGTCCTCAGAGAAGTTATTGTTTGAGGTTTGAATGAGAGGATAGAAAAATGAGAGGGGTTTAATTCTAATGCTTCCATTTAGGTTCAGTTGTTCCCAAGAGGTGACATAGTCTGCCACCCATGGGTCCTCAAAGGTAATGATGATGCAGTCCCCTGGATATTGTTTGGTGCCTTTCCCCACCCACGGGGTCCTGCAAAGAGAGGAAATCCTACCATGGCAATTTGGTGGCATGGGGCGATTTGTCTGCAACCAATGGTGTACTTTGTTTTTTAGGGGCAAAGAGAGGAAATCCTACCATGGCAATTTGGTGGCATGGGGCGATTTGACTGTGTTTAAGGATTGTGATCATAATATGTCGCCCCTCCCTGTATTTTAGCTTTGAGCCCCCAGGCAGGCTGTGCACCATGTGTGTGCTGAGGCTGCTGTGAAGGAGAGATGCACTATTACAAGCTGGTTTTGGGTACCAAGAGCACATGTCTTTTCATTCCCAAGGAGTTGGTTGCTGCTGCTTGGAAGTAATGACAGGGAGCGACCCCTGGTTATTGCCTTTGGGGCCACCAGAGTGGGCTTTGTATCCGGTCTGTGTTGGCAAGGTGGAGCTGACTGACCCCTTTGTGCTGCGTTTAGTTTTAAGGGCACACAGTGAGTCATTCCCTGTGAATAATTAATTTGCTGTTTTTGAAAGATAAAGAATCACAGGCTTCAACACTGTTAAGTTGGTTTTGGGTCCACAGAGCACATCACGTTTGTGCAGGTCCCCACTGCTTTAATGGGGGGGGGACCATGATGTATGGTCATTTAATGTCAGCTGTAGATGAAGGTTACATGAACAGTGTCATGTATGTGCATGTTTGCATTGTGTTGAGGGGATTACCAGGTAATTGTTCACGCAGCTCTCTGATGGATGTCACATGCGGTTTTTCTGAGTCCCCAGATAGATCATGCAGTCTGTGTGTTCTCTTTTGTACTGCCAGTCACCGGTGTATTCAACTGTGTAGCCTTGGACCGTGTCATGTATGTGCATGTAACTTGCATGATCAAGGTAACTATTAGCGGCGATACTACGTGTCTCTCGGACCTCTTTGAAGTGCATGCCCTCCCCCCATTCCCCCCCCCCCACCCCCTGGGGGGGGGGCGGCAATCTGAGGGATAGCCCCGGGCGCCACACGCTCTAGCTACGCCACTGATTAACCTACTGGCCAATACTTTTGTGAATTTCTTTACATCAGAATATAGAAGTGTTATAGGCCTCAGGCATGTTACTCGATTTACATAAATTATGTATTAACTTAATATTTGGGGAGGTATCAAGAGTGATACTACTTGAGACTGTAGGAAGAGTTAAATAGAGTTACTAAGTGTGGGATTACTTCCAATCTCTTATATAATCTATTAATTAGCCCGTCTGGTCCAGGAGATTGATCAGAATGTAAAGCCGAAATTGCCATTAAGACTTCTTTGGCTTAAATTACCTCCTCCAAACTAGTACTATTGGCCTTAGTTAATTTCAGAAGGTGTAACACATTAATAAAGACCTAAACTTTCTAAAGCTAGATTGGGTCTTCACGACATAAGGTGGTGCAAAAGTCTCACAAAGCTCTGATTGTATCCTTGCCTGTTCTCACTGAGAGTGTTACCCTAGTTCCCGATATGAGAAGGGATTTTTCTGGCTACCAATTAAAGCCTCAGTCTCCTTGCCTGTAGTGACCCAGTCTTATTGGCTTGCTCGTCGAATTTTAGTTTTAAAAATAACAGCGTTTTCTCTGACTTCTATGTGGCCTCGAGATCAATCTGACATTTCAATGAGGTTGCCTGCCGTAAGGCTGTCAGAGAGCACATGAGTGTTGGTCACTCTGTTACTATTTTTGGTTCCACTTCCACAGATTCTACTTAGACCCTTCCAGCCTGACATTGCTTTGTTCCCTCCACTATGCAACATCCTCTAAAGATCTAAAGACTGCCTTAAAAGAATCCCAGGATATGCTCAGAGACACTTCTCCTGTGTTACTCTCCACAAAACATGGTGTGATCATATCGTGCAATGCTTGTGTACTCAACTGGCCTTTGAGTAAGGCTTTGTCACATTTCCAAGTAGTGCCCCTATCGTTGTTCTGTTGTTGCTCCCCATCCCACGCTAGCCTAGCATGATCAGAGAGCTCCACTGTGCAGTGTGTAATCGAACTTGTAGCATCCACCACCTTTAGAGAACCCCTACATTAAATCAATTTTTGAATAGGATCTATGTACACGTGAGAAAATAGTTAATTCCTTCTTAACCGGATCTTTGACTCTCCAAAGATCTATTAGCTAACGACCTAAAGACCTATTACCTAACTCCTTCAATTTGTGTTTCAACACCTGGGACATTGTCGCGTGTATGTACCTGTCACGAGGGTGTTTATCTAGCAGGGTAGCTGGTGCGAGGCTGAAATCATCAACCCAGAGAAGATTATCTGGGCCCCAATCTCTGACTTCAGAAGGAAGGCTGAGTAAGCACTGATCCTAGCACATGGTTGGGGACATAAACATAATGGATTCTAATTTCAAACCTCTGGCGCCGACCACCTCTGTAGTATCTCTAATATCCTTTATTTCCTAAAAATAGAAGCCTTTGTGAAGCCCAATGATAATTCTCTTTTTCGTGATGTTCGTAGCCACATAATACTGGGTGTGGTAAAGCCTGCGTGTCATTACCTGGGCATTTCAGGATAGCAAATTTTAAACTGAAGTGTAAGCTCCATCCTAACTGGTTACTTCAGAGAGACCAGATGCTAAATCTGCCTTCAGATCCAGCATTTGCTTGTTGACTATTCCTAGATTTTATCATTTAATTCCCCCAAGCAGGTTTCTGAATTCTCCCTTGTAATGGAAGCCCCAGCGTCTCCTTTTTTAGAGGTCATTGGTGCTTGCTCCTGTGCCTGGTCATTGTTGCAGGTGGAGTCATTGTCAGAGCACGCGTTTGTCCCCACAAGTGACATCTCGTTTTGTGGTTTTGAGCATTTACTCATTAACAAGTTAGGGTGGAGCCAGCTTACACTTCAGCTTAAAATGTGCGATCCTGTGGTAAAGAGAGAAGCCAAAGGCCAGAGAGGGCATCAACAATACTTTCATTCACCAGCAGAAAACAATAGGTAATCAATTGAAGGAATCGCTCATGTTTTACTATTCAGGGTTTGCAAAACCATTGTAATAGGGGAGGTCCCTTCCAGTTATAATAATGAGCCCAACAACTCCGCTTCTAGTCGGTACATCTTCACCCTGTGCCTTACTGTGGAGTGAGAATCAATTTCAAGCAATGCCTAGTATTTTAATTCGTACAGGGTAAACCAACTTCTGGCTCATGCCTCATGTTCCCAGCACCATTCGCTATGCCTTGTCTGCCCAAGTGAGCTGCTCAATGTGCCTGCCCACCACCCCAACCCTTGCCAGTCTGTCGATTGTATGTGAGGTCGCCCTAATATTCAGGCTTATGTTCTGTTTGCGTACCCCAAAATGGCTGCTGTCATTCATGCCATCATGATTGAGCACAATCTTTGGTGTCCAGTTTCTTTTCCAACAATACAGCTACTTCTCGGGGCTGATATCTACATCACTAAGCTGCCATGGGATTGGAGCTAATCTGTCAGACGCCATGTTTGTCTGACCTCAGGCCATGCTCCCTCAAGAAGATTAGACACTGAAACATCAAAAGAAAAACATTTCAACAAGAAGCATGAAATAGTTATAAAAAAGACCTAGTTACAATGTTGGTTTTGTTGCAATTGCAGGAGATGGCCTCTTTAATGTAGATTTGAAGTAGAATTCGTTATGAAATAAAGGTAACATACCTGTGAAGCAATTAAAAAATGCTGGTACATTGAGAGCAATGTCTGAGCATTTAGCAACTGAAATGCTAGAGGAAAGCAAGCGAGCCAGCCCTATCTTTGGTTTTCTTTTGAAGATGAGGAGTTCTCAAATGAGATGACGGAAGGAGCAGGTGATAGCGAGTTCTATACTCTTGGGTATTTTTTAAGAAAGGCCCTGCCTCTAATTGAAGCAAGTATGAATCATGGTTGTATGATGTAGGAGGAGCTCATGTTTTGGATGGTCTTTGATTTTTGTTGGTAGCCTTAATGGGATAGTTCAGTGAATGGCATGGTTTAGACCAGGAATCTCCACAGTCGATACCTAAATGGGGATATGCTAAACATCTGGCCTAGATCTAGCCCTATGACTTTGGAGAACCCTGGTTTAGACAACTGGATGGACCCAGCAACAGACGAACACTAAAGGGATTCGGGCATAAGAGTTAAATGATTTTCATTCACTTGTGAAAATGTATAGGCTGTGTGGTCTAGAGGCTGAAGACAATAGATTGGACAGATCAGTGAGGAGGCTGCTGTAGTATCCATCTTACTACAGGTGGTGCAATAGCTAGATATACCATCTATGATTTGAAAATTAAGCACATTACTCTGACATGTGAGGTCGACAGGTTTAAAATCACATATGAGAATAGAAAATGAGACTGTGTCTGAAAATATTACTCACAGGAAACGTATTATTACCTACGCTGAGAGAGATGAGTGAGGTGGTAGTTTTGCTTCAGGTGGTTGGTGCCTATGAAGAGGAATTTAGTTTTTGTCTTCAATGTGCAAAAACAGTCCATTGATTACGGAAATATTAAGGTAAGGCAGTGCTTAATTTGTAAAATATGAAGTGCAGGTGCTCAAATGTTTGTCCGAGGCCACACCTACCTTTCTCTGTCTCCACCCACTTCCTCCACTGGCTCCACCCACTTACTATATTAGCTCCACCCACATCGTCAAATGGCACTGCTACTGTGTGCAACAATGGAAAATAAGCCAAATTACCCAATATCAAATAAATGTGTTGTATAATGGGAGGGTCAATGGGCACAGAATGATCAACACAAGTACATTTTGCTATTTGAAATTTAGAATTCATGTCACTTTCCTCACTGCCATGATGAGGATGCACTAGTAAACCGAGAGCCGGCTATCATGTGTACCCCAATATGTGACCTAATATGCAGACTAAGCTGTTGTTGTTGTAAGTAGAGAAATATTAAAGCCTATTACAAGAAAGGTTTTTGTACAGTGCACACTGAACTTTTCCATTTCGTGGTGCTCTCAATGTGGTGATAAGGGAAAACGAGGCACAGAGAAATACTGGCTTAGCATCACACAATTTGGCCAAGTGGGGAAGCTAGGATTTATCCCTGTTTTGCTACTTTCAAGTTGTGAAATTTAATTTAGGCATTAGATGGGTGTCTCTTTCTTTCTTTAGTTTTAATTCAAAGGTAATGATGTGTCTTTAATTATTTTCCACGTTAAAAGGCTTAAAAGTAATTAGTGGTAATGCTTACATTCAAAATACACATCGATAAGTGGAGCTGCACATCGTGCAAACCACACCATACAGATGTTTCTTCATGTACACTTCTTTTTATGCGGTGGCTTGTGGCCTCAACAGAGTGATAATGTACAGTGGTATAATCCAGCCTACAGCCCACAGTTTTTGAACAGGGGGCAGCTCTCTTTCCCCTGATAAAAAACACTCTCAGGGAGATGAAGCATCACTCCATCTCTTTCATGCTCTAACATAACATCTGTGCTCTGAGCTCCAGGGAGCGAGGCGCAGAATCAGAATAACATTATTTTTCAAAATTTGTGACGCCGCGGCAGCCCTCAGAAATTCGGACGGACTCAGTTTATTTTACAAGACCCCGTCCCCGACTCGTCCGTCCAGCATCAGTGTACGATTTTCTGTGAGCGAGTACCTCACAATCTCGCCTCGCATACATATCATAAACTGAACCAACTGACCCTGATGGACTCTTGGAAGGAAGAGAGGCCAGAGCCAGTAGGGAATGTTTAGGCAAGTCAGCCAGGGTTATTACGTGATGTCAGAGCATGCCCGGCGCCGGTACCCAGCCATTTGTTGAGTGACTGAGACCAGACACCATCACGCAGAAACCAAACCAAACAGCATTTCGTCGTGGGGAACGGCCCGAGAAGTGAAGAGTCAAGTGAAGTAATTTGTGTGCGGCCGCACGCCATTTTGAACTACAAGTACAACAGTGGCTGCTGTGCGGAGTGCGGACATGCCGGCAGGGCCCGCCCCGCCCTTGGCTTGACACCACTGCAGTAGGCCCTATCGAAAAATCACATTGGTTAGGACTAGCAGGACGGTTAAAAACAAAAGTGTGTGTACCACCTACTACGGCCGGCGGGCACTGCGGTGGGTACTAGTGCAGGCAGGCACAGGCACTGGCTGGGCAGGGCTGGCAGTCAGTGAATCTGGATCGCGTAATCATATCCAGTTAATCTAATCTTAAATGTGGGGCCGACAGAAGCTAGCTGCCCCGTCGGGCCGCCGGTGCCACCCCTACCACCACGGTGATCAGGTGACCGTCGGTCGGGTCGTCACGGCCATCACGCCACCACCACACTCCAAAATGAAAAGAAGCGTTGGTTTTTATGGCAAGGCAATGATAGCATATTGGCATCGCTAGTAGCAGCTACTAGTACAGTACAGTAATACTACTAAGTAAGTTAGTACTTAACTTACCGTTACCTGTGGTGGGCCGGCCGGCAGGGACTCACTCAGGACACACTCACACCGGCTGCACGCACAGCCTTTTTTCTTTAATAACTGATTAGGCCTGCCTGATGCTGCTTAATACTACCAGTCAGACACAGTACTCTAGTGGATGTGGCTGATCGATGCCCTCAATGCCACACTGGGTCGTCGTCGGGTCCGGCGCGGCAGGCCGACTTGACACAATGACTCGTGGTGAGCTGCCTGCTGCGCACTGCGGTGGTTATGCTGGGGCGTGTCAATGTGAAAAAAAATCTGCACACATTGCTGCACAGCCCTCCCCTACCCCATCATAACCAAAATCCAGCCCAAACCAGTGTCCTTTGGCCCGCCCACCTCAGGCAAGTGGCTAAGGTAGCCGCGGCGCGCAGTGCGGTGCCGCCATGATTAACACAGTTATATTTATATGAATAATGATGAATCTCTTCTGGGAGCAGGACTCAGGGCAGGTTAAGTGTCCCACACAGCAGCACTGTTAACCGCCGGAGCCGGCTGACTCACTCGGGAGATGTGATGTGAAAAACACGATGCGGCTGCACGAGAGAGAGGACAGTAGTACAGTAGCAAGTGTACAGTAGTAAGTTAAATTGAAAAATGTGACGTACACGGTGCGCCTCGTGCACGTAGCGCAGCAGATGCGTGTAGAGTCAGAGTCAGACTGTAGATCCGGCCCTGTCAAGTAAGTGCCGGTGCTAAGCACCGGAATGCACCAGCAAAAAATTAAGCCCTGAGGTAAGGAATTGAGAACGGTGGATTGAAGAGAACTGTCAGAATAACTGGCACTGCCAGGCAGGATACATATAGGAATGTGTAGGGAACCGACAGGGACCAACTAGGCCGAAACCAGGTCGGTGTTGCTTGTGATCCAGTTCAGAGGGGACATGGCCTGGCAGTTTGGAAGGAACTAGTCCTATTGAACAGGGCAAAGGCTGATTAGCATATGGCTGGTTCTTGTCGAAGGTGGCATGGTGGGCATAAAAACGACGAACTGGGCTGCAGCTCAAAGTAATTATCGACTGGCTGAGATTCAGTCACAGAATCCATTCATCGTTTTCTGTTTCTCTCAGTATGACGCGCTATGTGTGACTGGTTTCCCTGGGGTGGGTCCCATGCTTAATGTGTTATAGGACTCAAGCTGCACCCTACTGATGAGGCCCAAAAAGACTGAAACCAGTCTGGGGTTGCTTGTGATCCTGCTCAGAGGCCCATGATGGGAGTAATTCCATGAAACATGGCAGATAGCAATCTCAACTTTACTCTAGCTATATTTCCCTGTGTCCGGGCCAATGTCATAGACGGACAAGTGCAGGAGACTTGGAGAATGGACATGCAGAAAAGAGACCGTTCTTTGGTAACATTTCATATGTCATTCTGACTTAAACTAAAATATTTGCACTTATGAACTTCAGTAAAAGTACAATCTGAAAATGAAAACAAATGTTCAAGTTTAACATCATTTTGAACCACAAGTTCTATTCAGAGACACTTATTCAGCCCATTGGACTCGACAGTCTTGCTCATACCTGCTCCATCCTTCAGGTGTTCAAAGTTGCAGATCCGGCTGATGCTGAGCACCCAGGTCTGCATTTCTTCTTCTGTTTTTGCCACAAGATAAAATGTGCGGAAGCTGGTTTTCACAAGAAAGATATAGTGGTTTTGAAACTCTTTCTTCACAATGTTGAGGCCAGTGTGTGTCTGTACTTCGCACTCGTTGAGATCTATCACCCGAATGGGCTTCTTGGCGCTGTTGGTTTTGTAGTACTCCAAGACATCTGGGTTCCCGCTCATCCGACCTCTCCGCAACACAAACCAACGTTTTCGCCAAGCCTGTGGGATATAAACGAACACCCATTACTGAGAGAATATTCATGTACATCCTTTTTCCTCATTGACCTTGCAAAGAAAAGAAAATTTGCATCTTAGACTATTTCATTCTCCAATCCTGAAAATTCAACAACGTTTTTGTGGCAAAGGAGCAAATAGAGGAGAAAAGTGAACCTGGAACCTCATGCAAAGAGAATAAGGGTGCAAAATGTGTCTGAGCCAGTGCCAGCACCGCCAGGTAAAACTATCCCAGAAAGCATCCGACTGACGTCCAGTAAATGCAAGAATAAAGTCATCATTCTTTAAGCCATGTATAAGGCGTACAGGGCATATATGCCCAACCTGCAAAAACTAGCCGCCCGCTAGCCCAACAGAAGCCTGCGTTCAGCAACAGCAAAATGCCTCTGACAGACCAGGGTCTGTAGTATTCACTGAAGCCAAATCTCAGGGCTGAACCAAACGACAACTTGAAATGTAAACTAATCCAGCTTGCGTTGATTGAAGAATATCTGACTGCACTCTCCCTTTTTATTGTATTTCACCTAGCGCTTTGAATTAACATCAATACACCGCTTTATAAAAAAAACAACTGTCAGTAAATGTTTCATTTGTATTTTTGTTCAATTTTCTGTAGTGGATACAAGGCCCAATTAGGAAACAGACTGTAAAATTAGATAATGTCTCTCGAAAATACATATAGATCTACGTGGGCAGTCGTTCCTATAGGCACAGAAGTCAAAGAAGTCAGGTCAGCGGGGTCTGGTGACTGGGGGCCAGATGTACGACCATTTTATTTTGCGCCTTCGCAATTTGTGACTAACTGCGAAGTGCAAATTGCGAGACGCAAAATAAAATGTACAACAGTGTGTTTAACACTGTTTTCGAATCTCAATGGGGTCGCAAATTGCGAGGCTCATTAATATTAATAAGCCTCTCGCGGTCGCAAATTGCGAGGCGCATTCATATTAATGAGCCTCTTGCAATTTGCGAGCCCATTGGGAATGACAGGCTCTCCCAGGGATGGTGGCCTGCTGGGCTCAGCAGACCACCATGTCTGGGACTGCTTTGAAATAAAGCAGTTTTAAAAAAAAAATGCAGCCAGTTTTCCTTGAAAGAAAACAGGAGGCATTTAAAAAAAAAAAAAAATGAAACTTTTTTGCTCCCTGCCCTGAAAAAATATTTTCGGATGCATTTGCGGGACCCCTTCCCCTTTGCAAATGCATTACCACCTACTTGAAATAGGTGGTAATTGAGATCGCAAAACATTAGTACATGGTTTTGAGATTCGCTACTTGGAAGGGAATGCCCCTTCCAAATAGCAAGTCGCGAAACCTTTTTAGTGAGTCACAAATAAATTGCGACTTGCTAAATAGGCTTTGTACATGGCCCATTATGTTTATGGCTTATGCATGCACTAAACGGGTTCACAAACCCGTTTTCGCATGCAAAAACGGATCGTACATCCGGCCCTTGGTGGACTAATGCGTCCACTGTAGGGGCCTGTTTTCAACCTCATGGTCACAGGTTCAAATCCTGGTGGGTCCACTCAGCCTTTCCTCCTTCTGAGGTCAATAAAATGAGTACCATTGAGTTGGGTAACAATAAACATCTGTTATTTAGTGCCAAGATACCCTTATGGGTGAACGTGTGCTTTACAAATAAACATGTCATGTTACGTGAATTAATGCCTTTAGCGGAGCCATTCAGCCATCTACGGGTAATAACATGACTATTATTCTGCACCACGATGCCCTAAGTTTGTGTGTGTGCTTTATAAATACAGATGCAATGTTATTGGAAGAGCTGCTTGACTTGTGCAATCACTCCAAATATGGGTTTGTAACCTGAAAATCACAGGTTTGAATACCAGTGTGGCTGCTCAGGGTTTCATCAAGCTGAAGACGATAAAATGAATCCTTTAACTACTCTTGAAATTCACAAACAATTATTTGAAAATCTGAAATCTACAAATCTAAGATTAATGTCTGGGGCTTTGCTAAAACAATGACACTTCATAGGGAGATCTAGGCAAATCTTTGAATCGCCCGCAGCTCCTCCTCCACTAGACATACTTCTGCAGGTTGTCCACGGCGTGAACAATCTGCTGGAGTGCATTTAGTAGGTATGTGTTATTGAACAAAACCTTTTTTTAAACTTTCTTTGGGTAGAGAGAAAATCCTCAGACAACCATAAAATATAGATAATTTCCTTCCTTTTTTGCACTCTGGAAAATAATTTACTCTTGCCTCTTAAAAACAGTTTTATGTGGGTGGCGTGGCGTGGCCAAGCTGAACTGCAAGATGGATGCACGCTAAGTGGGCTCTACCGGCTGAGCCTCAATATCCGCAATCATCCTGTCTAAAATCTCGACATCCACATAGCACTGCACGCAGTCTGCCCACCTAAAGTGGGCACGTACATAGTTCTGCCATCGTGAGACACGGAGAGGTGCCGATTCCGCTCCAGACGGAGGTGACTACCCCGGGCCTATTGTGTCCTAGTGCATGAAATCCAGACACACGCCGGGAGATTGCGTGACAGAAGACACCGCCAACGGAACTCCCCGCCTGCCTGCTGGTGTTTGCGAGAGGGACCGGAGTCCAGATTGTGGAGACACACAGAACCTAGTGTGGGTATAAAGTGATCCCCAACCCCGGAGAAGAGGTCTATTGGGTACCATAACTGCTGCGGACTGTCGGGAGCAGGCAGTCCCGCGGGCTGGAGAGTGAACCGCACTGCACAGGCCCTGCTGAGCCTTGCTGCGTGGGCGAGACCGAAGAGATCTGAGAACACTGACAGGGCCTCGGGGACCCCCGCATAGCCGCCCACCATAAAGAGTATAATTTATCTAAAGACCCTGGGTGTGGGCTTGCGCGGTGACTCGCCCTCTAGTCAAAGGAGTCAAGGGAAAAACTGACACCAAACAAACTATACTAACATTCAACAAAAGAACCACGAGGCAATTGGAAGGCAGGCCCACGACCTCCGGCATGGCGAGCGACGCAGGGATGGATGCTACACAAGAAGATCTCCGCTCGATGCTCAAAGAAGTAAAAGAAAGCCTGAAGGCTATTCACTCTAAATTAGACACTCTTGCAACTCGCATGGACGAGATAACACAACGAGTGGAGAAACACGAAAATCGCATAGACGCCCTTGTGACCAGAGTCTCCGATGCAGATGATCAACAAGCTGTAATGCAAGAAAAGATGCTGCAGATGGACAAAGTACAAAACCTTATTAAAGCTAAGAATGAAGACCTGGAAGCAAGGTCCAGGCGCAACAACGTAAGAATGACTGGAATTACGGAGACTACAGATATGCCGAACATGTAAGAATTACTGGAATTACGGAGACCACAGATATGCTGAACATGGAGAAATATGTAGAATCCATGCTGAGAGACCTGTTTGGTAGTTAACTCTCAAACATGTTCCTCATAGAGCAAGCGCATCTATCTCTTGGCCCCAGACCACCGCGTCCCATCCTAGCCCGCCTCCTAAAGTATCGGGATAGGGACACCATCCTGAGGCTTACCCGTGAGCGGGGATCTATCTAGTAAGAAAGCAACACCATATCCCTGTATCCAGACTTTAACCAGCAGGTTCAGAAGGCACGCAGGGAGTTTATTCCTGCCAAGAGGTTACTCCAGCAGTCGGGAACAAAATATGCCTTAATCTACCCGGCAAAGCTAAAGATACTGGGCACTGCAAAACCCCTAATCTTTACAGATGCCAAAGTTGCACTAAAATTTGCAAAATAGGTGGCAAAAACACAAAAAACTCAGAAACAACCTGGAAATGCTTCACCAGACAGTCACCTGAGTGACAATGACTGAGTGTGCTATTTCTAACCTCTGGTATCGTGTGTCTTAACGGTTATACTTTGGGTCACTACAGGGAGGCTAAAAAGCTCTTGCCAAGAAATGGCTAAAGGACGGTATGTACACATCCCCCTCTACGACCGCAGACAAAAATGCTAAAGTGCTGTTCTATCCTTTCCTACATATGCAGAACCTATTAAACCAAGTCCAGTCATATTTGGGTTTGGCCACCCTGCTATCACTGGCAGGGGTGTACGCAGGTGACCCCTCGTTCCCTAAGGGATAATTCCCGACTGCCTTAGGCTAGCCTAGGGCATTCACACGTTTGGGGTTGGTGAAAGGGATAAAAGCACAACCTGATTGGGGGGTGGTGTGGCAGGGGTTGGGTTGGGATTAGTTGTTGTTATTCAATGCCGCTAAATGTATTGCTTATGTTGTTGATGCATACACACAAGATACCACAGATTACACCCCACTGTCTCTTAAACACACACGGATATGACATGAATCTAGTGGTGCATTGCACCACACACAGGAAACCACATACTGGGCCGATGTTCCTGCCCACACACCGAAACAAATACACGTAGGCTAGGATGTCCTCATTAAAATGCATCACCTGGAACGTATGTGGTCTAGACGGCCACAGAGAGACACACTTATCTCTCCAGGCATGGGGTAGACCTCTGTCTCCTACATGAAACTCACCTGAAAGACACATCCCACTCTAGGTTGAACTCCAACAGATGGGGATTGTACATACCTCTAACTAGTCCAATTACTCATGCGCGGAGGCAATCCTAATACGGAGATAGCTCCCGTGGACAACAGAGCATCTCACCACAGACCCTGAAGGTCGTTACATACTACTAAAGGGTATGTTGTACGGCCAGCAAATTACCATTGCAAACACATACGGGCCCAACACGGACAACACTGAATTCTTCAATCAATTATGGCATGGGATTCAATCGCTGGGAAGCTCTGCAGTATTATGATGCGGCGACTTTAATGTTGTATTGTCAACCCAAGATGACCGGGTGGGCAGATCCCGCACACACAATCCACAAGTGGCTGCTGCACTTCGCACTATAATAGAGGATCACTGCCTAGTCAACTCATGGCGTGCATTGCACCCTGCAGCCTGTGAAGGCACATGGGTGTCCCAGCAACACAGGTTGGACTTTTGGCTCACCTCCAGAGACATGCACTCTTGGGCAACTGGGGCTTTGCATTATCCACGCATCCTGTCGGATCATGCACCCGTCATGATTCAGTTTGAAGTCCCGAAGCCCTACATACACTAAAATTTGCAAAATAGGCAGCAAAAACGCAATAAAAACAGAAACAACCTGGAAACGCTTCACCAGACAATGACTGATTTTCCTATTTCTAACCTCTGGTATCACCTTCACATGGCGTCTCCCTCCAAATGCATTACTTGATTTGGTGTTCAAAGAAGAGATTTGGAAAAACATAACAAAGTACTTTGAACATAACACAGGCACAGTAGAATCCATGGGCACAACATGGGAGGCATTCAAAGTGGTGATCCGAGGGGCCTGCATAGCCCTCCAGTCAGGAGTCTTCCAAGATACCCGTAATAGCTTGAGTAGACTGGAGGACGAGATACGCGACCTAGAATGGCAGTACTTCCACTCCCCAACCCCTGCAGTACTAGCTAGGATGCGCGAAAAACAGCTTTCCAAGACGAGGCTGAAAGAGAGATAAAAGTCTTTTTTTTTTTATAATTCTTTTAATTAAACAAAGAAAATCGACATTACAAGGCACCATTAGTCATGACATTCTTAGATTCAATACAAATCTGTACAATACAATCAAGGTCTAATGTATTGGATGGTAACATTATTCTGGCGATGGGAGACCTTCCTGGGGTGTCGATACAGGGGGAGTACATATATTACTACAATATATATTCCAATCGGACCAGATGTGGGACCACTTTTTCGGACATCCCCTAGACACATGCACCGTCTTCTCCCGGAACATACTCCAATCCATGTCCCTTTTCCAGGCTGACACCGCTGGTGCCTGTATAGATCCCCACATTTGGGCAATATTTTGCTTTGCCACCATCAACCCCAAGGTGACCCACATCATCCTTTTGTTATTAGGATCTGTCGGCTCCCACACATTCAGAAGACACCGCTTTGCCTCCATGAGAACATTAAGTGCAAGGACCTCATTAATGGTGTTGTGTATCCTCTTCCAGTATCTCTGGATACTTGGACATTTCCAGAGGATGTGTAGGAATGTACCTTTACTGCCACAGCCCCTCCTACAGTTGCTATTCTCCACCCTCCCCATTCACAGCAGACAGGGTCCAGTCATATAGATACGGAGCAATATTTTAAGTTGGACTAATCGCAGTCTGGCTGATATGGCCACCTCTCGCGGGGAAGCAACCGCCTCCACCCAGTCTTCGTCGTCCAATATAATTCCATCCCTCTTCCACTTCTAAAAGAGAGATAACATTCTTACATAAACATGCGCAAGTACGCAAGTATGGGGAGGGGGCCACACGGAGACGACTTTGGAAAATCTCCTAAAACCTACCACTATCACCATTACATCATGGAACTACGTACCGCCAACGCAGTGCCGACCCGGTCGCCACCGTAAGTCTTAAACACTATGAAAAACCTTTACTCACACCTGTACTCCACTAAGTCAGACCCGACTGTCTCTGAAATTCTGGGATACCTAGATTCCCTGGAGCTTTTGTGGTTAAACGGGGCCCACCGCGGGTACTTAGATGTACCGTTCACTGCAGGCAATATTAAGCAAGTAATCCATGGCCTCCCTGGGGACAAGGCGCCTGGGGCAGATGGTCTTACCTCCATATTTTATAAAGAATATGTGGAACTGCTAGCCTCTCACCTTTTAGAGGTGTACCAGGAGGCATTACAAAACGTGATACTACCACCATCCATGCGGGAAGCTGTAATTATCACATTGCTCAAACCGGATAAAGACCCCTCATCGTGCGACTTATACCGACCACTCTCTCTAATAAATTTAGATAACAAAATATTTGCTAAATTACTAGCCTACAGATCACAACCACTACTCCCTCTCATTGTGTGGCTAGACCAGTCCGGATTCGTACCGGGCCACTCCACTTCTCATAACCTACGAACAATATTTACACTACTGCACTCATCCCCCATGTTTCAGCGAGTGCCACATTATTAGATGCCACCAAGGGTTTTGACTCCCCAGAATGGAAATTTCTCTTCATTCTCCTAACTCGACTGGTACTGAGCCCTATCTTTATACAACAAATCAAACTTCTCTACACCCTACCCACTGCCAGAGTCAAAGTAAACGGGCTAATATCCGATCCCATTAAGATTACACGGGCACCGGCCAGGGTTGCCCACTATCACCATTACTGTTACTGATAGGATTCACCACTAGAGGTCTGATTGTATCAATGTATGCAGATGACCTCACTCTTTACATCATAGACCCGGCCGTTAATTTTGCACCCCTCACTAGAGAACTTGTGCGGTATGGCAGCATCTCAGGGATTCATATCAACTGGGCCAAATCCACTATCCTCCCGCTAATTACAGGAACAGTAGCCTTTGAATCTGAATACCCGATATACAAGATATTTGGGCGTCTGGCTCAGCAGAGATTTACAGGAAATCTGGATTGAAAATATGGCAGGGCGATGGCATAGATAGAAGACAGAATTCAAGGATAGAAAACTCTGCCCCTGTCCCTAGCAGGTCGCATTGCCATCACCAAAATGATAACTCTCCCAAAATTGTTGTATCTGTTCGTTAACATACCCATGCCAATAACAGAGCTATTTTTTAAGCACCTCAAATCTAGCATGATTGAGCTCGTATGGGCAAGGAAACAGCCCAAGATATCCTGGGAAGTACTCACACTGCCGCTGGCACAGGGGAGTCTTGGAGCTCCGGATTTTACACTATATGCATCCAGCACTCAGGCCCAATTCTTACACTTCTGGCAACATCCAACACCCTTCCAACCACACGTTGCCATTGAGATACACTGGGTGGCACCTCTGCCCCTAACTAAAGCACAATACCAGAACTACAAACGCCCAGGGCACGAAATCAATACCACAGAAACCCTTCGCTGGGCTTGGGAAGGCCTCTGTAAATGGGTGGATTTAGGCGTGATATATGCACCGTCCATGTCACTAGCCAATAACCCACTAATTCCCCGATGCTGGACAGAAACGCACCAGTCCATGCGCACCAGAACAACATTGTCACTTTTAGTGATCTGTATCCAAGCAGTCAATTCCTCACATTACAACAAATGTGCAGTTCACCACAGCGCTCATCACTAAACACGCTACTATACTTTCAGATACGAGCAGCATGTTGTGCAAGATATAGCACATTCCACGCTGCCCTATCACCACTGCCAGCTCCACAACATATACTCATCGGAACATCGGTCCACAAGCTATTTACCCGCATATATGCCATCATACAACGTGAATCCCTAATTATCGTCCCCAAATCACATAGCACCTGGGAGGCAGACACCGGCGAGGAAATCACAGACGAGCAATGGGCCTTCTGTTGTGCCCAATTAGAGCAGCTATCCCCGAACTATTGCCTCAGACTAATACATTTCAAATACATACATCGCATTTACCGTACCCAGACACACCTACATCGCATGGACCTGCGGCCCGACACAAACTTCTGGCCTTGCGGGGTCCCACAGGCAACTTTCCTACACTTGGTCTGGGAGTGCCAACCCATAGCTGGTTTCTGGGTTGAATTTTTTAAACACATATAGGATATAATTGAACAGGAACTGTTGAGGACTCTCCTGGTAGCACTGTTGGGATATGTACATAACATCCCGACTGCCGGGAGACGACTCACAGCACTTCTGCAACTGTTGGCAAAAAGGCGTTTGCCATGCTTTGGGGCAAAGCAACACCCCCAACCATAAAGGCCTGGGTGAAAGACATCACATATTGCAGGGATCAACTGTCATGCTACTGGGAGCTCTTACTGGCCCGATCCCGACCTAAAGACATTTGGTCCCCATTCACAAGCTGGCTCCGATCCACAGATGGGGGTGTACTGAAGGTGGACCCAAAGAGACACAGCATGCTCTGGACTGGCAATACTATGAGCCACATGCAGGAACATTGTGATCGCGAATCACTGAAAACGCCCATGATTTACAGTATGGAACTAATACACTTCGTGGGTGCAGAGTGCAGTCTATGAAAGGCTGCATATGTTGAATATTATGTGGAACACTGTGGCATGTAACGTCATTTGTATCGACCGCAATACTGAGTTATTGCGGTAATGTTTACGTTATATATTTACGGCTGCTAAAAATTAAATGAAAAAAAACAAAACAGTTGTATGTGTTTTTCCACATCTCAGTGGGAGACCCATGGGGTGTGAGTACCAGCACCATGGAGAGGGTGCGAAGTTACGACCAGAGCAGCCAGCTTAAGAACTGGGGGACCAGGTTCAAGTCCCAGCATCGCCTCAACATCCTGTAATTCTAGGCAAATCAATTAGGGCCTGATTCACAAAGGGCCTCCGCAGTCGTGGTGGAGGTCCTGCAGTCGTGGCAGGCGGGCCCACAATTACGGCAGGACAGCCGCACGACAGTTACTCATTGCGGAGGTCCTGCCATGAGTGCGGGCCCCCGCTACAACTAAGGGGCACCTGCCACAAATACGCGGGCCCTATGTGAATTTGATCCTTAATCTTTCCGTGCCTAAAAAACAACAAAAATGAAAGTATCTGGGTGTAATGTTACAGGTGCTCATGTAAAGTCCTCCAATACCTGTGGGTTGAATTCACGCTATATAAATGTGAAAAAACAAGAGTTTGGGAAACAAATAATGTGTAGCAAACGGGTGGGTTCAAGTGAAGGACGGAAGAGGACACATGTTCTATAAAGAACGGGAAACAAAGAACGTGCAGCGAGCGGGGCATGTTAAAAAGACAGGATGGTGCTGGAGGTGGCAGGGTTGGATGAGAGGGACTGCAAAGCCATGCACTCTCTAAGGGTGTGTGCTGAAAAAAAAAAAGAGTACCTAAAGGAGCCTGCAGCCAGTGGAAGGACACTGGTCAGAGCAAGCAGTACTTGGCAGGGCGAAACCTAAAAACTGACCGCAAATTGCATGCATCATTAATTTCCCCTTCCTCTTTAGCACTTTGAAGGCAGATACTGAACAAACAAACACAAAAGGTGGATTGGGCTGGCATTCGCACATGGTTAAAGCAGGCTGCAATAAAAAAAAAAACGTAATTGCTTTGTCCTTTGCAGATCACAGACAGATATGTAATATTTTCACGTGATGTGAGCCTTACTCTTTATGAATAGAGCAAATCAAGTTTAGCCATCTCACAAACTATGTGCGCCTTTGCCTAAATCAGAATATAGATGTTCATATGATGCACGCTGAAAATATTTTTTTAAAAACCTCTAAGTTATCATAGCCAAAAAGTGGCTACTGCATTATGAAGACATGTTCTTAATCCATAGAACATAGTGGGTTTTGCAGTCCTCAGACATCTGCTCTGCGATGAGTCAGTGGTATTTACTTAACATGCAGATGTTCTGCATACTGCTGAAGAGAACTGCAGTCATTATGTGGACGTAACCCAAACTGAACAAGCACCGACAGAGCCAAAAGATCTGCTCTGTATTGATATAATATAAATACATTGGTCTTTTGGTATCAACATGGAGCATTTTTATGGCTAGATGCAAGCGTTGGTGTGGAGATCTTGGCCTTGTGTGAGATCCCCAACTGGTCAGCTCCCTAACGTCCACATATTTATCCCAGTCCCACCGTACCCCACAACCCACATACACAGCGCTCCGCTGGTCTGTTAGCTAGTTTTGCCGAATGTAAATACCCAATACGATCTACATGGAGACAAGTTTTTTCCAAAGTTGGTGCTGAATGTTCTGTACTTTAACTAGAACCTTTATTTTTTGGCTGGGGAGAGGAGCAGCATGAATGATGCTCAAGGTGGGCAAGGACCCTTGACCCTGTCACCAGGCAGGTCGCTCCCCTCACCGCCACGCAGCCCCCTGTGTGTCTGTGACCCTGCTACTCCTGCACCCGTGTCAGCTGCCTGCTGCTGCCCGGTCACCCCCGCTGGCTGACTGCTCCTCTGTGGTTCCTGCCTCTCTGCTGTACCCCTAACCCTTCTCTTCTGTACCCCCTTTTCTTGCTCCCAGCTACCAGCCTTGTTCCCCTTGTGCCCCCTCTCTCCCCTTCTCTTCTGTATCCCCCCTCCCACCGTGTCCCTCGCCGGTTTCTCCCGCCGTTTTTCCCGTTTTTTCCCACCGCTGACCACTGCGGCCCCGCCCCCTCCTCTCCCATTGGCCTCCCCGCTCCCACCTCCCAGCTACTCCTCCCTCCCTCATTCGACACTGTCTGCCACCGCACCCTAGTGCAACGCCTGAACAACACTGGAATCCAGGAGAAGGCCCTGAAGTGGATCATCTCATTCCTCGCCGGAAGAACCCAAAGAGTCCGCCTCCCCCGTTCCAGTCAGCGGCCACCGAGGTCACCTGCGGCGTTCCCCAGGGATCATCGCCCAGCCCCACCCTCTTCAACGTTTACATGCGCCCCCTCGCAACCATCGCTCGCCAACACAACCTCAAGATCATCACCTACGCCGACGACACCCAGCTGATCCTCTCCCTCACCAACGACCCGGCCACCGCCAGAGCCAGCCTACACGAAGGGATGAAAGACGTCGCCGAATGGATGAAGAACAGCCACCTGAAACTGAACTCTGACAAGACGGAGGTCCTCATCCTGGGATCATCACCCTCAGCCTGGGACGACTCCTGGTGGCCCCCTGCCCTGGGCACCACCCCTAAGCCAACGGACCACGCACGCAACCTGGGCTTCATCCTGGACTCCTCCCTGTCGATGACCAGACAAGTCAAGGCCGTCTCATCTTCATGCTTCAACACCTTGCGCATGCTTTGAAAGATCTTCCGGTGGATCCCCACCGAGACTAGGAAGACGGTCACCCAGGCACTCGTCACCAGCCGGCTGGACTACGGAAACACCCTCTACGCCGGCACCACCGCCAAACTCCAGAGGAAACTCCAACGAATGCAGAACGCCTCAGCACGACTCGTCCTGGACATCCCCCTGCACAGCCACATCTCCGGACACCTGAGAGACCTGCACTGGCTCCCTGTCAGCAAGAGGATCACGTTCAGACTCCTCACCCACGCACACAAGGCCCTCCACGACCTGGGCCCCAAGCTCATAAACACCCGCCTGACCTTCCACACGCCCACCCGCCAGCTCCGCTCCGCCAGCCTCGCCCTCGCCGCCGTTCCCTGCATCCGCAGAACCACCGCCGGAGGAAGATCCTTCTCCTACCTGGCTGCCAAGACATGGAACTCCCTCCCCATCCACCTCCGGACAACCCAGGACCACCTCGCCTTCAGGAAGCAACTCAAGACCTGGCTGTTCGAGCAGTAACGTCCCGCCCCCCCCTCCCCCCAGCGCCTTGAGACCCTACGGGTGAGTAGTGCGCTATACAAATTCCATGAATGATTGATTGATTGATTGAATACAAATGATGGTGAGAGAAGAGGAAAGAAGATGGGCTAAAAATGCACAGGGGTATTGACTCGTGTTTCTGTAAGTTGCTACAGTAACATGGCTAAAAAGAGGAGAGGGGAATTGTCGGGGGTACTCTTCAGAGGAAGAGAAACATACTTTAGGTGGGTGTTGAGATGCACTGTTGAAGAACAATTCGTAGTCACTAAAGTTACAGGTGAGGAGAACTGTCAGGCCTCTAAGGCAGGGTTCTTCAATCTCTGTCCTAGAGGGCCGGATCCATGCCAGAATATTAAGAAAACTACATTTATCTAAATGTGAATATGCTAAAAATCTGGTATAGATTCAGCCCTCCAGGACCGACTTTGGAGAACCCTGCTCTATGGCAGGGTTCACCAAAGTCGGTCCTGGAGGGCCGGATCCATGCCAGATTTTTAAGATAACTACATTTATCAAAATGGGGATAAGCTAAAAATCTGGCATGGATCCGGCCCTCCATGACCGACTTCGGAATACCTAAGGTGATAGTAAAATAGACTGGAGAAAGAAGGGGGGCAGAGGGTGCAGAGCTTCTAATCCCTCTGCACTTATGTCAGCCCTGCTGCTGCTCCTGGTGATCCTTGCCCCTTACATGAAAGAGGAAGAACCCTTTCTTGAGAAGATGCACAACCCTACTCCTGTAACAAAGATAGGGGAGTGGAAGCCAGTGAGATGGACATGTCTCTTGCGGAGCACCAAACGTCCGATGAAAGGCAATAGTGATGGACATATGCTAGAAGGTGTACCGCTTTAATAAGTAAAAAACCGGGAGAGGGAGGAGGCACTAGGAGACTAGGCACTAGGGGAGCTTGCATTGATCTCCGCTAAACTGCAACTCTGCAGAGCTCTCACCCACACCGATTAGTTCAGCAAACTATCACTGATGCATTTTAGTATTTAGTTTTATTTAAAACACTAGTTTTTATATTAATACAAGGCCTAACTTATATAACACCACTTTATCCTTACTTTTTTTGCAGTGAAATTCAAGTATTTTTTTTATTTTAACCTAAATTCTTAGAAGCTCACCCAACTATGCCGTTAAATAAATCTTTAGTTTTTTCTGTGAATTTCAGATTTTTTATTTTCATAAAATAAGATATTATTCCCAGACCTATTTATTAACGTCCCTTTAGCCTTTGGGTTGTTCAGTGAATTTAAGTTTTTTAAATAATGTAAAGTAAAATCTTATTACCTTACCATTCTATAACATCAATCTAACCTTTGTTTTAAAAAAAGAAAAAAACATTTATCATATCAACTCACTCACTGACCATGCCTTTTAACCATTCACACTAGGGCGTTGGATAGACAGCCCAGCCACAGGGTCTGACCCAATCCTCTGCAGATGGCCCACCCTTTTCCCGGCCCTGCAGCCTATCCCACTTACGTGCCCAATCTGTGTGCAGCATGGGGTTGGGAGCACGGACATGTTTTTTAATTTTTTTCCCCAGTCCCGCTGTTCTCCCACAAAACTACAAGGGAGGCCACACTGGGTTCTGTAGGTTTCCTTCAGGACCTCGTCTGTGAGACCTTCAAAAGTACTGGTGGACTGAAAAAAAATATATAGTTTGACTCAGGAGGTGGGGCGTTCTGGGACCCTCACTCAAGTGCTGGAGGGGTCAGGATACCCTTAATTTGCCCCGTATACTTAATTTTTTTGTTGCTGTTTGTTTTCGGGACACCAGGACTGTGTCCTGTAATGGCAGCCACATCATTTCTCTCAAAGTTGAGGCTAGCCAATCAGATTGCTCAGTACCAAGGGACCGTGCCGGTTCTACGATATGGAGATGGCAGATGGGAAAAAAGCCCTCTTGGTCAATCAGAACGCTCTGTTTTTTATTTTGCGATCCCGTGGGACCAAATGTCCAGATCTCTCTATTATTTTAACCTTCATTTCTCAAAATAGGCTGAACAGATTTACACCAAATCACAAAGAGCACACTTCCAGAGTAAATATCTAGCTTCTGATGGGGAAACTGCATTGGGAAAATATGTTTTCGGGCATCCCCAGTCCCCTTTGTGGCAGTCTTTGCTTGACGGATCACCTCGAAACTTTTGAGAAAGGAGCTAAGGTGGATGAACTTTTTTTGGAAACTTTTGTGAAGATTTTTCAAATGGCGCCAAAGTTATTAGCAAAACATATAATCCTCTTACTACTTAAACTCTGACTTAACTATAACTTCAAAGTGGCGGTCTGCGGAGGCATTTTGTTTGTTCGGTGAGTGAATACCAGTAAAAAGAGGTAAACATCCACCAAATGTGGGTGACTTAACAGATATGCTAGGTGAGGTCATAAGCAGTGCATGACGGGGTGACGATTAAAGTTAGTTCACTAAACTATAACTAGGGAAGGATGTGTTTTTCAGTATTTAAAAGTTAGTTCTTACCTCATTTCAGCACTTAACTATAGCATCACTTGAACACTGTTTTTTTTCAGTGAATTTTCTTTTTTTTTACCTTAAGCTGAGATCTATAATGACTCTACAACCTCTGATTTTCTCAGTGGTTGGGCCGATAGATAGATAGAGAGAGAGAGAGAGAGAGAAAGAGAGAGAGAGAGAGAGAGAGAGAGAGAGAGAGAGAGAGAGAGAGAGAGAGAGAGAGAGAGAGAGAGAGAGAGAGAGAGAGAGAGATAGAGAGATAGATAGATAGATAGATAGATAGATAGATAGATAGATAGATAGATAGATAGGCTTTTACTCTCAAGCTTTCAATCCATCCATGGAAAGAAGTGCCCTGGTAATTGATCTGCTCCAGACAGGCAGGCTACAGCACACAGCAGGAGCTCCGATACATGCTGTCTTATCTGCAAGCAGAGCAGATGGCATCAAGCGTGTACCATGTGCAACTCCCAAAAATATGCAGAACTTCAGAGAAAGTCTGCACAAGAAAACATGCTTACAGATTTATAACTGGAAAAACGCATACATCTTGCGAGAATTTGCGAACATGAAGCCAAAGTCTTTGTCGTTTGCCAGATGGAAACTAACAAACCTTTTAAAGTTTATTGTGTGGTATAAATCAGCATGAAATAACGCAGTCTAATCCTTCGTACTTTATATTAATGCTCAGAAATGACCTAAATACAAAGTTAAGTTCCATTCTTCTTTATGTTATACAGTGCAGTTACATAGCCAGGACTGAGATTTCTGTAGAACAGGACTAGGCTACTACCATTAGCAAGGATGCGGTATTTACCACGTGTGCTAAATACTACAATTAACGAGGCACAGTAGCCAGAATCTCTATTACCCATACTGAACTGCACATGGTTTGCTTTTTCCAGATTTTTGTAGTGAGGGCAAATATTTCGGAGTGGGAAAATTCCCCTGGAGTGAGATAATCACTATAGGGAGCGTTAATTATTCTATGTGATAAGTACCAACCACTTAACATGGTTACAACATGTGTTGTGTCTGGATACTTAGCTAATTAAACCATTTTTGCAAACATATAGGCTGTGAATGAGGCTTTGCTAAACAGATCTTGCCCTACTTGTACACTGAAAAATCTCATCTCTGCTTCTCTGTGCCGCTGTTATTGACTTGGAGAAATTCCAGCCAGCCAGCCAGTTTAAGGTCATACTTTCTATCCCCTGCCACCCCCCAACCCTACCCAAGAACTGGAGGAATGGAATGTAAAGAAAGGAATGAGCTCACACACCTTATCCTTAAGAGGGAGCCATGCTTGCTGTGTCACCCTGGTTTTCTTTACAACTGGAACACACTCTGATGCCCAGGCTTCCCTCAGTTATCGACAGCATAGCACACAATGGACACAGTGAGAAAGTTCTCGGTTACTGTCTCTGATGTAGTGCAACACTACAGGCTGCAGAGAGGCGTGGATCTATCTAACAGAACAGCAGCACTAAGCCATAGCACCATGCACCTGATACATGTATTTATTTAATTATGGGATCTTGTTATAACATACTATGTGAGAATAAACCCCAGCATGCAATGCAGTTTTACACTTCTAATGTACACATTATGAGAGTCCTGCAGATGCAGATTCCAGAGAGATGCTCCTCGCGTTCTTCGTTACAGTCTCACACATGGACGTGCCTCTGCCGTCAGCATCTGGCGCTGTGCTTTGAATGATGCAGCAACCGCTATCAAGTAACTCTATAGTTCGGTAAACACGCTGTGTAGAACACGGCGTCCTACAATGTCATGAGGATATTTAAGTATTGATTCCTTACCGAGTATAGTATTTCACACCATCCGAGACTTGTGGGAGAAACAGAGAGCCAGTAAGAGGAACCGGCAAGGAGTCTGTGCGAGCTGCAGGTGGGGCGGCCATGGGGGATGGGCACCAGTGGTTGGTCTCCTGAGGAGCTGTTCAGGTTGATCATGTTGGGCATCGATTTGCAGGTCTTGCATGGGGACTGTTCTGCTTCTTTCAGAAAGTGTAAAGATAATACACATTCCTGGAGTGAGCTCCTGAGGCAGCAAACAACCCCCACAAAGAAATGAAGAAGTGTTGTGCAGATCCAGTTAGTTTGTGCTCTGACACAGTATGCAAAGACCTGATAGAAATCCAATGAAGCTGGTGATGTGGGTGAGCTTTGCGTAGGTGGACCACAAGCTTTCAAAAGGTGGCCCTAAGTAGCAAAAAATCACTGGCAGAGAGTTGCGTTCATGATTAAAAAAATATTATAAACGTATCTGCTAAAGAAAGGAAAGCAGTTAAAATATGATACCTGGTTAACATAGAATTGTGGATATCGCTAAAATTAATCTGTAAATCAATGCCGCAATTTAAAATGTTCGGTTATATTTAGTTTGAAAACTGATAAATTGTTCCCATTCCGAGTGTGATGGTGTTTACAACCATTAGGCTGAAGCAAACTGTATTACACCCATGAGGAGTCCAAAGACCAGACAGACAGAAAAAGCAGTCTCAGCGCAACCCGTGATCCCACCCTCTGACACCTCCAGTGATGCCAGGTGAACCCAGCCCAGCCAGATCCTCTGGTCTTGAGTGCCGCTCCTCTGCAGGCATCAAAATATCACCCACCTGCCCTTACGTACTTCAAGTGATAAAGAGATTAAAAAACTGAAGTGTCCACTGGACAGACATAAAATGAAGTGGAGGAATTGGCAAGATCCAGTTGTTTTATGACCCCAAAGTAGGGTGTAGTTAAAGATATAAAAAGGAGGTAAAGACACAAGTCAGTTGTATAATCCAAAGATATCGTTTTAGTTAATCAACCCAAGCCAAAAAGATCCACTTCCCAAAGATCTATTTCCCTAGGCTGCACTGTGAGAGGCATATGTATGTTATCACAAGGGGGGCGTGTCTTGCAAGCCAATGGAGCTGGACGTGTGAGCTCGGAGCTCCGCGTCGGCCTCGCTAATAATCCTGTACAAATACTGATACCCCGGTGCCGGGGGCATTGCCTGACTCTCGCCGCCACTGGGTGACATCTGGGCCCGGCAATCATGGGTCCCAAGCTTCTGAAGCGCGGTACATGCTACGTGCCGCGAATGGGACGATCTCGGCCTGGCAGCTCCAAGATGGCGGTGCTCAGAAATTGGGAGGATCCGGAGACCGCGTAGCGGCTCTTCCTGCCGCCTGAGACTACTTGGTGGACCCCAGAGGTGCAATGGAGGGGCCGGATTGCCGAACCGGGCACCGGAGGGGTGACCTGAGCAGGGGCCGAGTGGTGCTCCTGTCTCCCGGTGTGCCGCATCGAGTGCTGGGCCAGTATAACATACAGCCGCGTCACGAGTTGATGACTACTTTGGGCCGTATTGGAAGACGTTAATGAGACAGTACTTCTCCTGAGTGGGCAGCCCAGGTACCATACTTGTGCGGGACTCTCCTGGGAGTGTTCCGCCGTGTCTGGATAAGATACACACGAGCGCCAGCCCGAACGCCATTTTCAGAGGTGGGTGCCCTCTTCTGTTGCGCCCTCGGAGCTGAGCGGAGCCTACTTGGCTCGCGGAGCCGTTAAGATTTCTAAGACCCTGGGGTTGGAACTTGGCTGATTCGGGGAGAGCTGCCGTTCATGTGCCGGCTGATGGGGGCGCCGTCCTGTCTGTTGGAGTGCTAGGGGTCGCACCTGGAGCTGGCCCCCGTAATACTGTGCGCACTACCCTGCCGCCTGGGACGGACTGTTGTGGGACTGGATGCCTGTGCCCGACCTATCTATCTTGTGACCCCGCTGTGTGGCAGGTGAAGGCTGCTGAATCTATCTGCTGCTGGGGGAGACCTGCCGTTGGAGACATCGTTGCCTGCGCTGGAGGGCTGATGGTAGCAGCTGGGGGTGCCCTCCTGTGCGTTGGATATCTTTGACTGCCGCTGGGGTCTGTGAGGCGAGGGGCCACATCTGGGAGCACCTATTTCTACCCCGCCATGATCTTGGGAAGGGGGCGGTCACCGTTTGCTTATGGCTGCAAGGGCTTGTAGCTGCTGAGGCCCTGGCTTTTTTGGTGGGGCGGCTGAGCCTCGCCGAAGTTGGTGCAGCTGCACTTTCCCTCCCCTGCCCGAGGAGTGGGGGTACTTGAGATATCAGGACGCACCGCTCCCCTGGCTTTTCCCACAGAAGGTGAAGGTGGGGCACTGGTGGCTGGAGTTCTGGGCCCTCGCTTGCAATTGGCCGAGCCTGCTCTGGACCGACACTGTCGCCGTGCTGCGAAGTTGGTATTACCCTCGCACAGGCATGGGGAAACCTAGGGGTAAGCAGGTGTTGGCTCCCCCGGATCAAGATGACCTGGCTCCGGGCGACCGGCGTCCGGCCTCACCCGAGGGGCCTGCGGACACCGGAGTGCAACAGCAGCTGGCCCAAATCTTACAGGCCATAACATTCACTAGGGAAGCGCTGAAACACGATATTGCTATTGTGGCAGTGGGGCTGGGACTTCTGCAGGCGGAGAATACCAAGCTATCCTAATGGGTGAAGCAGACCGAAACATCCCTGGCGGTCTTGGCACCGGCGCAGCAGATCCTTTCTGCCCAGTTGGGGGATATCTCTCACAGAGTGCAGGCCTTGGAGAAGAGAGCTGAAGACGCGGAAGGGTGTAATCGAACGAATAACATACGAGTTCTGGGTCTGCCAGAGGGGATAGAAGGTACTAGTATGATCACGTACCTGGAAGACTGGCTCCGTAACGTAGGGGTACCGGAGGGGCTGACTCAGTTTTTTACCCTGGAGAGGGCCCATCGGGTTCCTGCCCACCCTCCGGCGTCTGGCAGGCCTCCCTGACCGGTTGTAGCCAGACTCCTGCATTACAAAGACAGGGATCTCCTCCTGCAGGCGGCGCTTACATCTGGGCCTCATATAGTGGACAATTGTAAGGTGTCAATCTTCCCGGACTATACATTGGAGGTCCAGTGTCGCCGCACATCCTTTCTGGCTGCTAAGAAGGCTCTGCGAGACAAGGGGCTCCAGTACTCCTTGATGTTTCCAGCCTGACTTTGGATTGTCTTGGATGACAAAACACATTTATGTGAGGACCCCTAGGTGGCGTGGGAATGGATAGAAACCTACAAAACTGGTAACATGCAGGCAGGGCCGAGTGATGCGCGGCCCCCTGGGAAGCGGCTCCCACAGCAGGATCGATGGTCATGGCATCGTCGTACCACCCTGAAGACCCTAGTGCCTCCCAGATGGAAAAGGAGAAAACTGACGCGCTACGGGCGGTGTCGGCACTGCTACAAGGGCACAAAGTTTCATCGGAAGTGGACACGAGGTCGGAGAAGGCAACTGATGGTTCAGACTCAGATGTGTCTCAAGATGGTAGTGTTAAGCTACCGCATGTGACTCCGGGCACCTCAGACGAGATTGTTTGATTATTCTATTTTTTGACTTTGCTCACCCTAACTTTTTCTCTTTCCATCTTTGTGTGGACTGTTATTTGTTTCCGGGTTTTCCGGCTTGGTGTGGTCTGCTTTCCCGCTGCTGGGGGGATGAGCAGAGTTGGTGGGGTTTCCTAATTGTCTAAATTTCTGGAGGACGCGCCCGGGCATGGGGCACAGTGTGCTAACTGAGGTATAGGCGCGGAGTTGATTATTACTTACTTTGCAAGACAACACCGGTCTGCAGCCACCTTTCCCCTTGTTCCTCTGTAGCTACTAGAGGGTATTGAGTTTCAGAATAGTTAGGATGGGCACTTGCGTTTTAGTACCTGTTCTGATGTGGGGGAGTTGGGAGTTTTCTATTTTTTGTACTGGGAGGGTTATGGGGCCTTGGCGTATCACTTCAAGCGACTTACTAGAATTCTGTATCGGGTTGTACCATGGGTTTGTTACATGAACTAAAATGTATAACTTGGAATGTCAGAGTTATGCAAACCATGGTGCGTCATCACAAGCTACATGCTTATTTAGTGCGTAGGGGGTTCAAATTGCCTTCCTTCAGGAAACCCACATTGCATACCAAGAGGATCTAGCATTACAGCGTAGATGGCAAGGCCAGATCTTCTGCACGACTTACTCAGCCTTTGCACGGGGTGTATTAATTTGGGTTAGGGCGGGGGTTCCTTTTCAGTCTACTCATCAGTTAAAAGACCCAGAGGAGAGATATGTGTTGGTGACGGGACGATTAAATGGCAGAGCTGTAGTGCTGAGCAACATTTATGCTCCCAATACAGAGCAGCTGGCCATCTTTGCATAACTATCAGGGAAATTAGCTCCATACTTGACAGGGCCAGTGATTATGGGCAGGGATTTCAACTCAAGACAGGACTGGCAACATAGGTGGGGACTTATTGACACCTGGAGAGAATATCACCCGTATACTTGTGATTACTCCTTTCTTTCAGCGTTGCATGACCTTCATGTTTGACTGGATGCGATCCTCTGTTCTCCAGATATTCAGGCGGAGGTCAGGCATAGTGAATACCTCACTAGGACTCTATTGGATCATAATCCGTTAATAATACGAATTCACTGGGCTCCGGTGCGTTCGAAGATGCCGACGTGGCGCCTAAACCCAGAGCTGTTAGAGGATCAGTCCTTTCGTGAAGTAGTGAGCACTGGCATCACTAACTACTTCCTGGAAAATACTGGCTCCGCGTCATCGTATGCTGTTGAATGGGATGCTTTTAAAACCGTGATACGAGGGCACTGCATTGCTAATAAGATGGGGGTGCGTAGAGTGCTACTACAGGATATGAAGACTGCAGACCAGCACCTGCGCGTGGTTGAGCGGGAGCAGCCTGTGTGACCGGACCGGCAGCAAGAGCTAGTGGAGGCGAGGGAGGCAGTCACTGCGCAGGTCGGGAGGCTGCGCTGTTTTGATTATAAAAAATATCTAGCGTGCGCACATGCAGAACGTGACAAATCTGGGGCACTACTGGCTTGGTTGGCTAACCCGACACGTTGGGAGTCAGTCATATTAGAGTTATTTAGTCCAGATAGGGCGGTTTGTTATACCCAGCAAGGGATTAATGATCAGTTCTATGCCTACTATGCAGATCTGTATCAGAGCAAGGTGTCATTAAATGATGGGGTCCTTCAGGAACTTATAACACCAGCAGACCTTCCTACATTAGTCAGAGAGCAAGCGGAGATGTTGGGGCAGGATATAACCATAGGGGAAGTACGAGGGGGATTATACATATAGCGAGGAAAAAGACTTTTGGGGTGGATGGGTTACCAATAGAGTTTTATCTGACATACACAGATATCCTGGCTCCTAAGTTGGTGACACTTTATAATGAAGTGAAGCGAGCGGGGTGACTGCCTACCACCACTCGCGAGGCGATCATTGTGTCATTGCTGAAGCCGGGGAAATCGCCATCAGATAGGACGGTCTACCGCCCGCTGTCTATGCTCACCACTGATTACAAGATACTGAGTTGGATCTTAGCGACTTGGTTACTCCCGCACATGGTGCACTTAATACACAAAGATCAGGCGGGATTTATTCCGACTAGGAATACAGCCATGAACGTGCGACGCCTGCTTCCCATATTAGATGCGGACACGTATCCGAAAGGTTCTGCTGCCATATTGGCGGTGGACATAGTGAAGGCGTTCGATAGTTTGGAATGGCCTTATTTGTTCCAAGTTATGAGAGGCTTTGGCTTGGGGGACGCATTCGTGGACTGGACGGCTCTTTTGTACAAACAGTCCATGGCTAGGGTTAAAATGGGTGGATTGATTTCGGATGCTTGCGTTGTGAGCCGCGGGACGAGGCAGGGATGTCCCCTTTCCCTGTTATTATTTTCCCTGGCCATGGAGCCGCTAGCAGCTCACGCCAGAACGGGTCTCCGATATCCTGGACTTTGTGTGCATAATCAGACTCATTTTATCGCGCTTTATATATAACAGGAGTCAGAGAAGAGCGCAGATAGCACGTCCTTATGCTCCTGAGATTCCCTTGGCCATGTGCGCTGCTTTACCGCATGGGGGTAATTGGGCTGCGTTGAGCCACTGGGTGGAGAAGGGCCTGGTTACAATGGGGGATCTCTATGATGATGGCGTCTAACTACCCTCTGGGGTGTTGCAGGAACGGTATGATTTGTCCCGCTGGATTATTTGCTCCATTCGGCGCTCATTGCGGACATCCAAGCACATTGGAGGGAAGGGCTGAGCAAACCACGGGTCTCAATGGCCTGTCAATACGTGGTAATGGCTGCGGGAACCTTTAAGGCAGTCACATGCCTGTATCGAAGGATGACGCACAAGGCACTAACTCCACTACTGAAGTTACAACAACCGTGGGAGGAGGACTTAGGCAAAGAGATTCCGGAGAAAGTGTGGTCTGGACTGGTTGGGCAGGCATGGAAAAGTACTAAAAACGCCTGATTTCAGTTGGTGCATTTCTATATGTTGCACAGGGCGTACCTTACCCCGGCAAAAATTAATAAGTATTTTGACACAGACTCGGCAATGTGCCCACGATGCAATATGGTGGGAGCAGACTTTCGCCACATGATGTGGGGTTGCCCCCAGATTGGGTCTTACTGGGAGGAGGTTATCGGACTCCTGCAGGAAATCACAGATAGGGCTATAGAACCCACCATATGCCTTTGCCAGCTGCACTGGTTTCCCCATACCTCTAAGAACAAGATTACAAGCAAATATTTGGATTTGGGTCTTCTTCTGGCGAAGAGAGCTATTACAGCTCACTGGAAATCCAAGAGGGGGCCAAACGTCCAGAGATGGCGGACCGACTTCCTTAAATGGGCGGAGTGTGAGGGGGTTGTTAGATTGCAATTAGCAAAGAGGACTAACAGTGAAAAGGCGCTAGAGAGGGCAAGGGCTTGGGAAAACCTGGTAGTATTGTTAAAAACCCCTGACGCAGATTCGGATGATGACCTTGACGCTGTTGACCCGGCTGCTCAGCCCTGAACGCTGTATGACATGTGTGGGTGTGGTTGATCTTGCCATTTATGTTTATAGCTGCCTCTGACACGGAGGGAATGTATTGTTTTTTGAGATACTGTCCCATTAGCGACCCACTTGAACTGTGAATACCAGTAGGCATGATTAACGCTTGTATGTGTTACGCCAGGGAGGGGGGTGGGATAAGAGGGAGGTAAGGGAGTTTTGCATAATAATAGCAGCAGGGGTGCGGCAAGAGAGAATTTTTATTACAGTATCCTCGAAGCTTATTGCTTGCTACTTATGTTTGGTGTGTGAGTCATTTCTGTGTCACTTGTGTTTAGACGCAACCACAGTGTTCTCAAATTGCGTGAACTCCTGCTTGCTCATGTATCTTGGTAAAGATTGTTTTGACTTAATAATAAAAATATATTTTAAAAAAATAGGTATGTTATCACAATCCATGTGAGGTTTTTTTAGACACTGCCCTGGGTCATGCTGCAGATAATGCATACCCCGCTGAGTGCCAAACACGTATTGGAACTGTCTGCACAGACTAATGATGGGCTCTAGGGTTGCTCCACCCATAACACAGCCATGCAGTCAAATGTCAGAGTCTTGCAAGCCCAGTACGTGTAATCGAGGGCTAATGCATCATAAGGGGCCGAAGTAATGACAGGAATGGTGAGGATTGCCACACCCTGTTCAAAATAGAGAGAGTGAAAAGGACAAAAGGAGGAAGATTGGAAGATTGGAGCAACCCAGTTAGTCCTGGGATGGCCATGAAGGAAGCCATATTTATATATATCTGGGCTGGGCATAACATGTGAGGTACATATTCAACAACCTTCCTTTTTCATAGCAAGGTTTGTCAAGGCTGCTGGCAGTTTTAAGTTTGATTTGATAAATTCAATCAAAATAAATCTATTGATTCTGGACGTTCTTACACAAATTGCTGAAATGAAGGAGGGAACAATGAGGTAATGGAATATTGGGGCATATGTATCAAGCGAATTTTTAATCGCAAACGCTGCGATTCGCAAAATACAGCGTTTGCGATTAAAAATTCGCAAAACGGGATGTATTAGGCAAATTCCCAATGCAAAATTAAGGAATTGCTAATTTAGCGATTTCTTAATTTTACGTAAGCATTTAAGAAATCGCAAATTGTGATTTCTTAAATGACATGTAAAAAGCACCCAAGTTGTGCGAATTATCCTTAAGAAATCGAAAATTACCACCAACTTCCAGTTGGTGGTAATTTGCGATTTCCTTTCAAAAAGCATTTTTTTGAATTTTACAAAGTGCCACGTGGCGCTCATACATGCCCTTAGGGCATGTATGTGCGCCATATGCACACACATGCTAATTTCAGGGGTGCATCAGGGTGTCATCATGACACCCTTGCACCTTTGAAATTATTCTCAAATAGTGATTAGCAAATTGCGATTCGCTATGTGAGAATTACTTCCCATTCATTCCTATGGGTCTCCTGGCCCATAGAAATGAATGGGCAGGTATTCCTTAATTGCGATTTCGCAATTTGCTAATCGCAATTAAGGAATTTTAAGAACTCGCAAAAAGTTTGCAATTTTTTAAATACATCCCGTTTTGCAATTTTCAAATAGCGATTCTTTAAAAATCGCTATTTGAGAATCGCAAATGGTGATGTTGATACATATGCCCCATTAAATCTGCATAATCTGCCTATTCCTTATTTTATTTTGCAGTCCTAGGTCCACACTTAGGTTACTTCTATGAGCGCGCCATAAAAATGTCTAAAGCATTTTGGCTGACATCTATAGTAAATAAGGCAGTGCTTGGTGCAAACACCTTTTCCCACTGTATTCTGAAAACAGAATTGAAATAGACAGGATATTTGATGTGTTGCATTTTGTTGTGACAGTCATGTATTGTTTCTCGTGTTTATGTGTTTTTGTACTACGTTATAGAATTGTACTATTGTTATGTTGTACTGTTGTTCTGTTGTGTTACGTTTACTGTGTTGTTACATTGTGCCCCGTTATTTTTCGGCTGTGCTGTTATTTTTTGTCGTGTCATATTATTGAGTTGTGTTCTATGGTGCTCTGTAATTACTTTAGCAATGTAAACAAATGTTACTACATTTCCAGCCAACAGCAGCACACTTCTTTAGAACTCCAGACCTTCTTGCAGCCAGTCCCCTCACCCCCGTTTACACGTAACTGCGGATCTGCCTTCCCCACTGCTGGGTATGACTTGAACGCGGGTACCTCCATTGCCACCCCTTCAGTTCTTCGAGGGCTCCTTCCACCTTTACTGGCACCACAGGGACACCGGGTCCTCACTCATGTTTTCACTACACAGTAAACAGTACTCGTCCTAACTGAGCTCCCTCTTGGACAGTAGCCTAATACTTGTCTCCATTTGTTTTCTGTTTTGCTCTGCCCCACGCAGGGCCCGACTCAATTGACCTCAACCTGCCCCAGGGGATGGTGGGCACATCCGCTTCACGATTCATAGTGGACCTGCAGGCATCCGGGGGGCCTTCATGCTGGTTTGCGCCAGGTCCTACCTGTTATAACATTTAAAACAACCTCAGTGTGTGTGCCTGTGACTCAGAACTTACTATATCATTACTTTTACACACTGCCACGTGTCGTGTTGCAACCTCCATGCCACGCCCAGATGACCATCGTGGGCCGCACCAAGTCCACGAGGATGTCACCTCTGCCAAGTGGTGGGGAATCTCAACATAGCCACTCAGACGGCTTCTCAACTCATCCACTAAAGAAATGCATTCTGCCCACGGTCTTCAGTCCACAGCCTGGCAGACTGAACGTCATTGTACAGGAACTCCGACACTCCAGGACCGCCATCGAGCACCCCATCGACACACTAGCGGCAGACCTTAGCCTCCATTGAGGCCTATCACAGGTTTTTGTCAGTCCCCTGTGCTATGGCGAAGCATGTTAAAATATGTCCAAATAAACCAGTATTACATTAGAAATAATTTAGAGTAAAAATGTTATCATTATGATTTGAGGCTAATTTGATGTTTTCACTGGATATTTTAAACTGGCATTTCATGACTAGTTCAATTAAATTATTTTATGTACCAGGCTGATACTTATAACAAAATCAATACTGGAAGCAGCTATTTTTAAGTACTAGAATGAGGTTTACATACATATGAGCTGAATATATTGAGGGATCAGACATAGAAGGGGAGATCGAAAGGGCGAGCTCAGCCATGCAGGGTGACCAGAAATAAAATCTTAGCCATACAAGTGACAACCTCAGAACCTCAGAAATGCAATGGGGTTAGCTTACGCAGGTCTTGTACATCACGAGGAGTTAGAGGGTCACGAGTGTAAACTATCATACCATCTGCATGCATCGAGACTGTGTGGATCTGAGGTGCTTGTGGGATGCCCAGTCTTACTGCCTGGGTTTCTGCGCCAGGGGTTCCATTGGCAGGACAAACAAAAAAGGGGTGATAATGGGCAACTCTGCCTGGTCCCCCAACACACAATTAGAGAGGGCCCTAGCCTGTTTGATAGAACCAACACTCGGTAATGGGGGATGAGATTGGTCAAGGTTTACATCCAGAACTGCATTGAAATCACCCCCTATAATCCACGGGAGGTGGGACCACTCAGCCATCACTGAGGACAAACGCTGCAAGAAAACATCCTGATCCGTATTCGGCGCATACACTCTACCCAGCACATCTTGCCATCCAACTCTCCACGGACAACGACATAAACACTATTGGTGTTAAGTTTTGTGTCACTTGCTTCAAATGGGACCCTAGTCCTCAACCAGACACCTGTCACTCCGACAAATGCGGAGTATGTAGTAGCAAATAGTTGACCCCTCCATTTTATCCTAAGTTTGAGTGCTTAGGGCGGAGGGATGAGTTTCCTGCAAATAAGCTACAGGCACCCTGCGGCGATGGAGCTGTGGGGGAGGCTTACAATACGAAACAAGACCTGGCAAAGCAAATAGGCCTCGCCTTCGGGGCCTGTTGTCTTTGTCAGTGCTTTTTAATGATGCTGGAGAACAATGGCAAGATACTGTGCAGTATGGCCAAAAGTAAACAAAAAGGTTGAATGACACAGCAGCCATGTAATTTTGTAGGTATGCACATATGTGATAATGTGTGCGCGTGCATACAAAATGCCAGGGTGCCATTTTTTTGTTCACCGATCCAAGAAGATTAATAAATTAAAGTAAAAAAATGAAAAAGAAGTAGTGCAAAAGATTTTTCTTTTATCAGGGCAGAGGGGCTATCAGCAATTCATGGCTTGCTTCTCCACCCCTCCCAAAAAAATAAATAAAAGAAAATATTTAATAAAAGAAAAGATGGTGGCTTTGGGTGCAATGGAGTAGCGGGTGGGGGAACGAAGAGGGAGTGGGTTTGGGGCAGGAAATAGCAGCAGGCGGGAAGAGACACATAGGGCAGCGGTAGAAGCATGAGTGAGAAAGCAATGTGAGCACCGGAGGGAGGCAGAGGCTTTGGGGGGGGGGGGGGGGGGGTATAAGCACGCAAAAGAGAGCTTGCAACACGAGGCCGAAAGCAACAAGGAAAGAGGGGGTGGGGGCAGGAGAAGCACACAAAAGAGAAAGCTGGAAAACACATGTACTCTCACTGGGCACTTAAGTAAAAAGAAAAAACAGTTCCCACAAAGTGAGCAGAACTAAAAGCTGTCTCGTAGACGAGTGCTAAGACGCGTGATATTGCAACACTGTGGAGTCCTTAGACTCGAATATAAAACTTGTGGAGCGGAAAGAACAAGTGACTGTTCTGCCCCTCAGCAGGCCTCACTCTGCAGAGTCTCTGGAAGGGCACACGCACAGCTGGTGTTGGAAGTCAGAGGGGGGAGTCCTGCATTTCAATGAAAAGAGAGCTGAGAGCCTGACCTCCACTGTGACACCCCAGCTCGTGTGATTGTTGGTCCCGGGGCTCCCGGTGCCACCGCGCCCCTAAGGAATTGGAGATGTACCATTTCTTTCCCCCGGTGAAGTTGAGGTAAACCTCGTGCAGGTCATTTTATCCGAATATTCTCAGCTTCCCTGGGAGTCAGAGGTCATGTGTCTGTTCTCAGCTACTCTGAGAGTCAAGTGGTAGGGGTGGCAGACAAAAAATGCGCAAAGCTGGGGATTAAACTCAGGGCCCTGAGAATATGGAGCACATGCTCTGCCACCGAGCTTCAGGCTCTGAGCTAAGTTCACACTCTCAAAGGGCTGCCTTAACGTTAAAAAAATAACACACAATGCTTGCATTCCACAGAAAGTGAATGGAGCGTGTTCTTCTTTCGCAGGTCAGTTGTGTGGCAGCCGGGCTAGGGATTGCTGTCGGTCGTGGAGCACGCGGGATCGCAGGCAGCCAGGTATTCACTCACAATGGCTGCCTTCCTTGCATAAAGAGGCTCTTGTTATAGCTCCATAAAGAGCCAGAGACAGAGTGTGCTGTACCAAACAGGCAGCAAGACACCTGACATGAGACATCAGAGCACACCTCTAGACAAAGGGCGGCGCCAGCATGCCAAGGGATGCTTCGCGGTTTGCCTCTCTAGCTTTACTGTCTTTCAGTCTCACGCTGCCTTGAATTGCAGCTGAATGAAGGTTGCGGTCCCCAGGGGACCAGGCGCTGGTCTTTTTTATGCGCGCTGACCACACCACAGCTTTCCCTTATTAGTGAGTTTTAAAATGCTTTTTTTAAAAACAGAAATAAATTGCATTCTTTTAAACCTTGTACCCCCATATAGCAGATTCGTGCTTACTTGCCAGTCTTGCCGCATTTGGCATTGCCGAGCCGCTTTCCGGTCCCCCGCAGCTGGTGCTGTTTGAGTGGAGAAAGCATGTGGCTCACTTCTGCCCCAGGCAGGTTAGCGTTTCAGTGTCCTGCACACCGAAGCCTTTAAAATCAAGGCTGCGACGGACGCGCAGCGGATCCGTCGCTGGTCTGTTTTGGATGCATGATGCTGCATCGCAAACGTTAACATCACACGCCATGACATCGCAGTTTTCACATCGCATGTTCTTTTACATCGCTAGTGTCCACAACGCAAACCATTACATCGCATTTCCATTGAAATGCACACAAAATACATTTACAACGGACACAAACACCCCGCATGCTTTGACTTCGCGATTTTTACCCCTAGGCCCACTCCCCTAAACCCGAAAACCTTTAATTACAACCTTACACCACGAGGACCCCCTGACCCGACCCTAAACCCTACAGCCTAAAACAGTACCCTCCAGTAAGACCCCCTAACACTACCCTCAACCCTAAGCCCTAAGCCTACCCTACACTACAACCCCCTAACACTTCCCTAAACCCTAAGCCCTAAACCGTAGTACAGTACCCTCCAGTAAGACCCCCTGACAGTATCCTGAACCCTAAGCCCTAAGCCTACCCTACACTACGACCCCCTAACACTTCCCTAAACCCTAAGCCCTAAACTACACTCGAAGCACAATCCCCCTTACCTCTCTCTCCTCTGTCCCAGTGCTCGTCCGTCCCGGTGCTCGTCCGCCTCTGTCGCGGTCCTCCGCCTCACGTCCATTACAGCACATTGCGATTTAAAAGCGCATGCGATTAAAAAGCGCATGCGATGTAATGGGACGCGTTGCAATGTGTACGCGTCGTAAAGTCGCTTGCGTTGTAACGCATGCGACGTAAAGGCAAGCGTAGAAATGCCAACGTTGTAATGGGTGTTCGCCGTCTTTTTTATGCGTGCCACAGCTTTGTAGTATTCCTATTAGTAATTGCAAGTTTTAACCCCTTCAGCGCGGCGCGGATTTCCGCGCCACGCTGAAGGTTCCGTGCGCGGGCGGGGCCATGACGGAACGGTTCCGTCATGCGCACAGCGCAACCGACGTGCATGACGGAACCGTTCCGTCATGCGCGTCGAAGGGGTTAAAATGCTTTCTTAAAAACAGAAATAAATTGTATTCTTTTAAACTTTGTACCCCCATATACCAGATTTGTGCTTACTTGCCAGTCTTGCCGCATTTCGCATTGCCGAGCCGCTTTCCGGTCCCCCACAGCTGGTGCTGTTTGAGTGGAGAAAGCATTGGGAAATAAAAGGGGAGGTGGAATTGCAATTTTTACACACAGGATATTTGCCACTGAGAAAATAGTAGAGGAGTCTGGATGGGGCTGAGGTTCTAGGGATTAATTTGGGACTTACATCCTCATGTTTGATAGTGGTAGTGGTATACCGCCCTCCCCGGCTAACTCCGCTGTTTAATGATTTGTTTCATGAAGTTATGAGTGATCTGTGTTCGAGATATCATCAGATCCTTGTTCTCAGAGATTTTAATTACCATTGGGATCGGATACCAAGAGATTGCACGTCTAGCAGGTTTGATGAGGTCATGACCATGCTGGGGTTGCACCAAATCGTGGGGCTCCCCACACATGAGAAGGGCCATATTTTGGACCTTATCTGGACCACGTCATCAGCTATATTACACACTGACTGCAGACCATGTAGCTGGTCTGATCACTTCTTGGTCAGTCTCTTACTCCCTGTAGACAGCCGACCCAAACATTTATCCTTAGGATGGAGGGTGGTACGGAATTGGCGTAAGATTGAAGACGCCAAGCTGAGGGAGGTACTGAACCGGACAATACATCCTGGATCTCAGTCCGGCGACCCGGATTTGAAGTATGAAGAGCTCTTACATCAGTTGAGGCTAGCCATTGACGAACTAGCTCCTGTCCGCAGGGAAAGAAAAACAAGTAGTATGAAGGGGGCCCCATGGCATACGCAAGAACTGAGAGGGGAAAAACAAGCTCTCCGTCAATGTGAGCGACTATGGCGGAAATCTTCTGATCTTGAGTCGAAGGACGCTTACAAAGTAAAATTGGCCTTCTATAAAGCTTCAATTATCAGAACTAAATCTGCGTACTATGAAGCTAGGATCAGCGAGGCGACAGATACTCAGAAAGATACTTTTAATGTACTTAGGGAGCGGAGTCATCTGAAAGAGCCAAGGACAGTCACCAGTCAGGTTGATTGTGACAAGATGCAGGATTTATTTTTAACTAAGGTTGAAGACATTATTACAGATATAGCTAACATGTGCATTACCCCCTGTCCCCTGTCAGTGGAGGACCCGCCTGACTTTCAGGGTACTGCTCTCTCGGTGTTCCCTGTGCTCGAACCACATGATTTAGCTCACATTGTGGCCAAAGTAAAATCGGGGTCACCTGAGGACCCTTGCCCGCCGAAGTTGTTCAAAACCATCATTCCAGTGACAGAGGCTGAGTTGTTGTCCCTATTAAATCTGTCTTTGGCAACAGGAAGGGTACCACAGACATTTAAGGAAGCCTTGGTGATCCTGTTGCTGAAAAAGGCAGGGGCGGACACCAAGATTCTCAAAAACTTCAGACCCACTTCCAGACTCCCCTTCCTGGCTAAAGTTCTTGAACAACACGTACTCAGAGACCTATCGTCTTTCGTTGAACAACATCAGCTGCTACACAATCGGTAAGCCGGGTTCAGGGCGCACAACAGCACTGAGTTGGTGATGCTCTCAGTGCTGGATGACCTGCGGATTGCAGCCGATAAGAAGACCCCCTCAGCTCTAATCTTATTGGACCTCTCAGTCGCATTTGACACGGTGAATCAGGTGCAGTTGCTAGCCCGTGTCCCGCGGCTGGGAGTCACTGGGATGGTCCTCAAATGGATTACCTCCTTTCTAGACGATCGGTCTCAAAGAGTCCAATTAGGAGATTGCACGTCTAGGCAGGGCAACCTACAATGGGGGGGGGGGTCCCACAGGGCTCTGCACTGTCCCCTCTGCTTTTTAATATTTACCTTCAGCCTCTGATAGATGCACTAGCCAAAACAGATTGTCAGGTGTTTAATTACGCTGATGATACCCAGTTAATTGTGCAAATTGACAACTCTTACGACTCACAGCGTAACGTCCACAATATCCTCCGGTTCACTATGAACTGGATGACCTCCAATTCACTGAAGGTAAATCCAGATAAAACAGAAGTACTTGCTCTTACTTCAGGGGTCTCGCCCTGCTCCAGTCTTTTTTGGCCTCAAGAGCTGGGCACCACCCCAACACTGGTGCCAGCAGTGAAAAGTCTGGGTATAAAGTTGGACACTGGATTAACCCTAAATAGCCAGGTATCTGCTGTTATTGGGAGCTGTATTGTCCTTTATTTATTTATTTTTATGTGAGTTTTATATAGCGCTGGCTAGACCCGGAGGTATCAGAGCGCTTTACATAAGGTTCCACAAAGTTACAAAATTACATAAGTTACATGTTACATCAGTTACTAGAAAAACATTACACGAACGTAGAAGATGAGATAAGTGCCTAATGCGGCAACTTCGGAAACTGGTGACCTTGCTGTCTTTTTCCACCATGCAGATGGTCGTGACGGCATTAATCCTGTCACACTTAGACTATGACAACGCAGTCTACACTGGGCTTCCCGTAAAACTCCTGGGGAAGCTCCAAGTGGTCATGAATGATGCGGCAAGGTTGATTTATAAATTGCCAAGAAGAGCCCATGCCACCCCTCTGCTGCAGCAGTTACACTGGCGTCCCATCAAGCAAAGGGTTAAATTTAAGGAGTTGTGCATTGCACACAAGTCTCAGTTTGGAGAGGGACCCAAACACATCAAAGACCGCCTGAGGCCTTATGTGCCCGGATGCTATCTTCGGTCATCAGAGTCTTGCTTGTTAGTCTGCCCACGTTTTAATAGAACGGCCCTAGGGCCCGGGTATTTTCAGTTACCATCCCCCAGATCTGGAACAAACTACCGGACAGTATGCGTAAGGAAGCCAGGTTACTACCGTTCGGAGGAGACTTAAAACCTTTCTGTTTACAGAGGCTTTTGGATAAGTTTACTCCGCTGTGTGTCGAGTATAGTTGCGCGAAAGGATTCTGGACCTCTGATCTATGTTATAGCACTTAGAGACCTTCCGGTGACTGGTGCTCTATAAATATAATTTAACATAACATAACTAAGTATAGGCCGAAAACGTGAAACCAGCTTTCATCTTTTTGGCCTTCAGTGCAAAATGAATACATTGTGCGTTTGTTGACTGGCTGTTGCGTTAGCTGGTCCTGTTTTTAAGGAAAGATGATCCTGTGTTTTTGAGCAATATATACATTGTAGACAGTTTCTCTTATGCTCTCCATCAACCCGCCACCGCTGGGATCTGCATAAATATTTTCACGATCTTGTATGTGGGGATACCTTTACACCCCAACGAGGAGCACAGCACATGCTTTTGGATGCTACTGAAATTCACTGTTTACTGAAGCTTTTTTCAGAGTACAGCAAAATATATCTACAGCAGTACGACAGGGCTGTGCAGTAACAGAAAAAACCCCATCATGGTGAAAGACACCAATAGACCACCACCTTGTCATTGCAACGGAGGGCAAATGTACACCCAGATGGGACGTGCACCTGGGTCCTGGGGGTAGCATATCTTGCACCGGCTAAGAATGGTCAAGTAACCAAAGAAAAGTTACTTTGCTTTACCATGTGATGGAAAACATTAGGGAAGATTAAATTCATGGTGACGCGTCCATTGCGCGATTTTTGTAAACACACGCATTCATTCAAGACGCATGCGCACGCCTACAAAAGAACACAGGTTTTTTTTCTTTTTATATAATGATCCGAGATGGATCATTTTCAATAAGTAGTGTGAAAGGGCTTATTTCAATCCTAGAACGAAAACCTTTTCTTTAAGAGAAAACAAATAGTAAACAAAACAGATGAGCAGGTGGCAGGAGAGGGTTGAAGAGGGAGTGAGTGGTAAAGCAAGAAAGCAGGACTGTAGGTGGAGGGAGAAGCAAGACGGCAGGTGTGGGACACATGAGGGAGAGAACACATGGGCAAAGAGAGAGAAACCGGTGAAAGAGCAATGAGGGGCGCGAGGTGGTAGAAGCACACGGGTCAGAGAGAGCAGTGTAGGTGGGAGAGAGAGAGGCACATGGGTGACAAAGAGCAAGATGTGGGGGAGAAAAGCACACAAGGGAGACAGCTGGTAAAAAAAGTAGTTCCCTGAAAAAAAGCAGCGGAACCATTGAAGCAAGCCAATCAAAGAGATGTTAAAGAGGCTATGGTACAGTGGAAAGACAAACGCAAGAAGAGGAAGGCAAGCCATCCTATAAACAATTCAGGACATGTGGCCAGAGCACACTGATAAAACAATAGCTGGTCAAGTAGTAGCAGTGCATATGCGCTATGGTAATATACAGACTGGTCTTGCCCTATGGTGGGCATATGTGTCTACTCACACTACTGTTTTATAAATCCCCTGCTGTCCATGTCTATATCTTGGCTTGCGGAAATTTGACATATTGTTTATATGGGAATATACCATTTGTTTGTGTGCATTAAATTGTCATGCCATTTTCTCATGGTCATTCCTTTGAGGACTACACTTCCGTCGTAGACCCTCGCTCATTGATTGTCATTGCATTGTAAGCAATAACATGAAAAATACATAAAAGGTAGGGCGTTAAAGATAAGGGGTTATAGGTAAGAGTAAGATGGTAAGTGGCAGGTGTAATGGAAATGGACTGAGGTGATAGGAGTAAGGGGTTAATGGGATATATATTTACAGTAAGGTAGTAAAGAGTTTTAATTAAATAGCAAGGGTAAGGGGTTAAGTTTGCAAAAGTAACGGATTAACGGATAAGGGGGTCAGGGTTAAGGGTAAGAATTGGGGTTTAAAGGTAATGGAAAGAGTGAGATTAGGGATGTAAAGGTAAGGGCTTTTGTGGTAAATTTAGAGGTTAAGGGTCAGTGGATTAGGGGTAAGGATTAGGGATAAGAGGCAAGCGTTCAAGTGTGTAAAGGTAAAGGGTTATGGGTAAATAGGTACGGTTGAGGGAAGGAGGCGAGGTTTAGAGTACGGGTTAAGGATAAAGGGTTAGGGCAGGGGCAGGAGTAAACGGTTAAAGGTAAAGAGGCAAAGGGGTAAAAGGTTAAGAATGTAAAGGCGGCAGTAGGCAAGAGTATGTATTATGAGTAAGGGATTACAGGTAAAGGCGTAAGGGGTAAAGAGGTAAGAGGTTAAGCAAGTAGATGTAAGTGGTTAAACATGCAAGGGTAAGGTTTTATGGTTAACAAGTTAATGGTAAAGGGGTTCAGGTTTTAGAGGGTTAATTACATATTAACATAGGGCCCCATAAAAATCACAATGTAAATAAACAATGAGATGGTGAATATAAAATGGAAAAAAGGCTTATCTATTCAATGACGAGGAAACGGTAAATGATGAAAAACAGTAATTGTTTGGCAGAAAAACAAATAACAAGCAAGTAAACGGCATGTATCCATTCACAGGTATGGGGACGCAGGTGTACACCCTTAGCCCAATGTTCTTCAAACTGCACTGTATGGCTTTATTTTCCCCCTGCATTCTTGGGAGAGAATCACCGGCACACCATGAAGCGGTTTTTAAATTCTAACATGTCTGACCACTGTTTCTGGCCCCTTACCTACTTTAAACTACATAATTTGGCACTACTAAACCCGAAGATGATTGGTGACAACGGACCCCCAAAGATCCTATACACTGGACTCTCCTTTTATAGTTCTGACAGAAGCACACTTTCAAACATCTTAAAATCACACAATCTGTTAACATTTAGAAAGAAACTGTTCATTGGGAAACCCACAGCTATTAAAAGTGAAAGCTTTGTTTGGGGGGGATGTGGGGTGAGCCAGCATAGCTACCAGTGATTAGTGTGGCCCAAACAACCAACCATACATTTGGCTCTCAAAACTATGTTTTGAGTACTTCTGCCTTAGGGAAGCTATGCCTGTATTTATTGTTCTCCATAGCTTAGGGTAGCAGATGACTGCAGAAGTGTCTTGCCTCTATGTTATATGTACTTGATATCGTGCACGACTCACTCCAGGAGTATCTCAGCGCTTGCGCTGAGCAGGCAGGTAAAAACTGTCTAGAACAACCATGTTTTGAGCATCTTCCTGAAATTCCTAAAAAAATGAGGGCAGGTGCGAATAGAGAGAGGAAGATTGTTGCAATGATGAGGAGCCAGATATGAGAAATCTCTACGCCCAAATTTGGCTGTACGGATACACGTAACCTGCAGAAAGGCTTTATCAGAAGAGCTTAACTATCTGGAAGGCAAGTAATAACTCTGTTTTGAATGGAGATACACAGGCTGAGACTGATAAAGGGCCTCTGGCCCAGTTAGGTCTATCTGACATGTTAAGTAAGCACTGTTGATTACAAGACCTTATTGAGGCCAATTCCAGGAAATCAAGGTGGGGGACTTTATGGGCGAATGTAGAGTTTGGTAGATGGAGGACATTGTCGAAAAGTGACAGATGTCCCATTCACCCTATTAAGAGTGCCCAGACACTAGAGAACAGAATATAAGCTGCTCTTTGGATGATGTCCTGTATTTAAAATAAAGTTGCATTACTATTTTTAAGTGCTGGGCCAGTGACACTTCTATTATTCACAGCGTACACTGGCTGATCACATGCTTTGAAATGATCAACATACTTCAAGGGGATACTTGCAACTAAAGTGGCTTAAAAATCTCCAATGTGCCCAACAATTGAAGACTAAGGAGCTTCACAAGATCTTTGGGCACACCTTATGGAGGTCACATAGGCTGGAAGTGGTTGACACACAGAGGTTAAAGCTTGCCTAGAGTTGATAATCTGGAAGGAAGTTTAGCATGTTCGGCATTACGGTGATGCACGGAGATTTAAAGAGGTTTGGTTTCCATTGGGTAACCGTATTTTGGATCCTCTGTATTTTCCTATCTAGCCTATTGACAGCAAACACAAGTACAACAATAATCTTTTATCCAGAGCCACAAAGCCTAATGGGTAAAGTGCAGTTCAACTGACAGCTTTAACTTTTTGGAATGACACAAATTCCTTATTTACCCAAAATTCAGACAGAAATTCTAAGGGTAATAATTTGTAATCCTTAGCGAAGAATTGGAGTGCTAAAAGAAAAAGGCTAATTTCTTACTTGCAGACCTGTTTGAACGATCTTCTAAAATTATGACAGCGGATGGAAAAGATCAAACAGAAAGTTGAGACCGCTTGACCCTCCCGACTGTGCGGAACAGAGCACACTCCCTATCTTGCAGTCCGCGGGGCGCAGTGTAAATACAGATGAGTAGAGAGCTCATGTCCAAAAAATGTGCAGGTGGCCCAAGGATAGGGAGCATGTTTTGTCTGCAAGACTCTAGTGTCTCTTTCTCTGTTTTCCTTGGATCACACAACTGCTGATGACGGTTTGAGCACAAACGCTGTCTTTTTTGGCTGGTCCACCTTGCTTGCAAAGCATACAGTGGAGGGTTAATAGGAGTCATGCAAACTCTTCAACCGATATTTTCACATGATACAAACCTCTGCAGAGAAGGAACATAAACAGGAAATTGGGCAAAGTGAATCTGTTAGCAGTGTGTGCAGATAACTGCCTCTGAAGAGTCTAAAGGCTGGCGATGATCCCGCCTGCCAACGTGCTGACGCGCACCCTGCGACCGCCATTAGAACGTTTTCTACTTTTTGTAAGAATACCATGATTTCCACATATAATCTAAACAGTGACCTGAACTGAAAATGTAACCTTCAAGATAAGGAGTTTTGCAAGCGCAAACCCTTGTTCTGCAAAACACTTTCCGAGAAAGTGGGAAGCAATAGTCAGATGGAACTTAGTTTTACTCTATAACAAAAATTAAGCATTATTTACACTTTGCTTTTTCCTTAAATACCAAGCGATGGACCAAACTGCATATACGCTAAACAACATTAGCTCCAGAGCAAAATCTGTAGCAAACTGAAGTCTACAGTGCTCCACCAAAACCGATTTGTTCTTTACTCTGCAGGCAGCAACACAGTGGAAAATAACTTTTGTCCTTGTTTTCAGCAGTGCAATTGTTCACCAATGTACTGAGAAGAGCTGACATTTCACCAGGGGAGTAACTTCGGCTTCCTCGGGAAGAGGCTGGCTACAAGTGGTCAGTCAGAAGGCAACAGGGAGAACTCCACACTCCTAACTCCAGAGACAGGATACGGCAAAAGCAAGGTTCATGCTATATAAATACTAATACGTACACACGTAACCCAAAGGTTTATCAACTGAGTGCCAACGTTGACAAGTAAATGGCTGCTTGTGAGTTAAAAAGTCTCCTATATAGTAATGTCCTTCAAAAATGCGGAAAGTGCTTCAGACTATCTGACAGACCAGCTCTTGTAACAAGCATTGGCATAGCCAATAGGTCTCGCATTTGGGACCTTATAAGTGTTTAGCCATGCAACAGTTGCATAACTAAAAACTTATAAGGTCCCAAATGCGAGACCTATTGGCTATGCAAAGCGGCCGTGCGGCCGCGAAAGTGAAAGTAATTGCGGTAAAACGCGGCGCGCGTTTTACCGCAATTACTTTACGTTACGTTTGCAATTCTTAACTCCACATCGACTTTCCTAGATCTACCATGCAATGTACTGGTAAGGTTGAGATGTAACAGATGCAGTATTTTTGTTATGCGATGTAGTGACCCCACACTGCCCCAAATATCCCTGAAACGATACATGTACTCTAATATTCACTCTAATAGATGAGTGAGCGAGAGATTGAACTTAGATTGTGTATATAACAGAATTACTGGTCTCTGGGTGTCTGGACGCTGGCCTCCTAGCAGACCAAGACCTTAAAATAAGTGACATTACATCTGCTTTGGAAATGTTCTGAAAACGTCTGAAGCAAATCACAAACAGCATAAATCGGCAGGAGTCTTTAAAGATCTTGTAGGGACATTATTTGCAATTGTCTTCTACATGTCTTCAAGGCACAGTTGATTTTGGATCTTACAGGGCGAAAAGGCCAATCTGGTGGATGCCTCTTTATTGAGCAGTCACTGGAAGGTTTTTCTGGCCGCATCACATAATCCCATTTCAAGCTTGTGGCTAGTGTCAATAGGAAGGAATATGTATGGTGATAGGCTGGGAATGCTATGTTGTGAGTACCTTAATTAATAAACAATGGAAGGAGTACACCCTCAAAGATAATTCAATACCTCAGAGATATAGAGAGGTGCACTGAAAGGAGAAATTATAACCTTTCTTATAGAAGACCCCTCACTCACCAACCTGGTTGGTGACATGCTTCATCATCTAGGGGACTAGGAGTACCCCTAATACAGAAACCCTTTCTCTCCCATTGTTTTTCTACCTTAATTAATAGCCATTTTCTTCGCTTAAATTGTTGCTTTAAAATTATAAAACAAAGTGATATAATTTTTACCCGGTCTAAGAGGTATTCATGTCAGTAGGTGCTGAGGACACAAAAGAAACGCATATAATTTTAAAATTACGTAATCATTGGAGAATTGAAAAATAAACAAGTGAAACTTTAAAATAACTTGAAACGAAATCCAAGACTTAGAAGATGTGATTATTACTAATGTTAAAGAGTTCATGACTCACAGGGCTGGAATGGTCCCAATCTTGCATCTATGGTGCCAGTACGTGGTCCCATTTCAAGCTTGTGGCTAGTCCAGCCGCTGCAATCTGTGCTACCAACATGTCCCGCTTGAGCTGGCGATCTCGTGGTCAGCACACAAGACGTTGAGAGAGAGTTGAATGTCATTGGAAGGGTGATCTTGATTCTAGCAGGAAGTTAACCATCAAGGGAGGAGATCAGCGGAATAAAAAGAATGATGAGTCAAATGATCCATTTCGGGGCACCCACAGAAGGCTCTATAAGGTGAGGATTAAACAGGCACGCTTCTTTCAAGGTGAACAGGGCACATTTTACAACTCTCAGTCATGAGAGTCAAGTATCATCTCTCAATTAATCACTGAACTCTCAGTCTAAGTGACTGATAACTTTGTGAATGAAGGCTGTCCCTCTTCCTAGTCCTGAAGAACTCAAATAGTGTGATGGAGGTGAAAGTAGATGAAGTCGCTGCAGTCAGTACTTAACTCTGTACGGATTGAAACTCCTGAGCTAAATGGATTACTAGATTCACTCTATCGAAAGCTGACCATTGGCTGAGCAGGATAGGCTTGCAATTTCCCAATTGGGACTGGCTAAGAAAAGTCTGTTGTTTGAGCCACGGATGGCCAAATAGGTTCTAATACCAGGTATGGCAAACTAAAGGTAAACAAGGACTCCTCTTGTTCCATATCTCTTTTGAATGTTGCAACTGAGATTCTGCTAAAGATTCTTGACACTCGACTTCTGTGGATCATTAGTGGGTTTACATATCCAGATCAGCCTGGCTTCATATACAACAGGAGTTTGTGATAGAACCTTAAGCATCACTACAATTGCCTCAACTTAACCAGCACGGTTTCCTAACCAACAGCACAATTCTTCTTAAATGCCAAGTAGGCTTTCAATTCAGTGGAATGTATTTAGGGTCTTTGAGGGAAGGGTATTTAACCCAGATCTCCTGCCTTGGATCACAATCAAATCCTATTGGGTGGGTCAATGTAACTGGTGTTTCGCCAACTTCTGCCATATTAACAGGGGTACAAATCAGAGTTGTTTACTTTGACTTTGGATCCTTCAGCTAACCTTTAAATATAGGATTGCAATGCAATTGCAATATCATTATACACTGATAATGAACGGTTGTACATTGCTGGTCATGATAACACAATACATAGGTTTCGCTTTGTATTCAGGGTTATTGAGTTTCTGGATCAGCGGGTCCAAGTCGGAGTTGTTCCCACTCAATGGATGGTTCCTAAATGCTAATCATCATGCTTCATTTCTTTCTGTGATTGAAACAACTTGTCAATACAAACCACGCCCCCTTTTCCAGGTAAGCGGCATGTGTGTCACATTCTCTCCAACGCCCGCCCTTTCACTGCTTGAAATGTACAGCTTGAACAACGTGGCTTGCGCAGAACAGCGAAATGCCATGGGCAACAAACACCAAACAGCATGGGAACGCAGGGTACATACCATAAAGAAAAAAAAAAGAAAACAGCAGAGGTACAGGAGGAATCCCCCCTATGGAAAAAAAGATTACCTGGAGCCAACCTCAGTTTAAAGAGAAAACGGTAGACCGAGAAAACTTCCATTCAAGAGTGGCACACGGTGCATCACCGCTCAACCAAAGAAACACAGAAGAGTGGCACAGAAAAGGAAAAATAAGGTGGCTGGGTTTGGAGGGGGGGGGGGGAGGACAAAAAAAGGCAGACAGACATACCACCACAGCGCATACACTGATGTACCGAGAATGTCAGTGTATGTCCACAAATCCATTTAAGATGAGGAAAGTTAATTAGGGCTCACTTCAGAGCAACAACAAGTACAATAATCAGCCAATATATATGGAAAAAAGATACAGCCCATATAGCCTAATGCAGTAGAGAAATATATATTACTTAAGAATACAAAACTGTGGCAAGTACAAACTATGTAAGAGGGCTACTGTGAATATAAAGAGGCCAATTTATGAGTACAGGAAGTAGTATACAGTAATACTCGTTTACGTACTCTTAGAAGCCTTTGTGAATTAGGTCTGAAACGTCCTACTCCATATTAATAAAAGTGTAGTGAGAGCGCTGTCTTTTCTGTTTCAACTATTGCGTGAATATTGATATTTTATTTCCCTTTTAGATGCTTTGGGGCCAATTCACAGTGGCGTGTGAGAGTATGTAAAATAGAAGTAAAGGAGTACTACGTCATATACTCCCAAATTCCCTTTGTTAACAGGCCCCAATATCGCTCTTTCTGTCATAAAAGGCTTGGATTACATAGATCACCCTGGTAAATTTCTGTTAAGGCATATCTATAGTGCACCGGTGGTGCCAGTGCAAAAATACACCAATATATTCACCCGGACACGTGTAAAATCATTTGCACCAACTAGCAAGTGGAAAAACAGAAATTTGCATCAACTGACTAGTGCTAAAATGGCATTTTGCAACGACTAGCCACTGCAGAATTGCACAAGCACTAATCCAAAATATATATAATCTAGACATTTTGGTACAAAACTGGAACAGCAATGGTGTTAGCCACATAACCCAGCCTCATATGTTTCTTCACAAATCCCTGTGTACGTAAACGATTTGAGAGTGAATTCCTCCACAGGGCTCTACGGTCTTCTGAAATAATGACCAGTTTAAGAAACCTTACAGTCTGTGATGAGAAAATGTGTTCCTAGAGTAACCTGGACCTGTTTGTTAACAGCTCCAATGAAGTCTCAGAGAGGATCAGGGAGCTAATGCGTACTTCCATCCCAGCCCCTCCTGATGCTCAGCGTAGGTCATGATGAATATGATACAAATCCCAATATTGCATGTATTTATTTCCATGAACTGGCAACCAGTACATGGCTCTGTTGTCATTTCCAAAAAGCATTTCAAACTTGAACACCTGGCACCCGAGTAATTCCGAGCATACAACTCTCCAGCCTTAGCGCCAATGTTTCACATTCTTGGCGCTCTTAAACAGTGATGTGAAGTTTCACAGCCATGTGCTTGTTTGTGTAGCATTGCCATCACCACAGACTCTGTGCATCATGGACAGCAGAGTGTACATTAAACATCATGTAACCTGTGACAAGGCCAAAGCATCCTAAGTATTGGTGAGACAAACTAGGCAAGTGTTCCCCGAACTTTGATAGGAATGCTTTACTTTAAAATACGGTAAATAGTTTAGATAACACAGTGTCTTGAACTGTCCCACTAGGCACTACTTAAGAATATTTGATAGCTAAGAGGACACTGGTGTTGCTCAAAGGACGGTTCTCATACACAATATCCGGTTTTCAGGCACATGTGTGGCAGAGGAAAAGGGCATCTATCTGACACTTACAATTCAATATTCGTATGTCCAGACCTCCTTCTCTCATTGGCTGAGCATTTATGAGGCTTAGCCAATGAGTGGATGCAATAGAGACCATAAGACAATGGTGTTCAAAATCTTCATTTGTCTGCAAATCTATAATTCTATCCATTAGAAGACTAAAGGATACTTAAGAGTAGTCACTTAGACTTCACCTCAGAATCGCCTCCGATGCAAAAGCATAGAGATTTCTACAGGAGCAACTTGTGAGTGAAAATGATATAGGCGCTTTGGAACCCAACCCCTTCAATCAGACACCAGGTCAGTTGGTGTAAAACATGAGTTGCCCCCCATGCTCTTCCCACTGCATGTCTTCCCTTAGGTTCAATTTAGTCATTTCATGCAGTATTTGGATGGCCAAATCATAGACGTCAATTCAACAAAATGCAAGGGGTAGCAGAAGTGACATCACACTCTTTGATCCCTCCCCTCATGACTTCACAGGAAGCAACGTTATACGACCTTTGATCCTGATGACATAACATGAAGTCATGTCAATTGACCTTTGACACTTATGATGCTATAGTAAGTGACATCACTTAACTTCAAAAACACCTACAATAAAAGCAAGAATAACTAAATATACAGAAAAAATAGTAGAGCAAATAAACTCTACTCGAGTTACCAACCATAAATTAAATAAGGGGCTGCCATGGTAGATGTGCAAACATGGTGGGGACCAGGGCAAGGTAATCACAGACCAGCTGTACAGCACTGACATGTGCTCAGGCACAATCGTCATATTCCCACACATCTCGCATACTTCTATTACATCTTCATAGGAATATCTGTACAGGCTCTCCTCCTCAGAGATAGTCTCTACACAAGTAGCATGTCCCATCAGCTCACAAAGCATGCACAATCCTGTGGCTTCTGCTTCTAGCAACTGACTGTGTGCTGAAGACAGTGGGGTGTCTATTCCAGCAACATCATGCTCAGTTTAATGACTGTGTTGTGTAGCATAGACGTACAGACAAAATATTCTAATAATTGTGATAGTTTTGTTTTATATACACTTAGGGCAAGATGTACGACCCTTTCATTTAGCGCCTTGCAATTTGCGACTTATTGCGAGTCGCAAATTGCGAGGTGCTAAATAAAATGTACAACAGAGCTAGGGCTCATTAATATTGCCCTAGCAGAGGGCCCTCGCATCTGCAGACACATCGCAGCCAAGACCTGGAACGAGCTCCCGGTGAACATCAGATGCTCCCCTACCCTGCACACGTTCAGGAAGGACCTCAAGACCTGGCTCGTCGACTGATTCCGGAACTGCTGCCCCCTCCCCCCTCTCAGCGCCTTGAGACCCTCATGGGTGAGTAGTGCTCGTTATAAGCCCTTGATTGATTGATTGATTGAATAATAATGAGCCTCTCCCAATTTGCAAGCCCATTGGGAATGCCAGCCCTCCCAGAGATGGTGGCCTGCTGGGCTCAGCAGACCACCATGTCTGGGACTGCTTTTTAATAAAGCAGCTTTTTTTTTTTTGAAATGCATCCCGTTTTCCTTGAAGGAAAACGGGATGCATTTAAAAAAGAAAAAATAAACTCTTCAGTTTCATTTTTTTAAGGGCAGGCAGTGGTCTCTGTGACCACTGCCTGCTCTTAAGAAATATTTTCTCACATACTCACATAGGGGAAGGGGTTCCCTGGGGACCCCTTCCCCTTTTGAGAGTAGTTTACCACCTACTTGAAGTAGGTGGTAAACTGCGAGTGTTTTGTGGCCGCAAATGCGGCTGCAAAACATTAGTATATACCATGTTGACTCACTATTAGGAAGGGGTGCCCCTTCCTAATAGCGTGAGTCGCAAATGCTATTTTGCGAGTCAGTGACTCGCAAAATAGCATTTGTACATGCCATTACACTTTTTTGCGGCCGCAAACGGGAGGACATCCAGTTTGCGGCCCTAAAAAAGGGTCGTACATCTGGCCCCTAATGTTTGGCATGTGTATAGTTCACTCAATATCATTGTGTGGATTTAGTAATAATAATAGTTTTGATGAGTGAGATCCTGTGCCTTTTCTCTGGGTATTGCAGCTGTGACAGCGTGCCTTTTACAAGGCATTTGCAGCAAGCATTTAGCATGTGGAGTTATCGTACCACTTATAAAGTTATAGAAATGTTATCAGAATAGGGTTCATGACATTTTCTGACTCAGATTAATCTAAATTGGAAACATTTATCCATTGGGTGCAGTGGCATTGCATGGATTGAAATGTTAAATTTGTGTATTGAGAGATTTTTTTTTATCCAAGTACATAACTGCCCTGAGATAGATGGTATGTTCGTCTGAAAGAATGTAAACAATGTGAACTGTCTATGTGCTTTAAGAAGAAACATTGCGCCCAAGTTGCTTTGCACTGTAGGAAGTGCATTGGTTCTTCTCTGACTGCACGCCCCTTCATCTGATACTCATAGATATTTCAAAAAGGTTTTCATAAAAAAGGGCAAGAAAAGGAGCCAAACTGTGTACACAGAAACACACACGTATTTCTAGAAATATAATTTATATGTTTAAAAATCATCCAGAACCCAACCTGAATGAAAACATTTATCATGTGTCAGCTGGAATATCTACATTGGCTCTGGCTTTAACCTCTTGAGTGCCCATGACGAGATGGTCTCGTCATGGGCCGCGGTTGCGCTGTGCCCATGACGAGACTATCTCGTCATGAACCCCGCCCGCTAATGAAAGGGCCGGCACAGGGCGGGGAAAGGGCGGGGCACTCAAGGGGTTAAGAAAAATGTTACTACACTGTTAGTCTTAATATTGTTAATGTCCACCCAACCCAATGTGTAAATGTTTTATTTACAAACTCCCTTTTCATATATATGTTAGAATTCTTCATGTCAACTCTAAATAAATTATAGATACATATATTTAAACCTTACCAAGCTGTGGATCAACAATTGCTATTTCATGCGTGTAAAAATTAAATAAATCATCATGTGTCTACTTGCATTTCTTTTAACAGTCTATCGTACTGCATGAAGGCAGAAGGTAGCACCAACTGACCTGCGTTAGACCCAGTGGTTTGTCTGTTGAAGTCCCTGGCTCAAGCTAACAGCTTGGCTTCATTGGCATCTGCACCAGTGCTTAATTTCAGCCAGTGGTTTCTGGTGCTCAGCACTGGCACTTAATAATCAACACTGGTGCTTTTCATGAGCACCAGTTAAGGACATATTCTTTTATGATAGGCACAGGGAGATTAGGGGCATATGTATCAAACCCTTTTCCCGTTCGCAAAGGGGCCGATTCTCAGAATCGGCCCGTTTGCGAACGGGTAAAGGCCTTTTGGGATGTGTCATCCCAAAAGGACATCGCAAATTAGAGATTCGCAACATTTGCGATTCTCTATTTTGCGATTGCATTTAAGAAATCGCAAATTGCGATTCCTTAAATGCAATGTATGAAGCCTAGAAAAATTGCAATTTGGCCATAAGAAATCGCAAATTACCACCAACTTCAAGTTGGTGTTAATTTGCAATACCATTGAAAAATGCACTTTTTGGCATTTTTCAAAGTGCCATGTGACGCACAGACATGCCCTTAGGGCATGTATGTGTGCCACATGTGCATACATAAATATTTCAGGGGTGCAACAGGGTGTCCTTTTGACACCCTAGCACCCTTGAAATTGCATACTCATTTTGCGATTCTCAAATTGCGAATCGCAAAATGAGAATGTCTTCCCATTCATTCCTATGGGCCTCCTAGCCCATAGCAATGAATGGGAAGGTTTTCCTTAATTGTGATTAGCAATTTGCTAATCGCAGTTAAGGAATGCCAAGGAATCGCAAAACATTTGCAAATTTTTTATTACATCTCGTTTTGCAATTCTCAAATAGCGATTCCCTAAAAATCGCTATTGGAGAATTGCAAAAACGGAACTTGATACATATGCCCCTAAGTGATTTGCCCAGAATCACAGGATGTTGAGCTGACGCAAGACTCAAACCTGGTTCCCCAGCTCCAAAGTCGGCAGCTCTGGCCATTACGCCACACGCTCTCCCCTCTTTCATGGTTAGTAGTTGGTTCTGTTCTAGACGCCACTAACAGGAGAAATTGGCCGGTGCAAGCTACCTGCCGACGAGAGAACCGGCATTTATGGGTTTTTTTACAAATGAACCACTGATCTGCACAGATACAGCTTGTGGCTTTGCAGCCAGTAATATGGCAAATACAAAGTAATAGCCCAAGATATTGCTGCCACCTTTACTATGTTTAGCTCATTTCAAAGCATTTGCCTCTATTAGTCCCATATTGCAATTTTTTTTGTGTGTGCAAATGTTTAGAGTGTTGGGTAGGTCAAATCTAGATTTATTACTGGGTACATGTAGAAAGCGGATGTAAAAGGACTCTCTTCTAATATATCAGAGAGCCTTCTGTGAGGTACCACATGAGTTAATTTCTCCCCGGCTTGTGACCTCTGTCATTAAACTGCTTCCATAATATCAGATGAACAAAACCGAAAGCAAGGACAGTCCTGTATTCAAGCAAAGCCAATAAAGCTCTGTCTTCTGACAAATGAGAGGCAGAGAACAAAAATCACAAGGCTTTATTAAGTATTTTGAGCATTTAAAGGCTACCTGTCTTGCATTTATTTTATTTAAAAAAAAAAAAACATAAATCAGTGAGCCCTTTCTAGTTGTCACCTGTTGAAATCAGCAGTAACAAGGGTGCTGGCAGGAGTCGCACAGAGCAAGCCAGGCGACCTCTAATTGACATCCATGGGCCTACTCACAGCTGCAGGCCCCCCACAGAGGGACTGATGTATATGTTGGTGGTAAGGATACTCTCTCGCAACAGAGAGGGAATGTCCTCACCGTCACCATAACGGTCCGTTTCTGCCATGGTTGGACCCATCTGACGGCCCAACAGAGTAAGGGCCATCAGAGACTGACCTCTATGTCCGCCCACCTAATTTAGATGGGCGGTCATACAGGTCAGTTTTTACTGCCTGGCGGTAAGGGGCAGTAAAAACTGTCCAAATGCCATGAAAGATAACTTCCATGGTGAGGGAGGGCATTGTTTTTTTTCACTTTTAAAAATAAAATCCAGAGGGGGAGGAGCCTAGCGCGCAACCAAGATGGCCGCGTAGGCTTACGGCTCTCGAGGGCCTCCGCAACCTCCCACGTCTATCCTGACTTAATCCTGGTTTACTCGACGGGCTTTTGCAGATGAACTAGCGCTGAGGTGCCACCCGTTTTCCAAGTTCAGATCGGTCACCGGGACCCGGAATGGCTGTACTCCGAAGTTTGCGGCCTGCTCTTGCCTTGGTCCCGATCTCGAGCTGGTGAAGTGCCCGGGTACGAAGTGAACAACAGCGGCTGGCAGGGCTTGACCTGCCACGGACCCCGCACTTTCACTTTCGCTTTCAAGATTGCTCTCTGATATCGGCCGAGAGGCTCTGGTGTTTCAGAGGGGCGCGGACGGCGAAGTGTCTGGCCTGACTCTCGGATTATACGTGGGCCGACTGTCGGCGACGGCTGTGCTCAATTGGATTAGCCACTTGTCCCCCTTTTTCCTGGTGCGGGCGGGTGCCGGCCTTGGTGGCCTCCGGACGATGACGGGGAGACTAGACGGAGACAAGTCGAAACCCAAGTCAACCCGGAGGGGTGCCTATACTCAGGTCAATAACATGGATCGATATGCGCAGGCAAAGGGATCCCCTGGTGGCCCGCATAAATCGCCTGAGAGGTCTAAGGAGGTCTCCGGCCCATCGTCGGAATTGACCCTGCTGGACGTCATGGGCGCCATTGAGGAGATGAAGACCGCTGTGGGTCAGCAGTTTGATACCCTGGCTCAAAAACTGGACGCGGTCCTGATTGATGTGAACTTGGTCAGGGCAGACCTGTCCAAAACTAACGAGCGGGTCGACTCCTTGAGTCAAGCGGCGTCGAGTCTAACTGTGGACGTGGCCGCCCTGCAGACGGAGGTCCGAAGGTTGCGGCTAGCCAGTGATCTGACGGACCGTCGGCTTGAGGACTCTGAAAGCAGGGCTAGACGGAACAATGTCCGTATCATCGGAGTGCCGGAAAGATCGGAGGAATCTGCCGCGGATCTGTTTGTTGAGGATCTGGTGACCAATCATCTCGCGCCCAAGGGACTGAGTAAGTTCTTTGCGGTGGAGCGGGCCCACAGGATTCCGGGTGGTGCGCCCAAGGTGGGTGCTCCCCCGCGGCCTTTAATCGCCCGACTCTTTAACTTTCGGGATAGGGATGCTATCCTTCAGGCGTCGAGGGTTGCCGGGCCGCTGAAGTTTGAGAACTCCAATGTCAGCTTTTACCCGGACTTCACGCAAGCGGTCCAGAAACAACGGATGGGATTTTTGGGTGTCAAACGGCGCTTGAGGGACATGGAGCTGAAATATGCGATGTTGTTCCCGGCGAGGCTGCGCGTTGAGTTCCAGGGTCGTTCACACTTCTTCGACCGGCCGGAGGCGGCTGGCGACTGGTTGGATGCCCTGCCTCGGGGACAAGATCGAGACAGTCGGATGGAGAAGAGCGGACAGGATTTGGTGAAGCAGGACTAGAACTTGGTTCCTGGTGATGGACTGAACTGGTGACATTTTGTACCTTGGCGCAATTGAACCCTAGATTTGCACAATATGCCCTTCAAATGCCCGGGGGTTGTGGGGAGCTTATTGGGGTCCTTTCCTCCTTCTGGGGTTCTTTTTGTGGTATACGTTAGGGCGACAGGCACACTGCGAGTTGGGGGGGCTGTTCGGGCTCAAGCAGGGGTGCAGGGCGGGGGGAGTTGTTGTTTTGGGATTGTGGGGGAGGGGGGTTGTTGGGGATTGTTTGTTTGTTTCGCAAGGCAATGTGAAGTTCTTTGCTGACTTATCCGGGTTGTGTTTTCCGGGATGTGGGTATCATGCAGGGGAGTGGAATGGGGGGTAGGGGATTGAGAATCCTTTCGTGGAATGTGAATGGACTTGGGGACAGGATCAAGCGCGGGGTGGTGCTGCAGTTTTTGAAGCGGATTTCGCCTGACATTGTTTTTCTGCAGGAGACGCACGTGATTGGGAACTCCTTCCATGCCCTAAATAGGAGGGGCTATCGCCTTGCCGCTCACTCTGGTTTCACTTCTGGCTCTAGGGGAGTGGGCATTTTGGTTAGGGCCTCTCTCCCATTGTAAGTTGATGAGGTGCTTCACGATGATAGGGGGCGCTATGTGGCACTGGTGGGAAAATGGGAGGGTAGGACTATCTCGCTCGTCGCTGTGTATGTGCCACCGGGGTTACAGACGGCTACATTTGCTGATTTGGGGCGTTTGGTCCTGGGACTCCCTGGGGGGGTTCTGGTGTTGGGGGGTGACTTTAATGCCATTGTCTCCGGGTTGGAGGACCGTCACCCCCCCAGGGATCTCCCTAGGGCTCAGGCCTGGTTGGGTGGCTTCTTGGACACTTTGGGACTTGTAGATTGCTGGAGATTGATGCACCCGGGTCAGGCGCAATATACCTTTCACTCAGGGGCCCATGGGAGTCTCTCGAGACTTGATTACATGCTTATGCCGGCGATTCAAGCCGGGATGATTGGGGAGGTGCGTCATTTAGCCCGAGGTATTTCTGATCATTCCCCTATATGGTTGCAACTGAAGGTTGTCCCTGAGGCGGAGGGGAGAGTGGCACCCATTAGCCCCTGGTATCTACGTAACCCTAAGATCCGCGTGGAACTGGTCAAGTCAACTGATCACTACTTCAATGATAATGTGGGGTCGGTGCCGTCGGCCGTCTCCCTATGGGAGGCTTATAAGGTGGTGGTCAGGGGGCAGGCCTTTTCCCTTATCTCCCATGCTAAGAGGTGCGAGAGAGCAGAGGTGGTTCGCCTGGAAACTGAAATAGCTGAAATTGAGGAAGACTTGGAGCGGGGAGTTACTGATGAGAAAGTGCATGTTCTCAGCCTCAAACAATCAGATTATAGAGCGCTGGTCACGGAAGCCGCTAGAGGGATGAGTAGAGAGCAGCAAGGACGACTGTATGATGTGGGGGATAAGGCCGGAAAGCTGATTGCTTGGTTGGATAAGAAGGAGAGAGCGAGCAGGGTGGTGCCCGTTGTGGAGAGACTGGATGGAGTGTGTGTGACTGACCCGGTCGAAATCGTTGACTGCTTCGCGGCTCATTTCCGTGGGATATACTCTCCGGTTTCTGTGCGTTCGGAGGAGGATTCTCATCTGTTGCTTAGAGACATAGCATTGCCAACCCTGTCGGAGGCGGATGCAGTATCGATGGAAGCGAAGTTGTCGTCGGATGAGATTGCTCTGGCCATTCGCTCGATCGCATCGGGTAAAGCTGTGGGTCCTAATGGTCTTCCCATAGAGCTCTATAAGTTGCGTCCCGATAAGATAGCGCCGCATCTTCGGGACATGTTTTTCGCGGCACGTGCGGCTGGCTTCCTCCCCCCCGACCAGCGCCTCGCCACCATAGTTGTGATATACAAAGAGGGGAAACCGCGAGATCGCTGCGCCTCCTATAGGCCCATTTCGCTGTTGAACGCAGAACCCAAAATTCTGGCCAAGGTATTGGCTAATCGACTGGTTCGGGTCGTGGGCGACTTGATTCATCAGGATCAGTCCGGTTTCATACCTCATCGGAATACCGCTCTAAATCTGAGGCGGTTGCACGGCGTGCTTGCTAGAGCGGAATTTATACGTGAGCCGGCCATCTTGGCATCTTTAGACGCTACTATGGCGTTCGACACTTTGGAGTGGCCATATATTTGGACCGTGTTGGCGAAATTTGGGTTCGGCCCTGAGTTTATTGGTTGGGTAAAATTATTATATGCGGACCCTCTGGCTCAGGTGGTGGTGAATGGGAGGGTATCGGCTCCCTTCGCACTGGGGAGAGGTACGCGGCAGGGATGTCCATTATCACCCCTTCTCTTTGCACTTTCTTTGGAGCCTCTCGCCGCCTGGTTGCGTTGGGAGCCGTCGTTGCGAGGAATTAGATGGACGCCGGAGTTTGAAGATCGTGTCTCTCTCTACGCGGACGACATCCTCCTGTATCTCACCTCTCCTCGACAGTCGCTAATTGTATTGGTGGACATGCTGAATTCTTTTGGTCGCAACTCTGGCCTGGTCATCAACTGGGCCAAGTCATGTGTTTACGTCCTCTCGGGCGAGGCCCCCCTCCTGCCACGGGATTGCCCTATCCAGATTGCTACCCTGGGGTTTAAATATTTGGGAATCTTTATTTCACTGAATCCCGCGGTCCGCTATGAACGAAACCTCCTCCCTCCCCTCCAGCGATTGAAGGCCGACGTCGCGAGGTGGCGACGACTCCCGCTCTCGCCACTCGGACGTGCGGCATTGTTTAAAATGATGTTGCTACCTCGCTTCTTGTACGCTTTGCAAAACACGCTAGATGTCGTGCCAGCCCGTTATTTCCGGGAGGTGGAGGGTCTTCAGCGCCAATTGTTTTGGGACGGGCGGCCGCGGATTGCTCTCGCCAAGTTGACGCTCCCTTGGTACGATGGGGGGGTCGCCCTCCCCGATATTAAACGATACTATTGGGCGTCCCAGTTGGCGTCGGTAAACCACGGAATATACGGTCCTGCTTTGAATCTGGCCTTCGAGATGGATAAATATTTGCTCCCGGGTGGGGACTATAATAGAGCGCTGTACTCGGTGACCCTGGACTCACTGTTGACAGGACCCACGCAGGTTGCGGTGCGTGTGTGGCATGCGGCGAACGCTGCGATGGGGTGGAGGGATCGCTTGACTCGGGCGACGCCGTTGTATGCCTCGGTTGGGCTGTTTGTGGAGATCGAAAGGCTTTGAGAAATGGGATATGATTGGTATATGTAAGGTGGGTGATCTTTGGGCGAAGGGGTCTTTCAAAACGTTTGAAATGCTTAAAACGGAATATAAATTAAACGATAGAGAGTACTTCCGGTATGCTCAAGTCTACCATGCACTGAGTTCGGCTTTTCCGGACGTCGCTGCTATCCCCGAATGCTCCCCGCTGGAGGATAGAGTGTTGGATGGCTACGTGCCCGACAGCACTATTTCTCTGATTTATAAGAAACTCATTAATGGTCGCGCGGACTTGCTGCTCTGTCTGCGGGAGGCATGGACGGGCGATGGCTTGGAACTGGACGATGAGGACTGGGTATCGGCGGTGGCCTCCCCGAAAGAGGTGGCGATCCCGGCCCGCTTACGATTCGTACAGCTGAAAATGCTTCATAGAGTGTATGTCACGGGGCCCGGTTTGCTGCGCATGGGTTACTCGCTGGATGGATTGTGTAAGCGTGGATGTGGCCTGGCGGGTACCTTTCTCCATATCTTATGGGAGTGTTCGGAGGTTGTGCGATTTCGGAACGGTATCCACACCGTAATGGAGGAGGTCACGCACGTTGCTCTGTTGCCAGAGGCTAGGAGGTGTTTGTTGAATGTCTGGGAACCGAATGATTGCAATGCGGCACAGACGCAGTGGGTGACCTTGGGGTACATGGTGGCTAAGCGTAACATTGCACAGCTGTGGGGCTCCCCGAGGCCGCCCACGATCGAGGTATGGAAGGAGAATATGGACTGGTGTATGTTCAGGGAAAAGACGGTGTATGTGGCGAGAGGCAAACCAGGGAAGTGGACTACGGTATGGGGTCCATGGAATTTATATCGAGGACGTATCTGCACCCCACCTCTGCCCTTAGAGATCGATATTGCTTTGTCCCCCTGACCGCGCATTCTGCGGGATGGTGTGAAGTGTGTTCCATGCTTTGTTCTCCCGTTGCCCCCCTGTACCGCTTCCAGACACGAACTGTTTTTGACACTGTACGTGGTCCCCCGTCCTGGGAAGAGCACGCTGTTATTTCGGACTCTCATTGCCTTGAGTGTGTTTTATATTTGATAAAAAATGAAACTGTTTATTCTGCTTGCTATTGGCCTATGGCCACGGCCTGTTGCATGGGCTCACGAACTGCCGGGAGCTTAGCTTCTGGTCCATTTGAAGATGTGGCGTTGCACTGCGGGCCCTCGGGCTCTATAGCGGCCGGCCCTGGCGGTTGTAGGCCCTTGTCTGTATTTTACTGTGTACCAACGGTTTCGAATACAAATTTTAATTAAAAAAATAAAATAAAATAAAATCCCAGTTTGGGGTTTCGTATTTGAAAATACAAAAAAAATTTCACTTTGCCATACGGCTTCATCATGTTTAACGGACCGTATGGCAAAGTTACAATGCACTAATAGAAACCGTCTTGATGGCGTTTCCTGTCTGCATTAAATGCCCACCTGCCTGACGGAGATTTAAAAATTTGATCATCAGAACATTCGCTAGGACGATGGAGTAATTTACTCAGTCACCATGGTGAAGGACAACCTGACCTCCAAATTATAAATGAAGCCCAGAATGACTAAATATCCAGATTTTCATATGTGAAGAGTGAATAGGTTTATTAAAGGCACAGATAGACATTTATGCTAATAAGTTAAAATGCTAAGCATTTACACGACTTAGCTTTTAAATTGTTACTTTAAATTTTTAAATCCCAATTATTTTCAGAGCATTCATATATGCCTTAATTAACTGTCCCTCTGAGTCAAGGCTGTGGTAAATTATATCCGACTCTACCAACTTCAATGCAGTTGACTTAGAAACCATCAGGCATGTCCCATATTCACCCTAAACTACACCCACTGAAGACCAGAAGGGACAGGCCGGATGAAAATGAGAGCTTACAAACTTCGCATACTGAGATGTAACCCTCAGTGGTCATGTACTGCTAGCTAGTTACTAGATCTCTGTGAACCTTGGTTGCTCAAAGTGCAAGAAGCCATTTTTGGACAACTATTTTAGAGCCTAATCTGTGAAAATGATCTCTTTCAAAAACTCTCTGCAAAATGAATATATTAATATGTGATTTGCCTTTCAGAAGTCATCAAAATTACACATCCATATTTGTACTAGTGGTAATTGCCAAATGTACAATTTTTAATCTTCAATCTCAAAATTACTTTTTCCAAGTAAAAACAAATTAGTAACAAAAATATATCCTATCCAATTATTGACCATATCCAAATTTTGAAAGGATTCCAAAGAATGTAGTTTTAACATGCAGTGGGGACAAATTCTTTAAAAGGGCACTAAATATATCACAGTGCATTACTGGGAACTGTGTGGTTTTGGCAGATTAGGGTGTTACAAATAACGAAGTTCTCAAAAATGTCTTTTTTATAGTTCAGGTTATGTACTACTAGCAGAAAGAGAAGGCAGTCACGTGTTTCTTACAGTATTTATCCAAATCCTTTTGGGTCCTTATGATTCACCTCTTTTGTTGAACTGTACTGAGTAGTTGTTCAAAGGACCCTTTATGAAGAATTGTCTGCACTCCAAAAAGCTTGGAAAATGTCTGTTCCTCCCTAATCTACAGAAGAGTGTAGTTCTCCTGCTGAAGCAACTTCACAAAAGTGAACACATATAGCAAACAGTGCCATGCAAGTTGATAAAGGGGAGGACGCCCTTTCTGAAGGGTTACTAGAGGCTTTGACCGTTAAGGGAGAGGAGTTGGCCAAAAGGCTAGGGCGGTCGACCTCGAATCTGGGGAACAGGGTTCGAGTCGCGGCAATGAAGCTGAACATCCTGTGATTCTGGGCAAATCACTTAATCTCCCCGTGCTTAACAAAAATGAATGTGTCCTAATGTAACGCAACTGGTGCTATGTATAGCGCTCTGATACCGGGTCAAGTTCACGTCATATAAAACGCAAAAAACAAAGAAAAAAAAAAGGCTATTGGTCTTCAATGGACTGTGAAAGAAACGAGTAAAAGTAGATGCTACCAGAATTGAAAATGATACACCTCCTAGAAGTAGGTGAACAAAAGCAGATGGACAGAGTGGAGCTCTTCTACAAAAAGAGGAAAATAAATGCTTCTTTATGAGAAACTGAATTTTCAAATAACCTTCAAGTCCAAAGAAGGAAGGAATGGCTCTATTCATGTTTCAGATATCTTCTGACTCTACCAGTAAGTGTTCTCTGGCCACAGAAGCTCATGTTGACTTGGTATCATTGTCTCTTTCAAAAGCAGAGAGGCGAGGTCGTGATAACCCTGTTCGTTCATGAAGATGATTGTGCCAGCAGGATCTACGAATGATTCACAAAAAACATATTGTCAGCCGACTGGTGATTCAGGAAATGTGTGAACCTTAGCGAAATTTCAAGAGAAAAGTGTAGCCACCAGTAAATGAACACCACTCCTTTCTCAAACACATTTGTATTACAAAACCGCTGGTGTTGGTTTGATGCGGGCTACTACACTCACTTTTTGTGGTGGAATAAAATTCTGCAAGACTGAAAAAAATATCAGAAACTGCAGTTGACTAATGTATTTGTTTCAAGCAAATAGACCGCAAACCGCATTTTTAAACACATGCCACAAATTCTTGCCCGAAATATATTCTTTGGAAAACTTACCCCTTCTTTCCAAAGTTCATTCAAGTTCAAAGAAAAGTCAAAAGCTTTGATTCGATCTTGTAATTGCTCCGGTTTTGTCCCATGCATCACTACAGATAATATTGACATAAACCCTGGGAAAACGTAGAAATGCAGTTACACATAAACAGCCAAAGCAGACAGTGCCATGTTTGCATAGAAAAATTGGTCAGGATCATATTATTTAAAGGTGCAAATGAACAACCGATCAAAAAAACAGTGCAAAAGAAAGAAACACACAGCTTGACCTGTAACAATAACGTCCTAGAGAGGAATAGAAAAAGCAATTCAGAGTGCATGGAAAACATGCCTGCTCATTTGCACGACTGCTAGAATAACTTGTTAATTTATATCCAAATTTGAGATAAGTTGAAAATTTTTGCTAAATAAAGTGTAAAAATAGACATCTGCTCTGAATACACCAGGGGTAACTTATTTTAGAGCAAAAATAGCAAGCTTGGTCTTTATGCACACAATGCCAACTCTGACATGTCAGGGTAGAAGGGGCATGGGTGTACAACCTGCCAAGAAGGGATGAAGCACAACAGGGACACCATGGTATCTGCTTCTCAACATGTCACAAGGATCCAGTAGCATAACGCAAAATGACCCTCCCTTCGCCCCTTGCAGAATGTGATGAGAGGCGTCCGAGTCTCCCATATCTCACAGACATTCATCCGCCTCAGTGTGAAAGGGGCGCCCCCTGGAGGGCTGGCGGCGGCCTGCGCCTCGGGGCATGCAACAAGCCCGGGGAAGAAGGAGCATCATGTCCTAGCAGCAATGAAAGGCATCACACATACACTGTATGTGGTAAAGACAACTCACTTGGACATTGGCCACCTGCTTGCCTGACAATGATTTTATTACAAGAGCGGAAGCTATCATTCTCTTTTGCAGCACTTTAAATAACATTAACAAGTTCAACAGTCTGAACAGAACAAGTATGTCCAAACCACACATTAAATACATGCATCCCCGGATATTCCTCCTATTTGCTATGCTGCTCTTCTTAAGATAAGTATTTTTATAAGTAGTCGTTTGAATGTGAATTTGCAAAAGGAAGCATGAGGAATGGTGCAAACATTAGTATCATGAATAAGTTTACATTTAAAGGTTTAGGCATTTCAAATTTATGGAAGCGTTAGGTCGGGTTAGTGTGTTTGGTTAGTGCTAAGGATTTTAAGTTTCTAAGGGTGAGATGGACGTTCCTAGGCTTGGATCTTTGGGGCACATGCATCAAGCATTTTACCGGTCGCAAACGGGCCGATTCACAGAATCGGGCCGTTTGCGACCAGTAAAATGCTATTCCCGATGCTTCAAACCGAAAACCCATTCGCAATATATTGAATCGCAAATTGCGATTCCCTGTTTGGGATGCATCAAAGCCTTTCCTAAATGCGGCTTCGCATTTAGGAAGCGCTAATTACCATCAACTGCAAGTTGACGGTAATTTGCAAAAACATTGAAAAATGCACAAAAGTGCATTTTTCAAAGTGCCAAGTGGGGCACACATATGCCCTTAGGGTATATTTGTGTGCCACAAGAGCACACATGCCAAATTTGGGGGTGCAGCAGGGTGGCCTTTAAGGCCCCCTAGCACCCTTCAAATTGCATTCGCAATTTGCGAGTACCTATTTGGTACTCGCAAATTGCAAATGGCTTCTCATTCATTCCTATGGGCCTCTAGGCTCATAGGAATGAATGGGAAGGCATTCCTTAATTGCGAATTGCAATTTGGGATTCGCAATTAAGGAATGTGTAGGAATCGCAAATATTTTTGCAAAATCTACATGCATAGGCAATTGTGATTCTTTAATAGCGATTCCTTAATAATCGCTATTAAGGAATCACAATTGACTTGCTTGATGCATGTGCCCCTTTGTTTTGCAACTTCAATAATCAGATGACAGAGTAGTCTCTACAAAGCTCATGCTTATCATTTGGTATGGGTGCGAGCACTGAAAATGTATTGAGATGCTTGAGGATTCCGGTACTCGATGGGGTAGAGAAGCGAGAAAGCAAGAGGTGATTTCGTCATTAATGTTCTAGGTTGTTCTTAGAAGCATGTAACGTGAGGATGCTGCCTGACATCACTGGTTTAATGTAAATCTTGCATCATAACTGTTTGCCACCATTTTGGAATGGGTCAAATGTTTTTGCAAAACATGAAGATTCCGGGCCCTATGTACATTTGTACACACAGAGAGAACAGAGAGGCGGATTAAAGGGGAGGTTTCCTTCCAACTCAGTTTGGTAATTTCAGACCTTTATAGAAGGAGAAAAAAACCAATAGCTAACCCTGAAACATCAAGCAGTGAGTGCTCTAATAATTTGGGACAAGAAGAAATTTTGAAGACCTTGATACGGAAGGAAATGAAGGAAATGATCAGTGGTGTAATGTAAGATGTTTTAGATAAGAAGAGCAGGTATGGAAAATCTGAGAAGGAGTGCAGGTCTTTGTCTGATGAGGATGAAGCAGAAAGGATACAGAAAGAATGGAAAGTGGTTGAAGAAAGTAGCCATGTCGAGATTACAACAACAAAGTGAGAATCAAGGAAGTTATGGAGAGGTCTGCGTGTTCAGCAAGCAGGCTAACAATGTCCACTGCTCACACACAGTTCCAATTCCAAAAATTCTTTATTTCGGTCATATAGACCATAAAAGATGCAATAAAAACATTACAAACATTAAACATTATTAAAATACATTAAAATAAAAACGACTCTCCCAGCGAGGAGTGGTTTAAAATTGCATTTAGACTGTTCTTTAAAAAGTTCAGGGGGCTTCAGACAATTTTTTCTTTCTGATCAGCCATATGGCCATAAGAAATTTGGAAACAGCGAACACAATGTGGCCCAGGGTACTGGTTTTCAAAATCCTGTATGCTTGCGCATACTCTCTGAACCCCAGGTTCTTACAGAGTGGTGCTATCCAATATTTTCTGGGCCTTTGGTATGCAGGGCACACAAACAAGATGTGGGGGTCGTCTTCCACATGGTTGTTACAGCAGGGACAAGTTTTATCGCCCCCATTGGTCCACTTCGAGGTGTATGAATTGATAGGTAGTGTGCTATACCTCCATTGAACAAACAGTTTCCTTGCCAGGATGGGAAAGATAAAATCCATAAAAGGTTCGAAAACATAAGAATTTTTGGATTCTAAAAATCGCAAGGTTAGGGTGCCGCTATTTTGAGCGTCCATCAAATGTGCAAGGGACCTGGCTTTGTAGATTTGTGCCAGAGCTTTGCGCGAGATTGTACGGCAACCTCGTGCAGGGTCCTCCCACAGGACACGGAGATTAATGGCAGATAGTTCGTTTTCCACAAAGGTGAGCCAGGGGATTTTGCCACTGGAGTTTAAGCTCATGACATGGGTGAGATCCTCCCTATAATGATGGAGTTCGTCCGTAGACCAGAGCCTGTGCCAGAACTTCACTGGCTTAGACACAAGCTCCTCTGCAATAGGGGGGAGACCCATGTCCATTCTTAAAGGCTGGAGTGGCGTGGCACTTGGAAGGGCTAGAAGGCGCCTTAGGAAGCTATTTTCCACTATTGATAGGCCCTTCACCGTTTTATGTCCCCATAGCTCACTGCCATACATGGCCGCAGCCTTGGCCTGGGTCTTGTAAGTTTCAAGGGCCGGGCTTATGGGCTTGAAGGAAGAAGTGTTAGCCACTTTCAGGATTGCACCCGACAGTTGGGATAATTTGGCCTTGGATCGTACTATCTGTCGATCCCATGCCAAGTTCTCCTGCAGTGTGACCCCCAGATATATGAAGGTGGACACCCTCTCAAGGCTAGTGGTCCCCAAGGTAGGATTGGGCCTAGTTTTAGTTGGTGGGTTGAAGATCATGAACTTGGTCTTCTCTGTGTTCACCTCCAGCCCATGCTGATGACAGAAAAGACCAAATCCATCCAGGATCCTCTGGATCCCCATGGGGGATTTTGAAAGGAGGAGGGTATCATCGGCAAACATGATTGCCGGTACCCTCCTACCTGCCAAACAGGGGGCGTCGTTGTCCTTAACGTTTTCCAGGTGTGAGATGACGTTATTGATAAATAAACAAAACAGGGTCGGTGCCAGGACACAACCCTGCCTCACACCTCGACGCACAGGGAACCTGGATGAAAGTCTACCATCTTTCCCACACCTAACTTGCGCATAGTTGTTCTCATGCAGCCTGGCCAAGATGTTAAGTAGCTGGGGGGGGATTCCCAACTTTTCCAGCACCTCCCAAAGTTTCCTGCGCGGGACTAGGTCAAAGGCTGACCTCAGGTCCACGAAGACCATGTACAATCTCCCACCCTCGATCCTCACCGTCTTCCAGTAGAGGAGAACTAGGCGGAAGATCTGGTCCATGGTCGACGTGTTTTTCCTGAAGCCAGCCTGCAGGGGACTCAAGATGTCATTTTCCTCCACCCAGTCTAATAGATGGTTCAGAATAAGACGCGCAAAAAGCTTTTGGGGAACATCTATCAGGCTAATAGGCCTATAATTTACAGGACTCAAGGGGGACCCTTTCTTATAAATTGGGACTATTTCAGCCCCTAGCCAAGAGGAAGGGATCGCCATACCTCCCAAAATAGCATTGAAAAGGACAAGAAAGTACGGGGCCCAAATGTCAGGGTGGTATCTGAACAAATCACCGGGTAGCTTGTCCAGCCCCGGTGCCTTCCCCAGCGCTAAGCCCTCCAGTGCTAGCTTCACCTCCCCCATGGAAAATTCCAAGGCCACATCTGGCAGACAGGGGGACTCCACCACCATCCCTTCCGGCCAGAGAGTGGTTTCTTGATATAGTGACCCAAAATGAGCCTCCCAAATAGAGGGGGCGATGTTGGGTTCTACTGCGGATACCAGATCCCCTGATCCATTGTTTACCAGAGCCCAAAATTTCCTAAAGTCTTTGGATTTAAGGGCTTCAGACAGATCGTGCCAATGACTCCAATCCCACTCTGCCCTTGCGTTGGCCAGTACTAACTTATACCGCCTCCTAAGGGCAGCAATCTTCACCTTATCCCTACCCTCTTTAATTGCGGAAAGAAGCTCGGACTTAGTTTTCCTGCAAGTGGAGGTGTACCAAGTTGGAGCACGAGTCTTTTTCCTTCTAGTAGGCAGGGCCGGATTGAAGACATCTGCAAGGTCCCTCACTAAGGCCTGGTGAATGTCAAATAGTCTCTCATTGTAATCTGAGGGTCTAGATTGGTTAATGAGAGCATCCACCTCCTGGAACCTAGGGAGTGCAATACCAAAGAGGTTTTTTAAAGCTTCTTCTTTGTCAACTAGCTTCCCCCATTTCACTCGGCGCCTACTTGTAGTGAGTAATATGTCTCCCTGGCCGATTGCAAGGTCGGTAGTTAGCATCCCTATGGCAGGGGCTGGGTGCTGGATCTCCAAGCGAAGGGAATTGTGGTCACTATCTGTTCTCGGGATCACTCTAAAATCTAAGACTTTGGGCCACAGGGAAATATCTATAAAAATGTAGTCCAACCTTGACTCATGGCCCTTTTTGTTGAAGGTGCACACCGAAGGAGTGTCGGAAGGGGTGCGCCCATTACACGCCCTCAGTGCAAAGTTCAGGGTGAGAGAGGTAAGTTGTACAGCCAACGGAGACCAAGCTTTGGGGTGAGGTGATGAGGAAGGAGGGACTCCCCAATGGTCGTCCTCGGCAGTAAAAGCACCCTCCGTTAGGCCCTCCAGGGGTTCAAAGTGACAGTTGAAATCTCCTCCCATCACTATTTTCAGGTTACCTGTCAATTGCCCTAAAAAAGATGAGAGATCAGCTAGGGTGGGGGATTCTTTACCCACAGCGACTGGTCGAGAGTAGACATTAACAATAGCCCATGTACTTTTGTCAGGCCATCTGAGGAGCACACACTGAATGTCCGGTGAAAGTGTGTCCATTCCATCCACCTGACACCCAATGTGGCTCCCCACCCAGATTGCCAAACCTCCCGAAGGTCTCCCTCTCCCATTCGATTTTGCAGGGATTTCAAAAATGTCATATCCCCTCCTGAGCTGTGGTACCCTAGCCCATGTCTCTTGGAAGAGGAGTATGTCACTTTTGTTGACCAAGAGTTCCCACTCCGGGGTATCCACCTTACTTGTGATACCAGCTACATTCCAGGACAGGATGGTCAAACCTGAACCTTGGAATTGGGGACCTTCTTCACTTAGTGCAGACGGGATGTCATGTGCAGAATTACCCAAGTCACCCAAGCCGGTGGTAATGGGCGACCGAGTGGGTAATTCAACAACCTCCACCAATTGCGCTACAGCAACAGTTAATGTGTTTGGTGGATCCTCATCTAAAGCTTGTGTGCTTCCCAGTGTGGTCCCCCCGTCATTTGCATGGGCCTTGCACCTTTGTTTATTTACTGGAACAGATGTACCTTCCCCCCCGAATGTAGACCCATAGGCAGAATTTATTGGGTGTTGTGGGATGTCCCCCCTTATTGGTCAATCTACTAGGTCCAGACAGGAGAATCTATTCTGAAAGACAAAATTACCATGGGCGGGCAATGAATTGTGCTTGGGTCTGTACCGTGAACCATCTACGGCAAAGCCCACTCTGGTCCAACTCTGTTCCCTCCCCACTACTAAGTTGGAAACATTTGGATAGAAGTGTGAGAGAGACACTACGTCTATGTTGGATTTATCCGGCCTTACCAGCCAGTTGCATATGTAAGGAGCAACCAGTGGGCTTTTAAAACTAATTATGATACAGTCACCTGCCCTATTTTTGGGGGTAATTCCAATCCATGGGATCCTTCTAACCATTAGCACATCACCTTTGATGTTAGGAGGGAGGGGTCTATTAATATTAAGCCAACTAATTACCTTGTTACGAAGTGAGTCCTGTGGCTCTTTGGTGTCACCAGTGAGCTCAGGAACTCCTACCATAATCGCTGTGTAGGGCACAGCCTCAGGGGGCAAATTAACCGCCCTGCGCCTAGTATTAGGACTAATGGGGCTACCAGTATATGCATTATTAGCACGCCCCCCACTCATTGGGAGGGGTGATTTTGGATGCTTAGATCTTCTGGGTGCCGGGACAGGGGGCCTAGACATATGTAAAGAGGGCAGTGGGGGAGCATGACTACCTGTAACACTATCTTGTGCCCCAGCCGGGACCTGTATGCTTGTTCCAGCAGTAGATGGTGCACTCACTGCAGGATCCCGGGGAGCCGTCTGTGCGCTTGGACCCAACCCCCTGCTAGGACTATTCCTGTTGTGTGCATCCTCTATAGCCTTGAGTCTAGTAACTATGGAATCCAATTTTACAGACAGGGGCTCCAACATGCTCCTAAGGATATCCCTAAAAGAGCCAATCAGAGCCTCCGTCGCATTTAGAGGATCTCCGCCGAATATAAACGGGCCAGAACACCCAGGTACCACTTTGGCTAATAGCGAGTCTGATTGATCAGACCCAGTTCCCGGGGAGGAAACCACGGGAGGAGCCGGGATGTCTGAGCTAACATCTAGTGTTGGGTTGATTTTATCCACTTTGGCCCTTTTTGCCCCTCTAAGTTTCCTTAACCTTTTCCTTTTCGGAGGATAGTCGACTCTACTACCTACGGAGTCTGTTGGCGCTGCAACTTGCCCTTCATCCTGCACCTTAGCCATTTCCGCACAGTTAATATACGGAGTGGTCTCCACCACCCCCGAGGGACACAGAGACTCACTATCCCTCCGTAGATTAGACGGAGTCCTAAGTTGTTGAAGGACTGTCTCAATTGTCTGATCGATACTATCCATAAGAGATAGATGGGTGGCGTCAAAGGGTATGGGAGTACTAACATCAATGGATGAAGAGTCGAGGGGACCATTGAGACTGAGACATTTTCTAAGTTTACCTCAGGGAGAGTGTCAGATGCTGTGCGACCTTTACTGGCCGCAGCACTAGTCTTCGGAAAGAATTTGTCCAGTGTGCTAGAGCACTGTTGGGCAGCCTTACTCCTGGATACTCTAGTAGCCATGGCGAGAGGAACAGTCAAAGCCGCAGGCTGATGGAGTGTGGTGAAGAGCCTTAGGGCAGGGACAACGTTAGAGGGGGGGCCCGGTCCGGTCTCTGCCGGCCTCTAACGGCCTAAAACGGCCCGCTCTTTGCCCGGTCTTCGCCCTCTCCCTCGTCCGCGCGCATCACGCGTACGCGTTCAGGGCGGGGTTAAAGTAGAGGAGGAAAGAAGGGGGCGGGAAGAGGAACCAGGTGCGCGCGGTGGACGGCGCAAGCACTTCTGGACCTCGCAGTCCCGCTCCCTATGCAGGTGACAGCTAAGGCACTCCCCCAGCCGAGATGACCGAGCCGCAATGCTCCCAGGCCACGCAGAGGGTCTTGAAAAGGGCTCCGCTGCTGCTATTGCCCCTCCGACAGCAAGAACACTATCGACACTTCCTCCTCTTCACGAGCGGCACCCGCGCCAGCGGGGGCCGCGAGGAGTTAAATAGGCAACCAGGAGGGTCCAGGGAGGGTCCAGGGAGGTCCGAGGGAGAAGGGGGCGGGAAGAGGAACCAGGTGCGCGCGGTGGACGGCGCAAGCACTTCTGGACCTCGCAGTCCCGCTCCCTATGCAGGTGACAGCTAAGGCACTCCCCCAGCCGAGATGACCGAGCCGCAATGCTCCCAGGCCACGCAGAGGGTCTTGAAAAGGGCTCCGCTGCTGCTATTGCCCCTCCGACAGCAAGAACACTATCCACACTTCCTCCTCTTCATGAGCGGCACCCGCGCCAGCGGGGGCCGCGAGGAGTTAAATAGGCAACCAGGAGGGTCCAGGGAGGGTCCAGGGAGGTCCGAGGGAGAAGGGGGCGGGAAGAGGAACCAGGTGCGCGCGGTGGACGGCGCAAGCACTTCTGGACCTCGCAGTCCCGCTCCCTATGCAGGTGACAGCTAAGGCACTCCCCCAGCCGAGATGACCGAGCCGCAATGCTCCCAGGCCACGCAGAGGGTCTTGAAAAGGGCTCCGCTGCTGCTATTGCCCCTCCGACAGCAAGAACACTATCCACACTTCCTCCTCTTCACGAGCGGCACCCAAAGAGCCAGGTTCAACAACACCCCGGAGTCCACAACCTTGAATCTTCAGTCTCGAGGAGGGTGGAATGGAAATGATGTTTTTTGTTTTCTTATCCACGTAACTCTTTGTATTCTCCTAGCAAATCCTTCTTACGTCAGAAGGCCAATTTCAAGTGTTGCAGAATACTGGACAGAGTTCTCAAAGTTCAAGAGCAGTCTAAGCAGCGTGGGAATCTTGGGTGTGACAATAAAGTTCAAAACCAACAAAACAAAAAAAAAAGATTTCTCGCTTTTAAAACAAGCTATGCGTCCTTCGTTCCTGAATGGGATCTAACGAACTCTAGTTCGCTTGTGTTATAGTTCTTAGTCTGAACGGAAATATAAAGTCCTCAGGTACCAAGGCTGGGAGGTTTCTCGTTAAACACCAAAACAAAATGCGGGAGAGGCTGAAGGCTCCTTTGCAGTCGGTTTGTTTCCCACTTCAATCCTGTATTTGCGGGAGAGTCTGAGTGAGCCCACACACAGTTATTAGCAGTACCAGGGGAGGTCAGGTAAATCCGAAAGAAAGAGAAAACTTTGATCAGATAAATATTTATCATTTGCATATGATGAATATATTTAAGATCTGGATGCTGTGATAACATGCATTAATCAGTCTTTGACAGTTCGGTCTCTTCATGTATTTATTCAGGGCCCTTGACACGGGGCTCTTACCTTCAGCCCCTTCTCTAACTTTCCTGTATACATCCTATTTTACCCCAACCATCTAACTCCAACATTCTATTATCTCACAGTAAGTTACATCATCTCAGATGCTGAAAATTGTCAGTATGAGGATCTAGATGTAAACACCTTCGATGGAGGAAGAACATGAGTTTTGAAGGATACAGAAGGGCACCTAATATTTAGTCCTTCAGATATTAGGAATTGAGAAACACACACAGGTGGCCTATACATCACTAAGGCCACTATATCAAAGAATAGATTATGAACCTGTTTGACAAGGAGGTCAGTGGGATTATGAACCATAGTTTTGAAGACACATTGTAGAGGAGAATGTTTGTAGAACCCCACATTTGGTCTAGAAATATTAACGTTCCTGTTCAAGACATGGAGAGTTAGTTCCTATGAAGAGAAGTCCTAAGCTAGGGGATTTAGCACAAGGGCAAAGGGTGTGTTGTTCTGATTAGGAATGGTTAAAAGCATAGGAACATATGTAGCCCTAGGCAAGGCCCAGTGTTTATAGCGGAGAGTTTATGAAGGTTAAAGTGTTTTTGCACAGACTGGGAGAAGGGGACAGTTTTCTGGCCAGGTCTTTTTCAAAGTCACAGCATCAAAATCTGTAAGGAGGATATTTCCATTGATTTCAAAGCACCACAGATTTTGTCCCAAAGCGAGGAAGAGAAGGTAAAGGGGAATCTTTAAAAATAAAGGCCAGTCAACCAGTTGATTTTATGGTGAGGAAAGGACTATGGTATAGCGAAAGGGTAGAGTTGTCAGAAAGAGTAAGAACAAAGTTAGTTTGGCCGTTGGAGACTCAGGAGGCATTTAAAGGGCATGCCATTTTTGGCATAATGCCCAAGCTTGCTCTAGAATCCAATGCAAGCATTGTCGCCTGGTTAGGCAACACAAATTGTTTGGAAATGTAAGCAGGTCTGCTTGCCTTGAGAAGTTTCAGGGAGAAGTTGAAGAGTTGTACAGTTCTGTACAGGGTGGACAATGTTTCAGCTGTGAGTTACATAAAGAAATTAGGAGGAACAGGATCAAGGCAGTTGTTGGGCTTCGGGTTAAGGGGATTTTGTTAGGAACACAAGATTTCTTTCCATGCAGAATATTTACCAGGCTGTGAGAATGGTGTCAAAGACTTGAAAGACTGGAGGATAAACATTGAAGTGTTCAGGAGAGTCCAAGTGATATGGGGTGGAATGGAAATAGATCTGCTTGACAGCAGGAGGACTTTTCAGTTGGAGAAGCATTACAGCTGGAGGACAGATCCGGTGGCTCCGGCAGAGGATGCGTTTTAACAAGATTGGATCATGCCTTTCCACTGTTTATGAGGATTCAAAGAGTGCTAATGAATGTGAGGAGACCGTAATGTCAGGTACTGTTAGTTACAGCCTTCTGGGTTTCCCAGTCATGGTTTCCAGAAGACATTGAGTTGACATTGGAAAAAACTGTTTTAGTACTAGCTTCACAAGGACTGCTGGAAGAATGCGAAGGTCATGTCTTGAGGATATCCCTAGATTAAAGTGCAGATATACAGAAGGCTGGCAAGTTTGGGTTTGTTAGTGCATAGAAAGTCACTGGATCTCATTGAGGCATCTGCTTTAGTAGTAGCACATTTTTGGCAGAGAAGTTTGAGAGAGATTTGTGTTACAGGAACAGTAAATTGTGATAGGTGGGTTAAAGCGGTAGGCCATGCTTTTCTTTAGTAACAGATCTGTAATACAAGACACTTTGGTGAGGAGTCATGAAGGTAATAGGTAATAGGTTCTATCACCCAGATAGAGTGGATTTTGTAGTCTGGGGGAGGATGCAAACTATTATATCCTAACCTAAATGTTGTGTGGATGAATGTACACAGGAATATAAGTGAGGGACTCTGGAGTACAGAAGTGATTGACTAAAACAGCTTTTAAATATCTTTTGTTAAACAGACCAAGCCAATGTCTTCAGCAACTATTACATGATAGGTTAAGGTGATGGTGCAGGAAACAAGTGGGCCTTTTGAGGTTTAAAGCACATTCAGTGAGATTAACATTGGCTAGCAGGGCTTTCCTTTCAGTGAGAAACTTGCAGGAGATTCTCAAAGCCAGAAATGAGGAGTGTAAATGCTAAGTGTCACATAAAACCACTGTGGTATGTTGCAGGTAGGTGCTGCTTAAGAGCCTTTGAACGTGAAAAATAATAGCATCTGTCTTGTAATAAAATCGTAATTTTTAAAGCAGTGTTTAGAGAATCTACATATTATTAAAAAATAAGGAGTATAATCCCGTAAATTGCGAAGAGAGGCCCTGGTACGGGCGGAGGCTGATATCCTTGGGTTGAAGGCGCGTAGTGGGGAAGAGGGAGGGAGACAGGCTTGACGTCAATTGCTGCTGGCACAGCAGGAATACTCTCATATTCTCCTAGATGAGGCTCGTCCGGCGCGGTTGGCTACCCGTAGCAGGATCTATCAGTGGGGCGATAAATCTGGTAAGCTGTTGCATAATTTATGTCAGGGGTCACTTCGCCCCCAGGCTCTACCAGGTATTGTGGGGCCGGAGGGGTTACCCTTTTCTGATGCGTCGGCTACTGCTGGTAGTTTTGCTGAGTATTAAGCTAAATTGTACGCTCCTACGGAATGCCTATCAGCGGAAGTCATCGGTCGCTTTCTGGACGACCTCCCGCCTAAGGTGCTCTCAGATGAAGTACGAGAGCAGTTGGAAGAACTGGGGGTGGCCCTGGGGGACCTAAACCCTGGCAGGGCTTCCGGCCCGAATGGCTTCCCGAGCAAATTCTTCAAAAAATATTTTCTGCAATTGGGGCCCCACTATCGCGGGGTGGTGGAGGAGGCCAGGGACTGGGGGAGACTGCCCAGTGACTGTAGACACGCGAAGGTAGTCGTTTTTCACAAGCCCGGCAGATCACCCGAGCATCACGCCTCGTATCGCCCCATCTCCCTTCTGAACATCGAGGCCAAGATATTGGCCAAGGCTTTAGCGAATCGTCTCCGGCCCCATATAGCTTCGCTCGTACATCTGGATCAGGCTGGGTTTATGCCCCAACGGGTGACCCACCACAATATTCGACGGGCTCATGTTGCGGTGGCGACGGTCCAGGTACTGGGGGTACGAGCAGCGCTCCTGTTGGCGGACGTGGATAGGGCCTTTTGATTCCTTGAGCTGGGTTTATCCTTTTGCTCTCCTGCGGCGGCAGAACCTCGGACCCCGATTTATGTCATATTTAACCCTGTTGTACATGGACTTAACGGCGTTGGTGCGAGTTGCGGGCTGTGTCTCCTCTACATTTACCATCGGGCAGGGTACCAGGCAGGGGTGTCCGTTATCCCCCTATTTATTTGCCTTAGCGATGGAGCCCCTGGCCGCTTGGATGAGGATGGACGCTCAGGTGTCCGGTTTTGAATAGGCACACGGATTGTCCGATCGTATCGCTCTGCATGCCGATGATGTGCTATTCTTCCTCACCAACTTAGATAGGACGTGCTCTCGGCTGCTGCACATAATGCAGATTTTTGGGGAAACCTCGGGATTATATATGAACCCTCAGAAATCCACCCTGTGGGTCTTGGGAGGCAGGGGTGCGCTCGGTTCCTGGGCATCGTCAGTGCAGGTGGTCAACGGGGGACTGAAATATTTGGGGGAGTATCTGTCTGACTCTCCCGCCATGGCGTGGTATCGTAATCTGGCACCCGTATGGGATCGTGTGAGTGAGGATATCAAGACTTGGTCTCACATGCCCTTATCTATTTATGGCCGGTCAGCCATTTTTAAAATGGTGTTGCTCCCGCGCCTTTTGTATCAACTGCAGAATCATCCCTATACGATTCCCCCGCGGTGGTTTCGTCAGGTGAATGCGGCCTTGGGCCAGTTCCTATGGGATGGTGGGGCGGCTAGGGTGGCGTTTCCAATCTATATATTGCGAGGGACTGGCAACTTTAGATATTTGGTCTTATTATATGGCATCGCATCTGCTCGTCTTAAATGAGTGGTGGTACGGGGACAGGACGGACCCAGCCTACACTGTTGAGCAACGGTGCATGGGGGATCACACTCTACATACGATTCTCAACTTCGCCCCGCTGAGACGCTCGTTACCGTCTGCCACGCGGATTGTCTTTCAAATCTGGAGGCAGGCGCTACGGAAGATGGGTTGGTGGAACAGACTGACTTGGGAGACCCCACTTTGGCATAATGGTCGCTTTCCACAACTGGCGTCCCTACATGGGTTCCGCGATTGGGATAATATTGGGATCACAATCCTTGGGCGACGTTATGCGGTGTCTGATTTTAAAATCCTTTCAGGACATCCAGAAAGACTTTCAGATGCCGAAAACCCAATTTTTCAAGAACTTACAGTTCAGGCACGCTATCTCCCCCAGCCTGGAGGGTTTGGAGTCGCTGCCGGAGTTCAGCACGGTAGAAGCCAAAGTATTTATGGGGGACCTCCTTGACCACAAGATCTCCAAAATCTACCAGTCCCTAGTTACACACTGTTCCTCTTCACTGCAGTGCTTAAGGGATGCCTGGGAGGGCGATGTCGGTCAGATGGAAGAGGAAGATTGGACAGAGGCTCTAGCATCTCCGCGTGGGGCAGCTATCGCAATGAGCCTATGGCTCATTCAATTCAAGCACCTCCATAGAGTTTATTATACCAGGGTCAGGCTCTGGAGGGCGGACTTGGTTGCCTCTCCGGTGTGACCCTGATGTGATCATGCGGATGGGACCCTGTTGCATACTATCTGGCACTGCACGGCACTAGCAGGATTCTGGAGGGGGTGCTGGCCTGTCTTTCTGAGGTGCTGGGTTGGGAGCTCGCCGAAGCTAGTCCTCCTGCATGTGATGGAAGGGATCGGGGACAATATCTTCAAGTGCCATCTTATGCTCCTGGGTTTTAGCCTGGCAAAGAGGGACATAGCTAGGGCCTGGAAGGCAGCGGTTGCTCCCTCGATCTCTGCATGGAAAAATGGTCAAGACTTTTGTATTGGCCTGGAGATCCCGGTATTTGAGGCCAGGGGATGTCCCCGGAAGCACTACAAGATCAGGAGGCGCTGGGCTGACCATCGGGGCCTGGAGCTTGAGCCGCCACAGGGGGACCTGAGCTGGGACCCAGTGTGATCTCCATATCTCCTGCTGTTAGTTTTCTTCTGCTTTGTTTTTATTGGTGAATTGTACATTGCCCCTAGGCAGGACAATTGTTTCATGGCTGATGATGTCTTATATTGTACAATAGCAGTTTGTGTAAGTGATATGTTGCTCTGGAATAGATGGCAGTGTGCAGGGGGTGCGGGGGTTGTTGTTCTAAGGGTTTGATTTTATTTGCGTTGCCTTTCATTTTCTCCTGAATCTTTATGAAAAATGGTCACATTCAATTCTTGTATCTTGCATGCAGCAGTTGTCTCTGGGGCTCAGAGATCTGCGTCATATGCGATATGTTGGCTAATAAAATCTGTTTAAAAAAATAAGGAGTATAGCATTATCTCCATGGCCTTGAAGTGAAGTGAAGTGGGGAGGGTATTTTGTCAGAGAATTCAGTAGTTAATTTGGATGTAGCTGTTTTATTGATTAAGGGGGAACAACCTTTAGAACGCAACTTTTACAACGCACTACACTTACAACGCATTTTTTACAACGCACAATCCATTACAACGCATGACATTACAACGCATGACACTACAACGCATTTTTAAAAACTGCCTTTACAACGCATTCCATTACAACGCATACTACCATTACAACGCATACCATTACAACGCATAATATAGTAATTTTTACCCCTATACTATCCAACACTTACCCTACTGTTGCACCCCCTGGAGTTAGAATAGTAATTTTTACCCCTATACTATCCAACACTTACTCTACTGTTGCACCCCCTGGAGTTAGAATAGTAATTTTTACCCCTATACTATCCAACACTTACCCTACTGTTGCACCCCCTGGAGTTAGAATAGTAATTTTTACCCCTATACTATCCAACACTTACCCTACTGTTGCACCCCCTGGAGTTAGAATAGTAATTTTTACCCCTATACTATCCAACACTTACTCTACTGTTGCACCCCCTGGAGTTAGAATAGTAATTTTTACCCCTATACTATCCAACACTTACCCTACTGTTGCACCCCCTGGAGTTAGAATAGTAATTTTTACCCCTATACTATCCAACACTTACCCTACTGTTGCACCCCCTGGAGTTAGAATAGTAATTTTTACCCCTATACTATCCAACACTTACCCTACTGTTGCACCCCATGGAGTTAGAATAGTAATTTTTACCCCTATACTATCCAACACTTTCCCTACTGTTGCACCCCCTGGAGTTAGAATAGTAATTTTTACCCCTATACTATCCAACATTTACCCTACTGTTGCACCCCCTGGAGTTAGAATAGTAATTTTTAACCCTATACTATCCAACACTTACCCTACTGTTGCACCCCCTGGAGTTAGAATAGTAATTTTTACCCCCATACTATCTAATACTTACCTTAAATGCAATTTAATATTATGCGTTGTAATGGTATGCGTTGTAAAGGTAGTATGCGTTGTAATGGAAATGCGTTGTAAAGGTAGTTTTTAAAAATGCGTTGTAGTGTCCTACGTTGTAATGTCATGCGTTGTAATGGATTGTGCGTTGTAAAAAATGCGTTGTAAGTGCATGCGTTGTAAAAGTGTGCGTTGTAACGACATACATCCTTGATTAAGATATGGTTTATCAATTGTAAAAGGTAATGAAAAAGAGGAATAAAAAAAAGAAAGTCAAAGGATGAGATTGGGGGTTATTGTTTATTTATGTGTTTCAGAGGGACAACTTGCTGTGAAGAGGTCTTCAGCAAGAGGCCATGTATTTGCTTTAGTGGCCAACATATGCAGGGTAGGTTTAGAAATGGAAGAGAAAAGAAGTGTTCGCAGCATCCAAAGACTAAAATTGTTATGGGGAGCCTATATTTAATGGGTGGTTTTGATATCCTTACTTGATCTCCACTAGTCAAAAATATTCACACCAACCACTTCTCCACATAAATTACATATAAGCACACCAACATGCTTCTGTCACAAAGGAAAAGTCTCCAATAAACATGACATCCATACTCTTTCTCTCCCCAAAACATCCCGGCCCCATGCACCTACCCACTATTCTATTTTTTAGCGTTAAGTTTTTCTTTTTTTAGGTTTGACGTTAGCAAAGACCTTATGCTTGTGATTTTACCCATATATATATATATATATGAGTGACCAAGGCGGTACGCCGTCGAAACGCGTCTAGGTTATTGTTTCGATTATAAATTTCTTTGCCACCATATCACGGAGTCAGTGCCTGTCTGTTCGCCGCCATCAGTATTGGATTACAATATATATATATTTCACTGGAAAAAGCAAAAGTTAAAGTTACGCTATAGTTAGGAAAAATGTTCAGTGGCAACGTAACATTTTAAAGAAACAAAACATAGAAAATTCATCAGTTACAGTTCTAGTAACTATAACTCGTACCCTAAAGTAACTATAACTCGCGCCCCAGCCATACACAGTTTTCTCATCAATAATTTAATTGCAATTGTTGCAGTGATATTATCAATGATGTAATAAACGGAGGGTGCAGCTCTTCATGCTTGCTCACTCTGGGTGGGAGCAATATGTGTTCTGTTTCCCTGCCATCAGGAGCATAAGTCCGCTCACAGCCGGCAGGAGCATTTTTAAATCATCCGCCAGCTAGGAGCAGTCTGGCTCCTGTTTGGCTGGAAATTAAAAAATGCTCCCACTAGACGGAAGCAAACATATGCTTCTCTGCCAACGATAGTGCAGGTGGGGAAACTGGAGTGTCCAGGGTGTGGGCTCCCCAGGACACAGTCACTTAGCTGGTCCCAAGGGATGGGGTCCCCCTGGCCTTTAAAGAGACCCCCTTATTTATTTATTTTATTTATTTATATAGTGGCTGAATCGACCCCCGAAGGGGTAGCTCTGCATTTCGGACGGGCAACGGGAAAGTAGAGCTTCTACAGCGAGATTAGAGACAGAAGAGAGTAGTCTTAAGCTGCTTTCTGAATTGGAGATGGTCGGGACATTGTCTCAGGTGCAGAGGGAGCTTATTCCAATAGCGGGGGCCAAGGTGGGAGAGAGACTTCCCACCCAGTCTAGCTTTCCTGATTCGAGGAACCACAAGAAGAGACTTAGTCCCCGAGCGAAGGGACCTAGAAGGCAGGTAAGGTGTAAATTTCTCCGAAAGATAGGCGGGACCGAGGTTGAATAAAGCCTTATGGATGGTGCAGCAAACTTTGAACTTAACCCGTTTGTGTATTGGAAGCCAGAGAAGCTGACAAAGAAGAGAGCGGGCGGCAGTCCTGGAAGGGGCATTGAGGACAAATCACGCTGCAGTGTTCTGGACTACCTGCAGTCTGCTAAGCGAGGACTCATTAGCAGAGACCAGCAGGCCATTGCAGTAGTCCAGACGGCTTAATATAAGTGCCTGAGTCAGAGTCTTCCGAGTTGAATCGGGGAGGAAGGGAAAGACTTGGCGAAGTAAGCCCAGCGTATGGAAACAGGAGCCAGCTGTCTGAGCAGCGTGCTCCTTCAGAGTAAGGGCCTGATCCAGGCGAATGCCTAAGTTCTTAACAAGGGATTTTGGGGCAGGGGGAGCACCAAGATCGGCATGCCACCATTCAGGAGTCCATAATAGGGGGGCATCCCGAAAGAGCAGAATCTCAGTCTACCCAACATTACATTGGAGGACGTTGCTCCTCATCCAATTTGAAATAGCTCTCATGCCAGAGGAGAAGGCGAACTGTACAGATGGAGTAAATTTATCAAAAGGAAAAAGCAGCTGTGTATCGTCAGCATAAGAGATGGGGGTGAACCCATGCGTCCTAAGGAGGTTGGCCAAGGGAGCAACATAGATATTAAACAAAGTGGGGCCTTGGCAGGAGCCCTGAGGCACTCCTTTGGACAGTTCCATAGGTGCCCAACGATACTGGCCAAGAATGACGGTCTGAGAGCGAGAAGATAAGAAGCTCGTCATCCACTGGAAGGCAGAGTCTCTAAGTCCAATCTCCTGACCAATATCTGATGTAAAACCGTGTCGAATGCGGCAGATAGGTCCAACAGAACCAGAATCGTAGATTGGCCCCTGTCTAGGGTAATCCTGATGTTATCTGTGACCACTAGCAGAGCTGATTCTGTGCTGTATTTGGGTCTGAAGTCTGACTGGGAGGAGTCTAGACTGCCAGTAAGTTCGACATGGCTGGAGAGATGTTTATTGATATGCTTCTCCAATAGTTTGCTCAGGAAGGGAAGGAGCCAGATGGGGTGGAGTTTAGAGAAATCCGTCAAAGGAACCTTGGCGTTCTTACGGATGGGCATAACCTGTGCTGCTTTCCATTCTGACGGAACGTGACCCTCTCTCAATGACAGATTGAGGAGATATTCGATGGAAGGAGACAGTTGACTGGCCAGAGAGGTAACAACTTTTGCCGGGGTAGTATCTAGGGGGAACCTGACTTTACAGTGCAAAGCTGTGTTTCTACATCTGCCGAGGTTACCGAGGGGAAGCTCTCTTGCGACTGGGAGGTTGTCTGTTCTAGCTGATCAGATATCATGGTAACCAGAGACTGTCTCCCAGACGGGACAATTGTTTCATAGATGAGCTCTATTTTCTGCAAGAAATATTGTGCAATGTCATTACAGAGCATTTGCGTGGGAACCTCTAGATTCTCGCAGGCCTTGGGGTTAGTGAAAGACTGAAGGATACGATATAAAATGTTGGAAGCATTGCCAGCCTGAGCTAACTGAGATGCAATGTGGGCTCTACGTGCAGCCTTTAAGTTTTTATGGTAGCCAAACAGAGTGACCAAGAACCGGTCTTTATCCCTCTCATCATGGGTATTGCGCCAAAGTCTTTCGTGTTTTCTACAAAGTTGTTTCTGAGTTCGAAGCTGGGGAGAAAACCAAGCAGTCTGAGGGCGCTTAGAGAGGTTAGGAAGTGATTTCAATGGTGCAAGTTGATCAATGGCACTGGAGACAGCAGAATTGTATTTGGCAAGAGCATCCTTGTGGCCTTTGTCACGTGACAAAGGCCGCAAGGCTGAAACGCGTCGGTTGACAGACTGGCTCTGTTCTTGGAATAAAAAACGTGTGAAAAGGAAGGATTGGTGTGTGCGACTAAACTTTGTTGAAAAAAATACATTAAAAAATTATATATATATATATATATATATATATATATATATATATATATATATATATTGTTCATTCGTTTCCCCGTAGGGCTGGGTTCTCGCGCACTCCCGGAAAGAATAGATCGTCACCAAATCATGTCGTCAAGTTTCTTTCTTTATTTACAGCATGCCAGTTAGAAAAAGCTCTACGCGTTTCAGTCCCACCGGGGACCTTGTTCACGAGACTGGTCTTTGCTCAAACTTTTTTTGTTTGTTTTAAATCCACCTCTACAATCAACAGTGACATCACTTCCTATTCCGGAGCTAGGCATTCTGGTACATGAAGTCAAAACAATTTTAACTTAAAGGTTCATACTGTCACCCATTAAATTAAATAAGAACTGGGATTCTAACCCTAAAGTAAGGAGGCAAAATGGTTATATGCATATAATTACGACAACCTTCGTGAATAATACAATGATATATCTGAAATGCTATTTCATTAGTGTGAAAATAAGGCCCTCTGGTGGGTCATCTTTTTTAGCTAAAGTAATACACTCATAATTAATTTAACTAGGTGTCGAGTTAGCCCTCTGGTGGGCCCTTGTTTGTAAAACATTGTTTTCTGACTAAATTTCTTCCCAGTCTGTTTTTCGTTTCGATTCTTATTTTTGTTAAGATTAATACTGTTCTGCCTAGTGCTCCCGAGTCTAACCAAACTGTGATGAAAATAAACAATCAAAAATCAAATTAAAAATTAAAACAGCTCAATTTGCTGACAGTTACAGAGAATGTCACTCATGGTGAAAAATAGTTCTGCATTTTAAAGATGGTAATGGAGTTCCTCGTCTTGATTTAGACCGTCAGGGGTCAAAGTTCTGAAATTAAGGATGTGCTTCGATTCTTTTTGCCTCATCACTCTTTCACGGTCTCCTCCTCTGGGATGTGTCCCCACTGCTTCGATGGCATAAAATTTCAGATCTTTCCAGTTTCCTTTATGTACCTTCTCCATATGTTTGGCCACCGCATTGCTCCTGTCGATGTTAATGGTGGCCCTTACGTGTTCCAAAATGCGTTTTTTCAATTCGCATTTTGTACTCCCCACATATTTCATAGAGCAGGGACATTCTATGATGTAGATTACAAATTGGGTCTTACAGTTGATCAGCTGTTCAATTTGCCATGTACGTTTGTTTGCCATCAGTACTTCCTTAGTGTTTTGTGCGATAGTACATACTTTGCAACTTGTGCATTTAAAAAATCCTTTGGGTTTGAGCCAAGTGTCTTGTTTTCTAGGATTCCTAAAATGGCTGTGAACCAGTTGATCTCTTAGGTTTTTAGCCCTTCTGTACGTGATGTTTGGGTGATCCCCCATTATTGTAGCTGTTGTAGTGTCCATATGGAGGATATGCCAGTTTTTGCGAAGTATTTGCATCACTTTTGAATTTTCCGTGGAGTGGGTAGTTATGAATCTTATTTTGTTTTCATTGTTTGTTTCTTTGGGTTTTTCTTTCAACAGGTCCTGCCTGATGATATTGGTCGTTTTTAGCAATGAGGTTTGAATCGTCTTGGTGCTGTAATTTCTTTGTTTGAATCTTGATATGGCTTGATTTCGATGTTTAATCCACTCCTCCTCTTTAGAGCAAATTCTTTTGATCCTCAGGAACTCGCCGTAAGGAATATTGTCAATTAGACTTTTTTGATGAAAACTCCCAGCGTGAAGAACTGCATTGGTCGCTGTGTTTTTACGGTGCAAGGTAGTGTGGACAGTGTTTTCCGAGATATAAATTTCAGTGTCTAGGAATACCACTCTCTGGTCACTGATGTTATATGTGAATTTCAAATTGAAATATGAGTTATTCAAAATTTCAAAGTAATCCGCAAATTCCTGCTCTGTTCCTTCCCAGACAATCAACAAGTCGTCGATATATCTAAACCAGGCTATGGTTTTGTTGACAAAGATATCATTTTCCATGCTCCATGCCCAGGTTTTCTCCCATTGACCCATATATATATTACCTACTGGCGGTCGCCAGTAGGTAGTTATAGTTAGGACCCTGTTTCCATAGGAAAACCGCAACATTCTATTTTGAATAACTTTGGCGCCGGTCGACGAATCCTCGTGAAATTTTCAAAATAGGTGGGGCGCTACGCTCCGCTCCTACCCTGAAAGTCTCGGGGGGATTCGTCAAGCGGGGGCTGAGATAAAAGGGGGGTCCCAAAATGCATTTTTCCCATGCATTTTTCCATAGGACCTTTAGACACAGCTACAGCCCGAACGGCTGAACAGAGTTCCTTGAAATTTGGCAGAGAGGTAGTCTACAGGTCAAGGAAGTGCCTTTTGTAGGTTTGGTGTAAATCTGTTCAGTAGATTCTGAGAAAATAGCCTTTAAATCAATATATATATCTGAGCCAGCTTACGGTGCGCTTACGGTGCGCTTACCGTACGCGTACGGTGACGTGCGCGAGCGCGATTCTGATTGGCTGTTAGATCTTAGTAAACATTCGAATCGGTCGAAACCAGGAAGCGGCGGCCGCCATTTTCTCTCTCGCACTCTGAGTGGGGATTAAAAAACAAAGGACAAAAACATGTAAAGGGGCTGTTTAGACAGCTCCTAAGCACCTAGCCATGTTGGGGGAGTCCCCAAAGATCCCCCAAGGCCAAAAACGGAATTTTAATTTTTTCGATAATTTCGCCGATTACGCTTACCGTACGCGTACGGTAAAAAGTTTAAAAAAATAAATAAATCACCCATACTCTCCCCACCCCATGTGCAAATGGTGCCCGAAGTGCACCATTTGTGCATGGCATATCACAGATGTGAAAAATTAAAATATTACCTTTCACAACGAAGCGCATCATATGTCCTCCATGTGCGCACGGTGCGCGAAGCGCATCGTGCGTACATAGCCCATCTAGCGTAACAGGGCACGCGGTGCGCATATCACACCGCGTGCCCACCGTGCGTGCACGGCACTAACTGCGTAAAGTGGGCGCGCGGTGCGCGAAGCGCACCGCTTGCTCACTGTGCGCGCACGGTGCGCGAAGCGCACCGTGCGCGCACGGAACGAACTGCGTTAAGTGGGCGCGCACGCCACGAATGGCGTAAAGTAACTTAGTATTTAAAAAACCGTACAAATTCACTGAAAAAACCATAGGTTTCACACATGTTATAGTTAGCGGAAATTTTACTGATAAAAAACCAATGAAATTCCCCCGTTATAGTTAGTGCAGGCAACTATAACTCACGCGACCGCAATCTTCTGCTGATGACATATGTGTCTTTATGAAAAAAAAATATTTGAAATATATGTATAGCTAAAAATGTATGGAAGAAGACATGGGCAAATAAGTGTCTAAATACAGTATTAGCATCAGCAGAGGATTGCGGTCGCGTGAGTTATAGTTGCCTGCACTAACTATAACGGGGGAATTTCATTGGTTTTTTATCAGTAAAATTTCCGCTAACTATAACATGTGTGAAACCTATGGTTTTTTCAGTGAATTTGCAAGGTTTTTTAAATGCTAATTCCTAACTATAACGTGTGTGAAACCTATGGTTTTTTCAGTGAATATATATATATATACACACACACACACACACACACACACACACACACACACACACACACACTTAGATGTAGAATGTAGGAAAGTGCCTCTTTTGACATGTTTAACCCCTACACACACACACACACACACACACACACACACACACACACACACACACACTTAGATGTAGAATGTAGGAAAGTGCCTCTTTTGACATGTTTAACCCCTACTTTATGTCTGGAACGTGATGTGATTTTGACTGAAAGTGCACTGGGTCCCTGCTAACCAGGTTCCCAGTGCCAGATCGCTTTCCCAAAACTGTAGGAAAATTGGCCCAACTTCAGCAGCCCCTATCAGACCCTAGTAAATGAAAACCCTGGCTCCTAGGACATTGGGACTGGAGAGGGTCCACTTATGCTGCAGTACAAGTAGTGCCACCCTAGGGACCCCTCACCAAGACCATGTAAACTGCCACTGCAGCCTGCGTGTCTTGGTGCAGAGAAAACTGAAGAGTCTACATGGCACACATCCCTGTGTGCCATGCCCACTGACACTGCAAAATATAAAGGTAAGCCATCCCTGCTGCAGGTCTTACAACCCTAAGGCAGGGTGCACTATATCCTATGTGTGGACATATCTGCATAAGAGTATATGGCCCTACAATATCTAAATCCATTCTTGGAGATAGTATATGCACAGGGAAGCTATCGAGAGTACATGGACTGGATATGCATTATTCCGTGTTCCCCAGCAACATGATGGCTTCACTGTGCCCAGGGATGTTTGGTACCAAACATGACGTCTTAATAGATCCACACTGATGCCGGTGTTGGATTTATTAATAAATGCACACCGGGGACACCTTAGAGGGTCCCCTGAAAACCCACTGGTGTGGTCTCTGACTAGTCTCAGCCAGCCTGCCACCAACATACATCTACCAGACATATTTCTGACCTGGGCGGGGGTGCTTCAGATCTCCTACATGCTGGAATGGCATTTCAAGGGGGGAGCTTCAATGGTGATGCCACTTTTGAAATGCAACACAGGCAAATTCACATAGTGGAGGATGCCAACCCCTGTCATGCTGCACATTTGGCGGGAGGACAGGCTGGAAAACTAGTTAAATTAGGAGGTGAGTCCCCATTCAGACAGCACCACCCCTAAGGTGGGGCAGGTGATGAGTAGCCCACTTTTCAGTTTCTGCCATCCTGGTTTGAGAGGAAATTAGCCAATTAGGGTCTAGGTTGTGCCCCTCCCCAAAGAAAGTAGTCACATAGAGGGAGTAGATACCCTAAAGATAGGTAGCCCATTGGCCACTACCTGTCTCGCCCTGTAAATGTCCCTAAATTTAGTATTAGGTGGCACCCCTGGACCCTAAACTTTGAATTCGGCAGAACTAAGAAGTAAACGGACAAAGAAGAGCTGCTGACCTGAAAACAAGAGTACCTGCTGCAGAATTTTGGAGCAAATCCTGCCTGCTGTCTCCAAGGACTTGACCATCATGGTGTGCTGTCTTGTCCTGCTGCTGTGAGGTCCCCAAGAATCCCAGGGCAACCTCAGCCCTTTGCCAATTGCAAGAGAGCTTCCTAGAGATTAGATCCATGCTTAATTCTGTTTAGATACACACAGTGGCTGATTGGTAATCTAAGCGCCAGGATATCCTTAGGGTGGCAGCTGCGCTATGCAAGTTTGCCTTACATTACATTACATTGGAGTAGAGGATTACTCCCCTGCAGTCAGCAGGCACCAAATCCACATAGTCTGGTTCACCAATTAGCTGTTCCCAGCAGTAAGATCTGCCCCCTCACCCCACCAAGTGAGAGAACACCAGGACCTACCCGAACTGTGCCATAGCAATACCCGAGGTACCGGACCACCTGCAACTACTGTTCTGCTATATTTACATTTTGCTTCCGCCCACTCCAACTTACAGCAGGGGGCAGTGAATCAGACAGCATCAACCATTGGTTAATTTCTCTGTAAGTGGCGGCATTCTTCCAAACCACAATGTCGCCACCCACAGAGAAAGTTGGTCCTTTCAGTGCCATGAACTTGTGGGCCAATCCATTTGTTTTATTTTAAATTTTTTACAGCCCTCTACAAGTGTTCAGCCTTTACTAGAATGGTCTAATTGATGTGAAAACTCTCCCTCAAACTCCCTGTTTTTGGCTATCAATTGTGCAAGGTGTGCATGGTATTTTTAGATGCAGTTAAACATGTTTTTCAAGACAGCGCTCCACACGTGTGTCCAAAATCTGCACTGCATGTTCTGCAGCTTCTGCAGCTCTTTGTTTGGGAGAACGCAATCATCCACCCACACTTCATCATTCCCAGTTCAACACTGTACCAGGAGATGTTTGTGTGATTCTGTCCCAGCATGCTACTGTCAGGTGCTTTTCTATGATGGAGGTTTTAGTGTTGTGTGATCATATGCATAAGGACTCTTGTGGTTGATGCTGGACTCCTACAAAGTTATGTAATCAGTTGGGAGGTGTCTGGGTGTGGTCAAAGTCTAAGACATAGACATGTTAACGATTGCATGGCGAAGAATATAGACGTGTGTTATAGAGCTCAGTGTGCAGCGCGGCCATTTGTGTGCTCCAAATCTGGGGTGAACGTGACAACTTGCGATGAGTAGGGGACACGTGCCCCAAAGAAACCAGATGCTCTCTCTGAGAGTTTGCCGAGGTTCAGCAAACTGCTCATGCATGGCTCATGCGTGCACATTGTGACCTAAGCTATCAGAAGCCTATCTCAGGCTGAACATTCCTATTTGAGTCAGAAAAATAGAGCCTTGCTCACCAACATCACCCAGGCCTTTATCAGCAGTCGCCTGGACTGCGGCAACTCCATCTACGTGGGTATCACAGCACAACTACTAAACAGACTCCAGACCATCCAAAACGCAGAGTCACGCTCATTCCTGAACTCCTGCGGAGAAACCACATCACCCCCACCTCAAAGCATTGCACTGGCTCACCATCAGCAAACAGTGCCAGTAGAAGCTACTCACCCACGCCTACCAAGACCTGCATAACAAGTGTCCTGCCTCGCTCCTCATCCCTAGTTCTTGCCCACACCTCCCGCTTTCACAAAAGCAGGAGCGATGGCCGCACCTTTCCCTATCTGGCAGCCAAATCCTGGAACAGCCTCACCCTCCCCCTCCACACGGTCCCCATCCTGCAAGAGTTCAGGAGAAGCCATAAAACTAAGCTGTTCGACCAGACCATCCCTGGAGCAGAAACCCTTCAGCGTCTGGTTACCCTTATGGGTAGTAAGTTACGCTCCACAAGTACTATTTGATTGATTGGTTGATAGTGTGGGCCTGTGAACATTTTCATGTGTTTCTGTACGGAAAGCATTTCACCCTCGTCACTGACCACCAGGCGTTGCTTACCATTTTCTGAAATCCGAAAGCCAAGATCCCCCCCCGCTTCGAGAGGTAGGGGTTGCAATTCCAAGAATATGATTACATATTGGCGTAAGCTGGGGAAGGATCAAAACCCAGCAGATTACTTCTCAAGAGTGCAGTTACAGTGTCCCAGTGCAACATCTAAAGCAGCTGAAGAGTATATTAATTTCATAATGAATGTCAGCACCGTTATAGCTCATTCATTGAGTAGATTATTGCTGCTAACAACACAGACAGAGACGTGCTCAAACTGAAGGATACTCGACTCTCACCGGTGACGTTGAATATAAAAAATTCTAAAATTAACAGAAATAATTTTCTGTCTCTCAAGAAGGTATTATATTAGAAAATATGAGAATTGTCATACCTGACAGCTTGGGACAACAAGTCGACGAACTGGCACACGAAGGACAACGTGGCATTGTGGCCACCAAGAGAGCCCTCAGAGACAAAGTGCTGTTTCCTCCCTTGATGAAAGAGTCGAGAAGGAACTGAAAGCATGTCACTTGTGTAACTGCTTTTCTCCCAAGACAACACAGTATCTGCTAAATATGTCTGACTTTTCTAAAAAAGCATTAGAGAAAATCGCAGTTGATTTCTTTGAACCCTTAAAGAATGGCCATCATCTAATAGTAGTTACTGATGAGTACTCCCGTTTTCCCTTAGTAGAAGATTTATCATTGGTCACCCATGGCAAAGTCATCAAGAGACTGGATGATATTTTCGCATTGTGGGGTGTTCCTTCTATTCTCAAATCGGACAATGGTCCACCCTTCAATAGAAGGAAATTTAAAGACTTTCTTAGTAGCTTGACCTTTCGAGCATCAAGAAATCCCACTTCTCTGGTCACAAGGAAATTGCATTGTTGAACAACTTATGGACACCCTACAGAAAGTGTATCAGCATGCTGCGCTTGAAGGATTCGATCTCAGGTCAGCGTTATGTCCAGCCCTTCGTCCCTACCGGTCAACTCCCCATTCTACAACAGGAGGAAAGCCATGCCACCTTGCTGTTTGGGAGAGCCATTGGGACAAAGCTACACTAGTGGACCCTGAGCAGAATAATAGACACTGATGTGTTTTGTGTCACGAACACTTCTTGCAAAAGCAAGACGAAGACCTATGCAGATAAGTGCAGGTGCGCTCAGGAAATGGCTTTTGAAGAAGGAGACCAGGTCGTAGAAAAGCCAAAATGGAAATGCAAGACTGGTGCTCCGTTTGATGCTGACTTACTGAGAGCTGTGACAAGTAAAGGACATATGGTGACCGCTAAACATCCAGGACCATTACAAAAGACTTGCCATATTTCAAGCATCTGTTTTGATCTTCGTCGGCTCCAGACATCACAAGTGAGACAAATTCACCCGAGTGTCCAAGTCAAACATCTGAGTCTACATCTATGATGCCAGTGCAACTCCTTCACCTCGTATGACTCGATCTAGAAGATTAGTGCGAGCACCTCGACAACTCACTGAGGAAGTCTAATGTATATATGTTGTCCGTACTTTTTATTTAACAAAGGGAGAGATGTGGTGTTGTGTAATCATATGCAATAGGATCCTTGTGGTCCTTGACGAACTCCTTAGAAAGTTATGTAATCAGTTGAGCGTTATCTGGGTGTGGTCAATAAGGTTAATGACAGTGCATTCAGTTAACGGTTGTATGCTGAAGAATAAAGACATGTGTTACAGAGCAATGTGTGTGGTGTGGTCATTTGCATGCTCCAGAGCTGGGGTGAACTTGATAGAAGTCTCATCAGTCTCTTTGTAGGTAAGAATGTACCCCTCAATACCTCTATTATATCCTCCTGCCCCACACCCTGCAAGTGTCCCAGCTCAGGTCTTTGTCTCTTCCTTTGCGCAAAGCTGACCCGCTTGTCCCAGGTCTTTGCATATTTTTGGTCATCTATTCGAGCTGCGTGTCGGTGTCATGGTATGTTTTAGGGCACCTTTTTAGATGCAGTCCTGCAAGTATTAAAGACTACACTTGCTTTTGTATAAAGTGTCACTGTCATTGTGTTTTTTTGGTAATGTTTTAGGTGAAGTTGGGCATGTCTTACAAAATATTTCACTTGCTTATAGTATAGGGAAAACATGTGAGCCAGAGGTAGTTGCTAGGTCTGGTGACCCGAGTGTACACAAGCAAACTCAATGAGACAGCCTTAGCCTGGACAACAACCTGCTGGTGTTACTTTTCTTCAGCAGCTACAGTGAGCTCAGTTTCCCCATCAATATGCTGCTGGTCTACATCTACTTCAGGGACCTGCTGGTCTAGCTTGTAAGGGAACATTGTCAGCTTCGCCTCCAGATCGCATGGGGACCCTGGTTGCTCGGGTAAACTGGCTGTGTTTGATACAGATTCAGCAACACATTTTTAGGTTGGTATTTACCACACCTTTCCACTAATGTAAACCCTGCCTTATATGTAACATCCCTGACAGTTGCAGTGCAGTGATGCCCAGCACTGTACACGCATCTTAATCACTCATTCATGCACCTTAGCGGTAGCTTTCTGGCACAGGCATTGTGATGTAAGAAGTCAAGTGTAATTACTTATTACAGTTGAGCAGCTACATCATTTCTTTATTACAGGCTACTGGAAATGTCACAACTCAAAGGTAAAAAGGATATTAGAGATGGGATTTTATACAGGAACTACAGGCTACCATGTATTATAACTTTATATGGAACAGCTATGGGTATAATATCTTATATACTGAAACACATTTGCAAGCTTTCATACTCAACGCACATATCCTCTACAGGTCATCGGTTTTCACTTATCAGTGAATCCGACAATACCGGCATTGAGAGCCAGATTCAGAAATCTAGTCACATACGGATGAAAAAGTTTGACATGTATCTCATATGCGAGTTCTGTTTCAACATAAATGGGAGCTTAACACATAGGTCCTGTATGTAGAAGGAGGGTTTTGAACACCTATATAGAGGCAACAGCAGTGCAATATTCCGCATAAGTGGGGAAATAAGCATCCACTGCTAATACTCTTGTACTATTACTTCTTGTATTACCCAAGCTAGTGTACACCTTTTCAAGGTACACAAGCCAAAATGAGTGGCAATGCAATACTAGTGTTATTTCCAATCTTTCTGATATAGAAAGTTGGTAACCTTAAAATGTTGGACCGCCATGAATTCTTTACGAACAATAGATACTACTAGACTGAAACTAGTATGCTTTCTCCTATATCGTAAGACAGAATTTAAGACTTTTTTAGGATTGACCTAGAGAGAGCATTAACAAGTGTTAAACAATTTTTTCTTATGCCCACCCTAGCATACAGCAGGGGCCAGTGGTTCATCCTACCCCACTTCAGCCATTGGCTTGCTTCACTGAGTGATGGAATTTTGTTTGTGCCCATCTGACTAAAGAGTAGTCCAATTCAGGGCCAAGACGAAAGTGCCAATCTGTCCTTTGATTCCATTTTATTTTTGTTTTTGTAATAGGTTATTTTCTACTTTTTATTTATTTTGTTTGCAAACATATGATCACCACCTTTTGATGACACCGTTATACTGAGAGAGAAAAAAAATAATTTGTCCGGGTCATTAGTCTTCCGATCAGCCCTCTGAGACCATAGATGGCAATTTATGATCCTTCCCTAAATGGATCATCTCTCTTACATAGTCGTTTTCCTTTTCGTGGCAAAATGTTGTTTTATGTTATTGAGCAGCAGCTCTATGCGTGATCTACTGTTACCGTGATTATTCTTTATTTTGGCCTCTTTGGAAAAAAACACCTTCCCTCATGCTTCTTGCTTTCAAGGCAGTTTACTATTTCTACAAGGTATCTGATTTCCTGCTTAAATGAGGTATCACCATTAGTTAAGTTGGAATCAATTCTGATGATTGCTATTTACATCTTTGTCACCCTTGGTCTTAAACTGGGTTTGGAATAATATAAATTAGCAAATACTCTTGGCTTTTCATACAGCAATACTAAGGCTCACTAACCTCTGATATTCGCTTTATGAATTTAGGGGCATATGTATCAAATTCCGTTTTTGCAATTGTCAAATAGCGATTTTTAGGGAATCGCTATTTGAGAATCGCAAAACGGGATGTAATAAAAAATTTGCTAATGTTTTGCGATTCCTTGGCATTCCTTAATTGCGATTAGCAAATTGCTAATCGCAATTAAGGAATACCTTCCCATTCATTCCTATGGGCTAGGAGGCCCATAGGAATGAATGGGAAGACATTCTCTTTTTGCGATTCGCAATTTGAGAATCGCAAAATGAGAATGCAATTTCAAGGGTGCCAGGGTGTCAAAAGGACACCCTGTTGCACCCCTGAAATATGTATGTATGCACATGTGGCGCACATACTTGCCCTAAGGGCATGTCTGTGCAGCACATGGCACTTTGAAAAATGCCAAAAAGTGCATTTTTAAAGAAATCGCTAATTATCACCAACTTGAAGTTGGTGGTAATTTGCAATTCCTTACGGCCAAATTGCACTTTTTCTAGGCTTCATACATTGCATTTAAGGAATCGCAATTTGTGATTCCTTAAATGCAATCGCAAAATAGAGAATCGCAAATTTTGCAATTCTCTAATTTGCAATGCCCTTTTCGGATGATACATCCCAAAAGGCCTTTTCCCGTTCGCAAACGGGCCGATTCTGACAATCGGCCCGTTTGCGAAAGGGAAAAGGGCTTGATACATATGCCCCCTGGAACTGAACCGACGCAAAGCAGACTCCTGAAAAACCGTGCTGGAGAATCTATCCCAGTGACTCAGAAACAAATAACGGTCGTTTAATAATAACTCTGCTACAACATACAGTATCTTACTCGAATTTTTCAAATGTTGCTCTATGTTTTTGTTAGATGTTTCTTTTTTATGTATCAGCTCTTTGGCTATGTTTATCAGTCATATATATATAGCGCTCTTATACCTTTGGGTCATGTTCGCGCTTTATAAAACACAAACAATAAAATAAATAAAATTTTAAACTTTAAGAACAATAAGTCGTGAGTGGGGTATGTGAGAGGGAAGAAAACCGAACAGTGGTATGCTATTTAGGAAACTGGCACCACTAAGGAAAATAACATATAACACTATCTTCTAGTTACTTGTCTCGGTGACGGGGCTGCAAGGTGAGGAGAACCACCAACCGCCCCAAAATTGAGGCCTTAGCCAACTGAATACGAGGACACTCCATAGCATACGTCGAAGGTGTGTAAAACTTATTCTACAGTGCAAAATATCTGCACAAATTGTACACAATAATTCAGAACCTTTTTCTCTTCTTTTCTCCTTTTATTTTGTAGATCTTCAGAAACTTTTAATCTGTGGTGATAATTCCAAAACACAATGGGTTTCTGTATCTCGCGGTGTCCTTAACAGCAATTCATAACAGACCAGAGATGCTGATATGTCCCGATATCATAAGCGTAAATGAAACTACATGGCACAGGACGCCGTCATCCATGTATTGCAGAGTACAGAGTATGTGAGAGGGAAGCAACACCAGCATAACACTGTTCAAAAACAACTCTGTGTCATGGCTGTATTCTCACCCATTGCGCATTTTGTGACCGAGCTAAATAGATTTTTTTGAACACCTGCATCCATATAATTACACCTGTGTTTGCTGGGTTTGAATGGAGAAAAGCAAACATATGCATATTTTATTTGTACACATAAAGGTTGAGAGGCAACTTGAAAATAACTTGAGTAAAAGCACATTGCTACTTTAATCACAAAAACAAAGATGAATCGAGAGGAAATGCATCACACAGCCAATGCGTTTCGCCCGTATATGGGCTTCTTCAGGCCCGAAATGTACTATCAATTTCCAAAAGGAACATTCTATAGTTAGTCCAGATCCATGTACAGTTTAAATGCCGCAACTCTGCGTTGATCACAGAAATTCACTATCTCAAACTGATCTTTCAAAAACACCTACCATAGTTATCTGGCCTTTGTCTGCTGTGCTTCAAAGCTCACCAGTCCTCTTTGAACCCGAGGCTGTGTTCGACCATATAAGACCACGCTTATTACTCACCCTTTCTTTCTTTTTTTTGCTTCTGGATCAATTTCACCTCTATCTCTAGTTCCTCTCTTTTCTCTCTGTAGTGTGTCTTTCTTTCTATCATCCACACCCTTTCTACCTTTCGCTAAGCCTCAGTTCTCCTTTTACACAGCCAGTCTTTTGGTCCCTCTTTTCTTATTGCCCTTGTCTCTACCTCACCACTTTCCCTGTCTACCTTGCATCTATCTATTCTTTTCACTACATCACCCTCTACCTTTCTACCTCTCGTTGTCTTTACCTCTGCCTCTCTCTGAATCACCTTCTTTCTACTTCACCTACCTTTCCACCTTACCTCACCCCTCAATCTACCCCACCCTTCTCTGCCTCAAAATTTTGTTCTCTCTATCTCGAACACTCTCTACCTCTTTCTACTGCTCTGTAACTTTCTTTCTGGCTATCTCATCTTTCCCCATTTACATTCTCTCACTACCTCACTTATTTCTCTGCCAGATCTCAGCCTCCCTTCTCCCTGTACTTTATTCACCTTACCTTACCCTCTTTACCATTCTCTTTATGTCCTTGTCTTTTTTCTGTTTCTCGCCCCTCCCATTTGAGGCGCCAACGGTTCTATCTAGCTAGATAAGTGTGTACATAGGAGGAGGAGAGACTTGAGGAGGGACAAGTCCGGGGAAGATAATTAAAGAGAAAAATACCACTTCTCACCTGATGGAATGGTGAAAATCCTCAGAGCAGTAATTTGATTTTTGAAGCGCATTTATTTGTGATAATAAATAGTAGGCACTTAAAGCTACAACACAAGATCTATGTGGATATGTTTCATGGTAAAACCTGCACTACGCCTCTGAACATCCATCAAGCCACCCATACTGTATCTTTCCTACATTAGGAAGAACAGGCTATTTACTCACTGAAATCTATGCCAAATATTGTTTCAATTAAAAAAAATAGATGCATGCAGAAAATAAAATGGTTTTATTAGTACTTGTTTGGTCTTTCTCTTGGTGCTATTTGGCTGGAAGACAATGGGTAGTTAAGAGAATTCTGCTGTATTTCCTGCAGTTCTGAAGGTTAATTTAGAATTTAGTATGGCTTAAACTCACAAGGGCTTGCATCAGCTGAAAATGAGTATTAAAATCAAAGTCGTTCCGACCAAAAGGTCCCAAAATACTCAAAATGGCACTTAGAGTGAGATGACATAAAGTAAGACTAAGGGCCGAGTTGCCCATGCACAGATGATAATGCTACCTACATTGCTCTACTATTTGATGAATTTATCTGTTTTTCTACCTTAGAGCTTGATGGGGGACCTGATATGGGCCAATGGCAGACGACGGACCTCCTTAACGAAACCTAAACTCTCTACTATACATGAAGTATGCACCCCTCTCCCTAACTTGCAAAACATGACCAACCAACTTACACATGTAGTACATACTAGTTGTCGCTGGGCACTGAATTTCTTGCCGTAGATAGTCCTGTAGCCTCCTGCGATACCATTATTAAATCTGCAATGCTTTAGACTACATGTGTTTGTTGCAGCGGCTAAAGGGCTAAGGCATGTGAAAACTCTGGGATCCCTAGCCTGGAGGGCCTCTTTCAAGGTGGGTCACTTATACCTTTTGGAGCCCTCTGAGAACAGTTTGGCGCCCCCATGGGACAATTGCTACTCCACAAGCGCTTAATTTCAATACTGCCTACACCTGGGCCATACCTACCCCCTGAGCCTCCCTCACTTCAACTGGTTCAAACACTATTCACTGTTGGTTCAGGTCACAAGCTAATCTCCTACATAGTTAGATCCGTCCCAGTTTTGGTTGAAGATCCACTAATGCCCCTACAACTTCAATGGGAATCAAACTTCGGTCGAACACTCACACAGAACAAATGGGAGAAAATGCTGGCCCATCAACACAAAACTTCAGGAAGTGCCAAATTTCAATACATAGAGTATAATATTCTACATTGGGTTCAATTGACATCTGATAGGTTGCACAAAATCTACAGTTCACACTGCCCCCGTTGTGCTTCTCCTGGCGCAGACCTCTAACACATGCTATGGGACTGTACATGTTACCCCTTACTGGAACGACATTTGCATTATGTTATCATTCATTACAGGTCAACAAAATCTTTACACACTAGAGTGCTGCATACTTAGCCTTTATGTACCAAATCCCCCAAAGCCGCAAATAATTTAATTGACCTGGTTCTCCTCTGGGCAAAGCTCACCATTGCCATGAAGGGGAAGGAGCAACCCAACCACCGGTCTCACGTTGGCAAACCACTGTTGTAAGATCAACCACAGCAGAATCTACTGCACTATGGCGTGAAGAAGCCAGGGGGCTACGGAAACACCCTATGGCGGTATTGAGGGATTGTTAGAAACCGGGCTTCCAGTTGGCAGAGGTATGCACCATGTCCAAGTAGGGACCACGATCCTAGTCAGGGTAAGTCACAACACAATTCTCAATTAACGGGCAGCTTGGCACAGAGCAGACAGGCTTAACTTGAAAGGCAATGTGTAAAGTATTTGTGCAATATCTCATACAACAACACAGTAAATACACCACAAAAAGGAGACTCCACACCCGGTTAGAAAAATAAGGAATCTTTATCTGTGCAGGATAAAACGAAGTCAACCGTAATCTAATCAGAATATCATGAGTTATGCTTTTGTTCCGGCAAGGGTCAAAAGTCAGTACCTTGCACCAACGAGCCTCTCTTAGAGCCATTATGGTAATCCTTTAACCATGCAGAAAACTAGAACAAATGTGCTTCGGGACTACGCGCATCCCTTCATTTCAGTACCTTTCCTGGTTGCCGGGTCGGTGTGCAGACATGCTCAGGACGGTGCGAGGAGAAGACGAAGCACTGTGCTCACTTCTCTGACTTGCCAGCAGCAACAGGAATGCTCCGGATGGTTCGGGGATGGGGTGGAGCACCGCGCTCACTTCTCTGACTTGCCAGCAGCAACTGGCACGCTCAGAATCGTGCGGGAAGGAGATGAAGCTCCACACTCACTTCTCCATTTTGCCAGTGGCACACGCACGCTCAGAGCGGTGCAGGGGCTGAGACACAGCACCAGGTCTTTGATGTCCCTGAGATCTCTGAAAGAACAGGGGGCAAGCCTACAAGCTCTTGGAGATCACATGTGGGGAGAAGGCAGATTCAGCTCCCCTTCCACAAAGTCAGGGAGCAGCAGGGTAACCACCAGAAAAGCAGTCCAGATGAGTCCTTTGGGCAGCACCGCAGTCCTTCTGACAGAGTTTCAGTCCAAGATCCAGAAATGTCTGATTTGATGGTATCAGAGACCCAGTCTTATATCCAAATGTGCCTTTTATGTGGGGGAAATGTCAAAGAGTGATTTTGAAGTGCACCAATATCTCATTCAACTCACCCTTTGAAGTGTAAGTGCAAGACCCTGCCTCCCATTTGCCCAGGAAGTCCCATCAGAATGCACATGGGTACCCAATCACACCCATCCCTTCCTGTGTTTGTGGCTGTCTAGAAGGAATGCACAAGGGGAACTGTCACCTATCCCAGACATGTATTAGAGAGGCACACAAAGCATAGAAATGTCCACTTTATAAAATAGTAATGTTAAATCCGACTTTACCAGTGCAAGTGATTTATCATTACCATTCCAAAGATATGAAACATGAAAAAGCTACTCCTTTCTGATCCTCAATTACACCTTAAAGGTATTTTAAGGAATTCCCAATACTAGCCTATGAGAGGAGTAGCCCTCACAGCAGTGAAAAACGAATCAAGCTGTTAGTCACTACCAGGACATGTAAAACATAAAAGTACATGTCCTACCGTTTACTTATATAGCACACTGCCCTTTTGGTTACCAAGGGCCTTCCTTAGGGGTAACGTTTGTAATAAAAGGGGAGTTTAAGGATTGACAAGTAGTTTTAAATTCCAAGTTGAAGTGGCAGTAAACTGTACACACAGGCCGTGCAATGGCTGACCTGAGACATGGTTAAAGAGCTACTTATGTCGGCGGCACAATCAGTGCTGCAGGCCCATTAGTAGCATTTAATTTATAGGCCCTGGGCACATGTAGTGCACTTTAATAGGACTTATAAGTAACTTAAATATGCCAATTGGGTATGAGCCAGTGTTACCATGTTTAGGGTAAAGAGCACAAGCACTTTAGCACTGGTCCACAGTGGTAAAGTGAGTCCTAAAGCCAGCAAAAACAAGTACAGAAAAAGAGGTGGAGGAAGGCTAAAAGTTTGGGGTGACCGTTCAGAGAGGGCCATTTTAGAGGTGAAAACCCCGCCAAAAAAGGAATGAGGCACGTATCTGTCTGCTCGAAGGGGTGTTTTCTAGTGGAAAATATATTTCTCCCACGAGCCTGAATCTTGTCCCATGGTTCCATTAATAGCATAAATATTTACACGCCTTTCTTGGGATTAGAAAGGTCTCTGGAACAGCTGGGCAAAACCACAGTAAATTGCCTCTGCCCACTTTATGAACCGGAGCCTCTCCCGGAGGGAGAGCAATAGAAGGCTTTCTGTTTCTAAATAAACACATAAATATTGTAGAGCCTTCTACCCTCTTTTTACATGAAAGGAAAAACGGAAACAACGCATACGTATGCATCTGTCTACTGTCATTTCACTGAACTCCAATAAGAATTAGAGTCTTCAGGGCCGCGAGCACGCGCGCGACCCCGATGATTTTTGTTGACGCCTGATCTGTGGGTTAACCTTCAGAACAAAAGGCAGGAGGCACTTTATTCTGTCAGTAAAAACTTTATATTTTTTTTTGCACGTGATTTGTAGTTTCTGCTCTGCATTTATCAGGGCATGGTCGGTCTACCTCTTCTATGGTTTCAGGGCAAGATTACCCTTTGTGAGTTTATTTCTTTTCTGCTGTCAAAATTGTATGCCTTTTTTATAGGGTTCTGAGTGTGAGGCCCGGGAAAGGCTTGTATCTTGCCACATTAGAAGACCCCAGACTTGTCGAGGAGCGCACATAGTGGCAGCTGTGAATGCAAGTAGTAGAGTTAATTTGATAACCCTAAACTAGCTGCCCAGCTAAGGGTGGATCTCTAGTCCTGTTCATGAACGCACCAGGTGGTAGTGTGATATATGAAGGTTCCTGTGTGATTATGGATATCCCACCTTGTGACAATGGGGCATATGTATGAAAGCAAAAATTAGTCGCAAACGCTGCGAATCGCAAAAAACAGCGTTTGCGACTGATTTTTCGCTATTTCATATGTATGACACATTTCCAAACTGAAAAATAAGAAATCGCTAAATTAGCGATTTCTTAGGCTGCGAAACAAGAAAACTGCGAATTTCCTAGCGAATACCTATTTTGCGATTCCTTAGCGTTGCGAATATCGCTAACAAGAAATCGCTAGCTAAGAAATCGCAAACACATGTATGAAAAAATCGCAAATTGCGATTTTACGAAATTCGCTAATTAAGAAATCGCTATTAACACCAATTGCTTGCAGGTGGTAAACTGGTGCAAGGTACAAAAACCAGCCCACAATGCAACAAACACACCCACAATGGCTGCAATGTACGTGATAGCCAGGAGGCTGCGTATTCGGGCCCTTGCACACAGGAGAATGAGACAGGAACGTATCTTCAGGCTGCGCATCACCCTGTTACAGAACACTGAAGAGGAGATCTATGACAAGTACAGACTGCACCCACAGACCATAATGGACCTGATTGAGGAGCTGAAACCCCACTTGGAGCACCCTACTCGCAGGACACAAACAATTCCCACACATGTGCAGGTCCTGTGCTCCCTGCACCTCCTCGCGTCAGGGAGTTTTCAACGGGTCATAGCGGAGGTTGGTGGTGTGTCACAGAGTGCACTTTCGCGCTTCTTCCATGCCTTCCTAGATGCAATGCTACTGAGGCTCCCACATCACATTTACTTCCCCACCACCCAACAGGCATTACAACAAACGATACTGGACTTCTACCAGATTGCACGTTTCCCCCACGTCATCGGCTGCATTGACGGGACCCATGTGGCCATCACACCCCCAGCAGAAACTGAATATGTCTACAGGAATCGGAAATGCTACCATTCCCTCAACATACAGATTGTGTGCAACGCTAAGTATCACATCACCGACATCGTAGCCAAATACCCCGGCAGTACACATGACTCCTTCATCTTCCGACACAGTGGAATACACAGACGTCTGAGTGCTGGAGAGTTTGGGGAGGGGTACCTGCTCGGTAAATACATTGCACACATCAATACATCCACTACATCACTTGAGGGGGGGGACATTGACTCACCTATTGTGTTTTTTTCCATGCAGGTGACAGTGCCTATGCAGTGCGCGACTTCATCCTGACCCCATACCTGGATCCTGCAAATGCAAGTGAGAGGAGCTACAACAGGGCACACAGATCTACACGCTGTGTCATTGAGCGAACCTTCGGAATCCTGAAGAGCCGCTTCCGGTGCCTGCATAAGAGTGGAGGCGCACTGCAATACAGCCCTGAGACCTGCTGTAAAATCGTGGCAAGCTGTGCAATGCTACACAACATGGCAATGAGGAAAGGCACCACAATTGATGTGAGCGATACAGACACATCGGATGACGAGCGCCCTGCTCCCCCTGCCAGACCAGCACCAGGAGTTGGGGCAGCTGCTGGACGCCAGAGACGGACTGAGATCACACAAAACTACTTTTAGGTGAGTGTTGAGGAAATGAGACTACAAAGCCTGATGATGTGTCAAGTGTTTAATCACACTTAACATGAAAGAAATTGTAATTGTCCCCAGCACATGTTGTACACACAGTGCAGAGAAGGCACAAGAAATAGGGCAAACAGCCTTTTGCGGGTTAATGCACCCGTGTTGCAGTCAGTGTCCCCGCAGATGATCACCTCCGTCGGTGCCGTCCAGGGTGGTTGACCCCCATGGTGCGCCCTTGGCCTGCTACCTGTCTGCCACTGCGGCGTCTTTCACCTGGCAAGGTTGGAGTGATGCTGCTGCGACTCGATGTGTCCTCACTCTCAGCAGAGGCCATTAGTGCGCTGCCACCTGCATTGGCTGTCTGCAGCTGTTCCACAGCAGTGGTCACCTGCGCCAGCCCTCGCGCTATGTCCTGGCAGCAATGTGCCATGTCCACCTGCATGGTTACGCTTCTGCGTGTGAGTGCGCTGGTGGTGGTGCAGAGGCGGTTGACTGCCTTGGTGTAATTGTGTAGCCGTGCATTGGCACGTCGTCCAGCCCTGTCATTGGCAGCTTGGGTGTCCCTCAAAGTGGCACAGAGCTCTCGTATTGCCGCTACCATGCTGCGATTGTCCTGATGTAGGCGGCCTAGCTGGCGACTCATTGACCGCATTGCCTTGCTTTGCAGGCGCTGTTCCTGCAACATGCACTGTTCCAAGCCGGAGAACACGGTGCCTTCTCCTTCTGTTGCAGTGCTGCTCCTGGGCCTTGACCTGGAAATGGCCTGTTCCCTTTGCCTTGGTGTTGGTGCGTCATGACGGGGCATGTCTGTCACACCCTGACTCCCCTCTCTCCTGTCGGTGTCATCGCCTGTTGCTGGGACTTCATCCTCAAATGGAGGCAGTGGGGGCACATGTGCGCGCTTCCTGCGCTGAATTGGCTGCTGCTCTGTCTCATCGCTGGAGTCCGCAGGGTCTGCAGGCTCCTCTCCCTCAGCGCTGTCTTCTTGTGGCATGGCGTGTGCTGTGGATGTAAAGGGGACTATATGAGTTTGTGTTACTGTCTGCATGTGGCACTCAATAAAGTTACAAATCTTTGACGGCTAATCTCTGACACATTTCTATTCAATGATCCCCAAAACACATATGTTGCATTTACTTGTGATGGTGTCATGGACACACAGTCAGACACAGTACTACGAGTACCATGATGCATTGCTGGGTGTGCTGTAAGACCTGGGCTGGATTGGCATGTTGGGAGTTAACTATGCGCATTTGGGGGAGTGTGCAAGGGATGGGGAGGAGTGCAGGGTGATTTGGCATGCATCTTACCTTGTCTGCTGGATGAGGGGTCGGAGCTGTCGATTGCAGCCACACCACCAACGCTCTCAGGCAGGAGGGTTGACTCCACAAGCTCCTCATGGGGGGTTGGCTGCTCTGCAGTGGATGGTCCTCCTCCAGTCTGACTGGCATCCTTGAGTCTGGCTGCCACCCTCTCCTTGGACCTCTGGCGCATATCATACCACCGCTTGCGCAGCTCCTCGATGGTGCGTGTGGTGACTCCAACAGCATTCACCTTGCTCTGTATTTCCAGCCAGATTTTCCTCTTCCTGGCCTCTGGGACTTTGAGTGCCTTCTTCCCAAACAGGAGCTCATGGCTGCAGACCATCTCCTCAATGAGGACCTCCTGCTCCTTTTCTGAAAACTTGTGTTTTCTCTTTCTTTTTTCTGCATCTTTGCCCTGCTGGTTTTGTTTGGGATCCATTGCTGGTTGCTGTCTCCAGGAAAGCCTCCTCACACTCCACAAGCAGCCTCTGGGTGTGGCTCAGGTGAGCAGGTGCAGGCAATCACTACAGTTTCCTGTTTGTGATGTCATCAGCCTGCACCAGGCTTGCAGATTCCCGTTTTTGCGATTTCTTATTTAGCGAATTTCGCTATTAAGAAATCGCAATACGGGATTCTGCGAATTATTTGCGATTTTTAAGGAATCGCAAATGATTAGCGATTTATTTTATACATCCCGTTTAGCGAATCTGATTTTGCGAATCGCAAATTCTCGCAATTTGAGATTCGCTAAAGGGGAGTTTGATACATATGCCCCCAGGTACTCGTGGACAATGTTTGTGATGGTTCTTCTGGGATTGATGTGCTTCTGCCCTGTAAAGGTATTACTGTCCTTGTAGCAGCCAATGTGCCCAGGGGACGGGCTCACCGTGACTTTATGAGAGGATCTGCTCATTAGGATCTTTTTCACCGTTTTCACCTCTTTTTTGAAGACGTGGGTCGATGGGTTAGACTGAACCTTGGGTTGTAGGGAGTTCCATATCCTTGGCGTCAATCCAGAAGAGGAGCAGGTGTAGGTTTACATTATTTGGGGGAGGGTAATATGAGTATGATGCCCTGCAACGAGTTCTTCATTTTTAGTCAACAGCCCATACCAAAAAGTAAAACTACATGTTCTAAAATGCAATGTGCAGGTGCCTATAAAAGCCACTAATGGCGGATGATCTCAAACACGATGGCATGGAAAGGCGACTTGCGCGAGCTATGCGACAGCAGCGCTTCAATGTCCTGACCTGTCATAAGATGATGCTGTTGCAAAGGTTACTGTCAAGAGAATAACCTTACAGTGAAAGAAGTGGGTGTTGACTGACGTTGCGATCACAACGTAAACCGAGCTCCACAGCAGCAGCGCAATACATTTATGTGACTATGTTCAAATGTGCTTATACAAAAGACAACTTAAGTAAACTGAGAAATATTTAAAATTCCTTTGAATGAGGATAATTTAATTCACTGAGAATCCTTATTCACATTGCAGTGCGAGTATGATTAGTAGATAGCTTTCAAGACACCATGCATTGTGGGACTGACATTCTAGATGTCCCAGCTTTTAAAAATGTGGGAGTTTACATTCCAGAACTTGTATTTGCACTTTTCCCACCGACAGACTGCCTGTTAACCACATCAAACGAGTGCTGGTGCGTTGCAGCTGTATTAAAGAGCTTTAGGTCCAGTACCAGGTCATTTTAAAACAACCCCATGTGCATGTCATCAGAATTTTTGTAACCACCAATAAGCATAAGCTTGTTTCTGTGTTGCTGCTCTACACTCCCAAGTAAACAAATGCTAGCTCGCACAGCCATTCTGCACGGTACACGTCCCTTCCGTTTATTTGCACAATGAAGCAAAGTGTAATTGCTTGGTTCTACTCATTGTAGTGCCGCTCAAACCGTCACGCATATGACAATTAAATGTCACACACAGGCACGCTGAAAACACACAAATGTAACACATAACGAGTTTGTAAACTTAGCAGCTCAGTCCGAGGTAAGTGATGCAGCTCAGAAGGAGCACTGCCCTACGCAGCGCCTTGGACACAATCACCTCTAGAAAAGCTAATAAGGCGAAATGTGAACACCTGCGGGTAAGTGGCTCTATACCAGCAGGGGACCTACCTCAAAGGATTAATGGAGCCGGCTGGCCCAGATTAAGTTCAAGGCCAACCATGTGAATACAATCAACGTTTGCCCCCTTTGTTTTGAGAACTGCAGGATTTTTTGTATTATTAATATGTCCTAATTTCCTGCATCCATGCCAAGTCATGTATACAACAAGGCCCTTGTTCCTACGCGCTTTCCCTCCCCGCTGCTTCTGAGGAATTTGCAGTGTCAGAGGCTAGCGAGCGACGCCCACAAACGGCGCTGCCGTCATCGGCCCTCGAGCCTCCGCGCGCAGGCAGGAAAACGTGCGCGCGGCGCTACAAACTGTTTACCGCCCCGCGCCAACCCCAACAAGCGCTTTCTCTGCTCAACCACATGAAAAAGGAAATGGGTAGCGCGGGAACAGCCTCGAGGTGCTGAATGCACGACACTGGAACCACCGTGCCAAGGGGCGAATGATTAGAAAAACATGACAGGCTGAATGTGTGGAACTTCAACACAATGACGAGCCGTGGCGCAATATCATAAAGGATGAAAAACGGGGGGGGGGGGGGGGAGGGGGAGTGCAGGGCATTAGAGTTCATGTTGTGTTTGCTTCGTAGTTTTTTCTTTAAGGCAACAAATGACTTGCCTTCAAAAGTTTTTTATAAAGCTCAGCAGCTGAAAACCGCCTAGAAAGCAGTTCAAACAAAGAACATCAAACCGCGTGCCCAGATCATCACCACAAGAGGAGAGTGAAGGCAAGATGAGAGAGAGTTGGATTCTGAGAAGAAATTGTAAAAGTGCGCTCGCAGGTTTATCCCCTCTTTCGGGTGCACATTTATACAATATTGTGAGCAGGACACAAGTCCTAAAAAAAGAAGTGGGGGCACTAACCTAGTTAGCCAGTAGGCAAGTGACATCAAGCAAGTGACATCACAGCACGCGACATCACGGTGCACAACATCATAGCGCATTACATCACACATGGATGGCATCACAGGAATTGACATCATACAAAGTGGCATCACAAGCTACGACTTTAAAGGAAGTGGAATCACAAGAAGCGACATCAGATATAAAGCCCTCACATATATGTTTAGCAGGCCTATCGTGTACGTTTGAGCGCATTCGCATTACGAGGATAATAGCACACTGAGCTATGGAAGATGATTTGTGACTTCTACACCTTGCAATCCCCCAGTTTTATGTAATACATCCTGTACATTAATTTACAAACGTATATAATTTATTGTACATGTAATATGCACATGTTGATGAAAAGCGCTCTGACATTCTGTATTGGGATGAGTAGCGCTATACAAGAAAAAATAGTGGAACTTATATTATTTCAATGCCTCCTCTGGGGAAGTAACCTCTATATAAATTCAATTTGCTTTGTGTAAATACTGGGAAAGACAAACGCGTCTGACATTCTTACAGTGCATGCATATCTCCTAAACAGGGACTGAACAAAGTGAAAAGCTGCCTGCCTTAAGTATGTGTGAAGTGCTAACAAGGCGTGAGCCTTTGTTTCTCATCCGCTTCATTTGCATCAGGTGTGAGGCTCCTGACTGCTGCCAGCCAAGAGACTCGGACAAAAGGAGGCCTGATGACCCCTCAAATTTGGCCTTTGTTATGGCCCAGCAGGAGTCCTAAATAAGAAAGCCCCGTACCCTCCTGCACATTGTTGCTTGTTGCAGATGAAAAGCAGAGAACGTGCAGGCGTTGCAGGAAGTGTCCCAGTGTTTGGAAATTACACCGGGACGAGTTCAGCACATTATTCAGTGGGGCCCAAATTCTTGCCTGGGTGGAAAGCGTTCACCCTGTGAAAATAGTGGGTAGACGCCGTCCACTCGCGTGTGTCCCCGACTCGTGCCCTGATTGGGAGTTCACAAAAGTTTCCAAGAGGAGGATGAATGACTCACAGCTGCCAAGGTTTCAGATTGCTCTGTATGACATTTTCACAATTTCAGTGTAGTTATGAGTGATATTCAAAGACTATAAGTGACACTTTCTCGGGAGCAAAATCAAGTAATGAAGATAAGGGAAACATATACATATCAGAAATTACACCCTTTTGAGTAAACCAGAAAATCTAAGAAGATCTTAAAACTGCTGCAACCACCAGAAATGGAAGGGCACTGTGGGACCCGGGAGAGCCGGCTACCGCTTACTGAGGAGACCAGTCACAGTGTAACTGTGTACACTACAGGAGGTTTGGGGGTTTGCAACGCACAGTGTACAAAGGAGGCTCGGAGATTATCGATGGCTTGGGGTTTATATAGGAAAGCAGTGCGCACAGAGAAGGAATGGAGGTTACATCCTGATATCAAAAAATGTTATACAGGATGTCAATAGAGTATTGAAGGTTAAAGTGTTTAAGTGGGGCTCATGGCCCTCCTATGGGTTCTGTAGGAAATATAAGGGAGGCCTGCTTGGTGTACAAAAGAGGTCTATGGACTCCCACAGCCAGTGCAAGTGCACACAGAATTGATAGGGGTACAGAGTGACACTGTAAATCTAAAAAAGAACTCTTAATCATCAATGTATACCTTAACCACAACAGAACTTCAAAAATGGCAAACACCAAATGGATTATTGCAACCCTAGAGGTAATTCTTTGTGAATTCACTCATTTGGATTTGATTATTACTGGGGATTTCAATATCCATCACTTGAGTCCGGACAACGGCCAAGGCTCACCGGCAGAAAGAGAATTCAATCATTTACTAAGGTCATTCGATCTAAACTCAGTTCAGACCTGGGCTGAGCAACATAGCCCCAATGCCTCAAATCTTCTGACCTTCAACAATCAAACCACAATTGATTATATCTTCATAAGGAAAAATATGTGGATCAGAATTCTGGACTTCCAGATACATCATCACGATACAAGTGACCACACAATGCTTATCGCAGAATTCAATCTCCAGGGCGATTGCCGCGAGGTACTGGTGCCCATAAGTAACACGTGGGTGGGAGGAGTACAAATTAGTGAAGAGGATTAGATGAAACCACTTCATGGTCTCGAATTAGGAATTTTGGAAGCTGGGATTAGTACGAAAGGGACATAGCAGGCTCCGCTCCCCTACCATCTGGAGTTGGGACACCTGGATCGAAGAACTGCGGGCAGCCCTCCTGAAAGGGGCAAGGAAAAATCAGTGGAGCAACAAGAACGAACCAGGAAATACAACAAAAAGTTGAAGAACAGCACCCGCACCCTCGGACAGGCTAGATTGGCATATCGAAAAAGCGGTACTCCGGCGGCAGAGAGAGCCTATAAAGTAGCCCGGTGGAACCACAAACACTTAATATGGAATAAAAAAGGCCAGACGATGGAGAAGAAATGGATCAAACTATTTGATTTATGCAAACAGAAGCAATTCTGGAAGTATATAGCCAAGATGGAAAACACAAACATGGACAGGCCGAATGCAGTTACAGCAGAAGCCTGGCTGGACCATACAACAGAAATATACACAACGAAGCCAGGTGGCCAAAATGTCAGCTCTTACCCCAGGTCAGATGGGGCTGAAGCGGAGGAAGATGACCAGACAGATGAGGGGGGCCAAGCCCAGGAGCCAAAAGAAATAATAAAGGTTTAAAAATAGATAAGGAGGGATGGAACCCTTGGTCCAAAGGGCCTACTGGGCGGACTGTTCAAGCAGGATCCTAAGGAGTGGGCCGATTTGTTATCACGTCTGTACTGGGAATGCAGAGCCTTGCGAGACGTGCCGGACACCTGGCGAGGATTGCTACTGAAGCCAATACATAAGAAGGGAGCTAAAGCTGACCCAAAAAATTATAGGGTTATTGCCTTATTAGAAATCGAAGGCTAAGCATATGCCAGCACTCTGCTACAGGATCTAACAGCCTGGATAGAGGACAATTAAATACTACCTTTTTACCAGACTTGATTCCGAAATGGCTTTCCACTATAGACAACATTATGGCACAGTGGGACCCTCCTCGATGCTCTATCTCTCCTGGTCTAAAATCATTGGTCAGCGTCCTGATCTTGATCAGCCCTCACCCAACCCTGTTCCTGCTCACCCACCAGGACATTTACTCTGAGAACTTTCCCTCGACAGCTGAGACCTAGCCATTTTGACTGATGCCCAGTGGAGCTACCTCACGAGATAAAGGGGAAATGGGCTATGGATTCCCTCCTTGACCATCACCTACCCAGCCGGTCTTTGGGCAAACTCTCCTGCGTCTCTCCTGACTTTATCTCCCTCCTCCCTCTTCACCCTACCCTCTACCCCTCTCCGCTCTACTCTTCTCCTCTTTCCAGTTATTGACCTTTGCCCTCACCCGTCCTTGCTCATAGTTCCCACCCTGTTTATCCACTGGACTTTCTTCTGTGAACTTTCCCTCGTCAGTTGAGACCTAGCTATTTGACTAATGCCCGATGGAGCTACCTTGTTTAGCTATAGGGGAGACGGGCTGTGGATTCTCTCCTCGGACGTCACCTACCCAGTCGGTCTTTGGGCAGACTTCCTTCGTCTCTCCTGTCGTCTTTTCCCTCATCCTCCCTCTTCAAACTTCGCCCTTCCCCCCTCTGCTCTATTTGTCTCACCTCTCTTTCCTCTCTCAATGTGTTGCTTATTTTTGATGTAATGCGTAATTGTTATCATTTTCTGTAACATTGCGTAACCTAATGTTAAGCGCTCTGATACCTACGGGTCTAGCTAGCGCTATATAAAACTCATTAACTAAATAAATATGGCTCTTTCCTGGCACAGCAGGCAAACTCCAGTAAAAACCTGCCAGTATTTGCATGCTTCATAGACTACTCGGCCACCTTCGACGAGGTAAACCAAAGTAAGCTATGGCATACATTGTCTCGCTGGAAGATCCCCGTTAAACTACTGAAGGCAATTATGTCATTGTACACCAATACCTGGGTGAGAAACAAACTGGCGGGGGGTATGGTCACACACAAGATGTCAACTGACTGAGGCCTAAAGCAGGGTTGTGTTTTAGCACCTACACTCTTCAACCTTTACACGGCGGACCTGGGGAAAGCTATACAAGGAGCAAGTTTGGCAATCCCAAAAATCGGACAGCAACGATTAAACGTACTTCAGTATGCTGATGATCTGGTGATCCTCGACCACACCAGAGTAGGTTTGCAAAGAGGGTTGAGTGCATTAAATAGCTACAACCAGGAAAACAAACTTGTGACCAACCCCAGTAAAACGAAATACGTGGAGTTTGGTAAACATCTGAAGAAAACAGTCTTAAATTGGAGACTGGGCAACAACAGCTTAGCCACAGAAAGTGCATATCACTATCTAGGAGCATGGCTAAACGACAAAGGCTACCAACCATGCACCAGGCTAAAACGCAAGCCAAAATACAAGCCACCATCTAGGCCCTGTGCAAACTTCAAGGTAAATTACACAGCCTACTACGAAACCCATCATGAGAGTGACAAAATCAAAACTCCTCGCGGATGCTGGGTACGCATCACAGGCATTCCCAGAAAAGATGCTGGAAAAAGCCCAGTGCCAGTGTTACTAAGGGCTTTTTAGGCTTCCCAAGTATAAAATAAATGCCCTGATTTTGTTTTTACGGAGTTTTATATAGCGCAAACTTGACCCCGTATTGGGTATCAGAGCGCTTTACATAGCACCAGTTGCTTTACATGAGGACACATTCATTTTTGTTAGGCACCGAGAGATTAAGTGATTTGCCCAGAATCACAGGATGTTCAGCGTCACTGCCGAGACTCAAACCCGATTCCTCAGATTCGAGGTTGAATGCCCTAGCCATTAGGCCAACTCCTCTTCCTGATTCGGCTCAAGTTTGGCCTGGTACATCAAAAATACAAATGCAGGAGGACACTGGTTAAATTTTGGTTTAAGAAGATAAAAGCTGAGAAAGGATCCCTTAAGGAGGTATTGAGAACTATATTTGAGGGGGCATCGAACCCATTGCAGAAATACTGTCTGGAGACAGTGGCAGAGTTGGACTTATCCACGGCATCCTGGTCCCAAGAAGAACTAAATTACTCTGCAATAAAGAGGGCGCTAAATAACCACACCATCCAGATATCAAGGAGTGAAGACACAGCAAGACTGAAGGCAATCAGGGATCTGTCCGACTTAATTACAGCATACGAGACGCATAAAATCCAGCCATATATGAACAACCCTCTGGGAAGGCAGTGTTTGAACGATATTCGATGGGGGCACCTAGTCCTCCTGCCAATAAAAGAACTGAACCTGGGTTGGAAATCGTTGAACAATATAGTCAGTTGTAGGCTGTGCGATTATAGGGCAGAATCGTTGGTACACCTACTATGCTGCTGCCCAGCATTATTGCAACATCGACATATACTGCTAAAACTAATGTTCACAAGGCACGGGACCAGAAAATGCGCGGAGGCAGTGGCACTGCTCCAGTCCAGCACTGAGTCCTCGGACCTGGCCAAATTCTGCAAATTTATGAATATGACACGAAGAGTCCTAGTCAAAAACAGCACAGAGGAAAAGTGTGCGGTTGCAACGTTTGAGTCTCCAGTAGCAACAGAAGGAGCCGCACGGTGAAGAGCCCCTTCCAGGAAAATACTGCATGGCACTCATAAGTCCTGCAATGAATTAAATGTCAACTCCCCATAAACTTACAGGAACAGGGACCTCTCTAATATATAATTTTAAAACTAATGAATTTTAGAACAAGATCACATTTTAGAAATGGCCTGTCATTGCAGACTAAATGATATTTCTAATTTTTCTACACGTTCAGACACATGTACTATAATGACGTGAGATACGTATTTTAGCGCAATCTTTGATAACCTACCACAACTTTGCAATGATTTTAAGTTATTAAGCAAAATTTTAAAAAAATGATTCATTCATTCGTGTACAGAGTGACACTGTAAGGCGTATACTGGAGGCACAGGGAGCTGCCTATTGTTCACCATCTGGACTGCCTTCTGCTGTCTGGCCTTTCCTGCCTGAGATCCTCTCCCTCCCAGGAATTCTCCCTGCCAGCGGGGACTAGGGTTGAGGCGTTGCTCCTCTGCGCCCATCCCACGCCTCCTGCCGTGTCCCTCGGCCCTGCTCACTTAGGAAGAGCTGATTGCACTGACCTGGAAAGGGTTAGGACTCCAGAAAGGGCTTTTTTGGGGCTTGTAGTTCTTCCAGTTTCATTTTCATCAGGTCCTTCGTGCCAGCCAAAGGAACCTAGGAAATCTTGGACTTAATGTCCCAGCATGCAACAAGGTAAACCAGAAAAGATGCACACCAAAACATGTAGATAAAGGCAGGCACAAATGACAAGCCGGTATAATCTATTGTGTGTTATTTTTTGTACTAAGCTGCACTCTGTGCAGATATGTGGCTGACGCTGGCTTTGCATACATTTGGTGAATGAACTGGGTTTAATTGGTTTGACTTTCTAAAAAAGTCACACTTCGCTCCCTCTGGTCCGTCGGCTAAGCTGTCGAATTTGGTGCAGGAAACCAGGGTTCGAGCCTCGCGGTCGCGTCCACATCCTGTGATTCTGGGCAAATCACTTAATCTCCCCGTGCCTGAATGTGTAATGTAAATACGGTGCTCATGTAAAGCGCTCCAATACCTTCGGGTCGAGTTCGCGCTATATAAATATGCAAAAAAAATAATAATAAATAAGTGATGTAATTAACAGGCGGAGAGGTCGCCTGAGCTGCTGTCTACTGCAGCAGTAAGCACTAGTGACTACGTTTTTGTCTACTCTCTTCCCCCAAATCATGTGCCACCCAAATGCGTCCGTAACTCAGCCTAACCTGGACGTGTGTGTGGGGCAGGGGGTTGGAGCAGGGTGAAGGTCTCGCTTGTCGTGAAGCCCTGTAGAAGAGTGAGGCTGCGTGCTCGCGACTGTCAGGACCCTTAATTAAATGCAATATTTTTTAAATTTATATGATGCATCTTGGACAATTATGTGGAAAATCAGTGGCATTAGTAGAAGACGTGTCAGTGCGTTTAGGCCAGCACTGTCAAATGTTACATCATCCGATCAATTCTCAGCCTGAGATCGGTGTTGTGGTGTCTGAAGTTAAGTGTGTGGCTGCAGGTGTGTCATGTGTGGAAGGAGTAAGGCAAGGAAAGCTGAAGCCCGACATCTGGAGCTTTAATACCCGCAACTTTCAACTGAATGATTTTAATTTAGGCCCTTCAGACTCCAGGGGGGTAAACACATACTTGCTTACTTGCAAATTCATTTGCATTGTTGGCCACGGGCAGCAAGCGAGAGCTGCATTTCCAGAGAGTGTCAGTCCCGACGTGAGGCTGGTCACTGGATTTAACACAGTGCCGCAAGCTCATCACTGCAGCCTGGCCACGCTATTCTGATTGAATTCAACTTGCACCCGCTCGTGCCACGGGAGGACGGCAGACTTTGTAACGTGAACCACTAGCCCTTTAACTGTGAGTCTCAGAACTCACTGACCTCATTTGTCATGTCTCAGTGGTACCAAATGGCAGGCACTGACTTGACATCAATGTTTATGTCACGCCGCCCGTGTGCAGTGATTGAATCATCCAGTCACACTGTTACATTGTCGCATTGCGAGCTCAGACGGCCCACCCCCAAGAAGTCTACCAAGCAGCGTGGTGCACCACGTGCTGCCTGCCTGTGCCACTGACTTATAATATATAATAAGCCAGTGCTCAGGCTGCAGCGCCAGACAGTCAGGCACGAGAATTAATATGCGTGACTTGACATTTCAGTGCAGTGATGCGGACCACCACACTGAAACGCGTTAGTCTAACACCTGATGCGTGGCACTTGGCAGGGCTGATAACTGCTAGCTGCTTGATTTGTGCATGTTTGAGTCCAATAGGAGAGTCACTGCCTGCTGGGGGCCTCAGCCAAGAAGTAATGATCAAAATTCATGCCTTTACAGAGAAAGTGGCAAAGAAACTAATGGAAACTGCAGCTGACTTTGAAAGAAAAATGAAAATAAATTAAAGATAAAAGGCAGAAGATGGTGGGTCAGGGTGTATGGAATGCTTTCTTTTATATTTCAAGAGTATGACTGTTTGAAATTTGTAAGAAAAAGCTGTATTTATTGACACATGTAAATGACACAGGGCCTATTACACCTCCGTTATCCTACCCAAAGTACCCATACTGTGTGCATCGGCAGTTCCGGGGTGAGAAATTACCACAAGATGATGAGTCTGACCCCAGGGGGTCCCTCACAAACAGAGACCTGCTACTGGAATTGGGAACACCACACCCAATGTCTGCAGTGATTCCCCATTTTCTCCCTGTCATTTTTCAATGGAAGAAATAAAATGGAATGGACCACGTTTCTACACAGATACCCCACAGGTGCCTGGATTTGAGTCCAGCCCTGGCACCAGAGTATTGGTGCAGTTAATTTGTTATGCGGCTGCTAATAGAAACCCAAGAACTGACCACGTTGACACAAGCTCTCTGTGTTTGGTGTCTGGAGCCCTTGGCTTGCAGCCTGGGCATCAGCCCTGCGCTGTGGTATATCCAGGATCCACCACAATGACTTACACCAGACACAGGTGAGGGTGAGGTGCTCAAACAAACCACAAGGTGAGGGCCCCCTGCCTTTTATTAGCAAGCCCCCTGCACATGACAGCCGAACCCATAACCGTGCCCATGCTAGGGGTTTATCCTAAAACATCCCTCCCTGTCAGGGTTTCACCAGGGCTAGGTCACGTACGAGCACCAAAGAGGACCAGTACACAAGGATAGTCTCAGTGAGAGTTAGGTTTATTCCGGTTTACAGGTAAATAGGGGATTATAGGGTAGTCCGGTCACGGTTAGGTGAGCAGTAATGAAGGTTCCAGCCGTAGTCAGGAGACGCTGTCGTCCTCGTGGAGCAGGGATACCATAAGAAAAACAAAAGCAAAGAATTCCACGGGTCAGTGGTTTGGCCAGTATTAAATCTTGTATTCTGGAGAAGTTTTGTGAGGGAACACCGCATACCGCCACCTCGTGCAGCCCCGCTAAAAGGTGTCCTTCCTCTAAGTACCTCCCTTTCCCACCCAGTGCCCCGAGAACCCCCGTATACTCCGCCGTACCTTGTCCAGCCACGCTCCTCCAGGAGAGTGGCAGGGCAGAGCATGTCTTCGTTGGCCTCCTGACGTCTTCTCCTCTACCTGGACGTCTGCTTCGGGGATCCTCCCAGTACACCCTCGACGAGTCCTCAGCTCGCGTCTTCTCTGTTTCTCCAACCGCTTCCGTCCTCTCGGTCGCCTTCTCCCCAGATAGGACATCCTCTTCCTCGCTCTTCCTCCCGGAGTCCTCTGATAGGGTGATTCTGGATGACGTTGAGACAAGGCGCTCCTCCTCCCGGAGATCGTGTATGCTGTTAAAGGGACACTCCGCAGCCTGTGTGTGAAGCATCAGGACTTCAGATTTACAAAGGAGGGGAGTGTTCGTCCCGCGTTCCCCCAGTTCGTTTGTGCCTCCTGACACTCCCTTAGTTCACATGTTGGGACCACCCATATCCCAACATAACATTCCTCATTAACCCTGACAGAACAAAAGACAGTGAACACAACTAACAAAACCAAAACAAAACCAGACAACACACAGCATGGTTCCTGTTCATGACTGCAAACCTCATCATCTGATCCAGCTTCCTAGTGTTGGTCAACCACGTGCCTATCAGGATCAGTTCAGCATAAAGTCCTTGAATCTAATAAAGCCAACTGCATGCAGTCTGAGATGGTACTTAGCCACCTCCCTTTGGTAAACCACCGGAATGCCCTTCTCTAGCTCTTCCCATTGTGAAGAGGCTCCTCTGGAGACACCTTCAGTTGAATTAGTTTTAGTGCTACCTTCCGGGGAACTAGATGATCTGTATAGCGGATACAGAGTATCTGCCTCGGATGAACATCCAGTGGGAAATGTAGTAGGATTTATATGGGACCCAGCAACAGGACTTTGCCACCGCCAGTGTCATCGTAGGAAGACTGATGATTAACAACAAAATGTGGTCTTGCAACATGTATCATTTGAAGACTACATTCCTGGTGATAGCGTCATCACCCCTTCCCACCATGATCACTGCCCCTCGAACAGCACTGACCTTCCAAAGATAATCTTGAAACGGCAACTGAAACTTGCTCTGTGGACAAGTACCAGATCACCGATCTGTAGACGCATCAGCCGAGCCCTCCGTTTCACACATGCTTTGCCGTTCTTAACCTTATGCTGTCACAGGACCTCTGCTGCCCCATCTCTGAATGCCGATGGCTCTACGAGGTGAGGAATGGTTTCACCCACTACCCTATTCATACATAGAGCACTAGGGCTCACTTTAGTGGTGGCATTCGGCGTAAGTCGATACTCTCGTAGGAATAAATACAGGGCACAATCCACATTCTGGTTATCGGCTAGCGCAATCCGTATGACCTTACTTAGTGTTTGCATAAAGCATTCAGCCTGCCCATTCACCTGGACCAATCTAGAAGTGATCCTCTGGATTTCAGATAATCTTCAAATTCTTGACTGGAAAACAGGAGCCCATATGCACACAGAGCTCACACAGCAGACCACAAGTAGCCATGATTTTTTCCAACTGGGACACGGGCTGACTCGTGGCCATGGAATCAAGGATTTCAACCTCAGAATGTTTTGAAATGTCATTGATCACAACCAGTATGTGCCGGCAATCAGGTAAACGTCCAAAGTCAGCACTAGCTCTGTGCCATGGGACAGTGGTAATGTCTTCCAGGAAACAAAACGTTGCATCGAAGTGTGGATTTCGTTTTGACTACCCCTTGGTGAGCTATATGGGCCAGATCCACCACATGCAAATGTCCAGGTATCACCAACCTTGGGCCTCTCAATAAACAGCCTTGCGAAGATGCTGCCAGCTCATGACGCAGGTGATACAGAGACAAAGAAGTCTGGCATGTCCCAGCAGTTCGGTGGGACAAACCCTGAGTCAGGGCCTTCCTATTCCCTGATGGTACTCCTGATTGGACATTCGTCCAATCTTAGTGTATCCACAATCTTACGCAGAGGGTAGGATCATTCGACCACAAACTTCACATACTCCCCAACATCTTCCACTGCGGAATCCTCACAGATAGTGACTGGCTATGAATGTCTGGAGAGATAGTCTGCATGATTCTGTCTCCCAGGCCCGTATTTCACAGAGAACCGGTATTCCTGCAGCTGGGTAAACCATTTCTCAATCTCTGAAGCGGCTTGGATGAGGAACCAGTGAATAGAGTAATAAGCATTTTGTGGTCCATGTGAACCACAAACATGTGGCCATAGAGATAGATATGAAAATGTCAGCATCCCTAACGAATAGCGATGGGCTCCTTCTCTAAATGAGAGTATTGCTGCTCTGTGTATGTCAAGGCATGACTGGCATAGACTATGGGGGACCGTTTGCCATTATCCTGGCACTGCAACAGTACAGCCCCAAGACCAGTGGGGCTGGCATCCACAGAGAGTTGTGAGTCATAGCCATGATCAAAACAGGCTAACGTGGTGTGTTCACGAAGGGCTTGTTTAGTTGCTTGAAAAAACCCTTCTTAGTTGGGCCCCATACCCAGACAGTATTCGTTTTTGTCAGTTCGAAGAGTGGGCCAATGCGGGGGTTAAGTTCTGAATAAAATTACCGCTGTAAGTCACCATCCCTAGAAAACTGCGTACCCCATTACACTGGTGGGAGCAGGAGCTGCGTGAAGGTTGATGTAGCGTTTAAAAGTTTGAGAATTGTAGGGGTGCGTCATATTCACGGTTAGTCGGCACCCGTATATAACCAAATGTGTACTCAGGGATTTCGTGTGCAATGTATTACAACTGTATAACCTATATCGATTTTAAGTAGAAGTGCTAGCTATGTACAAGCACATGGTAAACGTATTAGAGAAATGTATAGTGTTTAGCTACGGGAAATGCAATGTGGTGTTAGAAATGTGTACCCCAGACTTCGTGTCTGTAGGTTGTTTAGGTTGACCACACATGAAAGAAAGACGTAAATGTCAATACTGTGATTGAAACCTGCTTGTGTAACCGAAGTAGTGGCCAGAATTCGCATATATCGTTGAGGCGAAAGGCCTGGTATTTTCTTATGTTAGCCAAGGGCAATAGGCCAAAAAGGATTTATTCCAGTAGAGGTTTTAGGCTGTAGTAAATTGCAACTTAAAAGATGTGAAGAATGTCTGCTTTGCATGATCTCACCCCAGGTGCAAGGACAGTTGCTCGTTAGTAGAGAAGCTCTTTGTTCATAATTTGAATTATGTAGAGAAAGCCAGACATGGGAGTGTATTGGAATGTGCCAATCGTAACTCCTAGTGCGGATGGCGTCTGGGACTCAAGGCCAAGAGATGGACGATGGAACTGGACAGCGCTCTGTGGAAAAGTACTGAAAGACGACCCCGGAAGGAGAGGAGGCGCAAAGGGCGTGTTCGGAGACTTGGGGTACTGTATTAGGGACAGCGCCCCGAGGGTGGAGGCAGAGCAGAGCGGGGCAGCCCAAAGCAGAGGACGGCTAGGCGAAGGGTAGAGGGGGCAACTTAGACCAAGCTCTCTAAGTGAAGTCTTCTTATGAAGTTTCACTCTGACACCTTTTATTCTGATGAGGGTCTCAAGGGATTGCTATGTAGGGATATCACCTAGTACAGAGTAGGGACAGAGATGGTATGGTTCAGTGTCCCTAGTATCGACATTTGCTTGGTAGTATTCTACCTCATGCTTTTAGAGATTGTACTTTTAGTTATTTTTAGCCGGATGCGGATTCTTCGTAGAGTAGCATTTGTTTTAGTGCCTATGTACTTGTTGTGCCTCGTGTTGAGGACTCTGTATCTCCAAATCTTTATGTTGATAATAAAAACCAGAGAGCCAAGAGATTAAGTTTCGAGTCTTTGATTACGGAAAATTGCAGACTGTAATTGTGATAACGGTGATTTTCCCTCCATGCTATCAGGCAAGTAAAAAGTTCCATCTGACCAGAGTGGGTTCCAGTAGATAATTACGAGATACTAAAATAGGCCGGAGCAGTTGGTAGCAAACGAGGATGGTTCCTTACTGATAGCGAGGGAAGATTAGATAAGGATAAGTGACCCTTGAGGCCCAAGAGACGATAAGTGATGCTGAATCATCAGATGGCGAGCAGCAGACGGCGGCAGATGAGCATCGACGGCGAGTAGCAGCGTGGCAGAAAGCAGCAGTTCCAGGAGTGAGTATGAACATAATGAGTGGTTGTAGATTGCGGTGTTGATTTGTTGTGTGATGTCTTGCGGAGTTGTTGTGTATGTCGTGTGATTGTGAGATCAGGCTGTGAGCGCGCGCAGCCCGGGAATTGTGGTGTAGAAGACACCTGAGATAGATTTTGTTGACCGCCCAAAGGAGATCGTGAGGTACCATCGATCACCTGGACCGAGATAGGGGGAGCGAATGCGTGTGTGTATGGCAACTTAACGCTGGTCGTGGGTTGTGGTGAGCAGATCGGAGTGTTAGTAACCTATCAGAGGCGTTTTGTCTGGCCGGACGGGGGCAGACGGGCGCCAATCGAGGTCAACAAGGTCGAGAGACTGTGGACGGACAGTCAGAGGCTGTGGACGGACAGCCAGAGAAATAACTTAATTGGTTATTTCAGTGTATGAATGGGACGTGAGTAAGCGTGACACGAGTTTGGAGAAGGGAACTGCTGCGAACGAAGGAAGGTGACGTCAGAGGGTGTCGCGCTGTGATAGGCCGGTTGGTGTGAGTCGCGCTGTTATTGGAGGATTTGAGAATAAGAAGTAAATAGAGCGCGAGATCGAATTTGCTCATTATGAAGTGTCTTAGGGCTTTGCGAGAGTTGTGTAGAGGTGATAGGCATGTGGTTGTCCGCGGGGGAGAAGAAGCTCCTCCCGAGGATACACCGGCACATTACATGGCACAGAATGTGGGGTTACATACTATCGTTTGGATCGAGAATTGGCACAAGGTTACACAAGGTGAAGGGGAATTAGCTTTCCCGAGGTACGGCTCATTTAGATTAGCGGTGCTGTACCAACTGAAGACGGTGATGGGGTCCTTAAAACCCTTGCCAAGACCAGCACAGTTTGAAGCATTACATGCGTGGATCCGAGCAGCGCATGATAAGGAAAAGGGAAGAAGTCAGGAGAGGATGAGGAAGTCGATTAGGGCGTTTCAGGATGCCAAATGGGACGCAGCAGAGAAAAGATGGAGAGTGCAGACAATTGAGGAAGCGAAACTGTATCCCGCGATAATGGAGGAGACGGGGATAAGGAATGGGAAAGCACAGAAAGAGGATAGTGATTCTGATGATGATATATTGCAAAGATTGCTAGACGAGAGACCACCCCCTTATAACCCGGATGAGGCAGATGATAGGTGGAGCGAGAGAGAGGAAACTAGAAGGGTAACGATCCAGCCCGAGACCCGAGTGGAAGGGTTGGTCTCGTTTGAAACAGCGAGTTCACAGGGTCAGTCGGGGACCAGCCGAAGGATTGAAGGAGAGATGAGGTTACCGGATGCATTGAGGGTACCGGTCACCATTGGACCGATTGTGTCTATATACAGCCCGGAATCAGAGGCGAGAGAGAGGTCCGAACGAGAGGCAGAGAGAACTAGGCGAGAAAGTGGGGAAAGTGAGTTGGAAGGGGCAACGGCCCGACCTCCAAGCCCAGTACAATGGAGTACACCATTAGCAGCGGTGTCGGACACATCTAGGGGCGAAGAGGACGAGAGACCGGTGAGGCCGAGGACTCCGATGGAGTCGAGACCAGATTTAGGGTCATGGGTATCACCCAAGAAGCAAATGAGCTGGAATATGGGCCGAGCGGGGACAACCCCAGTTGCCTTTAAGAGCCACTCTGCTCCCATAGAACTACCAGAGGAAAGGGGAGAGCAGGAATCGGAATGCGAGTATGATGAGGGACGTGGAGCAAGTTGTCAGGTGTTGAAAGGAGCCTTGAAGGCAGGAATGATAGATGTAGTAAGACTTAAGGCAGAGGCGGATGAAATAATATATGGGAATCTACCTCTGGAGAGAGTATTGACCTATACTCCCGATGAATTGCTTTTTGTGGCAAAGGATGTGACTCGTAAAGCACGAGTGGCACATGAGAAACTGGCGGGTTTGGCTAGAGAATATGGGGTGGATCTATCCAAGACTAGAGCATTGCAAGGGAGCCATCGGATGCATTGTACCGAGCGGGAATTGGAAGAGAAAAGGGTTGTTGGTCTAAGGTCACATACCAAGGAATTGATTGTAGCTATGAGAATATGGCTGATGCTCGACAAATGGCAAGAGAAATGGGCTAGGAAAAAGAATTCTAGGGGAGCGAAAGGAGGGAGCTCTGAAGGAGATTTGCAGGAGGTAAAGATCCTTCCGTTGAGAGAGGTGGCGAATGGAGGATATGTGCATGTACCATGGAGCAGGGGGGATTTGGCATCATTTACGAATGATTTTCCCAGGCTCAGGGAGAAGCCTGCAGAGTGGTACAAGCAAGTTGAGCGTTTCGTTAAGATTTCGAAGGTGTTGTGGATAGATCTGAACACCTTATTCGATATCGTAGTTCCGGGAGATCTGTGGAACGCATGTAAAATTGCTGTTGATTGGCCGGACTATGAGCCTGATAGGAACATAGTTACTAATGGTCCGTCGCCCGTGGTAATGAGGCTGTACGATAAGGTAATTACCTGGTTGAAATCGAAGGTTTCACCCCAAGATATCGATTGGGTGAAGATAGACAGGACAGTGCAGGAGCCCAAGGAGACAGTACATGAATTCTATGAGAGACTTCTGAAAGCTTTTAAGCAGTACAGTGGGTTAGATGAGCTGGAAACAAAGGACATGGGACAGTTTGTGTCTAAGTTCGTGCTAGGGTTGAAGCCCGAGGTCAGTCTTATGATACAGCAGCATTTGATCTGTTGGCAGAATAAGCCCGTAGACGAGATCTTGCGGTACGCCAGGTACTGCACGGATGAGATTGAGTCAAAGCACAAGAAGATGAAGGATAACTTATTGCTCATTCAGATGCATGCGGCTCAGGGACCGCCGAATGGGGGTCCAGTGGGGCGAAGACAGGGAAATTATCAGACAGGGAATCAGAATATGCAGGGTCAGGGAAGGCCGAGACCCGTAGACCCTAGGACAGGAATAGATGTAGCGATCTTGAAGAAGACGACTGCTTGTCACCAGTGTCACCAGGTGGGACACTGGAGGCGCGAGTGTCCCTTGAACCCCTATAATCAGCCGCAGATGGAGGGAGGAATGGGTCAGGTCCCTGGGGCGGAACAGGTACAGACGGTGACTGTACCGAGAACGATGCAAGGGGGGACAGGCGTCTCGCAGGTGCAGGTTCCCCAGCCACCCAGGATGCAGAACATACAGCAGGGAGCTCGGACTTATTTGCAGATGCCCATGTTCGAAGTGGAAGAGGAGAGGGATGCAGATTTGCTGGCGCAGTTAAGTTTGGGTCAGGACGATGATTGCCTGCTCAGGGCCATACTAGAGGTAGATCAGAAGGGACCCTTTGTGGAAGCCGAACTCGATGGACGCCCTACTACCTTTTTGGTAGATACGGGGGCTACCAGGTCAACCATAAGATCAGCAGTAGTTCCGGGGGTAGCCCTCTCGGGAGAAAGTATACAAGTGGTTGGAGTGGCGAACAAGAGACTAGTTAGCCCCTTGACGGAACCGATTCCCGTCAGGATAGGAAACTTTAGGGATCGACATCAGTTCGTGGTGTGCGATTCTAGTCCTGTTTGTCTGTTGGGAAGAGATTTATTGTGTAAGCTCAATTGCACAATTTACTGTACCCCGAGGGGAGTAGAGGTACAGACCAGAGATGACGACGCGACCTTTAAGGTTGCAAATCAGCAGGGGTGCGTGGAAGTGTACCCGGCTCTGACAGTGGAGGAGCTTCCACAGGACTTGAGGGAGTCAGTTGCGACCGATGTGTGGGATCTAAGCGGAGAGGAGATCGGCTTAGTCAGGGGAGTGGAACCAGTGAAGATACAGGTTAAGCCAAACGCGGAATTCCCGAGAACCCCTCAGTATAAACTGTCGCCTGAGACGATTGCTGGGATCAAACCTGTGATTCAGTCTATGATTAGGCAGGGAATACTGGTGGAGATCATGGGTAGTCCATGTAATTCACCCATTATGGGACTGCAGAAACCGAGTGGGAAGTTCAGGATAGTGCAAGACCTGCGGAAAATAAACGACATAGTTGTTCCATGTTGTCCAGTGGTACCGAATCCGTCTGTGATACTGTTCCAGATCCCATGCGAAGCTGGATGGTTCACAGTGATTGACTTGTGTCAGGCATTCTTTTCGATTCCCCTACATGAAGAGAGTAGATTTCTTTTTGCCTTTAGGCTAGAAAATCGTATATTAACATGGTGCCGTATCCCACAGGGGTATACGGAGAGCCCATCGATTTTCAATCAGCTGTTAAAGAAGAATCTGGAAGGTCTTGTGTTGCCGAAAAACTCTGTTTTGGTGCAGTACATTGACGACCTGCTTGTCGCGTCAGAGACAGAAGACGCTTGCAGGATCGATACCATTGCGTTGTTGAATTTCCTGGGAGAGAACGGTCACAAGGTGTCTCCAAACAAGCTGCAATACTGTTTACCTGAGGTACAGTATTTGGGGCACAGAATTGAAAAGGGTAAAAGGAAGGTGTCTCCAGATCGCATTGATGCGATTTTGAGGATGCCAGTTCCCTCGACGCAGAGGGAAGTTAGAATGTTTTTGGGAATGGTGGGCTATTGCCGCCAGTGGATCCCAAACTTTTCCTTTGAAGCGAAGCCTTTACAGCGGCTGACGCGAAAGGATGTAAGTGATCCGGTACCATGGGACGACGACTGTTTGAAATCATTTCTGAGGCTGAGAGAAGCCTTATGTAGCGCTCCTGCGTTGGGAATGCCGGATTATAACAAGGCATTTGCATTGTTCTGCTGCGAAAGAGAAGGTTGCGCATTAGCAGTGTTAACCCAGAATCATGGAGGTGTCCGTAGACCAGTTGCTTATTTCTCAGCTACTCTAGATCCAGTAGCTTCTGCGTTGCCCGGATGTCTCAGATCCGTTGCGGCAACAGGTGTCAGCATTGAGAGATGTGAGAGCATTGTGATGGGTCATCCACTTACTGTACATGTGCCACATTCTGTTGAATTGTTGATGACTAGGACTAAAACGCAGCACCTCACGAATAATAGGCTGACTCGTTATGAGCAAGTTATTCTTGCAGCCGATAATGTGACATTGAAGAGGTGTGCTGTTTTAAACCCTGCTACACTGTTACCTGTTCTAAAAATAGATGATAATGAAGATTGTGAGGACCATGATTGTCTCGATGTGACTGAACTATGCACCAAACCGAGACCCGACATTGTCGACGAACCGCTCCCGGTGTCAGATGAGATTTTCTTCGTGGACGGTTCATGTTTAAGAGACAGTGTCGGTCGATTGAGAGCAGCGTTTGCTGTATGCACCATTACGGGTGTGGTTGAAGCCGCTTGTTTAGAAGGAGTACACTCCGCGCAGGTGGCTGAGCTCATTGCTCTGACTCGTGCCTGTTTGGCAGCCGACAAGATCCGTGTAACTATTTACACGGACAGCCAGTACGGGTTTGGTGTGGTTCATGACTTCGGACAGCTATGGTCCCAGAGAGGGTTTATGACGTCTTCAGGTTCTCCTATAAGAAATGGTGATTATGTGCGGAAATTGTTAAAAGCATTGCAAGGTCCTGATGAAATTGCTGTTGTTAAATGTGCAGCCCACACGAAGGGAAGCGACTTTGTCTCGTTGGGAAATAACTATGCAGACGAAGTAGCTCGATTTTGTGCAGAGCAGGGATGCAACTTTACTGAGACCCACATTGAGAAAACTGGGGAGGAGGTGGTGTACGGTCAGATGTTAGCAATGGCTGACACATGGGAGGAACTGAAGCAGCTTCAGGAAGGGGTCTCAGATCAGGAACGGGACAGCTGGATACGAGCTGGATGTGAGAAGGGAGATGTGGATATATGGGTTTCGAATGATGGACGAGCAGTGTTGCCGGAAAGTTTGTTGAATCCCATGGCGAGGTTGATACATGGTGCTGTACATCTGGGTAGGGATGCCATGATGAGAGTGTTTCGTCAGACTTGGTACAATCCGAAGTTTCGTGCCGTGGCTGAAACTGTGTGCCAGAGATGTGTTACTTGCCAACAGATGAATGTAGGGAAAAGAACTGCTGTGACATTGAGCCACATAGGGAGGTCAGGGGGACCTTTCAATAGGATGCAGTTGGATTTTGTCGAAATGCCGAAGTGTAATGGGTTGAGGTACATATTAGTGATAGTATGTGTCTTTTCCAGGTGGGTGGAGGCGTACCCTACACGCAGATGTGACACACTCACAGTAGCGCAACTCTTATTGAGAGAACTCATTCCAAGGTACGGGTTCCCGACGTCCTTTGAATCGGACAGAGGAACTCATTTTCACAGCGAAGTTATGAAATTGCTTTGTGCTGCTTTGAATATAGATCAGAAGTTACACTGTAGCTATAGACCAGAGGCTTCAGGGATAGTGGAACAGGTGAATGGAACTCTGAAGGCTCGGATGGCGAAAGTGTGTTCGTCTACGTCTCTGAAATGGCCTGACGCATTACCTTTGGTCCTTATGAGCCTTCGAAGTGTGCCTGATAGAAGAACTGGGTTGTCACCCCATGAAATCCTCATGGGAAGAGCGATGCGTTTGCCTGCAATACCTGCCACTGCTCTGATAAATATCACTGATGATATGATCCTGGACTATTGTAAAGGCCTTGCTGACGTGGTCCGTTCTGTGTCTCAGCAGGTGCAGACAGCAACGGTTCCAGCTGCGAGTGACAGGTGCCACGACTTGGACCCAGGCGATTGGGTCCTGGTCCGAAAGCACGTGAGGAAGAGTTGTTTGGATGCTAGGTGGCGTGGCCCTTTCCAAGTAATCCTTGTTACGAACACTGCTGTCAAGTGCGGAGGGTTACCGAACTGGGTGCATGCTTCTCATACCCGCAGAGTTCCAGCACCCTTGGAAGATACAGCCCCTCTCGAGAACCAAGATCCCAGTGAGCCGACAGAATCGCCAGAGAGGGCCAGTCAAGCTGTAAGGGTTGCTGAAGCGGCTGATGGTGCACTGAATCGAGTTGGGGGAGGACGTGAAGAAAGTACTGACCCAGAAACCGGCGAAGGAGCGAGAGGTGCAGTGGGTAGTACAGAATCGAGTTCTGCCGAAGAAGAGGAAGGCAGTGCACAGGGTATCGGAGAGAAGACTGGGGGAGCCACCGAAGCGGAAAGGGTTTGGCCCGCAAAGCAGAACCGGGTAAACCTGAGGTTGGCCCCAGACACCGACCTTGCACCAGTTTCGGAAGAACCAGAAGAAGAATCGGGAGACGAGGGAAATCCTCAAGGTGGGGTGAGAAGGTCCAAGAGAACTCGAGTGCCAAGTCGGAAGTACGCTTCCCCGGAGTGGGCATACCAAGTGACTGATGCCAGGGTTACCGAGCACGGGAAGATTGAGGTCGATGACATTGGTCAACAGTGTCCCGCTCCAGAGGGTGGAAGTGTTGCTGAAAGTTCCGGGATTGGAGATCGAAGGGATTCTGACGATTCATATCCCAAGTCCGCCATTCCTGAGTACCATTCGAGGTATGATCTTGGACAATTTAGAGTTCCCGACGTTCACAGCATTGCCACATCCACAAGAACTGATTATTCTTAAGCTCGAAATATTGCAGGGAGTCCTGGAGCTGTTGGGACCGGCGCTTATGTTAGATTGATTTGAGAAAGGTTGTAAGCTAAGAAGAAGATTACCTAGAGCCGAGCGGAAGAAGAACAAAATTAGGGATTTTTTCCGTTGTAGAACGAAGAAAGTTAGGGAGGGTTGCCTAAATTCACGAAAGAGATATTAATGAGAAAGAGACTTATCCTTTCAGAGACTGCATTGGACATTGAGCATATTCCGAAGATGGCAGATCCTGTAAACCCACATCGTAGGGCTAAACTGATAATAGGCACATTGATCGGAGTTGTAGTAGTCACCATATTTGCGGTAGTGATCAGTTCCTACATGGTGGCTCACAGGCAAGAGGGGAAGGTTCAGGGAGCACCCACACCTATTACCCCAGGGCATAGTGGTGTTAGTATTAGCGAACAGGAATCATCGGAGTTGAGAGATGTTCGCAGACTTCACATGGATTTGTCAAAGGGTGATTTTAAGCTTAACGCGTATGCAAGGTTGCTGTATGAGTATGTTGATGCGATGGATGTGAAGGATTGTTATGTGTGCATGCAGTTGCCTGCTTCAGTGGATGAGGGTATCAAGTATCATCATCTCCCATTGACTTATGGGATTTCTTGTAGCATATGGCTCAGTTTATTTTATGACAGGAGACAGTTCGAGTATTTCTTCTCAAATTTTGACACGGTACTTCCCGAGGTGCCAGCAATCAAGCATTTGAATAGATATGACCTGGATAAGAAAGAGGACAGACTCCTGAAATATTTTAGACCGACTGTGAAACTGGATACGGCGCATGCTCACAGGAATAACCTGACATGTGCGTTATCAGAGATAGAGAAGAAATTCATAGACCAAGTAGAGGACAGGTATAGAAAGTTGACCGAGACACGACACACCGGAGAGAGCCCAGTAGATTGGACGGACGAGGAGAGAGCTCACAGATCTAAGGGAAGTTATGGACCAATAGCATTGGATGAGGCACAGAGAGGGAATTTGTGTATTGCACGGCCTCAATCCAAGACGGAGAAGGTCGCAGTAGGACATAGCATTTGTTCTCAGACTTTTACAATGGAAGCTTATGCTAAGAATTTTATGCAAGGTCCGGTAGAAGTAATCCCGACAGTGTATTATGTTTGTGGGACGAATGCTTATGTCAGACTACCCGACAATTGGTATGGAGTATGCTATTTGGCTATCATATTCCCGAAGATTTATCACACAAGGGACTCGGAGTTGTTAGAGACGAAGCGACCGCCCAGGAAACGTAGGGCTACAAATGCCGGTGCAGTGATTGGGGACATATACGGAGCAATGATACCTAGTATGGGTGTGGTGTTGAATGATGTGAAGATCCGAAGGTTGGCGACTGTAGTTGATGAGTTGTCTATGAACACGGCGAGATCTTTGATATTGGTGGCTGGAGAGATGTTGTCGATCCGGAATATGGTTTTGCAGAATCGCCTTGCTTTAGATGTGTTGTTAGCCAAGGCAGGCGGAGTCTGCAAATTATTGAAAGTTCAGGAATGCTGCACGTATATTCCAGACAACTCGAAGGAGATAGGGAAGTACATAGACAACATAACGACTATTCACAAGGAGATTACGGATCTGACGGAGGTGAATGTGTGGGAGAAGATTGGATTAGGATTTGGAAGAGTGGGAACTTGGTTTGCGAATCTGGGAAGGGGATTTCTAGGTTCAGTGTTGAAACCAATTATTATTGCCGTGGTTTGTGTGATCTGTTTGTGGGGATGTGTGAAGGCATGGAAGTGGTATCAAGGAGGCAAGGTTGAAAGAGCTTTAAAGGCAAACGAGAGGAGGTTGGCAAAGCTCCAGGAGCAGCAATATGAGAGTCTTAAGAAACTGGAGGGAGTCCGACATGGAAATGTTATGACTAGCACGGTTTAAATCAGTTCTGAAGAAGGAAATGTAATGGTGTGATGACGGATGTCATCAAAGGGGGGAACTGATGTAGCGTTTAAAAGTTTGAGAATTGTAGGGGTGCGTCATATTCACGGTTAGTCGGCACCCGTATATAACCAAATGTGTACTCAGGGATTTCGTGTGCAATGTATTACAACTGTATAACCTATATCGATTTTAAGTAGAAGTGCTAGCTATGTACAAGCACATGGTAAACGTATTAGAGAAATGTATAGTGTTTAGCTACGGGAAATGCAATGTGGTGTTAGAAATGTGTACCCCAGACTTCGTGTCTGTAGGTTGTTTAGGTTGACCACACATGAAAGAAAGACGTAAATGTCAATACTGTGATTGAAACCTGCTTGTGTAACCGAAGTAGTGGCCAGAATTCGCATATATCGTTGAGGCGAAAGGCCTGGTATTTTCTTATGTTAGCCAAGGGCAATAGGCCAAAAAGGATTTATTCCAGTAGAGGTTTTAGGCTGTAGTAAATTGCAACTTAAAAGATGTGAAGAATGTCTGCTTTGCATGATCTCACCCCAGGTGCAAGGACAGTTGCTCGTTAGTAGAGAAGCTCTTTGTTCATAATTTGAATTATGTAGAGAAAGCCAGACATGGGAGTGTATTGGAATGTGCCAATCGTAACTCCTAGTGCGGATGGCGTCTGGGACTCAAGGCCAAGAGATGGACGATGGAACTGGACAGCGCTCTGTGGAAAAGTACTGAAAGACGACCCCGGAAGGAGAGGAGGCGCAAAGGGCGTGTTCGGAGACTTGGGGTACTGTATTAGGGACAGCGCCCCGAGGGTGGAGGCAGAGCAGAGCGGGGCAGCCCAAAGCAGAGGACGGCTAGGCGAAGGGTAGAGGGGGCAACTTAGACCAAGCTCTCTAAGTGAAGTCTTCTTATGAAGTTTCACTCTGACACCTTTTATTCTGATGAGGGTCTCAAGGGATTGCTATGTAGGGATATCACCTAGTACAGAGTAGGGACAGAGATGGTATGGTTCAGTGTCCCTAGTATCGACATTTGCTTGGTAGTATTCTACCTCATGCTTTTAGAGATTGTACTTTTAGTTATTTTTAGCCGGATGCGGATTCTTCGTAGAGTAGCATTTGTTTTAGTGCCTATGTACTTGTTGTGCCTCGTGTTGAGGACTCTGTATCTCCAAATCTTTATGTTGATAATAAAAACCAGAGAGCCAAGAGATTAAGTTTCGAGTCTTTGATTACGGAAAATTGCAGACTGTAATTGTGATAACGGTGATTTTCCCTCCATGCTATCAGGCAAGTAAAAAGTTCCATCTGACCAGAGTGGGTTCCAGTAGATAATTACGAGATACTAAAATAGGCCGGAGCAAGGTCAGTGACCTTCACAGGATCAGGCATAACTCTATTCTCATAAAAACGATATTCAAAAAAACAGATTTAGCCCTGAAGAATCGCACACTTCTCCCGATGGAACATGAGCCCATTCTCCAACAGTCGCCGAAATGTCACCTTGAGTCTGTCTACGTGTTCTTCGAGATTGGGATGTGCCCCAGGATGTCATCACTGACATTAACGTTACCCTGGAGTCGGGGGTGTGGCCAGCTGCGATGCACCATACCTCGCAATATCGGCAGTAGACTTCCCAGAATTGACAATGCAAGGGTAGTGGAGGTATTGCTGCACACGACGATCTGTCTAGATGTCGGAGCGGTGCCTCTGTAATGGAGAACTGGTCGCCTGCGAGCAAGAGAGGAGCGCATGGCGTCCACGTTCTGATGTATGTTAAAAACAGAGAGGGCCCCCTTACTAGTATCAAGGGAAATGAGGTACTTTCAACAAGAAAAGAAATAATCCCCTTGACCAGACAATATGTTTTCAGTATGCAATAATCAACATTACATCAAAATACCATATTCAAATACATTCAAATAGTATTTTATTAAAAGAGATTTTTTTGTGAGATTGAAATTTAAAAAAAACACAATTATACCCAATCAAACACTTTAAAATACAGTTCATACAATACAGAGAAAAATTGATCTGCTCAAATTACAAATACCGTTATGACTAGCATAACCGAGACAACAACATATGTAAGACACAACACCTTGTCGTTTGCTATTGCACATCGTGTGGAACTAATACTTTGAAACACAGGTAGTGAAACATTGATCTACACATCTATGTTGGTCCTTAGATTGTGCCTGAAGAAGCGTCAACGCGTTTCGATGGTTTAAATTTATAATCCCATATTTATCAAGACACAATGATTATGTTTTCTCAAAAGTCAATCCTGGTTTCACTCTCCTCAAAAGTGGGGTTTTATGCGTTTGCTTATTGATCCATTTCAGTCACTCACTCTTCTTTTTGTTTACGTGGCAACTCCTTGATCATTCATAAATTAGAATCATCCTCTTTCCTGTCATTTGTTTATTTTAAAAATTAGATGTTTTTGTGTGGTCCGTAGATCCAACGCATCTCTCTTTAAAACACTGCACTTTCCTCGAATCTTAATCCCGTTGTAATGGTTGCCCCCGTGTTGTGCTTTAAAAGTTATGTAAACTACGGCGGACCGTCGAGGCTTTCAATCCTCTTCTCTAATGTGCAGTCTCTGATTCTGCCAGAATGTCCACATTCTGAGCCATCGAGAGCGGTGTAGCGGAGCAGGTGTACCGGGCGGCGGCTGCTGCCGGAGTGGTGCGGGGACTATTGACGGCGGCGAGTACACCGGGTGCAGGTTTGGGCCGCTTCCTCGTTCTCCCCCCCTTGGAGCACATTTTAGCCCTGCTAGGGCGCGGCCACTCTCGGCTGCCCCCGGAGCACTACACACGCTCCCGCCCCATCCCTTAGTCCCCGCGGGCACAGGGCATTCGCCCGGTCGCTGAGGGGCGCTGAGTTGGGCGAGAAGCTTGGCGTGACCTTTTTCCCCATAGCGCAGCCTGCAGCCGTTTAAACTTCTCATTCGGCCTCCTCCCACACAGCAAGGCACCGGCTGCAGTACGACCACCCGACGTATCTTCAAGGCACGTACCAACCTCCATGTTGCTGCTTGGGCCCACACTTCGCCGGCAGTGCCCCGCTCCTTCTACATTGCTGGTCCCGTCCGCCCCTGAAGAGTACCACGATTTCCCTGCTTTCTGCCACCAGAGCCTCCCTGCTGCACCACCCCGGAGCAGTCGGACCGGCGCATTGACCTACGGGGCTCATGCATCTGTGCCCAACGCGGACCCTGGCCGGTCCCCTGCACGCCCCCGTGGAGGCTCCTTTGTCCCTCTGCGCCATGTCCTGGGTCTGACCTTGTGCAATATTTTTTAAGTCCTGACTGGCGGGCCCGCTCGCCAGGGCGCCGGCAACCCTACATACCTGGTGCCACAAGAGGCGATCCAATATCTGTCACGTGGTGAGGCAGGACCCTTGCTCCCCACAATCCTGATCCGTGGCATGGCCCTGCTCGCCTTCCCCTTTCCGCACACGGCCCTCTCTGCTGCAGCCTAGCTCACGTCACGGGCCTGCGACATGATCCGAAAGGATCCCAAGCAGAAGACCCTTCCCTTTGAGTAGCTGGGAGTGGATTGCCGAAGACAGCACGCGGACGGCGGACAGGGTCCGGACCGAGCTGATGATCCTTCCGCCCCATCAACCTCCTTGTTTCAAGAGATCAGAGCGGGCTTCTGTGCACTGGATGGGCGGTTCGACACCCTTGATAGGAACCTGGCGACTTTGGGGGCCAAAATCCAAGTCCATGACAGGCGCCTGGACGTTGCCGAGGCAAGTATCTCTGATACAGAAGACAGCACCTCGCAGTCAATTAAGCGATTGGAACGGGTGGAGCGCATCCTCAAGGAGGTAGCTATTAAAAACGAGGACCTTGAAGCGCGAAGCGGGCGTAAGAACATACGCATCCTAGGAGTGCCGGAGTCCACCGCAACAGGCCGCCTTGACCTCTTTGTTGAGACTCTCTTCTCTGACCTGTTCAGTAAGGATCATTCCCTCGGGCCCCGGCCCAACCCAGGCTGTCCCCCACGCCCTATCATTGCATGCATCATGAACTTTCGGGATCGAGACACTGCATTACGCTTCGCATGGGAATGAAGGGACACCACATGGCAGGGTTCAAAGCTAGCTTTCTTCCCGGACTTTACAATCATGGTGCAAGAGGCCAGTCGCAAATACAATGGGGTTAAGGCCACCCTCAGAAACTTAGGCTTGAAATATGGCATGTTATACCCTGCCAGATTAAGAGTAGACGTTGAGGGCCGGGCCCGCATCTTTGAAAATCCTACCGATGTACAGGAATTTTGCCATGCATACAAACAAAACAACAAACAGGCGGTGTCAGACAGGGGTAGGCCTTCTCCCCCACATAGCGGCTCCGAAGCAAGCATGGAACTCTTCTCTGGTTCTGGAACTGGTTGACTGTGCTGAATGGTTCTTTTATGTCTTTGCAGAATTATTAAGGGATGATGTTATTCGTCATTTTTGATATGTTTCAAATAGCTGATCGGTTGTCATGGCGTTGCCACCCCTCATGGTGTATACCTTGGGTTTGTTTTTGGTCCAACGGATGTACCACTTGAGGGCTCGTTCTTTCCGCTGTAAAGTCGTTTGGTACTATACGCATTAGGACTCGTACCCCCCAGGATGGCTCCCGGGCCTGCCCCCCAACCAAACCCACAAAGCGATGCTTGACTACCAGAGCTGTGGGTTAAAAAGGCCATGTTTATTACAAATCATCACACAAACATGACAATATATAATTCATACAATTTAATACGATATGGATTATCAAATTCAATCGTTAATTAATATTTAAATTTAAGCTGCCCCTATCTTCATGCTCCATCCGCAAGTCGGGCAGAACTCAATTTATTTACACGAAGAACGTTGTCTATTGCTCCAGCACTAAGGGGCCTTCAGGCTCGCGTCCCCCAACCAACTGAGAACCACGCAAGGCGCAACCCACCTGCGTCCTTGAGGGGTGAGCCCCTGTCATCTGGTCTAGGTACGCCCCTTGAGGGGCCCACCCCTCCACCACCAGGCTGCCCATCGGGGCTCGTAGGGAATAACCAGGAGCGGAAGCCCCATGCCCTATTTTAAACTGGCGCCCTTGCCCCCAGCCGGTGTCCCATTCTCTCTGGGGTGAGCTTACCGTCTCTCCACCTCAGTGCTGGCCTAAGGAGTATGCAGGAGGACTCCCCTTAACAATGTAAAGGCAATTTATGTGGCCTCTTTACCGCCGCTCTCTAATCCAAATCCAACACCTCCCCCAGCACCATCTTTAGGGACGGGTGGGTGGGAGATTACAGAAGACCCCTGTACACCGGGGCCGGCGCAGTCAGAAAGAGAGGGCGAGGACAAGGGCAAGTTGCCCTAAATAGGCCCACGCCCTCTCCCCCCTTCGAGGCGCCGGCCCCGCGGACGGAAGTGACGTCACGTCGTCGCTGACCCGGAAGTACTCCTTGCTGTGGTCCCGTTTTCTCCAGGGACGAGAACCACCAAAGGGGAGGGGCGTGCCCGGGTGCCCGGGGGGCCGAGTCCTAAGTGCGCGCTTCATTATATTTCGCGCTTGGCATAGGACTCGTACCCCCCAGGATGGCTCCCGGCCCCTGCCCCCCAACCAAACCCACAAAGCGATGCTTGACTACCAGAGCTGTGGGTTAAAAAGGCCATGTTTATTACAAATCATCACACAAACATGACAATATATAATTCATACAATTTAATACGATATGGATTATCAAATTCAATCGTTAATTAATATTTAAATTTAAGCTGCCCCTATCTTCATGCTCCATCCGCAAGTCGGGCAGAACTCAATTTATTTACACGAAGAACGTTGTCTATTGCTCCAGCACTAAGGGGCCTTCAGGCTCGCGTCCCCCAACCAACTGAGAACCACGCAAGGCGCAACCCACCTGCGTCCTTGAGGGGTGAGCCCCTGTCATCTGGTCTAGGTACGCCCCTTGAGGGGCCCACCCCTCCACCACCAGGCTGCCCATCGGGGCTCGTAGGGAATAACCAGGAGCGGAAGCCCCATGCCCTATTTTAAACTGGCGCCCTTGCCCCCAGCCGGTGTCCCATTCTCTCTGGGGTGAGCTTACCGTCTCTCCACCTCAGTGCTGGCCTAAGGAGTATGCAGGAGGACTCCCCTTAACAATGTAAAGGCAATTTATGTGGCCTCTTTACCGCCGCTCTCTAATCCAAATCCAACACCTCCCCCAGCACCATCTTTAGGGACGGGTGGGTGGGAGATTACAGGAGACCCCTGTACACCGGGGCCGGCGCAGTCAGAAAGAGAGGGCGAGGACAAGGGCAAGTTGCCCTAAATAGGCCCACGCCCTCTCCCCCCTTCGAGGCGCCGGCCCCGCGGACGGAAGTGACGTCACGTCGTCGCTGACCCGGAAGTACTCCTTGCTGTGGTCCCGTTTTCTCCAGGGACGAGAACCACCAAAGGGGAGGGGCGTGCCCGGGTGCCCGGGGGGCCGAGTCCTAAGTGCGCGCTTCATTATATTTCGCGCTTGGCATAGGACTCGTACCCCCCAGGATTACTCCCGGCCCCTGCCCCCCAACCAAACCTACAAAGCGATGCTTGACTACCAGAGCTGTGGGTTAAAAAGGCCATGTTTATTACAAATCATCACACAAACATGACAATATATAATTCATACAATTTAATACGATATGGATTATCAAATTCAATCGTTAATTAATATTTAAATTTAAGCTGCCCCTATCTTCATGCTCCATCCGCAAGTCGGGCAGAACTCAATTTATTTACACGAAGAACGTGGTCTATTGCTCCAGCACTAAGGGGCCTTCAGGCTCGCGTCCCCCAACCAACTGAGAACCACGCAAGGCGCAACCCACCTGCGTCCTTGAGGGGTGAGCCCCTGTCATCTGGTCTAGGTACGCCCCTTGAGGGGCCCACCCCTCCACCACCAGGCTGCCCATCGGGGCTCGTAGGGAATAACCAGGAGCGGAAGCCCCATGCCCTATTTTAAACTGGCGCCCTTGCCCCCAGCCGGTGTCCCATTCTCTCTGGGGTGAGCTTACCGTCTCTCCACCTCAGTGCTGGCCTAAGGAGTATGCAGGAGGACTCCCCTTAACAATGTAAAGGCAATTTATGTGGCCTCTTTACCGCCACAAGGGGGACCAGGGCAGACCGCCCTTCGCCCTCCCCACCCCACAGCAACCTCACCAACCTCAGGTCTAGAGCATGTCTGATTCCAATGACCTGATTCATCTTGTTACCTCTGCAATGCAAGATAACCCATTCCGGGGACAGGAGTCCCAAACGACGCCTTGCGCCCACTGCCACCGTGTGTGCTCCCAGGATCACCCATGTCAAAAAGATATCTGTCTGAACTGAATCAATGGGAATTGAACCTGTAACTTGAGAGTAAGCATCCCAGACCTTAACCATTAGGCCATTACTCTCTCCAACCACCCTACCTAAGACCTGGCCAGTGAATTATCTATCTTGCTGCGCATAACGCGGGTCCAAGTCTGACTCTTGTGGCCCACCACCGTGATCCGAACGCTGCGGGAGATAACCCTGTAAGTGATAAGTACCAACTCTGTCCGATTTTGTCGTGATCCCCCAAAAAAAGGCCCTGAATACCCCTTTTCATGTCCACCTGCCGCTACGGAACCGATCTTAACTAGCTCAGGCTATAGACTTCCATCGGGAGGGGGCCTGCCTACCTAGTATAACCCAGTGTCCGGGCAAGTCCGGCCTCCCACCGCCCTGATGCCAGTACCAGTCAATTTCCCCTAGTTTTGCCCTGAAAAATGACCACCACCTGTTGCGTCCTTGCGCCAAATATAGGCTCGCTTCGTGAACTCCATCAATGCCAACTGCCCTGACCTAACTTTCTAAGCAGGCTTCATCCTCTTCCCAGATGGGTCACCTGGCAGGTACCTGAGCGACACAGCGAAATAGGGAAGCCCTCTAATTTTTATGTGTGCCGAAAGGCCCCTCTTTTCCCAAAAATTCTTGTACAGCGCAACCTCGGCCCCAAGGAATAAGCATGCAGCCTCTGAGCCCCAGCTGTGTTATGGATGAACACCATCCATGTGTTATACCTGGTTTACATCAAGGGGCAGGTTTAGCGCCCCTTGCGCCATTTTGCATCACTTTTAATCAAGGGAAATCGATCATTCAAAACAGGAATGATTTCTGCCTAGCCAAGGGGAGTTTCCTTGAGACCAGAAAACCCTAATGAGCCCCTACCGGTAATACGCTACCCGCACAGCATCCCATCTGCCTTATTGGTAGCCCTAGACACTCAAACCCTATAACGCACGTGCCACCAGAAAGTCTATCTGGTGCAGTGTACCCTAAAGGGAAGATTTCTTGCCTGAAGTCAACTGAATGATGCGCCCCAACTACCACCCCCTGGCGGGTGCAACTAATCTTCAAACCAGTCACATGATGCCCACCTGGACAGTGATGCCGAACACCACGCCCCTGCGTAACCTAGAGAGGTACGTGACCCCCCCCATATTCCGAAGGTGATCTTAGGTGCACCCTGTATCTGACCAAGCCACCCAGTAGCACTAGTACTTGCCAGCCAGATCCCGGCTGTATACTGCCCCCAATGGGACACATGGTGGGCCCCGTATCACGGGGGACCGACCCACAACGTAAAACAGGGCCGCTCACTCCCGTCCTACGAACCCTCCTACGTAAGGTACACATCAAGCCACCCCTCGCACATGAACATACTCCCCCGGCAGAAGCGATGTAGCCACAGGGGAGGGGACCCCACGAAGGAGCCAACAGGTCCTGTAAAATAATAAGTACCTCCACTTTTTATTTGCATTTACCGTGCCCCCCCCCCCCAAGGGCGGGGTCAACATATAATTTAATAAATGGCAACCGACACCTGTGTGTAACCATGTGCGCGTCAGCCAATTCCTATATGTCTATTTCCAGTGAGCACCATACCTCACACTCAGCTGTTCAGATTACCACACAATGATAATCCCACTGCTACAGCGACTATGCGACGCCAGCCTGTCCTATTTGCGTTGTTATATCAGGGGAGGCAAGCAGATATCACGCTAGTCGCCTCCAGGCCCTTCTTCCTACACCCTAACATTAACAGAGCAGGAGCCGCAAACCTCGCGCTTGTGTGACAAGCCAGAGAGCAGGGTGTGCTTTCACGGGCCCCGAGTGAGAAAAAACGGGACCAATGTCACGGGGAGACGAGAAGCGGCCCGGGCGGAGATTGTCACCACGCGCGTGTTTGTCTTTCATTCATATCCAATACCACCGCACCGCCACCTGAGAAACCCGATACTGCAGCGCGCCTCGCTCATAGTGACAGAATAAGTGAGCCTTTACACATCACTAGTGTGAACAGCGCACACATGATAAATGTACCACATAGTGACGGTCAGTGAGCCGTTACACGTCACTAGTGTAAACAGTGAGCATACGGTGAGCCTACAAAGTGACAGAACCAGTACGCTATAACGCATCAATAGCGTGAAAAACGCGCGCATGGTAAGTTTACCACATCGTGACAATTACGTGAGCCGTTACCCGTCGCGAGTGTGAAAAGTGAGCACATGATGAGCCTAACACATAGTGACATAGTAAGTGAGCTATAACACGTGAGTGTGAACAGTGAGCACGTGATAAGCCTGACACATAGTGACAGAGTAAGTGAGCTATAACACATCGCCAGTGTGAACAGTGAGCACGTGGTAAGCCTAACACAAGGTGACAGAGTCAAGGAGCTGTTACACAATCACTAGTATGCATCGGCAATGAGGATGTTCTAAATCTAACACAGTGAGAGTCTGTGAAAATATTAGCAAGGCTGCATTGAACACATTCAGGCCCCAACAGCGCACTATGGGAGTCAGTGAGCAGTTACTGTCCCTCCAGTGAGTAGCAGTGAGCGCGTAGTAAGCCCTGGGCAGAAGTGACGCAGCGCTCTGCGCGGTAGTGGCGCCTCAGGTGTGCCAAAGGCCCCAGTAAAAGCAAGGATATACGCCCCTCTCACTACTGTGTACCAAAAATATAATCATAATCGGGTTCAGTAGGCCCTCCAGGAGTCCGGTGCCACTGCACATGCTGCACCATGATGCTGCACAGCCTCAAAGCCTCGCGGGGGCGTAGCGCTGAATTTTGTTACTCCCACCGCCACGCAGACTGTGGCATGATGGCCCCCTTTATTCTCCAATATATCACTGATTACAAGTGTCGGAGCGCCTTGAAGAATTGCACCCCCCTCCCAAGCGCTGCAGGGGGTGAGTTACGCCCCCGATGGCCCCGATTCCCCCTTGCCGGGTCCATGGCACCACGGTCAGCCGCCCAGCCCCTCTGGACGCTCCCTGCGCGGCAGCGTCTGCAGGTTTTGTTTACACAACTTTTCTGTCTAACGAGGTTTCCAGCGAAGGACAGGGGCTCCCGAGTCCCGGCCCCCCATCTATGAGGGCACCGCACCCCTCCCAGACGCACTCTTCAAAGTTTTCTACCAGACCCTGCAGTTCCCGGAGCTCTTAGCCAGTCCCCTCGGGTATGTGCGACACTACTTACTGCGGTGCTGCCGGAGCGCTTTCCCGGAGGAGGGGTCAAGGGGGGTCGAAAGCTCCATTTATAACTCCAAATTTAAGCCGACGATCTCAGCTCTGCCATCAGATGGCGCGGGATCGGTGGCAAGCAGGGATACTTCAACCCGCCCACCTACCGCCCCTAAACCGCGCCCCTCCACCACGAGACAGCTTGCACCTTTGCTTACTCACTTTTTTTTTTTTATAGCGCGAACGTGATGCGAAGGCATTTGAGCGCTAGGTCAAGGGATGCAAGAGGAGCCCTTCCAACCTCTTGCCCCGCACCTCAACCCACAAACCGGGGGGGGGGAATTCCCCCTATCGGCCTACACAGCCACTCTGATCCACCGAGACGCGCCCGGCATCGCCAGTGACCCCGGTCTGAAACCCGCCTCTGCCAGGCGGGTCCGCTATGAAGACCCACAACAACCAATTAGGCCAAAAAGGGATGGTGGAGGGGGACCGAGGAATCGCCAAGTAAACACCACACCCGCACACCACCAGAGACCGACCGAGTGCGAGTGACCCGATACTACATGATTCAAACTCACCTAAAACGGCGAACTGCCCTCCCACGGCTAAACTGCGTGAACAAATTCTAAGGCTCACAATGACACATTCCTGACTTGAATCCCCCCCATGTTGAGCAGCCACAATGCTATGCCAGGGCCGTCGCTGCACCCACAAAGCACAGTCTACACGAAGCGTACAAGGGGGGGGAAGTCCTCTAATCGTTAGCGCTACAAGCCAACACAGTCCAAAAATCGGTAACCCGGGCCCTACAGGAAACTGATGCCTAATCCGTTCCGGCGCGGGGTAAACTAATTAGATAAGGACAAGGGGTGAAAGGAGACCAAAGCGGCCACTCCTTTCCCGTGCGTTTTCTAAATCTATCGGGCACTGGGCAGCCGCTGAGACCATCGGCGTGAACGGACACCTGATCCAATCGTCCCAACCCCGTCTACCACGAAACAATCTAAGGCTTCCCCCACGACTGCCCTGCAAAACAACCGGACAAACCCCGTTCTGTTTACCTCCGTGCCAGTACACCATGGCTAAATCGACTCTTCCTAGGCTGCGCCGCACTTCCGGCTCTACGGGAACACCGCTGCTCTCCACTTTCTTAACCTGCAGTACTGCAATCAACTACCGTCCATCCAATGCCACGAAAAACCGATCTTCTACCGACGCATAACTTGACACCAACAGATTATCGGAGAGATTACAGGAGACCCCTGTACACCGGGGCTGGCGCAGTCAGAAAGAGAGGGCGAGGACAGGGGCAAGTTGCCCTAAATAGGCCCACGCCCTCTCCCCCCTTCGAGGCGCCGGCCCCGCGGACGGAAGTGACGTCACGTCGTCGCTGACCCGGAAGTACTCCTTGCTGTGGTCCCGTTTTCTCCAGGGACGAGAACCACCAAAGGGGAGGGGCGTGCCCGGGTGCCCGGGGGGCCGAGTCCTAAGTGCGCGCTTCATTATATTTCGCGCTTGGCATACTATCTGTTGGGTTTTGCCTGGCCTTTTTTTGTAGTGAGGTTGGGTGGAGGGTGGGGGTAGGGTCGACTGTCATTGTATAGCAATTGTTGTTTACTCTTTGATTGGTTCACTGTCACAGCACGAATTTAACGGTTGGTGCCTGCATCTCTCATATGTATCACATCCACTAGGTGACACAGCTAGGAAACGTTGATGGCCCCTCCAGCTATCCTTGATGTCCTGGAATGTCCGGGGTCTCAATGATAACCGTAAGAGACTGCAGGTTATTCACTATCTGCTTCAGCACAATGTAGACATCGCATTTCTGCAAGAAACACATTTCCCTAAATCCGACTTGTCTGCTTTGCTACAGGCTTGGGAGCTCATAGATATTTCGCTAACTTTAGTAATTACGCCAGGGGCACGGCCATTCTTATTCATAAGAGGGTTCCCTTTAGTTGTCACTCAGTCGTCAATGATAGTGAAGGTAGATACACAATCATTGTGGGGGCACTTATGGGTCATAATGTTGCGTTGGTATGTGTGTATGCCCTGAACACAGCTTCACCAGAATTTTTTCATGCTCTACATACGCAGCTATCAAAGTCAGATCCCATTTTACTACTGGTGGGTGGGGACTTTAATCTACTCCTTAACCCCGAATTGGATAGTACCACCAAAACCCATTGCATTAAGCCTCGTGCTCAGCGTGCTCTCCTCGACCTTTGCGACCAATTCACTCTATTCGATGTGTGGCGCAAGTGTAATCCTTCCCATACTGACATCACGCATTATGCGGGCCAACACATCACCTGGACCAGAATCGACTATTGGCTTCTCTCCCCTGGGGTCTCCTGCTGGTATCATTCTCTTGTGACTCTCCCGAGAACGTACTCCGATCACTCCCCGGTCAAGCTCGTCCTTCGGGTTCCAAGACCTGATGGGTATGAGAGGCAATGGCACTTCCCCAGGCGCCCTTGGTGACGACTTATTCAACGCTGATGTGCGCGAGGCCATTGAGGATTATTTTATCATCAACATAGGCTCGGTTGACACTTGGGCTGTTTAGTGGGAGGGATTCAAGGCATACATCAGGGGAGTTTGCATTGCTAAACATTCAAGGGTACTTAAAGCTCTCTGCACCACAATTGCGCACTTAGAGCATGATCTCACGGACTTAGACAATGCAGCGCGGTGATCCCCCAGCCCGGACACGAAGGGAAAATGTTTGGCTCTCCTCACGGAATATAGAGATGCAGCGGATCATGAGATCCTCTTTTTGGGTAAATATGAAACCGCGCGCCGATATGGTGAGGGAGAGCGTCCGGCAGAATGCTGGCTCAGATGCTTCGACCCCCATATAGTAAAGCCTACGTCACGAGCTCCATTCCTCCACCGATCAGTTACTTCATGGCACCGCGGAAATTCGTGAAGAATTCCTTGCCTATTACACATCCTTATACACTTCTATATTAGGGCGAGATCCCACAGCACAGGAAGCTTATCTCTCTGAGATCGCGCTGATATATCTCGAGAAAGACATACTGGATTTCTTGGCAGAACCGATCTCCAAGGCTGATGTACTTGTAGCCATTGATTCCCTTTGTTGCTCCTCCGCCCCTGTGCTGGACGGCTTTACTGGGGAATGCTACAAAGCCTATAAAGACTTATTAGCGCCGCACCTAATCGAAGTGTACGCGGAAGCCCTCGAAAGGCAGATACGCTGCGCGAAACGGTTATTATACTTTTACCCAAGCCTAGCAAGGATCCGAACCTTATCCCTTCTCAATTTGGATTATAAAATTCTTGCTAAAATTGTCACCAATCGCTTATCCCAACTGATGGAATTCATTATTTCACCGTCTCAATCCGACTTCGTCCCCCACCGGTCGACGTCCTTGAATCTCAGAACGCTGTTCTCCATCCTTCATAGAATCAGCCCCAAGGTCCCCGCCGCTGCAATTCTTTTGGACACTGAAAAGGCCTTTGATACCCTGGAATGGCCTTTCTTCATGTCGGTCATGCGCAGCATAGGTATGCCGGTGGGCCTCATTGCTACCATGGCTTTGCTGTACAGCCGCCCCAAGGCAAGACTCCGCCTGAATGGTACGCTTTCCCATCCTTTCCCCTTTTCCCGCGGCACACGCCAGGGGTGCCCCTCGTCACCTATATTATTCATTCTCGCCATGGACCCACTGATCCGCCACTTTCAGGAAAGGCATCTGCAGAGAGGCCTGCAATTCAACACTGGCCCCCTTCTGGTTTCGCTCTACGCAAACGACACCATCCTGTACGTCCAGGAACCCCAGGTGAATTTAGAGCCGCTCATTAGGGAGATTCTATGTTTTGGGCGGCACTCTGGCCTGAGCATTAACTGGCGGAAGTAAGTTATTTTTCCCTTAACTTCCAGTACGACCCAATGGGAATGTGAGTTCCCTCTTGAGTGGTGCTCCGACTGTTTTAAATACCTAGGCATTCACGTCCACTTAGACACTAAACAGACTACCCGCCTCAACTACGGACAGGCAGTTGGAACACTTGGCCAGGCCCAGGTGGAGCGTTGGCTACGGCTGCCTTTGTCCCTCACCGGTAGAGTCACTATTATCAAGATGGTAGCCCTTCCCAAATTTTTATATCTTTTTAACAACTATTACGATTGGTCGGGGGGCAAGCAGGCGCGCGTCAGCTTCTCCCTTTGAGAGGGGAGGATATGGAGTGCCGAATCTCCATCTATACTATCTCGTGGCTCAATGCAGCTACGCCTTCGCATGGTATCATCCCAACGCCAGGGTCCCTTCACTCCGCCCGGATGCGGATTTTGTTCTCTCTGACCGGCTATCCGTGGTCCTACCGAAGGGTGTACCCAGGGACTCGAAGGATATACAGTCTCCACTACCAGCTGGGCATGGCACAAACTTAAACGACTCACCGGGGCTCAGACATTGTATTCCTCTCCCCAATGCCCGCTGGCTTCCCAAAGCAGGCAAAAAACTGGTACAGCGTTCTCGAACCAAATTTGACGTTACAAAACTGGGAGACCTGTATCCCGATGGACATATCTTTCCCACCGCGGAGTGTGTCCGCTTTCAGAACGCTACATTCATGGACAGCTTTGTGCTGGGACGGATCCGCTCAGCTCTTCAAGCCGCGATTCCAGGATTTCCCATTGAACCGGATTAATTTGCTCCTCTTTCGCTCATCAAAGAGAGTGAGAATGGGGTGCACCTTATATCTAAACTCTACGAGGCATGCTCGGGATGCTACCGACTAACGACGACAAGATCCGTAGGGACTGGGAGGGGGATTTGGGCCACCACTTCACCGATGAACAATGGGCCAAATGCTGTGCAGTCACTAAAGAAATTTCACTAAACAGCAGGCATAAATTATTACATTTTAAATTTCTTCGCAGACTATACATCACACTGGCCAAAGTACACAGACTCGACCCGACCCGGCCTCACATCTGCAGTAAATGCGACGCCACATACGCGGATTTCGCACACCTCACCTGGACCTGCCCTGTTTTACAGCCATACTGGAAACAAGTACACAAACAAAACGCTAGGTGACATGACTACAATGTCCCTTATTCCCACACCGGAGGTGGCACTATTGGGATATGTGGTGAACTTCCCACAAAAAGTTAGGAAATTCGCAGCCCTTGTCTATTATTGGCCAAACGAGAAATAGCAATCCACTGGGTTCACAAGATGGCTCCTACGTTGCAGAGTTGGTTGAATAGTCTAGCTTATTGTAATATCAACAGTGAAGTACCCTACCCAGCTCCTCCTGACCCAAGGACATTTGGGGCCCATACAGGGCATATGTGGAGTTTATTCGCCACAACTCTAACTCACAGCTGGAACAGGGCATCACACCTACTGGGGTCGGATAGGCAGATTCATGCTCCTCTAGCACCGGATGCCATGTGCGATTCCGGGTCTGGTGGTTCTTGGTTGCCTATCTCTACATGGACTCTTCTGTGATTCTTGGATTTTATGGAGTATGTGACCTCGCTGCAGAGCGGCAAAAGGTAATTGGTCGGGGATGAGGGAGGGGACACGGGGACTGTACTTTCTATTCAATGCCATCACCCTAGCCGTTATTCTTTTGATTGATGATGCAGGCCAAGCTAAACTTTGTATTGCTACTGTATGATATGCAAAAACAACAATTGATGGACAGAATGCAGAACAATGTCATACATTCACCCCAGTACAGAGATCTGGGCCTAAATCCATCGTTTTTTTTGCTCACCATGCCGTTCCAGTTTGAACCCAGCCATAAGCAAATCAGTCTTGACCCTGTGCCTCATGGGAACAGTCCAGCCAGAACTGCCAAGTCAGGTCCTCCCTGGACTGGAAACAAGCATCCTAGGACCGGTTTCTGGCATTTCAGCCGTCTTCAGCCAGGCTTGCTTGATTTCCAGTGGCATGGAGAGCAAGGGACCCACGTCTGGGCATACCCTTTCCACTCGGGTGACAAATGCAAAAACAACAATTGATGGACAGAATGCAGAACAATGTCATACATTCACCCCAGTACAGAGATCTGGGCCTAAATCCATCGTTTTTTTGCTCACCATGCCGTTCCAGTTTGAACCCAGCCATAAGCAAATCAGTCTTGACCCTGTGCCTCATGGGAACAGTCCAGCCCGAACTGCCAAGCCAGGTCCTCCCTGGACTGGAAACAAGCATCCTAGGACCGGTTTCTGGCATTTCAGCCGTCTTCAGCCAGGCTTGCTTGATTTCCAGTGGCATGGAGAGCAAGGGACCCACGTCTGGGCATACCCTTTCCACTCGGGTGACAAATGCAAAAACAACAATTGATGCTTTGTTCGCCATAAGTTGGCAGGGTATGCTCAGACGTGAGTCCCTTGCTCACTTTGCCACTGGATTCAAGCAAGCCTGGCTGAAGACGGCTGAAATGCCAGAAACCGGTCCTAGGCAGCTTGTTTCCGGTCCAGGGAAGACATGGCTTGGCAGTTCGGGCTGGACTGTTCCCATGAGGCACAGGGTCGGACTGATTTGCATATGGCCATGTCTGAACTGGGGTGGCAGAGTGGGCTAAAGAACGGTGATGGATTAAACCCAGATCAGTTGACTGGGGGTGAGTGCTTGCAATGTTCAACACTCCATCCATCATTTCCTTTGGTTTTTGCTTTGTTCGCCATAAGTTGGCAGGGTATGCTCAGACGTAAGTCCCTTGCTCACTTTGCCACTGGATTCAAGCAAGCCTGGCTGAAGACGGCTGAAATGCCAGAAACCAGTCCTAGGCAGCTTGCTTCCGGTCCAGGGAAGACATGGCTTGGCAGTTCGGGCTGGACTGTTCCCATGAGGCACAGGGTCAGACTGATTTGCATATGGCCATGTCTGAACTGGGGTGGCAGAATGGGCTAAAGAACGGTGATGGATTAAACCCAGATCAGTTGACTGGGGGTGAGTGCTTGCAATGTTCAACACTCCGTCCATCATTTCCTTTGGTTTTTGCTTTGTTCACCATAAGTTGGCAGGGTATGCTCAGACGTAAGTCCCTTGCTCACTTTGCCACTGGATTCAAGCAAGCCTGGCTGAAGACGGCTGAAATGCCAGAAAACGGTCCTAGGCAGCTTGTTTCCGGTCCAGGGAAGACATGGCTTGGCAGTTCGGGCTGGACTGTTCCCATGAGGCACAGGGTCAGACTGATTTGCATATGGCCATGTCTGAACTGGGGTGGCAGAGTGGGCTAAAGAACGGTGATGGATTAAACCCAGATCAGTTGACTGGGGGTGCGTGCTTGCAATGTTCAACACTCCGTCCATCATTTCCTTTGGTTTTTACTGTATGATATGCAGCATTTTCAACGATTGTTTTGTCAAGACTGTAAACAACTATGGTTATAATGCTATGATGTGTTAAAAAAGGTAAATAAAGTTCCAAAAAAAATGAAATGATACCCGGGAGTCCTGCCAGCACCCCTCGGTCCTGAAAAACGTCTGCAGCACTGGATACCCCTGAAGCTGAGGCGCTTATACCTCCTCAAACCAACGTGGGTGGAAAATGTGGTGATTGCTCTGGATTCAGAGGCTAACATCAACTGATGATATCTGGCTCTTTGGTCCATTTTTTAGAACAATTTCGATCCAGTAACTTCCGCCACAATATCATCGATTGTGTGTGTCAACTGTCTTTCACGTTTAATCGCCATATTGGGCAGGCGCATGTCCATGCAAATTCTAACTTCACCAGGTGGCTTGTGCTACCGAGTCACCACTATCGGAGACACCCCTGGAGTAGGGCCTTTGACCTTTTTAATAATATCAGCTTGTTCCCGGTTTTAGTAGTTCGTCTTCAACATTGGGAAGAAGTAGACATGCTATACAATGTTGCAGGACGACTGGCTGGATTAAATCATCAATTCGGAGGTGTATCATGCGACCTTTGAGGCACCCAATGCCCTCAAATACCTGTTCAAAATAAGCCAGCAGGGCTTCAACTTTCAATGAGTGCACACTGAACGCAAAGGACATTAGCTGGAGGCACTCCGCCATCTGGCAACTAAGCAGCATTCCAGTACCAACTTTGGTGACATACACTTTGGCTCATATTGAGTGTGCCCCATGGGTGACATCGGTCATAAATACGCCTTCCAGCGGGAGGGACGATGTCGAGAAAAATTCATATACCTGTTTCAACGTGTGGTGCAGGACAGGGTGCTGTGGGATATTCTGTAGGACCATCTGCGCCAAGATGTTGATTAATGCACTTGTATCGATCAAAGCTGGGATTTGGTGACCAGTGATGGTAACCATGTATCGGGGAGCGCTCTTCAAGTTGCATGGCATGCATGTATGGTGTGGACTGCGCCTTCCAGATTATCATTGTCCATGCCCCACTCGTCATCCTGGATCACGAGAATCTCCATGACATTCACTGATTTGGATATCTGTACCTTTTGGGTGGCAGTGGAGAGGCATACCTTGACAAAATGATTGAGATTGTCACATACAGTACACCTTTTCCCTTGCGCCGGACAGTTCCCCTGATACAGGTAGGGGCCTCCGCACCAGTGACACACCTTGGGATTTGTAGCCGGCTTGGGGCAAGCGTTCTTCTTCTTCTCTGCACCAGCTTTAACAGCCGAGTTAACTGGTTCACATTTGATGGCTTGTTGTAGGGCCACTTCCATGTGCGCGGAACATGCTTCGGAGAGTTCTTTAGAGCAACTCATAGTAAGCATGTTGGCCATGAACTTTAAGGGAACTTGGAGGATGTTCTTCCTTACTTTGGCAGATGAACAGCCCTGAATGAACACAGCCCTGTTCTCATCATCAGTATCCAGCAGTGTGCATGTTCTGGCTAAGTCTTTAATCAGGGCATAAAATGAGTCCACATAGTCCTCTGGTTGTTGCCTGGCCTCCGTAAGATAAACCGCTCACAGTTGGGATCTGTGAGTGCCTCAAAATGTGCTTGTAGGGCTTGTTTCAGGATATAGTATGTGACGGTGGGCCAGCTTCCACCACTGACTTTGCAATTTTATGGATGGCGGCTCCCCCCCAAATGTAGTAGCATGGGGCACCATCTGACATTGCCCAAAGCTACAGCTGAAAACCAAGCTTCCAGCCATTCAACCCATGCCTTCCATTTTGCCATGTGCGAACACGGAAGGCCAAACGGCTCAAGTGCTGGGACAGACGCCATGGGGACCCTCTTGGCGCTCCGAACTGTGCAAGAGGTGGTACATTGGAAAAGGAGATGGGCACTACCCTGCAACAGCCCTACTGTTCCTCCCAAAGGTGATGTGTACTGTCCAAACAACCTCGGCTGCGGATGCCATAGGCATCAAAATGCTCAAAGGCACCCCTTCAAGAGCAAGGCACGCAGGCAGTGGATGCGGAGAGCTAGAGTAGCAGAGTCCAACTCACTACCAGAAGACCATTATGTATCCTCAAGATATAGCCCACAGACAGTTGTAGCGAGGAGCAACTGGGTCACTGTTTTATGTGCGGTCCTCACCACGCCCCTCGTGACACTGATTGGCTTGTCTGCGGCGCTCATCCCATGTGTTGTGGAAGCAACGGCAACTCCTTCTGGGCCGGCAGAGCAAATGCAGACGGGGTGCAAGGAAGATGAAATCCTTGGGGGAGTGCACCCCCAAAGCAGCCCTAGAGAAGGCAGGGCCTGCTTCTGCTGGTAATTAGGCCCAAATGTCAGCCTCTACGTAGCCACGCACACATGGATCTCCCAGGCTGGCAGGAGGCGAGGTGCGGACTCAACATGGCCCAGAGCACCAGCGAGGTGTCTATTAGGGACAGTGTGGCCACACCCCAGAAGAGTCTACCAGAGCAGGATGGAGAACCATTGCTAGCTGGGAGCCATGGAGTGCTCCCACGGGTGGCACAGCAGGAGAGTAGAAGCGGACATGCCAAACGGCAGGTAGGCAGAGACAGCCACTGGTAGACGAAGCGGCACCAGGGGTCACTAGTAGTCCCCCTCGTCACCAATTGTTGGGTGTCTGGGACCGTCTGCTTGCTGTCTAGGCGTTAGCCTTGTGCTGCGGCATATCATGGACCCAGCACAATGACTTAGACAAGACACGTGTGTGGTGCTTAAACGAACTACGAAGTCAGGGTCCTGTGCCTTTTATTAGCAAGCCCCCTGCACATGAAGGATGAAACCATTACCATGCAAGACATTTATTCTAAATCACCCCTCCCTTCACATGTCGAGACCACCCATTCTGCCTCTTCATAGGAGCCATACCTAACAAATAAATAAACCAGAAACCCTGTTATCATACGAAGCACAAGGCTTTGGGTCAAGCCTTTACACAAGCTTCAAATGTAACTCGGAAAATCCATTAATTGTACATAATGGGGGTGCATTCTTTTATATAATAACAATATAAAAACTGTAGTCTGCTTTCAAAACACTTAATTACTTCAGTTGAAGTCCAGAAACATTTTACAGATCTTTGAAAAACCGCCTTTTGTTTATATAACTATGGCTTGTTTGTGCGTTACCATAATAGGCCTGTTGGTTATTTTCATGAACGATAGCTTGCAATTTTTTTTTTTAATATGCAACCTATTAGCATGATATATCCTTTTCATGAATTGGAATTTGTACAAATCTGGGTGATGTCAGGGGAGTTATGGTGTAAGATGCACTGGTTGAAATAGCCATATAGTTTATTGCATGTGGTATAACCAAGTCTATAAATCACAGAATGCATTTAGTTGTTAAATGTAAGACCCAGACTAGAGGCATACTACAAAGGCGACGTAGGGTGAAGTGGCAATAACACGGTCATTCGAAGTGTACTCTTGTAACCCAAAAAGCCACCAGGAAAAGCGTGTCACGTTAGCCCACCCAGTAGTAGGGGGATTCCTGCATTATTAGTAAGAACTAAGAAGCGGAGAATTAAGACAGGCTTTGTGAGGACAGGTGAAGGAAACATGAGAGGGGGTGCTTGAACAAGCCTTAGCTATGAGAATAGAAGGGAAAAATATGAACAGGGGAGAGTTTGCCTGGGACCTCTGAGAAACGAGTGAGTGGAGCAGGCAACATCCAGGTGGCAAAGACCTAAGAACTGGAGTGCGGAGAGAGGGTTTTTTATACTATCTGTTCTTGCCCATCATTATTTTGGTTAGCTACTGAGGAGTACTCTCCTGTTTCAGGTTTGTTGATCACTTTCTCTGTTAGGGAATGCAATTGGGGTTGGGGAATCCCGACCCCTGGGAGCACTCTCGAGGGTGCTTTTCTCAAAGCCCTGTGCCAGCATCCTATTGTGTGTTCTTAGTCGCCCTCTTATATCTACAATGGACTTTTGTGTGCAGTGTGATCAGTTATGTTTGGGAATACCCTGCCTGCATGGATCATAGAGGTGTGAAAGGAGTTAAAGGGCTAAGCTATTTTACTCCTCCCTCCCTGGAGGTCTGGTGTACTTGCTAATTGGCATGGACCTTCGACTCCACCTGCCCCACCCTCTACGGAGCAATGATCCCTCCTCTCTTCCTCCCCCCACCCCTTAACCAGGGCACCATCTGAATCACTGTCCACTTAAAAAAAACACTGTAGGAAACCGGTAAGGAGAAACTAAACAGAATGGAAGACAACAAAGATAATCCAAGGGAAGGCTAACAGGTTAACTGGCCATAGGTCTAGGTGGAGGGATCAGCATGAGTGGGTGCTCTGAGCTTCTGTCAAGAAACAACGGTAGGAAAAGTGCAAGGGCCTGAAGTGCAAGGACCTGAAGTTGGCCAAGCAGGAGAGGGTCTAAGGCATTGAGAGCAAGTAATCTGATGGAAGGAAAATGGAATGAAGCAGGAGACACTAGCAGTGGTTAAGTGTGGACATCCCAGATGGCAAGAGACAAAAGAAAGAGACAAGAAAAATCTGAAGCAACAGTTTAAAGAGCCCAAGAGAGCAGAGTCAAGAAGTGCTCATTCTCAAAGGCACACAAAATAATTAGACAGAAGAAAGAGGAAGGGACAAAGCGTTGGAGGGAGAACAAAGTCAAGATATCTTAATAGCATGAGGTGGAACAAGTGAGTTGAGAGTGGAGAAAGGGAAGCAGGACAGTGGAAGCTGTTGTTCAGTAGGAGGAAGGTCCGTAACGAGTGGGAGTGAGAAGCGAGCTAGAAAGCAAGCCCCTGGGGGCAGGGACTTGGGTAACGTCACCTGTGACACCAGAGTGGGGCAAGGTAGCAGAAGCTGAAAGGCTAGAAAAGGTGGATGACCTTGAAAAAGCAAGCCAACATAATGCAGCACCTAAGGTGTATTAATCAAAGTAGAAACATGAGGGAGGCGTCAAGGCCCAGCCGACCTAAGGTAGCACATGCAAGATGAGCCCGGACAGAAGGGAAGGCTGTGGCCACCCAAGGACCCCTTGAACCCTGCTTTCTGCAAAAGTCTCAGGTTGAGTCAGCAGCAGGTGACAATGCAGCCCACTCCTTTTGACAATCCCTTCCCAACTATACTCAGCTCGGTCCCACAGCGGTTCCTCGCCCGGAGAGCCGTGGCACTCATCTTCCTCTCACTAAGTGTCAAACTCAAACTCTACACAATCAGCCCCCTGAAATGCCTACAGGAAGTTCTGTGGATGACTTGACAGGTGGTACTTATTGGGAATCGTAGTCCAGTAGCATTGATGGCATGCAAAGTTCTGGAACATTCAGATCTCCCTGCAGGCACTGTCTGATACGACTGCCAAGACTGACTGACGTTACCTCACTGGGAAACCTGGAAAATAGTGGATTTTCCTTCATCGAAGAAATGTAATTTGGGACATGCTCCCCAAAGAAGTGGTGGACAGCTAATCTTTCCTTTTACCCAGTGGTGCTCTTGGGTTAGTGGAAGTCTGACAAGTGTACGGCAGTTAGCGCACTAGAGCGCTTTCTGCTCACTCCATCGGGGAAGAAGTCGCTGTACGGAAGGGTAATGGCTTTCACTTTTCATATTTTTTCAGTACCCCTCACAAAAATGGTGGATAGCCAATTTGATCTTCTACTCAGTGGGGTTTGAAAAGGAATGAGAGTCGGCTCTGGTGTGTAGCAGCAGTGCAGCTTCCGTGCCCTGCAACTGCATTCCATTGCAGGGTATGGACGTTTTAGTCCAGGCACTGCAATGGCTTCATTTCTCAGGCGGATTGATACACCTAATCACTGGCATGCACTGGCTGGAGAGGGCTGACCCAAAGCTCCTCTCTGAGTGTTTTCATGACATGAGCTCTGGAAACAGCTGAAGCTGCCCGCTTTAGCCGTTTCCAGCCTGTGTGGTTCTTACATTGTGGTTGTATGTTGCAGTAAATCTGCGTGAACTTCGGGTAAGAAAATGTGATTTAAATGTCCAACTATTTTAAAATACAACAGATGGGCCATCATAGGGAACCTATTATGTGTATCATTTAACAGTTGAAATGTTAATATTATACAAATAAAATAAAACAACTTGCTAAAGAGGTGCTCTTGCATAGACTAGCTCTCAACGCTATACGGTCTGAGAAAACGAGAAACCGCAAAGAACTTTTCTCACTGGCCATGGAGGCCGCCTTGACTTCTTGGGGAATGCGGCCTGAGTGGGCGCCATTTGCATGCAGAGCGCCCTGGCATGTCTACCCGGAGCAGCGCGAGAGGAAGCCTGTGAAAGTGCCGCTTGTTTGAGGGAAGAGCTCCCTGTGAGCTCTACTGTTGAGAGGCTCAGACTGGGCTAGCCTGCAGCCCAGCCCCCCCAGTCCTGACCTTTTACTCTGCACCAGATAGAACTGGGACTGGCTGCCAGCTTGAAATAACTTCCTGCAATTGTTCAGGGGGCCCTCTGGCCTGAGAGGCAGTGGAGCTGTGTCTGTGCAGAGAGAAGGGGTGGGGGCAGAGAAATCTTGAACATAACAAATGCATTTCAGAGATAACAGGTCGCCATATCCTGACAGTCATTCACTCCAGCAACATGGTTTGAATATCATTTATCAACTCGGCGACCAACCTACTATTTCAAAAGAAATTCAGTGAGTTTCTTCAGAGTGGTGCTGGTACAACAAAGCTTCAAAACGGACATGCATTGTTGTGTATATGTTATATTATGCACATTTGAACAGCGCGTATAACCAGGGCCACTGGAATTATGCAACGGGGGTGGTCAAATTATGAGTCAGGGTTGACTAAATTACATGTCAGGACCAGAGAAACCATGCAGCGTAATGCTGCACATCTTGGGACAACACTACTGCATTATTTCGTATTTTTTGCGCATTTTAACACGGTCTGGGCAAAGGTTTTGCCTCATTAGTAACAATTTAGCACTTAAGCACAGCCACAGGCAATTGAAAGGTGACAAGTCGACTTTTTTTGTGAATGTCCTTTAACTGCACAGCAACACCTTTCATCCTCGTTCATAGAAACTTTTGATCCGGTTGAGCTAATATTTTTTTGGTTAAATCTGCAAATTATGTAGCAGATGATGTATTATGTGGAAAATGCGGTAAATACATAAATATGTGGAAAACACTGTGGCTGTAGAAAGGCATGATTCCAGTGGACCAGCTTATAATCATTGCTATGGCAATCCAGACCGTTCTTAATTTAGGCACCTTTTGTGCAACAATTGTATTATGGCTTGATATGATTGTTCATTGGTGCACAGGTGGAAGAATCTTTGTATGGTTGTTCAAAGTTCGGTTGTCAAACCAAGGAGAAACTGTGTCACCTGGAACAAGTTTAACTGTTGGAAAACTAAAAGGTTACACATACCTTGTACAAGATTCCCCTGGGGGACCTGCAAAAAAAAAAGCACAACATTGACCATCCATACAAACACTCTTCCACATAGGCAGACATGATTTGCCTAAAGAAGGTCCTCATGAATTTGCACAATAAAGATGTCCAAAAACACTTTGGTTTATGTTAATGGTCTGTCACTGGGGTTACACAAGATTTTTTTCTCACTGGTGAATGGGATATTACGAAAAGGATGTCCATAGGGCAAACATCAATACTTTTTTTACTGAATTTGTTAAGATATTTTCAAGTCCAAACAAGTACTGTGCCAAACACGAAGCCCAACCGAACAATGGGAAGTGTGAGTATTTCGGAAGATATTCTTATGACAAAACGAGTTCTTGTAGTTCACATGACTCAAAAAATATATGCTTCATGGCCAACGGTGGACAATGTCATGAGTACAGCTGCCTTTTTTAAAGCACTTACATCAATTTGGTCTAAACACCTTCTTGTACCTGAACGTTACAACAGTCAAATAATAACATCACAGAATGTGCTGCAGAAGATGCCAGTGCTACTAATTCCTAATATAGAATCGTGAGCATACACACTGCAAAGTATACATTATTAGAATATTGGTTAATGTTGCAAAAAGGGTTAATTTGGCTAGAAATCGAGTCTTATTATTAAAGAAAACTCCCAACTATGCTGTTTCTTTTTCGACTCGGAGTTTGTGCTTCTCTACACCAAGCACTCTTAAACTATACTGCCTACCAGTATGGATGACATGTGACTCCTACATTTTTAGTCCTTTGGCTTATGTTATATTTCCTATACACTGATTTACACACGTATGATTGATTGTCTCTGTGTAATGTGTATGTGATGCAAAGTGCTCGGACAACCTACACTGGTATGAGTGGCGCTATATAACTAATTCAATGCATCTGAGAGAGTGTGATTATGGAGACTTGGTCACTGTTAAAGGGTGCTAGTAAGAGAATCTGTGGTGGAAGTGGTCATTGGGGGGGGGGGGCGCCAACAAACATTGTCGCACAGGGCGCCACCAGCACTAAAGCCGGCCTTGAGTGCTAGCACAGCATGCCACACAAATTCACCTTTATAATGCTGCACAGCCTGCAACATAATGTGGTCATACCTTGCCACATTTTTACACTCACCATACTGTACCCAACACACATGGTATGGAATCTTCCACGTCACCTTTACAGCATGTGGGTGGATACCACGAGGAGTAATTCTCTTTTAAGTGCCTTAAGCGTCTAGCAGCTGGTTTACATCCAGTTTACAATTTCTGATAAACATTTATTTAGTTTCTGCTTTGCTATCCCTTCATTGTTTTTATAATCATGTATAGACGCACTGTATATAATCCCCATGTACAGCTCCTCCCATGTGACTCAGCGGTTACGCTTGTATGTGTCACGGCAGCCTCATTTTGACTGATGACTGCAAGCTTGGTGATCACTCCCAGAGGGAGTACCTCTTAGTTCTTGAGTCTGAAGTCATCTGCATCAATATCTACGGCAGGCACACTTGGTGCATCACAATAATGTATTTTACAAAATGACACGGCCTGTCATACACCATTTCCTTCCTGTTATTCTACTTGCAGCAAGTCAAACTGGTACGGTTGCCTCCTAAGACTTTCTGAAGTATGCAGCATCAGGAGGTGACTTTTCACTTATAGTTAATATTCCAACTTTTAACTTCAAGAAGAGTGAAAATCCCCTGTTCTGAGACAAGCAGAACGGTAGAACCAATTTCCAAGAACCAAGACAGATGCATGTTGCAGTCCTTAAAAAAGTAACACGTTGCACCTGGAAATCAACTGACGATTGTCCTACTGGGAGCTTTATGGACTAACCCAGGATAAACACATTCGATTGGTGTGCGGTGGAATGTGCACTGAATGGTGTGTCCAGATCCTGTCAGGGGATGCCTAGGATTTAGAGTGAAGATCCACGCTGAGAGCCACTGAACTCCACAGGAAGATACTTTGGGGGCTCATCGCAATAAACTAAATTGATGGATGACGTTGTAGCCCAGGCGCCGGTCAGACCATTAGTTCTGCTTGAAACAGCCTGAGAAGTTTCTAGCTGTAGCTTCAGCTTCACAACATGGAATTGGACGGGGACGGACACGTGCCATTATGCCACTCTGGCCTTTCCCATTGGGCGGATAGGGGGGCTGCCTTCAGAGTTGGATGGGCTGCCTTGGTTAATCAATATTCCTAGACCCTATTCTGACCGTGTCCTCCGCAGAGGGCTGGTGTGAACATTTCTGCTAGTGCTAATTTTGTCTTCTAGTCCACAGTGAACACACTACTTGTGAGCAGTTAGTAACATTAATATTGCCAGACTATGGACCGGGTAGTCAACAATAAGCCTGGAAGATGGGAGGGGAGTATGACATTCTTGTAAATGTTATATTATGCATGGTTATACGTACAAAGAAGTCAATACTTCAGAACACTTCCCAAGTGTTAGAGGTTACAGAGGGGCAGCGGAAAATGGTTTTATCAACAGCACAATTTCTATGCGAATAAACTATACAAAAAAAATCACGTTTTAAGGATTTGTTTGGAGCCTCCCATCCGCTTTAACCTCTGATGCGTGGACCGTGGAGGGAGTTGTGTGCTCGAGGGGACGGGTCTTCGGTGGCGCGCGGCGCTGGCATCCTTCACCGAGGAATGAAGCCACGGAGCTCGGAGCTCGTGCTTTAGAAAGCAGCGCGCGCTGCTCGCTGGAATGTCTGCGGGTTGCTAGTAGTAACAAGGGGAGGGAGGGTGAAGCGAGCAGCTGGTGTGTAGGTGTGACGGAGGACAGACAGTGGCTCTTCTGTCACAACCACTCTACTGCTGCTGAGAATTGTAAGGAACTGCAGGCTACATGGATATTACTGGGACGAATCACAATTTTACGGGAAGACGCGTGCGTTCTACACATCTTTGAAAGTGAATATTGTGTAGCATTTATCGAGTGATGCTGTGTGTGTGAAGCATGCATGAGCTAATAGGCCCTGATAAGGAATGCCACAAAACAAATAGCTATTAGTGCAGTTACTGTCTCAATTTTTATTTAATACGGGAAAACACAGCGAGAACCCAAACAACCAGTGCAAATATAAAAGCAGTTTTAATGTCAGCGGTAAAACTTTAAACTATTTCGTTTAATTAGTATAGTACTCAATTAGCGTACATGAGCGGGCTAGCGCCCCACTTCAAGCCAATAAACTCAATAATAAAAATCAATACCAAAGTACTAAAAAGAAAAAAATGGCCAGACCTCGCAGAAAATAAAAATGAAATACAATTCCATCCTGCGTAAAAGAAGGGCACAACCTTCTTTTCCCAACCCACCAGGGATCTGGCTACCCTTAGTGGTTGTCTTTTACTAGCCAACAGTGAGAAGGGGGCCATTTCCCTTGCTTTCATTAAGACCCGTGACACCCTTGATATACCAAGGCAACCCAGCCCGGTGGGGTCGCTCATTCCAAACCACGCGCCAGGAAACCCTCCCACTGAAGGAGGATGCTAAGCTCAAAAAGAACACCCAACATTCCGGCGGCAGAGCACACATTCAAGCAGAACGTTATCACACGTTTGCAACAATACAGCAGCAGGCAAAATATTAGTTAATACACAGTTTAGAAGATCTTCAGAACTCCATATCCCTAGTCCACGTGGGGCAGTTCCAACGCCTCGTCAGCAGCATTGAGGCAAACATCGACCTTTAAACAGACTTCATCTAGTAAGCCCAAATATATCTTTGTTCTAGACACCAATCTCAACTGCCAATTTACGCTATTTACATGCTTCGCATAATGACAGGGTTTGCAGCTGCAAAATACCTTTCTACTAATTACAATAGCCCTTTTAGGAGTCGTCTCGACTCATGAAAGGGGTTTTGTAACCCTGTCTGAATTATGAAAAAGGAGGGCATCTTCCCCATTTGGGAACTGAGACGGTGGCCTGGGGGCTGGGGGGTTGTGGGGCTCGGGGGGATGAACCAGACAGTGGTTCATGGTCGTCTGTCCCATCCAGGCCTCCATCGCTGCATTTGCAGCCAATAATAGTGGCGCACAAAGTACAACCTGCCTGATTAATATTCATGAGGCAGGTCGTTCTAAGAACCCACCCTAAATTGAGATGCAGGCTATTAGCACATAGGTCGCGTCACAAATTGTATTCCCATTTACAAACCTGTCAGTGCTCAAATGCACGTCCTTGGCTTGGAATCGTTGATCAGGCCTTTGTGCTTTTCTATGGTGGGAAAGTGAAAGAAACATCATGTTTAAGGGAGGTGTAGGAGTAGGGGTTCCTCTGTGGGCAAACAAATGCCCCTAGAAAACAAAAGAATGTTGTTTTAATTTTTTTTTTATACATATCGTAACTCCTTCTGGTGGGAATCCTGCATGGGTAAAATGTGTGCATGTGAGTTCTTCTGTATATCCATAACTGGCATAGATTTCCAATAGTACCACAGATGGCTTTAAGGAAAAAAATCGCTACAAACAGGAGTAATCCCACGGCAGGGAATGTCTGACTTTTTTTTAATCAAGCCCTTTATGAACCATTCATAAAATAGGATACTGACAACTAAATATGCTAGTGCCCCAGTACCACTTACACACCATTAAACCACTCTACCAATTTCCACACTGAGTCTAATACTTTGATCACTAAAACGTCTTACCGTGTGTAATGATATGCATGCGGATGTTCTAGCATATTTGCCTCATGGCGCTTGCCTCGAGGTCTGTGTCTTTCTTATGTGGGTCCTATGCTCCAGCCTGACACGACTTGGAGTGCTTAACCGCTGGATAGGCAGTTGGTGGATGGACTCCAAATGGTGCATAGGGCCGGGCGAGGGCCCCTTACTGAAAGAAACTTCTGGATTACTTACCTGCTCCTACGCCTTTCACATTTGGCGATGACCTGTGTTCGAACACTTGGGAGCTCTCGTCGCTTTCTTCGCCCAGCTGCCAGCCACTTCTGAAGGCTCCCGGCTGCACTTTGTGGATTCCCAAAATTTTTCAAGAAAAATCTTAATGTTGACGGTGTCCCTTCAATTATAGTCATAGATAACCTACCTGCATGAAGCACATTATTGATGACAATCATATTAGCCATCTACGTGTTGCCTTATACTCTCCATCTTCAAATGGTTTAGTGGAGAAAGTTAATAGATTTTTGAAAGAAGGTATCCAAACCACATTGGCCAATGATCTGGATGTGGAGGAGTTTTTGAGTAAAATATTTTGGGCGTATTTTGTTACACACACTACCACTGGTATTTCACCTTTTATACTTTTGAGAAAACGCACTCCGATATCTATTTTGAACCCGGATTAGTTGAGGGTGAGTTTTTCCACCTTTTTTACTGAATCTAATAAGAGATTACTTAATGATATTGAGAGTTTGGTCCTGGCACGACAAGCAAATGCTAAGGAGCTTTTTGACAATATGAACAATGTGAAAGAACTTCGTTTGAATGTGGGGATTGGGTTCTCATTAAGAAACCACATGAAGTGCAGGAAGAAGAATCTAAATTCACGTCTTCCATGAAAATCGCCAAGGCTTCCAAGGGTGCCATACTAATTGAGGGCAAAGGGTGGTGGAGTAAAGGACGATTCAATCAATCAATCAATCATGGTATTTGTAAAGCGCACTACCTACCCGCGAGGGTCTCAAGGCGCTGGGGGGGGGGGGGAGGTGGGAAGCTGCTACTGTTTGAAGAGCCAGGGCTTGAGAAGTCTCCTGAAGGTCAGAAAGTCTTCGGTCTGCTGCAGGCGGATGGGGAGGGTGTTCCATGTCTTGGCGGCGAGGTGGGAGAATGATCTGCCGCCGTCGGTCACTCTTCGGATGCGGGGGGCGGTGGCGAGGGTGCGTCTACGGAGCTGAGCTGGTGGGTGGGGGTGTAAAGGCTGAGTCGGCTGTTCAGGTACGTTGGTCCGGTGTTGTGGAGTACCTTGTGTGCGTGGGTGAGGAGTTTGAAGATTATCCTCTTGTTGACAGGGAGCCAGTGTAGGTCTATCAGGTGGGGTGTGATGTGGCTACGGCGAGGGATGTCGATGATCTGGCGTGCGGAGGCGTTCTGGATGCGTTGGAGCAGTTTCAGGAGTTTGGCTGGGGTTCCTGCATAGAGTGCATTTCCGCAGTCCAATCTACTGCTGACGAGGGCCTGGGTGACCGTCCTTGTTTCGGTGGGGCCTTAACTTACCTCAGCAGCGGCAGCTGGGGCAGGGACAGGACGCACAGGCGGTGCTGTGCGGAGGGGGAGCGACCTACCTAACAAGGTCAAGGGTCGCTCACCTCACCGCGCAGCGGGCGCCATATATGGGGAGGTGGGAGGGAGGAGCAGCTGGGAGGCGGGAGGTAGGGGCAGCGAATGGACAGTCAGGGGGGCGGGGACGCAGCGGTGGACAGCACGGAGGGCAAGGGCCTAGATCACGGGGGTCACAGAAAGGAAAACCGGGGCAGAGATCACGGGGGCACAGAAAGGAAAAACGGGGCACAGATCACGGGGGCACAGGAGGAAAACCGGGGGACAGAAGGAAAACGAGGGCACAGATCACGGGGTCACAGGAGGAAAAACGGGGCACAGATCACGGGGGCACAGAAAGGAAAAACGGGGCACAGATCACGGGGGCACAGAAAGGAAAACCGGGGCACAGATCACGGGGGCACAGAAAGGAAAACCGGGGCACAGATCACGGGGGCACAGAAAGGAAAAACGGGGCACAGATCATGGGGGCACAGAAGGAAAACTGGGGCACAGAAGGAAAAAGAGGGCACAGATCACAGGGTCACAGAAGGAAAAACGGGGCACAGATCACGGGGGCACAGAAAGGAAAAACGGGGCACATATCATGGGGGCACAGAAAGGAAAAAACGGGGCACAGATCACAGGGGCACAGAAAGGAAAAACGGGGCACAGATAGGAAAAACGGGGCACAGATCACGGGGCCCAGAAGGAAAAAGGGGGCACAGAAGGAAAAAGAGGGCACAGATCACGGGGGCACAGAAAGGAAAAACGGGGCACAGATCACGGGGGCACAGAAGGAAAACCGGGGCACAGAAGGAAAAAGAGGGCACAGATCACGGGGGCACAGAAGGAAAAAGAGGGCACAGGGGGTGACGATGGGATCAGAAGGAAAGAAGGGTACAGGAGAGAATACAGGCACAGGGGGAAGACAGACAACAGCAGTCACCGATGGCAAAGAGAAAACGAAATGGGCAATGCAATGAACAATCGAACAGACCTAAGGCCTACCACTGGCCATAGGAGGGCCTTAACTTACCTCAGCAGAGGCAGCTGGGGCAGGGACAGGATGCACAGGCGGTGCTGTGTGGAGGGGGAGTGACCTACCTAACAACCTAACATTTCACGATTGGTGAAATTAACACAGAAACAAGCTGATATTTTGTTAAGATCAAAATCTCCAGTGTTGTCAGGTAACTTTGATGGGACATGATGGTGGCACAATGATGGAAAAGAGGTTCTTGCTCCCAACGCAGCAGAGTCCTCCACAGAGGCCAACTCCTCTGGTTCTGTAGAACAGTGCACTGATGGATTCTGTTGATAAAACTGATTCTTTGCTAAGCAATGAAGTTGTTTGTAGTAGACAAAGTACATGTTCCCATGAGATTGAAGAACTTTGTATGCATTAGTTAATTTAGTTGTTTTGCATTGTAATCTTTTGTGTTTTATTTATTTAGTATTTTGTTTGTTTGTAATGGGGAGGAGGATGTAATAATATGCATGCTGATGCTCTAGTGTATTTGCCTCGTGGCACTTGTCTCGAGGTCTGTGTCTTCTCAATGTGGGTTCTATGTTCCAGCCTAACATGGCTTGGAGTGCTCTACCGCTGGCTAGGCCGTTGGTGGATAGACTCCTGGCTGTGCACAGGGTTGGACGAAGGCTTCTTATTGAAATAAACTTCTGGATTTTACTTACATGCTCCTCTGCCTCCTTTTTCCACAATGCGTCCTCTTGTCTGCTCTTCCTGTGCCCAAACATCAAGATAAGCGTAATACTACAATCTCTTACATTCCTCATCGGACTGTAAATGTGGCAGTTCCTAAAAGATCAACCCATGCACATTTCACTTTGCTCCATCTTGTCGCCGTTTCTCCATAACTGCTAGAACAGCAGATCTATGATCACATGCCATCCGCTTCACAACACCCAACTCATGAGACCCTACGTAGGTTACAGTGAATCACCCTAATAAAAGCACATGCCTTCTACCAGCTGAGCTGTAACAGCACATCCTTCTCTGATCCATACTCTTCCCCTTTTCTAATGGCTTATTTTGCAATCAGTCTGAGTCACAGATCTTGCTATATGGAGTAGGGTTATGGGTGCTAAGCAATGGTCGAAAAAGTCAGGGTGACCAAAAAAGTTGAAAATGTATGTAGCATTAAAGACTTGGTGATGATGTTGACCAAGACGGCTGCAGAAAAGACAAGAGATTCTGCTTCACCCCAAAATGGACACACTGGAGATTCCCAGAAGAACCTCTCAGAGTATCCAGCTGCCTGCAGTGATTGAGAAGGCATACTTAGATTTATCCATGAGCATTAGAAAAGAAACACACTGTAGAGTGAAAAGTAACCTCAAACATCTACCATTGTCCATAGTATTACAATTGGAAACCCAACATGAAATAGGGGAAATAGGATCTATTGATCAACATATAGTTTATTTCCATCAACTGACCCATGATATTAAAGATAAATGCAGATATATTAACTATGTATGTTAATATAGTCAGCACGGAGGTCTCGAGCAGACAGTGTTGAATACAGCCAACAATGGCGGGCATGTTGGGACTATTTACTAGTCGATGGGAAGATGGCAATGCTTAATTTAAGCCAGTGGTTTACCATGCTCGGCACAGGCATTTGATTCTCAACATGGCACGTATGACAGTATGCCACGTGGTGGCGCTGTTTGTCCAATTTAGAGAGGAGCACAGCAAAAGTTTTTTATTAATTCAATATAGATTAAAAATGACAAAGCCATTCTCATAGCTTTGGGGGCCTGTAATAGTCAGAACTGTCACACTAGTAGGATTGTGATGGTTATTACTTGTGTTGATACTGTAATTGGCAGCGCTGGAAGGGGCAGTGGGCGGTGCAAGAGGCAGTGAACTCGTGATAAGGGCCCTGGCACTTTTCTTTTTTTCTTTTCAAAGTAAGCAATGGGAAGATAACACTGAAAGGCAACAGAATCGGTACCTGCTAAAGAACCTTTAGACATGAAGGCATCATAAAATTCATGGCAGAAAATGTATGTAGAAAACTGCATTACTATAAGATGTCTCATCAGGGGATGGCACCAGTTCGGTTTGAACCAGACAACACATTTTCTGGACACTCTGCCGTAGGTCACCATGTGTTTGCACAGCACATGACAGAGAGCAAAGGTAGCGATACACTGTTATATTCCAATTTCATGAAGGGGTTCAAATGAGCAGTTTTGTTAATTGTATTTTTTCATCTGGCTGAAAATGTCCATGGTGGTCCTACTCTGTCTTCTATGATCCACACGTGAGGTTGACACAGCTGCCATTTGTTGGTTCCATATTCCTATGGATCAGGCCATAGTAGGTTGGTCCAGCTGACATTCTCTGGTTTTATATTTCTTAAGTCTCTGGAGCTCCACAAAGTGGCGGTTGACACAGCTTCTTCTTTTCATTCTGTACAGGGTAGCACCATGTGAGGTGGACAGAACCATTCTTTTTAAGTCTGGCTTGACAAACTAGCTCAGCTGTCTGCAAGACTAATAATTATCCATTCTTTAAAAATACATTGAGTACGCGTTGGGTCTGCCCAGACAATTATTGATCTCTAACCTCATGCAACTGAATGTTTGCTGTATCATTCCGTCTCCTATTGTGTGCCGGTACTGCAGTGCCTTGGGGACTATTCTACATCCCAAAAGTTGTCTGGATCATCACATATGAAATTCATTTTCTCATAGAGGCATTTTATACAGAATGCAATCAGTTTCTATTGTTTTTACACCACAGCAAGCTTTTCTTGAGTATTACTGTGGATTCCTTAAATTTCGATAGCTCAGGCCAGATGATGTAACTGGCCTAATTGATTTTTTATCCTTCCATTCCTATAACTTACACGCAGGGGAGGTTCACAGAGCCGTCTTGTACGGTCAATTCATTACAATTCAATTGCTCACGCACAAGAGAGGATGGCACAGTTTCTCTTTTTTTAAATTCTATTTTCATTAGACCTTTAAATCTGTGGGCGATGGAACGTTAACACAGAAGACCTTTTTTCCTATATGTTTTATACTTCCTTGGCTGATTTCCAGGGGAACACAGTTGCCATTTTGTGCTTCTAAATTGCTTATGGATCAGAGAGCCTGCCTGTCTGCTTTACCTATTGTAGCACATACCAACCTTACGGTGGTAAGCAGGGTCAGACATGGGCAGAAAATTGGCCTGGGCACCAAAATAAAAGTGTCTACCATTAGCGAACCAGAAAGCTAAAATAAAGTGCCTCACATTTGCTAATCAGGCCAGTTTTAAACTTGTAAAGACATGCTGTATAAATGTTTGGAAAGTATAGCAGAGTGCATGCATTTGTGATAATATTAGAGAAATCAACACTTAAAACCGCCCCACCGAACAATCAAATAGACCCAAAAACAGTGATTCCACTGATCTGTGAGACCAGCCATCTGGGCAATGCCAGAATGCCCTACAGGCTAGTGGCCAGGATATTGGACAACTCTGAAACCTTACTTATTTCTGTGAAGTCATGCTCCCTTGCTTCCTTTGACCACCAAGCATTCTAGGGAACTTTTTAGTATCCAGTACTACCAGCAGATTAAATGATTGAGGAGGATTTAGCATCGCCCATCTTTTCACAGGTAAGTTTTATATTTTCTCTTCACTCCATGACACAATCCCTTGGCCAGTTTCACACAGGTTTTATTGTCCTAAACCCTTGTCATGGCTCACACGAACCATCATGGAGAACCTGCCCTACCTTTGGTTGTGTTGCACCTCCGTAAATGTCAAAGTCAAACTAGGTGGTAGGTACATATTTTCCCCAAGAAAAATGTCTGGTTCAAACGAGTCTATTCAGACTAGGGGTATCTCACATTTTCCCTTTCAAGATCCAGCGACTTTTCAGGATTATAAACCCCTACATATCTCTTGAGGAACTGAAGGAATACTCCATCCACTTCTCTCTTTCTTCTACTCCCTACCTTGGCACTTTCATAATGGGTACAAAATTATATTTCATAGTCAACCCTCATCTTTCTGTGTTGACAATTTAATCAATAGAGTGGCAGGTCCCACCGTGTACATTCTATGGCTGGAAAATTGCATTTCAAACCACCAAGCCATATCTTCAAAGATCAGAATGACTAAGAGTACACATAAGTGAGATCTGAGTTTAGCACTTTAAGGCAAGGTTTTACTATAAAAGGAATTATTCCCAACTGCGAAAACAACTCCTTGAAAGTCTAATGGAGCCGCAGGACACTGCCAAGTTAGACCATGTTCCAGTGTGTGGCACTGACACCCAGGGAGCGAGAGATGAGAAGTCTGCATGGTCTTTATGGCTTTAGCTAAAATGTGTCCAAAAGTCAGACATACTGTTTCCTAGGAGATGGTGTATTTATAAAACAGGCATGACAGACAGACATAAAGGAAATTTGTTTTTTTATTTTTTCCAGCTGAGTTAATTTTAGCCTGAACTATCTGAAATGTCTGAACCCTGCCACTGGCTTTTCGAGTTTCCCTTCCGATTCTCTGAAAGGAAGTCGTTTCATGCTCCCTTCGCTCCCCTCACCCCAGCCTCCACAGCTGTCCCAACGAGCGAACATAAAGTTCTCCTCTCTTGTCCTGTCATAAAAGAGCTGGGTAAAATTCCCAAGCCTGTTTGGGATGATTAGCAATATCTCCTAATTGCTTGGGTTCAAACTGGAATGGCATGGAGAACAAAAAAAAACGATGGGTTTAGGCCCAGATCTCTGTACTGGGGCGAATTAGGACATCGTTCTGCATTCTGTCCATCAACTGTTGTTTTTGCCTTTGTCACCCAGAGTGGGACGGGTGTGCTCAGACGTGGGTCCCGTGCTCTCCATGCCACTGGAATCAAGCTATCCTGGCTGAAGAGGGGTGAAACCCCGAAACCGGTCCTAGGATGCTTGTTTCCAGTCCAGGGAGGACCTGGCTTGGCAGTTCGGGCTGGACTGTTCCCATGTGGCACAGGGTCAAGACTGATTTGCATATGGCTGGGTTCAAACTGGAATGGCATGGTGAGCAAAAAAAACGATGGATTTAGGCCCAGATCTCTGTACTGGGGTGAATGTATGACATTGTTCTGCATTCTGTCCATCAACTGTTGTTTTTTGTATTTATAAAACAGGCATGACAGACAGACATAAAGGAAATTTGTTTTTTTATTTTTTCCAGCTGAGTTAATTTTAGCCTGATCTATCCGAAATGTCTGAACCCTGCCACTGGCTTTTCGAGTTTCCCTTCCGATGCTCCGAAAGAAAGTCGTTTCATGCTCCCTTCACTCCCCTCACCCCAGCCTCCACAGCTGTCCCAACGAGCGAACATAAAGTTCTCCTCTCTTGTCCTGTCATAAAAGAACTGGGTAAAATTCCCAAGCCTGTTTGGGATGATTAGCAATATCTCCTAATTGCTTGGGTTCAAACTGGAATGGCATGGTGAGCAAAAAAACGATGGATTTAGGCCCAGATCTCTGTACTGGGGCGAATGTATGACATCGTTCTGCATTCTGTCCATCAACTGTTGTTTTTGCTTTTGTCACCCCGAGTGGGACGGGTGAGCTCAGACGTGGGTCCCGAGCTCTCCATGCCACTGGAATCATGCTATCCTGGCTGAAGAGGGGTGAAACCCCGAACCGGTCCTTGGATGCTTGTTTCCAGTCCAGGGAGGACCTGGCTTGGCAGTTCGGACTGGACTGTTCCCATGTGGCACGGGTCAAGACTGATTTGCATATGGCTGGGTTCAAACTGGAATGGCGAGCAAAAAAACAATGGATTTAGGCCTAGATCTCTGTACTGGGGTAAATGTATGACATTGTTCTGCATTCTGTCCATCAACTGTTGTTTTTGCATTTGTCACCCACAGTGGGACGGGTATGCTCAGACGTGGGTCCCGTCCTCTCCATGCCACTGGAATCAAGCTATCCTGGCTGAAGAGGGGTGAAACACCGAAACCGGTCCTAGGATGCTTGTTTCCAGTCCAAGGAGGACCTGGCTTGGCAGTTCGGGCTGGACTGTTCCCATGTGGCACGGGTCAAGACTGATTTGCATATGGCTGGGTTCAAACTGGAATGGCATGGTGAGAAAAAAAACGATGGATTTAGGCCTGGATCTCTGTACTGGGGTGAATGTATGACATTGTTCTGCATTCTGTCCATCAACTGTTGTTTTTTGTATTTATAAAACAGGCATGACAGACAGACATAAAGGAAATTTGTTTTTTTATTTTTTCCAGCTGAGTTAATTTTAGCCTGATCTATCCGAAATGTCTGAACCCTGCCACTGGCTTTTCGAGTTTCCCTTCTCTGAAAGGAAGTCGTTTCATGCTCCCTTCACTCCCCTCACCCCAGCCTCCACAGCTGTCCCAACGAGCGAACATAAAGCTCTCCTCTCTTGTCCTGTCATAAAAGAGCTGGTTAAAATTCCCAAGCCTGTTTGGGATGATTAGCAATATCTCCTCATTTGCTCTCTCCTTAAATTCCCAATTTTAATTTTGTCTTCCATTTTAGTCATGTATGACCTGCTTGCTGCGGTGCATGCAAATATTAATTCAGCCCAAGGCTTTTCAATGGTAGACATCAAGCTCAAACACAGCATCTTACGCTTTGGCAGTCTTTGCGCAACGCCACATCTGTTTTAGCGACAATTTTGGAACAAATGAAAGCAATATGACCCTAAGCGAATTAAGGTTTCCATACTGGGACTTTGAGGCCCTTCGCTGCTGCAACCCACTATAAACCAGATACCCTTCTGGTAATTCAGTAAATCTAAAAAAAAAAAACGGTGGGGAGCAAACTCTATCCATTTGGGTTCATAGAATATAAATACAATACTCAATCACATCCTACGTAAGCTGAGATATAAACTACACCCAGGGACTTAAATAAAGGACAACAAAATCCAAGACCAACAAAAAATAACTTACGATAAGAGGACCCACTGGTGTAACTAAACTTGAGGGGTCCTCCCTGCAAGGTACATGGAGGGGCCCATCTGAGCTCAATCAAGGGCTCTCTGGTCACAGTACTGGGCTGAGGGGGCCCTTTGGAGCTTCTCCACCACCCGCACTGTGGGGGCTGCGGGGGCCTCTGTTACACTACTGCCACAGACTCCAGCAACTAATATCTTAAGAACACCCGTTGCAAAGAGGGCTCCACAGCCGGATGGAAAGCAATCAGTATCTGATAAAAGTACACCACTTGCATGTCTCTGTTGAGAGTTAATACCACTTGGTCTTCCGGGTTCTTGTTGAGCCGGTCCACTGTGAGCACAAGAACGCATATGGAAAGTGTTCGTCAAGGGCCTGTGGATTCTCAGAAATCAAAGTTTTCATGTCCTTCCAGAGATCAATTCTTCCACAGCAAGCTTGACAGAGAAAAACATCACAACATGAATGACCATGTACGTCTAACATCAACAATTCTTATCAATAAGTTTTCAGGAAATAGGTGCGCCAGACACTAAACGTCTTAAGGTGTTGTTTCAGCCACGGATAAGCGCCAAGATACTCCTTGGAGTGATAGTTGCGCTATAAAAGTGGATTTTACATTTACATTTACATTTACAGTGATTTTCTTCAAAGGGGTCATATTACTAAAAAAAAAAAAAGTGGCACAACACCTTCAACACCACACTAAAAATGTGGGTACACTAAAAAGTAGTATGCAACCCCTATCATTCCTGCATCCAGCTAATCATATTTTATTTCTCTCATCAATAGATTATACCATTGTACTACTCCTATCAATATAATAAAGTATTTTTTTTTTATTATTCCAAGCCTGGCTTACAATACTTTATGGGCCCCCAGCCCTTGTATCAAATAGAAAAATATTCTCCAAAAGAAAAAGACCATATTCCTTTATCAGTTTCTAGCGCCACCTAGCACTGTAGCTGCCATTAGCTGCCTCCTCATACATTAACTGGCCAGATCTTTAAAAAAATAAAATAATATAAAGACATTTTGTGGCAGGGGTGTGGAGCCCTGAAAAGTAAAACACACAGTACACATAAATTAATCTTAGAGAGAAATCAATAATTAGCATACTGTACTCTGACATATGTATAATTTGTACAGGGTAAATTATCTATATTAATAGGGTGTGGATTGCTTTTTTTTCAGTAAATCACAAGCTTATTAATATAACTCTTGTGGGTATGATGTAAAGGCGTGAAAGTGGTTAACTTGCTCTACCACTCTCTTTCAGCCCTGCCGATTGAGTCCTGACACTCTTAGAGATCTGCAAGACTACATTGGCTGCCGACAACCTCTGTTAGTACTATTGAGCAGGGAAGGAAGTGAGAGGGGTTGTCGTCTTGCCTGACGTATGGTTCTGCCCACTGTCTTTCAGTTTTAACCAGCACGCTGCAGAATATAATCCCAGCAGAGTGGGAGCCTGTGAAAATGTAGTAAATTTGGTTAAAGTTACTTGTTAGCCTTCTTCCATACATAATGCGTCAGGTAGCAACAGAAGGATTCACTTATATAAAGGTAAATCCATCTGTTTATTTAGAAGTATATTATGTATTTTGGGTTGCTGTAATCTTTGAATGGTACAGGAATTAAAGGATCACAGAGACTAGCAAAGACACCAACTGGTCACTTAACCACGTTGCCTCATGCTGCTGCCTTCTTTGATCCCAAACCACAAGCTCCATTTTCGGAGGTTAGAATTGGGGCTTGTTCATAGAACTCTCTAGCGCCAACTCTTTTGTTGGGGCGGTTTCCAAAAAGTTGTGTTCCTGCTGCACGTACTATACAGAAAATGATGGTGGGATTGGTCATACGTAAATAACTGAGAACATCAATGGCAAACTATAGTGCCAATCATGCTTTTTGTGTGTTGGTGTAAATCTTTTCAGAAGTGTTATGCCTATGCTTACAATTTCACTTATTACAATATTGATGAGATCTGAAATCTAGGACAGTGCAGGTTATACTTATGTCAGTTATGTATAACCGGTGAATTTCACCGTATTTTAGTTTTTTAAATGGCAGTACTTTTTAAAGTCAATTCCTAAGGTTTTTTTTTAAACGTATGTCCAAATCTTATTACTTTCCACACATATAACTCCACATTAACCTTTGGCTTTGATAAATCTTCACAAAGCTTTCTAAAAAAAAAAAATCATGATTCATGATTTATACACATGGAGAATCGCATGCTCCAACTGAGGAGAGGAGCTATCTATTTGGGAGCAAGTGTGGCAGGGAGGAAAACTCTCAACTGTGTTTTTGGTTCGTGTATTAGTCCTTTACTGACAGCACTAACCTTTGCAATAGCCACTTGGCAGCAGCTAGATTGGGATATTTTGCCACTTGGCTGGAAATAAATTGTTGCTGATATTTAGCCACACGGCGAGAATCAGTTTGGTATTGTGCTGAAGGTAAATCGAACAAAAACACATTATCCATGTGACAATAGGATTGTAACATATACACTTATGAAATTGTGATATCGTGATTTTGCCACTTGACAGTGGGAATCATTATTTTTACTGTGTTGCAATGAAATGTGTACTTTTTCATGTTGTGTAGTTGTGCATTCTAATAATTATGCAAGCATATATATTTCTTTAATGTAGCCCAAGAATAATTGTACTTTAATAAATTTTAATGTACAGTAACACGTTAGAGATCATGTAACCATCACAGTGAGAGCCCTTGCAATTGTGCATATCCCCTTGCCATACGTCTTTTTAAACTGTTTGAATATGTTTTCTATGTTTATCACCCTGTATGGTTTTTATGGGAGACTGAGTCCAATTTTGCAAACTGAGGATGTGACGAAGACCCGTTTGGGTTGAAACACGTTGTCATTAAAACTTTATGGAAACTGACTCGCTGTGCGCAGGCTGTTTAATCCTGCATACACACGAGATTCACAGGTGGAATATATTTATATCTATATGTATATAGCTATAGATATATATGCATATGTATATACATATTTATATAAATACACACATGCACACACACACACACGTGTATGTTTGCTCATTCAAGTGTGGTTGTTAATGCATATCAGAAGATTATCAGAAATTAGAAGGTTTTGGTGGACTGAGCTTTGCATGCAGTAAATAGTCATTTGAGATTAGTAGCATTTTCATAAAACATTGGGAGATTATGAAAAACGATCTAGTGAATCACTCGAAACCTGAGACTACATGCTGGCCTAGTGGGTACTGAGCCGCTTAGAAAAGCTACAGCAATATGTATGACAGAAATATAAAGTTCAGGCAGTAAAAACATTCTTTTTGACATCCTACTTTTATTCAACATAAGGAACGATAATAGACATAAAGAACACGACATAGTATGGCCATCCAGATATCCAAATGTTTCCTGCTGCAGTGCTTCAAGTAGTCTATACTTTCTCGTTCATCAGTCCATTAGAGAACGATGTTTACTTCCAGTGCAAGTGATTTATGGCAAGGTGCAGCAATCTGGTATGGGGGTGCTCAGGGCATCAAGACATCTAGTCTTCCCCAACAGCTGGATACTACGGCCTATCACTGAAGCCCTCCACACACTCCGTCCCAACTCACCACAACTCTTGTAGTTGAGTGTGAGCCACCAGGCAGAGCCATTCTAAGTTGTTTCCCTGTTCTCCAGGTTTCTCATTACAACTTGTGGCAGGGTGGACAGGTGAGGAGCTGGTTACCCCAACAAAAAGAGGTGGAACTGAAGAGGCTTGCCTGCCACAATGGATGTCTCTTAGGTATGCAGATAGTGTTTAGCAAGAACCACCCACAAGGGTATCCAAAAGTCAACCATGGGCGAGGGGCTGCCTCAGTCCCTTCAAGATGACTCCCTGTTCGATTCCTGTGGAGATATTAGTCCGGAAGACAATGAAATTGAGGGGTCATCATCCCTGAATATAAAACTGTATTTCAAGGGCAGGTCACTTCAAGAATTGTAAAAGATTAAAACCGTTGCATGCCTTTGCAATCATGAACTACCTCATTAGCATCTCTTCTGAACTCCACCGACCAGTTCTCCGCATCCATAATTATGAACTTGCACCTTCAATGCAATGTATAAAGAAATAAGTAATGGGTGCAATGCTTGAATTTACCTCAGGTCACTGGTAAATGATGTGATCCGCCCATCGTTTTAAGTCTAGCCTAGAGACAGCTTTAGTGGTCTCTTCATCCTCATAATTTCACAAACATTGATAATGAAACCACATGGATATAAGTATATGATGACCACCAAGGTGAGGCTATCGTGTTATGGTATGCAGCGCGTAGCGGTGTGGTAGATGAAGAAGTGTGAGAGGCAGACGCGCAGTTTTAGGGTTTTCAGTATGATGGTAGCTTTGAACAGCTCTGCAGGTCTCTTTAGACGCTGGATTGCATGCCTAGTGCGTCAAATCTACTCCTACGGAGAAAACGGATTTATCTCTGAAGCAAAAGTATACTGAAGTACCATTATATAAAAAAGGAGTGAAAGTCTCATGCTATTTTCGTTGTTGACTTGTGAAAGTCATTTTAGGTTGGGTAATAGCACTGCATTATGAACATAATTACGAGATGTTTCGCACAGAGACCACGCATTTGAAGCTTTTCATGAGTTTGTTTTTGCACGACGTTTAGAACTCTTTGTCAGTAGCTACTGCTTTGTAAGTCCCAGATACAGGCGTATGCGAGCAGGATAAAAAACTAATGCTGAATTATCAGGGCTGCTGAACTAGAGGTATACTGAAATCTGGCGTTCGGAGGATTTCTCAAGTTGGCAAGAGAACTCAGCACATAAAATGCAAACTTGTGTGTGCAAGTTGAAGATGATGGACCAGTTCGGCCTTTCATCCGGGGATTTAAGTGGTTCGGGTCCCTGTCCCAGTAGTAAGTAAAAATGAACATTAAAACAGGTTCCTATCAGGCACTGGCAAATGACATTGATCAATTTCTGCACAAATAAAAACGTTAAGGTAATACATGTAAGCAATTTAGTTTAGTTATATTTGACATATTGCACTTATTTAGCTTATGTGTTTAAGTCTTACCCTTAAATTGCAAAGACACTACATAACCCTTTTAGAGGCGCCCCACTTTTTGCATCTCACTTAAAGTCCTGCTTTCATCCCTCTATGAATTACAAGGAGCAGGCGTGTGGATTTGTATAGCGCACTAATCACCCAAGAGGGTATCGAGGCACTTGAGCAAGGTTTGTAGGTGTGTGGCCCCAAGTTGCTTATATGAAAAGCCAGGTCCTCAGTTTCTTGCAGAACTCAATAAGTGAGACGGATGCTTTGATGTGTTGAGGGAGGTCGTTCCATGTCTTGGGCGCGTTGATTGGAGAATGAGAGACCTCCAGTTTTGCTTTTGCGGATGTGGGGCATGTGTTCAAATGAGAGTGAGGCAGAGCGTAGGTGTCTGGTGGGTTGGTGAAAGTATATGCGGCTGTTCAGGTTTTCTGGTCCTGTATTGTATAGGGCTTTGTAGGAGTGGTTGAGAAGTTTGAGTTGGCTGCGCTTGTGAACGAGGAGCCAGTGAAGCTTCCGGAAGTGCAGTGTGATGGGGTCAAGTATGTGTCTTGCAGCATGCATTCTGGACGGTCTGGAATTTGTATAGGAATTGTTTGGATATTCCGACATAGAGAGTGCTGCCGTAGTGCAGCCTGCTGGTAATGAGTGCTTGTGTGATGGTCCATCTGGCGTACAGATGCAACCATTTGAAGATCTTTCGCAGCATGAGTAGGATGTGAAAGCAGGAGGTGCACACTGCATTGAATTGAGCCCTCATATTGTGCTTGGCATCTAAGATGATCTCTAGATTTCTTGCATGGTCTATGGGCTTGAGTGTTGATCCTAGCTCCGACTGCCGCAAAGTGGAATCTCATGGGGAGGTCTTGTTGCCGAAGACCAGTACTTCCATCTTGTCGGAGTTGAGCTTCAGGCAGTTGGTTCGTGTCCAGTATGCTACTATGGTCATGCAGTTTGTGAAAGTGGTTCTGGTGGTGATTGTCTTGTACATCAGGGAGAGGATGAGTTGTATGTCATCAGCTTAGGAAATGATGGTGATGTCTTTTGATTAGATTTTGTTGTTGAGTGGTGTCATGTAGAGTATATGTTGAAAAGAATGGGGCTGTGAACGATCCCTATGAGACACCGCATATCAGCTTTTAGGACCCCGATGTGAAGGGTGGCAGCCTAACCCTTTGGCTTCTTTCACTGAGGAAGAAACACATCCATTTGAGAGTGGAACCTTATATGCTAATCTCATGGAGTCTTTTGATAAGGGTGTTTGGAAGACGGTGTTGAAGGCCGCGGAGTGGTTGAGCAAGATGTGGGCCACTGTTTCTCCTCGGTCCAGGATGTTTTGAATGTTGTTTGTGGCAAAGATGAGTGCTGTTTCAGTGCTATGGTTCTTCCTGAATCCTGACTGTGTGTTGTCTAGAAGATGGTCAAGCTCGAGGGAGGTTCTGAGTTGCTTGTTAATGGCCTTCTCAATCACTTTGGCTGGATAGGGGAGCAGGAATATGGGTCAGAAGTTACTCAGTTGATCTGGGTCGGCCATGGCCTTCTTGAGGAGGGCGCTTATTTCTGCAAGTTTCCATTCATCCTAGAAAGTGGTGCACATGATGGAGGTGTTGAAGATGTAGGTCAGGGTGGTGCTGATGGGTGATGTTCCCAGCTTGTAGATGTGGTGGACACATGGGTCCGTTGGGCCCCTGAGTAGATGGTCCGCATGATTGCCAGTGTTGTTTCAGGTGAGGGTTGTCCATCCAGTCAGGTGGCCGTCTTGGTTTCTGGAGGGTAAGTTAGCGATCAGTTCTCTATGGATGGGTTGGTGTGCGAAGTTGCTGAGGAAGAAGTTGGATAGGTTGTCACAGAGCTGTTGGGAGACAGCAATGTTGTAGACAGTGGCTGAGGGTGAGAAGATCTCCTTGCAGCTGGAGGAGCTTCCTTCGATGAGGTCTAATAGTGCTTTTGTTCTTCATGCAGGCCGATGAACATTAGCGCGTGCAGCAGTATCAGTTACAATGGGCTAGCAGGACATAGCAAAAGAGAGAAAGATTTGGCATAAACGTTTAGCTCATATTTTTTGCACGAAGTCAGAGAAATCATAAATGCTTGCCGTTTTTAAACAGTCTTTAAACACACACAATGTATACTTTTGTAGCTCAAAAATGACTGCAACACCAAACAAGACACCATCTATCATTTTACTACAAGCAGGAACTGGGGAAAGCCTTCTGCAGACTCGATGAATAAATCCACGCTGCTAAATGTAAACATGGGTGAGAACTGTCATAAACTAACATTAACAAAGGAAAACCCCTACAGAGGAACAGAGAGAAATAGTCTGAAAACAGCCTCTTTCACACTAGGTCCGGGAGAAATTTTCGTTATGCTGGCATAATCACAAGAAATTTCCATCCTTTTGTTGTACGGTTATTACACAAAATGCCCAGAATTACATCATTACGTCAATCATGTAATTTTCCATCCGTTCCGGTGGAATCTTAGCACGGTGGTAAGATGAATCACCAGAATGTGAGCAGATGCAGTTCATGTCATGTGTCATTTGGCGTTATTTTTTTAGTGTGAAATACATCCTTGCATTCAAAATGGGCGCGAGGATGCACTTCATGCTAAAAAGTAATCCTTGGAAATAATGATTTTATTTTACATTATCAAGAAAAGTACATTTCGAAATGAAGCAGTGTGAAGAACATCAAATGGAAGGCGCAGCTCATGCCACTCGCCCAAGGCAACTAGTAATCAAAATCCAATCTTGCTAAGAGCGTACATAGAAAATCACCATACCCCATATACGACCTCTATTTTGTATTCTATATTAACATTTTAAACATGCCTCTGTTTGTTTTAATGATCATTTGAGAATAGATTACTCAGCTCAAATATTATTTATAAGTGAATTTGTATTCTATTTGCTATTTTAAATTCATATTTAAATGGGTGCCACAAGCTGTTTGAGAACCACAGGGCAAGGAGTTACTGGGACACTACCCAGGTTGTTGTCTTTTACCACTGCTGTCCCTGAGCCTGGCCTACTGGGGCACTACAAACTCAACGCCAAGTACACCCTTTCAGCGTTTGAGCATCAGGATAGCAACAGAGCAGTCTAAGGCTTCTCAGGGTGGTAGAATGCGGGAACAGACTCTGAGGTCTATAGTTACCAAACAACACGTACAATGATTGTCCAATCCAGTGCTTAAAAAAGTACTGTATGATACCAAAATAAAATACAGCAAAAAGCATATGCCTGTGGTCAAGGGACGGCTTGTGCTCTCTGAAAGTGGCGGGGTGCAATGCTTTCCCTGAATTTCAGCGAGTCAGCGCAGCAACCAATGCCAACTTCTTCTAGTTCTTCTTTTACTATTCCAATTCATTCACTTACACTCACTCACACCCATTCTTATTCAAACTCACATTCCCTCACTCTCATTCATCCTCACTCACTCAGCATCTCTCACTCAATTTCACACTCCCTCACTCTCATTCTAACATAGTCTCAATTGGTCTCCCTCTGACTCTCACTCACATGTGCAGTGTCGCTCATGCTTGCGCACACACACGTTTCCTATTTTCTCTGCATCTACCTTCAGCCGCTTGTGCCGCTCTGCTCCTGCTGCTGGTGCTGGGTAGACCCTCAGGGCAGGAACACAGCTTTTCCCTTCGCTAACACTGGAGGAGTGCACCGAAAGCCTGAGTCTGTGCAATGATGTGTGGACTCCAGATGTCAGTTGTTTGATTTTTTACCTCACCCTCTTCCATCTGTTCAGAGTGTACGTGTCAGGGGGTCTTCTAACCCTTCTCCACCCTATGATGAGATGGAGAGCGAGGGAGAGGCGACCGTTTGATGGAGGGTTCGGAATGGGCACTGCAGTGCATATGCCTAAAGCAACCAGGGCTGCCTTGACCAGTGACGCTGCATTGCGGTACTAGTGGGAAGGCCCGAGGGGTTTTAAGACCATGAGGCCAAGACTGGACCTAGATAATCTCCCAGACGGCTGGAACAGACACCTCTGTGCGCCAGCACCAGTCAGGCAGATGTAATGGCCTTAGGCTGTGGAGAGGATCTGCATTTTTTTTTTCTACCAGAAGTGAATAATAGGTTATCATTCAATAAGAGTATAATTTAAAAAAAAGGGCCAGAAACAAGAGAGGAGAAGCCCTGATGGCAATAAAGGTAAGCAGCCACTGCCATGAGCACAGGGACCTTTGAAATTTTGCAGGGCCTTTTTTGGCAACTCTGCATAGACAGCAATGTAGCAATCGATCTCTGATTTCCTCGCTGGAAGGGCACTTTTGTGATGCTGTGCCAGAAGAGGGAGGATTTCACATACAAGTGGTAGAAAGCATATTGTTTACGCTTATGTTTTGGGTGTAAAGGTAAGGTTATTGTTGAACCAAGCACCGAAGATGCATTCTTCTGAATGTTCTCATCTACTGATGGCTACTAAAAAACTTTCACTCCACAGCCTTGTGCCTAAACAGGTGTCGCCATTACCCACATAGAATCCTCATGAGGTTGAAATGTTTATCTAGAAGCAATAGGTTTTAAATATACAATTGCAATCTGTACACAGATGTCGGCTGTGAGTGTTTAACACACTCAGCTATCTGACTGGCAAATAGAGTCACCACTTGCCAATACCAGAGAGAGTATTCTCACAATTAAAGGAGAAGTGCAATTTGAGCAGCACTATCCCTTCTCCCTCACTTCATGCTTGGCAATAATCTTTCTTTTGTGCAGAATATAAAACTGCACTCCAGGAGTTTTGCTTTACCTCACCCTGATACCTGCAACTCAATCTTAAACCAAAGGCGCCAGGTTGTTATTTCCAGGAGAAGTGCCAGTTCTGCAGAAACTGTACAGGAGATGGCAGGAGGCAGAAGACCGTCTCTAATGCCACAGTATATTGTGCTGTTGGGCAGTGATGCAGGCGATCACCCTCAACGACAATGAAAATCATTGTATGGAGTGGAGCGGGGAAAGCGGGGAATAAAAGACCACTGATATTGCGTTGCAAGACTGCTCCACGCCATACAAAGGTTTTCACTGTCATCATATTCACAATCCCGTCTGAGGTCATCAAGGTGGTCGAAGGGGGATCTTCCAAATATGGTCAGAGTAATTTCTCCATCATCTGACACAAGCTACTTTCAGTTCTCGCAACACTATTTGCGCCCTTGCTGGCCGTTTGCCATTTTTTGGGGTTTCCTAAAACAAATCCCCCAGATTGTGTTTTGCATTTGGAAAACAAAAGCAGCAATATCTCTGATGCTCTATAAGTTTGTGAGTGACAGTGTAAATGTTAGAAACCTGCTATCCCTCAATGTACACATTGACCGTAACTTTACCTTTAAATATGGACAGCGGTTTGTTGCCTTTCAGCTAGTTTTGCACTTTACAAATACATATACTCACACTGGCATTGGTTTTTCCCCCGTTTGGTACCATGAATGTGGACAAGGAATAAAAGACAACTGACATTGCGTTGGAACACCTACTCTGAAATGTGCAGGCCTACTGACGCAAAGTTAGGTGACTCACAGAGGGACCTTCCAATTGAAGAGATGGCTAAGGTTATAACATCACAAAGGCAGCGTTCAATGACTCTAAGTGAGGTGGAGGAACTGAGGTTTGGACAGACAGGACATCAGCCAACAACTGGTGGATGTTCCATTTGAGCTAAAATGACCCAAAACAATGCCTTTTGTCATCACTGTCTAAGAAGGTCCTTCAAATGTGGCTTACAGGTTACACTAAAACTCAGATTTGGCAGATCAGCTTCACCAAAAATCCTACTACCCAGTAAAAAAGTCCCAAGAGAGACAATGCTTAGATGTAACACACAGCTGAAGAGAAGCAGGTTGGATTCATTACTGCCAATTAAATGAAAAAGTTCAACATTTGTTCGGGTAGCTGACACATGAACATGTTTTACACCGAGATAAATAGGGAAACCTAGCACATTCCAAGCGATAAAAACTGAATTACTTTTTTGAAGGCAAAGACTGAAATGAAAGATGTCAAATGGTGATGAGAGGAAAGTAAGCTGACAAGAGTGCTCAGTAAGTAAACTCCTGTTGCTGATAGCTAAAGTAATCTGAAGATTTTGAGTTTTAAATCCTCTGGCCAGGCCGAGTCAGCATGCTGTCACTCTGAAGTTTGTAAACCAGGTACCATTATATTGAGTAATAATGGCGTCTGTTATCTTCAGTGCTGCATGAAGCGATATACAGAAAACTAGTAGTTATCAGGGAACAGCTTAAAAAACTCAAGGAAAAGGATGTGTTGGAGAGGAAATGAAGCATGAAGAAATTATGCTACAGTAGACATCAGTAGAAAACAATATAAAATGAAAAGTGCTGAAAGAGCAGTGCAGGCCCAAATCCCATGCTGATGCAAGGAGAGGTGAAGAGTTCACTAGAAAATAGACTGCATGACCAGCAAGGTTTTAGTTAAAGGAAAACCCGTGTTTGTGAGACTGAAGGCATTTATGGTCTCAGGACACAAGCACCTATTCTAATGATCAGAATCTGATAAGCAACTTTGGGAGCAGAGCAATAAAACACACATACGCACAAGTAAAAAGTAAATAAACTGTTTGTTAACCTCTTCAATGCCCATGACGAGCTGGTCTCGTCATGGGCCGCGGTGGCGCTGTGCCCATGACGAGACCAGCTCGTCATAAACCCCGCCCGCTAATACAACGGCCGGCACAGGGCGGGGAAAGGGGCGGGCACTGAAGGGGTTAAGCATTGTTAGAACTACAATAAAGAATGCGAAAGAAATGGGTTAAAATTTTAAGGACACAGGTGACGTGATGTTTTCTGCAACAAATATGTAACTGCTAAGTACCCTATTAGTTGACCTTTTGTAATAAGCATTGTTCATGTTGCTATTTAAGGGGCTGCCTGTGAAGAAGCAAATTGAGACCAGCTGTTTACTACCACTCACCCTGCCGCGATAGTAAACCTGCCTTTGTCTTGCCAAGAGGAGCCTTGTCTTTTTCGTTATCTCAGTTTGCCCAAAAACTTGGCGAACCAGCATAGGAGTCCCTTTTGCCCTCAACCGACTGCTGTCACCGAATTACCCCCACTGCAGAGATCATTGTGCATCTTTGATGAGGTAAGCAGACACGTTGTTTCCTAAAGTTCCCGTATTCATGGGGCGGGTAGGACCTGGAGATTGCGGTCTTTGAGGTGAGGACAATGCAGACTTCAGTTCCTGTTTTGTATATTATACAACTTGTCTCTATAGCAGATGTAATGTAAATAAGGTTATTGCATGCAAGATTGTAGACAAGTGTTGCACAATATTAAGTTACGGTGCTGCGCAGTCGGTAGTGTTTCTCCCAATATAAAGTTGGAAGTGGTCAATGTGGGTGATGTGAAGTTGGGCGTCTAATATGTGTTCCAATAATTTGGCATTGAGGGATGGCTGAAAGGCCAATGTCGCTAAACTTTACCTCCAAGTGCGATTAAGCACTCAAATTACCGTCATGGAACTACTGTTCAGAAATCATTCCATGGTTTATGAGACACATGGTTTGAAGGTTATTCTCTCTTGAGCACAGAGGGAAATGGCCAACTGCTATCGACTTAGTTATAGAGTCAAACAAAGGTGATTAACTGTTATAAGTAGTTGAAGTTTTAATTGATTTGTAAATATGTTGATGATGAATGCGTGTATATGTATGCAAGTAGAAATGTGGCCACAGAGTGATGTTGTTGTGTAATCTTGTATAATGTTGTTGTGATATACAATGTTTAACGTATGACTAAAATGACAAATTTAGGGACTTCTTGTTTGTAGTGTAAAAAATTTAGAGAAGAAATACTGAGTAGACAGATAAAAGTTAAACTGTAAAAATTGCTAGGAACATTGGGTTTATGGAGACTCCCTTACAGAACATGCAAGAGACCTTTCCAGGTGACCAGAAGAGGTTGTACAAGTACTGTAGAGAATGGTTTAAAGCCACTAAGAAACACGTATCCCAGGCCAAAGGACGACACACTTGATATATATGCAGGAGCTAAATTACAGAAAGGAGAAGTTACCTTAGCCTTATGGTGAGTCTTTTGTGAAAGGTTTAAGGACTCCTCCAATGCTGACACATCTAGTACCCAGTCTGCTCTCCCACCGCCATATGATTCTATAAATACATTCCCCTAGCTACCTGGCATTTATCCATTGGCGCAGCTACAGGAAGTCACAGCGGGATTTGAGAATCCCGAGGTTGAGACCCCATCACAATCCCTGGATGGATCCCCTAATGTTGCCACATAGATGTCAAAGCCAAGACACAAGAGTACTCTCAGACAACAAGTAAGGGTGGGTGACTCTCAGCTATCAGTTTTTAGGACAACTAGAAGTGCAGTTTACACTACATTTAGATCAAGCCTCTCCCCAAGAGAGTAGAGGTGAGGAGCAGGGTCCAGGAGACAGTGATGATCAGTGGCGGGCTTCTTCAACAACATCACACTTGTTACAGTGGAGAAATGCAATAGCAAGGGTAGTTAAGGAGCAAATACCTACGCCACAGTGAGGAGATGCAGATGATGCTAGATGGAATGACTATGTAGATAGGGCTGTCAGGATGGCGCGATGGCCAGTATCTCAAGAAAGAGATGAGGATTTTAGAAGGACTAAAGATAATTTACCACTTTAGGAGAAGGGGAATGTAATAGTTTCACCAGAGTGTTCAGGAATGGTTATCACGAAATAAGGATAGAAGAGATATGAGGGTGACAAGGAGAGAAGAATATGGTGATAATCTCTCAGGATAGATTTAGAGAAATTATGGGAGGATGGCAAATAGAGTGGAGTCCATACATAGATGTGTAGATAACATTGGTGAAATACTTCAATCTACTGAGGCTAGGCATCCTATTTATGACACTAGCACTCAAAGGTCCCTTCTCAATTTTAATCACACAAATGGAGTGTTGGGATTGCCTAATCACGTCAACTCTAGAGAAGAAGAGCAGGACATATTTTCCAGAACTAGGAAAGCCCGACCAACAGAGCTTGAGTGATTGCAGTTTCAGGAAACACGTGTCAAACCAAATTCAAGGATGCGATCTTGTGAAGCTGCAGGAGGATTGACACTACATGATTGACCAATGCAGCAGAAGAGGGTTTAATAAGATTTACACAGAACTGATCTCACCCCTAGTGAGATCGTTGCTGAAAGAGAAAACAGTTGGTACAGTTTTGTATCCTATTTGGATTATTTAGCATGATGGACTGGAGGTTTAGCCCCACAGATGAGAACATGGCCACGAGAAGGGTCCTTTGATCCATGTTAAATGGCATTGCATTCTTTATAGTGTCGGAGACCCAGACTGTGATTATCCCTACATGTTGAAGTGTTTGCGTGTGTGGCAAAAGTATGCCAGACAGCACAACCCCCAAAATTCTGTTAATCACATATATCAGATGCCCCTGATCGCAAGGTACCTGGGGCACCTCATTATGTTCTTTGGTCACAAATAGACAAAGAGAATCTTGAAAAGTTATTACCACCGCTCACAGAGGGAGCAGGGAAATGCATTAGGTCCTTTGTAAAGAAACCTGCAGGTATGACCCAGGTAGTAAACAGATACTGTTTTTTTCAGAAAGTTAGATTGAGAAATGTTACCAAACACAACAAGGTGATGGATGGAGTGCTGAAACTTTTCAACCACTCACCCCCAGTCAAGAGATGTGGGTTTAATCCATTGTTCTTTTGTTCACAATGCCACCACAGTATGGACCCAGCCATATGCAAATCATTCTTGACCCTACTCTTCATGGGAACAGTCTAGCCCGAACTTCCAGACCAGGGCCTCCCTGGACCGGAAACAAGCATCCTGGGACCGGTTTCGGGGTATCACCCCTCATCGACCAGGCTAGCTTGATCCAATGGCAGAGTGAGCAAATGACCCACGTCTTTGCATACCCTTGGCCACTTAGGGCGAACATAGCAAACACAACAAAATGATATACGGATGGTATCACCCCTCATCAGCCAGGCAAGCTTGAATCCAGCCAGCATGGGTCAAGACTGATTTGCATATGGCTGGGTCCAAACTGGGGTGGAGTGGCGAGAAAAATAACGATGGATTAAACTTAGATCTGGGACTGGGGGTGAGTGTTTGAAAAGTGCTAGCACTCCCTACATCATTTTATTTTATGATGTTGTGAGAAATGTCACCCTCACTGACACTATGTATGATGGTTCCCCATTCAATTTTGTTCAGATGGTAGTCAGAGATCAGCTGAGGAAAATGTATCCCGACAGGCCAGACATTGTGTCTCTCATGGCTCAATCAATGCAGCCGAATAAGGACTCGCTCAGTTTGTCAGCAGGATGATAGAAAAGTGGACCCACGGAGTAGGTAAGGGTTGGGAAGTAACAGGGGAAATGCTGAGTTGTTTTACAATGTAGTAAACTAGGGTTTACCCTCTGATGAACAAAACAATTTTGATTATATAGTGGCAGTGGATGCAAAACCCTGGACAGAGATACGGGCACATAAAATTCATTTTTGTAAAAAGAAGCAGGAAAAATAGAGAAACAAGCAGGAGGTTACAGAGAAAGCAGCAGCCAAGCTGGTGCAGCAAAAGTTAGCAAAGAAAGGAGCAGTAGAAAGAGCTGTAGTAGCAGCTACCACTCAGATGACTGCAATGTCTGTGGTCCCAGGGACCACCCAACAAAAATACCCACAACAGCAGGATAGTATAAGGGCACAAGGAAGTAGTAAAGAAGGACAAGGAGGAATGGGAAAAGACAGGATAGGACCCCAGAGGATGGATCAAACATGTCATTATTGTCACAGATATGGAAATTTCATAAAAGATTGCAGAACTAAGGGTGCAGCTACTGTCAAAGCTGAAATAATACATGGATCTCAGACACCACCACAAAATGTGCAACAACCAGTAATGCCTCAAGTACAACAAACGCTGCCACAGCAACGTTATCAAGCACCCCCAATGGCAGCTTCACCTCAAAATGGACAGGGAGGTGTGATCGTGAGGTGGGGAAATTCCTTCCAGACAAAATAAATGGGATGATATATGCAAAGAATGTGCCCACAGAGCAGTTCCATGTGTCCAGTATTGTCAGTGATGCACAGGACAGATGAGGAACCCTCTGTGATGGTAGCTATCAATAATACGAGGCATGCATTCCTCATATGAACAAGAGCAACCTGTTCTTGTATTGGAGGGGAGACCTTCCAATTTCTAATAGATCAATGGACACACAAGGATTCTCTGGGATGGTAAACCAGTGGAGATGGAAATAGGAGGGAGGTACACTGATGGCTGTCTATTAATCTCTCCCGGTACCCTTGCTAATCTATTGGGCAGAGAATGTATGACTAAATTAAATATGACAATGCATTTTGAGTCTGATGGCACTATGATTTGTTCTACTCCTGGAGTTCCTCCTTCCACGATCATGGCTGTAACAGTAGACTCTCCTACTGGAGATCAAAACAGAGCTCAACCCACTAATATAGAAGCATTTACCAAAGCAGTATATACAATCCTAGCAGAAACACCAGAGTTACTGGGAAGGAAGGTTCAGTTATCTAAAGAGTTCCTTTTTTTACTTGGATCACGAGGATTTCTCCCGGGAGCATGGGGTCCCACACTCTCTTTATTTTACATGCAGCATTAGGTAGATATGAGAAGAAATACTGGGCACCAACCGGCGAAGAACCCCCGACATATGAGTTGACACATGCAATGTACCTTATAGGCAATGGCCGCCACCTGATTAGATGGCTATATAAGGCTACCCGGGCACACGCAGAGACCCCCCCTCACGACACTTAAGAATAAATGGGCCAGGGACCTGGGTAAGGACCTAACGGACAGGGAATGGACCTCTCTTCTGGAATACCCTAAAAGACTGTTCCGTAACACCCAATTCAAGTTAATACAATACATGATTCTTCGTAGGGCCTACCGCACTCCCCACCGTCTAAACTGCATGTACTCCACTGCCGAAGATGCCAGGCAGAGGACGCTGACATAATGAACATGTTGTGGATGTGTTCCTACCTTGGGGGGCTCTGGTCCAAGATTGCACACATGATAGGAACATTACAGATATCCCTAACTGGAACACAGTGGAGCGGTGCATGTTGGGTCTCTACCGCCGTCCCGCAACACAAAAAGTACAACTCAGATTTGCTGACCTGGCCCTGCTTATAGCGAAACGCCCCATCACTATGAGGTGGAAGTCGACCCTCCCCCTAACAATACACTCATGGCATGTGGAGGCAGAGGTATTGGACTGCACTGTCTGAATGGGAGACTATGGGGTTACAGGTGCTGGGCGACTTATATGAGGATGGTGTCCTCCTCCCATTTCAGGCCTTGCGGGATAGATATGATCTCCCTCATGGACATTTCTTGCTTCATTCGGCCCTCGTTTCGGCCATACAGCGGCACTGGCGGGAGGGGTTATCAGAGCCGCAGACGTCCATGGCTTGTCAGTATATAGTAATGGCGGCAGGGACCTTTAAGGCAGTTACATGCTTATGACTGGTGAGGGGTTGCTGCCATTGAGGGAATTGCAACGAAAGTTGGAATAGGACCTGGGTAAGGAGATTCCCGAGAAAACATGGGCTCAGATAATTAGGAGGGCATGGAAAAGCACCAGAAATGCCTGTTTCCAACTGGTCCACTTCTTTATATTACATAGAGCATATCTCACTCCTGCTAGGATTAATAAATACTTCAATACAGACACTGCGAAGTGTCCACGTTGTAACTTAGAAGGGGCAGAGTTCAGGCATATGATGTGGGACTGTCCGCAGTTAAGAAGGTCTTGGAAGAATGTAGTCGCGCTGCTATGCGCGATCACAGAACGGCAGATAGCGCCTGTCATGGGCACTTGTTTACTTCACTGGTTCCCCCACACGCCCAAGACGAGAGTTACGAGCAAATTTCTGGATTTGGGATTATTGCTGGCCAAGAGGGATATTATTTGCTTAAGAGTCGCAGATGTGCCTTTTGGGCATTAGCCAGTGACGAATCCGTATTCAGTCATATATCCCACTCATTGTATATAGATTTTGTTATCTAATATAGGGGATTTGTGTTTCTATTCCCCTTATTGAGTTGGGGAGAGTAGATGGATCACTATTTCATGGCAATTGATGCTCTAAAGACTACTGAGAACCTTTGATTTCTGTATCGGGATATGTTTTGTTTGGACAAAAACTCAATAAAACATTTTTTTTTTTTTTTAAATGGCATGTGGAGGCTGTCTGATGGGGCAGTGCAGAAAGCACAGCCATTAGGAGGGAAGAATATAGGGGAGTACAGAAAATACAGATCTCCATTGAGTGGGATCTGATGCTGGAGGCACTTATGGCAATTGAACCCCCAATGCCACAATGCATGTAGAGCTCGCGTCCCCTTCCTTCGGAGTGCAGCTGTGACCGACTCCCACACCCCTGCTTGCCGCAGGGCCAGGCAGAAGAGAATGCGCCGTATTGAGTGAGACCCTGGCGGGGGAAAGATAGACGACGAGTCAAGCATCGGACCTGCAATAGCCTAATTGCGGTGAGCTAGATGGGAGGGTGGGGGGGGGGGGGGTTGATCGGGGGTGTTTTTTGTGTTTCATATTGATTGATAACCAACCTGCAACAAATTCATAGTAGCTCGTAGATGCCAAAATACTAATGCCTCGCCAAGGCAGCCTCCCTTGTTCTGAATGTACCTTGTATGAATAGAGATGTTTATTCTAACTCGTTACTTGCTGAACCATCTATGTATCGACCATATTCATGCCTGCGCATGACGTGGCACTTTGTAAAATCAATAAAGTATGTTTAAAACAAACAAAAAAAAGAGTTCCTTTTTCGGCAACAAGGGCAAGATTCTTGGATACCTGACAATGAGTGATATTTCAAGTAAAGGCCTTGGAGATAACACAGACCAATGGCGCTCCGATAGCTTGTGATCACAACTATGACTTATGGGTATTTGTTATGGTAAAATGGTAAAGGTGATACTGGATGATCAACTGTTTGATGATGATTTTAAGAAAACAGTTAACGATTTTCAGGATGACATACAGTTGAGAACTAGGTGTGTTCCTAAAGGAGAAGAGTGCCAACGATAAGCAATACAACCACTTTTTATGCAACGTGGCACAAAGCTTGCTGATCTTATTCTTCAGTAGGCCAGTAAGGCATTCAACTATGCCAGTGCTCTGGGAATGATATATAGAAAAGAGTTTATGCTTTATCCCTAATGTTGTTTTGAGATGCGTAAAGATTGCATTGACAAAGTGTGTGCCGTTGTTAGTTCTCATCCCTTCTAAAATTCCCCAAAGGGGAATCACCTCACAAATCAGAAAAGTAGCAGTTGACTTAGCATCACAGTGGACGCATGGTCCTGCTTCAATCCATTGAGGAAAAAGTACAAACCACAACCATGAGATACAGATAGTTGTTGCACTTGTCTATCATATTCACAAAGTCAATATGAAGAGCCTTAAAAGGACCTTGTGGTCGTGGAATGGTAGAATTTATCACATTCAATGTAGGATTTGGAGAGAAATGTTGACAAACCGTACAATTATGAAGCTACATGTTAAGCTTATCATGTAAGTTGGGAACAAACCAATCTTGTTGTATTTGCATGGTCTCTTGATATGTTAGCTGATCAGGAGCTATCATAAATAAAGCCTGAGGCATCACTGGTTTACCTGTAAATATATGCCTATAAATTAGATCGTCCCCTGACTGTGAGCACCCTCTAGTATCCCATAACTGTTTCTTAAGCGATGGAGCAGCTTCGTGTAACTCACGAAGATTTAAACGTGTGCTATATGCTGCACATTTCACTACTGCCACTGCTTGTGGTAAAGCAATCGCCTCTATTAAAGCCTCTAAGAGATTCCTATGCATAACAGGACTCCCGTATGACTTAAGGAAGCCTCTCATGCTCCATCTCAACTTGCTAGAATGTGCAGTGATAGTTACATAAGTTAAATCTGAGTGGATTGTGATGGCATTTCCTACTCCTTGCTTAAGAGTTGCTATCAATTCTGCTGCTTGTGCACAATAATGTGCTGGCAGTGTCAACTGCTCTACTATGTGGAGTTTCTCTGAAGAATCATGCTGTTGTGCTCTGACTACTGCGGCAACTGTGTTTCTTACTCCTGTGTCCTGGTCAATAGTAGAGGAGCCATCACAAACTAGACAGTGGTACAGGGAATATGATCCTCTGATGCTGGACTAATTTCATTAGGAATATATGTTGCACAGTCATGCACATCATCCTCAGAGTCTAATATAGGATGAGCAGAGGATGTCGCAGGATTCACTGTATGACACTTCAGAACCTTCAAAGATGGCAGTGACAATATCACCTCTCATCCTGACATTCTCTGTGTAGTCGTCTTAGCCTTCTGAATGATAGCAATCATTGCATGTTCTGCATAAAGTGTCAAAGGTGCTCCCATGACAATGGGGATACTTTTCTGCACTACAAAGGCAACAGCGGCAAGATCTTGCTCACAAGGATAATATCCTCTCATCACTGAATCCAACTGTTCACTAAAGTATGCACTGGGTTTGTGTCTTAACCCCTTGCATGCTCATGACGGAACCACTCCGTCATGAGCCACGGGCGCGCTGTGCTCATGACGGAGTGGTTCCATCATGCTGCGGCCGTTGGCGGCCGCTCCGCCCACGCGGCGCTGTTTCCCCGCCTGTGCGGGCGATCAGCGCAAGTGGGTGGAGTCATGACGGAACCACGCCGTCATGAGCACAGCTCGCCCGTGACTCATGACGGCGTGGTTCCGTCATGAGCATAGCGGCGCCGCGCTCACCCCAAACCCCCCCAGCGCTGCGGCGGAATTCGCGCCGCAGCGAAGGGGTTAAGGGATATTTTTACTTAAGGGATGCGGTCATCACTTGACCATTGCAATGACAAAAGAGATAAAACTCTTTGGTATAATCAGGAGTCCCCAAAACTGGGACATTTGTTATCTCAGTCTTTAATTTTTTTTAAGTCTCCCTCATTTCTGGTGTCTACGTTATCTTATTGTTTCTGTCTTTTGCCTGTTTAATAGAAGCCAGCAAAGGCAGTATTAAAGTGCAGTAATCAAAGACCCATTGTCTCACATAGTTTCAGAGACCAAGTAACGTCACATTTCCTTAGCAGTTTCTGTTTCAGTCATTTGACATATAGATGCTGGTCTTTCAGGAGTTACTCGTCGACCAGAAACTGACAGTAATTGTCGTAGGTGATGGACCTCCTCCTGACAGTCCTGAACTTTGTCTTTCCCTACCGTTTATTCTCTCTGAGCGAGAGTAACCAAAAGAGCGGTATTATCTTTCCTAAACTGTTTCTGTAGTTCTGAAAATTAATGTCATTGACATAATGCAACAACATACTGTCACACTGAAAGTTTGATAATTTTCTTCAACTCTTTTTAAAATGCTAGGGGACTCTCATTACCCTTGAGGCAAACTAGTATACAAATACCTACAGTAGGAGAATGCTGTCAACTAATGACTGTCTAGATGGAGAGGGATGCTAAATAAAGTATTCTTGAGATCTATAACCGAGAAAAATTTAGCATCCTTAGGAATGTTTGTCAAAATAATGGAAGGGTCAGGAACAATTGGAAATTCTGGTGCCACCATATCATTCAGGGGGCAGAGGTCTTGAACTATACGGCAAGTAATACCCTTTGATTTCTTAACCGGATAAATGGGGGTGTTACAAGGAGACATTCCAGGATAAATTACTCGTTGCTCTAGCAACACCTTTAAACTAGGGGCAATGCCCTTATCTGCTTCTTTGGAAAGAGGATACTGTCTCACCTTAGGTAGGATACCACCTTCCTTTAATGTAATTCTGCATGGAGTAGCAGTGCGAATCAGGTCTACATCATGGGGACGCTTCGTCCACAAGATGTCTGGTATTTGGAAAAGCTTTGCATCCCTAATAGAATTAAAGTCTCTGCCTGGTGTGGGCATCCTTACTTCCAATACTGTTCTGATCATCCCCTGACACCCCATCAGATAATGACAGGGAGACCAATGAACACGCAAATACCTGCCACCAGAAGTAAGGTAGTACAGCTGACATATTGAAAGATGAAATGCATGTTTATCTCTTTGAATTTAGCATAGTTAATTTCTAAACAGGTAACCAAAGGAAATGAGAAGCGTGCCATCGCTGAGGTCAATCTCCCAGTTTTAGACATAGGTGACAAGGTTTTTGTATGGAATTTTGTTCAGAAATGGAAAGAGGAGAATTCAACAGGCCTTTCACTGTGGCCACCCCCATTGCCCTCATGGTAGATGTTAGGAAGCCTTGGATCCATCTATCGGAAATCCGAATAAACTCGGCATCATGTCAAAAACCACCAGCGATATAAATGGAACAAGAGGGTGGAAGAAGATTATGACTGTAAAAATACACCCCTCCACCTCTACCTTTGGACAATTTTCTGATTTCAGACTTTTTTTGGATCAACAGAACAAACTCTATATATTTTTGTTATCTTTTTCCTTTTTTGATTCTTGATACTATAATTTCTACTACTGCTTCTCTACAGTAATGTATCTACTAGCTCTGATATCACACACTTGCAAAGAAAACTCTCTAATCATGCTAATGTATCCCATAGTATTCATACCAGATTATTAGATCATATGTAGTGCCAACGTATGTCAGACATAGAATCCGAAAGGACCAATGAATCAAGTTTTGTTTGCACTTTAGTTCCTTATGCTACATGATCAGATAGGTTACATTTGACTAAAGAAGTACCCCCAAGGACAGCTTTATGTCTTTTACATCTCTACATGTGTAGGATTAAGGCCAGAATGTAGCCAACACATGTTAAGGTAGTACATTTTCTAGTTAATGCTACAAAATATGATTTTAACAGAAGTTTTATATATCCTAGAACTACAATAAAGGATGTGTAAGAAATAGGTAAAATGTTTAGGGGCATACGTGATCTGATGTTTTCTGTAATGAATATGTAACGGCTAAGTAACATATTATTTGACCTTTTGCAATAAGTATTGTTCATGTTGTTATTTAAGTGGCTGCCTGTGAAGCAGCAAATTGAGACCAGCTGTTTAACTCTGTGAAGATAGCTACGATCCCTGCCGCAACTGTAAACCTGCTATTGCCTTGCCAAGAGGAGTCTTGTCTTTTCTTTATCTCAGTTTCCCTCAACAGATGCAGTGTTACAGCCAGAGCTGCCAATTTAGGAGCAGGTCAGGGAACCATGTTCCAGTCCCGGTGTCGGCTCAATATCTTGTCATTCTGGCTAAATCACTTAATCTCACTGTGGCTTAAAAAAGAATCTGACCTTGTGTAACGAAAGTGGTGCTCATGTGAAGTGCCCCAATGCTCTTGGCTGAGTTTGCACTATACAGTCCTGCTAAATGTCCCACATCTTGCGTTACACTAACGCATTTCAAGTCATTTTACCGCATGTATAAAGATTGTCAGGCAAATTGGCTTATTAAAAAGTTGAGTGTATTACCTCTTTTGTACTTTGTAGTGTCAGCTCTGCTATTTTTCGTAAGGCTACTTTGAGGCACGTGGGACAGGCAGAGATCAACAGCCAATAGATGTTCTGGTAAGTTATGATATGGCTGTCTGGTTCACCGTGATTGGACGGTATTTTATTTGTTAGCGCAACGCCGACTGACCTGAATACCTCCCCCTGACACTCATCGGTCACTACCCGTATGCACGTGCGTATGCTGTACGGCCTGCCCTCCACCACGAGATTTACTGCTGTAAAGTCAGTGGAGTGTGTGTGCTAATAAAGAAACAGCAGCAACCCCTTTAGTATTGCCCCATGGGTTTGGATATGGAAAGTGAAGCAAAGAATCGGAATCCCAGCAAGGGTGTTCTGGCAGCGAGATGCTGATATTGACATGTAACACCTGTTTAAGGGTTCTCCGGGGCTCGATGGTGCCAGGTAACATAGCCACCTGGAAGGCCAGTCCACCGAAGCATATATGATACAGTCGCAGGCGCATGTGAGCGTCTCATGCTGCTGGTAAGGATAGCTGCAGGGGCTGCTGGCCAGGTTACAGGGACGACGAGGCAGGAGTGGCTTTTGTTTGCACAGCTATAGGTCCTGAGGCCCTCGCTCAGTGAAAAAGTTGGAGTGAAATATGACAGAGTATGAGAGTGCTGTGTGGAGCCAAAACCATCATTGTAGAAGCACAGTTTAAACTGATCCATGTTTAGTAAACTATTAGTGATTGTGAGCGTTCCCATCAGTCATGCCTTCGGTAGAACTGTTTTCTACACGGGTCTCTCACTGCAAAGCAAGAGGCAAACAGCACTGTGAACCATTTTCCCTGTGATGTAGATAGAACAGGCCACTGCGTGATCGAGTCAGATTAATCACATCACTCATGTATAGAATCTTATTCGCTCAATTGATGCTGCCTTGCAATCTATACCGTTCCCTTCAGTTAGAATCAAAGACTCAGAGCATGATAACAAAAATTCGCAAACCAAGAAAAATATATATTTTTACAACTAGGCAACATGATTCGTTATCTATTTAATTCACATTGTAGTCCCCTGTAATAAATGAAAGGTGATTATTTCTCAAATTAATATTATAACATGGACAGAACATGCAATAAAATGGCATTTTAAGTGTAATACACAAATATCACACGCAAGGCAGGGAATGTCACACAATCTTCCTACGTATGGGGAAATGGCACACATATAGCAAAGGGAAAATTGGCAGATATGGCTATAAAAAACTGTAGAAAAAAAACACTTCTATGCTGCTTGCCTAAGAGTAAGGCATTCTCTCCCGTAGGGCCCGGTGGAGTCCAGCCACAGCAAGTTGCTGGACGAAGAAGGTAATAATTAAACACACACTGGCGACTGAGCACCTAAACAGAAACGGGTCACCGCTTTCTTTTGTGAGCAATTACTCCCTGTCCAAATCTACACATTAAGTTAGTTTCCTATGTATGCTTCTCTTCCGAAAGCCAGGACGGGCAAGAGCGTACATTGGTTACCTCACACCTAAGCAGGGTACCTGCAATCAAACAGAGAGCGAACACTTCAGTACTAGGCCCTTGCAAAACATGTCAGGATTTCCTCTATTCGCTAATTACGTGACGGTCTACTGAACAAATAAATATTGGAGCGTGTTGGCTTTAAAAAGCAGATTCACCCACTGGAATGAACGTCTTGGTCAGCCAGACGCGGGCTGCGTTAGTTGTTTGTTGCCGCAGTAATGTACATCTAAATTTGAACTGCTCCTCGCTCGCCTTCCACGCACGCACGCGCTTCTGGAGGCGACACGCGACAGCGTTCAGCGCGCGCCGAGGCACGCTATATCGCCTCCTGGGCGGAAACTTACAGGGAAGGGAAGACGGCCGCCTGCGCAGAACCCAGCACTTTCTAAACTTGCAACCGTCAAACTGAAGGTTACCAAGGTGCTCCGTGGTAGGGCCGGGTTTCAAAAGATTGCGTCCCCTTTACACAAAGGCCAATTGCCTGATATACAAATGTTTGTCTTTATCCAAGTGCAACTTTGGCGCTCCAAACTGACAGTTCACAATTCTACATTCCACACACTGTGAGCGATTTACCATTTTGCCCTACTTATGCTTTAGTACGGAATGGAGCAAACACGTTTTGCCCCATCAGGTATTTACAGAAAGGTTGTTGTGCCACGGCAAAAAATGGGACTGAATTGTGTGGGACCGTTGTTAAAGGTACATAACATATATGTTTGGTTATTTATCACGTTACTTATGTCAGAGATTTTAACAATGGAACCCATGTCTAACCTTTCAAATATAGCACAAACTGGGGTTACTCTGTTTTGGCTATTCAATGAGAAAATAAACCAAGTTTGCATCAAACATATTCCCATGCTCCCATGCTAAAGTAGAGGATATTGTTTCCACTTAGTATGTAAACACAACAAAAAAAAGTGAAATATGCGTGAGCCATGCTCCATGTCGCACACATTCACAGTCCCATGACATTCCTCTCTAATGGACTGGATACACCGCAATTCTACGCCACAGGCAGTCTGCAGCATCTATTTCCTGAGTTTCTGCTACAATTATCAATGTTAGACAAAGTAATACGTGGTCATTTTTGCCGTTGTTGGTAAACTTGAACAAGTTTCGGAGGTTTTGCTGTTATCAGATGGATCCTTGCATTCAAGGTACCAAACCTGTGGACCTTAACACAAAGTTGTCATTTTTGACCCATAATGTGAACTTCCATGGTGCACATTTTAAGCGTCTGATCTTTTCTTTTCTGTTTTTTAAACATAGCTTTGCATTCTGATAACCAGAATTCAACCTGTTTACCGTGTGTCATGCCTCCACAATAATAGCTCAACTGCCTGTATCAAGGCAACCGCTTCTGAAATTACCCGACTCAGCGTAGCGTAAGCATTCCAATAGTGTTAAATTTAGCAGGTGTAGAAAACAAAGCTAAATATAACTGACACAAACGTGGCTTCTTTTTAAAGAGATAGATCGCAGGTAAAATGCACTCTATGAAATTAAGGTATTGTCTCTAGCCTGATGTAAGGGATCAGCACAATGAGAGATGAAAGAGTTCCCGCTCAGAGCACAGTATGCTCTTTGGACCCACCGAACACCTGGTGCTAAAAATAACCACCCCTAAAAAATATTACATAGTCACAGAGTCACTAATTACATAGTCACTAATGACGATCAAGCGAGAAAGAGAGAGGGGGAAAGAATGAGTCCTCAAATGATAACATAGGGATAGAGGCAACCAAAAGGTAAAATTGCTGGCTATGAAACTTGGAGACGTGGGTTCTGTTCCAAGCTGTGGTACATGACAGCAAATACATCGTTTTGTTCTGGCATTTCATCTTCTTGTATCTGAAATAGCTGCAGGTTATCTGTTTTGATCCTATGCCCTCCTAGTTTAAAAAAATCAAACCACTACACTGTAGAGCTAAATGTGTGCTACAGCAAATATCGAATGAAAAACACATGTACAAACCACAATAAATCCACAAATATTAAAGTTCTGCGGTGCCTTCCTACGCAGTAATAAACACTAAGTGTGCCCATTTAATCTCTTCATCATAAGCAGTCCGTGGCTCTCAGTGGTTGAAAGGGAAATGTATAAGTGCAGGTACTCACTTTCCCATAAAGTACCTGTTTGCACTTGAGAAGTGCTTCCATTGAAAGAATTGCACTCCTGATGATAAGTGCTGGTACTCCTCTTTTCGAATTAAAGAAGTAAAGCACCAAGTGCCTGACCGTATGTGCCCATTTAAAGCCCTTGTGACTCCCACAAATCAAGCAAATGACCCAGACTGGCAAAAAAAAAAAAAGCCTGCTCTAGAGGAAGATGTCTCTTCTATCTGAAACGGATACATTTGTCCAATGCTTGTTAACCAGAGATCTCCAAATGATAAAATATGTTACAGGCAGGGAGACATAAAGCCCCTTTCATCTCAAGGCGGCAAAAACTGTCATTTCCCCCCAACCAAACCGGAAAACAGGGATACCTAAAATGATTGATTTAGCAAACAAAAAAAAATCCTTGTCCAGGTTAGTGACAAATGGTGTACAAGCAATCATCACTAGACAACAGTGTAAACTGACTAAAAAGTAATAACAGTCTTCAAGATCACTGTGGTGGTGGGAAAGCTAAGTGGAATTGGCCCTTCTGTGCCGTGCACCCATAATATACTCTTCGAAACAAGGACTTGCCTTTGTGAGATATCTAGAATAGGTACATCAGTCAACCACTTAGTTTTATAGTGAAACAAAAACATACAAAGAATGCAATTTATGCACTGCTACTGATAAAGAGATCAACTGAATACAGTAAGGTTTCCAAGGCCTTCCTGAATTCAAGAGTTGTACAATAATTTTAAAAACAGCTCTAGCTTTTGAATTTGGCAAAACTCCCAGTTCTCACCCGTAAATCGCATATGTGCCATCCGGTAGTGCATTACCTTAAGCCACCCTGGCACCGATATAATGCCTATATAATAATAGCTCTTGCTGCAGTTGCCCTACCCATCACAGGTGGTTCCTCATTTTCCTTAACAACCAAAGTCAAAATATAGATGCAGAAATCATGTAGTTTATGTATGTCCGTTGTCATGCAGGAGTCAAACATGACTCCAAAGCAAAAGATTTAACCTTATTGATCACAACAATGTCTGCATTTCACAATAAAAAGGAGCACTATTTTCTTTAAAAATAAGTTGGTACCATCTAACACAACTTCTGTCTTAGATGCATCAACGTGAGGCCAGTTGTTATCAATCCGGCTCTGTGTTTTGAAAAATACCTCAACAACTTGACGATCTTTACTCGGATCCTGAGAGAGATGAAGCGCCGCTTTGGTGTCATCGGCATAGTTCTGGAACCCAATTCCAATATCCCCAAAAAGATGATATAAAGACTAGACATAAAGCCTTAATACTAAAGGGGATGGCGAAAAGCAATATGCTTTCCAACTAAATGTGTGCATCTTGGCCATCATGAGGATAATTAAAGACTCTGTGCTAACAAAGAACAACAACGTCCAGAGGGGACACACTGGGCGCACCATGCCATGAATTGTAAATAGTCCCATCGGGAAATATCAGGAGGAGGTCTGCCCAGTTGCTAACAGTGCTGGTGATAAAAAAAACAACCAAGAGCAATTAGTGCAGGTATAAACCACGCGAATGAATCAAAAAAACCACAAAAGAACACTCAAGACCTTGCTGGAAAATGCAGCTGATGTACCGTAGGAACTCACGGCTGGAAACAGTAGCACAAGTCAGCCTAGTTGAAAGACAGGTCGTTCTGCTTACAGAGCCAGCAGCAATAATACTTACTTGATGTTTCACCGAATAAATAACAACTGTTGGGAAAACTAAAATACATTTCATTTTATGTTCTTTGATGTCAAACACGTTATGCTGCACCGAGACCACCGCAGAACGATGGAATTGGGAAGAACAGGAGGGATCAAGAGAGGAGCCTTGAGCAAAAAAACACTGACAGAGCTAGTGAGTCTTCCCTTTTGGCTTTGCCAATGCTTTTTGCAGTTGCTGTTCAGCACTGACAAAAAAGAAAAAGTATATGTTCATTGCCGATGCTGATTAGCATGCGCAAAAAACAAAACAAGTAGAGAGTCAAAGAAAGGGGTTGTAGAAGCAATGGATGAGCTGTGGATGCAAGAGCAAACTGGACAGCGTGGAGGCGAGGGTTTGAAGGGGGAAGTAAGCACACAGGGAAAAGATTGAGCGGGCAAGAAAACACGGTCTCCCATGGAGTGATAATAGAACAAGGAAAAAGTAGTTTCCTGCATGTAAGCAGCGGAAGGATACAATCCATTCAAGCAAAAGGATATTAAGCTATGCGACAGGAGATGGACAAACAAAAGAGAAGAAAAGAAAGCCATCAAATAAGAAGCAAATGAAATTTACAAGAAAACAAACCAACGATAAGCAATTTGTTGAACTAAAGCATCTAGTTAGTAGTGGTTACTGTCCACAACAGGTCTTTTGACAACATACAACTAAAGCTGTCTTTAAGCAAGACCTAAAAAGATGACACCTACAAAATTAGAGGTAGGCAGTGTGGTAAGGCACAATAAAGATAGCCACTATGAGGTGCATTCAGAAGGACTAACTAGTGAGAAAACTAAATCACACACTGAACAGCACGGTCACTCCTTAAGCAGTAGTAATTGTGCAGGTTAAATATTCCATGTGAAGCTGTTCCCTACTGGCTGTTGTACAAGGAATGGAAAAGTACGAGCTGCTTTAGCCAGGATACGTGCCAGAGAGAAACACGCCAAGCAGTCTTTATTCAATTACTTCCTCATGTAGGCGGGGTTTGGGTATCCTGCACTAGTGCAAACACTTAAGACAACAACAACAATGGAGGAAAACAGTCAATGGACCCGAGAAACCAGCTCGGGAATGGCCCACAGCATACATTGTGGTCAAGTTCTAGCAGGGAGGGCAGCATCAGGAATATAAACTGTTGCTGGTAGGTTTTCCTTTTGTTGGACATGGTTCCCTCCGTAGCACCTATCTGGGCAACATTTCCGACGATTACATAGGAGTGCTGTTATCCAGATGTGATGCTGGTGCGCTCCACAGTGCTGCCAGCCACATTTAGTCTAAATAGGATTTCACAGCAACATTAGATTTGCATTTCTCCAGGGAATTTTGTTTACTGTTTTGTTTATGTGTAGGGCAGGCTTGTATTTGTGCTGTTGTGCATAATAATTCATGGCTAGCCAGAGCTGAAGACTCCAGCAATGTCATCACTGAAATGTTGGAGCTGTTTCGGAGATGTGGAGCATGCACTTGAGTTAGGAGCGGGAGACAGAGAGAGTAAAGTGGAGAGCTGAAGAGGTAAAAAGGTAAACGTCAGAAGCCACAAACTTTACCCAGGTAACAAGGAGGAAGCCTTCCTACTGGTAGTCTTTGACCAGCTCTTAAAAGTAGAGCTACCCGATGCATCTCTCAAGTTTATCCTGAGAGAGATGTCCCTGGCTCATGAAAATCACAAACGGTGCCTAATAGACACCAGATTCATTTCTGCAGTGCTGCTGGGTGAGACGTAGATCGTGAGCTCAGTGGGAGCCAGGTTAATTTCCAGGAGTCCATAGTTTAGCAGCACTCAGATAATATAGTCTTTCCTGGATTTTCTGAGTTTGCAGTGGACTGTAAGGTAGGACTATCAGAGATCGAAGATGAGTCATTTGCCAAAGGGTGTACAGTGTCACCTGAAAGTTGCTCCATATACAGGAGGAAGGAGAGACACTGTAAGAGGCCTAGGGACAACTTGCTCCCAAAAAGACGAGTAAAGACTCACATAAGTGTTCACAAAAGACCACTGTGGAATGCAGTTGGTGAATCCTAAATGCTATATTCTCACAGTGCATATCTGTGGTAGATTTAGGTTTGGCTTGACGCAAACCCAGCTAATTACATCACTTGTCTTTAATGGTTTTACAAATGGAATCATAAACCTCATTGGGGCTCTAGATTATATGTACCACCCAAAGGAGAGATGCTAACACAGATGGGACTGCCTGTTTTAAAGTTAAAAAAGTAAAGGATGTTTTACAAACACTACGGGAGAGGACGGCATTTAATTGCTTCTTAACTGAGTACAGAGGACATGATTACTGTAATAATATAACGTTGTCATGGAAGTGTCAGAAGACTTACCCATGTAGCGTCAAGAAGTACAATTGCAAGGTCTTTTCCTGTCCTGAGCCGGCATCAAAACTGTATTATCAGTGTGTGTTAGCTAAAGGTAGAGCTGATGTACTGCTCATAGTCTAGTGTTTTAAAGTGAAGAGAAGCTTTGCACCAGCATCTATCAATTTTTATTAAGTTGGGAAAATGTTATAGGCCATAATGCACAAGAAGAAACTGCAGCGTCTGCATCATGACCATCTCTACTGGCTAAAACCTGCCCAAAAGAGCGGCCAAGAAAATCGATAACATCTGTCCAGATTCGCTGGGTCCGCCAGCACAAGGTATGCCTGGCTTTCATAGGTTTCGTGATGGTAGCAAAGCATTAAGAGCCATAAATACATGCTGGTGTTTTGCGAGACAAACCAGCACATTTTTAATCCAGTTTCTTCCTTAAAAAATTCCAGGTATTGGGATGAGGTTCTATATAGTGGTAAAACATAGCAGTGATTACAAAATATGAAAATTTATTTTAGGATACATGCTGCAGATCTTGTGGCACGGTGGTTATGAAAACTTGTAAACCAATGCAAGTGGTCCACCCTTTTATCTTTAGGAGTTCTACTTTGTGAGAAAGTAAGTTAGCACTAAGTTTCCCAGCACATAGGATTCCTTTCACTGAGAAATGGTATTGTATTGCAACAATTGTATAGCGCTTTGAACCCCTATTTAGGGTGCTCAAGCGCTTGATTACATGGGTAGCAGAGCAGACATTTTCTTATCTGATGACTTAAGTGAATCCAGGTATGTGTGAGGCCGCATGCAGGAACATAATATACAATGCTAAGACATCATTTTTTGTTTGTGACTAATTTCCTTATAAGTTTATGGAGATCTACAGTCACATATGAACATTTTTACCACAACTACATCACAATCTCATTACATGTATTTACATTTTTGGGATACGTTTACGTGACCTATTCTTTAACTCACAATTCTTTCTTTTTCCTGTTAGCAAAATCATTTAATAAGGGTTCCTTTCATTAACTGAATAAAATTGCTTTGCTGTGATCTTACCATCTGTAATGTTTTCCGTGACATCATGTGTGAGATCATGAGCAACGTAAGGGAGGGTGGGGGGGTTGGAGAGGGTGAGTTATGGTTGAGTGGATAACCTTAACTGCTGACATTTATTGACTTTATAACAGATCATCGTACCATAAATTCACTTTAACTGTGCTTTTTTCAGAGAATTTTTATATTTTTCAAACACACATTACTGTTTGATGAGCAAAAGAAAATCTAACTAAATCTTTACAGCATATCTTTATAAAAAATGTTGCTTCATTTCCCATATTTTTATTTTTATTTAGGGATTTGGCGGACCCATGAGTTAGCTAATATGCGGAGGGTCTTTCCGACATATTATCCATCCCTTCCTGGCATAAAATCAAATGGTTGAAAGAAGTCAAAGTTTTGCTTTATGATATCGGCCTCAAAGATGCATGGGACAATAAAACTTCCCCCCCAAAAGCAGAACTTAAGAAACTTTACTGGAGTTGGGTGATTGCAAAAAGAAACTCTAACTCTCTTGGCGGCAGCAGAACTATTGAATTCCTCACGATCAAAGATGTAGTGTGCTACGAGCCTTACCTTGACATAATACAAAAGCCGTATGATCGATCTCTTTATATCAAGTTCAGGATTTGCACCCTCCCGGTTCGTGAGCTGACCGCACGCTGGAAACCACCCTCCCAGACGTCACCATATTGCCCTTTTTGTGAGTCCTTAATCGAGTCAATCGCACATGTCCTATTTGCTTGCCCGAGATATAAAATCCCAAGATCCTACTGGCTTATTCCCTTATGCAAAACTCTGGGAACACGTGACCATCGTACAGCTTTGCGCATCTTGAAATCAGATGCTCGACCTTTTTATGCTTGTGTTCTGTCGAAATTCTTGAGGTGGTCCTGGCTGTTAAGAACTAAAGCCCTTGTAGCCCTTAGCCAAATCGGATGATTGATTTCCCCCTCTGTATATATTCTCCTTTTAAACTGTCTTATTTATATGTCTATATGTACTTTTTAAAATTTTGCTGTTATCTCGGGATGCATGGCTGTATTTCTTGCGGCTTGTGTCTATTCTGTATGTTATACTGTATGCGCTTTTTAAGATATGTTTTTATCGAAATAAAGCTTATTTCAATTCAATTCAATTCATATTTTTATATTCCACTTTACCCAACCCTCCGTCCGGTGAGCTGCCACTGGCCTGTGGCCAGTCCCTTCACTCCACCTGGAGTGCATTTAGCAAGCTAAGCCTCTTCTGGTGTCTCATCTTTCGTGGATGAGCATGAAACTTGACCTATTTAAATGGAGCTAGCTGAACCAAGCAAGGGCCAGATGTCATGCAGAGTGTCCAAAAGCACCATAGCCATTTGCAGATCAAAACTGACTTTTCAATGAAAAATGAGTCTTTAATCATTACTATAGAGCCACTATAGCCAACTCGGTAATATGCATAAATTTAGGTAAACGTTAGGATAGCAACCCTAAAATTCTTGAAAATAAAGTCGAGCATATTGGGGAGATTAGATATGTTTGAACTGACTATGAACTCCCTTCTTTGGGAATCCATTTCCAGAGGCCATATATTGGGGCAAAAAATGTAACTAGCCAAAATAGGTATTTGTGAAAATTCTGCTGAAGAACTCAACACCAAAGCTATTCCTCCCATGGCGCATACACCATTTTATTTTATCTAGGAACCTCTACTGCCTGGGCACAAAAACTCCAATGTTGTTGATTTCACCCCTCTACTTTGAAGTAGCACCAACATCTGTAACAATGGCAGATCCAAAAAGCACCCGAGGCAGAGAGGCTTCGGTTCCATTTGAGATGATAATTCAGTTTGCTTGCTGGGCATTCATTTTTTTTTACCCTTCTGTAATAATTCTTCCAGACATGTTTGCAATATTTGTGTTTACTTAAGCATGCAGAAAATAACTGTTCTGTTTGTTTGAAAAACCTTTTAAGAAGACAAGTTCATATTAAGCCACAGAAACAGTTTTTCCACTGGTTTGTCATGAAAAGAATAATTCTTAGATGAAAGAACATTTGAGAAAGGCAGCTAGATTGACTTTTATTTGTTTAAATGGGATCATGCCGTTCCGTTCTCAGCTTATGGTCTTGTCGTACTGTGCTGGGCTGACTCTGAGGTCGGCTGTAAATAGACGAGTCCTCTTCACGAGGACTCCATGCTCCGAGCCAAACTCATTTTGCTTTGGACGTTGTCAAATGCACAATTATCGTGTTGCATGCCGAATGCGACTCTGTTGAGACGGGAACGTCCCTTGCAGAATGTACAATTGTAATCGGCATCCTGGTGTTTGATTTTGGCCCCAGCCTCACTCTAATCAAGTATGTGTGCCAAGGCATAAGCACGTCCTTTGACATGAGAGAGATCCTAGACCTGGAGAAGTGCACAAAGCGTGCTCTCATTGGTTAGACAGTGCACTACCATCGATGTCATGGGTTTAGTGTCTAGCATGGTGGTGGCAGCGTAATGGGGTTTGTAAATCTGGAGCTGTGACTAGATCTTTTTATGTGTTACAGAAGTGGAGACCACCTTCTCCACTTGTGTAACCTTCCGCTGCTACACACTAACCCAGGTCCTAGCACTACCATCCCCATGCGTGTTTGTGTGAATATCAGTGTGAGGGCCATACATTATGTGTATGAGTAACCAATAGTATGGAGGCTTGTGGGTTTCGTTTTGAAAGTCCCTGGCCTGTTCAGGTACACAGGCTGACATTCCTGAAGGTGGTAATGTGAAAACTACATACTGAAGTGGGGAAGGAGGAGACAGGTTTCCCTTTAGAAATGCAATTAGGTAATGTTGCTGTAAGGAGCTGCTGATGAGTCTTCTTGAGGACTAATGCAAAAAAGTACACAGTTCCTCTAGTCGAGAAAGAGAGGAAGGGGGGAGGGAAGGGGAAGGAGACACAGGGATGTATTGTCACGTGTCATGGGGAATAAGGCCTGGTCACGAGTAGTGCAGGTCAAGAAAGTAGAAGGGGGGGGGAAACCCTTATTAAAACTAGGGCTCTCACACACCCAGCAAGCTAGGTGTCATGCTTCATCATTTGAGCCTGCCCCTCGTCAGGTCGGCGCTGCAATTCCTGACGGGCTCCCAATATTGGGGCTCTTTAGCGGGGATCTTTTGTTCCTGCCGAAGGGTGCCGTGGGGGTAAGGGGCCCTAGGAAGTGTAGATGTAAATGAATGTATAAAATAGGTACTGTTAGTCCACACGTGAATTTTATTAAAGTGGTAAACAGCCTAATTCAAAACAATGGAAGTTGAGGTGGGTATAGACACTAGTGATTATGTAGCTAGTTATGCTTACCCTACTCTCAAGAAGATCGACATGTTTCGTGCTTTGATAGCCAAAATGGTCAGAGCACTTCCTCAGGATCAGATAATAAGGACTATCTACAAAAAAGGGAAGTGACTAATCTACATACCTAGCAGGTGCAACAAGGTAACCTCAGCTGCTATCAAGCCAATCTTGCAGCAGTGACCGGTGGGTATAATGGACTCCAATGTGGGTCCGCGTCGAAAGGCGCCTGTGCTCCTGAACCTACCCCTACCGCCGGCCCTGGGATGGTTCTTGAGGACTGCCATTGGTAGATGGTGGTGGTGAAGGGTGGGAGAGACTGCAGTTGCCGTTGTTCAGAGTAGCAGCTTTTGTTCAGCGTGTGAAGGGCCCTTTAGATGAGATCAGCCTTTTGTCTCTCTTCCTATGCAATGTTAAGTGTGGCTGTTGATTGCCAGGTGCAGAATGCTCAAATCTGTTTGTGCCTCTGTTGTTGGTACTCCAACCTAGAGATGGCCCTGCAGCGAGGAGCATCACTCTGCACAAAGGCTGGGTCTGGAAGACAACCTTGAAAAGACCTTCAAAGCAGGGCAGACCCAAACGGGATCTGAGATTACAGATTGAGAATAGACATCCTCTGTGCTTTATCTTTTTTAAAAAATGGTAGTAGCTGACACACTTATTGTATTGTCCCAGTTCTCTTTGACCAAGGATGTGAGTGTTCTGCAGAGTACCCAGAGCAGTGCTCTGCAAGCAGAGCTGTTGTCTGCCTGACAGCCAGCTTCCCAGAGTCTGGAGACTGACTTAGAAGGAAGAGCTGTCTCCCTGTCCTGCAGCACCTGGAACCTGACCTGCCTGGAAAGAAAACGGAAGGAGTGAGTGCTAACCCTGTAGGAGATGCAGACTACCAGTGTGCTCAAGAAACAGTTAACCCCGGACCTGATGGTCCAATCGTTCAGAAAAGACTTGAGAGAGAGCTACTGAGGTGCTCCCAAACCAGTGTTGTATCTCTTGCCTCTGTGGTCTGTGCCCTGGCACTGTCCTGGAGTGTGCCCTAAGCAAACTGTGCCTCTATGATAACAAAGCGAAAGAACCGTGGCACTGCTGAAGTTTGCCTGAGTAGACCCTGAATTGTGCCTGAAGCGAACTGTGCTGCTGTTATTGTGAACTTTGTGCCTAAAGCGTACCAAGCCTTTGTGTGACTGTACAGAGTGCAGTCGCCCTCCTGCCTGAGAAGTTCCAAAGGTGGGCCGATGACCTCTGACCTGGAACCATCGAGGTCCATCAGGGACGCGGTTTTCCCATAAGTGGGAAGAAAGACCTCACTGATGCTGCGGGCCTGACCACAGCCAGTGAGAGGATAAAAATCTTACACTGGTGAGATTGACATCGGGACTAGAAAATATAAAATTGAGTACACAAAGTAGAAATGCCATGGGAGTAGCACTGCACCTGTGCCTAAAACTTGCCGCTCGAACTTTACAAAGTTAGGGGTAGGTTGGATCTTAAATCCTTAGAATAGTGGCTCCGTGCCAAAGGATTAGTGCCTGTATACTGTAGTGTATCGTATCTCATTTTTTAGTGTATTAACGTACTTTCAGTCTAAAAAGATAATTGGGTTGGATAATCAGTAACTGAACTGGGGAACAACCTTTACAACGCAACTTTTACAACGCACTACCATTACAACGAAACTGTTACAACGCGAGTGCATTGACAACGCAGGACATTACAACGCAAGTCTTTACATCGACTTGCACTAGATGGCGTGCTAACATTAAAAATAGTGTAGTTTACTATCCCAACACCTTCCCTACTGTTACGTGGACTGGAGTTGGAATAGTAAATTACACTTTTTTAATGTTAGCACGCCATCTAGTGCAAGTCGATGTAAAGACTTGCGTTGTAATGTCCTGCGTTGTCAATGCACTCGCGTTGTAAAACTTTCGTTGTAACAGCATGCGTTGTAACGTCATACATCCACTGAACTGTGAGGGGATTGTGACTTCTGAGCTTGATGTACCCCGTCACTACCTCCCAGAGATGCCGGTGACTGGTCATCGGTACAACTAAGCTTCGAGTACTGAAGGTGTTGGACATGGCCAAGTATGCAAAAGTCATAGTAGAAAGAACCACAGGACATCAGAGGCAAATGACCACAGCCCCTATGGTAGTTGCCAGTAACCGTGCTTGCCACGTAGCCCCTGAACAGACAGGTTACTCAAATATGCCTTCGGTGAGTATATCTCAGGAGCGCATGAGCTTTATTTCCAGAGCGGCTGGGCCGGAAATGGGCTAGAACGCATGACACTGAGCAGAAAAGAATTTGGTTTCTGACTCATACTGATGATTTTGAATAATGGGTTTCCTTTCATTGTAAATTGTTTTGAATTACAATTAGTTCAAGTGGTATAAAGTTAATTAGACAGAAAAGGGTACTTTACATTAAAATGCTTGTTATTTTTAATTTAGAAAAATTAAATTAAATGCAAATCCTAAAGTAGTTTTTTTTGGTGTAAGAGCGCCTGAGTCCCAGACCATTCACAGTACCGCCAACCTGCAAGAGAAACCAACACCCTACATGTTATAAGTTACTGTCATTTAAAGAGAAATTTTCTAATCCTGAAGAAAAATGAGAACGAAATCTTTTCAAGGTCACATAACCCTGATGTGGTTTGCAAGGGTCTATTTAGATGTGAGGAGCATTTCATTTCATTGAAGATATTATGAACACAGTTACTCCATTCCAAGATCTGGTGTTGCACTTCCTCTGAGGCAACAGTTTGTCCAAGAGGAGAAATAAAGACAAGCAGTATGTCTGGTGGTCACAAGTCTTTTAGCATTCTGTATGCTTGATTTATTTTACCATGGATTTGGCAAATCTTTATTGTTGGGGTTAGTTGCCAGACCCTCCTCAATCTACAAATTTTTTTTAACCTAAAAGCAAACATCTTTTTTAGACTCTAGAAGAACATATTGTTATAGTAGTTCGTGGCAGTAAACAAAATGTAATTTGTGTGTGGATGTGTTTGTGAAAAGAAAGAAAATCGTCACAATGAAGTTAGTCTTTGGCTAAAGTGGGTTGACCTAATGCTCCATACCATGGGTCTCCAATCTTTCCTATAATAAGAGCTACTTATGTTCAATGAAAATCCTACCGAGCCACTAATATTATGATTGATGTAGTACCATATCAGGCAAGATTAAATTTGTAGCCAACAAATGCAAAAATTACCAGCAGAGATCATTTCAGTGCATCAGACACAATTGCTAGCAGTAATAAAAAAATGCCTTGTCAATGTGAAATGCCTCTAAATGTGTAATACATAACAACCATAGGTGCCGTGCCCCCCACACCAAGTTAAATTACTTAATGAATCTCCCCACCACTTTTTGATTTCTCACTCAAATATCAGCTTTACATATAGTTTGGAAATTCTACCATTTTCCACCACACACGAGCTTATGAGTTCTGAAAATACACACATTTCTGTCTCAAATACATGCTATATTAATTCAGACAATCACAAGTTTCTAATTTGGTTGATGAGGCTGCACACAGGAGAACTACTTACAGGTAGAGGAGAGCTACTAGTAGCTCATGAGCAAGAAAAATTTGAATGACACAATAACAGATCAATGGATGAAAAGTGTTGCCTGACAGCATATATATATATATATATATATATATATATATATATATATATATATATATATATATATTTTATTTTTTTTGTAAACACAAAAGGGCATGGCTAACGCCAGACTTAAAAAATTGGAATGAGTACTGCATATATGAAACACTGCAAGTTTCAGTCTGCAATTTGCGGCAAATGCATGATTTAATAGTTTGATTATTTTCAAACCTGCTTCCTTCAGCTTTATGATTTTGCCCAGGAGACTAAGTCTGACACACTGCAGTCTCTTACACCAAGCATTATCACACTATAGTAGTGACGTAATCTGACTATTACAGGGCTGTCGGCATAGATTTAACAAGTCTTCCATGTCTGAAAGTCTTTCAAATTTCCCACTGAGATGGTGCCGTTTGATTGTTTGCGAGCATGAGGTTTAATCTTTTAATGTAGTTTCATCAGTACCACTGCTCACTCATTCCTCACCAGAACTATAGGATGTCCTTTCTACTTTCTGAATGGAAGCAGATGCTTTCCTTGTTGACTCTGCCTCCTGCATTACAACAAAGGATATCTCTACCAGGCAGCAACCTATTGTTATCCTACTTTGCATAGTCCAGAAAATGTGCAACCATTCCACACCGGTTACATTTTATCTAAGCACTATTGATATTTGTCCGAAATTAGGTATTTGACAGAGCTAGTTTCAGTCGCTGTTCTTTATAAAAGTATGGCAAGTGGTTATGCATGTTTGGTGTTTGGGAGATTGCGCTCATATTTACAAATCATAGACTACTTCAGGGCGGGAGATGGATTTCTCTTTGTTTGATACAACAGAGAAAAAATGCGATGGTTTAACACGTTTTCATCTATGAGCTAGGTCTTTGAAAAAGGTATATGTGTTTACCTCTATCCGTTGTCCTATGTCATTCAATTAAAATTCTTTATACGGTCAAATTAATGACGATAAAAACACACATAAAAATGTACATACAACATACAAAAATTAATCAATACACAATTAAAAAATAAAACATAAAAAGTAATTACTAAATAGTTTTCGCCCAAAAAAGGCCACAGGGGACAGATACAAAGAAACATGGTTACGTTATTCAAAAAATCTCAATTGTAGCGTAAACTATTTGTTTGTCCTATGTGTCGTAATAACTTAATGATTCAATTCAGGAATCAGAGGAATACGCAGATTTTTTTATTTTTGGTTAGAGAGTGGTTAAAAGGGGATTTTAGTCATTTAAAAGTGGTTGTACCAAGGAGTTTCTAGGGCAGCAGCTAGTGCTTAATTTGTGCAGAATGTTGAAGGAGGTGGTCACAAGCACTCCTATTTTGGGCCCAAGAATTATTTTTCAAGATCAGGCTTTGATCCAAAGCAAGATAAACAATGGCAGAACAGCGAGAAGTTAGGAGGAGGAGAAACATAAGAAAACAGTGACAAAGACAGCCTCTACCCTTCCTGAAAGTCCATTTAATTAAAACACCTTGAGAGAAAGATATCCACATATGCGTTAGATCCTCTGTTGAACAGGGAATGTATGAGAGGTGGACCATGCTACGCAGACTTCGGCCACAGTTCAAGCACTTATATACGATTATACCAGAGACAGTAGCTTTTGTAAGATAGGCAAGAAAATACATAGTTATCCTCTTTAATCAGAGGTCAAAGGATACCTGTAAAGCAACATTCAGGGGTCAAATCAACTAGTACATCACCCAGAATTTAAAGAGAGATTGGGGTGTAAGGTTGATATGACAAAGATGGAGTAAAGCTTTGAATACTGTGTATATAAATGGATAATATGCCAGATGCAAGGGTATGTGGTGGCTTAGGTTGGCCTAACCCCTGTCGCACCTACAAATAACTGGTGTAGGGAGAAGCATGCCATTGTCTCAGATCGCCAATATAGGACCATCGGGCTACCACATGTACTAGGGTCATGTTCATAGTAGTGTTTAATCAGGTGGCTGTGTGGAACAGATGCATCAGTTTTAATAGGCAGACTAAAGCATGGTTGTGCATAGCCTTTTGACAATGGCACAGGTTTTGAACTCAGTTCTCTGCTAGAGCTAAACAGGAGAGGGATATCACTACAGGTATGGTATTGTTAGCTTCTTCGGGGCAAAGATTGGGGAAGGCTCAATAGGTTCTGGAGACTACCCTTTGTTTTGGCCAAGGGACTACAATAAGAGGTTATTGAAAAAGTTACTCCTGGCTGGAGTTACCACAAGGATGATTGCGACACAGTGGTGAATACCATTAGGGTAAGGATCTCCTGCAGACTGCGTAAGTGAAAGAACGCATTCTGCATCAAATCGTTGCCTTGAGGGACATTTGCTATCAATTTGCACAGACTTAAGCTAATCTGTCATCAAGTGGAGCATGTTGAGGTCAGCAGGATACATCAATATCGCAATACAGTTACAAAGGTAGTCTATGCAGAAGCACGTCTCCTGGACTGCAGAAAAGCCAACTGAGCGGACCTGGGCGCACACCAAAGCAGGTCTCATAGTAGGACGCTATATGGCTGTAGAATGAATGAAAGAGGCAGACAAAGACAAAACAACCTATTTTCAGTGCATCTCCCCCCCTAAAAAAATACTGAAATGAAAAATCTGATCAAATCACACAACTGGCTCATAAACTTCAATACCGATGCAATTTTCCTAAAAAAAAAAACCGTACCAAACAGACCACAGCAGTATCATCTTCAATGCCTAAAGACCATTTACACGCTGTGGGTAAAGGAAGAACAAGCTTCATTTAATGTTAAATTATGCTATCAGCATTTGTATCGTTCGTTCCATCATTAGTGTGGCATTGCTGCACTCCTTAATCTGCGCTCCCTGTTCCTACAGCTCTAGGGTTACCATCCATCGACTGGGTATGGTGGTTTGGTGGTGTCTTTAAATGGTCAAGTGTCTAGGTCAGTAAATGTTCATGCTGAAAATAACATGACTTCGATAACCCTCAAAGGAGTCACGTTTTTCATTAGCCTGGATCATCGGTTGTCTATTGCCAAGACTAAATAGATTGTTTTCTAAACAACATCAATAGCCAGGTAAATAACTATGGGATGATGTTGTACAGGTGGAGATGTGGTATGCTTGAGCCAATAATGTCAGACTGTTTTACATACACATAGACACTGTACAGCCTGGGTAGCAGCAGTGCACACTTCCTTTACTCAGTGACAGCACAAACCACATACACGCACTTTCAGGGGGACGAAAAGCATGTACGGTAGCAATGTAAATTCTCCCCACATACAGAATTGACACATACATTATAGCAGCAACGCTTTCCATAAAGACTCTACTGCCAGAGATCTCCCATCTGCCATCCCTCCTGAGATGGTCTTTAGCTATAGCTGTCCAGATGACAGGTCATCAATTCTTTTAAAAAAAAAACAATTAAAAAAAAAAGATGACAGATCAGTTCCCTTCAGCATTTGGGAGTCATGTAACTTTCACGGTTTGCCATTGCTTGGATGGACTGCCCATCAACGCTTTGGCATTTCATGAATGGTTACATTGAGCAAACCGTGTCTGGATAGTGCTCCAGTGCTATGGAATCATGTAGTTCCTTTTGCAATCTCGCTACAGACAGCATCAGCTGTCTGTCGAAGACAGCTTTGTATGCAGTACTCCACAGAGCTAATCCATGTTCTATATCATATGACAATCTTAGTTGCCTTGCTCATATTTGTTGCTTTCCTCTCTGTGTTGGACCCACCCACAAGAGTTTTTTTGTGTTTCGTCGTCGGTAGATTGGTCATTCATCCTGGTCCGAACACAGTATTGCATTTCCGAAAACAAGGGTAAATTTAAATAAGCCCGGATGGTGAACTCCGCTCGCAGAGTTTTCCACAGTCCGCAGAGCATATGGAGTTCCGAAAAACTCAGTTCCACAGACCGAAGTTTTTTTCCTTGCTCGTGCTCCCAAACATCAAGGCGGCGAGCGTGAGCGAGGAAATTCCACCTCCCAGCGAGATTTTCACTCGCTCGTGCTCCCCAATGCCAAGTTGGCGATCGTGAGCAAGAAAAACCCACCGCCCAGTGAGATTTCTCAATGCGGGCGGTCATATTTCTCAATGTGGGCGGTTGCAGGTGGTTGCGACCGCTCGCGTTGAGAAACATTCCATTTGCATGATGAAAGTTGCCGCTCGGGTAGAAAATCTACTTGAGCGGCAGAAAAGAAGCAGCGCCCGCTTGCGCTGCGCATGATGGTGTTCGCGTTGATTTTCCAGCACAGCACAAACACCCGGTTCTGAAAATCAACATAAACTGTCATTACCAAGCACACTCCGCCACTTGCGGAACTCTGTGTAGCGAGGTGGAGTTTTTCGGTCACTTCGTGGAGTTCCGCAAAGCGGAATTCCGCGAACTCCGCCCAGGCTTACATTTACACTTCTTTGCTGCATTTTATTGATACCTAGTGGTCACAAGAAAAAGTGCCCCAGAAATGTGGCATCATCAATCTTGGCAGACGTTGGAGGCTACTATAAACAGGAATTGGGAATGCCGATTCGTCTCGCAACTGTGTAAAGTTAAGTGAGACCAGTGCTTTAAATGGAAAAAGAATAGGAGCAGGCACTCACCAAAAGGAGTGGTGGACTGGGGTAGGGTTTGGGACAGGCATAAGGGTGGTGCTAAGTGCGGGGCAAAGGGTTTGACTAGGTTTTTGACCTTTTTAAGCTTTGTATGGCAGAAATCTACATGCACTGTAAGAATGTCTGATGTATCTGTCCACGAGTTATTACACCAATAAACATTCATACAGTACTTACAAATAAGTGCTTTTTAAATCATTTGCCTTTTGCTTGCGTTTCCTTGAAGCAGGATCATTAATCTCTAAGTTATATGACAAGGATGTTAACTTGTGACCTGCAGGTAACACAAGGATATCTTCAACAGAAACAATGACCAGCTGAACTACCTACATAAACAAATCTGTGATCTTCAGGTTTCATGCTGTTCTTACGGCAAACACATTGATCCTCTACACAATTTTATGCTAAGTCAAACTTTTGATTAGCATGCACAGATTTTTCCAGCAAGTGCATTACTACCAGAGTTATTAAAGTGTCATTGTACCCGGGAACATGCTGGATATACAAAGATCTCTGTACGAGGTGATTTTTTTAAATGCAGCATGCTGTGATCAGTTAAACAGGCCAAAATAGAGATATTATCACATTGGTCTTGTTGTCAAAGTTTAAAAAAAAACAAAAAAAGTTCAGACTTGGCTCTTTCTGACTCCGCCCACTTTTTGCTGCTAACTCTTGGACCTTGCCTAATTCTTAAAGAAATTTACAAAATCACAAAACCTCACAAAATTTTCTCTGGACTGGAAAAGACGGAGACGGGCTGTTAGTGTTAACACACACACATCATCTCCACGCTCAAAAAAGTCTAAATACATTTGTCCCCTTTCACACACTTAAACACCTATTTCATACTCCGAATTACATTCAGTTTCACAAAAACACACAAGTTCCACATTTCATTTCCACAGGCATACCCAAGCTTGCAAACTCAAATACCTTTTGCTTTTACTTTCCATCTCTCTTGCGTTTTACACATGCACTGCCAGACAGTGGCAGCTCTCAAACGTTTTAAAATGTACAACATCAAGTCTGTAGTAGCATTTTGTGGGGTGTACGTATTCACATTTGAAACGTTTTCAGAGGGTTCCAAGGGGGTCTCTTTGGAGCAGAGTTACTTAGAAGGTGATTTGGCTGCTATAAATAATCTAAGAACTTTACAGTTCTATAACAGACGTTCAAAAATAAATGGCACACTATGGAATCAACAAATGCAATTTTTTGTAATTATTAATGTACGATAATGTCTAGATTCCCGCCTATTTTCACTTCAGGCAACAGCAGGGCATCTAAGTGACATTTTCAATCTATCCCTGATTTTTGCAAAACATGCTGTGTATTGCGGGATTTTTTTTTTTGCATCTCTTGCATAGAATGAGAAAAGGAAACTGCAAAGCCCAGAATGCAAAGGTTTGCCAGCTAAAATCTAAAACTATATGAAAGTGTCACACCTTCCATTGAACCACCTGTCACAATTGCTTTAGGTCTGGTTTTACATCTGAAGCAAGAGCTTGCCACTTGTAAAACATTTTTAAAAAACTTTTATTTTGCCTCTGATGTAGTTTTTCTTTAAGATTAATCGGAAAATTGGTGGAGAGGGTGGGTATTTTCTTTTTACGTAAATATCTTTAATTTAAATTGTTGATAGGTGAAGATTTGCAAGCATTTAAAACAACGGGCGTGCTAAACGAGCTATACTGGCCTGAACAGTATATTCCACACCCCTGCCCAGTGGGTTTGACAGTCACCTGTCTACTCCCACTGTGTAAGATAAAGATAACGCCCTGCAGCCACACCCCTCCTCTCATTACTTCCACAGAGACCAGAGCTGATGTTCTGCCGCTCTTGCACCAGCTCAGCCCAGGCTTCCACCGTTTGAAAGGCATGCATTAACCAGCGCGAGACGTGTAGAAGCTGCTGCTGTGGCAGGACAAAAACAACACCAAATGCGTCGAAGTCCGGCCCCCTATGAGTACCGGTACTCTCCTTCTCAGAGGGAAAGTACCGGTACTCAAGGGGTGAAAATAAAAAAGTGCGGCAACTCCGTACCGGTGAGTACCGGCCCATTTAAAGCACTGAGAGACCAACCTGAAGGCATTGCCAATGCTTGTTTTAGACTGCATATGCAACAAGACGTATTACTTGAAAATGAGTCAGAGTATGTTACTTGATGTATTTACTCATTCACTTTGCTGGCACAACCTTTGAATTGCAGTTGTATGGCTTGCTTGTTTAGGAAGCTCTGGCTGATTTGACGTCTTCGGCTGTGGTAAAGGCAGGGTGCTATTCACTTATCTGCTGTGTCTGTGTGTGTTCCTTTGTTTGCCTTTCTGTCATAATAAAATTGTTGGTTTTACAGCTCTTTTGCTCATAAAGTAAATATGCACACACACAGTGTTTCTTAACAATGCAGTGAAAACACTGTTTTTTTGGTAAAAAGTATCTATTATCTAGTAGTTTGTTGTATACGCACTTTAAGTTCACCACTTACAACCCAAACCTCATATTCAGACTCCTATTCAGAGTACCCTTTGAGTGTACTTCTGCTAATAGATTCTGTTCAGCAGAGATCTTACTCCAGCTTCCATACAGTTGTATCTCCCAGATGTTGCTGCCATATTAGTTATTCTTTCTAGGGCAACACGCTCAAACTCGTCCAACTTTACCTTAAACAGCCAGACCTACTCTCAGACTATACGTTGCCAGTCTTTCTATTTTCATGGCTGTAGTCCATATTGATCCATCACAGTGCACTTCTGCGTGCCATTGAGTTTAATGGGGCACAATACTAGTAAGCCCAATTAAAGGATGCTTTTTGCAAAAAACGCATGTAAAATTTTTACCTCGTCCAGATGTACCATGCAGGTACTGAAATATTACCTGCTGTCAACATTACTTTGTCCTATCGAATTTCATCGTCTTGGTTTTCCATGCAGTGTTTTTAATGCAAGTCGTGGATTTTATTTATGCATTATTGTTAAATTTGGGGGCTCTATTTGGAAGAGGTAGGTACCTTTGACCAAATAGGGGCCCTTGTGTCTAGTCAGGGCAAAGGGGTACATTCCCAAAAATAACCCCTGTTCACCCCTTTGGTAGCTTGGCACGATCAGACAGGCTTATCTCAGAGGCAGTGTGTAAAGCATTTGTGAACACATACAGTAATCCACTGACAACACAACAGATGGACACCACACAGGTTTTATATAAAACATAAGTATTCTTTATATAGACTTATCACAAGAACACAAACGGCAAAAATCCACAATACTGTACTTAAAATGGTAGAAATAGCTTAGTTCTCTTTGAGTTCAATGTACCTTTGGATGCGTAATGCTATACAACAAAAGTCTTGCAGGGAAGGTGATGCGTCGGTTCCTTACACGCAAGAAAGGTGATGCGTCTGGTCCCTACTGATGCGTAGGGGATGCGTTGGTTCTTCTCGGCATGGGGAGGTGATGCGTCGGTTTCTTACTGTGCTTCCGTGGTGGTGCAACCGGCAACGCCGTGATGCGATGAAGATCCGGTGCAATGAAACAAAATGGCGTCTTCTTCTTGATGCGAAACGATGCGTGCACGCCCGAGGGCCGTGCGGCAACTCAACGATTATTCTGAGCCGCGACAGGCCCTGCGACACGCTTCTCCGGTGATGCGACGGCGTCTGATGCGACGGCGACACTCTTCTCCGGCGATGCGAGGCGCTTCTACGATGCCAAGCGACAGCTGCAGTGGTGACACTGTTCTCCAGTGATGCGACAACAGCGGCTGCGGCAGCGACATGCTTCTTCTTCGTGAGTCGCGCTTCCAGCTCCTTACGAAACGCAGTCCCTCAGAAGGCTCAGCACAACAGCAGGCACTTCAAAAGAACTCTTGGGGAGCTGGTTGGTGAAGTCTGTTGTTCCTGAGTCTTCAGCAGGAGGCAAGCTTTATCTCAAGCCCTTGGAGATCCTTCACAAGTTGATTTGAACGTAGCACAACCTTCCTTTCTCCTTTCTTTGGCAGTCATGCAACCACAGCAGGCCAATCCCCCAAACAGCACTCAGCTGGGGATAGTCTCTTCCTCAGTTTCTTTGGTTTCTCTCCTCAGCAAAGGTTCTTCTTGTTTCCCAAAAGTGATCTAAAGTCTTGGGGTCTGGGCCCCAGTATTTATACACCAAAATCCTTTGTCTCTGAAGGCAGAGGGTGTCTGTACCTAGTCCAAACCAGTTCTGTGCAGTTCTGGAGCTCTTTGTTTACAGGACTCCTTCTGTCCTTTGACAGTGTGGGCCAGGGACATCAGACGCACCACAGGAGGTGGAGCCTGCATTGTGGAAGGCAGGCACAGCCCTATTCAGACCCAGGTGCTGACTCCTCCCACCACTCTACATGTAGATGGGTCTATTCAGCCCTGTGCTGACTCACCCGGTCTCCTGGAATCCCTCCAGCCCCTGTCACTCACAAACCAGACAGGGAATACACAACCTAGCAGAGGCAGGCTTGGATGGTTAGGCAGGAAAATATCTAATTTTTTAAAGTGGTATTTTCAAACACAGAATGTTAAAACCAACGTCACTAAAATATGTATTTTATCATTTTGAATTCAGGCATACTAAACTCGAATTTCTACCATGTTCCCTGGGTCAGTTACGATTATAAGATGTTATAATCAAACTGACCATTCTGGCCTATGGGGACTGGTAGCCTTGCAATAGTGAAACACGAAAATGGCTGTAATTCACTACTAGGACATGCCACACACACCAGGGCATGTCCTACCTTATACTTACAATGCACCCTGCCCTTGGGCCTACCTTAGGGGTGTCTGATATGAAGAAAAGGGAAGGTTTATGGACTGGCAAGTGGGTGCACTTACCAAGTCGACATGGCAGTACTAGACTGCACAAAGGCTCTGCAATGGCAGGCCTGAAACACACTTTACAAGCTGCTTCTGTGGGTGGCACAACCAGTGCTGCAAGCCCACCAGCAGCATTTGATTTACATGCCCTGGGCACACATGGTGCCCTGTACTAGGGTCTGATAAGTATATCAAATAAACCAATCATGGAGTCACTAATTCAATACAACACTTTACAATAGAGAACATATGCACTTTAGCACTGATCAGCCGTGGTAAAGTGCCCAGAGTCATAAAAGAGCCAACAACAGGTCAGAAAAAATACAGGACGAAGGCAAAAAGTTCAGGGATGACCCTGCAAAAAAGGGCCAAGTCCAACAGTTAGGTTATCTGTATTTTTATAGCAAGCGACTAGCATGTGAATTTTAATGATGGCTTCTATGCAGAAATACTGTACACAGGGCAAAATAATTCACTTTACCAAACTTGAAATGAACAGCTATGGAATTGTTTAACAATGGCAGCACTTTAACTATTTGCTCTCCTGGTTTCATTTGAAGGCAGAGCTGTATCCATCCTATTTTATAGAGTACATCTGCCCTCAGTTTATTTTCTACTTTTGAAATTAGGAAGCAGCAGGACCACTGTGATTGCTGCGGTATTGGGTCTGTGTTGATGTCTGTGTAAATAACTGAGCGTGAAACCGATGGTATTAGCATATAGCCCCAACGGCTGGCTGGAAGAGGTAAGCAACGTTCTTTTGTTTAACACAATAAGTCACCGGACTAAACCAAAATCAGATATTTGAGGGGAGGGGGGCAGATATCGACAGTCCATTCCAGGCACAGCAACAAACGTGCAACCTTACCGTGACTAGTATAGAAATTCACAAAATGGTGTTTGAGTGCCTTAAAGCATCCTATGTCAGTATGTCAGCTAAGATACCAGGTTCCATGGGTGCTGATTTAGCAATCACTATCTTTCAAGAAGAAACCAAGAATGGTGGGAACAGGAACCCAGCTTGGCAGATGCATACGAACCAATGACTAGCTTGCAAACAAGGTCCCATAATAGTAGATGCATATCAACCTATCACTAGCTTGCAAACAAGAACCCATAATAGTGGATGCATATCAACCAATCCCTAGCTTGCAAACAAGAACCCATAATGGTGGATGCATATCAACCAATCACTATCTTGCTAACAAGAACCCATAATAGTATATGCATATCAACCAATCATTAGCTTGCAAGCATGAAGCCAGAATAATGAGTCCATATAAGCGATTCACTAACTTGCTGAAAGGAACCCATATTTTTACTCTGATAAGAGTCACTAGCTTGATATAAGGAGTCATCCAACTATTGTTATGTCCAGTTTGGCTGAAAACAATAAAGATTGATTGATTGATTAAGTCCTCCAACTGACATATTGCACAAATATATTACAGGAACTTTGCAGTGTATAGGCCAACGCTATTTGTCATGGACGTAAATTTGGATAAAACAGACTATTAAAACAAGCTATTAGTGCTTGAATAGACATCAGTGAGGAACAAACATCTAACAAAATCACACCCGACGTAAATTTCAGATGAGATATCTCTCGAGGGCCTGCTGCCCTTTTCCCGCCTGCATGCCTATGAGAATGTAGATAGTGAATGCCCTTGACAGTGCCTTCCTGTGCCCTTTATGGTCTTGTTGCAGGGATTCTGCTGATACACAGAACTATGCGAAGAACCCCAGGACCTCAGTGAATTGTGGTGTACCAGAAACTCACCTCAGAACCCAGAACCCAGTATCCGGCTAGCATAAGTGTCCCATTCGTTATCCGAGATTTAGCTCGGCGGTCCCAATGTGTAGACAACCCAGAACAAGCGACTCAGTACATACTCAGGAATGGTGGGAATCGGAAATACCTGTTCGTATATTATTCTCACATCAGTCCACAACAATAATCAACAGAGACACGTTGTAAATAAAAGGGGTTTATTTTTATAGACCACGTGTCCTAAGATGCAGTACTTTGGCTAATACAAGCAGACAAATGATTAATATCAAAACCAGCAACATAGTTACAATACCATAGAATATAAAAGGGGTGATCATATTATAATGACAGTGGATACTACCACCTTCCCTTTACTAAGAAGCTAATATTATTATTATGCTAATAGAAGGTCTCTTAGGCTTGAATAGGGGACCCCATACCTCAAAGATCAGCTTAGTGAAATCACATCACAGGAGCATCAGGAGACTTCTCGCAGGAAGGCTCGTCTTCGGTCTGAATAATAAACATGATGTCTGTGATACTAAAAGCACTAATTTTCAGGCATTTGCAGCTGCGCGTGTGTTATGGCTAAATAGTGGGCCGATCAACCTAGAGTGAAAAACATGCATTGTGTAATACCCCAGACTGTTTGTCACACCATGTACAGACCAAGGTCGCTGCGCAGAGCTTGGGATAGTAGCAACAGATCGCGCTTGTGTGAAGCAAGTCTCGAGTCAACAGTCTGTTTTAAGAAATAACATGTAAACGCAGTGCCGTGTGCAAAAGCAAAAAGATGGCTTTCTAACATCTAACGTGGTTATGCTAACTTAACAATGCCTGTACGTATTCAGAGAGAACTCACTACACGCCCCCTTGATCGAAGCACTATTTAGTAGGCAAGAAAAGAGAGAACGCAGAGTTCAGTTTCGTCAGAGCAGAACAAGGCGTAACCAATTCAAAGGTTCAGAATGAGTTAAAGTCTGAAACGAAAAAAATTGAAAAGCAACAGGGGAAACTGTGGAGTCCGGAAAAAAAATATAATCAATTAAAAAAAAAAACTCAAAACAACCATCAGGGAGAAAATAAAAAAGTGTATATGCCGCGGCAGGGTGCTGTCCAGGAGCGACAGGCGCCAAGGACGATAGTTCAGTCAATCCATGAATGTATAGGCAGCATATGTGGCAACCGCTTCCAACAAAAAATCATTCGCAGGGCCAGCGAAAGTCTCAGCCATCCAATCCATCAACGAGAAGGAACACACGTGTTCTTCAATCAGCGGAGCTTCCAGCACGACCAGAGGGCATCCGGAATGTTCCTCCAAATAGCTCATAGCCAAGAAGTTGTAGGCAGCTGTAGAGATGTCCCAATTACCCAGGATCCCATGTGCCGCTCCGCAAGCCATTATCCGGACACCAGAACAGGTCAACTCGTGAGACACTAAGGGCCTCATTAGTCGATCGAAATCCGGCACCGGAGACACCAGGCTGGTCAAGCACAAATCCAAAGGCCATTCAAAGGGACAATCCAGGCAGTGAAGCACAGGCTGCACGCAGGTGAAGTAGCAATACCGGAAAGATAATCCATATGCCAGGCTTAAGGTCGCCAATGGCAGAGTTCCATAAAAGTCAAGCATCCTATCCCGAAGAAGATGCAGGCGGGACAGGTGCACGAGTGGCACAGATGGAGCAGCCATTTCGTAGTATGAAAAGGAAAAGCAGCACACCTGCCACTAGCGCCAGAAGTAGCGGAACACCTCCAAAGATGCTCGAGAAAAGGGAATGAAAAAAGCCCGGAACCACACCAAAAATAGTTTGGAAAGAGGTCACGAGACCCGAGCCCACAAGTTTAAAAAAATGAGCCAGGCCGGTCGTGGACGAGGCATTGAAAATAGTTTTGATCAAAGAGCCGAAATGTAGGGGGAGGTCAGTATTCAGAAGCGCCTGTACCTCTGTGCGCGTATTAGCTACGTGAAGGTCGAATGTTTCACGAGAGGAAGTCAAAGACACCTCTTTTTGGGACAATAAGGCTCTTATTCTGCTCAACTTGTTGAACTCTGCTTTCAAGGTTGGAATCGAAGGCCAGATAGAAACATCCAGCCGCCCATGCGGGGGTGGAAAGAGAACATTATTGCAGCAGACAACTTTCTGCGAAACAGTTACTATGTATGGGATTCCCACTAGCATCCCACAGCAAGCTTCATTATTCAAAATTAAATAACTACCATTAGCAAGCAGCGTGAAAGAAGGGGTAATCACAGGCACTGGGATACCTCGCAGAACGCAGGCCAAATTCGGGGCTTGTACATTGCACGCGCCGTGTAATTGAATGTGCCTACAAACCAAGGAATGGTCTGGTGACGTGGTGCATTCCTCGCCTTTCAAATAAACCTCAGTTCCGTCCCTAGTACATCTATACGTAAAGGGGAGGGACCAAACCTCGTGTATGAAAGCGGTGCCTAGCGGTTCATAACTACCTAAAGCATAATGTTTCATACAAGACGTAAACTTAAAAAGCGCAAAAGGGAGAGTTATCAATCCGTGTGCTAGCCACGTAGCCGAATTGATCTCCGCTACTGAGAAGGGCAATGGCTCTAATTTTTCAATATGTAACAATGAATATGTAGCATCCTTCATGGACATAAAGCGCTGCTTGTCAGTAAGGTTAAAGGGAAGGAATAACGATGTAGTGTTCAAATAGTCCCAAGGGACCCTCCCTGCCTTTAACGTCTGCAATGTCCACGCAAACTGCATAACAGAACGCAACTGGTTTTGACCATGATATAACACAGACATATCATCATGCACAATATCAACAACTGACGAAACAATATTATCTAATGTATAAATCCTAGAAGAGAGAGTGCTAATGCTATTATCTATAACGGCTAAAACCTTCTCCATGTTTGCTTGGTCAATAGCTCTCAATCTGGAAGCCGCCTCAATCTGTGACAACTTCCAGACTTCGTTGTAAATAGCATACGCCCACCTTTTGGTTCTGCCGCCCACAGGACCCTTAACAAAATCATTCAAATCTATTCTGTCATGTAATTGTGATAAGTGATCCTTGACAGACGCCAAAGTGGAATGTCGCAGCCAAGATTGACATAACTTGCCCACAGAGTATGTAGTGACAGTATGTGACGACTCAAACCGAGGGTCTACACGTTCTTGAGTATATCCCGGTTTCAGTCCCAGAAAACGTCGTTGACAGATATCTGAACTGCTTTGCCAAATTAACCAACCCTCACTATTAACTTTCGAAATATTGAAAGATGTATTTGAAACTAAGGATTGCAAAGCAGCGCGGGACAGATCTGTGTGGTTATCCCAATTGGGATAAGCGCCCAGATCTGGCACAGAAGGTGACTTTAATTGTTTAGAAGTAGCCAATCCGAAACAGGTGGTTTGGAAGATGGATGAATTTAAAAATAAAATATGATTTGGTATAAGACAGGCACGATGTAAAGCCTCTGTACCCTGTACCTGCCACGGCTTGGAACCCCAAACCGACTTTAGATCAATAGTAGCCTTCCATACATCATAACCTTTGATTGACAACTCGTCCATAAAGGACTTAGAATAAAGTAGCTTCGTGTGTGTCAGTCTAACCTTTGCGGCAGACTCAGGCAGCACCTTAAAATAAAACGCTGCCGGGTTGGAAACACTGAAATCGGTAAAATATGAATACTTGTTAACCAGTGTTTGTGAACTTCCGAATTCGGGAGTAGGACAGTGTTCCCATTGGGTAAAATTTACAAAATTTCTAAACGTATTTGCTTTATGCAGGAAATGATTGCCATAATGTTGAAAACAATACTGTTCCGCATAATTAGCCGCATTTTCGTATAAATCTTCAGCATCAAAAGCGGCATAATATTTCAAATCAGAAAACAGTGATTCAATGGCGTGTACATCCCAATCATCAGAACGTATGTTCTGCCTAACCACATCACCCATAGAAACACGAAATACATTAGGTACATTAATGACCTCTGTAGGCCCATGAATTTGGAATTTAACAGCATCCCATGCGATTCCATCCAAGACGGGCCAGGCAGTAATATTCACAAAAGTCTGGTCCCTCTTCATGATGTGGGACGAGGAGTGGGGGGCCAAAGTTCCATTGATAAGTCTAATTGTCGATCTCTCACTCAGATAGTGGCCATCCACAAGACGGAAAAAAACTATTACAAATCCAACGGACATAAACAAAAAAACACTGAAAAGCAACAGCCAAATGTATGTCCAAGGGGCAATCAAAAAATGTCTCTTAAACCAGCTGAAAAAAACTGCAATGTTCGATGGGGGGCTTGAGGGCAATGAGTTAGTGTCAAAGGAGAAACGGGACTGTCCAAGCGCCGTAGATTGTAAAACAGGTGAGGGACCACGTGTAGGATAAGCATACTCAGTCTCTTCGGGCAAACCACCAGCCGATGGTATCAACAAGGGATCAGTAACCGATTGCATCTCGATGGCAACATCAGGCAAGGTGTTAGAAGCAAGAGTCAACATTGAATTTCTTTGCATCGTCTGGCATGAAACTGCTGGAGTCACACTAAGAAGTATCGGCCACTCGCTGAAGTTTGACATTGTCAATTGAGATGTACCTGTTTTCTTTGCGACCAGGAAGTGGAGGTAAAATGACTGTTCTTGTACCCTGCACTCCAAGCACTGGAACTGGTGCACGATAAGAGGGGCCGAACTCCTTCTTGTTCTCCACCTTCTCACGGACCAGATCACCAACTCGGGGTAGCCAGCCGACTACCGGAATCTGAACTTCAGCTTCAGATGTGGAGGGCATGTGTTCCTTCGATAGAGTGTCTCTGGCTTCTTGCAGAGTCTGTAAAACAGCACAGTGATCATCTACGTCAAAGGGTGCGGTCGACGCCGCCATGTCTAGACCATCAAGGTCTGGTACAAACATTCTGATTCCGAAGAGCATCATGTACGGGGTCCGCCCACCCAGAGACCTTCTAGGGAGATTATTAAGTGCACGTTGGACGTTATACAAATGGGCTAGCCAGTTTCGGCCTGTGCCTAAAACACGGGCTGTCAATGATTGCTTTAAGTCACGGTTCATTCGCTCCACCACACTATTACCCTCAGGTCGGTAGGGGGACGAAAATTTGACTAGGACCCCCAAATTTCTCATAGCCTCCTTGTAAGCCTTAGAGGCGAACGCAGGGCCCTGATCAGAATGGAAGGTACCACACGCAAAAGTTCCCACAAAGACACGCAAATCTCTGATGACAGTCCGCGAGTCAGCACTCCTTTGTGGCCATACCCACAGAAAACGTGTGCACGAATCCACTGCAACCAAGATGTACTTGTACGCAGTATCAGAAGAAAAAGGACCGCAGTGATCCAAATAAACACAACCAAATGGTTTATTGGATATGTACAACTGTGTTTGCGATGGGCGCGCAACAGTAGAAGGTTTAATCTGTTGGCAAATGTCACAATCAAGAACATAAGCGCGCGCTTGTTTATATAAACCAAACCACCAGTAACGTTGTTGTAGCAGAGATATTGTGGCTGACACTCCGGCGTGGGCTGATGCCAACCCCTCATGAGCAGCCAGAATCAGTGCGGGTCTGCAGTCCGCGTTGGGAATAATTCTGTCACCAACGTCGTTAATCCTCACTAATGGGACATTATCAGGACTTAAATGGTAAATGTAACGAGAAGGAAAACCCTTCGGGTAATCGCCTCCCTTTTCTGTAGCAGCAATAGCTGCCAAGATGTCATCATCAATCTTACTCTTTGATCTGGTTACTGCTGCCACTAAGTATGTAGCCACTGCTGTTTTTGCTGCCTCGTCAGCCAAGCTGTTGCCGACAGCATGGACACCAAGTCGTTGGTGACCAAGAGTGTGAATTACATTCACGAGTGGGAGACGTTCTTTAAAGTCTGCCACTCGAACCCAAAGCGTTTTATGCTTAATTGTGCCACCTTTTGTGTCTCGATAATCATTCTGAGACCAGAAGTGTAAATTGTCATTATAGGACTGGACACAGTAGAAAGAATCACTCACAATTAGAGTAGTGACTCGGGGATCGGCAAACTCCAGCGCAAGCACTAGAGCCCGAAGCTCCGCCAATTGCGCGGTACAATCGCCCAATGACTGCGTATGCACTGCATCAGATTGGAATTCACCATTTACGAAAGTACCTACGACAATTGCGCAAGCCGCTGAGTAGGCGTGCTTTGATCCAATTGCGGGCTGCGCAGACCCGTCAGTGTATATGACACAATGGTATTCTTCGAGCGGGCGCAAAGACAGAGGAGCCGGATGAACGAATTCATACTGCAAGAACTCTTGAGTCTGTAATGAGGCATCAAAGATGTAGGTGACGTCTGGCGACGTCAGTGTTGTGGCCCATTGTATCCACCGAGGATGCAAAGCTTTAGAATTTGGTACACTTGCCTTTGTCACCGCTTCTAAGGCGGGATAGGGTGTTACAACCAGAATCTGTTTCCCATGTGATAGTGCGCGTTCTCTAAGGATCGCCATCTGTACAGCAGTCAGAACTTTTTCGACCGCGGAAAAACGTAATTCAGCAGAGGTGTACAAGTGGGATTTGTACGCAATGGGGACTGTATCGCCCTCATTAAACGTCAAATACGTGAAACCCACGGCGCCTGGCACTATTCTTATTACCAGGTTGGTGCGGTTATCACGTGTCAGCAAATATTGTGAAGCAAGAAGGTCAGCCTGTAAAGACTGTAAAATTTTAGAATGTTCCAGCTGCCAGCTAGACTTCGAAAATGTGGGTTGTACCAAGGCGTAAAGCGGCTTGATACGCTGGGCATAATCAGGAATGTACGTACGGCCGAAATTCAGAAAGCCCAGTAGAGATTGTAATTTCTTTAGTGTCGTTGGCGCACTCAAGCATGCGCACTTCTCCAGAAAGTGGGGAGCTAACCCCTTTCCTTCATTATTGAGCTCGTAGCCCAAAAACAACACTGTATATTCCGCGATGTGAGACTTCGCAAAATTGAATTTGTAGCCATAGTCAGCAAAACTCACTACAATATTGTCGACTCGAGACAGATGCGGCAACAGCTCGTCATCCGTGAGGTAGATATCGTCAACATAGGAGTATGCCTCGGGGTCTATTCTTTCTAAGAGGGAAACCACGCGAGCGGAAAAGACGCCAGGGCTATTTTTGTAGCCCATGGCTAATCTCGTAAACTGTTTTTGTTTACCGCCCGAAGTAAACGCTGTCCACTGGCTACTCAGTGTGGACAGGTTATGGCTAAAAAAGCCATTGGAAATGTCAAGTGTCGTTTTAAATCGTTTACGCACGAGACTGTCGACTAGAGCCGAGCTATGTGTATTTTGTACCGCGCAGGTCCGGCAATGGGAGTTTAGGTGCCGGTAATCCAAAACTAAACGGTACGAGCCGTCAGGCTTCGTCACAGTGAATAAAGGGTTATTCATAGGGGACACACATGTTTCAATTACACCCTGATATTCCAATTGTTCAAGGATCGCCGCGACGTGAGGTCTAGCCTCACGACGCATGGGATATTGGGGCTGAGGCTGGGGCATAGACCGCAATGGAATCTCATGGCAGGGGGACAACCGGTCCCAACCCACCTGAGTACGATATACCGCTGGCGCAAGCGCCAGCGCCCACTCACCAGCGTACATTTCAGCTTGGTCCTTAGGCACCGTGTGCGCAAAGGACGGGAGGATTTTCTCCTCCCCTCTAGGAGCTTCCAAAATGAAGGCCGGGGGCCAATCTGCCTCCGCTAGGAGGATATCATAGGTGGTGGTCAGATTATCCCAAAAAATCCCTTTTATAGTACGTTGTATGTCACCCTCTATTAATAAGACTATTTCATAAAGTCTATCAGGGGGAGCCACTCTGGTGTCAGCTGTTTCAACAGTAACCAAAACATCAGTTGCTGTCGCCGCCAGAAATGGACGCAGAGCTTGACGGACTATGGTAATTTCCGCTGCGCTGTCTAGTAGCGTCAGCGCCCATGTCCGGTTCTGAAGCTGTGTCCGCACTATCTGAGGCATATGTTGCCGTCAGAGCCGCCACTTTCTTCTTCTGAAACGGGGGTCTTTGTCGAGCAAACTCGTCCTGCTTGCCTTTACCCTCAGTCTGTCGGGGTTGGTCACGCTGTTGTGGAGCACCCCGACCTTTGCCACCGCCTCCGCCACCAGACTGTGTAGCCGATGTTTCCTGTGAAGAACGAGGAGAACGCGGTTCAGAAACCTGAAATCTATCAGGAGACTTAATAGTAGCACGATCTCGCAGATCATAAGTGCGTTCACTACTTGACTGTACGGGAGAGGCAGGCCGAGAGCCCTGTTTCTGCTGCTGCTTGCCCTGTTGTTTAAACGGCCACTTTTGTTTTGGAAAAAAGGGTCGTTCATCCTTACCAGAAGTTCCTGCCTTACCCTGCTGCTTAGAATCGGGATTCTTGATCACAGGCTTAACTCCTAAAGAGCTACGACCCAAATCACGATATGCTTCTGCGATTATTTTAGCAAATTCCTGCGGCTTGTCCTCTTCAGCAACCTTCTTCAGTTCATTACGAACCTGAAAGTGCAACGCATCACCCTTAAGGTTTCCCATTATCATGGTAGCCACCAGGCCAAAATCTCCGAGGAGCCGCATCCCCAATTCTATCGCAGACTCCGCTCCATGGTCCTCTTGAACCTGTTTAATGATGGAGGGCAGCTGTAACATAGACGGAGTGCCGAAGCACTGCGCGTACGTCGCAGCAAAAATCTTACCCCAGGATACACAGTCATCTATATGGGGAACTAAGTCTTTAGGCAAACTAATGGTGAGGATCCTGTGTTTTTCCACAGGAGTTGTATGCGGATACACCGCCTCTATTTGGTCAAATTTTTCAGCAAGCCAAAAAGGATAATCATCCCTTGTGAGGGGGCGCTTGCCCACAACAGAATTGACCATAACAGGACTAATGACCACCGCGTGGCGATCACTAGGTTGTCCCGCACTAACAGGCGCCCCCGCCTGTACAGTGCGCGACACATACTGCACTAACGCCCTATATACTGTTATAAGGGCAGTGTGTAGTACACGCAATTCATCCACCGTCACCGTGAGGTAACGGGGATGAGGCGTAAATCCGGCTAGTACCGGCCAAGTGGCCCCCGCAATTGATAAAGGGCCCATTCTCGGCGGTATAACCACATGGGGGAGGGCGCCATTAAACCAAATCTGATGTTGCCAAGCAGATATTGGAATCTCCTGTGTCCTATAAGGCGCATAGGCGGCAGGCACGGCAGTGGCAGTGTAAGAATGAAATGTATTATCATTACCACTGACTGCCGGAATCGTCACCCAAGAGTAGAACAACTCAAAGGGGTGAGCCGCATCGGCTCCCACCACAAAGATGACGTCCATGCCCGCGTCCGGCACCCCATACTGCGTCAAGTGACGTTTCAGGGCCGCACGGCTATGCGCCGCAACATTAATTGCCATAAGGACAAGCTACACTTCAAGTATTCAGTAGCACAAGGGTTCAATAACCTTTTTAATAATCAAGCTTGAAGGAACCTATATCAATAGAACTAGGTAGGTTTGAAAGCCGTCAGACTTGTTATCCGGAAACAAGAATGAGGGTGCTGTGGACTAAATGTAAGCACTACTAAGGCGTTTCAACTCATAGACCAAACGTTAGGTGCGCCATGTTGCAGGGATTCTGCTGATACACAGAACTATGCGAAGAACCCCAGGACCTCAGTGAATTGTGGTGTACCAGAAACTCACCTCAGAACCCAGAACCCAGTATCCGGCTAGCATAAGTGTCCCATTCGTTATCCGAGATTTAGCTCGGCGGTCCCAATGTGTAGACAACCCAGAACAAGCGACTCAGTACATACTCAGGAATGGTGGGAATCGGAAATACCTGTTCGTATATTATTCTCACATCAGTCCACAACAATAATCAACAGAGACACGTTGTAAATAAAAGGGGTTTATTTTTATAGACCACGTGTCCTAAGATGCAGTACTTTGGCTAATACAAGCAGACAAATGATTAATATCAAAACCAGCAACATAGTTACAATACCATAGAATATAAAAGGGGTGATCATATTATAATGACAGTGGATACTACCACCTTCCCTTTACTAAGAAGCTAATATTATTATTATGCTAATAGAAGGTCTCTTAGGCTTGAATAGGGGACCCCATACCTCAAAGATCAGCTTAGTGAAATCACATCACAGGAGCATCAGGAGACTTCTCGCAGGAAGGCTCGTCTTCGGTCTGAATAATAAACATGATGTCTGTGATACTAAAAGCACTAATTTTCAGGCATTTGCAGCTGCGCGTGTGTTATGGCTAAATAGTGGGCCGATCAACCTAGAGTGAAAAACATGCATTGTGTAATACCCCAGACTGTTTGTCACACCATGTACAGACCAAGGTCGCTGCGCAGAGCTTGGGATAGTAGCAACAGATCGCGCTTGTGTGAAGCAAGTCTCGAGTCAACAGTCTGTTTTAAGAAATAACATGTAAACGCAGTGCCGTGTGCAAAAGCAAAAAGATGGCTTTCTAACATCTAACGTGGTTATGCTAACTTAACAATGCCTGTACGTATTCAGAGAGAACTCACTACAGTCTCTTCCTGTACAAGAATTTTCCCTGCTGCCAACCATCAAACAAGGAGTATGTGCCCTGATTGGCTGAGAGTCTCCGGGAAAGCTCCCTATTATGGTACTACACATAAATAGTACCCCACCATCAGCGTAGATGCTCGGCTGATCATCCATTACCCAGATTTTATGAAAATGCCATTAACTGTTTCGGGTTAATGGACAGTCAATTCACTTTTCAAAGGATGAGAGGTGAAAGTGAGGCACTGCCAAGGGTTCCCAAGGGCACATCAAGGCCTGCATGCAGTATACGCGTTATATCCCTCCAGCCCTGCCAAATACCACGCATCAGGGGTTAGACTAACACATTTTAGTGCTGGGGTCTGCATCACCGCACTAGAATGCATTATTCACACAATTATAGTGCCCCCGACCATTAACATGTTGTGCTCTATGAAAGCTGCATACTAAACAGCAATCGCAGAGCTGGAGTGTGCTATGTAGAGAGCGCTGTATCTTACTCTTCGATTCAATAACGAGAAATGAACTGTGCATCAAGGGTGAATGATAATCAAATTCCACCCAGAACTCAACCCTGACTGCTCTTTCAGACTAACTGTAATTCCAGACCGGAGTGCCGCTCGTGGATACGGGAGGCGGCGCTTTGCCGGTTGTTGTTTTTCTTCAGGGGTCGCCAGGGACTGGTGCCTTTCAGTATATGGTACCCGAGAGGATGAGGGGGGTCCCAGCACTCATGCTCACAATGTTTCATGGTGTATGCAGGCAGGATGCTTTGAAAGCCTGCAGTCCTGGCCTGCCTCAGCAGCCCCCAGCACTGGCAGACAATTGCCACAGCCCCAGCTGCATACAAACCATCCCCTGGCCCGATAATAATCATATCACACAAACTGTGCTCACGTTTCGAGGGATCGGGGAATGGGGGAGGGGGAGCACGCAAACTGTCTGAATGCAGAGGCCTGACAGGATGTTTACTAACTCTCCCTCGTGAAACAGCCGTATCTTAGACTCCTTGCCCTGTGTACCTCCCAAGCTCAGCTGCCTGGCAGCTCCATGACTGACTCCAAGCACCACCGCCACTCTCTCAACAGAGGGGCGCTGCTTCCTCAGGTGGGAAGTTTGGCAACAGCCGAAGAAACGGAATTCAAATTGCAAGGAGAACGGCGTGACCAAAGGACTGCAGGTAAGAGTTCCTAACAACTAAAGAACAATTACACTGCTAAGGGGCTGTTTATTCCGTCGGAGAGGCACAAGGTCCCGCAGGAGAGAGTAGTGAGGGGGAGGGGGGTGAAGGAGCATCCCTGCCTGTTTTCTAGTGCACAAGATAAAGCACTTTGCTGCAGTGCGTTAATTCAGTTTTTAATGCATGTCGACCTACTGGATATGCGTCATCTTGGATTGTAATATGCTGGATTCTTGTATACATTTGTAATGTGAGGGACTGAGTTGGTACATGCTGTAAATGTTACACCAATTGCACTGTTGATTGATTATATGAACAGGTGCACACATTGTATTACTGTGCTTAAGAACATTGCTGCAGCGCTCTAACACAGCCTGTAGCTCCAAGGGCCTGCCATATGGCACTGCTGATGTTTGGGGGTCAGTAGAAATATATACTATATTTAGTATATATATTTATTTAGTTAGGTTAGTCGTGAACTTTTTAAATCTGAGACCAAGAAGTCCATTTGACTTTGTAGCCTCCAAAGTAACTTAAAACCACAGTTTTCTTTAGTCTATGGATTCAGGCTGCAAATCATTTGTTCAACAGTGCATCACAGTTAAGAGAATGATTCCTACACAGAATCAAAATAAAGAATACACACTTCAAACCACACATCCTAAACAGTGTAGCGTGCTACCCACGTAGCAAGCGCTAAATTGCCCCACATAGCGCTATATAAATGTCACAATGCAATAAAACTTCTGGCAGCAGAGGTGAGTCAGCAGCAGAGCACAGCACTCCACTGCAGGTGAGTGCAAGGTCGGTCAGTGTGGGGGCAGATGAGAAACATGGCTACGTTTAAAGCCCAACATTTTCTAAAACTATTTTGTTGGTATTTCAATTTCAGGCAACTAAATAGAAAATAAAGATAAATCATGAAAGTTACAATAATAGATAAGGAAAATGCACTCTTTTTATGTTTATTTTATGAAAACTCGATTAGTTAATACAATTACTGCGGATGTTGTCTGTGTGTAACCAGAGAAACAGAATTCTATTACAGGACCGAAGGCTTTGTATTATGCTTCTCTTTCTATTTATTGCTACTCACAGCAGCCAATGAAAACGTGTATTATGTAAACAAAAAACTACATTTCCCATGATGCATGTATTACATCACATCCTGCAATGCCCCATAAGAGCCACCAGCACCGGAACCTGTCCTCTTTCTTTGCTGCTCACGCAGAAAGTTAAGTGCTTGAGATCGTTATATCGTTTTCAAATTGATATGTGATGATTTATTACTTGACTACAGCAAGCGCTGCGTTATTAATATGTTTATGAAGTGTACATTCCTTCCGCTTTGCTGTGCATTGTTCTTCGCTTTGATGTGCGTGTGGAATTAAGCCTCCCCGAGGCGCAGGGAGGCTCCCGCTGGGAGCGCCGATTGATTTGCATGACAGGCGGCTCGAGAGGGCTTGTGCGAGTCGTTGAGTGCGCGTGCATCGCACTGGTGACAGTGAGCTTTCCGGGCGGGCTGCCCGCTTTGTCTTTGTTTTAGCGCTACGAGTGCTTTGCCAGATTAGGCGGCAAGAGTTTTGGTACCGCTCCGCCTACTGCGGTGTGTAAATATATAAAAAATAGCGCGAAGACTCCCCTCGTCAGCCGGTGCGCTTGGAGCCCTTTACTTTTACTTTACTTTCACTTTTCGTCATGTTTCCACATGCGTAGCCCAATTGGGCTATATTTTGGTAGGATTGGGCTACGCACGTCGATACTGACTGTTTTCTTCCGTTTTTCTTTCGTTTTTGGTCATTCCAACCTGGGATTTCATCATTGAGTACTGCCCTACGCCTGGCTGGCTGTAAAAACGATCTGGGCCTGGAGGGAGCACACCTCCTTGGATAACTTTGTCTCTTTGGCTCCACTACGCCCTGAGGGCTGTAAGAATTGGGATACAGCTTTGCTGAGGAGCTAGGTACCTGTTCTAGTTTCTGCTGTGGGTTGGCTCCCCCCTCTACTCCTCCTTACTATTGGCCTTATGAGCAGATACATTTACAAATTTGGATCAGCAATGGAAAATTGGGTCCATTATGAGGAGGATGACACCTTATATGAGGAGGAAGTGGGTACCCCTTCCATTGAAGAGAACATTGTTGAGGCCCTGGACGCCTCGGTCCAGGAGTCGGTCAACAAGGCCCTGGAGAAAGCAGTTCCGGGAAATGTGCTACTGCGTTGAAACCTATAACCAAACAACTTGAGAAGTTTGCGAAGCGTCATGGCTTCACTGCCCCGGCAGGTGTTCCCTCAGAAGGCTCACAGCCTAAGCCTTGGCCCCACTCTGCCTCTTACTCTTCACTTCCTTGCCCTGATGCTGAGAAAGATAAGGTTCAAGATACCGATACAGATCCCGGTACGACCGACTCTGATACCCCAGATGATTCCCCTCCTAAGAAGAGAACGAGGAAGGCCAAGAATGTGGAAGCTCCACAGACAACCCCTACTCCTTTTACGTTCAACCCCGCTGATATTGTCCATCCCAGGTCATCGGATTGGCTGCCCGCCCCCGAGGTGGTGTCGTACTTGAATGAAAATCTCCGCAAAAGTTCGATAAGACTTCACTCTGAATGCCCCCAACCAGACATCTCGGACAAAGTGGCGGAAACCCCTGAAATAGACTCTAGCCTTCTGACTTTTCTAAAAAAGTTTGCCAAGGATCCAAAGAAAGGTATCGATCGCGCCTGGTGAGGGTGTCAGGATAAGCTTTTAGATGTTGTCGGCCCTCTGGCCAAGATTTTGGAGATGGCCTTGGATGCACAAGAATCAGGGATCACCATAGATTCCCATGTGTTGGCGGGCTGGACCCAGCGAGCCATATGTCTTTTGGGTAATGCCAACCGCGCCATTTCCACGGAACGGCGCAAATCCATACTCATGCGCATGGACTCCAACCTAACTGAGTTGGCAGCGGCAGAACCTGGACCCTTGGCGGACGGAAACCTTATTGGGGACCGTTTCATCAAGGATGTAGCCAAATACAGGGGCACGTTCACGACCTTGGATAAGGCGCAGTCAGGAATAAAACGAGTCTTTCAGGCTGGGGTTTTCAACAGGGCCGGACGAGGCCCTCAGCGAGGAGACTTCGGTCGCGGCAGGGGAGAGTGGGACTCTACCCGTGGAGGTACCTTCTACCCCACCAGGCAGCGCTTCAACAAGCGACGCTTTAATAGAGGATCCTATCGGGGAGGATTCCAGAACACCGAATCTACAGGTGACTGCCCCGGATCTATTCCTTCTACCCGTGGGGAGACTTACTCAATATTTTTATCACAATTGGGTTCAACTATCGCAGGATGCCTGGGTTTTGCAAACAGTTCAGGGTTTCCATCTAGATTTTTTCCAGACTCCCTATCAGGTCCATCAGCCCAGATAGCTTTCTTTTTCCCGACTAGAGTGTGATTTTATAGATTCAGAAATCGAAGGATTGCTGCAGAAACACGCGATAGCGCCTTGCGACGAGGGCCTTGCGGTTTCTGCAGCAATATTTTTCTGGTGCACAAGAAAGGCGGAGGTTACAGGTGAGTACTCAATTTAAAAGACTTCAACCATTACATGACTTACAAGCACTTCAAGATGGAGGGCATCCATCTTTTGGCGGACCTACTGAAACAAGGGGATTGGTTGGTCCGTCTGGACCTGAAGGACGCTTATCTGTCTGTCCCCATTTTTCACCCGCACCGTTGATTCCTTCAATTTCAATGGCGGAACCGGTGGTATGAATATTTGGTCCTTCCTTTCGGACTTTCCTCGGCACCGTGGTGCTTCACCAAGGTTCTGATGCCAGTGATAGCTTATCTCATGGAACAGGGGGTTCACATGATTGTCTATCTAGACGACATTCTCATCATGGCGCAATCTCCAGCGTTGGCAGATCAGCAGTTGCGCATGACCATTCGTATCTTACAGAACCTGGGGTTTGTGATCAACGAACCCAAGTCTTTTCTGTGCCCTACAGAGACGATAGATTTTCTGGGGTTCGTCATAAATTCTCAGACGGCTCAGCTCAGTCTTCCACGTTCCAAACTTCGAGACATCAAGAAGGAGCTGTGCTCCCTGTTATCCAAACAGATGGTCTCACTCAGGGTGATTGCCCAGATAGTGGGTCTTCTAGCGTCATCCATTCAAGCAATTTTTCCGGGACCCCTACATTACAGGGCCCTTCAGAGGCTCAAGATTCAACACTTGCAGAAGAGTCTTTCTTACACAGACTTAGTTCCTCTTTCTCAAGAGGTACGGGAGGAGATTCAGTGGGGGCTTGCCCATGTAGAGGCGTGGAACGGCAGAGCCTTTTCGGCTCACTACCGGAGGTTGTCATAGAATCCAACGCCAGTCGTTGGGGCTGGGGAGCGCACTGCGGAAATATTTCCACAGGGGGACGTTGGGCCCTCGACGAGTTAAACCTCCACATCAATTGCCTAGAACTTCTTGCAGGGTCGTTTGTGATCAGGACACTATCACCCAAACAGGTCTCGTGTTGCATCCTTCTACGGATGGACAACATCTCGGCGGTTCAATACATCAACAAACTGGGGGGCACGAGGTCCTCAATGTTGGTGGAAATAGCGAAGGACTTTTGGCATTATTGCCATCAGATTTCGGTCATAGCTGAGTACATTCCGGGTCAGTCGAATGTCGTGGCGGATTGGAACTCACGCCATCTGAAGGACTACAGCGACTGACAGCTCCACCCACAGATAGTTCAGTGGTTGCAGGAGATCTGGGGTCTTTGCGAGATCGATCTGTTTGCCTCCAGACTGAATCGCCAAATGACAAAGTTTTTCAGCTGGAGGCCAGATCCATTAGCTCTGGTGACGGATGCTTTTTCACAGGATTGGACCCCGAATTTGAATTATGCGTTTCCACTCTTCATTCTCATTCCCCTCGTGTTCACACAGGTGATGCGCCAGAAGGCGGAAGTGATTTTGGTGACTCCCTTGTGGAAGTCGCAGCCTTGGTTCCCGATACTGTTGGAGGCGAGTTGCGACTTCCCCAGGAGGATCCCATGGTCCTCAACGATGCTCCAGGGCCCTCATGGAGAGATGCACCCGATGGTAGTATCGGGGCAGTTGTCCCTGATGGCCTGGAGACTTTCCGGCAACGTTGGCAAATGCCAGGGTTTTCGGAACAAGCTTCAGGCTTCATCAACCAAGCGTTGGCCCCCTCTACCAGGAAACGGTATTCTTCAGCCTGGGGGTGTTGGGTTCGTTGGTGCGTGGAACAACACGTGGATCCCGTGGGGGAAGACTTACCCTTTGTTGTAAATTTCCTGTCCGAAAAAGCTTCTGAGGGATTGGCATATCGTTCTGTTAACAATTTCCGTTCCGCTATATCGGCGGGCCACTCTCAAGTTGAGGGCAAGCCAGTAGGGATGCATCCTCTAGTATGTAAACTCTTAAAAGGTATTAGAGTAGCTAATCCACCCAGGCTGAAATATTCTTCCTTGTGGGATGTCTCGTTAGTTCTTTCCTTATTTAACCAATGGCCCAGCAACAATATGTTGACAAGGAAACAACTATCATCCAAACTGGCCATGCTGTTATGCCTGGCGGCCTGAAGATGTTCTTCAGACGTTAAAGCTCTAGATATTACAGGTAGAGTATTTACTCCTGAAGGAGTTTCTTTTAATATCACGTCTAGGACTAAAACTATGTCACGCAGCGTAGAATATCATGCCTTTCCTGATAATGCTAAGCTTTGTGTGGTTCAATGTCTTAAGGCCTACGAAGAATGTCCCAGGTCTACTCGGCCGGATGGTGTGGTGCAATTATTGATTGCCTTGCAGAAACCTTACAAACCTGTCACTGCGGCTACTATAGCCAGATGGTTAAAAAAGAATTATGCAGGAAGCAGATATTAATACTCAAGTCTTTGGGGCACATTCCGTCCGAGGCGCCATGGCTTTTAAAACGTTCATATTGGGTTCTACTGTTCAAGATATCATGCGTTCTGCAGATTGGTCTTCTGAGTCAACATTTAAACAGTTTTATTATAAACCGGTGGGTGATATATCCTCTGTGGTTTTTAATCAGCGTTAAACTAGCATAATACGAAGCCTCCGGTCCTGTAATTGAATAAAAAAATTAGCTAGCATTCGCGCCAAGAATTTTCAATTCTATTAAGGACACGGAGGCGAGGATTATCCCACCCGGTTACATTACAGTATTGTAATTATTACCCACCGTTTGCATTTATATTCTGATTACGCAGAAGTTACGAGTTGTTCTATCTCTCCTTCTTTCAGGGTCTGAAAAGAAGATGGATTAAGTGTAATCCTGGTTGAAGATGACGTTCCTCCCAGCTGGTCTGGTTCTTCCACGTTAGAAGCTATTGTTGGACTTTTGGTTATATTATTGGACTTTAATGTTCGAAGCAAAGAAAGAGGACAGGTTCCAGTGTTGGTGGCTCTTATGGGGCATTGCAGGATGTGATGTAATACATGCATCATGGGAAATGTTGTTTTTACATAATACATATTTATTGGCTGCTGTGAGTAGCAATAAATAGAAAGAGAAGCATAATCCTCGCCTTCGTGTCCTTAATAGAATTGAAAATTCTTGGCGCGAATGCTAGCTAATTTTTTATTGAACCCTGGATGGAGAAGCGGGGAACAGTGACTTCTGTATTCATAGTGCTACAAGGTCCCAAACTGCAACTGAAAGTACTGCGAACAAACAACAATTTTAGAAAGGGCCTTTAGGGCAGTGGCCTTCCTTTCAAAGGTTTTGCAGCATTAGCAGTTTTAATATATTTTTACAGCTTCTCATTGCTCAAAAGATAGTAATTTCAAATATGGATTTCTTTCCGTGCACTTCATTGCTTGGTTTTACAAGCCAGAAAGTTCATACATTTAACAATTGAGTGTCACTCATAAGTGCACTGAAACATGGATATGTCACGCATAAGCAATCTGAATACTTGGCAGTTATGTCCCTCTGTAACCTGCATTGTACTTTTACGGCTGGGTGTTGACAAAACAAGCTAGAACAATCTTGATTGCTCGTGAGTTTGTGTGTGTTTTTTTTCTCGAACTCCTTCCTTTCTTCAGCTTCTTGTTCTATCCAGTTTTGACAGCCCTGGGAACAACAGCCGGTTCTCCAGTTCTCGCGCATGGCAGGCTCTCCGGCTGGGGCGAACAGGAGCGTCTCGGTTCTTGCCGACTCTTTTACATAACGCGGTCAGGTGAGGCCAGAGGCCCCCAGCTCACCTCACGAGGGCACCGGCAGCGAGACTTCCTAGAAAGGGAGGGCCGGCCACGCCACCTAGGGGCCGCAGCGCACACTGCAACCAGCAACAACAAAACATGGCTTCCAGGTACCCATGTATAAATAAACACCACCCATAAATAAACGGTTCTGTCAAGAACATAGGAAGGAGCACGCTTTCCATCGAAACACCATGCACACAGAGGTCTGAAAATGTGAAAGCATCACTTTCCCAATAAAGATGTCAGAAGTTTTTATAGAGCGTGCATTTCACCAGACGGTCTCAGGGCAGATAAAGCAGAGAATTACAAGACAATGCAAACACTCAGGCTACAGAAGGCAAGAAAATCACAATGAAGTGACAGAAGAATTAGAAATCGAAATAAAATACCCAATTTAGATTCACTGGGTAAACTTTGCGCATCATATCATCACTTTAGCGCATAAAAATACAAATGTGGCCCGAAACTGTAAATTCTTATTTAAGAAATGTTGTAGCTGAAAAATTCACTTTCAGCTTGGTAAAATCAGCGACTATGGCGCATATTCCATGGTCCTAAATTTAAGAGTGAAGTAGGAAAGTGGAGGTTAGGGGAAAGTTGAAGGGGAGGTTTCCTGCAAAAAAAGAGACGACCAAGAGAGCAGAAACAGCAGGAGACAGAGGCGTAAAGTTCATCGGACTAGCAAGTAGAAAAGAGAAAGAGCGACAGAAAGATAAATAAAGCATAGCGTTAGATTCAGAGGAAGAATAAAGAATTAAAAAAGGAACAAACAAGAAAATGGAGGAGAGAGGAGGAAGCAAGCGATAGTAATGACGAGCAGAGGTGGAAGGATTAGAAAGTACTCTAGCTGCTCTCTCTCGCTCGGTTTCTGCCCCTCTGGAAGGAGACAGCATAGAGAATATGAGAGGGCTTCAGAGAATGAGAGACGGTAAGAGCAAAAGGGCTGAGGAAAGAGGGGTAGATAGTCGGTGCAAAGAGAAGACAACCAGAGAACAATAAAGACCGAGAGGCACACAGGGGAGAGCAAAAAAGAGAGAAGAGAGAAGGAGGGGCACACATGAATGAAAGAACACAGATGAAGAGTGCAGAGAGAGGAGAATCAGAGAGCAATACAAAATGAAAGACACACAGAACTCAGAAAGAGACATGAGAAAAAGAAGGGGCTAGATCACTGTGGGGAATAGGAAGAGTGCAGACAGAAGACAACGAAAGGCATAAAAGTCGGAGGGTCGGTGAAGACAATGAGAGAGTACTAAAGAATGAGAGATGGCAACATGAGAAGTAGAATTCGTAGAAGAGTGAAGAGTGGGGCAGATATAGAGCACACTGAAGACAATCAGAGGGCAATAGAAAATGATGGACGCACAGAAGACACCAAGAGAGACAGAAGAGGCAAAGAGAAGTGTGAATGAGAGGGGCATATGAGCCTGCAGGGTATACAATGTAGGATATAAGAGAACGAGAGCACACGCTGAAAGAGTAGGCGGCACAGGCAGAGAATAAGGGCATTAGAGAATGAGAGAAGGGTAGGAAAGAGTAAGAGTGGTGGGAGAGAGTAAAAGGGGGAAGTAAGAATGATTAAGAGAGGACATATGAATAGTGCAGAAAGAAGAGAATAAAGGTGCATTAGAGAATGAAAGGCGCTCAGAATAGAGCAAGAGACATGAGAGAGAGATGGGAATAAATGAATGACAGAATAATGAAGAGTGCAGAGAGGAAATAATTAAGCACAAAAGAAACTGAAAAGACGTAATCTGAGAGCAAGAGGGGTAGAAGAGAACAGGAGAGGGATACATAAAGGAGAGGGGCAGAAAAGCAGTGCTTAATTTGTGCCGGTGCTTAGCACCAGCACTTATTTATCAGGGGCGGGTCTACATAACACCACGCGACTGCAACTCTGACTCTGCACGTCATATGGCAGGCAATGTGAATGTGGCGTAGACTAGAGACTATTACAGTCAGTATATAAAATTAAATTACCTCAGGCTCAGACTGGGCACGCGCATGACATATGATTTATTACTGTCTCCAGAGACCGTCTGGCTCATTTCATGTATTCTAATGATGATGCGCATTTCAAATTTGCTTTAGGTGGCGCCGTGGCAGGTGGCGGGCTGCAGCCCCTCAGTGTTGCTGCCAATGGGTGGGCCGCGGGACACTGATTAGGCAGGGGGCTGGATTTGGTTCTGAGGGGGTAGGGCTGTGCTGTACGGTAGGGAGCGTGTGCGTAGATTTTCAAAATGCCACGTCCCCGGCACACCCGCACGCACTGTCCCCGCCAAGAGCCATCAGCGGTTCAGGCTGTTGGTTGGCCCGACATCGAGTGCAGGTAGAAGCAGGCCTAGGCCACCTACTGAATAAAGGCAGGCAAGCAGGACAGTGCAGCCCACCACCACCAGCAGTAACCATAAGTAGCAAAGCAGATTTTTTTTTTTTGCATGCTGGGTGGCGTGGCACTGTCTGCGACGGTCACCAGTGTGGTAGTTTAGCTCCGGCTCCCACTCGGTGCGGAGGGCGGGGGGGGGGGCGGAGTCTGGTGTTAAACTTTAAAGGCCCTGCATCGGCCCCGGCTGCCCTTCATCCAGCCTTCTTCTGGCCTGGGAAGTGACATGTTGCATGATTCCCTCACCTAGGCCTCCCAGCGTTTCTAGGCCTCCCAGCGTTTCTAGGCCTCCCAGCGTTTCTAGGCCTCCCAGCGTTTCTAGGCCTCCCAGCGTTTCTAGGCCTCCCAGCGTTTCTAGGCCTCCCAGCGTTTCTAGGCCTCCCAGCGTTTCTAGGCCTCCCAGCGTTTCTAGGCCTCCCAGCGTTTGGTCATGGCTGTGAGGCTGGGGCCCCTCCCCCTGTGCTTTGCAGCGGTGAAACATAGTTGCGAGGCCTACTGGGTACCCCTACCATGGGTCTCACGACAGTAGACCGTGGCATTGTACAAGCACACAGATGGTGCCGGCATAATTGCTCAGGGCAGGCCCTGAGCAATCATGCCTCCGTCGCCAGCCCTGTCCGTGTGCAAGTACAATGCCAAGGTGTACTGTTGAGAAACCCATGGTAGGGGTCCCCAGTAGGGCCAGCAGTCGCAACCATATTTTACCACTGCAAAGCCCAGGGCCAGCCTCGCAGCCATGACCTAACACTGGGAGGCCCAGGTGAGGGAAACACCTCGCCAGTAACCCAAAGTTATTTATTCTATGTGAAACTATATATTAAAAGCTGGGCTGCTGTGTTTGAAATGTTTTTAGGGAACTCGAAACCATGACAACATCTGCCTTTAATGTGGCACGACGATTCTGAGCTAAATTGTTCTGGTATGATCCTGTGTTTCACCTTGCGATCTTATTGTTGTAACTCATGCCTCAAGTTTTGGAATATCAATCTGCATAAATTCGTGGATGGATGTATTTAGCACACTTTGTTTTGTGATTTTAACGTCGAATGTGATTTTATTGCATCAAATGGTTTTATAAAATTCTTTTGGGAGATTTCAAAGTACACCTAAATGAAATGACTGCAGTTTGTTAAATTTGTATTGTGGTTTGTATAGAATAGAGACTGTTGTTAATTGACAACATTTAAACACATTTACATTTTGTGGTGAAGGCCAGTAGAGACTTTGTTCAGTTCTTAATATAATGCCCCGCATCCCAGCGCAGCTTAAATCAAATCAAAGAAAGTGACGGTGGCCTACGTCTTGTCTTGTAGCTATAACTTAGTGGTTTGAGGCCCACAGCCACGCCTCACAGCCATTGTCTAGCTCAGAGGCCCACAGGAGCAGGGTACCCCTACACTGGGCCTTGTAGCCGAGGGCAAGGTCTATGAGGCTCTGGGGATGTATGCCCTCCTCGCTGGACCAGGACCTGGTAGCTCTAACCCAGGGCTGCCAGGTCCAGGGGAGGGGAGGGCAAGTGAATGGAAGGGAAGGAGCCATCATTGTGTGCTGCAATGCTCAGGGGAGAGGAATTTCCTCCCCTGATCCTCTTAGTGACGGGTTTGCACTGTGAGGCAGCCGACCCCCTTACCCTGGGCCTCACAGTCATGGGCTAGCACTTTTATGCTCAGGGGATGAGAGCCCCCTTCCACAAGTCACCCTGCTATAACAGTGTTGTCAAGCCTAGGCGAGCCACCCCACCCCCTCCCCTCGGTCTTGGTGTAGCCCTGTGAGACCCAGGGAAGAGGTATCCCCTCCCTTGGCCCTGGCATTCAAGATATAGCGCTTTGAAGACCAAAGGCAGGCCCCTTTTTCTCTCACTCTGCTGGGCCTCACAGCTGAGGCAAGAGTGAAAAAGAGAAATAATTTATGGCACATTGGAGCGGGGCCCCATTGTGTTGAACTAAGGGCGAGGCCCAGAGCAGTTGCCTGCACTTCAGATGCCTAGTCCGGGTTCGGATCCAGGTCCGGGTTCCGCAGCAACCACAGCACCGGAACTGCCCTCATCGCCGCCACCGACGACATCAGGACCCTGCTTGACAACGGAGAAACCGCGGCCTCATCCTCCTGGACCTGTCAGCCGCCTTCAACACGGTCTGCCACCGCATACTACGAACACGCTTCCACGACGCCAGAATCCAAGAGAAGGCCCTGGATTGGACCACATCCTTCCTCTCTGGCAGAACACAGAGCGTCCGCCTCCCCCCTTCTGCTCCGAAGCCACCGAGATCATCTGCGGCGTACCCCAAGGCTCATCCCTCAGCCCATCGTTGTTCAACGTCTACATGGCACCGCTCGCCCACGTCGCACGACCTCAACATCATCTCCTACGCTAACGACACCCAGCTGATCCTCTCCCTCACCAAAGACCACCACACCGCCAAAACCAACCTCCACGAAGGAATGAAGGCCGTCGCCGACTGGATGAGAAACAGCCGACTGAAGCTGAACTCAGACAGGACAGAGGTCCTCATCCTTGGATCCACTCCCTCGGCCTGGGATGACTCTTGGTGGCCGACTGCACTAGGAGCACCCCCTACACCCACCGACCACGCACGCAACCTAGGGTCATCCTCGACTCCACCCTCTCCATGACAAAGCAGGTCAACGCCGTCTCCTCCTCCTGCTTCAACACCCTCCACATGCTTCGCAGGATCTTCAAGTGGATCCCCACCGAAACTAGAAGGACGGTCACCCAGGCCCTCGTCAGCAGTAGACTGGACTACGGCAACGCACTCTATGCAGGAGCCCCGGCCAAACTCCTGAAACGGCTCCAACACATTCAGAACGCCTCCGCACGCCTGATCCTCGACATCTCTCGCCGCAGCCACATCACACCCCACCTGAGAGACCTGCACTGGCTCCCCATCAACAAGAGGATAACCTTCAAACTTCTCACCCACGCACACAAGGCACTCCACAACACCGGACCAGCATACCTCAACAGCCGACACAGCCTCTACACCCCCACCCGCCAGCTCCGCTCCGCAGACCACGCCCTCGCCACCGTCCCCCGCATCCGAAGAGTGACCGCCGGCGGCAGATCATTCTCCTACCTCGCCGCCAAGACATGGAACACCCTCCCCATCCGACTGCGGCAGACCGGAGACCTCCTAACCTTCAGGAGACTCCTCAAAACCTGGCTCTTCGAACAGTAGCAGCATCCCCCCCCTAGCGCCTTGAGACCCTCAGGGTATGTACTGCGCTTTATAAATGCTATGATTGATTGATTGATTAATAGGTTGGGTTATTATCTCAGAATTGGGTCCACTCATCCCTTAGTCTGGGAGTGTCCAATTTAGCTCCAGCCAGTCAGAACCACGCATTTACATAGTCAATGGTTATCTTGAAAACCTGCCTAGGCCCGGCCTTACTGAACATGCTAGGCACCCCAACCATCGGGGTCCCCACACAACCCCACCGGTGAGGCAGTTAGTCTGGGGTGCTGCGAGTACTCACTCAAGCCGATTCCTTTTGCATGGAATGGTTCTACCTAAGTAGGCTCTTGGCTGCTCGTGTATATCACCGGTAGGGCAGAAGGCCATGAGGAGTAAAGGGGATTACAACCACATAACCCCATATAGCCGTTTACAATGGGGTAGGGGTCCAGATAATGACACTGCAGATTATACCTCTGGCACAATAATCCCACACTGAGACCTTCACAACATTTTGTTCATCTGTACACCTCAATGCTTACCGTCCCTCTTTTTTAATTTACCTCAAAAAGCATGAGCTGAAAATACAAACATTTTTAAAACAAAATGTTCCTTCGGGGCGAAGTAACACCCTCGGGGCACATTTGGGTTAGGATAACGTAAGCGTTTTCTAGGTAAGGCCCGATCCGTGGGGTACACCCAACCAGTTCCTGGTACACGCATGACTTGCTCAGCACATTTTCAGCATGAATCAGCAAAAACACGCAGAGTTGTGCAATCCACCCCTGCCCACATTTCCCTGCACAACTGCCGGGCTTCCATGAAAAGTAAGATAGCAGGCAGAAAAACACCAAGAAAGCGCCATCTGCCCCTTCGTTTCATTTGCAAAGTTACCACTTGTGTTTAAAGCGCGCGGTGAATAATTACTTTGAGTGCTGTAGTTCTTGGGACTGGAGCGTAAACATTTAGTTCAAACGGACAGTAGCATACTCATTTCAAGGAGGGGAACGGAAATTAATTGCAATAGATTTTATTGAAAAAGCTACAAGTGCTACCAAATCACCCTAAATGACAAGCACTGCTTAGGAATGGGGGAGATTGTTTTTTGATATTTATACTTCACTACCGTCAAAAAATTACACAGACAGAAGTGCAGGAGCCTCTAGCTTTCTAAAGGGAATAGTTTGTCTCTCATTAACAGCAGCTTCCTGGCCTATTTGTAGCAGCTTCAGGGAGGTTGGTGGATGCCGGAGGAGGTGTGATGGACCAAAGCTCCCATTTGCTAATAACCTCCATCCTGTATGAATCTTAACAATTTGATTTTAAAAATAAATAAATAAAAAGACACCCCTTTCACAATAAATGCAGGCGATAAGAGAGATCCTATGTCTTTTGGTCTGGGAAAAAGACCACAGTCCTCTGAAGTTTCAAGGAGAAACATAGGTCTGAAATAGTGCTTAATTTGTAAAAAAATAAAAGTGCCAGGGCCCCTGTCAGGAGGCCAATGCAGCTTGAACCTTCCTGCTCTGGCAATAACGACTACTAAGCATCACACTTCTATACAAGGGTGAATTGGACTATTCCAGGCCACCCACAGCTAGAAGAATGGCTTGGGCGGCTGCTGTTATACATTTGTAATGTATAAATAATTATTTAAAAAACTGTTGCTGTGCTCATTTCAAAATTAGACAGACAGGCCACCATGTATTGGACTGTCATAACTACCGCTGCCGACAATTAAGTGCCGTGCCAAGCACCGGAAACCACCGGCTCAAATTAAGCACTGGATGTTCTGGGGACAGTGCGATGATCAGATCTGATCTAGGAACGAGAAATCAGGAGTACAACAAAGGATACTGCCAGCGAAGAAGTGGTAAAGGAAAGTCTGTTAGCTGGGGGAACAGAGAAGACAAGCACTGGCATAGCCAATAGGTCTCGCCTTTGCAACAGTTGCATAACTAAATACTTATAAGGTCCCAAAAGCCAGACCTATTGGCTATGCAAAGCAGCCGCAAAAGTGAAAGTGATCGCGATCACGATCAAACATCAAAGCGGCCGCAAAAGTGAAAGTAATCGCGGTAAAGCGCGGCGCGCACGCCCGGGCACAGTAGCTCTAGGCTGGCCTGGTAGCACTTTTTGGAGACCTCTCAATAAGTCTCGCCAAACCAGCGCATGCGCTGGGTCAGACGAGACCTAAAAAGCACCACAGGAGTGACACTGAGTGAGACTGGATGAGGCAAATGCAAAGGGGCAGCGATGGAGAGCGCTGAGGAGAACAGAAGGTGGAAGGAGTGCCATCTAGAGAGCTGCACAAAAAAATGAGCACCCCTATGGACCCCACAGAAACCTATGGTGATGCTCCATGATGGAGCGCAGTTGAGGCCTGGTAGCGTGGCCAGCACGGTGGCCACACCCTGCGTCGAATAAAGACAAGGCAAGCAATGCGGAAAGGTGAAGCGGCAGGGAACCTTCAGGTTTTTGCCTCTGAGTCATCACTTTCGGTGGAGAGTGAAACCCGATGGTGAGGAAACCGCCATGCAGAGTGCAGCTACAAAGTCTGTGGTCAGGCCACACTTGTGAGGGGAGCATCTGAAAGAGAGGAGTCTATGAAGACGCATGCAGCAGTTTCAGCAAGGGAATCCCAAGCATCCCCCTTTAATTTGAGGGGACTGTGCACCACAAGGGAGAGAATCCTCAGGATGAGCGCACAGATTTAGGGAGCCCTGGTGGCAGTAGCTGTGTTCACCTGCCCACTACTCTGGGAATGGAGTATTCATAGGGGATTCCACTACAGCTTCAACACACGCGCAGAAGGATTGGGGTATGCCCATCCTTTCCAGCTGTCTAGCCATGTAAACAAGCATTGGCATAGCCAATAGGTCTCGCTTTTGGGACCTTCTAAGTGTTTAACCATGTAATCAGCAATCTTGAGCTTTTTTAAAATACAATGTTCTACTGCAACTGGGCTTTCTAAATGATAGTTGAAGTTGCCCAGAACAATAACAATGTTGATCATTATGAAGGGTGGTCCGTCCTATACCTTCTTTATTGGAAGTGGAGACTAAGGCAGAACATTGTGTGTGGTGTAGGGGAGAGGCGATAAATCAAAGCAAGTTTATTGCTATGTTCCCAGTTTTCCATTTGCATGCACAAACCTCTCCTTGAAATCTACTTTGAAAACGTTTAATATATATGTTCTTCTTACAAAGAACGGCTACCCTGCTTTTGGTTTTCTGGGTTTATTAGGTTGATCACCTCTCGAGATCTAATAGTTATCTGGTAATAGTTCATGCAAAATGTAATCTGAATTTCCCTGTACCCAAGTGTCAGCTAAGCAACAGAGCTCAAGACTTTGAGAGTCACAGAGATGAGCAATGTGAAGGATATGTTTTACCACTGATCTCACATAGCTCAACATAACCTTCAGGTTGTATATGAAGACTGGCAAAGAAGAAGATGTAGAATTAGGAGGCGAATAGAATGACATTTTATTTTTTTACAGATGAACAGTGTGGTATGAATTCTCAGAATTGTGAGACCTTTTGCTAGTATAAGAAAGCATATGAGATGGGGAAACAACATATATAATTCATTGACGCTAGAGATAAGAGGATGAGCTATATCACCATCAGAATTCTTGATCCCTGCTACAGGTTGGTCGTTTGGGCAGCATCTCGGGAGGTGAGTTGGAGAGAATGGTATGATTCTGCATGGCTCAGAAAAACAAGGTAAAATGAGTCTGCAATGACTGAGCTTTTCAAAAACGTAGATTGCAAGAGCTAATGATAAAAATTAGAACCAATCGCTCATCACTGATGGGATGACAAGCAGGTAATAGACTGGCCATATACATCTAATTTGTTTGATCCTTTACCAATTTGATTTCACACCAGCTATGTGAATAAAACGACTGTTGCTCCACAGCCACGACTAAACAGTCACTTCTGACTCGACACATTGAGGGCAATAATATGACAGGACGAGTGCTGAAGCATACGCCTAATACAACCAGCACAAAAATCGGGAAGGTTCTCCACTGCTTGAGGACAGGAGAGTGGTGGGTTGACAGTTCTGGAATTTCAGGGTTCCTGAGTGATCGGGGTGCTACGGTGGTGCTTTTCGTTTATTTATTTTTTGCAGATTTATATAGCGGGAACTCGACCCGAAGGTATTGAAGCGCTTTTACATGAGCACCAGATACGTTACACATGGACACATCCGTTTTTTGGGACGCACGGGGAGATTACGTGATTCATACAATGATGAGCTGACACCGAGAGTCAAACCTGGTCCCTTCGGAGAGCACAAACCGGAGAGACAGCCACCCCGGCGTGCACAGGTGAGACGCAGGGGAAGGAGGCAGGGCATCCCGAAGGAGAGAAGAGTAAAGAGGCAGACTTAGGAGGCAGAGAAGCAAGAGGGAGAGAGGATGAGACACGCTGGGAGTTAAAGAGGGAAGCTTCCAGAAATCACAAAAGAAATCGGAAAACACACTACGGAGGAAGGGAGCTGCAGCAAGGGACTGTCGGGACCGTAAGGGAAAAGTCAGGCTCGTAAAAGGCACCCTAGAAACGGAGGGGTGGGCAAGGGTCGCAGAAAGAGGCAGTTTGAGGAGGAATAGGGCTACAAAGAGAGCAGCAGAGGCGGGCAGGGTTCGGAAGAGAGACAAGTACTTCTGGAAATCACAAAAGAAACCGGAAAACACACTACGGAGGAAGGGAGCTGCAGCAAGGGACTGTCGGGACCGTAAGGGAAAAATCAGGATCGTAATAGGCACCCTAGAAATGGAGGGGTGGGCAAGGGTCGCAGAAAGAGGCAGTTTGAGGAGGAATATGGCTACAAAGAGAGCAGCAGAGGCGGGCAGGGTTCGGAAGAGAGACAAGTACTAAGGCAAGAGACGACAGAGACAGACTTAGCGTGCAAAAGGAAGAAGAAAGATATGGATCTGGAGTGTGAGAAGGGAGGGGGTAGGGGAGGGGATTAGTCCTACCCACAGGCTTTTGCCGGCCACCAGCTTGCTATTACGCGAACAAGCGCGCGCAACGTGCACAGCAAGCCAGATGGCAGCAGTGCACGTCGTGCGCTTGTTCGCGCTGTGGGTAGCACTTTTAAAACAAGCATTAAAAGCGTGCGTCATCGCGATCGCTCTGAAAGTGAAAGTGATCGCGATGACGCACGAGTTTTCAAAGTGCTGCTGAAGGCTAGCGGTTCGCGCGTGCATGGTTGCGTGAACGAAAGCGCTAGGCCAGCCAGCAGCACTTTGAAAACTCACATACAAAATCTCTCTCCGAGCCAGCGCATGCGCTGGGCTCAGCGAGACCTAAAAATGAGGGGTGAATACTGCGATCCAGTTCTTATGGTGGTGGTGGGGAAAGGGAGGCGTAGGGGGGGGGGGGGATGGATTTGCATGCCACTGCCAGAAGCAGTGATGCTGCCATAGGACTAGCGTGATGTCTGGTTCCGCGCCACTGCCTTGTAATGACCTATTCTCTGCATGTTACAAGGAGCTACATCCTAGCTCCTGCTGCCTTTCATTGAACAGGTGAAGAAAGCACTGGAACTCTCAGGAAGAAGAGGCAAAACGTGTGTTAAAGCAAGGTGAAACCCCACGGGGTGGGCACACCTCTGCTAGAATTGTACCAGAAATATATGGGTCACTAGCTGATCTGCTACCTATGGAAAGAGGAGCAGGAGGAGGCACGTCCTACTCCGCTCAAGGCTAGTCCAACTGCTGAAGCAGAACAAAAGTCATAGGATTATGTGGCCTACAGACCTCTGCTGCCGGTGACACTGAGATAAAATTATTTAGTAAAACCTCGAGTAAATGTTTACTGGCTTGACACATAAGGACCAATTTGGATTCACACTCAGTCATACGTTGACAATCAGCCTCCAAAACTTGGACTACATTATCTGAGAAACAGAGGACAAGCCCTTGAAATATACAGTGACATCGCTAGACGCAGAGAACAATTGTAACTCCCTTGGATTAAATTTCCCAGTGTTGAGTTGTACGAACTTTGCACCTACATGTACTGCATGATTAATGTGTGCATGAATAATGCTAACCTTATGCAAACTCCATTGTCATGACTATAACAATACCATCTTTCCTTATGCATGTTATTGTGATACACTAGTGGCATTGTTATAATTTGGAACGCGTGTGGCACGCCGGCTCTATATGGGTCTTCTGGGTTCATATGGAAGGGCAGGCAGGTTTTAAGAGCTGGAAGAGAGAAGGTAATGTGGCAAAATTGCCCACTTTTACAAGGAAAGCAGCATGTTTGAACGGCACAGTTTTACATTGACATCACAACGAGGAAGCAGCCGCGCTCATGCTAGAGGAGGCACGAAGAGATTGGTTGGTCTCAGAGTTAATTATCTTTTTAAAAACCATCCTAAAAGTGAATAAATTTACCCAAGTCAGGGTAGCACTTTTATATCTGAAACTCTCTGCTGAACCTCTTACTTTGTTTTGTACTGTGAATTTTTTAAGATTAGCTGCAAAACTGAGGAATTCTAGACATGAGGTGTAAAGTGCATTTGGGATGTTTTATGGCTTTTTTAATATGCTATAGTCCTTTTATAATATACTGTTTTATGTAGGCTATGATCTTGCAGTTTATTTATTTTATTGTGATGGTATTTCGCACTTTATAGTTCTCAGCACCTGGCACTTTAAAAAAGCTATAAATTGACTGCCTTTTAAGAAGCCCCTGTGCATTCCTGTTATTAAGGCCCTAGACAGGCCTACTAGAATTGTCTTATTGTCAAGGTTTTTTTTTTTTTTTATGATAAGTTGCCCACATTATTGTATTGTGATATGTGTAAATGTATTGTTCTTTTCTTGGATGTTTTAATATCTGAATAAAGATATATTGAATTGAAATTAATTATCAATTGGAATAAATCATCTCCCATGAAACTAGTGGAGGGGGTGGGAGACTTTTACATGGCTGCGGCAGTGATCCCCTTCAACCAGGTCAGGGCTAGAGCCAGGTACCACAACAGAGGTCACGAGACCTGGGAGAGCAGTGAGGCAGTAAGGAACAGCAGGGCAGCGAGAATACTGCACAAGACACCAATAATAGGCTATTGATAGTAAACAAACTTTCATCCCGGTCACATGCCAGGCTCCTTAACAGATGAATAGTTCACTTAAGCATTACTGGAGAAGTGACCTTATTTAACCAATGATAACCGATTCAGAGTTGCCCTTTTTGTTGCATTCTCTTTCAACACACAATTACTTCATGTGATTGATGTTAAAAAACTGAGCAAACTATTTGAAATAAAAAAAAAACTTTAAAAATCTTAAGTAGCGGCTATGCTCACACCTTTAAAAGTTGCTTGCTTAAAAAAATATGTCTTTGAGAGACCTTCATGTACATGCCCTGGGATTTTTGCAACAAAAAAAACCGAGTAATCTGAGGGCAATCATAGGCGAGGGACTGTGACACCTGGGCTGGCTCATTTGTCTGTGAATCAGGTCCTCGCTACGGCCCGTCGTGTCATTGTGGTGCCGGAGCAGATCAAAAGGGTCTTTTGCTCCTCTTAGTGCCATTAATAGGTAAATACTTTTGTAAGGGTTTTCTGAATGGAAGGCACAGGGCACTTTAATATGCAAAGTCAGCCACGCAAATGAGAAAAAGTCGTGTGAACGTAGATAGCTTCAATGCCCAACTTTAAACGCAACAGTAGGCGATGAATATCCAGGTAAAAATTAAAATCTATCCTCCCGACAGAGAAAATACAAGTGGAAAGCAAAATAAGCGTGAAATGAAAGAAAAGAAAGGGAAAAGTAACATAACAGGTATGCACGAACAATCGCCCAATAAAATTAGAGCATCTTTCTTTACTGCATCAGTGTGGACATACAGGCATAGGTGAAAAAAAAGGGTGCCTTTCGGAGCGATACATTTTTAAGTAAATGTTTGAGCTGCTTAAATGTGGATGAAGCACACTGCATCACCAGTACTGCTTGGTCGGATGGCAATGGGCAACGTGATTTTTGTACTTTAAACCTTTAAAAGAGATTTTATCTGTTAATATGTTGCTTCTCCTGGGACTGACCAAGTGCTCACATGAACTCACTCCTGGCGGAAGAGGGGTCAGTGAGAACCTGTACCAGAATTTCCCCATCAGCAGCCCAGCATACCACTGCTTATTCCGTGTCTCAACCTGTGAATTCTCGTGGTTTGATTCACTCCAACAACTCTACTCTTGACATGAGGATAAAGGTCTCGCCTTGTGGACCAATTTACTGATGTATATTATACTTTACAGCAAATGGTCCTAAGGAGGTTTTTGGCAATTCTCATCTGATGAAACATGTTGGCTGGCTAATCTGTACTGCAAGAAAATCAGAAGCAGCAGCACGCACGGCGAAAGCCCTGCTCTTACTGACTCTAAACCGGTGAATGTTCCAAGCGCTGTACCGGGAATCTACGCAAGGCATAGGCTTCAACGACCAATGAGATGTCTCGGAAAAAAAAGCAGTGGTTCAGTATTTCAGTATAACTTTGTATCCAAGACAGGAGGAGTACCTTTATTCAACTCCCCTAGAATTAGGATATTTTCAACTTCATTTATTAGCGCAGAAATTGCCCAGGGGGTAGGAATTTCTCCTAGCAGAGAAATAATTTGAGAACCGGTCTGTCGGAACGCGACAGGTGGCAACCGTGGCGACGGGGTGGCCATCTCCAGGCTGCAATTTGCCTAGAACACAACAATGGCAGCTCAGTTTACAAGCCGACTCGCCAGCTTTTTTTCTTCCCCATGCATGTGTTTTTTGTTTGTCTGTTTCAGGTATCGCTTAGTGCTCAGCTCTCTCTCTCCAATGTGTACATTTCCTTTACATCTTCTTATGGCTAAGGCTTTTCTCAGACAAACATACAGTCCATTACATCATGTTTTAAGATTCTGGATGGGGCCAGGACTCACAGCTGAAAGTTGGATTGAAAGTTGCGCGAAATCTTCTGTATTCGTTCTTAAAATGGCAATCCTGTTATCTGTTTACTTTAGTAATAATTTAGGAATTCCGAGGAAATCTGATGGTTTCTTATTGTACTTGCTATTTTAAGTTCATATTTCAAAGTGGAAAAATACAGAATATGATTTTCTTCCATATTTTTCCGACCTAGACATAAATTGACTGAATCACAAAGAAGGAGGTAGAGACGGTGGGATGGTGATAAGCAACAGGTCTGTCCTCAAACTGCCCACATTGGCGCACACGCACACGCACACGCACACGCACACACGCACACACACACACACACACACACACACACACACACACCCCACCCCCCCGCCCCCACCCCCTGATTCACAAGTGGCCTCCACAGTCGTGGCAGGGGGTGCACTCATGGCAGGGGTCCCGCTCTTGTGGCGGGACCTCTGTACCGCAGTTATCCATTGCGGAGGTCCTACCACAAATGCAGCGCCCCCGCCACGACTGCAGTCACCCACTACGACTGCGGGGCCACCGCCATGACTGCAGAAGCCCTTTGTGAATCAGCCCCACAAAGTTTGAAAATCGGGGTACGAGGATGCACACAAATAAACAACAAACTTCTTTTTTATACAAGGTCGTTTTGATGGACAAAAGGTGTTTTTTTTGTACTTTTGATCAAAAGAACACACAGGTTTGCCTTGTGATTTATACAGGAACAGTCAGTTTAGATACCGTCCAATGTTGCTTAAAGCAACAATTGCTTACTCTGCACATTCTACCTGTGGTTGTTGTTTGCGAGTCTGTCTTAATCATAGGAGGCCTCAATAAAAACTTTGTGCCCGCTGGTGACGTCAAGGATCTCACTCAGTGTTAAGGAAGGGTGCACCCTTGGAATCACCTCCAATACCCTTGCCACTCCCTTGTCTCAGTGGTCACTGAAGGTAGAGTCAGGAAGAAACAAAAAGATAAGGGGGCCTAGATTACGTTCTGCTGTTTTCACTCCTTGTTCTTCCTCTAAACAGCTACTGGAAAAACTAGGGTACTACCGGGCAAGTGGTCAAGTCGGTGATGTCATCAGAGGTCAACGGGTTCTGATGTCTCATCAGATGCCCCTGGCATGTTGGTGATTCAACGTCCATGTTACTGCTCTTCCTGTTCTTTCCGCTCCCATTTTTTTTTCTTATTAGGGCCACTGATCCAAAGGGTCTGGCCAGTGCGTAGAAATGACGTAACACAAACACGCTATGTTATGGCCCCTACTAATTTTTCTATATCGGTCAGTGTCTCCGGGCAAAAAAACAAAGTAGTGATGCCTGCATAATGAGAGGGCCCCAAGACCTCACGCTTTCTCTGTACAGACTGCTGACCAGATGACAATCACTTAGCCAAACACTTAGTCAATTTTATTTTGGATTGTTAAGTGTCCTGTCTAGAAAGAGGTCAGTGACGATAAAATGGCTGGAGCACGGTTGGCCGTCCCAATTCCTAGGTTAGCAAAGAGTTGAGCCGACATACTAAACCGATGTACATTCTCAGGTACTACATGAAAATTAAATTTACATTTTTCTCATCAACGTGAACAAAATAGGTGTTGAAGAAGAGATAGCAACAAATAATGTAGCTTGTGAGTTATTTTTGTATTTTGAAGAATTGTGTATAGACCATCACACTTTGCTAGTGACCCAACCCCTGCATCAAAGGCCAAAGAACATAGAGATGCCATCTCACCAATTTGGTTAAACTGCATCAATGCTTCACTCCAGGGAGGCTTCCCGAAGGAATCTCTTACAGTTGGTCTTATGAGACCTTTTCAAAGAAATATAGAGTGGATTCCCGGGAAACAGAAACGTTTAGACCAATAACTTGACCCCCACACACTTTATGTTGAGCTTATTGTAAAAACATGTAGACCACATCAAAATGAACATGCTGTTATGTCATGTTATGTTAGGTGGATTTGTATGGCGCCTCTTATCACCTGTGAGGGTTTCCAGCTGTTGGAGCAGGAGCATGGGTCCGGCTGTGCTACTAGTTGAACAGCCAGGTCTTCAGCTTCTTAAGGAAATTGAGGAGTGGAGTTGCAGTAATAATGTGTAGAGGAAGTTTGTTCCAATTTTTGGTGGCAATTAAGGAGAAAGCATGCCCTCCTGTTTTGCTTCTGCGGATGCACAGGATTTGTTTAAGGGAGAGAAACGTGGGCGCAGTTTCCTGGTGTGATGGTAGAGTTGGTGTCAGTCATTGAGGTAAGCTAGTCCTGTGTTGTGGAGAGCCTTTTAGGCATGGATGAGCAGCTTGAACTTGCAGCGTTTCTGGAAGGGTAGCCAATGAAGTTTAGTGAGGTAGGGAGTGATGTGCGAATTTCTGGGGATCTCTAGGATGGATCTGGTGAATATGTTGTTTTGGATTGTCCGTAGTTGTTTGCGCGAAATGGTTGAAGATGCTAACGTAGAGTGCATTGGCGTATTCAAGTCTGCAGGTGATTGTGTGACTTGTGTGTGTGGGCAGCTATTTGAAGATCTACGGAGCGTTCTAAGGATGTTGCAAATGGATGCAGTCATGGTGTTGACCTGTTTGTTTGTGAATTTGTCATCCAGGATGATGCTGAGAATTTTGGCGTGGACTGTAGGGGTGGGCGTGGGACCCAGGTTGGGTGGCCACCAAGAGGAGTTCTTATTTCTGAAGATCAGAATCACTGTTTTGACCGTGCGGAGTTTGACGCAGTTCTCTTGCATTCAGTTGGCCATATTGGACATGCGGGTGGTGATGTTGGTCCTGGTGGTGGTATCCATGTCGGTGAGGGAAAGGATGAGCTGAGTGTCGCTGTAGTAGGACACAATGTTCATGATATAATGTGGGCGAGGGGCGCCATGTATACGTGGACAGGGTTGGGCTGAGGGAGGAGCCCTGGGGGTCCCTGAAGACCAGCTTCTTGTGTTTGGAGGTGAAGGTAGGGAGTCTCACTCATTGTGTCCTGTTGGAGAGGAAGCAGGCAATCCAGCTCAGTGCGGGCCTTTGGATACCAGAGTCCTGGAGTCTGGTGATGAGGGTGCCGTGGGGAGGCAGTATCGAACGTCACCAAGAGTTTGAGCAGGATAAAGGCAGCTGTTTCTCCTCTGTCCATGATGGATGGGATGTCGTCTGTTGCTGACAGGAGGGCAGTTTCCATGCTGTGGAATCCTGACCAGGTGGAGTCCAGGAGGTGATGCTGTTCGAGGTGGGCAGAGAGTTGCTTTTTGATCTCTTTCTCCAGGACTTTGGCAGGGAAGGGCAGGAGTGAGATGGGCCTGAAGTTGCTGAGGTCTTGCAGGTTGGCTGAGGGTTTCTTCAGGACAGCTGTCACTTCTGCCTGTTTCCAGCTGTACAGGAAGTTTCAGCTTTACATTACACATTAACAACACACATTAACAATAATCAACTGTTAGGAACCTACAAGTCATGCTTTAAAACAGATCACAGTACTCTGAATAAAGGGAAGCCTTCCTCTTTTTCGTACTGAATCTACCCTCAGCATTTGATCCAATTAGTGACGACCGCCTACTTACCATCTTCCAAGAGCACATGGGCTCTGTCAGTACTGCCTTAAGCTGGCTACACTCATACAAGTCTAACTGTTTGCAGCAAGTACCTCCAAACTAAATTCATCACCATTTGGGGTTCCACAAGGCTCTGCCTCCATCCTGTGCAATCCCTATAGCAGGAGACTTGGAGCTCTCTAATACAAACATGGTGTCTTTTTCTCATCAATATACATGCTATTTAACTGCCTGGGAGTCCTCTTGGGAATAGTTAGTCAGAAGTTGAAACTGAAGCCCAGAAAACCAGTTTCCTTACCCTCATTCTAAAACAAATAATGGAAAACCAATAGACTGAATTAAAACCTCAATGACATGGGCAGTTATCCCAAAAGACTTGGATCTCCTACTAGACTCCCAACTGAGCCTGGACTCCCACATTAGGCAAGGTAACAGTCCATGGAGTAAATTATCATCCTAGAATTCTATGAAATATCAGATAGTTATCCCTAGATCCGACCTAAAAATCCGGTGCAAGCCATGGTCATATCAAGAGGTGAATTTAGTAGTGCTTGGCTCACTGGCCTACCTAAAATCTCACTTACAGCAAAGAAAGACATCTTACTGCCCGGTTCATCATTGGCCGGAGAAAAATGGAACATATCTCCTCCATTCCACCTTCATTGGACTGCTACCTCAAGAGCAATCTACAAAATGCCTTGCCTCAGAAAGTCATACACTAAAACACCCCATCATATCTCACCTCTTAAAATGTCTATTCTATGAGGATTTAATTGTAATATTTGTTCCACAATATATCAATGGCCGTCCCTGAGGAAGATATGTAGTCCCTACAAAAAGACCTTCTGTCTTTTATTTGGGCATGCAGGGTGCCACAGGTCCAGGTTAAAATTATGTAAGCTCCAAGGTAAAAAGGGTGAACAGATATGCAAGCGCATTACAGAGCGGCCTTCATTACAACAGTGGTTGAACGAACGGTCTGAGAAATGGAAAAAATATAGTTCCAGTGGAACGGGCTTTAGCTGGGAGATCAGCCTGGGACCTGCCACGGTTGCATAAATCCCAAAGTTTTAGGAATACTGACATCAATATGAATGAAAACAGTCTTCGGCGTATCGGACAGAGCAACAAGGGCAGGCAGTTTAACATCATTCCCTTCCCCTAACCCACCAATACACAGAAAGCCCTCATTTACACCAGCGAAAGAGTCAACTACATTTAAAGGATGGAAGGAGGAAGATTGCTGGGTGGTTTTAGATGTCTTTAAGGGGCAATTAATAAAATCCTTGAAGAGTGTAGGAAAGAATTTGGCATTACTGAGGCAGACAGATTCCCATATCAGCAGTTGAGGCTTCGAGTCCTGCATCCCGCAATTAAAACTGGCAACTAGAGAACTGACTAACCTGCAGAATTTGACTAGAACAACTTACGTAATAAAGGTCTGACAGCAGGTATCTATTAAAGTCTACTAAAATCCACTAGGCAAGTACTAAATACTGTCAAGCGACATATTGGATAACAAATGGGAAAAGCTCTGGAAGACACCCGAAGACCCACAACAGTATCCCACTCAGACAGTCTGCATAAAAGCTCCAATACTTGTGGTATAGAACACCGGACAAACCAAAACACATGTATCATCCGATAATTCTAAGAAATATTAGATGGTTTATCCCTAGATAAACACTTCTGCATCTTAAAAAAAAAATACGATTTTTTGAATTTTGAAGAGTGGCATGCATTATGTTTGTTGCATGGCGTCATTTCACCTTAGTACATCAGATTATACCACTGTGTTTGGAGGCATTTATTTAAAAGACAAATTTAGAAACATGCATGCCCCTCCCTACAATGCCAATAGAGTACTAAGCGGCAAGACGGTTGTCATGCGGACTCTATATGTGGCCTATATTCTGATTATACGTGGAGCAGCATTGCAACCTATTGAATCTAACACAGGAAATGTTTTTGTACAGCACACATCATAAACTCGCCTAGTTCAAGATGCTCTCGTGCAATCAGGCAAAATCAGGAGGGACGGTGAAATACAACTTTTGTCTAGAGTCACACACACGATTTGGTCACACGGGTTCGCCTGGTTTGATCTCAGGTTTTCAGGCTTCACATTATATAATTCATCCTTGTGTATTTCTTTTTCGCTCTTGTTTTACATCAAAGAGTAACAAAGCCTTGCTTTTACTTCTTGGCACATGTATTTTGAGCGTGGGTGGCAGGCAGAATCCACATAAAAGCTCGGCTTGTTTTGAGGTTGAGGGTCCGAGAGGATCTCGCGCTGAGCAAGAGCCAGGCATCTGCCTCCAGCCTTCACTGGCTCGCCGACCTCCATACGGGATGTGCACCTCACATGCTCTGTATAATTGGCTCCTGTTTTGGCGTGATGCGTAGTTTACGCAAGGTTTTTAAATGGATTCCGATGGAGGCCAGAAAACCACTAGTTCCGGGACTGATTATCAACCGCATGGACTGCGGCAATGCCCTGCTGTCTTCATTTAATAAAGGCCTTCTTACAAGGCTTCAGATTCTGCAGATCCCTACACTGGCTCCCAGTCAGAAAACTAATTCACTTCAAGATTCTTTGTTTAACACACAAAAATATGTACGGAACAGGCCTGGGCTAGTGGGCCAGAAAGCTAAGTTGGCACAAGCCTTGTAGGACCCTGAGATCTAGTAAGGAATTATTTCTTACACCACTCAGAATCCGCACCACAAGAAATGGAGGAAGGTCCTTTTCTTTTCTTGCCCCAACTCTTTGGAACAAACTGCCCTCAAACTTACGCACTATCACAGATCACAACTGCTTTCACAGGAGGTTAAAGACATGGCTGTTCGACAACTAAATTAGCTCGCTCCCGGAGCTGTCTGCAAGCGCCATGAGACATTGAAGTGATTTTTGCTCTGAGTAAAAGTCCCTGATTTGATTTGATTTGATTTGGGCCATCCACCATCTCACCGGGTCTCGCTCATGCCTCCAGAACAACCTTAAGAAAGCTCAGTGGGTTCAAGTTCTTACTGAGGCTAGCATAGCCTTTAATCCTACAAAGGATGATCAATTAAATTACCACCACGTAAAAAAACAGTACAAATACGTTGTCACTGCTACTGGCCCAGGAAAAGGTGCTTCAGAAGCTGCTAAATATCATGCTGCGCACAGATTACTGCTATTATCCTTGCAATGGAGGGCTGCATTTACGATACTCATCAGCTATGGAATTCTGGCCCACGCCCCTTAGGTACATAGGTCAGAATACCTAGAAAGGTTTCTTAATTACGTAACTTAGGTCACACCCTCTCTAAAGACCCCCGCCCACCCCTTTCATCCCACTGAAAGCACTGCCTGTTCCTGAAAGACCAAAGCTGCACCGACAGGGTCAGTGTGAAAGAAAACATGGACCAAGAACATGAGCGGAGGCTCGGGTGAAATTCCAGCCCCACCCTGAACGACCCAGTCCAGGGGAAACGATTGTTCTCGGCATAAACTCCGTAGCAGTTGCCAAGGAAAGCAACATTTTTTTCTTTGCATATAGTTCTGCCCCGAAATTTTGAACAATAACTCGAGCACAACATATCACTTCAAGTTTAAATATTTTCTTAAAGAGGATTTTCCCTCTCTCACTTGAACACAGTTTTCGAGATAAGAAATGCCCTGGTCTTGATGACAGAGTGGGGCCTATCACCGCACAGTGTGGAGATCGGAGCGGGATACTCGAAGGATGCATGCGAAACACTGACATGATCTCTGCTGAAGGAGGATGTGGCACCCGCAGTCACGCGCGCCTTTAAAACACCGAGATTCTGCTCACATTGGACAGCCCCACAAATAGTGGTATTTGTACGGCCTTCGGAGATAGACTTGAAAACAGGTCTACACACAGGGATAAGTCATGAATCACGACTCCTCTAAGTCTTCGTTATGAACGACTCATCAAGATACCTTGGGTGGCGGAAGTGATGTCAGGTACCTTTTGACCTTTAGTGACATTACAGGGATGACTCCTTTCCCACGCTTAGGCTCTCATCAGTCTCCCATTTGATTCGGACCAGGAAGGAAAAATGGCCAGGGGCCTAGCAAGCATTGCACCTCCAGATCTCTAATAACAAATGAGACTTAAAATAATTCCTGTCTGGGCCCAACATAGTTACAGGGACAATAACAGATAGGAAGGCCTCACAGGGGAATGACATCGATGAACCCAGACTTAACAGGGAGTGGACTGCCAAAGGGTGTTTACGTTTACATTCACGAGATCACAGGACATAGTAAAGTTCTTACTATTGATTTCAGAATCCCAGGTGTACACAATTCTGGATCGCTCTATCTTCAGCATGTCTAGCTTACACATTCTTAGAAAAGATTCTTAGTTACATAAATTAGGCGAACTACAAGCTGTTAAACTCCAAGGGCATACATAAACAACGGGATGGTGGACGATGGGAAATTGTACCTGAATTCCGAACATGAGCAGCAGACGGACACAAGGCGAGAACCAACAGATTACATCTGCAGACTGAGGTGGTGTTGAGGTGATGTTGTGCTGGTGCGGAGGTGATGCTGAGTGATGCTGTGGTGCTGAGTCATGCAGAGGAGATGGTGCTGCACTGGTGCTCAGGTGATGCTGCTTTGAAGGTGCTGCGCTGATGCTGAAGTGCTGCGTTGGTGCTGAATTGCTGCTTCGATGGGGCTGCGCTGGTGCTGAGATGGGGATGTGCTGGTTGTGGTGCACTGATACGGAGGTAGTGCTGTGTTGAGGTTGAGATGGTGCTATGTTGATGTTGAGGTGGTGGTGCTGCACTGACGCGGAGGTGGATGTGCGCTGGTGCTGGTGCACTGATGATGAGGAGGTGCGGTTGTGGTGTTGTGCTGATGCTGAGATGGTGTTGTGCGAATGCTGAGATGGTGCTGTGCTGGTGCAGAGGTGGTGCTGGGCTGATGCTGAAGTGGTGCTATGATGCTGAGGTGGTGGTGCTTTGCTGGTTCCCAGGTGGTGCTGAGTGATGCAGAGTTGGTGCTGTGCTGAAGCGCCAATGCTGAAGTGGTGCTGCACTGAAATGGTAATGTAGTGATGCGGAGGTGGTGCTGTGCCGATGCTGAGGTGGTGCTGTGCTGATGTGGAGATGGTGCTGGGTTGATGATGAGATGGTGATGTGCTGATGTTGAGATGGTGCTGTGGTGATGCTGTGCTAATGTTGAGGTGGTATTGCGCTTGTGAGGAGGTGGTGCTGCGCTTGTGAGGAGGTGGTGCTGTGCTGATGCTGAAGTGGTGCTGTAGTGCTGCTATGATGCTGAGGTGGTGGTGCTCTGCTGGTTCTCAGGTGGTGCTGAGCGATGCTGAGTTGGTGCTGTGCTGAAGTGAAGCGCCAATGCTGAGGTGGCGCTGCACTGAAATGGTGCTGCTCTGTTGGTGCAGTGATGCGGAGGTGGTGCTGTGCTGATGCTGAGGTGGTGCCGTGCTGATGCTGAGGTGGTGCTGTGCTGGTGCTGCGGTGGTGCTGTGCTGATGCTGAGGTGATGCTGCGCTGATGCTGAGGTGGTGCTAGGATCGACCTAACAAGCTGGCCAAGTTAGAGCTGTGTATCATATAATCAAAAAGATACTTTTATATTTCTAAATGGAGTAATGATACAATAAAATGGAGAACGAAAGTGTGAAGTTCTGTTGATTGATTATTAAAAATATACCAACACCGAGCCCCATCCTTTTAGTCCTTGTATTTCAAAGACATCTGGTAAAAATCACCTATTCCTAGAACGTTACTTATCTCTAGGAAGAAGTTTATAAACTATGCTCTGGATGAAATCAACAATTTAATGTGATTTGTATTCTTCCTCATTTGGAGAGGCACATGTGGTCTGCATTTCGAAGAATGTTTAACTTTTGGTTAAACTGGTAGCTCTATTTTCTTCTTTTTTTGACATTTGAATACACCCATGCACTCATCGCGACTCATACCCCACTCGAGGGAAATGATGAAGACATTTCAAAACAAACTGGGTTGCCCTGAAATCTGGAAAAATTAATTGGGTCAGCACTTTCCATTAAGCGAGATGGCACCTGCAAACAATACCATTATCCGGAATGCCTTTAAGAGTTAAATAGTGGTCTAGGACACCAGTGAGACACAATCCCAGCTAGCTTTGACCCACATGTGTGACCTTGGGCAAATACATCTCTCTCTCTTCTGAGTACTCACTTTGCCACTATTCTCAAATGAGCCCCTTTTAAAAGTCGCCTAGAGACCATTAGTCTCTGGGGTACTTGAGTGTTATGCAAATCGCCGAAAAGCACTTTAACTCCTCTGCATGGGCAGTAAGCACTGAACAAATGCAATTAAAACTCATTATATTAAACTAAACACATCCAATAGAGGAATGGATTAAAACTAACAATATATTTTCCTGTATGGCTTGCTGACAGGACCCGTTAGTGTAGAAAAGTGCAAGCATTTAGGGCAAAACAACCCAGGCACTGTGCAGCTCTGTGCACCTGACCACCAGGCAATTTCTTACCGCATGTCACAACTCCCCCAATGTGATTGAATATGCGCCTAAAGCCCGGATCACATCGTGTCAGGAAAGCAGGGCATTGTGAAACACAAGTGAACACATGTAGCGTGGGTGCAAGGGAAGGTGCAGGGGACTAATGGAGGGAGGGGTGGGAAATGAAGTGCCCAATAAGAAGCATGCTTGTTACCCACTGAGAGGCAGGAGGGTTTACTGCAAGTGCGGAGAGTGGGATCCCATGTGGGAAACCAAGGAGACCACAGAGGAATCCTGCTAACAGGACCCCTTAGTGTAGAAAAGTGCAGACATTTAGGGCAAAACAACCCGACCCCGTGCAACTCTGTGCACCCGACCCCCGGGCACTTTATCTTAACGCATGTCGCCCTCCCCACAATGTGACTGAATATGAGCCTAAAGCCCGGATCATATCGTGTCAGGAAAGCAGAGCATTGTGAAACACAAGTTAACGCATGCAGAAAATAACGAGTACGAAGCTGAACAAGCCGGTGCGCACGAGAGCGAGCACCAGGCCATATGTTTTGAATTATCTTGCCCGTGTCTGGGCACGATAATTCAAAACATTTGGCGCCTGTGCGGGTAACCGCAAGCAATAGGCCACACACGAACGAGCATGTGGTGAGCTTTTTGAAGCCCCCTAACAATAAGTCTCGCAGAGCAGCGCATGCGCGCTGCTAGGCGAGACCTAAAAAGGGAAGTTTAACCATACATCACTTCAACTCAAAATTCCCTTGACTCCAACAGAACACCTCTCATCACAACCACACTAATATACAATGGCCCCAGATTTCCACTTCACATTACTAAACTTCAGAGAACAACAAGCTCTCACACCTTCTTCATCTTACACAAACAATAGAAACGTACCCAGAAGGGTAACACACTGCACCACGTAGTCATACACAAAAGTGTAGCTGAGTACTCCAACACGCCCCCACATTCAATCTCACTAACTAGCCAAATCTACATGCTCAAGTGCCACGCAAAGCAAGCACCTAATCTACACCCAGTACCATGCCCAACGGAAACTGCACCAGAAAAAGTCAGGACATCTTCCAAATGTAATGATGACAGTAGACACATACTGAAACAATTAGCGAGACACCACAACAATCAAACACTAGAGAAGCCCAGAAATACAACTATTGAGTCCAGCCCACGCCAGCTGGTAAAGACCTACTCACCTACAACATACTAGAGCTACATCTAACACTAATGTACAACATAACACTGACCGACTCCATTACATGTAGACTGCAATAAAGCCAACCTCAAGACAATTGGAAATATACTCAGCCGCCTATACCACACTCCAGACAATTCTTTCCATTTGTACAAGAAGACTATTGATACCAATACCAGAGCACACACAGGTGAAACTTTCAATCAATCAATTAATCAGGGTTGGTAAAGCGCAACTACTCACTCATGAGGGTCTCAAAGCGCTGGGGGAAGAGGGGGCTGCTCCAGTGAGTGCTGGGGGTCATCCTAAAAGTCAAGTCTTGAGGTCCTTCCTGAACTGGGGCAATGTGGGAGCTTGCCGGAAGTAGAGGGGGAAGTTGTTCCAGGCTTTGGCTGCGAGGTAGGAGAAGGACTTTCCTCCAGTTCTTGTCTTGTAGATACGTGGGACGGTGACCAGAGAGAGATCGGCGGTGTCGTTTGGGTGCGTGGAAGGAGAGGCGGATGTTCAGGTATGCGGGTCCAGTGTTGTGAAGGGCCTTGTATGCATGGGTGAGGAGTTTGAAGGTTATTCTTCTTTTGAATGGGAGCCAATGGAGATCGCGGAGGTGGCGTTTGGCTATCAACCACGGCGCCATAGGGTACTACACTTCCCCACCTTTTCAATTCCCAGGATTATTCCCCTTGTATACTCAGGTAAATTAGTACTTCTTTTCTCCAACATCACACCTGGGGTACTGCCCCATGCAACTTCTTACAGTGGGGTACTACTCTTGCCCAATGTAGCACACTAAAGTGCAACTTTACACAACAGGGCATTAAATTTCCAACTTTACACACCTACATGGTCCTACCTGCATACATCTTCTAGCATTAGGGTGCTACTCTATCCCACCTTTGCATACCATGGGTACTTCCCCACACAACCTCTAGTGAAGAGGGACTGCCTTTCCTTAGTTCATCCCAACACACGAACACAAGTGTACTATACTTGTACCTCTCGCAATGGGAGACAACTTCCCCACATCTGCAACACTTGGACACACACAACCAGCACATATCTACACAACAACACTTCAGTGGGTACTACGCTCACTTCCCAAACTGCTAATTAGACTCTATATAGAGTTGAAAGTAAATGGTCAATATGTGTTACCAAAACAACCTACAGGTATACAATGTAAACTTCCCATCATATCTTGCAGTACTAAGCATTCAGCACACCACTACCATTAACCTAAACTGCAATTTCTAAACAACAGAAGTCAGCTTACATGGAAACATACTAACAAAACACATGACATATCGATAAGATGTATATGGCATTTGTCAATATTTAACAACCAAAGTATTTCCCAACCTATAAAAACCTCACGGTTAACGGTAAACAAGCCACATTTCTTAAAAGAAATACATAGATTAATATGAACTCCATGAATGCCATACAACCCAGCTGATTAATTAATTGAATGTCGCACTTTAACATTGAAATTAGACAAATGCCCAGGCAGGCAATGTTTCGACTTCTCATGACTTTAGGACACAGTATGCCCTCATACAGCATAGCCTCATAACTATCTAAAATATCCTTGGTGAAAGTCCTACCCCTCTTTCTTAATTTATGTAGGAGGCTTTGGATAGCATGTCCTCAAGGTCTCCATCCCTCTCTTAATTAAAGATCAGTTTACTACCCTCCTTCATCATGTCAAAGTCTGCACAGCCATCATGTCTTCAACACTCATGTCTGGAATACAAGACATTGGTGAGGATCTCTCATGAGGAAGTTGCACTTTCATGCCCCCAAGCACTACTCTATCTTCATTCAGCATGGACTGATTTTCGTCCGAGAGGAAAGTTCCCATTTACTTGGTGCTGCGCATTGTCACAAGACCTCTGTCAATCATCTCAAACTTGGTCAGGCCTCCTGTGTTCACAAGGGCTCTTGCATGTTACATGGCACACACCCTGTCAGTGATGCAGGCAGAACTTGTACCACATGACAGAGTAGTGACTGGCTTGTGAGTGACGCTTGAGCCCAACATTTGTGATGCTTGAATTCAAATAGAGCGAGATGCAACCATCACAGTACCCTAACACCAACGGGCATACAGGACACTCCAAAGAGATGGAATAGCCTATACTCTAGCCACCTTAACTAGGAAATCATACGGCACACTCACAAACTCTTCTCCTTATTTCACCTTCACAGTTGTATGTACTACTTCCTGAAGCTTCATGGGTCATTTTAGGGTTATGCTTACTATAAAGGAGACTTCCTGCCTTTTCCCATTGTCTCCACGGCGTTGTCCTTATAACACTGTATCCAAAGTTGTTTCCATTGGGTTAGGACTATACAAAGGGGCACATAACCTCAGTTTATAACTCCCCTAAGCAGCCTCCTGTACTTACCAGACCTTGCCCACCCTCCTCACTGCACTCCTCCTTCTCAGCAGCAAGAGCTGACAGCACTTCAGACTGTATTTGAGGGTGGGTGGCCCCAAACTAGTCCTCCTTGGTCATAGGGCCATCTTCCTTCTCACAATAGGCCACCAGGCCTACCAGAAATGTCTCCCAACTGCCTACAAAGTCTTACTAGAAGTATTCAGGAAGGTCGTTTAATAATTCCTCGCCAAAGTGTTTAAGTTAGGAATGAATCCTGCCACATTTCATATTCAATGAGAGGGTCTCATGGTTCCTCTATGGATGGGGAAAGCTGTATGCTTGACATGGTAGGCACGAAAGTGAAAAACTAAATATAATAAATACAGTCACCATTGCCGTTTCAAACAAAGATGAGTGTCGCTATTCAGAGAAATATTAATTACATACAATGTAATGTCCATGGAAACAAGAAATATACATCAACAGAGGTGCCCACAGCCTTATGAATAGTCACTCACAAGTAATAGATAACTAATGGAACAGTGGCACCATTGTGAAGTGACACAATTGCACCCTCTTGGTGTGCGTATTACCATTTCAGTATTGACATGCAAGCTTGTTGTGCATGTAACACCACTTCACTGACTTGGTTATACCCTCAAGGTGTGCTAAACACCACTTCAGTATTGACACACACGTTCGTCTTGTCATCACAGTTGTGGAAAAGCTACTTTACCAAAATGGCAGCACACACGGTTGTCATGTACGTTGTGACATGCACTACAATTCCATACCTTCTTTGCGCGCCGCATATAAAATGGTGGTGTGCAATGTTGAGATATTTGGTTACCCTGTGATATCATCTTCCACCTCTTTGCAGCTGGAATGCATATGTGTTCCACTCTAACTGCTGATGTGGGTTAGTTCTCCCCTCAAGGTACCAGCACAGGATAGTCTTTCACAAGGGCATGGCATTCAATGGTAGCAGTAACTTGTGCATCTTGTAACTTGCACTTTTCGTTCACAACATCACAGGAACATCCGGTATCCAAAACTACTCTCCTGGAGAGCTCCCACTCTTCACCATTGCTGACGTCGCATTTCCGAGATCACAGGACACTGTAAAGTTCTTACTCCTTATTTCAGAATCCAGAAGCAATGCAGCGAACCACCATCCAGGCCAAATGCAACTGTCATTGTCAACCTTCCAACTTACATCACTTAGCATGTAGTACCATGCAACATTCCACATCCCACACTCAAGCTTCCAAGTTCCACCTTCGTCAGCTCGCTCAAACACACTAACACGCACAACACTATACACACCACAGTGTTATCGATGGCACAGGCAGCAATAGCACCACCATGTAGAACAAATGCCTTACCCGTAGCAGAACACAGAGGTGGATAAACGGGAAATCACCCTTTTTTATGGCTATCTCGTCACTGCCCACCTCTAAATGACTCCTTTGGCCGAGAAAGTATACTTGATTGTATTTCAGACGTTGTGTTATGAAATGGGAGTCCAAATCAAAGCTACTTAACCTCCTAGAAAGGATTCTGTTATGCCATCACAAGAGCAGCGGCTGGCACTGATGACACCATAGCACATTATACCACACCGCCTTCCTCTAATGAATGCACTGAAGACCCCTTAATACAGGAATAAAGGCAGACAAGCAATCAGTGCCACAGTTTAACTCATAACACAATCCTTAAGAGTAATGGGAATAGTCTGGTACTGATGTAATGCTTCTCTGCTCACCCCACCCTTCCTTATAAACAATGCTCTCTTACTACAAGCATGACACGTTCCTTAAGGCACACAATGCATTTTAACAGTCTAAATGTACAGTGCTGCAAATGTCATATCCTTCACCCACATAGGCAACTGTAAAGCTCTTTATGCTTGTGCTGCTTACTCCACTCATATCTTTATCATCAACAGGCCCACAACCTCTACACTATGGGTGCTGTGTTTCCTTCAAACATCTATGATGGCCCACAAGCACATTTCAGTCACACACATTCAATGGAGATGGCCCTTTTTGCAGGGTTATCCCTAAACTTTTTGCTTCTTCCCCCTATTTTTCCCTGATCTGTTTGTGTTGGTTTTAGGACTCTGGGCAGTTTACCACTGCTGATCAGTGCTAAAGTGCATCTGCTCTCAGTGTAAAATGTGTTATGGATTGGTGTTTCCATGATTGGCCTATTTGATTTATGTGTCAGTCCCTAGTAAAGTGCACTGCGCGTGCCAGGGCCCATTAATCAAATGCTGTTGGTGGGCTACAGCACTGGATTGTGCCACCCAGGCAAACAGCCCGTTAAGTGTAACTCTGGCCTGCCATTGCAGAGCCTGTGTGCAGCCTGGGGCTGCCATGTCGACTTGGCAAGTACACACACGCCAGTCCCGAAACCTTCCCTTTCCTACATGTTAGTCACCCCTAAGGTAGGCTCAAGGTACACATGTGGGCAGGGTGCATTGTAGGTAAAAGGTAGGACATGCCCTGGTGTGTGTGGCATGTCCTAATAGTGAGTTACAGCCTACTTCGTTTTTCACTATTGCAAGGCTAACCGTTCCCCATAGGCCAGAATGGGAAGTTTGATTATAACACCTTATTATCCTAACTGACCCAGGGAACATGGTAGAAATTCGAATTTAGTATGCCTGAACTCAGAATGATAAAATACATCTTTTAGTGAAGTTGGTTTTAACATTCTGTGTTTGAAAATACCACTTTTAGAAAGTAGGTATTTTCTTACCTAACCATCCAGTCTGCCTCTGCTAGCTTGTGTATTGTCTGTCTGGTTTCTAAGTGATAGGGGCTGGGGAGACTCCAGGAGACAGGGTGAGTCAGCACAGGCCTGAATAGACCTATCTGCATGTAGAGTGGTGGGAGGAGTAGCACCTGGGCCTGAATAGGGCTGTGCCTGCCTTCCACAATGCTGGCTCCACCTCCTGTGGTGTGTCTGATGACCCTGGCCCACACTAACAAAGGAAGAAGGTGTACACCAGAATGCACCCAGAACCGGTTTCGATTAGGTACAGAACTCTCTGCCTTCAGAGAACAAAGGATTTGGTGGTATAAATATTGAGGTCCAAACCCCAGAACTTTAGAACTATTTTGGATCAAGAAGACTGCCAAGAAGAAGAGCTGGAAAAGCTGTGAGGAGGAACTACCACTTTGCCGTGTGCTTTGCTGTGTTGGCCTGCAGTGGCTGCTTCTGTCTTAGGAAGTGAAAGGACTGGACTGAACTTTCTGCAATCTACTTTTGTGAGTTTCTCCAAGGGCTTGAGGTAGAGCTTGCCCCCTTTTCAAGAAGTCTCAGGATCAGCAAAGACTTCCAGCTTGACGCCGTCTACGACGCTGCTGCCGACTACGTGTCCTGAAGGCACCGCGGAGGGCACCGCCGCAACGCGACCCTGGTCTCACCGACGACGCCTGCTGCCGCCACCGAGCCGCTGCTCGCACCGTGACCTGTGGGCACTGCACTCTGCACCGCCTCGCATCACGGCGACGCCTTGGTATCCCCGACGATGATGCTCCACGCCGGAATCGACGCCGCTGCTTGCACCATGGTTCGAAGGCACCGCTCGTAAAGTTACACGACGCACCGCCCTCATCCCGCACCGCAGCCTTGGGATACCGATGCCAGTGCCATCGACTCCAGTTTGTCAGCTGACTACAGCACTTCAGCAACGACGACGACGCTGCTTGCACCGTGACCTGCCAGCACCGTGACGAGCACTGCCTTCATCTCACACCGCGGCCATGGTCTCACTGACGACGCCATCTGATGCCACCACCGAGCCGCTGGACGCACCCCGACCTGAGGGTACTGCACGCCGCACCGCTGCACTTTGCACCACAGTACCCGATGCCTGCCGATGCCAGCGCTCCTGACTTCAACAAAGAGGAGTTCGATCTGCAATGCATGTGACTTCGAGGGCCCCGACGACTCCTGCACCGACCTCCTGAACCGACGCTTTCGGACGCTGTGTTTTCGGAAGCTTAACGAGAGGTAATCGACGCCCTGCATTTCTGAAAGGTACTGTTTGCGGGTCTTCCTGACACCGTAGCTTGCCCGCAATGCCGCGGTCAGCCAGAACTATTTGGATTGGTTTGCTCACGATGCCGTAATAGCCCAGGACGGAGCTATCGACATCAAGGAACTGTTTTGCAAAGTTATTTTGCTAACTGAAGATTTTTAAGTACTGTATTGTGGATTTTTTTATCGTTTTGGTCTAATATATAAAAATATTGGATATTTTTCTAAACTGGTGTGGTGTCCGTTTGTAGTGCTTACACTGTATTACTGTTGGTTATGTGCAAATGTTTTACACACTGCCTCTAAGATAAGCCTGACTGTGGGTGCCAAGCTCCCAAGGGGGTGAGCAGGGGTTATTTTAGGAGTGTAACTCCCTTACCCTGACTAGGAAGAGGGTCCCTATTTGGACAAAGGTGCAAGCCCTTGCCAACTAGAGACCCCCATTTCTAACACATAGTTTTCACATTTGCAAGAGTTTTTTAAGCTATTGGCATTTACAATGCCAATAGCTCAAACTCTTGTAAATGCGGGACGTGTGGTATTGCAAACAAGCGCAGATGGCGCGCTTAATATAAGGAAAGCACATCGTGCCTGCAGTAGGGCAAAACCCATTAAAGAAAACAGTGCTTATAGACAAATTAAAACATACTGTGTCGCAACAGAAGTAAAAGGGCCAGTCGCCATGGGAGGTTTCAAATGAAGCCAAGGCAGTACTAAGGAGGGACTAACAAGCGATTAAGGAATCAGAAGCCAGCATTTACAAAGGACAATGATGCAAGCCAATGAAAAATATGGGCGGAGAGTTAAACTTAATACAGCATGGCTCGCAGACCAGCGCATGCGCTGCACATGCTCGACCTAAAAAGAAGGAGAACATTCAGAATTCACCATTGTCACCCACTTCTCTTCGTTATACTTTCCATTCGCAACCACCTCCCCTTACTGCCTCAAAGTGCTATAACTTAACCTAGGATAACAATTTTACCCAACAATTATGGCTTACGGATAAGTAGTTCATTGACAGATTTTATTTACTAACTGATTTTCAAAATTTAGTTTGAAGGCATTTTCTTAGAATTGTGTTTGTCTCCCCATCATTAAAATGTAGTTTTCTCTAAAGCCTGGCTTTCAACATGCTAAAACATTCTCAGCATGCAAGATCATTCTGCGAGGTAGAGCGGGGAACATGTGTTATAGCAGACGGCCACAGGGTGAATATTAACCAATGCTAAGTCGGTCTTGCATTTTCTCCTTACAACAATGTAAGTGATTATCCTCCAAATTTTGCACCACTCAATAATGCAGGGTTACCTTTAAGGGAACTGGGTCATATAATTATCAAGGACATTCACTGCCCCATGCAGAGCTAGTCAAGTATCCTGCCTTCTGCATCCTTCTTGGGCATGTCCAGGCACTCATCAGCCTTCTTCCATTAGAATCCATCGATCCCTTGTGTGGGTACACATTAGTCACTGAGAGGGCCTTTCCCCCAGGGTTCTCCCGTTAGCGCAAATGGATTATAACTGAGCAGCCTGCGCGCTACAGCCCATTAATCAGCTTGTGCCATAGATTACTGGGTCGATAACATGTTTCTAAGATGCTGCATATTTCACAAATCAGCAAGCATGCTGTATGCATAGGAACCGACTCTCTACTCCTCAACTGTGCACTTAATTGGAAGCAATGCCTGATGAGTTCCACCATATAGGCAATGCTCTTTAAAGAGCCTGCCAACTAATCAGTGTATGGCAATCTTAAAGAAACAGAGCCATCATATTTGTTCTAAACACGCTTGGTAGTTCTTGCACGATTCTGTTTTAACACAGACAATCACAGGAGCAAGCTTACCCTCTCTAGCACTTATGTAACCAGATCCCCCACTTGCCTCTGTTCCATTTGTGATGTGCTGTCCATATTCATGGATGTGCATTGTGGAAGAGAACGTGAAGTCTCAAAGTTAAGAGCTACTGTGATGACAATGGTACCAGGCTCTTGCAGAAGAAGACAATGCATTCATTTAGTAGGAGGTTACAGATAAAATCCAGGATACCGCCTACACACATGCCCCACTGGTGTTATCTACCTCACGCTCCCTGGTCTGCCATCAAGTACCCACACCTGGAAGGCACACTGAAACTTATCATTCTCTCACACAATGCAAAATGGGGAACTCACTCATCATGAATACGTCTCAAACACATGGAGCCCAGGAAACCATGTGACTCCTTCCATACTATGTGGACAAAACGGAAAACACCCTCTTTCCACCCTGACACTCATTTGTCACATAGGAAACACGCTGGAATTTCCAGTACATTAGGGCTAAACACAAAAACTTAGCTACAGAAGGAATTCAAGTTATAAAATTAAAAAAACACCCGGTTCTGAGGGGGAAAACGGGTTTCAAAATATCTGGCTAAACTTTTACAGTGCACGTTTCTGTCCTGAAATCTTACAGGCAATAGCTGAAATTGGGTCATCCCCACCACCCAACAATAAATCATGCCAAGTCATTTAGACACCTCTAAACTAAAGATGGCTTTAGATACTCAACACTCCACCTCGTCAATACAGAGCTATAGTGAGTTTCTATGCAACCCAGGATAAATACTACAAAACAATACCAAGGCCACGCTTAAGCATCAGCCCAAATGATGATGCATACTTGCTACTGCCATCAGGTGAATGCAGCAGCACTGACCAATGTGCCGACCTCTTATCCAACATTGTCACCTCATGAACGGTTCCCCCCTGCTGCATATCATAGGAAGTCGTAGCGCCTACTTTGTTCTAGTCAATAAGCACTTATACCGCGCATGCTACCCGTAGGCATCCGAGCGCAGCTAGTGCAGAGCGACTGTCTCGATAAAGCAGAGGGGGTTGTTCTTTGGAGTTCTTCGTTGCTTTTTACTAGTTACTGATTATCAGTCAGATCATAGTCCAGTGGACCAGTTCATATCTGGGGTACCATTTGCTGAATGACAACTTCCTTCTTCCTGCATATGAACTTTGATGTCAAAGGGAGGACCAGTTAGAGGGCTGTATAAAGAACAAGGGACCTGTAGTATCTGCCGGCCCTAAAACTATTCTGTTGAGAGATATTATTTATCACCAATGGAGACTTCAGAGAGGGTGATACATTTGTTGTAGGCAACAGCAACACACCCACCAACAGCCAGAACTAGGGCTAACTGATCAGATCTCCCAAAATCTAAGCCTTATCATTCAATGAACAAGCCAAGATAGAGAAAAAATACTTAGTTAATTAAATGCATCACAACGCATTTCTATACCTAGTCACGGCCCTTCTTGTATCTCCTTGCTAACAGTGTGGGCAGACCAAAGGTCCCAATACAACAAACAGGGGGAACAAAAACCCCAATACATGTGACAAGGGGGAGGCAACAGCTCCAACAAACACACGTGTGGGGTTAATCACTGTCTTAAAACAAATGATGTCAAATGGATATTCAGTCTTGAGTAATTGATTCCTCATGATACATTGTTTTAACTCAGAATAACGGCCCTGCTGCGTTCATCCAACGCTTCTGTTTTTATTCATCAGTAAACGACAGCACGCCACTTATTTCCTCCTTACTATGTACACAGTGGTGCCTGCCATGGATGTGCACAAAGGGTATATTTACCCCCCGTTTATGGACAGAAAAATAAGACAAGGCTGACACAGGTAAGAACAACAATTAATCATGGCCATCACATGACAAAACAATAACAACTTTTATTCTGGTCCCCCACGTTGAATGGTGAAGACCGCAGACCATGCATCAGTCAATGATCAACAGAGATTCAATTCCAAACAAGTTCAAGTAAGCCTCGTGCTGTGCATAGCTGGTTAGCCCTGAATCCGGTGCATGTTTAGGAAAAGTTATTTAAAAAATATATTTAATAAATGCATTTCTTAAAATATTTATTTGACCTGTACTTCTTTTAGACATAAGAAAAATATTCCCCCTACCACACTTTCTAGTAGGCGTGCCAGAGAGTTCCAGCGTTTTCTGGAAATTACAGGCACTCTATGGTACCAGAGCTCAACCACAATGCTTTTACCCACTGAGTACTGGCACGGATTTAGTCTTGTCAATCATTATGAATATTTTAGCTATTTTGGTTACCCATGAGTGCATTATTTCCTTGGAGACGGAAGGCACAATGATACATCTCGTTTCAAAGCAGCACAACAATAGGGGAACTCCAGTTAATGTTTATTTTTTTCCCCTGGATTCTGCCCCATTGCTCACCTCGTATAACCTTAGAAAAGCCATAAACAAACCTGTTTACTGAATTTGAACAGGCTTACCGAAGGGACTTGTACAAGGCAGCTCATGATCAGAGACAAAAGGCTAGCCAGCATTCTCACAGTACTTAGAGGGAGGCCTAAACTCCAATTTTGGGGCAAAGCATCATCATATAGAAAACCTCGCCTACAAATATGGTGGCCTTCATACAGACCGTGTCATCAAAGATGCATGCTACTGTCAGCACCTCACTTACTGGCTGCAAAGAACCTTCCACTCTGCTAGCAAAGATTCTACCACTGCTCAGTTGTAAGAGGGGGAGAACTTTCCACGGTCCTAAAAAACGATGATACTCCAGCTGTAGCACCAGAAGTCGAACCCCCCAATCGTAGGGGTTTGAGAACTTTCCACTTTGCTAACAAACATTATACCTCAGCTAGAGTGCCAGAACGCAAATCCCCTCAATCATAGGAGCTGAAGAACTTTCCATGGTTCCAACAAAGATTATGCCCCGGCTGTATCAGTGGAAGCCATGATCCTCAATCATTGGAGTTGGAGAACTTCCCACTGTTCCTTTGTGTGTAGCAAGAACTTTCCCGATGGCTTGCCAGGATCAGTGAGAACATTCCTTTTTTCTTTGCACGTCTCACTCAACAGCATCTGCCTATTTATACAAACATCCCGACTTGTCAAGGTCTAATTTGCAGGTACAGATGCCTAGGAAGCGGGTGATTATGGTAATGTGCATTATGCACACTTCAAAACAAATTAGTCATGAGGATTGAATCAGCAAACCCTCGCTTTTCAGTGGCTATGTTCCAAACCTCTTCCCTTCATCATAGGTTAATTTCTGCTACCAATAATTGTATTTCCCCTTCCATTAGGAAGATATGCGTTATTGTCTAGGATACAAATTATTGCAAACAAAAAGGGACCCCCCTAAAAATGAGATGGTCAATGATGCAGGGAACATATGCTAAATAACAAAAATGGGAACGCCGGTCTGACCTTATTTATTAATCGTCTTGCATCATCAATTTTTCATAAACATGCTGAAGGCTCAATATTAGCTCAGATAACTTTCAACATGTATTTTTTTTCATCATATCTCATAATACATCCATTTAATATTCATAATGTGATCATTTTATCTTTAACAAGAAATGCATAACTAGGCATATGTCTCTGAATAATATCAAAAAGTCTCTTAAAACATTCAATACTCATACAAACCATTCCTCTCATACTCGCACATTAACCTCACTCTTTCATTCATTACTCACTAATTATACATCTAAGAAACCAGAAATGTGTTATGAACTCATACTACTCAGGCTTGATTCAGGTCTTACTACTGCATAATATCATTACAGATGTTCTGTGTTCAGCGTTTTATGATTCTGTTAATACAATCAATTCGATAATGTATCAGGAATGCTGTATAAGATCTCAATTCATAACGTGTGCACTTTAACAATTCTTCATTGGTTGTTGTTATATTCTGCTTGAGGCTTGACCAGTTATCCTCAACCTCGGCATAATGCCTTCCTCAAGAGTACCGCAAGCAGTGACCCCATAGAACATTCCAAGCCGGAATTACAAGCTTGGGGTCATCTTCCTCAAAGGTAGAAACTCTAACAGAGAAAACGTGGATGGCTTTTCTGATGGGCCCATTGTGCGCAACAAGCGGAATGTTGGTCTCAGTCTGCTCAAGGCAATGTCTGCCGTCGAAGGCACAGAACAGGCCAATGAGAAAAGAGGAAAAAGGAAAAAAAAAAGAGGAGACGCTCTTCAGGTTAATGCTGGGCCAAGGATACAAAGGGGATAAGGACTGCTGTCCCAACCAGGCTTTGGACGCAATAGAATCCACACCTGATCCGATGTTGACAAGTTTATTGCGTTGACGAAGGGATAGAAATTCTACAGCCACGTTTTCTCTGTTAAGAGTTTCTATCTTTGAGGAACATGACTCTAAGGTACTCATTCTGGCTTGCAATGTTCTATGGGGTCACTGCTTGTGGCACTCCTGAGGATGGCCTAACGCCGAAGCGCACATTGAAGATAAGTGGTAATGCCAAAATCAGAAAATAACACCAACCAATAATGAATTATGAAGTGGAAATGTTATCAATTGAAATGTTATACACGATTCCGGATACATTATCGAATTGGTTGTATAAACAGATAAACATACAACGTTTAACACAGACCATCTGTAATGATATTATGTAGTAGTAAGGCCTGACTCAAGCCTGAGTTGTATGAATTCATAACAAATGTCTGGTTTCTTAGCTGTGTAATTAGTGAGTAATGAATGAAGGTTGGTATGAGTATTAAATGTTTTTAGAGACTTTTTGATATTATTCAGAGACATATGTCTAGTCATGCATTTGTTGTTAAAGATAAAATGATCACACTGTGAATAAGAAATGGATGTATTATGAGATATGTTGCAAATAAATACATGCTGAAAGTTATCTGAGTTGATACTGAGCCTTCAGCACGTTTATGGAAAATTGATGATGCAAGACTTTTAATGAGTGAAATCAGAAGGGGTTGCCTTTTTTTAATTTAGTATTGTCTAGGCTACACATTCAATGTATTCTTTCCAGTTGAATTCTTCTTACTATTCACTTGTCTTTACACTTCTGACTCTGAGCTCACCGAAATAAATGACTTTTAGTTTTAACGCGAGAAGGTTACGGCGCTTATGTCATATCAACACAGTGGTCGGACTTTCTGTATCCACAATGAATCACGTGAGGAAGAGAGGACACAGCTGCTGAATAGCTTCAGGCCCTAGCGCTCAGCAGGCGGCTTCCAACTAAGACATTCTTCTAACTCCAGAGAGTCTAGACCCAGCTGTTGTGAGTAACGCTATGACCATATTACGCGTGCATGTAGAGCCCTGCACTGGCTGCTGAATCAAGAAAGACCACACTACAAGGCTCACTGCGTAGAACATAACCAGCAGCAATCCAAGCTGCCTCTCCGACAACTTTGTGTACTGTACACTGGCTTAGCCCATAAGGTTGTATCCTCAATGTCAAATCCATTATCAAGCCCAGATACAAAGGATTTAGAGGCTGAACACCATACATCAAAGGCTCTAACCCCGGTACCCTCTTCCACTTCACCTAAAATCTAATGCAGAGAAACGAGACTTTCAGAGATTTTTCAAATCATTAATGGCACACCCATCACTGCCTGTTTTTGGTAATAGCCTCTGCCCCAGCATAAAGGATGCTATGGTGGCTTGGCTTAACTGCAATGATCCGCATGTCCGTGTTTAAGGGCTACGTTAGAAGGTACTATGGAGTGCATTTGGGTTGAATTCATGATACGCTCCTTGCACTGGACAACCATGTCACTTACTGCCCAGAGGAATTAGCATTGATGGTGAAGATAAAAGATGGCCCACTGGAATACTAAATGTTATTGTTGAAGAAAGTCCTACCGCCAGAGCCATTCATTTGTAATGGGAGAGCTGTGGACTTGCATTAGTCTGCCGGCACGCGTACAGAACTATGTTCACCACGTGGGTGCAGATCGAGCATCATCATCAATACAGATCCTCAGGCATAAGTAAGAGAGGCACATCTCAGTGTAGAAGCGCCACTGCACAAGGAAGCTGAGATGGCTAGGATGGTCCTCTGCAAAGATCATGGTTTGATTTCTGGCAGAATGGATTCATCCTTTGATTTCTTCGAGGTCAATAAAGCTCAGTGAGCTGAGGGATATTACGCGCTGATATCCATTGCTATATGCAATAGCAGAATCTTTAGTTGCACAAACGATATAAAGGACCAAGTGCCTGATGTATCAATGGTTTTTACCCATTCAGTCACTCTGGCGAAGTGCAATGATACACAGGTCCCCAGTTACTGACATATTGGAGGGTTGTAGACAGCTTAGTCAGTAATGCAAATCCGCACAATACACTACCAAAGCAATAACCATCAATAATAAAGCCATATGAGGACAAGGCGCAGGATGCCATGTCAACAACCACACTGACTATCCACTATTTTGTCAATGTAATTATTCTATGAGCTCTTTGTGTATCATCTTATGCCCCTGCTACTAGACCAGTGCTTGCTGCTTGAATAATTGATGTCAGCTGGTCTGCATTCAATAGGACACTCTCTGCGATTTGAAGAACACAACAGATGCCTGTGCTGCGGGTGGACACTGCATGGGGGTGAGACCCTTGTTGCAGAGGGATATCTTTTAACAGGCCTGATCACATGTTTAGGGACCATAACATTGACTGCATGGGACACTCTGGCCCCTTAAATCTATCACACACACACAAAGGAACTAAATAAAGTGAACAGTGACAGCAAGGCATCTACAGGAAGCTGCTGCGAGGATATGCGAGAAAGGGAAACAAGGGGTGGGGTGGTCTGTGCAGAGCTGGCCAGAGGCCAATGCCCGTGCAACTAGTCGCATGAGGATTGTATTTCCGCAATGAGACTATAAGGTCAGTGAAATTTAACATAATGGGTTGTTTGGTTTTTCTACACAAATGTCTTCACTGACGGAACAATGGTGAAATAAGGTGTAAACTGTTCCCCACAATTCCATTTATTTATGTTCATGTTGCGCATGGCTTACCAAATCGAAGTCATTTTGCTAGCAAGTTACCTACAGACAGAACCATCGAGATGCTCCCTAACAATTGCACAGGCTGGTGCAGTTCATCAACTAGAAGGTCTCCTGTTGCTCTTCTCTGGACGGCTGCATTTTGGTACAACCCGAGATTACAGGAGTCCAGTACTTGATCTATCAGTGAGGCGCAATCACACAAGCACGTGCATGTCACTTACCTGCCTTGCAAATGGCGTGCACTTCTATAAAAGGCCGAAAAATAAAGTACGCATCCATGAAAGTGCCATTTGAGCCATCAAGGGAAGGCAAGAAAGCACGAGTTCCAGTGGGTTCCAGAAGTATGCTAAAATCTCTAGACACGCACTAATATAGAGGTAATCCTTCCTCTGCCACCATCCGAGGCCGGTTCTTATAGGGTCAGTAGAATTCTACTCTCACAAGATATTCTGCAGTGTTCCAAAGTCTGCCTCCTTTTCAACATACATGAGCAACTGCTGGCTCAATTCCCACAGCAATATTGAGTGAACCTCCAAATGCATCAGATGGCACTTAAATGTACTTCCCAATCTAAACAAGCATTGACAAAGCCAACAGCTCTGGTTTTAATGTGCCAAAATATGGAGTGTTAGCATAAAAGAGGAACACACATGGGAGGGAATCAGCAAGGGCAGACAAAGCTGTAAAAGTAGCTTCTTCCTAACGCTAGTTCGGTGTTATAGCTAAAAAGTCAAATAAAAATATTAAAATAACCAAATTTCACAAAAACCTGAAGACATCATTCTTTATTTATTATTGGTTTACATTAAAAAGCTGTCTAGGCTTCCCACTGGTTGGTACCTGTAATTCACATGAATTATATCATGCTTGTAAATGATATAAAACAATCCCTAGGTATAACATCAGTCCGGTGAACTATATTTTTGGGAAAAAAGTGCATTTCCAATAGTCAAAACGAAGTATGAAAGCAGCCTTGATGGAAATTCCAGCTACAATAGGTTTCTACTGGATCCACTTGCAGGGTTCTGGCAGTCCACTTTGGGCCTCATTTTAAGTGGCCAAGTACATACAGTGTAGTAATGCGAAGCAGTGTATTTCAATCACCGTGCAGTACTACCCTCACCACTACCAGACCATTACAAATGCCTGGCCTAGAAGTAAAGTAACACACTAGATGTGGTAATGCTGCACCTGTATCCACAAGTTTTTTCCTATCCCACAGTCCTTTTCTGGGAGCATGTTCCAACTGCTTTTAGCATGTGGATAAATGCCCAGAAATATGGGCCATCGGACCTAAAGTTGAGTACCAGTCACTTGTAATGGGTCCTAACTAGACACTTAGCAACTATGACATGGAAAGCAAGAAAATGGCCCCTCTGACTGCTCCGGGAGTAGTAAAATACTGCTGTGAGAGGGTTCAATGGGCCCCTCGGGGATCAGGGCCCCGGTCACTGCACCAGCTGCACCAATTTTAGCTACACCCCTGGCCCTAACTGGTGCAGGGAAAATTTTTGTTTATTTCAGTTACATCTTGCACCTGGTCAGTGGCGTCCCCTGATGGTTGTTGGTGTCTAATAGTAGAATTTCCATTGTCGTTTATCTGAATACATTTCTCCAATGGCCAAAACCCCAAATGCGTAACCTGATCCAGTTGGAGGAATGTATAACTGATCAACTTACATTTTCTGCAGGGATGCTAATGGATGACAATTGTTACACCTGACAACTTTCATTGGGGGAAAAAGTGAAGGGTTCTGGCAAAACAGATGCCGGCTTCTCTGAATTAACTTTTTGGGCCGTGCCACGTGCTTTCCTGCTCACAAGGGCGAGGTATCGATTGGCGCAGCAGATGCAGTGGCACCAGGGCCCAGAGGCCTGTGGGCCCCACTCTACCCTGATGATTTATGTATTTTACCATTCAAACAGCAGCTGGGGGGCCCATTTCTTTCCTTGCACTAGGACGGACCCATGACACAATGGCTACGCCCCTGCCAGGGCACATGGCCTGTGTGATGGGGGCAGCCTATCCCTCACAGGAGGGACTCGTCCTCTCACGTGGAGGGCACGCTGGCGTCCCGGCAGAAGGAGGAACTTGGCGCCTGCACAATGTTGTCAGTTAAACCGTCAATGCTGGTCCAGCGGCCTGCGCCGTCATCCGTTTGTTACGCACCAGCGTCGAACACTGTCTGCAAGGAGTCGCTTCCTCATATTTACTGGCAAAGGAGGGCACAAAAAGCCAGCATCAGCAACCACAAATGCGAACAACAACAGCATGGACGAAGATAAATGAGGCAGCGTGTGCAGGGCTGCTGCTGAGCTGTGCGTGAGTAACATATGGCAACATCCTAATGCAGCCCTCTGGGGAAAAGCAGACAGAAAGTGCGTGACGTCGACAGTTCCAGAAGAGCGAACAATAACCCCTACGCCTGAATAGCATTTACCATAAATGTGCAATCTAAACTCCACGGGGAGCTGCCGTGTGCCTCAATTTCACAGGGTCTCCTGCCAGGCCTGGCTTTTTTAGCCAACGACACCTTATATTCTGGAGGCGTAACCCAAGAGCGTAGACAGTGGAAGCACAATTCTTATTAAAATGGCGCGTAACTAAAGTCACACGTGCACCGAAGGCTTTGCTTGGACTGCACCACAGAATCAGCTGCACAGAGAGGCAGGCTTCAGAGGAATGAGACTGGGGTTGCATTTCACGCCTGCCCGACAGACAGAAGCAATGAGTACGCTGCAGTGCAAACAAGAGCACGTTCTGCCTTTGCACAGACACCCCAACTCCTGTCTACTGAGCTGTGACCTCTTGGACAGTAAACATTTTCTTACTTTCTCACACTTCACCCATCATCCGAAACATTGCTACGCGCTGTGTCCCATAACACAATACCCACACCTCAGTGGTCATCATGAATGACATGGAAACACGTCCCACAAAGGTTCAAAACAAAAACATCCTTCCAGCCACACACCCTCGTGGTATAGCCTGCTACTCATGTAGGTAAGCGCTTCAGCACCCCACACAGGAGTAGTAAGCACTATTATAAACATTGCGATACAACACGTTGTCAGCGAACCCCACAGACACTTGCAGTGGCCACTTATGATGCTGGGAGTTGTATAGCGACACTTATAAAGCAGAAAATGAAAGCACAACACAAAAAGAGTTAATTAAAAACCCAGGACTGGCTAAAGGGGACCCGCTTGAGGTGGTGCCAGCTATATCATATTTCCAGTAGTATAGCAAGGGTGCCATAGGACCTGGGGCAAGCAAGCAAAATCACCTCGTTGACTGCTGTTGGTATAGTAAAATACAGCAATTTTCAGGGTTCAAAGGGTGCCGCTGGGCTCTGTGTACCGGTGTCAGTGCACCTGCTGTACCAATGGTAGGTATACCCCTGCGGGCCACGTCACCACCAGTCCTGGGCTTTCCTTCCACAAAATTGTTTAATAATGTGTTTTTGCAAAGTAGTTCCCATTCTAAAGTTAATATTCTGTAGTTATGCAGGTAACAAGTGCGACAGTCACCCAGTGGGTCTCAATTTTGCGTAACTGATTGGCCTCATAAGAATGAAGGGCTAAGTCGGCCTTGCCAGAAATACATCCTGTGACGTGCACTGCGGAGAGACACACAAACACCCCTCAGAGCAACCATGTACATAACTGAACTATTTTATACGAGGCTGTCATGACTGCTCAAGTGAAGTACAGCCCACTATTATAACTGCCAGAAACCGTTGTTAGGTCTCGCCTGACCCAGCGCATGCGCTGGTCTGGCGAGACTTATTGAGAGGGCTCCAAAAAGTGCTACCAGGCCAGTCTAGAGCTACAGTGCATGTGCGCGGGCGCGCGCGCTGCGTTTTACCGCAATTACTTTCACTTTCGCGGCCGCAAGGCCGCTTTGATGTTGATCGCAATAGCGATCACTTTAACTTTCGCGGCATCAAGCCCGCTTGGCATAGCCAATAGGTCTCGATTTTGGGACCTTATACGTTTTTAGTTACGCAACTGTTGCATGTCTAAACACTTATAAGGTCCCAAAGGCGAGACCTATTGGCTATGCCAATGCTTGTTTTTAAATGGAAGCATGGCATCACCAATGACATGAACCTGCAAGTGACCGAATATAGCTGCTAAGAGGGGTTCTGAACTGCACAAGGCGCTAGGCAGATACAGTGTGCTCATTCTTGGGCGGAGTGCCTTCTCTGCTGGTCTGGTAGGAGGCCCTTCTCTGGCACGTTATCGAACACAACAAGCGCATTGTCTTTGCTGCCAGACTGAATAACTCTCTTTGTGGTAAAATAAAAAAAACGAGAGGCTTTTGGGAGCACTTCTCACTGAGGATGCGCTATTTTACACTTGTTGGTCTAGCGTCCTCTATTTTGCCAGTGAACAATTTGCACTTTTAAGAGGATGTTCACATAATACCTCTTCAAGCCTTCTTGCGCCAAAGGAAACCGAAGATCTGTAATCTAAACTCAACTCGCTCGACCCCGCGTTGTGAAGCTGGGCAGACTGGGCTGTGCGCCTCTAATCCTGTATTACAGCTCTGTGAGTAAAGTGCTCACTGCTGCGGGTCACACAGGTCTGAGCCCCAGAAGTGCTCACTCAGCCCTTCTTCCTCGCCGGATCGATACACTGAGCACTACTAAAAATAGGAAGAACAGCTGCTATTTACGGTGCCATAAAACGCAAAACTGAGGGCTAGGTAGCATTGTGTTTCTCATGCAAAAACAGAAAGCTCCTAGAAATAATCGCTGCTAAGCACTACCTACACAGAGCCATAGACGCGCCCACGAACGCCTTGCCAACGTTCACTTAGTTACTGAAAACACCACAACGTGAAAGCAAAACAACTAGAAATGGCAAAACGTGGGAATTTGAGTGGAAGCTCGCTAACTGACAATTTGCATTAGAACTGACAATTCACCGTTGTCCAACTGAATACGACGGGGGGCGCGGCGATTCAAAAGACTTGTTACACTGAAATTTGAGGGGGGGAAACTTCACAAATAGGAAAATTCATTGACTGAAAAGAAAATGTATTTCTGACACCTAAATAAACAAATGAGACAGGCTGACCAGTCCCAAGGCAGCATAAACATGACTGTAAAACAACAGGTGGACTTCCTGCAGCTCTCGTCTATGAGCACGACTGAACAAACTCGGCAGTTAAGCATTTATTTACACGCATTTCCGTTCCTGCAGCGCTAACAAGCCAGCTTCTGAGCGCTTAAACTCGAAGGAAAAGGCGCTGATGAAAGTAGTAAGGAGGTAGAAAAATAGTCACTGCGAATTACTTCACAAATCGCCGGTAAAGGCAGCCTCCGCCACCCTCCCAAATGCTACGCAGCCCTTCATCCTTGCTGCACTGTCATAACTGCACGCGGAACCCGAAAGGAGCAAAGCAGTACGGTACTCACGTATCTCTTCAGCTTCTTCTCCGGGGGGGATTTGATGAGCCAGCCCGTGCAGACCACGTCCCCGGCGCTCATTTTCCCCCCTAACGAGAACGAGGGGCGGCAGATCCAGTGTGCGAGAGAGTCGGTCCTGGCTTAATTTTTTGAAACCCAGCAGCAATCGGCTTCCTCCAGCTGTGCGCGAGCGCTGCCGCTGTGCCGCCGGGAGGAAGTCCTTGCTGACATTGATGGCTGACACGCCGAGCTCCCCCTCCCACCCGGCCCACAACGCGAGTGGCACGTGACGCGCCCGGGACCGCTTGTAAACAAAGCGCAGCACGTGCAGAATTACCTCAGCGCTGCCATGTGGGTTCCGGGGCTCCAAAACACTTTGTCCTGCTTGCGCTCCTGGTACGCTCAGTCCTTCATCAGGTACAGGATTTTCCATTTCTACCTGTTCCTGCTTCTTCGTCAAACTCACGGGACACAACTGCTGGGGTTAAATAGTAGCAAGTTTACTTCACACCAAAACACGGTACAGTTAAGACAATTTTGTAAGGCAAGGTAAGCAAATACAAAAAAAACACACACCTGCATCGCTATAAGTCGAACTGCACACGGCCTATTAGGTCTCCATTAGGAGCAGGCTGGAGCGTGTGTCTCAGCCAACATGTACACGTAAGGTAAGCCATCAGAGGCTACATATATTCTTTATACTACCTTCCCTGGTAGGTCGCTCTCCCCCCCCCCCCCAGCAGCTCCGCCTGCATCCCCGCTGCCTCTACTGCCGCCGTTGTGGTCGAGGCCCTCCACCACCAGCAGGCTTCCACCTGCGCCTCATCCCTGGTGGCCTTAGCTTTGTATCCGCTTTGTTGTGTGTGCCTGTAACTGTCCGCCCGCTCCTCTTCTGTGCCCCCCGCTCGCCGCTTTGCTTCTGTGCCCCCTTTTATTCTGTACACGTCGCCAACTTCTGTGCCCCCGTTTATTTTTGTACCCCTGTGCTGACTTCTGTGCCTTCTGTGACTTCTGTGCCCCCGTTTATTTTGTACCCCTTGTGCTGACTTCTGTGCCCCCTTCTTGAGTCCGTGCCCTGTGCCTGTCTCCTTTCCCCGTCCCCGCCGCTGCTTCCCCTGCGGCTCCGCCCCCTCCTTGCCCCTTCGCTCTACCCGACACTCGCCTCCTGCCTCCCAGCTGCTCCTCCCTCCCCACCTCCCCATATATGGCGGCCGCGCTGCTGGCGGGCCGAAGGCGTGCCTAAGGCAAGCCCGTCTGCGCCCATCCGTGCCTGGACCACACCCAGCGCCAGAACCCCTGGCCCCCGCAGCAGCCACGAGGACCGCCGCCTCTACTACGACGCCAACACCCTTGTCGCTCTCAACCCAGGAAGGACCCACACCTGCTGCAAGGCCGCCCCGAGGCGCACCCACGGCCCCTTCACCAGCCGGAACTGCAGCTTCTCCTGCCGCGAAAGCGCAGAGACACCTGCCACGACGGAACCCAACCAGCTTAGATGCATCCTGATCATCACCCGCTCTGCACACAAACACACCGTCGAACTCTGGGATTTACTCGACACCGCATCACTGGACGTCGTCTTCCTAACCGAGACCTGGATAAACGAAGCCTCCTCACCAGACATCACCATAGCCATACCAGACGGGTACAAGATCACCCGCAGAGACCGCACCAACAGGGCCGGAGGAGGAATCGCCATCGTCCACAAACACACCATCAGGTTCTCCACAAACACCAACGACACCCTCAGCACCGCCGAACACATGCACTTTCAGATCCACACGGACCCCAAGACCACCCTAAGAGGCACCCTCATCTACAGACCGCCAGGACCCCGGCCTCAATTCTGCGACTCCATCGCCGACCTCATCAGCACGCACGCACTGACCTCCACCGACTACATCCTCCTCGGAGACCTGAACTATCACCTGGAGAACAACAACGACAGCAACTCCTCCACCCTGATCGACAAACTCGGACTGAAACAGCTCGTCACGACGCCGACCCACATCGCCGGCCACACGCTAGATGCCATCTTCTCCTCAAGCCCACACATCACCTTCAGCCACGCCTCCGAACTCACCTGGACAGACCACCACTGCATCCACTTCTCCTTCCGAAAACCCCTCACACACCACCGCACACTACAGACCCCCTGCCGCTGCTGGGGCAAAATCACCCAAGAACAACTACAGACAAGCTGCGCACTCAACCCTCTGACGAACCCCACCAACCCCGATGAGGGTGCACTCACCCCCGAACGCTGGATGAACGACTACGCCAACACCGTCGCCCCGCTGAAAAATCCCCCCAGCAGAGACATCAGCAGAAGAGTCAGCTGGTTCACCCCGGAACTCCTCGACTCAAAACGCAACTGCCGGAAACTGGAGAACATATGGCACAGCGACAAGACGCCAGACAGCTGCGCTGCCCACAAAGATGCCACCCGCAACCACCACCACCTCATCAGGACCGCCAAAAGGACCTCCTTCACAGACCGCCTTGACAACAACGCACACAACAGCAAGGAGCTCTTCACCATCATGAAGGAACTCTCCAACCCCAGCTCCAACGCCAACGACATCCCACCATCGCAAGCCCTGTGCGACTCCCTCGCCGCCTTCTTTCACCGGAAAATCACCGACATCCATAACAGCTTCAGACCCCGGACGACCCCTGCTGACCGCACCGCACTGAACCCACCGCACCCCTCCGCCCATGACACCTTGAGAGCCTGGGCCAACGTGAGCATCGAGGACACAATCAAGACCATGGGAACAATCCACTCCGGATCCCCGTCCGACCCGCTCCCGCACCACATCTTCAACAAAGCCAGCAATTCCATCGCACCCCACCCGCACAAAATCATCAACCTCTCCTTCGAGACCGCCACCTTCCCTGAGAACTGGAAGCACGCAGAGATCAACGCCCTACTGAAGAAACCCAAGGCGGATCCGAGCGACCTCAAGAACTTCCGACCCATCTCCCTGCTTCCGTTCCCAGCAAAGGTCATCGAGAAGATAGTAAACACCCAGCTCACCCATCACCTCGAAGACAACAACATCCTGGACCCGTCCCAATCAGGATTCCACAGCACCGAGACCGCCCTAATCACCGCCACAGACGACATTAGGATCCTACTAGAAAACGGCGAGACAGTGGCCCTCATCCTCCTGGACCTCTCCGCCACCTTTGACACCGTCTGCCACCGCACACTACGCACGCGCCTCCATGACGCAGGGATCCGAGACAAGGCCCTGGACTGGACCACCTCCTTCCTCTCCGGCAGAACTCAGAGAGTCCGCCTCTCCCCGTTCCGATCCGAGGTCCTGAAATCATCTGCGGCGTCCCTCAAGGATCTTCCCTCAGCCTGACGCTATTCAACGTCTACATGGCACCTCTAGCACGCATCGCCTGACAGCACGACCTCAACATAATCTCCTACGACGACAACACTCAGCTGATCCTCTCCCTCACCAAGGACCCCCTCACCACCAAATCCAACCTCCACCAGGGAACGAAGGCTGTCGCAGACTGGATGGAGGACAGCCGCCTCAAACTGAACACAGACAAGACGGAAATCCTCATCCTCGGGTCCAAACCCTCTGCATGGGACGACTCTTGGTGGCCCACGTCACTGGGGTCCCCCTCGGCCCCCACCGACCATGCACGCAACCTGGGAGTCATCCTCGACTCAAAACTCTCCATGACCAAACAAGTCAATGCAGTCTCCTCCACCTGTTTCAACACCCTCCGCATGTTCCGCAAGATCTACAGATGGATCCCGTCAAACACAAGGAAAACAGTCACCCAGGCCCTAGTCAGCAGCAGACTCGACTACGGAAACGCCCTCTACGCCGGAGCCTCGTTCAAGCTCATCAACAGACTACAGAGAATCTAGAACGCCTCTGCATGCCTGATCCTCAACGTCCCATGCTGCAACCACATCACCCCCCACCTGAGGAACCTGCACTGGCTCCCCATCGACAAAAGAATCTCCTTCAAGCTCCTGATCCACGCACACAAGGCACTCCACAAAATCGGCCCAGCCTATCTCAACAGTCGACTCTCCTTCTACGTACCCAACAGGAAACTCCGCTCCGCTGACCACGCCCTGGCCATGGTCCCACGCATCCGGAGAACTACTTCCGGAGGCAGTTCCTTCTCCCATCGTGCCGCCAGGACCTGGAACACCCTACCCCTCTACCTACGACAAACCGAAGACCTGCTGACCTTCAAGAGACAACTTAAGACCTGGCTCTTCGACCAATAGCAGCAGCACCCCGCCCCCCAGCGCCTTGAAACCCTCACGGGTATGTAGTGCGCTTTACAAATTATGTGATTGATTGATTGATTGCCAGGGGGCACTGTGCAACATCTTAGCCCAGTCCAAATAACTTCAGGGGTGATATGATCTGCGCCCCCACAAAGCTGCAAGGGTAGGATTTCGAACACCTGGTGCAGAGACTCAGTCAATGTACCAATATGATTTAAAAATCCAATTGGACTGTGATACAGTGCGATTTTCTACACCTGTGGCTTCTGGTAAAGTCGTAAGACAGAGTGCGTCACTGGTCGTATGGACCTTTAGGTATCAGCTGAAAGTGTATTCTGGGAGCTAACATTAGTACAAGTCAAGTTACAGTGAAACTAAGGCAGCTCCTCCATTGGAGCAGAGGAGCGACACCGCACTTAAGTGCCCCCCACAGCCACAGAGATGAAAAATAAAATGGTAATTCATTACAATTTTACTTTCCATCCATCTGCCCTGAACCGAGCGTCGGACGGGGTGGGGCCTGCTGAGTGACAGCAGGGAGGAGTGGCGGGCAGAGGGCTGCCTTTGCATTGCTTAAAGTGTACATGTCTCTCTGGCCCAGCTGTCGCAAGACGGCCGTCCAGGAATGCACACTTTAAACCTCTCAACCCAGCTGTCTTAAGACAGCGAGGTTGAGAGCAAGTGCACTGGGGAGTGCCGAGGGAGGCTGCTCCCACCAATCAGGGCACTGCTCACATGCTGGTTACCAGGATATGAACAGGCCAGGATTGGTCAAGGAAGTTTTCTGTGGCCTGCACTGTAGTCCCAGCAGAAGAGGTCGGAGTGAGGAGGACGTAGTCCGTCACGACCTGGTAGGTGATTTGCTTTTTTATTTATCTTTTTAATTTGCTTGCCTGCGCACGCATCATCCTATTTGCCCACCTTACCCGCCCTTCAGGCGATGCCAGACGCCACTGAGTGAAACCCATTTGGCACACACAAGAATGACGGAGAGGGTGGTTTCCAAACCATGAAGGTTTATTAACTTAGTCAAAGGTACAGGTTTTATTAATTTAGTAAATCTTTTGTCAGTTAAGCATAAAATTAGTATTGTAAATCAATGCCAACTATTGACTATCAGGAAGTGGTAAGACAAATTAAAGAGTGCAAAAGGCAAAGCAGAGAAAGTATCAGGTCTATAAAGGAACTCCTTTAAACTAAATGAAGCATCTAAAGACGAGATGGGGAAATCCTAAGCAGAAAGTGTTGGTCTCAAGTGAACCAAGTTTAGGGTCAGGGTGTATACGTGATTTAAGAGTTTAAGAGTCTAACTCAAGAACTGAGAATATGAAACCTCAGAAAAGTTAGGGAAAGATCTTCCTTCAGCCAAGTCAGGACAGGATCTTCTAACTACTATACTGAGACACGCAGTTAAACCATTGCATTACCTCTCCAGAACTTCTTACCACTTCAGATCAGGAGGCCAGCCAGCTAGCTATTGAAGTCACTCTGGATTGAAGTGATGCAGGTCTAGTCCTTCTCACCCAGGCAGGGGAATATTAGGAAACAGGGAAGTACAGCAAGGCAGGAGCCCAGCAAATCAGCAGTCCAGAAGAGAGACAGTCCAGCAGCCCAGCAGTCCTTCTTTCTGGCAGAGTGGTCACATGACCAGAAGTTTACTGAAGTGGTGGTGTCAGAGCTCCAGTACTTATACCCCGGTTGGCCTTTGAATTGGGGGAGACTTCAAAGGCAGGCCTTTGAAGTGTACAGAGAACCTGTCATTCCTGTCCTGGCCCAGACATACTACAGGGGGCTATTCAGGTTAAGTGAGCTGGCTTCTCCCTCCAGTTGTGCCAGGATGTCCCATCAAGTAAATCAATGTCTAGGGGGAATACACAATGCCCAACTGTCAGCCACCCCAGACGTGATCAGAGACAGGCAGGCACCAAATAGCTAAAGTAAGAAAATGGCAACTTTCTCAAAGTGGCATTTTCAGTATTGTAATTTAAAATCCAACTTCACGGGGCATGTCCAAGATAGTGCCTGTGTAGGAGCGGATTTTCAGAGCTCTGCCGCGCTGCTTCATTATCTGGCAGACTCCGGGGGTCTGGTCTACCCTGGACCCTGGTGCAGTGAATTGGCAGCCCGGGGATGTTCACCGGCCGCCTCCACAGCTGAAGGGGGGTATGGGTACAACATAGCAAGAACCCGCAGGCGAGGGTGCGCGACGACAAAATGGCAGGTGTCGCCCACACAGACCAGCCGGGGTTCGGGCCCCCTGATTGAGGCCAGCGGATTGAGACCGAGAAGGCAGCCTTATCATGGTGAGAGGCTGCGGTGGTGAGGCGGAGACGCAGGCCCCCCCCGAGGCGCTGTTACTGGCAACAACGTGGGAGTGTGGACCCCCCTGCCAGGGGTGTAACACATGCCCCCGCATCCCCCGCAGTGCGTGGGGGGCCCCAAGGTCCAGTGGGCCCCCTCAGCACTGCACTTCGGCCGTGGAGCTCCTGATAGAGTCCGGAGGGGGCCCCTCCACGTACCTTGCAGGGGGGCCCCCTCAATTATCATTACGCCACTGCCCCCTGCACATTTGAAGCTGGAAAGGCTATTGGGAGACGCAGGGGGACCCTTTGCCTGGTTCCCTGAACACACAAACCACAGAGACTAGGCTGGGTGCCGTGGGGCCCGTGTTCCCTCCCTCGCACCCGCTGTGCTCACACTGGCAGCAGGGAGACCGTGAACGAGTATTCTTCTCCCAGTGCGTGAAGGAAGCATCCAGCTGCCTGGGTCTCCCACGGGGGCCTCCGCGGGACCACATCAATCTTTGCCCCCAGCCTGCTCCCACACAGTCATAGCGGAAGGCTGAACAGCCCACCAGTGGAGTGGATATTGACCACACGAACAGGAGTAAGCTGAACTGACACCGTGGGGGGAAGACAAAATGACTAACACCAGGACTACTAAAGGCTCCTCCATCAAAGATCTCCTTACAAAAATGAGGAGGGCCCAGTCACACATTGTTATGGAGACCCTCTTCAACACCCTGAGGGACGACATTGCGACCTGGAAAACAGAGATGGCTAAAGACATGAAGGAGATGCGCCGTGAAATGGACGCGTTGGAACAACAGGAAGACTCCGTAGAAAGATCTGGAGACACCAGAGAAGAGGAGCTGGAGGCGTCCTGCAGCGAAATATTGGGAACTCAGGGAGTGCAACGCAGACCTCAACTACCACCTAGAGGACCTGGAAAACAGTTCCCAGAGATCCAATATTAGGATTAGGGCATTCTGCTACAGGCAGATGCGGGGACTTGGAGGACTTTGTCATAGGACTCTTCCGCCAGATCGCCCCAGAGCTGGAGGGGAAGGAGATCGCTCTCGATCGTACCCGTAGAGCGGGTCACCCATCTCAACCACCTGGGACTCCACAGGACATTCTTACATGTCTCCACAATTACCACCAGAAGGATCTCATCATGAATGCGGTGCGTGACCAAACTCATGTCCTCTTTGAGAGTGTAGAAAGGTGGAATCTGACTGCATGGTTGCCCCCACTTTTTCCTGGTGTTTTGCTGGTTTTCAACTTAGTTTGGCTGGGATCCTGCTATTCAGGACCCCAGCCTATCTGCTTTCCCCTTTAAATTGATTACAAGTACTTTAGGTACACTCCAGATTGGATTCTGGGGTACCCTTATAAGTCCCTAATATATGGTATACTATTTACCCAGGGCATAGGTACCCCAGAGGCCTACCAGGGGCTGCAGCATGTATTGTGCCACCCCTGGAAACCTTCCAAAATGACACCACAGGTCTGCTACTGCAGCCTGGGTAAGGTGGTATATGCAACCTTTACTGAGATATAGGTTACCTATATCTCTCCATATCACTACACATGTAAACCTCTATGGCAGGCCTTAATAATCCTGAAGGCAGGGTGCTGGGTTTCATGTGAGAGGGTGCCCATGCATGAGCAGAGCCCCTCTGCAGCTTTTGGAACCTTTATATCGGGGTTGTTTGTGATGCAGGCAAACCATATACTCTTAAGTGCATCATAACTAAACGGTAAATGCTAACTTTGGAATGGCTGCATGGAAACATGTTGTGTCTGGTGTCAAACACCTTGGAATCATACCCCCACACCACCCTTCTAGAGGGAGAGATATAACAGCACCGGTATACCCGGTACCAGCTTAACAGACCCTGGCACCACAAAATGGATGCTGCCAGCCACAGACACAAATCTGCCCTCCTGCTGCTGGATGAAACTCTGGCAGGGGAGGCCTGGACAACAGGTTTCCTGTCACAGGGAGGTGTGACCACCTCCCAGACAGGCTTTAGTGTATTGGGGCGGGGTGGGTGCACTCAAAGAGTGCCTTGAAGTCTGCACTGGGGGCACATTTGGTGTCCCTGTGCATAGTCCAGCTCAAATTGGTTGCAGGAGCTAGCAACCCCTGCTCTGGAGCAAAACTGAACAAAGGAAATGGATGTAGCCACCCCACTTTCCTGACCCTCCCATAGGTGGGTCCCTAGAGGTTGTCCCACCCCTTCCTTGGGTATAAGATAGGAACCCCTGGCTACAGGACTTTAGATTTACCTGGATTAAACTCTGATACATAATCCCAGAACTTCGACGATCTATAAGGGGCTAGATGACAGAAGAATCTCCCTTGGAGTAAAGGAGTTACTCCCCTGCAAGGCAGGCACCTAAGACGCATCTGACCAGTTTGCTTCTCCGAAGCTCCTGCCGGACTCCGAACAATTTGCATCACAGGAGGTGGCTTCCCAGACTTCCCAGAGGCCGACCCGAGCTCCCAGCAAAGCTGAGACCCGTAGCCCTTGTGGGGACCGTGGAACCGAAACCCTTGGACACCGTGCACATTTGCAAGTGCATATGCTTCTCGTCGATCCTTGAGGCTGTGCTTTGGGCTACTTGTAGGCAGTGTCTCCACCAAAGATTATTGGCCTACACTCACTGAGTGTCCCGTGGGCTGGTATTGTGTGATTCCACTCGAGGTCCCTTCGCGATCCCTGGTCCGTCGACTGGTGGGTCCCTGTGAAGGCAACTCTAACTTTAATTGGGCTAACCTGGTTGCTCCAGACGTGCTCCAACTCTCCATCGCTTGGGGAGTCCCCAGGACCTTGCAGGTCCGCACCAAAGCATCTTTTCTCTTCCTGCATGGGTTGCTGTTGCCAAGGCTTGTTGGGTTCAATCCGAGCACCGACACCGCAGCACTCGACATCCTTTGTGGAACAGCACAAATCCAGCTGCTGGTCATCGTCAACGCCTCCTGGTCCTCGTGGCTGCAGAGTCAAGCTTCGCCTCTTTGCACCTGAAACACCTGACATCGGTGGGCATTCGTTTATCGTGCCCCTGGTCACTGGCAAGTGACCCAGACTCTGTCCCCTCTGCTTTCAGATTCTTCTGATCTTCGATCCAGGCTTGGATCACACCAGACACTTTTCTTCTTCCCGGCAGCAGCACTTTGCAGCAGATCGCCATTGAAATCAACGACGATTCCCGACACCATTTGACACCTATGCACCCGGCTTTCCTGGGTGAGGTAACTCGAGTACTCCGGTGCTCCCGTGGGTGTTGACCCTAGAACCCCCTAAGTCTAAAGGGGTTTGCTCAAAGTCCTCTCCTAAGTGTCCTTAACTTCTAAAATTCCAACCGCGACTTTCCCATAGAATAGTACGGGGCTCGCACCTGTGTTCTCACATTGCACGCGTCCCTTGTGGGTCTCCTGTGTCACTACCTTGGGTGGTTCCTTGGGGTCCCAGTGATTCTACGTGCTCTAGGCACTGTGTCTATTTAAGTCGTGGTTCTTATACCACTTTCCTAATATATGGTTTGGTCCGCCCCTGGGGCCCATTGTATATTGTGCTATTTACTGTCGTTTTAGAACTGTATTATTGTGTATCTTGGACTCTAATCTCATAAAGAGATTAGTAGTGAGTGTTTAGAAATAAATACATATATTTTATATATACCATGTGTGGTTCTCCTTTCATTTAGTGATTCAAGAGGTTATAATCTGGTAAACCAAGCTGCTTTACATTCCTTCAAGACTTAGCCTGAAGGCTGCTATCCATAGCTACCACTAGGATAGCTTTTAATAAAGGTTGTCTTTAAACCTATTCATCAATAAGGGTTGTTTGGACTGGTACAAGGTGTCCACTATAACTAGTGGATAGCATATACCATGCCAACTTCTCACAGAGAGGATCAAGTTGCGCCTGTTCCAGAACCCCTCCCTCATCATCCTGCACCGATGCCGCAGCATGAAGCCAATCACAGTTTTTTCGAGGGACAAAGGGGTGTGATACAAGTGGGGACATCCCTTCCGCCTTGTTTTCACCTGGACTGGAGAAACACGTGCGATTTGCACGCCCCCGGAGGCAGCAGCGATCCTGGGACTAGATCTGAATTAACGTGATCGGGCAGGACCCCAAGGCTCCTCAGCGTCCCCTCCAGGGACTGGTCACCGGAGGCACTCCAAAACGACTCTACATGGGCGTGAATAAGCAGACCATGATAGAGAGCATCCAGGAGAGATCGGCTTTGCTGCGCTACCTCACCAGACGAGACCACTCACCTGAGCGAAAGGATAAATGACTGCCATGGAGACAGGCGGTAAATTGTGAGCCCTGTCCCCCAGGCATCATCCGGCTGGTGGAGTAGCACCTGGCTCCTGGCTGGGCTGGCCGTGTGGGGCTGTGAGCCTGGCCCCTGGATCTGCATTGACTTTGGATCGTACATTGGACGGCAGCAGCGGAGGACTCCACCATACTCTCAGACGACCCATGCGGATAGTCGACACCATGGACCCCTACTACGTAACTAATGGTTTCTCACCGATTATTGAATTTGTTATTCCTGTTTGTTTCCTTCGACACATGTTCCATGCACTGTCCTCATATACTATTGTCCCAACCCACTACATCTGTAAAATGGGTGGGCCTCTCCTGGTCCACCTCAGACCCACCACCACGTTCAGCACACTTACCATGCTATTGTCTCAACGTGAGGGGCCATAACTCGCCAGAAAAGAGAATAGCGCTATTGTCCCAGCTGAAGGCAACACAATGCGACATATGCCTCCTACCGGAGAGTCATCTCTTAACGAAAGATGGAATCATATGCAAAGTGGTTTGACCACCAATTCTGGTCAGCTGGACCCGGCAAGAGGGCAGGGCTGGCCATTCTAATAATAATAAAATAATAATAATTCCATTTATCAAATGCCTGGTTACACCCGACTGTGTTCCCTCGCTAGGATCCAGTCCCCGGAAAAGAGAACAGAGAGCAGCTAAGAAAACCAAAAAAGAAAACATAAACAGAGGCCCCAAGGAAAGACTCAGATTAGGGTTGGAAGAGCCAGGTTTTTAAACCTTTACGGAAGATGCTCTCAGATGGCTCGGCTCTCAGGGTAAGTAGTAGGGAGGTCCACTTTTTAGCTGCCAGATATCTAAAGGAATGTTCCCCCATTCCGGACCTTTGGACTCTAGGCACTTTGACCAGATGTGCTCCAGTCGACCTCAAAATACAAACTGGATTATGTGGAATTAACATGGGGTGTAGATAACTAGGGCCTCTTCTCCACAAAATTCTGTGGCAGTAGCACATTGCTTTGTAGATGATCCTTCTATCCACTGGCAACCAGTGGAGGGTATCCAGGGCCCTGGCAGAAGAGGCTCTTCTGGGAAGGTTTAGGACCAATCATGCAGCTGCATTCTGAATGCGTTGCAGTTTATTCAGGCATTTGTTTGCGACTCCTAAGTATAGTATATTGCCACAGTCCATCTGGGATGTGACTAGAGCGTGTATGAGAGTTTTCCTGTCCGATAGAGGTAGTAAGTCTAGGGTCTTTCTTAAGACTTTAAGAGTCCTGAAGCATTTTCTAACAACCTTCTTAATGTGGGTTTCAAAGGAGAGTTCAGGGTCAAACCAGACCCCGAGATTTTTAGTTTTGTCCTTGGGGGACGGGGTTGGGCCCAAGGTCTGGGGCCACCATGCCGAGGACCAGATAGAGGGGGCCTTCCCCACAATCAGTACCTCCGTTTTACCGCCGTTCAATTTAAGGCAGTTGTTAGACATCCAGGTGGCAAGCTCTCCTAGACTAGAGGAAAACTGGTTGGCCGCTTCCTCCGAGTCTTGGGATAGGGTGACAATCAGTTGCATATTGTCAGAATAAGATACAATAGTCACTTTGTATTTATCTACAATTTCTGCCAAGGGGCAAATGTACAGATTGAAAAGGGTGGAGCTCAGTATTGAGTCCCGCGGGACCCCTTGCATAAGCAAGATACTTTGGGAAGTACGCGGGTGCTGCGCAGCTTGAAAGCTGTGGGCAAGAAGAAAGGAGGTAAGCTAAACACTTTCAAGGCCAGGTCCTTCAAACACACTCTGAAGTCCTGGGCCGCATGTTATCCATCATCAATACACATTTACAGTTGCATGTATTTATGCACCCAGTGACCACAAAGAACGCTTTATTCGTCAGGCGATTGGGACAATTCTTACCACACCCTATATTAATATCCTGATTGGGGTGGGGGACTTTAACATAGTACGAGATGCCTCACTGGATTGGACTCCGCAGAGGGCTGGCCCGGCGGGAGCGCTTACTCCACAGGGACTCAAGTGGCTTACAGACACAGGGTTGGTTGACGCATGGAGGACGCTACACCCTTAGAACATACTCATACTTCTCAGCTGCACACCAGTCATATGCCAGAATCAACTTCTTTTTTGTCTCTTCCTCCCTTTTCCTGATGGTGATGCAGACGGACATTGAGGTCGCTTCCATCTCAGATCAGTCCCCCATTGTGTTCACGCTGTGCCTTCCCAATAATAGTCAGGGCTCCAGGATGTGGCGCCTTAACCATAAACTCCTTTCTTATAACTCTGCCATTAAAGTAGTTCAGGGAGTAATCTTAGACTACCTCGCCACCAATGACACACCACACACTTCAATCTCCACACTGAGGAACACCCAGAAAGCAGTAGTGAGGGGAACCTACATAGCTATAGCAGCACAGCTCAACAGGGAGCGCAGGGTTAAGCGCGCAGATTTAGAGGGGAAGGTGAGGGACATAGAGGAGGCTCATAGGCAGACAGGATCTCACAAGGTCAACTAACTATTGCCAGAAAACAGTTTAAGGTCCTAGACATGGACGCAGGGGAATATGCCCTACTCTACACGAAACAGGGATACTATGCCGGGGGAAATAAAGCTGGTAGACTTCTTGCCCACGGGTTACTCACTCAGACACAAGCGCGCCACATGCAAGTTCTAGTAGATCAACACCAACATCCCATGACCTGAGATGTGGAGATTGCAGTGGGATTTGGTCGGTTTTATGCTCAACTATATAGGGCAGAGCCCCTGCGGCCTGCTCACTGCGCCTCATATATGGAGGAGGCCCCTTTAATGAAACTAGCGGAACCCGTAGCCGCACCTCTAGAGTAAGACATAACTTCACAGGAAGTCCTTGAGGCAATAGGGAGGCTCCAAGTGGACAAGGCGCCTGGGCAGGATGGATTCACAGCTGCCTTTTATAAAATATTTGCGGAGCAACTGTCCCTCATACTAGCCCAGCTATACAACTCCTTTAGCTCTACAGGCACCCTCACGGAGACCATGAAAACAACCATTATAATGGTTTTACCAAAACTGGGGAAAGACCCGCAGCAATGCGCTTCCTACCACCCCATATCCTTGCTCAATGTAGATGACAAGATATTTACCGGGATTCTCGCCAGCAGGCTGGGAAGGTACATGGCCAGTCTGGTAGATCCAGACAAATCAGGTTTCCACCCTGGACACACATGCAAGGACACCACAAAGCGCCTATTTAATTTAATCAATGAAAGCAACCGCTCGCAGACATCCACACTGCTACTATCAATAGACACTGAAAAAGCGTTTGACCGGGTGCATTGGCCCTTCGTGCGGATGGTGTTGGAGACCGCGGGCCTGGGCCACCGCTTTCGCCAATGGATCTAGGCCAGTTATGCAGAACCAAAGGCCCTACCTCTTGTCAATGGCGCACTATCTCCAACATTCCCAATCTCGAGGGGTAAGCGACAGGGGTGCCCCCTTTCTCCACTCCTGTTCGCGCTCTACATGGAGCCACTAGCGGAGTATATTCGGGGACACCCACTCATTAAGGGGGTGTGGAAGGGTGGACAGGCACACAAGATAGCATTTTACGCAGACAATGTGCAGCTCACTGTCACTAAGCCACGCCAGTCGCTGCCCCCATTGTTGGAGGAGCTCGCAGCATTGGGGTTGAAGATGAATGCCACCAAATCCCAGGAACTTAACCTCACCATTCTGCGAGATGAGCAGGTACACCTAGCTAAAATGTTCCCCTTCACATGGGCTACACAGGGTGTCTCATATCAAGGCATTCACCTATTCTCCACTATTGACAGGTGTCTGTCACACAATTACTCCTCACTGCTGGCCACGGTGCGCTCACTTATCCAGTCTTGGCACTGGGGAGCCATCTACTGGTTGGGACGAATAACACCGTAAAAATGTCCCTCCTGCCCAAGATTCTATATCTAATGCAGGCGATGCCGCTACAACCGCCTCCCTCTGTGATGACGAAACTACAATACACTCTAGAATCCTTCATCTGGGGCGGTAAGAAAGCCAGGATGGCTAGGGAACGTGCATATCTTTCGGTAGCCAAGGGAGGTCTGGGTATACCCTACCTAGTGCGTTACCACTAGGCAGCGTGGTTGAGATTCCTGTGAAGTGGCAACGGCCACTCACGGAGAAACACTGGTGCTTCCTGGACCAGGCGGTAGCTGGCATCCATATTTGGAAGATATCTTGGCTCCCGCATTAGAACCGTCCTCTGGGAGTGTACAGCTCCCAGGTAGTCAGGGCTGCGGTTGGGGCCTGGGACAGACTGAGCGTCCTTAAGTGCCTCTCCATCCCGATCTTTTCCCATACACCAGTTATGGGAAATGCAGACTTCCCACCGGCAATACACAGACCAGCATACTCCCAGTGGCAGGAGGCCAATTGGAACTGCATCGGGGATCTTTTAGATGAATGGGGACTGCTGGACTTTCCTAGGATCCAACAGGATTTCCGACTCCCAGACTTCGAACAATGGGGGTATGCAGTAGTCCACCACTGGGTGACCCAGCCAACTGTGTGACCCCAAGCTGGCAGGCCTCCCACGCCGTTTGAGGGCTGGCTTCTTTCACAGAGGGATGACCATCGCCTGCTGTAAGATATATATACTTTTTTAAACACTTCCGCCAATCACCTGCTCTCGCCAGCCAGGACAAGGTGGAAGGCGGATTGTAAATGCATGTTCACAGACAAGGAATGGACGGACATCCTGCAAAGGGCTTGCATGTCGGCCTGCAGTGCGTTGGGAGGGAGACAATCCTTAAGCTAGTGCACTATTGGTACCACACACCTACCTGTCTGATTAAATGGAAGAATGGATGCGATGATAAGTGCTTGCGCCATTGTGGCCACTGCCGTACACTATTTCACCTGCTGTGGCATTGCCCCAAGCTGCACCATTATTGGTCAGAGTTGCTCGCAGACCTTGACAAAATGATCGATACTGAGCAACCCTGCTTCCCTAGCTACATCCTACTAGGGTTCCCTAACGCACAAACATATCCACTACGCTCCTCCAGGGGGAGGGTTGTCACCTTGGCTCTCTGCGCAGCGAAGCAAGTCCTGCTATCAAAATGGGGAACTGATACCACTCCCACACACTTAGAATGGACACACAAACACTGGGACCTGCTGAGTATGGAAAAGCTAACAACGATAGCAACTCAATCTCTACCTAGGGGGGTGATTAGGATGGCGGGCGGACTTAAGTCCGCCCGCCATCCCCGCGGTGTTGGGACCGCCCGCCAGACATGCGGCGGTCCCGCACTGCCAATTAGGATGCAACTGCCAGTTTAACATTGCAGCGGCTGCTGCTTACAGTAGCACCCGCCGTAATGCCAAATTGCCATGTTGTGCATTTCCATGCACAACGTGGCAGGATCCGCGCGGTGCCTGCCACCTTGTGCATGGAAATGGAGAGGGGTACCATGGGTATCCCCCAAGTGCACCCCCACTGCCTCAGGGGCCCACAACGGGCCCCAAAAGCAAATCCCCGCCAGCCTTTCCATGGCGGCATCGCCGCCATGGAAAGGCCTCATACCGCACACATCCTAATGCACAAGTTACTTACCTTTGGTAATGATATATCTGTAAGAAACATTAGTAGTGATAGATTCCTTACCTTAGAATTACCCCTAGGCATCAGACTGGATCCGTAAAGTCTTTGTCAGCAGTACCCCTGCGCGTCAGTAGGCGTCATTGTGCGGCTCTGCGTGCATCGTTGGCGTCGTCGGCGCCAAAATGACGTCGCTGGAGCTACTTAGACGTGCCCACGCGCGCTGACGTCAGTTCTGTACACGACTTTCCGCGCCAGGAACGCAGAGCCATGCAAGAAACTGACTACTGGTGCCATGAAACTAGGGCCCTGAAAGGGATGACCTTAACCCTAGAAATCAGTTCGCAGAACGGGGAGGATGGGTGGAGCGGTAAGGAATCTATCACTACTAATGTTTCTTATAGATATATCATTACCAAAGGTAAGTAACTTGTGCATCTGAAAGAAACATGTAGTGATAGATTCCTTACCTTAGAGTAGCTACCCCAGCAATACCAACCCCGCTGGTGGGTCTGCGAACCAAGATCACACCAGAAAGTCCTGGAGAACAGAACGGCCAAAGAAGCCGTCTCTCCGGACTTGGCTGTCCAGACAGTAATGCTTGGTAAACGTGTGCAGCGAGGCCCACGTAGCTGCCTGACAGATGTCATGCAAGGGAACTCCCCATCCCAAAGCACTAGTGGCTGCTGTCGCCCTGGTTGAATGGGCGCGCAGCCCCACTGGAGGCTCCTTTTTAGCTAAAGAATAACAAGCCTTTATGCATAGAACGACCCACCGAGAGATGGTCCGCTTGTGCACGGCTCGACCTTTCTTGGCGCCCACGTAGCCAATAAAGAGCTGATCATCCACCAGGAACTGTTGTGTGCGGTTCAGGTAGAATGAGGATGCACATTTTGGGTCCAGACGGTGGAGCCTCTCTTCCTCTTTTGAGAGATACAGAGGCGGAAAGAAGGTGGGCAAGTGATGGTCTGCCCGATATGAAAGGCAGTGACAACCTTTGGCAGAAAAGATTGACAAGTCCTCAGAACCACTTTGTCCGGATGGACAGAGAGAAAAGGAGGTTTAGAAGAAAGAGCCTGGAGCTCACTCACTCTTCTGGCAGAGGTGATGGCCACCAGGAAATCTGTCTTCAAAGTGAGAAGATGAAGAGGACAGTTGTGAAGTGGATCAAAGGGAGCACACATCAGAAATGTCAGAACCAGATTCAAGTCACACTGAGGCATTATGAAGGGAACAGGAGGGAAAAGATGAGTAATGCCTTTCAAGAATCTATTTACAACCGTGGACTTGAAAAGGGAAGGTTGATCTGGAAGCCGTTAAAAGGCTGATATGGTCGAAAGATAGCCCTTGATAGTGCCCAGAGCAGAGCCCTGCTGGGCCAAAGAAAGGAGGAATAGAAGGACCTCTGAAATAGGAGCAGAAAGGGGATCCACAGCCTTCGCTGTGCACCATGCCACAAACGTATTCCACCTGTAGGAGTATACTGTCTTAGTGGAGGGACGCTTGGCTGCCAAGATTACATCACAAACTGCGGGAGGTAGGTCAAAAGACGTCAACTGCCACCGCTCAATCTCTACACAAGGAGGTGGAGGCTGGACAGGTTCGGGTGGAGTACCGTCCCATGCTGCTGCGACAGAAGATCCTCCCGAAGAGGCAGTCAGATCGGGGGATCGATAGCCATGCTGAGTAGCTCGGGATACCATACTCTTCGAGCCCAGTCCGGAGCCACAAGAATGACTTAGACCCGGTCTCGCTTGATCTTCTTCCGCACTCTGGGTAAAAGTGATAGAGGCGGAAAGCCGTATAGTAGAGCGCAACTCCACTCATGACGAAAAGCGTTGCCTAGTGAGTGCTGCCTTGGAAACTCCAAAGCGCAGAACTGATGACATTGCGCGTTCTCTTCGGTGGGGAATAGATCTAACCAAGGCTCTACCCACTGCTGAAAGAGACCTTACGCCACGTCCGAGTTTAGATGCCATTCGTGATCCATCATGCACCGATGGCTGAGTTTGTCTGCCCTGGCACTCAGAGAACCTGCCAAGTGTCGAACCACCAGGGAAATGCCCTGATGTTCCAGCCATGTCCAGAGGCGCAGAGCATCCTGACATAGTGTCCACGACCCCACCCCGCCCTGTTTATTGCAGTATCACTTGGCATTGGTGTTGTCTGTGAATACCTGCACTACTTTCCCCTTGACAGAGGAAAGGAATGCCTTCAGTGCAAGTCGGATCACCCGAAGCTCCAGAAGGTTGATATGGAGCCAGGACTCCACCGGAGACCAGAGTCCTCTAATCTCCGCCTCGCCCATGTGGCCACCCCAGCCCAGAAGGGACGCGTCCGTCACAACTGTGTGTTCCGGTTGGGGAAGGGAGAGGGATATGCCATTGACCCAATCGCGATTTGTGAGCCACCACTGCAATTGTCGTGCAGTGCCCTCCGAGATCTGGACGTGATCGGATAGGTTGCGCTGATGCTGCGCCCACTGGACTGCAGGTCCCATGGCAGAGCCTGCATATGCCATCTGGCATGATCCACTAACAGGATGCAGGAGGCCATCAGTCCCAGTAGCTGGAGGTTCATCCTGACCGAAACCCGGGATAGAGGCTGAAAGATCAGAATCATCGCCTGAATATCCCAGACTTGCTGCTCGAGAGGATAAACCCGAAACTGTGCCGAGTCCAGAACCGCTCCGATGAAGAGGAGAGGGAATCAGGTGCGACTTCGGCACGTTAATGGAGAACCCCAGCAAATGCAGGAGGTCGGCCGTAGTCTGGAGGTGGGAGACAACTGCCTGGGGCGAGCCCGCCTATAACAACCAGTCGTCGAGATAGGGGAAGACTGGAACCCCTGATCGGCGCAGATGAGCTGCGACCACCACCATCATTTTTGTGAACACCCGAGGGGAGCTGGTAAGGCCAAAGGAGAGCATGGTGAACTGAAAGTGCTCGTGGCCTACCGTGAACCGCAGGTAACGCCCGTGGGCCGGCAGGACGGGGATATGAAAGTAAGCGTCCTGCAAGTCCAAGGCTACCATCCAGTCTTGCGGGTCTAGGGCAGACAAGACCTGAGCAAGTGTGAGCATCTTGAACTTCTCATTCCGGAGGAAGCGATTGACGTTCCGGAGGTCTAACATAGGACGCAGGCCCTTGTCCTTCTTGGGGACCAGAAAGTAGTGGGAATAACAACCACAACCTACATCTGGCCCAGGAACGTGCTCGATGGCCCCCTTGGCCAAGAGGGCCATGACTTCCTGTTGAGGAAGCGCAAGATGGTCCCCTGACATGCGGTGGTACTGAGGTGGCATGGCTGGAGGGGAAATCTCAAAGGGGAGGGAATAGCCACTTCGGACAATTTGCAACACCCACTTGTCCGAGGTGATGTTGCACCAGTGGGGGAGATGATGGCGAATCCTGCCACCCACTAGCGTTTGATGGGCCTGAAAGGTCGGACTAGGAAGGCTTTGCAGTGGATGCTGAGACGGTGGAGGTGGATTGACCCGCCCGCTGGCCCCCAGAACCGCCTCAACGGTTCCCACGCACGCGACCACGCTGAGGATGTTGCTGTGCAGGCCTGTGGCTCTGGAACAAACGTTTTGGAGTACCCCTTCCGTGGCCACGAAAGGAGTGAAAAGCAGAAGGCGGAGGAGGGTGAGTTGCCGACAGGCCCAAGGACTTGGCCATAGCCTGCGAGTCCTTAAAACGCTCCAACGCACTATCCGCCTTATTGCCAAAACGGCGAATGCCATCAAAGGGCATGTCCATCAAAGTGTTCTGGACATCCCCTGAGAAGCCAGTTTTCCTCATCCAGGTGTGGCGCCAAAGCACCACCGTGGTGGAAATAGCCCTGCCCAGCGAGTTGGCGGTATCAAGCCCACAACGAATAGTGAACTTTGCTGCGTCTCTCCCAGCTGCAATAGCCTGGGAAAGTACTGTCCGTGTCTCCTCCGGACAGTTGGGCAGCACCTGCGCAACCGTATCCCACAGAGAGTGGGAATAACAGCCCAAGAGGCATGTGGTGTTTACCGACCGCAGCCCTAAGCTGGCAGAAGAAAACAGCTTCTTGCCAAGCTGCTCCAATTCTTGGACTCCCTATCCGGGGGTGCGGAAGGGAATGCGCTCTGGCAAGCAGAGGCTTGGACAACCAAGCTCTCGGGAGTGGGGTGTTGGGAGAGAAAGAGGGGGTCGCCCGGAGCCAGGCGATGGCGGCGGGCCACGTTCCTGTCCACAGGAGCGCCTTTGTTGGGCCTGGACCAAGTGCCCAAAAGGACGTCAGAAAGTGCGTCATTAAAAGGCAGCAAGGGCTCCGAAGAGGTTGCTGCCGGATGAAGCACTTCTGTCAGGAGGTTAGTCCTGACGGCCACCATAGGGAGTTCGAGGTGGAGGGCCTCGGCTGCCCTACGTACTACCATTGCGTAACTGGCTCCCTCCTCTGTAGCCACGGTAGGAGACAGCATGCCAATGTCAGGTGAGGTGTCAAGCCAACTGGCATCCCCCAAATCCTCCACCCAGTCCGGATCATAATCACACTGTTGTGTGAGAGGGTCCTCAGACCCCTCCCAGTCCTCCTCTTCCTCCGAAGTCTGTGAAACAAGCTGAAAATAAGGAGGATGGACATAGGGGAAAAAGGGCCCCATTGGTGTCGTGATCGGTGCCAAACGGTGCCGATCCGGCACTGTGTCTGGTCCAGGGCTCAAACTGGGGACGACGTTGTCCCGAGGAGCGGGAGACATTGGAGGTGGTGCCGGTGAGGTCGACGTCGGTGGAGGTGTTACAAGGTCAACCGGCGTCAACCGGGGTCCGGCCCTGGGGGGCCCTGCGGCGCCGGGGCCGGAGCAGGCGGTGACTGCCGGGGCCAGAGACGCCAGCAATGGAAGGACAGGACCCCTGGTCGGGCCCGTAGGCGCACCGGGGGGGGCCAGATGGCCCAAAGACTTGGGCAATGGCAGCAAGAAACTCTTGCACCCGAGCAGGCGTCGCCGACGGACCCGGAAAGGGTGGGTAGGCTGGCGGCGACGACGTAGGCTCCGCCGGAGCCGCATTGGTGGCACCACCCGCACCCTCAGCCGCGTCATGCGACAGGCAAGGGGAAGTTGAGGAGCAACGACGCTTCTTCGACTTCTTTTTGGAATGCTTCGACTAACCTGACCCCGAGTGCAAAGATTTAGATCCAGAGGCACGATGGTGACGGCTCCGCGACCGGTCCCTCGACATCCACATAGGACCGGGACCTTGGGCATCACGGAGCCGAATGCCAGACTTCCAGCAACTTTCAGGACCGCTCCCGCAAAGTCTTCGGCGCCATGGCCCGGCAGTGGTGGCGCCTCAGACAGACGTGGTGTGGGTCCATCACGACATCATGCGGTGACAATCCCCACAGTTCTTAAAGCTGGTCATCCCTATGACACCAGGAGTCGATCAACTCGAAGAAATTGAGACAAAAGGCCTCGAAAATACTCAGTCAAAAAGTGACTGGGGGTACTTGCTCTTCCCGAATCTGTGCTTGCTGGCGCAGAAAAAGAAAGAGCTGATGTCAGCGCGCGTGTGCGCATCTAAGTAGCTCCAGTGACGTCATCTCAACTCCAACGACGCACGCGGAGCTGCACGACGACGCCTACTGACGCGCAGGGGAACTGATGACGAAAACTTTCCGGATCCAGTCTGACGCCTGGGGGTAATTCTAAGGTAAGGAATCTTTCACTACATGTTTCTTTCAGATATGAATGGCCATATTAATGACCCAAGTCTGCCCGGCCGGCAATCACAATGATTACCGACCGGCGGAAAAGCGGCGGATGGACTTTCCGTCCGCCACGTTACCCACTGCCATTGTAATCTGGCGGTGAGTAAATCAGGTTGCTATGGCGGGCGGATCACCACCGTCGGGCCGGCAGTGGCGATCCGCCTGCCATCGTAATCAGCCCCTAAGTTCGAGAAGACGTGGGGTCCCTGCCTGAAATACTTATCCAACACCTTCCAGGAACTCACCTTTCCAATATACCTACGCAGAGGGTTTGGGTCTACCTGTCAGTCTAAAACTACACACACAGGCTCTGCAGTGGCAGGCCTGAGGCATGGTTAAGGAGCTACTTAAGTGGGTGGCCAAATCAGTGCTGCAGGCACAATATTAGCATTTAATTGTCAGGCCCTGGGTACAGGGGTACCACTTTACTAGGGACTTAAAAGTAAATTAAATATGTCAGTTAGGGATAAACCAATGTGAACAAAATTAACACATTGGTCTTAAAGCAAGAAAGAAAAACAGGGAAGAAAGCAGGGGAACCCACCTAGCTGAAGGGGGATATTCCTTTTTTAGTACGATTTCCCTCACCCACCAAAGCTGGCATGCTTCATCTTCGGGAATCTCCTCCCACCGTGACAGCTGATTATGGTGCAGGCAACGAACCTGGCAGTGGACGAATGATAGCTGGGTCCACCAACAAAGGAAAGAGTGCACCCTGAGCCCCACAACAGGGTCCCCGAGTTAAGGCACCTCACTTGACAACTGCAGGTTGACTGACAGTGGATCCATTCTGTATTTGATAATGGACCACTGTTTGGTTTTGTACCTCTACACATTACTTTCTTTTGAGCAGCAGCACTTTTACTCACAGGTCCTTAAGAATGCCAATACACTTCTGTTGAGGGTAAAATGGCAACCTTCTGTTGTGACACAATGAAGCAGGACTAGTTACCTCTGCCATGGCCACTTGTTTTACCCGCATCCCAGATGTACACTAATACATTTGCTTACACATCCTGTAGTCAGTTTTAACCCCGATCACTTGCACACTCACCACTTGTTAGCTCACCATAGAGACTACCATCTCTCTATAACACATTGGCAGAGCTCCTCCCTCACAGTGAATGAATCTTAATCAGCTGTCACAGTGCTAGGAAATACCTGATGATGAAGCATGCCACCTTTAGTGGGTGAGGGAAATCGTTCTTAAAAAGGAATATTCCCCTTCAGCTAGGTGTGTTACCTTGTTTTCTTCCCTGTTTTTCTTTTAATTTTGTGAAAAGTATTGATTGATTGGGAGTCAACACCTGCAGGTCTATAAATCTCCTCTGGTCCTCCTCATTGTGATTGATGAACCAATTTTACCATGTTTAGGGGGAAGAGCAAAATCACTTTAGCACTCGTTAGCAGTGGTTAAGTGCACAGAGTCCTAAAGCCAGCAAAAGCGAGGTCAGAATAGTGGAGGAGGTAGGAAAAAGGTTGGAGGTAAGACTACCCTAAGGCTGTCAGGTCTAACACAGATTCATAGTATTATATGCATATTGCTAAACTAAAAAGGTAAATAATTTCACTTCACACTAATGCGGCTGGGTGCAAAAAATACAAATAGAAAAAAAATAAAAAAGGGTACAAACTGTCCATTTGACCAAACTCTTCTTCATTTGGCATCAGAAAAGCAGGAACAGTCTTTTCTCTTTCGTGCTGGAAAGTGGTTTAACTTTGTCGTGTAGTCACCATATGCTGGGGTCTCTGTCATTGAAGTTGTGGCATTTGAAGTGGCCTATAAATGGTCTAGGCGACACCCCTTAGTTTTCAGCTTGGCAACTGCTGGTGCAGGAAATGGGCAGATCCACTGGAGGATTTCATTCAAATCCGGGAATTCCAAGGATGGTGATATTCCATTGGACTAATTCCTGCTGGAACAGATGACCCACCATACTGAGCATACCTAATTATTGTCAGTAGCCGTGCTTGGCAATGAGCTTACTGCAATTTTAGTGATCAAATTAGTTGGTTCACATTGATGGACGCCATTGAGGGTATCTTTACATGAACTTCTAGGATGGTTTCTTGTAAACAGATTATTCATCAAGAGACTGGTCTCACTAGAGAAGCATTTAATTTACAAAATGACAGAGTCCAATTCTCACTCAAGGCAGTCAGCCATTCATATCCGAGGTAGAATGCCAAGTTTTCATGGCACTGCTTTTCAGTTGGATAACCAAAATTCATGTTGTTGGTTGAATCTAGCTTTTATTTCTTTAATTGAATTGCGGAAGGAAGAGAACACCACAGCCGGTGAACAAAGAACTGTTGGAAATTTGTTGAACAACTTCAAAACAGTGAGCGGAAAAATTATGGAATAAGTCCAAAACAGACTTAAAACTAGGTATTATGCCAGATCCAATAGTTTGAAGAAGTGCAAAATGCGAGCTTTGTTTGATGAATTGAAGATGGTGCGGGAAAAATCTGAAAATAAGTAGGATACTGGGTATGTGGTAGTTTGGGAAATCTCTGATGAACGATGGCTGTTTGTAAGTCAAAGGTTTCTGTGCCGAGTTTAGGAGGATCTCTGTCTACATTAATTATCACAATATGTTTGTTTAACTTATCAAGGCATATATTATCCATATCTATTTTGGGCCAAGAAACATTTTGAAGAACTTTCCCAGGGGTGGATACAAGTTTATACTACAACATTTTAGAGGGTTTGATACAGGTAACACATATGGTTGGCCACTGGACATTTCAAATCATATTTCATTTGTGATTAATTAATAGGTACAATTTTTCAGGAGTGTGTGGAATTCTTGAATGGCTGTAACAGGGGCAGCTAATAATTTACAGATTAAACCTGGCTTCAAAGTGTTACAGGGATTCACGCAGTGATGGAATCACAGAAAAGTGTCCGACCTAGAGGATTAGAACACCCAGTTGTACATACGAATGAGGGATTGTCTAGGGTGTAACAGTAGAATTCAAACAGTAACACCCAGATGCTTAGGACTAAGGTTTTGTGCATTTATTCAAACGGCCCAAAAACGTATACTCCTGACACTCATTAAAGTGGAAGGTAGTGATAGACAGATAAATTACTTCATGTAGGAGCCACGTTAACTTATGTGTGAGTCTTCTGCTAATGAAACCAGGGCATTTTCTATCTTTTCTATACTTAAAAAAGTGTAGGTGGATTCTTTTTTAACCATAGTTCTTTGTATGCCTAAGTCAAATTGTAAGGCTTGAAAATGATGCTCTCATTTATGAGTTGCCAAGGCACTTTGTTAAATTTTAGGGTCAATAGCGCCCAATTTAGCTGTGTAATAGCTCACAACTGAGCCTGTTCATACTGTATACAATTTAAGACTTTTTTAGTAGGTGAAGGGCTGATGACTATACAATGCTTATAAGCGTACACTCATTTGGAGAGTGTGTGCATGCTAATGTCGATAACTTGAAATATAGCTTACACTATTTCTCCGTCTACTTCCTGAATTCTTTCGACAGCTCATTATAAATAGCATATCCTGCTGCAAATATGAAGTGTTTAATTTTAGCCAGATGAAGACTCAGGAACAAGTGATTGGAATCCATATTTTCACTAATTGTAGACAGGCTGGAATATGCTAAACAATGTTGACACAGCTTACCAACACTGTATGTGATGACAGCTACTGTATATTCATTATACCTAGGTCTGGCTGATTAGCTAAAAGACGAGGAGTCTTGTATAGAAATGTGTGCATGCATACGTCAATATCAACTGGCCATAGGATTATCCTTTCAGTGTATAACATGGTCAAAATATAAGTACCATTCTGGATCATATCATTTAATTCGGAATCAGTAATGTTTTCCTTCCTTTGTCAATTTGGAAACTGTGAGGAATTGACCTTTGAAATTGAAGGTATCTTTATGTATGTACTCGTTCCAAATTGCTGGATGATTGTGTTCAGAAAAACAATTTCTTTGGGGATCTTGCATGGTCTAAATAAGGCTTCTTTATTCTGAATTTGCCAAAATGTTGTTCCCCAAATACTTTTCTGATCCATATTTTCTTTTGCAATGTAATGTAAGGTGGATGTGTAGAGTGTTGCTTGTCACCAGTGAGTGTGTCCAGGCGCTGAATTCTTTTACGTTTCAATACTCATAACCTTGTATAGCACGTTTTACCACAACTCTGTGGTAATAGACCACTGTGTGATTAACAATCAGGTTCATTTGAGGTCTTTCCGCTTTTTATGTATAATAGAAGGCTGATAGGTCTAACCAATCAGCACTGTTGAAATAAGGGAATTTCATTAGAAAATTTCAATGGCTATTTGTGGTGGAACCTTGCAATGCTCCCACTATGTATAATTATATATTTCTCAGGGAGTACTGGTTCTGTGGATGTAGAGGTGACCAAAGTAGTGGAAAGAATAGGTCTTTATGATTGTCAAAACTGTAATTGGCATGATGATGCATATTAATAGAAAAAAACACTCCGATAGTAATCTAGAAGTAGAATCATGGAGATATGAGCTATTCATCATGAAATCAGCAACAAACAACAGGCAATCAATCAGTAACGTTGAAAAACTGTGGAGCGTCTTGGCATGTCATCTAACTCAAATTAATAATAATTTCATGAAGCGCAATGTCTTGAAATGGCACCATTTCAATGTAAGTTGGCTCAGGGGGTGGCTCACAATACACTACAGTAGTAGTTGTGATGGTGGGATTGTAAAAATTGCAGCATCCGGTTTCTTGATGAAATTTGGCACTTAGTGTAAAGCTGGAGACACAGCAGGCTCTACAGCCCCCAGTTTGGGACTCAAGATTTCAGCCTGACTGTTCTTTATTGGAGTAGTTCCTTCAGAGTAGGGAGATGCTTTGAGGTTCTTCTTCAAAGGAACTTGGTGTCAAGGTTGGTCTGCTGAAGAGAATCTGCCACGTAATATCTTTGAACATGATCGATAGACACCTTCCTGTTCTTCTTTGAAGCAGACAGTCGAGGAAAGATTATAGTTCATGTGCCTTCTACCCCAAAAACTGAAATGAGTGGTCTTGCAGATGGCCCAAACACTTGCTTATGAGGAATATTTTCTTGAACAAGCTCTCACACTTTGAGGAGCCACCTGTCAGTAGCTTTAGAGACCTTATCTTCGCTGGTGACATCTAGTTGAATGCATCAAATTAGATAGCGTATCTCTCACATCTTGGAAGCCCTGTAAGCATTTAAACAATAACCCGGGTCAAACTTTTGTTCTTCCACCACCTTTCCAGGAAATATTAAAATTGGACCCATACACAAATACTTAAAAAATCATCTTGTACGGAGTGCAACCACCTAATAATCCTCTAAAAAAACCATTTAATGCTTCATTGACTCCATACAGATTATGTAGCCAACTCAGTCCTGTACTGAATACCCCCGTGCTCAAAGCTTGTTTAAGCATACCATTGGCTCACTCTATCAACCCATTTGATTCCTGACAGAATGAGTGTGAGTATTGCAGGCATACTCACAGAGTAGATATAGCATCTCTAAATGCCTTTAAACAAATGCCGGGCCATTGTCTGAAAGAAAGGTATGAACTGCACCCATTGATACTATGCACTGCAAGTCTTTTATGAAAACTCAAACATCCGCATTACTTTGGGGCCAAACCCACATGAATGTGTGGCATGAATTGACAGCAACTAATATAACCTTATATTGGTTTATTAATATAATTGGCCAAATATGGTTGAGGAAAATTACCCCAAACGGGTGGCTGGAGATAGTAAGGGAAGTCTGAGCTTGTCTTTAGACAGTTGAATGTTTTATTTGTTGGCAAATGTTATATTGCCATAATAGATTTTAGCTTGCTTAGGTAATTATGGCAAAGTATCTTTGCTGTAGCATGACAATTATGACACTTATGCCAGTGAATGAGGACACTAACCCCTCATGAGCTGCTTTAACTAGGTATAATATAATCTACACATTATTTTTTTTTTTACATTTGCTACTCCGGGTAAAGATACCATCAGAGTGCTACCTAGAGCGAAGGTGTACGAGTATTTACATGGTAAATTCTTCTGGATGGTTTTCACCTCTAGCTGTTGCTGGATTCACTGCCAAAATGTCCGTCTCAATCTTGGTTTGAGATCTGATGAATGACTGCGTTTGTGCCTAAGTCGGCTGCGCAGTGCGCTTTAGCATGAATTCCTTCACTTTTATGGGCCATGGTGTGTTGAACATGAACCAAAAGCATTGTGTCTTGTTAGACATCCACCTTTCTCCAGAGTTGTTTGTTTGTTAATGATTTTCCCTTTGAATCTCTTAATCCGTTCAGGCACCAATGTACTAAATCAACAATGTATCTTTGCACACAGAAGAATACATATGCACTGTTAGTGTGGGAACTGAAGAATCAGCCTACTGTAGCACAATCAGCAAGGCATGAATTTCTGACGCTGTGTAGTGAAATCATCTAGAATTTTAATGTGTGTATGCAGCGGTTTAAATTAGCTGTCTTCTAAAATTCACTGCACCATAAGCCATGGAGTAGTTCTGTTTAGTACCAACTGTAGGCTATGCAGGGCCATCCATGTAGAGCACGCTCTTGTAGTCCTTGAAGGGGAAAGTTTGAGGAGTTTGTGGTATGTTTTCTGTATATTGTAGAAATACTTGTGGTGTGCTGAGAGTCAAATAGTACTCAAATTAACTGCACTTAAAGAAAAAGCCCACTGCACCCAAGAAGATGTAGAGCAAGAACATTAGGAATACTTTCCTTTGTCGTTGCTTCTAGAGTAGGAATAGGACAAAACATAATGATACGTTTCTCCGGCAGCAACAGGAATGTGTTAAAAAAGGCTGTCAGCACCCCTGTAAGAATTTTCTCTATGGTAGTGAAGTTTGCTTCAGCTATAGAATACAAATGTAATTTGTAAAAAATTGTGTTTTTTTGTTTTACAAAGTTTGAGGTTGTTAAGGAATTCTGGGTAACAGAACCTGCTGGGAGTCACACAAGTCACCCCATCCTGGATTCCCGTGGATGTCTAATTTTCAAAAATGTATAGGAAAGCTAGATTTCCCTAGGTGCCATCAGAGTTAGGATCCAAAATCCACAGCTAGGCACATTGCAAAAAATGGTCCGTTTTCACTGGAAAAATGTGATGAGTCCATTTTGCGTTTTGGGCTGTTCCCTGTCGCGGTTACTAGGCCTACCCACACAAATGAGGTACCATTTTTATTGGGAGACTTTGGGGAATGCTGGATGGGTGAATGTTTGTGGCGCCCCGCAGATTCCAGAATTTTCCATCACAGAAATGTGAGGAAAATGTGTTTTTTTTCTACAAAGTTTGAGGTTTGCAAGGGATTCTGGGTAACAGAACCTGGTGAAAGCCTCACAAGTCACCCCATCCTGAATTCCCCTGGATGTCTAATTTTCAAGACGGTATAGGTTTGCTGGGTTTCCTTAGGTGCCGGCAGAGCATGGGTCCAAAATACACAGCTAGGCACATTGCGAAAAAGGGGTCAGTTTTCACTGGGAAAATGTGATGTGTCCACGTTGCATTTTGGGCTGTTTCCTGTTGTGGGTACTAGGCCTACCCACACAAGCGAGGTACCATTTTTATTGGGAGACTTTGGGAAATGCTGGGTGGTTGGAAGTTTGTGGCTCCCCGCAGATTCAATTTCGGAAATATATAGCTTTCCTTTATACCTATTTTTCACTCTTTATATTTTACCAAATGAAGTGCTTTAAACCCGGTACACAATGAAAAACCATTGCAAGACGTAGCTCAGTTATTGGCTCTTGGTTCCTCGGGTTCTTGGTGAACCTACAAGTCCTATATATGCCTGCAACCAGAAGGGTCCAGCAGACGTAACAGTACATTGCTTTAAAATATCTGCCATACTTAGAAAAAGTTACAGGTGAAAACGCTGGTCGAAATGGCTTTTTTTTCAACTCAATTTCAATATTTTTTTATTTACAGCTGTTAGTTTCTATAAAAAAAACCTTGGAGGATCTACACAAATGACCCCTTGCTGAATTCATAATTATGTCTACCTTTCAGAAATATATAAAATAGGAAAAATAGGCTATGTATCAGTAAAATTCCAAACTGTGTAGAAAATGTTGGTTTTCTGACAAACATCTGCCTGTTCCTGAAAGCTGGGAAGATGTTGATTTTAGCGCCACAAACCCTTAATTGATACCTTTTGCAGGGAAAAACAGATACTTTCTTCTGCAGCACTTTTTTCCAGTTTTTCTCTGAAAAATAAAAATTAGCTGTATTTTGGCCAATTTCTCGGTCCCCTTCAGGGGAATCCACAAACCCTGGGTACCTTTAGAATCCTCAAGATGTTGGAAGAAAAAGACGCAAATCTAGCGTAGATACCTTATGTGGACAAAAAGTTACAGGGGCCTAAGCGGGAACTACCCCAAATAGCCAAAAAAAGACTTGGCACGGGGAGGAGGCCTAGCAGCGAAGGGGTTAATGTATATTGTAATTGTTAATTTAACGTTGAAATGTGGATTGTATATGATTATTAATGATAATGTAACTATTTTAGCGATATTGTAGTCGATATTGTGTGAGGTGATATTTTTGACATATCATATGTTTATTTAAAGGTAACAATATTTTTGTTTCCGATATTTGTGTTTTTGATATAAGGAAAAATCTATATTTTTAACAACGATATTAGTGTTCTCAATATTTGTGATTTTATTAGTTAAGTATAGGATGTCCATATTTTTGTTAGCGATATTTATTTTCAGATATGTTTGTGTTTCTAAATTGTGTGTATTGATATTATGTCAGTGATCTGTTCCTGCAACAACATTCAGATCTATAGTTTAGTGGTGACTTGAGTGTGACTTTACCCATGATGGCATTCGTGTTGGTGTGATATGTGCAAGATCAAGAGAGGTGCATTGCCAATAAATATTTGCGCTTTTAATGATTTGCATCATCATCATAATGTCACTCAAGCTGAAAATTAGCAATTGTATGGTTTGCTAAACAGCTTAGAGCTCTTTTAAAAAGCAGATAAACGTAATACCTCCTCATCAAAACGTTTTTCAGTGAGTGGTGAGGGTATATAAATGATATACTATGTCAAATCATAACTACACATCTTCAGAATGCAGTCAGTGGTCAGATTTGAGTTTATAACAAGAGGCCATTTTATGTGTTTGCAGGACCTATCTGCTGCAAGAGGCAGGGGTATGTGTTGAGTGCTTGGCAAACAAATGACATCATAATCATACTTCATGTTCCATACATCAATTCTGCAGTAGCTCAACAAGGGCCACAACTGCCAGCATGTACACTGTTTATTAGGTGGTCAGGCTAACAGTAGTGCTAAATGTTTCAAGGAGTGGTTCTGTGTACATCTACATTCATGTTCTGTGGCCCTTTCAGCCAACACAGGCCACAGCCACAACCGACTGTGGTTCATTTAGAGTTCACAAGTCCCTATTGGTACTGGTTGGAGAGATTGGTGTTTGAAGGATATATCTGCATAACAGGGCCGTGGTATATTTTGAGTAGTTAGTACAAGATCATGGGCATGGGAGTATTTGTAAACATGAAGAATCCAAGATTTTGGAGTTACATAGTGAAAAAGAAACTAAAGCTGTATAAAATAGTGATAGGTGCTGATATGCCCTCTGGTATTGAGAAGAGAATGATGGGGAAGCTGATAGTACCTGACCTCCTAAAGCACTGAGAAGGCATTAGTGGACTGTAACGATCCGCCACCCTACCCGACCCTCTTACCAACCTTTCGGAACCGACATGGCATAGAGGAGTCTGAGGCGAGATGGTGGCATCCCAAAAAGGGATGTCAGGACCACATGCAGTCCCATTTATGCCAGGCCTTCGACAAAGAGGTACGTGCGAGGCTCCACTCTGAATGTCCCAGGCCTGATTTACCGGGCAAAGTAGCGGAGACCCCTGAAGTGGATCTGACCGTTGTCACATACCTTAAAAGTTTTGCATAGGCCCCCAAAAAGAGGATTCACAGGGACTGGCGTTCCTGCCAGGGCAAGTTACTGGATATTTCTGGGCCTCTGACTAAAATCCTAGAGCTGGGGCTCCAAGCCATGGCCATTGATCCTGACGATACGTGCGGTTTGCCAATTGGGCAAAGTTAATTGCGCTATCTCCAGCAAGAGACGAAGGTCTATTCTCCTGAAGCATGACCCCAAACTTACTGAACTGGCATCATCAGAGTAAGGTCCGATTGCGCAGGGATTGCTGTTTGACCTATCTAAATCAAGCGGGGGAATCGTGGGCTTTTAAATAATAAATGTTAATTATTATCCAGGTCCAGCATACATGCCCAAAAGACAGTGAAACAGAGTTGGTATGCAGATCCTAATAGTGTCGCAGGTTGTGATTAGTAAACAAAAGGTGCCGGGGTGTAAGTCAGGGGGCAAGCAGGAGAAGGATACACTCCTTATGGAAAGGAGACCCTCACACACCCAACAAGCGGGTGTCTTGCTTCATCATCGGGTCTAGCTCCTTATCGGGTCGGCGGTGCAATTCCCGATCAGGCACCCAGACGGGGCCTTCTTTGCGGAGATCTTTTTTCCAATGCCGATGGGTGTAGTGCGTGTGAGGGCCCTTATAATAACTAGTGTAGGTGAAGGTGATGTGTAGGGTGGGTGAAATAAAACAGGAGTTAGTGATCCACTCAAAACTATTTTAATGAATTGTGGTCACTACCCTGATTAAAACCAAAGTGAAACGCACATTCTCACTCTTAAGTGTATGAGGGTATGTGCTGAAAAGGTCAACATGTTTCTTGCCTGTTTATTTATTAAATGGCAATTCTTCAGGACCAGGATATTAGCTACCTACATTTTTTTGGTGGTGGTCACGACCTCATGGAGGTATCAGTGGTGACCACACGTACAGCACCCTAAAAAATGTGTGGTACCAGTAATTTTACATCACAACCTGCAAAATAAAAGAAGTAAAAATATTAAAAACAACACGGCTAGGACAATGCGAAGTACCAGGAGTGCTCTACACAGTAATAGCATATTGATAACGTGCTTGGGCATGAGTAAGCCGTGACATGCATCAACTGTGTGAGGTATCAAGGAGGCACGCTTAACAACCAGCAGTGAGAAAAAACATAGATGAACCCAATGTAGGGAAAGATCACTATTAAGATGCAGCACGAGGTAACTCACCCTCATTAGGCTTGTGGTAGCGTCGAAACCAATGTGGGAGAGCACTAAATTATAGAGTCCTAGAAGATTTTAAAAAATGAGACAAAGTGGAACAAGATCCAAAAGTAGCTGAATCATAAGGCCGTATTAAGCCCAACGGATCAGCGGTTAGCTATCCTCAATTATGGCGGGCCGAGGATGGGTGAGCGGGCAGATAGTTAGGAACAAGTTAAGAGGCCAGCGGGGGGGATTTATTCGCACCACCGTCCTTTTCGCCAGCTTCCCACTGAATATGGAGTTGCCGTGCCTAGGTGTAGCGAGAAAATGACCCCATAACCAAACCACCTGTCCATACTAGCCAGGTCGGTCTCCTAATGCACTCAAAAGAGGCTCGCATCCGCAGTCTCATTTGGTGGAACCTCGAATGTAGCGTGCCACCCATGGCGTCCCCAGCCCCTGAACCGATCTCAGTCATGATTGCATGGAAAGGCACGACCCATCCGAATTCCCGAATGGAAGCGCTGCAGCCTAGAGCAATCGTGTAAACCTCCAGGTGTGTCACGTCTCAAGCATCGTTGCCCACCAGAACAGGGGCAGTAGATACAGCGTTTTAGTACTCACGGTTCCGTAGTTGGGAACCTTCCGTGTTCCTACCACCTCTCTCTCTACACCTCGGTCCAGTTTGTCAAGAAGGGAACTAGCATCCATGCCTTAAAAAAACGCCCGCCGGTGAAGAGCGGGAGGCGGTACTTCCGGTAGGACCAGCGGTCCTTGTGAATTTCGGAAGTCTGTACCGCTAACCTCCCGTAGAGGAAGCGCATGCGCGGCTCATGAGCGGTCGCTACCATCGCGATTCAGTCAACTTGATGTATAATTCACACAGTCTCATGGAATGTAGGAAACGAAAGGAAGTAATTCCCACAGTCAACACAGGGCAACAAGGAGGAGGTGGCGTGACCCTGTATGTGATATGTACTGCATCAAGTATGGATAAATGTGCAATGTACAATCCTGCAAATAGAAGTATAAGCGGCTGAAGAGTGAGAGGACCACATGAGGTAGTGAGGTCATCTCTAATGTGAAGAGACAATGCAGAGTATGGGCCGAATGTGGGATATTGTGCTAATGGCAAGAGGGAGTGGTGAATAGGACGCTGGAAAGTAAGGTCCATAGATAACACTGTAAATACATAATTAATATCATGGGTAAAGGGATCAAATCTCATTAATGAAATTAAGACTCATGAGGGACAAGCACCCAGAGCGGGGATGAAGTTAGGAAACTCCAAGGTATGTCCTCATTAAGGCCATTTGTGTCCGAGGTCAGTCGCAGGACCCAACGTTGTTCTAGGCGGAATAGCACCTGTTTAGACATGCCAGGGTGTGATTCAAAATCTACCTATTGGAAAGAGGCAGGGGCATGTCGTTCTGAGTGGTAATGTGTTGTCATCTTAGTGTTGGTTTTGGCACATCTGAAGTTACTTTTATGTTCGAGGATGCGTGTCTTCACTAGTCTGGTGGTCATACCTATATAAAGTAGTCCACATGGACAGGTCATCATGTAGATGCAGTTTGACGAATTGCAGTTAGTGTGTTTTGAGATTGTCCAGGTAGTCCTGTTAGGGAATACCACTTCTTTGCTAACTTTTGTTTGGGGACACACAGAACAAGAACCGCAGGGATAGTGGCCCTTCACAGGAGGAAGATCCCATAACACTCTTTGAGATCTGATTTGTTGTCTCTTTGGTCTGGTGTGAATAAGTAAATCTTTGAGATTGCTTGTCTGTTTCAACGCAAATCTAGGTGGTTGTAAATCCAGATCCTCAGTGTTGAGGATTTTCCAATTATGACGGATGATATTCCTGATCCTAGTAGAATCAGGGGTTAATGTAGTGACGCAGGTGATGGACTGCTCGGGTCTTTTAATGCTAATTTCCAGTAGACTCTCCCTGTTGTTGTGTCTTGCTCGTTTACGGGCTAGGGAGACTACTTGTCTAGGGTATTCTCTTTTGATCAAGTCATTCATGAGAACGGCAGACTCCCTCTGATAATCTACCAGTGAGATTCAATTCCTTCTTATGCGTAAGAATTGTCCGAAGGGCAGGTTCTGTCTTAGTGACTTGGGGTGGTGACTGCTGAAAAGTAACAGGCTATTCCTATCTGTTGGTTTGCGATACAGACTAGTAGTGATACGTTGACCCTCTAGGCGAATGAGAAGGTCTGGGAAGGGAACGTCTGTCTCAGAGATGGTGTGCTTGAATTTTAAGAAGGGATTTAAGGTGTTAATCTAAGTGTAGAATTCGGTACATCTCGTACGGTCTCCTTTCCAAAGGATCAGGATATCATCAATGAATCTTTTCCAGAGCAGCACGTTCGCCAAGTATGGGTTGGTTGGATTGTGGATTTCTCTAGCCTCAAAGGCTGACATGTACATGCATGCTAGACTCGGTGCGAACGTACTGCCCATAGAAGTACCCTGCGTTTGATGGTATAGTTGTGTGTCATATTCAAAGAAGTTCTTGGTTAGTGCCAAACTGGTGCACTCCATAGTGAATGGCACTGGGCTGTTGGAGCTCCACTCATTATTGCTGAGCGCATCCTCGATGACTTTGAGGGTGGCTCCCTGAGGTATGTTGGTGTAAAGGGCCTCAACATCCAACATGACCAATAGATCTATTTCTTCTGGATGTTGGACACCCTCTAAAAGACGAAGGACGTCAGTCGTTTACTTAACAAAAGAGGGTGTCGTTTTGACCAAGGGTTGGATGAAGTGGTCGACAAATTGAGACAACGGTTCCAAAGTAGATCCAATCCCTGATACAATAGGGCGACCAGGCACAGGAGTGGTGCCTTTGTGAATCTTAGGAAGACAGTAAAAGTAGGGGATTTTAGGCTCTTTTGCTATGAGGAAGTTGGCTTCTTTCTTGGTAATTCAGCCTTCCACTTCAGCAGAGAAGACCATTGAACTAATTGTCCTATTCAATTGAGGAGTAGGATCTTCCTTAATAGGTGTATAGTATCTCCTGTCACTCAGCTGTCTGCGACATTCGGTGTCATAGACAAGTGAGGACATAATCACTGTCGCGCCACCCTTGTCCGCTTATTTAATGACGATATCATGGTCATTAGCCAGGTCTCTTATGGCTGCTGACTCACTGGTAGATAAATTATGGTAAGGGGCTCGAGTTGTCTCCACATTGAGATCTTTGAGGACCGCCTGTTCAAATGTCAATACTTCAGGGGGGACCATGCTACTGTTGGGAGTGAAAGTTGATGGTCTATGAAGACCGGAATCGTCCACAGTTGGTGATGGACGATCTTGAAAGAAGGCCTGCAGTCTAATCTTACGAAAAAAGCTCTGGACATCACATATATCACGGAATTTGTCTGTCTTGGGTGTAGGAACATAACCCAAGCCTTTCTGGAGTACCTTTTCTTCCAAAGGAGTAAGAACTCTAGTGGATAAAATGATAATCAATCTCTCTTGTCCCTGGTCTGGCTCCTGGTTTCCACTGATCGTGCGGGTTGTTCCTGCCACTGTACTCTTTTTTGCCCTCTTCTGTGCCCTCTTCCTCTGCCCCAACCTCTGTCTAAAAAAGGTGGCTCAGCACTATGTGGGAAGAAAGGTGGTGGAGGGCCTTGGTGGTACATGGGGTACTGCCAGAACTGGGGTCCCTGGTATGGGGGTATGTTGTATGATGGGTACCCTGGAGGTTGGAAAGGTCTCGTTTTTTTATTGTTGTTCCAACTGCCTGTACTCGAGTCACTGTTAGTTGAGGAGCCCCGTCTAGAGGTACCTGAATTCTCATCTGATGAATAACCTGTGCTGTTGTGTAATCAGCTTTAAGGTAGGGGCATACTATTTCTGTGGAAAACTTTTTGATATCTTTCTGAAGTTTGGAGATTTTTTGTTTCATTAGGTACTCCCTATTATCAGCGAGCTCGGCATTAATCTCTGCTAATTTAGTTTTATATGCTGTTGTTTGGATGATAACTTTGATTGCGCCCTCAGCTGCCTAAATCCTGATTAGCAGAGCATCTGCTATTCATTTAGCGGTATTGATAATGAGGATGAGCCAGTCCCTAGTGCACTTCCATGCTACTAGGGACCACTCCTTTTTAAATGTCGCATCCTCCAGAAAAAGACGAGGAAAGTTATTCACAATTAGCCCATTCGGGGCTATGTTGGCTCTAAGGTATTCAGTCATCATCGCACCGTGAAGTGTCACCTTAAGCCACTCATGTTTCAAATTGGATAATGAAGTCCAATCTTCTGTATGGCTACCAGAGGCGGAACTGCCATCGGGTGCCAGCAGTGATGGTGTTCTAAGTATTTCTGCTGCTGCTTCGTCGTCAAAGCTGAGTCCTTGATAGTTTTCCATGTGGAAAACGGGGGGTCCAGATGGACCCGTAAATAATATACATAGATCGTGACAATGGTGGACCTAGGTCTAAGTAAAAGCTGGTCCAAGGGGACGTAATAGAACCACCTGGTATCCTATATTTCCCACGGGGGTGACCCGTGCATACAATCTAAATCAAGCGGGGGAATCGTGGGCTTTTAAATAATAAATGTTAATTATTATTCAGGTCCAGCATACATGCCCAAAAAACAGTGAAACAGAGTTGGTATGTAGTTCCTAATAGTGTTGCAGGTTGTGATTAGTAAACAAAAGGTGCAGGGGTGTAAGTCAGGGGGCAAGCAGGAGAAGGATACACTCCTTATGGAAAGGAGACCCTCACACACCCAACAAGCGGGTGTCTTGCTTCATCATCGGGTCTAGCTCCTTATCGGGTCGGCGGTGCAATACCTGATCAGGCACCCAGACGGGGCCTTCTTTGCGGAGATCTTTTTTCCAATGCCGATGGGTGTAGTGTGTGTGAGGGCCCTTATAATAACTAGTGTAGGTGAAGGTGATGTGTAGGGTGGGTGAAATAAAACAGCAGTCGGTGAGCCACTCAAAACTTTTTTAATGAATTGTGGTCACTACCCTGATTAAAACCAAAGTGAAATCACACCCTGGCATGTCTAAACAGGCGCTATTCCGCCTAGAACAACGTTGGGTCCTGCGACTGACCTCGGACACAAATGGCCTTAATGAGGACATACCTTGGAGTCTCCTAACTTGATCCCCGCTCTGGGTGCTTGTCCCTCATGAGTCTTAATTTCATTAATGAGATTTGATCCCTTTACCCATGATATTAATTATGTATTTACAGTGTTATCTATGGACCTTACTTTCCAGCGTCCTATTCACCACTCCCTCTTGCCATTAGCACAATATCCCACATTCGGCCCATACTCGGCATTTTCTCTTCACATTAGAGATGACCTCACTACCTCATGTGGTCCTCTCACTCTTCAGCCGCTTATACTTCTATTTGCAGGATTGTACATTGCACATTTATCCATACTTGATGCAGTACATATCTCATACAGGGTCACGCCACCTCCTCCTTGTTGCCCTGTGTTGACTGTGGGAATTACTTCCTTACGTTTCCTACATTCCATGAAACTGTGTGAATTATACCTCAAGTCGACTGAATCGTGATGGTAGCGACCGCTCATGAGCCGCGCATGAGCTTCCTCTACGGGAGGATAGCGGTACAGCCTTCGGAAATTCACACAGACCGCTGGTCCTACCGGAAGTCCCGCCTCCCGCTCTTCACCGGCGGGCGTTTTTTAAGGCATGGATGCTAGTACCCTTCCTGACAAACCGGACCGAGGTGGAGAGAGGTGGTAGGAACACGGAAGGTTCCCAACTACGGAACCGTGAGTACTAAAACGCTGTATCTACTGCCCCCATTCTGGTGGGCAACGATGCTTGAGACGTGACACGCCTGGAGGTTTACACGATCGCTCTAGGTTTCAGCGCTTCCATTCGGATGGGGCGTGCCTTTCCATGCAATCATGACGGTCCACTGAGATCGGTTCAGGGGCTGGGGACGCCATGGGTGGCACGCTACATTCGAGGTTCCACCAAATGAGACTGCGGATGTGAGCCTCCTTTGAGTGCATTAGGAGACCGACCTGGCTAGTATGGACAGGTAGTTTGGTTATGGGGACATTTTCTCGCTACACCTATGCACGGCAACTCCATATTCAGTGGGAAGCTGGCGAAAAGGACGGTGGTGCGAATAAATCCCCCTGCTGGCCTCTTAACTTGTTCCTAACTATCTGCCCGCTCACCCATCCTCGGCCCGCCATAATTGAGGATAGCCAACCGCTGACCCGTTGGGCTTAATACGGCCTTATGATTCAGCTACTTTTGGATTTTGTTCCACTTTGTCTCATTTTTTTAAACTCTCCTAGGACACTATAATTTAGTGCTCTCCCACACTGGTTTCGACGCTACCACAAGCCTAATTTTTTTTTTTTTTAATATATTTTTATTGCAGGAATCAGTAAATCGTTACATAATCGACCAGCATTATATAACAAGCAAGATCAATGAGACACACCCCTCCGTCCCCCCGCCGTAAGTTTCTTACACAGCCATTCAGCCCACAACCCTAGGGTCGGGCGGCGAAATTCAATGGGGGCTCAGAAGGATGTCGAGGCTGGTCCGGATGATCCACTGTCCGTCATCTGCTTTTCCAAACAAGCCTATAAACCCAGAAAGAAAAACCCCACCCTCAAAAACGCTACGAACCAAAGAGAACCCACCCAACCCCGCCATCAGCGCACGGCAACAACCTCAACAGGATCTGCTAAAGGACCCATGGGGAAAGCAACAGAGCTGAAAAGTGCAATCGTCTATCGGGACTTGGGGCGAGCTGCTTCCTCACTTTCAGAGTCGCTGGGGGCGCAATAATCCCTAAGGGCCTGCACTAACGTCTCCCACTCCAGCGCTGCCTCCTGTGCCTTCTCATTACGCTGCCTCCAAGCTAGCTGGTATCTTAGCGGCTACCACAAGCCTAATGAGGGTGAGTTACCTCGTGCTGCATCTTAATAGCGATCTTTCCCTACATTGGGTTCATCTATGTTTTTTCTCACTGCTGGTTGTTAAGCGTGCCTCCTTGATACCTCACACAGTTGATGCATGTCACGGCTTACTCATGCCCAATCACGTTATCAATATGCTATTACTGTGTAGGGCACTCCTGGTACTTCGCATTGTCCTAGCCGTGTTGTTTTTAATATTTTTACTTCTTTTATTTTGCAGGTTGTGATGTAAAATTACTGGTACCACACATTTTTTAGGGTGCTGTATGTGTGGTCACCACTGATACCTCCATGAGGTCGTGACCACCACCAAAAAAATGTAGGTAGCTAATATCCTGGTCCTGAAGAATTGCCATTTAATAAATAAACAGGCAAGAAACATGTTGACCTTTTCAGCACATACCCTCACACACTTAAGAGTGAGAATGTGCGTTTCACTTTGGTTTTAATCAGGGTAGTGACCACAATTCATTAAAATAGTTTGAGTGGATCACTAACTCCTGTTTTATTTCACCCACCCTAAACATCACCTTCACCTACACTAGTTATTATAAGGGCCCTCACATGCACTACACCCATCGTCATTGGAAAAAAGATCTCTGCAAAGAAGGCCCCGTCTGGGTGCCTGATCGGGTATTGCACCGCCGACCCGATAAGGAGCTAGACCCGATGATGATGCAAGACACCCGCTTGTTGGGTGTGTGAGGGTCTCCTTTCCATAAGGAGTGTATCCTTCTCCTGCTTGCCCCCTGACTTACACACCGGCACCTTTTGTTTACTAATCACAACCTGCGACACTATTAGGAACTGCATACCAACTCTGTTTCATTGCTGTTTGGCCAACCGTTCTTGAAAGAGCTCTGTAGGTTTGTTGCCACCTTCAACAACCTGGACAAAGCACAAGGATCCCTTTGCAAGGTCTTCAGACCGGTTTTTGGCAGGGCCAGACGATTTTGAGGGCCTCAGTTCGGCCGTGGGTACTAACAGGGCCCTTAGAAGGGTTACTATGAACAACCACCTCATAGACACTGTAGCACACCAGAGCAAAGTCACTATCACAGTTCTCTAAATACCCTGATCCTGATCAGTATAGCGACATTTCATTCAATGTAATTGTGTCCATTCAACTGTGCCAAATAACAAAGAAAGCTTCAAACAATGGTCCAATTCCACGTCGAGATGTCAATAGTTCAACTTTATTCCAAATTCACACAGCAGCCGACGCGCGTTTCGTCCAACAGGGCTTCCTCAAGGCTCCAAGATGAATTTTTCTTTCATGTGATCAGTAAATCTCTCGCAAAAGAATATGGTGACAAGCTGTCGGGACGCAGGACAGCAGTAAGGACGTAATATGGTCCCAGGATTGATGATCGTTATATTTTAAACAATTCGGAATTTACATGCCTAGACTGATGGTGACTGGATCTGTTACTACGTACTTTACAGTTCACATTTGAATCCCTGAGATAGGATCATAACGAAGACCTACAATTTTTGCGAGATATTTACTGATCACATGAAAGAAAAATTCATCTTGGAGCCTTGAGGAAGCATCTTTATCATATGGGATTCTCCTCTCAAAGGAAACACCTAGTTCCTTTGAGGACTACAACCCCCTCTCTGAGAGGGAGGAGATCAGGGATGTTTTAGGTGCCTACTCTATTAGGATATTCTAAATCCACATATGAAGAGAATTAGTGTGAGTGAGGGCACAGCGCAAAGGAAAAACTAATGTGAGGAGAGTGAAAACTAAAACTAGCTAATGAGCGTAAAAAGTGTTATTTATTCCAATACACCCACTGCCAGGATTAAAAACAGTGCACCAGCGGTATGGATTTAAACCGCATTAGTGTGGTGGAAGATAAGGGTCAACATGTTTCAGCCTCAAAGCCCAGTCGTGGGCAGGGCTTTCATCAGGATCTATAATGATGCTGCTGCTTATGTGCTAAAATGATTAAACAAAAAAGGATACAGAACACAGACGCTATTTCAAGATCGTCTGTTCCATGAGGAACTGCTATCTACAGTAAAGAGAGAAGCCAAAATTCAAGTTTTTATATAAACATTCCTTTGAATGCTTAACACGGTGACTACAATAATGATTCTGTGAAGATGAAGAAAATGAGACTTCCTTACCCGCAATTGCTGGGTAAGAGACCTCACCTCTACCTGGCGACAGCTCAGGAAGGGGGCACCGCTCTGGAAAAAACGGTGCAAGTGTCATTACCACGCCATGTGCTATCATAGAAGTCCAAGGGTATTCTAACCAATTTAGGGAACTTAGATAGACATGAAATATAGAGGATAAGTAAAAACAAGGGAACCTGGTGGGAGACTGAGATCCTATGGGAGACTAGCAAAACGTCAATACTGGTAAGTGAACTACACTTGGCAACGCCCACTACAACAAGCCACTAGATGCGGCCCATTTACCTACAGGTATATAAAAGATAGGACTTAAAATTAGAACTAAGTCTTGCATCATGTCTAAAGGGATTTGTAAATATAGACATGGCCTCTAGAAGCATGACTGCCAAGCCCGCAATATCAGTGCTCTTAGTCCCAAATCCAATATAAAACTGGTGCAAAATCGATATGAACAACAACATAAAAAAATTAATAAATAAAAGGTGTATAAAGAGAAGCACAGCGTAAGCGCCGCCAAGACACTCACCTCTCCGTCGGTACTACAGATCCGATTGAGCCTGTAACCGGAGGTGAGTGCCTGAGGTAACCCCGCTCTCTTTTATATTGTCAGAGAAAACAGGCAATGAGCCTCAGGAGTGACAGAGACTCAGCAGGGAAAAATCATTCAACACGCAAGCGCCGGTACAGAAATACTATACGCCCGCGCATGCGCGCGCAGACTCGTATAGCCAAATTGGCGAGGCGGCGTTAAATTTCTCGACATACGCCTCCCACCATTCTGGAATTATGAAATTAAAAGACCCTGGGCCAACTAGTGTATAATTTCACTCTTTTAATATGTTTCCAATATTCACCTGCCACATGGTAAGTGAACAGCAACCCAAACACTTTAGAGCAAGAATTTGAGAGCCGCGCATGCGCAGAATGTCATACACATCTTGGGAAATGTAGGCACACGGCCATATAATTCCTGCAAAATCACCCCGTTCCTAATACACAGATTTAGAGAAAGGGGACTCGAGAGCCACACACGTGCAGCATTAAGTAGATATCCGGGAATGTGGTTCGTAAGATGCCGGTCCAGTATGAGATATAACCTTTCAGGGCCTCTGCAGAACATCAGTATTCAGTGGAAGAGAAGGTTTAATATAAAGCTCATAGAATGTGTAATGGTCATATGGACCAAGGATACATAAATCAATCTCGGCAGCTGTCCCATACTGAACCAACATAGTATGGCAAGGCACACTGTCCATCAAAACCACAATTCGAGTGAAAAGACATTAACTCCTGTTGTTCTTATATAATCATCTTCAGGCAACTAGTCATTCAAGGGCGATCAAACATATCAGCTCGAGAAGTTCAGGTGTATGAGTAGGGCGTGAAGATGCCCATAGTTTTACAAGCAACCCATTGCCTCACATCTCCAAAAAACATGTAGTCACTCCTCAAAAGTTTAGGGAAACAGACAGTTTAGAAAAAGAGAATGTCGCGGACCAAACTGCACAATAATTATTGCTCAAGCAAAAGGATAGTGCCCGGTCCTATCAAACATCATCTCTGACCCTCACTTCTTCAAAGACACCCACGGGATCTCATCATTAAGGCTTGCGCTGTCACTATTAAGTTTGTGCACCCACCTTTGCTCTCGTCTGAATAGGTATGTAGAAACGTCAGTAATGTGTGTTGGAATAAATGGTCTTTCCAACACTGTCCATTTCAGATCTTGCGGAGAGTAATGGGCTGTAATAAAGTGACTGTTCAATTTCATTGAGGCCTTCTTACACCTAATGGTGCTTTTATGCTCTAAAATGCAGGTTTTAACTCTGTGTATGGTCATGCCCTCATATCGGAGTGTGCAAGGGCAAGTGATTAGATAAATCAAGTTGTTGCCTTTACAATTCGTATGACTGGCCAAAACCCAGGGTCTTGGCATCCCAATGTTAATCTCCGTTGTATGCGTTGTGTGCGGACAAGCCGCACAGGTACCGCAAGGAAAATGTCCTTTCACAGGAGGTAGACCCCACAGAGTGTCCTGTTGTGCCTTCTGAACCTCTTGTGGGCATGTGTGCACCAATCGATCTTTGATGTTGGTGCTACTTCTGAAGGCAAAAAGTGGGCGTGGAAGTGGCGTAGTACCAATGTTCAGAATCTTCCAATTAGAAAAAATACTTTCTTGATTTTATTCGAAAAGCTGCAAAATGTGTTAACACAAGTCAGTCTGTTGGATGTCTCTTTCAGGCAGCTGGGCTCTAAAAGTGCTGCCTGTTATTATTGGCTGCATGTTTCAAAGACCTTTTGACAAGTTTCCTCAGATAGTGTCTGGCTTCCAGTTGAACCGACAAATTTTTTTCATGTTCTTGGTATTTGGTAGTTGATGAACAGTTTCTCCAGATGTCGGGCACATCCATGGGGAGTGTTTTCGCCCCCAGTCTGGCAAACCTCTGTGTTCACATTTTTGAACAAGATCATATTTTCAGCAGTGATAATCCATACAGAGACAAATATACGTCTATGGAAACGGTATATCGATGACATGCTGGTGATTTGGAGAGGTGCACCCACATCGATTACTGATTTCAGAGTATGGCTGAATAGCCGCAATGAATACTTGAACTTTACTTGTGAATATAGCAAGACCAGCCTACCATTCTTGGATGTCAGGATTTCTCCCTCAGATGGGGACTAAGTACTGAGCTATATAAAAAACCTATGGCCAGGAACTCTCTCTTGTCATATGAGAGCTTTCACCCCAAAGCCCTACGAGATAACTTGCCGTTTGGGAAATTTTTACGCATCAAGAGGATTCCAATTTTTACGCATCCAAGGATTTGATACTGTTTTGTATAAAGAAGGAACCCCTGACTACAGGACTTTAGATTACACCTGGATGAAACTCTGCTACAGATATCCCAGAACTTCGACAATCTACACGACTAGATGACTGAAGAATCTCTCTTCGAGTAAAGGAGTTACTCCCCTGCTTGGCAGGCACCAAAGATGCATCTGTCAGGTCTGCATCTCCGAAGCTCCCGCCGGACGCCGAAGACTTTGCAGCCCAGGAGCTAGGTTTCCAGACTTCCCAGAGACTGTCCCGAGTCCCCAGCAAAGCTGAGACCCGTAGCCCTCGTGGGTACCGTGGAACCGGAACCCCTGGACACCGTGCACATTTGCAAGTGCATCAGCTTCTCGACGTCCTTTGAGGCTGTTCATTGGCTTACTTGTAGCCCAGACCCCGAGCACCTTTCCCACCAAAGATTGCTGGCCTACACTCCACAAGTGTTCAGTGAGCCCGCCCTTTGTGTGTTTGCTAGAGGCTCCTTCGCGATCCCTGGTCCGTCGACTGGTGGGTCCCTGTGAAGGCAACTCTTACTTCAATTGGGCTTCCCTGGTTGCTCCAGACGTGCCCTGAATCCCCATGGCTTGGGGAGTCCCCAGGACCTTGCTGGTCCGCACCGAAGCATCTTTTCTCTTCCTGCTTGGGTTGCTGTTGCCAAGGCTTGTTGTGTCCAATCCGGGCACCGACACTGCAGCACTCATCATCCTTTGTGGGACAGCTCGAAGCCTCCTGGTCCTCGTGGCTGAAGAGTCAAGCTTCCCCTCTAGTCACCTGAAGCACCTGACATCGGTGGCCATTCGTCTATCATGCCCCTGGTCACTGGCAAGTGACCCAGACTCTGCCCCCTCTACTTTTAGGTTCCTCACATCTTCGATCCAGGCTTGGATCTCTTCGGACACTTTTCATCTTCCCGGTAGCAGCACTTTTCAGCAAGCTGCCATTGAAAACGACTACCTGACCCGACACCATTTGACACCTATGCACCCGGCTTCCCTGGGTGAGGTAACACGAGTACTCCGGTGCTCCCGTGGGTGTTGGCCCTAGAACCATCTAAGTCCAAAAGGGTTTGTTCCTAGTCCACTCCTAAGTGTCCTTAAACTTTAAAATTCTAACTGCGACTTTCCCCATAGAAGGTAACAGGAGCTCGCGGCTGTGTTCTCACACTGCACACGTCCCCCGTGGGTCCCCTGTGTCACTACCTTGGGTGGTTCGTTGGGGTCCCAGCGATTCTACAGGCTCTAGGCCTTGTGTCTAGTCAAGTCATGGTTCTTATACCACTTTCTTAATATATGGTTTGGTTCGCCCCTAGGGCGTATCGTATATTGTGCTAATTTACAGTGTTATTTGAAGTGTAACTTATCTGCTTTTGCCTTTAGCCTCATAAAGAGACTAGGGGTGTGTGTTTAGTAATAAATACATATATTTTATATATATACCTGGTGTGGTCTCCTTTCATTTAGCCACTCAAGAGATTATAGACTGGTAAAACAAGCTGCTTTACATTCCTTCAAGACTTAGCCTGAAGGCTGCTCTCCATAGTTACCACTAGGATAGCTTTCATTAAAGGTTGTTTTTCCTATCATCAATAAGGGGTTGTTTGAACTGGCGCGAGGTGTCCACTATGACTAGTGTATAGCATATACCAGGCCAACTTCTCACATTGGTGTGCAGTGTGTGGGATTCCAGCTTGCTATTGTTTTACCAGATAATCTCAAGTGAGTGACTAACTGAAAACCACTAAAGGTACCAGAGATACATATAAATCAAGCTTAAAATTACAGTAAGTTCTACTGAACTTAGAGTTGTGTGTCAAGGGCTTAGCACACCCTTTCTACAACTCAAGAGAGTTTAGTAGGCCACACTAGAGTAGGTAGTGCATACACCAAACCTTACTAGTGATGTATTCAAGGCCAGGAACCAATGGGTCCCTGCCAGAAGCCAGTGGGCTTCTACCATCCAAGTATGACAAACTCCCATTCTTGGAATTGAGAGCATTGTGTAGTACTAGGAGCCTGAAGACAGGGAAAAGTGCAAACACCCAACGCCTCATAGAGGTACTGCTGTTGGATAATCTCAGAAGGCCTTAAGGGTCTGAAGGGGTAGGCAGAGTGGGTGGGGCAGCAGATGAGGAAGGGCCTAGGGGTGAAGATACCCATGACCTGACCTCTGAAGCTGGCCAGGAAGATGACAATGATCTTAACCTGGACAATGCAACTCCTCCAGAAGATGAGGAAGATGGCCACAATGGCCCTCTCTTTACTCCACCTGGACGAGTTGGGAGTGTGCCTAGAAGGTCCAGATCTCCTTCTCAGGAGTATAACCATTCTGACACCTCCATAGGGACCTCTGTTCCCTCTCATAGGAGGGAATCCTCTCATGAGAGGAAGGAGAGACTGCTCAAGTATGAGGAAGCTCAGCTTAGGATCAGAAGAGAGCAGATAGTCTTAGAAAGGGAGTCCCTAGAGCTTCAGAAAGCTAGAAAAAGATTGGGACTAGAGTCCCTTGGTGGCAGCATCATCCCTATTGTTAGGGAGCGGTCTCATGACCATAGAAACCTAAACAAGATTGTCCCTCACTATCAGAGTGGGGATGACATTCACAAATTGATTACTGCACTGGAAAGGGTCTGTAAAGTACAGAGGGTCCCCCAGGAGCCGTGGGCAGCAATCTTGTGGCAGAGATAAGCTCCTCACTGTAAACGAAGAGGATGCTGATGATTACCAAAGCTTGAAGAGTACACTGATTGAAGGGTTTGGCCTAACCACTGAACAATATAGGTTAAAGTTCAGAGATACCCAAAAGGCACAGAATCAAGACTGGGTGGACTTTGTAGATTGTGCTACTAGGCTCTGGAGGGCTGGTTACTTGGCAGCAAGGTGTGTGATTTCAAAGGATTGTACAACATAATTATGAGGGAGCAGATCCTTAATAATTGTCAAAATCAGCTGTTGCATCAGTACCTGGTGCACTCTGATCTGACCTCTCCCCAAGAATTGGGAAAGAAGGCAGACAAATGGGTCAGAATCAGGGTGAGGCAGAAGGTTCAGAACCAAGGTGGTGACCCAAAGAAGCAAGATTCTAAGAACTCTGACAAGGGTGGGGAAAAGGATAAAGACCAGAAGTCTTCTCAAGGTCCCCAAAAATCTTCATATGGGGGGGGGGGCCCAATCTAACAAAGGTAAAGGCCAAAAGAAACCATGGTGTAAAATCTGTAAGCAGAAAACCCATTGGACTAGTGACTGTACAAAGTCCAAAGACTCAACTCCACCCACCATTGCCCCTAAGGCAACTGTTCCCCCTAGTGCAGCTACAATCGGTGGCACTCAGAATGAGGGTGTAGTAGGGTTAACCCTGGGTTCTGAGATGGACTCTGGCCTAGTCCGAGTTCCAACTCAGGCTGTCCTGATCTGTGATGGATGCATGGATAAGTCCTCCTTTGTGAGTCCCAGTAACTTAGGCAAATACAGACAGCAGCCTTTGAATAATGGAAAAGAGGCTTTGGCATTCAGGGACCCAGGAGCAAGTGTCACAATGGTGACAAAAGATCTTGTGGATCCTGGGCAGATTATACTTGATGAAATGTACCAAGTGACCAATGCTAGGAATGTCAGGACAGACCATTCCTTGGCAGTTGTTAATTTCGCCTGAGGAGGGGTAACTGGCCTCAAGAAAGTTGTGGTAGGTGCAGACCTCCCCATTGAATGCTTGCTTGGCAATGATCTATAAACTTCAGCTTGGGCTGAAGTGGAGCTCAGGACAGATGTAGAAATGCTAGGGATCCCTGCACATGTATTTGCTGTGACCAGGTCACAGGCCAAAATGTCAAACACTGAACAGGCCCTGGATTATGGAAGAATGGACCAGGTGCCTCCCAAGAGGAGGAGCAGCAGGGTTAAGGCAGTGCCTTCCCCCCTGACTCAGAATACAGATCAGCCTCCTGAGGGAGATGATCTTAGTCATGAAGAAGGAACTGTCCCAGGGGAGCTTGAGCCTGATCAGGTTGAGTTCTTGGGGTCAGGGGGCCCTTCCAGGGCAGATCTGAGCCAGGAGCAGCAAAGCTGCCCCTATCTTGAACCCCTCCGAAAGCAAGCTGCTGATTAGGCTGCTGGGAATGCTAGTGGCACCCATACAACTTATTGGGATGATGGACTCCTATATTCAGAGAGTAGAGACCCCAAGCCTGGTGCTTCCAGGAGGTTGGTAATACCTTTGAAGTTTAGGGGCTTCCTATTGACACTAGCCCATGATATTCCCCTAACAGGACACCTGGGCCAAAACAAGACTTGGGACAGAATTGATCCTCACTTTCATTGACCCCACATGTCTGAAGACACCAAGGAGTTTTGTCGCTCCTGTGTAACCTGTCAAGCCAGTGGGAAGGCAGGTGGAACCACAAAGGCGCCCCTGATACCACTACCTGTGGTGGGGGTTCCCTTTGAGAGGCTGGGGATTGATATAGTTGGCCCCATGGATCCTCAGACAGCATCTGGGCACAAATTTATCCTGGTGGTGGTGGACCATGCCACTAGGTACCCAGAAGCAATTCCACTTAGGACCACCACAGCACCTGTGTGACAAGGGCCCTCTTGGGTGTATTCTCAAGAGTGGGTTTTCCTAAGGAGGTAGTATCAGACAGGGGTGCAAACTTCATGTCTAGTTACTTGACTGCAGTGGGGAAGGAGTGTGGAGTGAATTATAAATTCGCCACACCCTATCACCCACAATGCAATGGTTTAGTTGAAAGGTTCAACAAAACCTTAAAAGGCATGATCAAAGGTTTCCCAGAAAAGCTTGGGCGCAGATGGGACATCCTTTTGCCCTCCCTTTTATTTGCCTACAGGGAGGTGCCTCAAAAGGGGGTTGGTTACAGCCCTTTTGAACTTTTGCTTGGCCATCCTGTTAGGGTTCCTTTTTGTCTAGTGAAGGAGGGATGGAAGTTACCTCTCAAACCCCCTAAACAGGACATAGTGGACTATGTGCTTGGTCTCTGCTCCAGGATGGCAGAGTATATGAAAAACGCAACTAAAAACCTTGAGGTTAGCCAGGAATTGCAAAAGGCCTGGCATGACCAAAAGGCTGTGCAGACTGTTTACCAGCCAGGGCAGAAAGTGTGGGTGTTGGAGCCTGTGGCCCCATCAGCCATCTAGGACAAGTGGAGTGGCCCCCATACAATTGTTGAACAAAAGGGAGAGGTTACCTATTTGGTGGACCTTGGAACTCCCAGGAGTCCCCATAGGGTACTCCATGTCAACAGACTGAAACCATATGTTGACAGGGCAGACATGGGCTTGCTCATGGCTACTGATGAGGAACAGGAGGGAGAGAGTGACCCACTCCCTGACCTGCTCTCTCAGAACCCTGATGATGGTTCAGTAGATGGTGTAGCCTTGGCAGGCAACCTCACTGTCCAGCAGCAAACTGACTGCAGGAAAGTTCTCAGCCAGTTCAGACGTATGTTTTCTCTGACTCCAAGCCAGACTACCTGAAGCACTCATGAAGTGGGCACTGGGGACAGTCTGCCTGTTAAAAATAAGATTTACAGGCAACCTGACCATGTCAGGGACTGTATCAGGACAGAAGTCCAAAAGATGTTGGAATTGGGAGTCATTGAACCCTCAGATAGCCCTTGGGCTAGTCCAGTAGTCCTTGTGCCTAAACCTCACACCAAAGATGGAAAGAGAGAGATGAGGTTTTGTGTGGATTACAGGGGTCTCAATGCAGTCACTAGAACTGATGCCAATCCCATCCCAAGGGCAGACGAGCGGATAGATACTTTGGCCTCAGCCAAGTTTCTAAGTACATTCAAGTCAAGTCAAGTCAAGTCAAGTTATAGGCATTTCTATAGCGCAAGACATATCACTCCGAGGAGTCTCATGGCGCTTGCAGCGGCTGGGAGCGGAAAGAACTGGAGAAGATTACTGATCGAATAACCATGTCTTCAGATTGTTTCGAAAACAACTATGAATGGGGGTGGATCGTAGGTCAACAGGCAATTTGTTCCAGGAGGCCGGGGCTAGGTAAGAAAAAGATCTACCACCTTGTCTAGTGGTGTGTATTCTGAAGAGGGTAAGCAAGGACTTGGTACTGGACCTAAGTGCCCTCTGAGGCTTGTACCAGCAGAGTTTTCTGGACCAGTATTGTGGGCTCTTCCCATAAAAATACTTATGTGTAAGGCATAAGACCTTGAAGAGAATGCGCTTTCTCACTGGAAGCCAGTGTAGAGCTCTAAGACATGGGGCAGAGGAAGTTCGATGAGGCAGGTTCAGGATCAATTTGGCCGCAATGTTTTGTAGAATCTGCAGTTTGTTTAAAAAGGTTTCGTTGATGGACTGTAAAAGTGCGTTGCCGTAGTCCATCCGGTTGGTGATCAAACCCTGAAGCAAAGGTTTTTTGGCTTCCAAGGGGATCCATTTAAAAACTTTCCGCAATGTGCGCATTATTCCGAAACATGTACTAACAATATGGTGACCTGGGCCCTCATGAACAGTTGATTGTCCATGTAAAAGCCCAGATTACGAACCACCTCTTTGGGGACAGGACAAGTGCCAAGGTCGGAGGGCCACCAGTCTGGAGACCAGTGTTCTGGCGCTTTCCCAAAAAGCATGATCTCAGACTTTGTACCGTTCAGTTGAAGATGGTTACTTTTCATCCACCTGTTGACGTGCGACATACAGTTTTTAAAACGCACCATGGTTTCATTCGGGTCAGGACCCAGTGTGACTATGATCTGAGTGTCATCGGCATACGACAGGACATCAAATCCGTAGGCTCTAATCACTGGGGCCAGTGGAGTCATATAAAGATTAAAGAGGGTAGGACTCAGAATGGAACCCTGTGGAACACCCATCGTGACAGATCTTGTAGAGGAGATACTGAGTCCCGACTGAACAATGGTTTTACGGTCCGAGAGGTAACTTCTGAACCATTTCAGGGCCTTACCACTGACACCAATCTCCCACAGCCGATGTATTAAAGTGCTGTGAGAGATGGTGTCAAATGCAGCCGACAGGCCGAGGAGTACAAGAATAACCGATTGATGTCTGTCCAGAGCCCGCCTGATGTTGTCTGTGACCTCGACCAGTGCCGTCTCAGTGCTGTGAGCAGCTCTACACCCGGACTGTGAGGGGTCTAGTAAATTGTGACTCTCCAAATGAACAACAAGTTGCTGATTAACAAGAGATTCCAATACTTTCCCGAAATAGGGGAGTAGAGAAATTGGACGATGGTTGGAGAGAAGTTTAGGGTCGGCCGTGGGCTTTTTCAGGATGGGCTTCACACGGGTAGTCTTCCAGCTTGAAGGAAAAACAGCTTCTGATAGTGATTTATTAAAGAGATCTGTAATGTTTTCGACCAATGCAGGGGAAATCGTTAGAAGTAGTTTTGGGGGGGATCAAATCAGTGGGGGAACCGGATTTTCTCTTTTGCAGGGCCTTAAGGACTAGTTTAGGACCGACCTTAGTAAATTCATCAAGAAGATGGGAAGGGGCCGTGCGGGCATCGGACTCGTTGACTGGGTCTGAACTATTGTCATAAAGAATCAAGGATTGGTGGATGGTTAGAATTTTTTCTTCAAAGAAGTTAGAAAGGGTGGGGAGGAGCCTAGCGCTTGACCAAGATGGCCGCGTGAGCTCTGAGCTCCCGGGACCCACGCGCCCTCCGTCGACTATCCTGTCTTAAATCCTGTTTTCTATGCACGGCATCTCGCAGATGACTCATTGCGGAGGCGATTGATGCCACCCAGGCTCGGATCGCCCACCGGGAACCGGAGTTGTGCACGGTGGAAGATTGAGGCCTATCCCCGAGGGATGCCAGGGGCTGGCGTTGGCAGGATGCCCGGCCTCTAATTGAACAACAACGGCCTGGCGAGGTGTGTACTGGCGGACGGAGAGCGCCGTACTTTCACTTTCACTTTCTCGCCCTTTGTTTGCCTTGGCCCGGGAGTGTCTTCTGCTGCTTTACAACCCTTCGGACGCCTTGCGGCCTACTCTGACTGGTTATTGCAGATCTGGCTTCTCCTGTTCCCTCTGACTGAGAGAGGGTCGTCTCTTTGCACCGGATTGCTCGGTGCCAGACATGTCGGGTAAAGCAGAGATGGACAAGCTGAAACCCAAGGCTACCAGGCGGGGAGCCTATACCCAATCCAATAATATGGATCGCTATGCCCAGCAGAGGGGATCGCCTGGTGGCTCGGGCCAGTCGCTGGACGTACAGAAGGCTGCCTCATCCCCGACCTCGGACCTCTCGTTGCAGGATGTCATGGGTGCGCTCGAGGGGATGCAGGCCTCGATTGGGAGACAGTTTGATGCCCTGGCGCATAAAGTGGATACCATCTTGGTGGATGTTAACCTGATCCGCGCGGATTTGGGCAAAACTAATGAGCGGGTTAAATCCCTTGATCTCAAGACCACAGGTCTCGCTGATGATGTCTCGGAACTTCAGACCGAAGTTCGTAAGCTGCGGGCCGAGAATGACCTCTCCGCCCGCCGGCTGGAGGACTTTGAGGGCCGGGCCAGGCGCAACAACGTGCGCATAATTGGGGTCCCGGAATCCTCGGACGAGGTCTCCGCAGATCTGCTCGTGGAGGACTTGGTGCTTAACCATCTGAAGCCTAAGGGCCTTGGGAAGTTTTTTGCCGTCGAGCGGGCTCACAGGGTTCCTGGCGGGAGGCCCAGGGCGGGAGCCCCTCCGAGACCGATTGTCGCCCGGCTTTTTCACTTCCGAGATCGGGACGCTATCCTGCAAGCTTCGCGGGTGATGGGCCCGGTCCCTTTCCAGAACGCATCAGTGAGTTTCTATCCTGACTTCACCCAGCTGGTGCAAAAGCAAAGGCAGAGTTTCCTGGGGGGGAAGAGACGCCTTCGGGAGAGGGACCTGAAGTATGCTATGCTTTTCCCTGCCAGACTTCGTGTGGTGTATGAGGACCGGACTTTCTTCTTTGAGTCGCCTGCTATGGCCGGAGACTGGTTGGACGCTTTGCCCCGATGACGGACTGGCGGGGACGCTGCCACAGACGTGGAGGGTGACCGAGATGGGCAGGACTGATGCCTTTGGAGCCGGACTGACTTGCTTGGATAATGACTTGAGCTGATTGCAGTAATACGGAGGGTTGCGGGAGGACAATGGGAGCTCTTCGTCCCTCAGGGTACTTTTTGTAGTTTTGTGTTATGGTAGGGCGACAGGCACACTGCAAGTTGGGGGGACTTTGTAAGCTGCAGCAGGGGTGCAGGGTGGGGGGGAGAGTTGGGATTTTGGGGTTGTTGTTGGGGGGTTTGTTTTTGCAAGGCGTAGAAATGGTTGTCAGGGTTACTCGATGGTGGCTCTTCGGGTGTGGGGTGGGCCTCGTTGTGTGTGGGGATGGGGGGTAGGGGCCTAAATATTATTAGCTGGAATGTGAATGGCTTGGGAGATCGTATTAAGCGGGGGATAGTCTTGCAGTTCTTGAAACGGTCTTTACCGGATGTGGCCCTACTGCAGGAGACACACCTTATAGGAAATACTTGCTATGCTCTTAATAGAAAAGGTTACAAATTCATCGCCCATTCGGGATTCTCCTCGGGCTCCAGGGGTGTGGGCATCCTAGTTAGAGCTTCACTACCTTTCAAGGTGGACTCCACCGTTGTTGATGATAGGGGGAGGTTTGTGGCGGTGGCGGGGAGGTGGGAGGGAAGAATGTTGGTTTTGGTTTCGGTCTATGTCCCTCCTGCCCTGCAGGCCTCCACGTTTGCAGATCTGGGAAGGGCCCAGTTGGACCTTCCGGAGGGTATGCTAGTGGTGGGGGGAGACTTTAATGCTGTTGGCTCTGGGTTTCTCGATAGGTACCCGCCCAGGGACACCGGGGGGGCTCAGAAGTGGCTTCCAGACTTTATAGATACACTCGGATTGGTAGACTGCTGGAGGCTCCGGCACCCCACACAGAGCCAATATACCTTCCACTCCAGGGCGCATGGTAGTCTCTCTCGGATAGATTACCTGCTCACTCTGGCTGCGCACGCCTCATTGGTAACTGAGGCTAGGCATATGGCGCGGGGCATATCTGATCATTCGCCAGTGTGGGTCCGGCTGGAGGTCGGCCGCGAGGGAGGGGGCAGGGTTGCTCCTATTAACCCCTGGTATTTTCGTGATCCCAAGATGCGCAGTGCGCTGTTGAAGACGGTTGACCGCTATTTTAAGGACAACCAGGGTTCCGTTGACTCGGCTGTGTCGTTGTGGGAAGCATTTAAGACCGTGTTGAGAGGGGAGGCCCTCTCCTTGGTAGTAGCCGCCAAGCGACGGAGAGGTGGAGAGGTTATGCAGGTTGAGGAGGAGATCGCGGCTTTAGAGGTGGCCCTGGAGGGGGAGGTTACAGAGGCCTCACTGCATGATCTGAGCTTGAAGCAAGCGGAATATAGGGACCTGGTGACGAATGCCGCCAAGACCCTCAGTAGGGAACAGCAGGGTCGTTTGTACGATGTAGGCGATAAGGCCGGGAAACTCCTAGCGTGGCTGGACAAAAAAGAACGTGTTAATAGGGTGGTGCCGGAGCTGACGAGAGAGGGGGGAGAGGTGGTTGTTGATCCCGAGGGTATAGTACAGTGTTTTTCGGATTATTTCCGTATGGTTTATGCCTCGGTTTCGGATAGGCCAACTGAGGACTCGCTTGACCTCCTGCGTGACATCGCTCTGCCCTGCCTTTCTGATGTAGATAGAGAAGATCTCGATGGAGATATAACGGTTGATGAGGTGGCGGGTGCTATCCGCTCGCTGAACTCGGGCAAGGCCTCAGGCCCAAATGGTTTGCCGATCGACTTTTATAAGCTGTTCCCGGATAGGGTTGCCCCTCACCTGCGCGCCATGTTCGTGGAGGCGCGGGGGGATGGGTTCCTCCCGCGAGACCAGCGATTGGCGACGATCGTTGTGATACATAAGGATGGTAAACCCCGGGATAAGTGTGCCTCCTATCGGCCAATATCACTCCTTAATGCTGAGCCGAAAATTCTGGCCAAAATTCTGGCGGGCCGCTTGGTCAGGGTGCTCGGAGACTTGATCCATCCAGACCAATCGGGTTTTATCCCGCACCGGAACACTGTGTTAAACCTTAGGCGTCTTCATGGCGTGATTGCCAGGGCGAGCACGCTGCAAGAGCCAGCTATTGTGGCGTCTCTTGATGCCACGATGGCTTTTGATACAGTGGAATGGACATATCTGTGGGCCGTGCTTGCCAAGTTCGGCTTTGGCCCTGGTTTCGTGAGCTGGGTGAGGTTGCTTTATGAGGGACCCCTTGCGAGTGTTGTGGTAAACGGGCGGGCGTCGACTCCGTTCCAGCTTGGGAGGGGCACCCGGCAGGGTTGCCCCCTGTCGCCTTTGTTGTTCGCCCTCGCCCTCGAGCCACTGGCGGCGTGGATACGCTGGCACCCGGATATACGTGGACTTAGATGGTCGCCCGATCACGAGGACCGTATTTCGCTCTATGCCGATGACATCCTGTTATATCTCGCCTCGCCCAAGAACTCGCTTATAGTGGTCTGTGACGTTCTGACGTCTTTTGGTAAGAACTCGGGTCTCGTCATCAATTGGAGTAAATCATATCTGTATGTCCTGAGCGGCGATGTTCCGCCTGTCCCGCGAACTTGTTCGATACAGATTGCCCAGCAGGGCTTCGTGTACCTGGGGATTTTTATCTCCACTGATCCCACTCTGCGTTATGAGAAGAACCTGCTACCTCCCCTGGCGCGTTTGCGGCGGGATGTTGCGGGCTGGCGGAGGATGCCGCTCTCCCTCCTCGGGCGCGCCGCCTTGTTCAAAATGATGTCGCTTCCACGGTTCCTCTATGCCTTGCAGAACACTCTTGATTGGGTACCGGCCAGTTACTTTCGGGAGGTCGAAAGCCTCCAACGATCGTTGTTGTGGGACGGGCGGCCGCGCATAGCGATTGCTAAGTTGACGCTTCCGTGGTACGACGGGGGTATTGCGCTTCCAGACATTCGGCGCTATTACTGGGCCACCCAGTTGAGCGCGATTAATCATGGATTCTATGGTCCGGCTCTAAGCCCCGGCTACGCCATGGACCGATGGTTGCTGCGTGGCGGTAATTATCATAGGGCGTTGTACTCGCGGTCGCTGGACTCGTCTCTCACAGGGCCCACTGGGGTGGCGGTGCGGGTGTGGAAGTTGGCTACTGACTCGCTGGGCTGGAAGGATAGGCTCACCCTTGCAACCCCGTTGTTTGATTCTGAAAAATTGGGGAGGCTTTGGCACACGAAAGGTTTTGAGAAGTGGGACTTGATCGGTATCTCCAGGGTGGGAGATTTGCTGATTAAGGGAAGGGTGAAGTCCTTTGAAGAGCTGCAGAAGGAGTATGAGTTGGGGAAATCCGAGTTCTTCCGCTATCTTCAGGTGCGTCATGCCCTGCGGTCAGTCCTCGTAGAAGGTGAGAGGGTGCCTGAGTCCTCTCCATTGGAGGACCGGATCCTCGATGGCCATATGCCAGAGAGTACGATCTCTCTTATCTATAAGAAATTGATTAATGTTCAGGCGGACCTGCTATTGGGGCTACGGGACCAATGGACTAGGGACGGACTTGAGCTGGACGACGAGGACTGGCAGTCTGCGGTCTCCTCTCCTAAGGAGGTCGCGATCCCGTCGCGTCTACGGCTGGTGCAGCTCAAAATACTCCACAGAGTCTATGTCACGGGGCCAAAGCTGGTTCATATGGGATTTTCTGAGGAGGGCTTATGTAGGAGGGGCTGTGGTATGGTAGGTACCTTCCTGCATATCATTTGGGAATGTGGCGTCATCACGGAATTTTGGAGAAGAGTCCATGCGGTAATGGGGGAGGTGACGGGCATTGCTATGCAGCCGGAGGCGCGGTGTTGTCTCCTGAACGTTTGGGGGCCTACTGATCACGATGAAGCACAGACCCAGTGGGTGACACTGGGTAACATGGTGGCTAAGCGAGACATTGCGCGCCTGTGGGGCTCCGTGGGACCCCCCACATTGGCTGCGTGGAAGGAAAACATGGACTGGAGTATGCTCAGAGAAAAGATGGTATATTGTGCTGGAGGGCGCCCTCGGAAGTGGCACGCCATCTGGGGGCGCTGGAACCACTATAGGGGGGGCATATGCCTTGCCCCTGATCTGGATCCCCCCGAGGAGCAGCTCTCCCCTTAGTATTCTTTCCAGCTCTGTACATCTATTTGATTGTTAACTGTCTTCTTGGGTCTCTGCTTTTCCCCCTTTTTCCTCTTATCACAGCACTGTGACTGATAGACGAGGGGGTCCGGTCTCCCCTGAGGGGCAATCACCAGTTGCATTCAGTCTTTTTCGCCTTGCTTGGGTTTGGGGTGTGTTTGCGTTTATTTAAAATAGAAACTTTTTGCTTCTCCTTTTATGCACTGTGGACGTTTTTCTGTACTGCTTTCTTGGAGCTGCCGAACCTCCGGGTTGTCGGCTGAATAGCTGTGTCCCTGTTTTTTCATGAATAAAGGTTTTCAAAAAAAAAAAAAAAAAAAAAAAAGAAGTTAGAAAGGGAGTCCACCCAGTGTTGTGAGACGGGTACGGACGGTAGGTTCCTAGGGATTGTAAATTCCTTCAGGACCTTATAAAGCTCCTTAGTGGAGTTGCCAGCCTCATTTATTCTGTTGATTAGGAACAATTTTTTTGCCATTTTAATTTCCGACATGTAGCTATGGTGAGCTTCTTTATAAATGGCACGGTCCTCAGAGCATTTACTCTTACGCCATTTGCGTTCCGCTGCACGACATGTAGTCTTTGTGACTCTAAGCTGATCAGTGAACCATAGTGCAGTTCTTATCTTGGTCTTTACCAATGCCGGAGGGACAATTGTGTCCAGTACAGTTAAGACTGCTTCCTCCAGGGTGTGTAATGTCTGATTTATGTTTTGGTCAGAGCTAATTAGGTCGCGGGGAAAGTGTTCAAAAAAGAGAGGCAGGGTTACTTTATGCCAAGGTCTTCGTAAAGAAAGATCAGTTTCCGGGGGCTTTTTTATGAACATATTTGGAATTAAAATTTTTAAAAGGTAATGGTCGGTCCATAATAGTGGAACAGGGGGTAGTACAGTCATCTCGGGCCGATTGGTAAAAAGAAGGTCCAGAGTGTGACCAGCCATGTGGGTGGGTTCATGCACCAATTGGGTAAGGCCTAAAATACTCATATTAGAAATCAACTTTTCTGCATCTGGGTTACACAGTGCATCAATATGATAGTTGAAATCCCCAATCAGAAGAAAATTGTCTGATGCCAGAGCGTGAGGAGCTAAAAGTTCCAATAGTTTCTCTGGGAAGTTGCCTTTGGGTCCGGGGGGGACGATACACCAGAGCCCCCCTCCAGGATCCATAATGGCAACCCTTCATTTTAAAAATACAGATTTCTAGGTGGCTTTCGACATGGACTTCCAAGAAAGTTAAATCAAGGTCGCCAATGGGGGCTATTATCAAACCCCCTCCCTTTGTCTGAGTCCTATCTGCTCTCATTATTTTGTATGGGGGGGGGAAGGCGACATGTATGTCTGGCAGGGCGTGTTCATGAAGCCAGGTCTCTGTGAATAAACAGATATCTGGGGCCTCTTGATCTAGAAGGGTCCAGAGATCAATGGAGTGCTTGGGAATGGAGCGGGCATTCAGATAGATTGCACTAAGTTGTTGGTGCGTTACTCCGTCTGTAATGCGAGGTGGGGCAACCTCTTCAGGTCTAATTGTGTAAGGAGTATTTGAGATTATGCTAAGACTCGATACGTGATAGTCTGAGTTGAGAGGGGTAGAAGTGTTTAGTTCTATGAGTTCTCTCCTCGAGTATTTTAGGATAGTCATATTGGAAGTGACCGGCAGGGTAGTTCTAGGAAGGGGTTGGACTTAAACGAGGGGAAGCAATTTCACCGTAAAAAGAACAGAGGTCCTGGCGTCTGGCGGCGGTCAGGCGCGGACGGGCACAGACGGGCTTGCCTTCGGCGCGCCACTGCGCGCATCTGCGCTCCTTCCCAGTTTAAATAATAATGACCAGAGAAAGGCTAGAACGCCGAAACGCCAACCTGCCACTTCCGGGACCGGAAGTGTATACTGCCAGCCGACCCTCCGCTCAATCGGCACAAGCCGTGGCGGAACGGGGTCTAGGCAGGAAGCTACAGGCAGGTAAGCTCAGAAACGATATGTAGCACAGAGATGGGTAAAAACACACAGAAAGTGTGAAGCGAACAACAAGTTTAATTAAATGAAGTAGCGACTCGTTTTGTAGATTAAAGCAATTCACACAGAGGATTTTACCGAGTGCAGTTTAAATAGTACTGGCAGATCAGACTAGCTGATGATGCAAAGCCAAAGCCAGCATTTTCTACCCCTGGTGGGCATTATCAATTTGTGGTAATGCCCTTTGGTTTGAAGAATGCACCTGCCACTTTCCAAAGGTTGGTAAATAAAGTCCTTACAGGTCTGGAAGACTATAGTGCAGCATGATATTGCTGTCTTTAGCTCCACCTGGGAGGATCACCAGGTCCACCTAAGGAATGTTTTGGAGGCCCTGCAAAAAGCAGGCATAACTATCAAGGCTACTAAGTGCCGGATAGCGCAGAGTCAGGTTGTGTACCTGGGCCACCTTGTAGGTGGAGGCCAGGTTCAACCATTGCAGAGCAAAATCCAGACCATAATGGACTGGGTTGCTCCAACTACCCAGACTCAGGTGAGAGCCTTCTTAGGCCTGACTTGGTATTGGGGGAGGTTTGTGGCGGTGGCGGGGAGGTGGGAGGGAAGAATGTTGGTTTTGGTTTCGGTCTATGTCCCTCCTGCCCTGCAGGCCTCCACGTTTGCAGATCTGGGAAGGGCCCTGTTGGACCTCCCGGAGGGTATGCTAGTGGTGGGGGGAGACTTTAATGCTGTTGGCTCTGGGTTGCTCGATAGGTACCCGCCCAGGGACACCGGGGGGGCTCAGAAGTGGCTTCCAGACTTTATAGATACACTCGGATTGGTAGACTGCTGGAGGCTCCGGCACCCCACACAGAGCCAATATACCTTCCACTCCGGGGCGCATGGTAGTCTCTCTCGGATAGATTACCTGCTCACTCTGGCTGCGCACACCTCATTGGTAACTGAGGCTAGGCATATGGCGCGGGGCATATCTGATCATTCGCCAGTGTGGGTCCGGCTGGAGGTCGGCCGCGAGGGAGGGGGCAGGGTTGCTCCTATTAACCCCTGGTATTTTCGTGATCCCAAGATGCGCAGTGCGCTGTTGAAGACGGTTGACCGCTATTTTAAGGACAACCAGGGTTCCGTTGACTCGGCTGTGTCGTTGTGGGAAGCATTTAAGACCGTGTTGAAAGGGGAGGCCCTCTCCTTGGTAGTAGCCGCCAAGCGACGGAGAGATGGAGAGGTTATGCAGGTTGAGGAGGAGATCGCGGCTTTAGAGGTGGCCCTGGAGGGGGAGGTTACAGAGGCCTCACTGCATGATCTGAGCTTGAAGCAAGCGGAATATAGGGACCTGGTGACGAATGCCGCCAAGACCCTCAGTAGGGAACAGCAGGGTCGTTTGTACGATGTAGGCGATAAGGCCGGGAAACTCCTAGCGTGGCTGGACAAAAAAGAACGTGTTAATAGGGTGGTGCCGGAGCTGACGAGAGAGGGGGGAGAGGTGGTTGTTGATCCCGAGGGTATAGTACAGTGTTTTTCGGATTATTTCCGTATGGTTTATGCCTCGGTTTCGGATAGGCCAACTGAGGACTCGCTTGACCTCCTGCGTGACATCGCTCTGCCCTGCCTTTCTGATGTAGATAGAGAAGATCTCGATGGAGATATAACGGTTGATGAGGTGGCGGGTGCTATCCGCTCGCTGAACTCGGGCAAGGCCTCAGGCCCAAATGGTTTGCCGATCGACTTTTATAAGCTGTTCCCGGATAGGGTTGCCCCTCACCTGCGCGCCATGTTCGTGGAGGCGCGGGGGGATGGGTTCCTCCCGCGAGACCAGCGATTGGCGACGATCGTTGTGATACATAAGGATGGTAAACCCCGGGATAAGTGTGCCTCCTATCGGCCAATATCACTCCTTAATGCTGAGCCGAAAATTCTGGCCAAAATTCTGGCGGGCCGCTTGGTCAGGGTGCTCGGAGACTTGATCCATCCAGACCAATCGGGTTTTATCCCGCACCGGAACACTGTGTTAAACCTTAGGCGTCTTCATGGCGTGATTGCCAGGGCGAGCACGCTGCAAGAGCCAGCTATTGTGGCGTCTCTTGATGCCACGATGGCTTTTGATACAGTGGAATGGACATATCTGTGGGCCGTGCTTGCCAAGTTCGGCTTTGGCCCTGGTTTCGTGAGCTGGGTGAGGTTGCTTTATGAGGGACCCCTTGCGAGTGTTGTGGTAAACGGGCGGGCGTCGACTCCGTTCCAGCTTGGGAGGGGCACCCGGCAGGGTTGCCCCCTGTCGCCTTTGTTGTTCGCCCTCGCCCTCGAGCCACTGGCGGCGTGGATACGCTGGCACCCGGATATACGTGGACTTAGATGGTCGCCCGATCACGAGGACCGTATTTCGCTCTATGCCGATGACATCCTGTTATATCTCGCTTCGCCCAAGAACTCGCTTATAGTGGTCTGTGACGTTCTGACGTCTTTTGGTAAGAACTCGGGTCTCGTCATCAATTGGAGTAAATCATATCTGTATGTCCTGAGCGGCGATGTTCCGCCTGTCCCGCGAACTTGTTCGATACAGATTGCCCAGCAGGGCTTCGTGTACCTGGGGATTTTTATCTCCACTGATCCCACTCTGCGTTATGAGAAGAACCTGCTACCTCCCCTGGCGCGTTTGCGGCGGGATGTTGCGGGCTGGCGGAGGATGCCGCTCTCCCTCCTCGGGCGCGCCGCCTTGTTCAAAATGATGTCGCTTCCACGGTTCCTCTATGCCTTGCAGAACACTCTTGATTGGGTACCGGCCAGTTACTTTCGGGAGGTCGAAAGCCTCCAACGATCGTTGTTGTGGGACGGGCGGCCGCGCATAGCGATTGCTAAGTTGACGCTTCCGTGGTACGACGGGGGTATTGCGCTTCCAGACATTCGGCGCTATTACTGGGCCACCCAGTTGAGCGCGATTAATCATGGATTCTATGGTCCGGCTCTAAGCCCCGGCTACGCCATGGACCGATGGTTGCTGCGTGGCGGTAATTATCATAGGGCGTTGTACTCGCGGTCGCTGGACTCGTCTCTCACAGGGCCCACTGGGGTGGCGGTGCGGGTGTGGAAGTTGGCTACTGACTCGCTGGGCTGGAAGGATAGGCTCACCCTTGCTACCCCGTTGTTTGATTCTGAAAAATTGGGGAGGCTTTGGCACACGAAAGGGTTCGAGAAGTGGGACTTGATCGGTATCTCCAGGGTGGGAGATTTGCTGATTAAGGGAAGGGTGAAGTCCTTTGAAGAGCTGCAGAAGGAGTATGAGTTGGGGAAATCCGAGTTCTTCCGCTATCTTCAGGTGCGTCATGCCCTGCGGTCAGTCCTCGTAGAAGGTGAGAGGGTGCCTGAGTCCTCTCCATTGGAGGACCGGATCCTCGATGGCCATATGCCAGAGAGTACGATCTCTCTTATCTATAAGAAATTGATTAATGTTCAGGCGGACCTGCTATTGGGGCTACGGGACCAATGGACTAGGGACGGACTTGAGCTGGACGACGAGGACTGGCAGTCTGCGGTCTCCTCTCCTAAGGAGGTCGCGATCCCGTTGCGTCTACGGCTGGTGCAGCTCAAAATACTCCACAGAGTCTATGTCACGGGGCCAAAGCTGGTTCATATGGGATTTTCTGAGGAGGGCTTATGTAGGAGGGGCTGTGGTATGGTAGGTACCTTCCTGCATATCATTTGGGAATGTGGCGTCATCACGGAATTTTGGAGAAGAGTCCATGCGGTAATGGGGGAGGTGACGGGCATTGCTATGCAGCCGGAGGCGCGGTGTTGTCTCCTGAACGTTTGGGGGCCTACTGATCACGATGAAGCACAGACCCAGTGGGTGACACTGGGTAACATGGTGGCTAAGCGAGACATTGCGCGCCTGTGGGGCTCCGTGGGACCCCCCACATTGGCTGCGTGGAAGGAAAACATGGACTGGAGTATGCTCAGAGAAAAGACGGTATATTGTGCTGGAGGGCGCCCTCGGAAGTGGCACGCCATCTGGGGGCGCTGGAACCACTATAGGGGGGGCATATGCCTTGCCCCTGATCTGGATCCCCCCGAGGAGCAGCTCTCCCCTTAGTATTCTTTCCAGCTCTGTACATCTATTTGATTGTTAACTGTCTTCTTGGGTCTCTGCTTTTCCCCCTTTTTCCTCTTATCACAGCACTGTGACTGATAGACGAGGGGGGCCCGGTCTCCCCTGAGGGGCAATCACCAGTTGCATTCAGTCTTTTTCGCCTTGCTTGGGTTTGGGGTGTGTTTGCGTTTATTTAAAATAGAACCTTTTTGCTTCTCCTTTTATGCACTGTGGACGTTTTTCTGTACTGCTTTCTTGGAGCTGCCGAACCTCCGGGTTGTCGGCTGAATAGCTGTGTCCCTGTTTTTTCATGAATAAAGGTTTTTAAAAAAAAAAAAAAAGAAGTTAGAAAGGGAGTCCACCCAGTGTTGTGAGACGGGTACGGACGGTAGGTTCCTAGGGATTGTAAATTCCTTCAGGACCTTATAAAGCTCCTTAGTGGAGTTGCCAGCCTCATTTATTCTGTTGGTTAGGAACAATTTTTTTGCCATTTTAATTTCCGACATGTAGCTATGGTGAGCTTCTTTATAAATGGCACGGTCCTCAGAGCATTTACTCTTACGCCATTTGCGTTCCGCTGCACGACATGTAGTCTTTGTGACTCTAAGCTGATCAGTGAACCATAGTGCAGTTCTTATCTTGGTCTTTACCAATGCCGGAGGGACAATTGTGTCCAGTACAGTTAAGACTGCTTCCTCCAGGGTGTGTAATGTCTGATTTATGTTTTGGTCAGAGCTAATTAGGTCGCGGGGAAAGTGTTCAAAAAAGAGAGGCAGGGTTACTTTATGCCAAGGTCTTCGTAAAGAAAGATCAGTTTCCGGGGGCTTTTTTATGAACATATTTGGAATTAAAATTTTTAAAAGGTAATGGTCAGTCCATAATAGTGGAACAGGGGGTAGTACAGTCATCTCGGGCCGATTGGTAAAAAGAAGGTCCAGAGTGTGACCAGCCATGTGGGTGGGTTCATGCACCAATTGGGTAAGGCCTAAAATACTCATATTAGAAATCAACTTTTCTGCATCTGGGTTACACAGTGCATCAATATGATAGTTGAAATCCCCAATCAGAAGAAAATTGTCTGATGCCAGAGCGTGAGGAGCTAAAAGTTCCAATAGTTTCTCTGGGAAGTTGCCTTTGGGTCCGGGGGGACGATACACCAGAGCCCCCCTCCAGGATCCATAATGGCAACCCTTCATTTTAAAAATACAGATTTCTAGGTGGCTTTCGACATGGACTTCCAAGAAAGTTAAATCAAGGTCGCCAATGGGGGCTATTATCAAACCCCCTCCCTTTGTCTGAGTCCTATCTGCTCTCATTATTTTGTATGGGGGGGGAAGGCGACATGTATGTCTGGCAGGGCGTGTTCATGAAGCCAGGTCTCTGTGATTAAACAGATATCTGGGGCCTCTTGATCTAGAAGGGTCCAGAGATCAATGGAGTGCTTGGGAATGGAGCGGGCATTCAGATAGATTGCACTAAGTTGTTGGTGCGTTACTCCGTCTGTAATGCGAGGTGGGGCAACCTCTTCAGGTCTAATTGTGTAAGGAGTATTTGAGATTATGCTAAGACTCGATACGTGATAGTCTGAGTTGAGAGGGGTAGAAGTGTTTAGTTCTATGAGTTCTCTCCTCGAGTCTTTTAGGATAGTCATATTGGAAGTGACCGGCAGGGTAGTTCTAGGAAGGGGTTGGACTTAAACGAGGGGAAGCAATTTCACCGTAAAAAGAACAGAGGTCCTGGCGTCTGGCGGCGGTCAGGCGCGGACGCTCCTTCCCAGTTTAAATAATAATGACCAGAGAAAGGCTAGAACGCCGAAACGCCAACCTGCCACTTCCGGGACCGGAAGTGTATACTGCCAGCCGACCCTCCGCTCAATCGGCACAAGCCGTGGCGGAACGGGGTCTAGGCAGGAAGCTACAGGCAGGTAAGCTCAGAAACGAGATGTAGCACAGAGATGGGTAAAAACACACAGAAAGTGTGAAGCGAACAACAAGTTTAATTAAATGAAGTAGCGACTCGTTTTGTAGATTAAAGCAATTCACACAGAGGATTTTACCGAGTGCAGTTTAAATAGTACTGGCAGATCAGACTAGCTGATGATGCAAAGCCAAAGCCAGCATTTTCTACCCCTGGTGGGCATTATCAATTTGTGGTAATGCCCTTTGGTTTGAAGAATGCACCTGCCACTTTCCAAAGGTTGGTAAATAAAGTCCTTACAGGTCTGGAAGACTATAGTGCAGCATGATATTGCTGTCTTTAGCTCCACCTGGGAGGATCACCAGGTCCACCTAAGGAATGTTTTGGAGGCCCTGCAAAAAGCAGGCATAACTATCAAGGCTACTAAGTGCCGGATAGCGCAGAGTCAGGTTGTGTACCTGGGCCACCTTGTAGGTGGAGGCCAGGTTCAACCATTGCAGAGCAAAATCCAGACCATAATGGACTTGGTTGCTCCAACTACCCAGACTCAGGTGAGAGCCTTCTTAGGCCTGACTTGGTATTATAGAAGATTTGTAAAATGTTATGGATCCATTGTGACTCCATTGAATGACCTCACTTCCAAGAAAATGCCCAAAAAGGTTCAGTGGACAGTTAGCTGTCAAAAGGCATTTGATGACCTGAAGCAGGCCATGTGCACTGCTCCCATTCTGCAGAGTCCTGATTACTCCCAAAAGTTCATTGTGCAAACAGATGCATCTGAGTTGGGGGTAGGGGCTGTACTGTCACAGTTGAATGATGAAGGTCAGGATCAGCCAGTAGCTTTTATTAGCAGGAAGCTGACCCCCAGAGAGAAACGTTGGTCAGCCATTGAGAGGGAGGTCTATGCTGTGGTTTGGGCTCTGAAAAAGTTGAGGCCATACTTGTTTGGTAGTCACTTCATTGTTCAGACAGACCACAAGCCCCTCTTATGGCTAAAACAGATGAAGGGTGAAAACCCCAAACTTTTAAGGTGGTCCATTTCCCTACAGGGGATGGACTATACAGTGGAACATAGACCTGGGAGTAACCATGCCAATGCAGATGAACTCTCCAGATGTTTCCACTTAGAACATGAAGACTCAACTGGTCATGGTTAGTTTAATGTCCCTGGGTTTGGGGGGGTTGTGTAGGAGAGTAGGATCTGCTTCTTATGGTTACCCCCACTTTTTGCTGATGTTTCACTGGTTTTCGACTTTAGTCTGGCTGGGGCCCTGCTATTCAGGACCCCAGCCTAGCTGCTTCCTCTCTAAATTGATTCCTAGTACCTTAGGTACACCACAGATTGGATTCTGGGGTGCCCTTATAAGTCCCTAGTATACGGTATACTATGTACCCAGGGCATAGGTACCCCAGAGCCCTACCAGGGGCTGCAGAATGTATTATGCCACCCCTGGGAAGCCCTCCAAAATGACACCACAGGTCTGCTACTGCAGCCTGGGTAAGGTGGTGCATGCACCCCTTACTGAGATATAGGTTCACTATATCTCACTTATCTGTACATATAAACCTATCAGTCACCCCTATGGCAGGCCTTATCAAAACTGAACGCAGGGTGCTTGGTTTTGTGTGAGAGCATGCCCATGCATGAGCAGAGCCCGTTTGCAGCCTTCGGAATCTCTTCTCTGGGGTTGTCTGTGATGCAGCCTGACCATATACTCTTAATTGCATTATAACCAAACGGTAAATGCTAACTTTGGACTCGCTGCACGGAAACATGTCGTGTTTGGTGTCAAAAACCTTGGAATCATACCCCTACACTAGTAACTGGTGTGGGAGTATGATCCCACCCTTCTAGAGGGAGAGACATGACAGCACCGGTATACCCGGTACCAGCTAACAGAGCCCTGGCATCACAAAATGTATGCTGCCAGCCACAGACAGGGGTCTGGCATCCTGCTGCTGACCGAAACTCCGGCAGGGGAGGCCTGGACAATAGGTTTCCTGTCACAGGGAGGTGTGTTACCACCTCCCAGACAGGCCTTAGTGGATTGGGGCTGAGTGGGAGCACTCCAAGAGTGCTTTGAAGTCCTGCACTGGGGGCACATTTGGTGTCCCTGTGCATAGTCCAGTTCAAATCGGTTGCAGGGACTACCAGCCCCTGCTCTGGCGCGAAACTGGACAAAGGAAATGGGTGTAGCCACCCCTCTTTCCAAACCCTCCCATTGCTGGGTCCCCCAAGTTAGTCCAACCCCTTCCTTGGGTATAAAGAAGGAACTCCTGACTACAGGACTTTAGATTACACCTGGACGAAACTCTGCAACAGAAATCCCGGAACTTCGATGATCTACATGACTAGATGACTGAAGAATCTCCCTTGGAGTAAAGGAGTTACTCCCTTGCTTGGCAGGCACCAAAGACGCATCTGTCCGGTCTGCATCTCTGAAGCGCCCACTGGACGCTGAAGACTTTGCAGCCCTGGAGCTAGGTTTCCAGACTTCCCAGAGGCAGACCCAAGTCTCCAGCGAAGCTGAGACCTGTATCCCTCATGGTTACCGTGGAACCAGAACCTCTGGACACCGTGTACATTTGCAAGTGCATCAGCTTTTCGACGTCCTTTGAGGCTGTGCATTGGGTCATTTGCAGCCCAGACCCCGAGCACCTTTTCCACCAAAGATTGCTGGCCTACACCCCATGAGTGTTCCGTGAGCCCGCCCTTTGTGTGTTTGCTCAAGGCTCCTTCGCGATCCCTGGTCCGTCGACTGGTGGGTCCCTGTGAAGGCATCTCTTACTTCAATTGGGCTTCCCTGGTTGCTCCAGACGTGCCCTGACTCTCAATCGCTTGGGGAGTCCCCAGGACCTTGTTGGTCCGCACCGAAGCATCTTTTCTCTTCCTGCGTGGGTTGCTGTTGCCAATGCTTGTTGTGTCCAGTCCGGGCACCGATGCTGCAGCACTCAACATCCTTCGTGGGACGGCTCAAATCCAGCTACTGGTCATCCTCGACGCCTCCTGGTCCTCGTGGCTGAAGAGTCAAGCTTCCCCTCTTCTCACCTTAAGCACCCGTCATCGGTGGGCATTCGTCTATCGTGCCCCTGGTCACTGGCAAGTGACCCAGACTCTGTTCCCTCTGCTTTCAGGTTCCTCACATCTTTGATCCAGGCTTGGATCTCTTCGGACACTTCTCATCTTCCCGGCAGCAAAACTTTTCAGCAAGCTGCCATTGAAAACGACAACGCGACCCAACACCATTTGACACCTATGCACCCGGCTTCCCTGGGTGAGGTAACACGAGTACTCTAGTGCTCCTGTGGGTGTTGGCCCTAGAACCATCTAAGTCCAAAAGGGTTTGTTCCTAGTCCACTCTTAAGTGTCCTTAAACTTTTAAATTCTAACCGCGACTTTCCCCATAGAAGCTAACGGGAGCTCGCTACTGTGTTCTCACACTGCACACGTCCCCTGTGGGTCCCTGTGTCACTACCTTGGGTGGTTCCTTGGGGTCCCAGTGATTCTAGAGGCTCTAGGCCTTGTGTCTAGTCAAGTTGTGGTTCTTATACCACTTTCTTAATATATGGTTTGGTTTGCCCCTAGGGCCTATCGTATATTGTGCTAATTTACTGTGTTATTTGAAGTGTAACTTATGTGCTTTTGCCTCTAGCCTCATAAAGAGACTAGGGGGGTGTGTTTAGTAATAAATACATATATTTTATATATATACCTGGTGTGGTGTCCTTTCATTTAGCCACTCAAGAGATTATAGACTGGTAAAACAAGCTGCTTTACATTCCTTCAAGACTTAGCCTGAAGGCTGCTCTCCATAGCTACCACTAGGATAGCTTTCAATAAAGACTGTCTTTAACCTATCATCAATAATGGGTTGTTTGGACTGGTGCAAGGTGCCCACTATAACTATTGGACAGCATATACCAGGCCAACTTCTCACATATTTTAAACCCATTGTTGATGTTGCTTCTGTAGTGGTGGCTAAGCTTTAAACAAGCATAATCGGAGCCTCCAGACCTTACATAGAATTCAAAATTTGCAATCATTCATAATAAGAATTTTCAATTCCATTAAGGACAAGGAAGTGTAGATTATCCCACCCATGCTATGTATGTTTTACAGTTCAGCTACATAATGGTTCTGTTTTCCTAATGTTCCCTCCCTATTTTGAATGTCCTGGCATTATGACATGTGTGGTGAGGTCAGTTTTATGGCTTCCGTTTTGCCTTTTATCAGGTTTGGATGGCAAATAATTCCTGGAGTAACGGATGTTCCTGGGCATTTGGATCATTGGTTTGGTGAAGAGTTTGTTCCCCATGTAGATGTTCAGATCGATGTCCAGATGTTCATCGGTTCCTGCTGGTCGGAGTTACGAAGCGGACCTAGGTTGGATCTCAAGTTTGCTGTGCCTGAGAATGGACGCCCTGTCTTTATGAAATCCTGATTTTGGATGTTTCTAGTGTTGTCTGGTTTCGAATTGCATTAACTGTTTCTTCCGAGATCTGTACAAAAAAAAAGGACACTATGTCATGTTGTAGATATTATATAGGGCAGTGGCTTTATGGTTGGTCACGTGATAGTAGGGTATCATGGGAAATGTAGTATTTTACAAAAGTGTATTCTGATTGGCTGCTGTTAGTAAAAGTAGTAAAGAAAAGAGAAACATAATCTTCGCCTCCATGTCCTTAATAGAATTGAAAATTCATGTCACGAATGCTTAAAAATTTAGAATTCTCAACCTGCAGAGAGCTGAGTCCCAACGCGGAAACTAAAGAAGAAGACGAAGATGCAGAGAGTTGGTCCAAGTACCGGTGGATACCACCAGCACATGTGCAGATGCCCACCACAACTCTGGAAAGTTGTGGCCACGGGCGGTGAGTAAATGTGAAGGGGAGGTGGATACTAGAAATCTGGGGACAAAGGGTGAGGGGAGGGGAAGGAAGATACTCTTAAAGATGAGCACCTAGGGACCTAAAAGAACGAAAAGCAACCAACCAGAGCCCCGTTGTGTAAAAAGGGGACCATGCCTACCCTCACCCCCCCCCCCAGTGAACCAATCAACTTATACTTAATAGCACCCCTACTCCAAACCTATGAGCACTAAAAGTAAAGACAGGGTAATAGTGAGGTGATAGTTACTTTTCAAAAACCGTGAATCTTACCTACCTTAGCTTCATTTATTTAGGGGCGCTGGTGGCAAACATCAACCAGGAGCTGGAAAAAAAGAAGAGAAAAGCCATCACTCTACCTTGTTGCCCAAGGAGAGACCGAAAAACAAGCCAAAGTTCATACAATCTACTTATCCCTATTTTGTTCTTTATTCTTTTCTAATAAAGCCATCATAAATAAATAAATTGAATATGCCTCCTAAGCCTTATTTCCGACCATCCCTCCAAATGGAAGAATAGCACATTATGTGATATATATAAACACGGGGAAGATGCATTTTAATTAAGCTCAGACTGCAGACATGCTACACCAAATAAAAGGCACAGCTGGAAGAAGACCACACTGCTGTGCTTCCATAAAACTTTACATTTATTACTAGGTTTACGTAGGCAGGATCTGACTCCCTACAGCACTGAGAAGGTATTAGTGTAAAAAGCTCACACTGCATGAGTGCTAGGGTACTGAAAAGGTGCTATCAGTCACTAGGATGATACTTCTCAAAGAAGCTGGCCCTTTCTGGCAAGACGTTATTGGAGCAAGGTAAGAGAGTAGGAGATCCTACAACACTGAAAGAGCTCACCACTGCCAGAACCCACTATCAATGAAAGAGTAATCCTGGAGCTCTCTATCACTGAGAAAGTCTTATCAGATGAAGCTGACATTATCTACTATTCTAAGGCACTGGAAATGAACTACTGGAGAAATGCCTAACTATGGAAGTTCTGTGGCACTAAGAAGGCTCTGACAGAACCCCAAGTCACTAGGAAGGTACTTATCAAACAAGCTCACACTTCATGAGTGCTCTAGCATCGAGAAAGTATTGGTGGAACCTTCAGTCACTGGGAAGGTACTTCTCAAAGAAGTTCACACTGCATGAGTGGCCTAGCTCTGAGAAGGCACCTATGGAGCCCTCATTTACTGGGAAGGTACTTTTCAAAAAAGCTCACACTGCATGAGTGCTCTATCTTCGAGAAGGCACAGATGGAGCCCTCAGTCACCAGGAAGGTACTCCTCAATGAAGCTCACACTGCTTGAGTGCTCTAGCCCAGAAAAGGCACTGAGTGAGCCCTCAGTGCTGTAGCTCTGAGAATGCACTTATGGAGCCCTCAGTCACTAGGAAGGTACTTCTCTAAGAAGCTGGCCCAGTCTGTCAAGACATAATTGAAGGAAGTTCAGACTTCTGAGGTTCTATAATCACTAGAATCACCCAGCACTGCCTGAGAGCCCACAGCAATAAGATGTACAATAGAAATGGAAAAGTGGGTAGAAGCAGAGATTAACTCAAATAGAAAGTTAAAAGAAGCTGGAAACCATTGGCGCTGCACAGGTGTGGGATGCGTAGCCAATACAGTGTCCAAAAGAGGATCACCTACCGCTGTAACTCTCAGGAATAAAGAAGAAATCATAATATGCTCCACACACACAAATACATATAGAGGGCCTTATTCACAAAGGTAAACTTACACTTTTATGCAAGTTTACATTTTTTTTCTTTTTTAAACTACAAGTTAATAGCCAGTTTACGACTGTGGAGACTCAGCAGTCGGGCAAAAAACTCAGTACATAAAAATATAAAACAGGCCCATCACAAAAGTGCAAGCTTACCTTTGTGAATCTGGCCCTCAATAGCCCAAAAACTGTCAAATGGGAACAGGGCCAGAGAGTGGCGGCTTGAAGCACCAGGAGCCGGTCAGAATATAGGCCTAGGAACGAAGTGCGTTGTTAGCAACCTATTCTTTTCCTATAAGCAAAGCATGGAACCTTAACCTCAGGAGTTAAATGATAGTATAGAAAGTCAAAACAAATAATATCCGTAATACGAACATATCTAACGATGTTTAAAATGCTAATAAGTTAGAACTCACTGCTCAAGTCCTCTAGCACTAAGACAGGGGAAACGGCCACTACAACGCATCCGTTTCCACGCAAACCTTAACCACGCATGCATTACAACGCATGCGTGGTTACCGCGAAAGCCTTTACCATGCATACCTTTACTACGAGATACGTAGTAAAGGCATGTGTGGTAAAGGCTAAAATTAGAAAAAGGGGGCTTGGGAGGTCTCCCCCCTAAAATTAAAAAAAAAGAGTGGGAAAAAAAGGGGGCTGGGGGTGTCCCCCTCCCCCCCCCCAAAAAAACTCACCTGATGTCACGTCGAGAAGTGCAGGCAATTGGCGTCGTTTGAGAGGAAATGGAAAGAAACTTCCTCTTTATGACGTACGACATAACCACAGAAGATGGAGAGGCAATGACGTGAAGAGGTAAGGGGAATTTTAGTTTAAAAAAATATATATATATAAAGAATTGAGGGTTAAGGGCAAGGGTAAATATGAGAAGGATTGGGGCCTGGGGGGGTCACGTAAGGGTACAGGGGAGGGGTATAACCTTTACCAAGAGTATGCCCTTACCATGCATAAATTTGATAACGAAAATCGTTGTAAAGGTATGCGTGGTAAAGGAATATTCGTGGTAAAGGTTATGCGTTGAAAAAGCATTCCGTTGTAACACATGCGTGGTAAAGGGCAGGCATGCGTTGCAACGACATACAACCCTGGCAATGACTGCCAGAGGAATGCCTCTCTGCTGTAGCCCTCTGGTATTGAGAAGGCACGTCTTAAAATGAATGATTCCCCTGGCTGTTTCAATACTGAGATAAACACTGTCATAAGCTTCCGTTTCGACGCTTTCGCTTTCGCTTTCGCTTCAGTAAAAACGCAAACAGCGAGGACCGTTTTTTTTAATGGAGAACACAACATGTTTTCAGTCTTACATCAGCAAAACCTATCGACAGACTTTTCCTTGACATGTGAAAACTACAGAAATAAAAGAAACAAACGAATTTCGATTTTGCAGTTAAAAACAACGTACATCAGTAAGTAAAAGCAAATTACTGGAATTCACAAGCATCGAATACTTTGAATGCTGTGACCAGGTAGCACCAGACTAGTCGCTTTTTAGGCAAGTCGATTTTTTAAATAACCTTTATTTTTTGCTTTACAATAAAGGTCACAATGGGTGTGTAGTTAAGAGCATGCGGTCTAGTGGGATCCGAATACAAGATACAATAATTGATCCAATATATCATGACAGTTGCCGTTTATATAAAAGCCCTCCTCATCAGTCTCACTGTCGCTCGCATCGGAGGCATGTTGATCACTCATAGTTGCCTCAAAGGTTAGGACATCTCTGCAGAGCACCCTCCATGACTATTTACTATCTTTAAATAGTAAACACACAAGGAAGAAAAGGCAAAGATAAATATTTAACTCTTTTTTGTTGTATAAAAATATTCTGCACGATCACACTATTCGACACAAGATGTTCCTGCAAAACAATAAGGCTGAAAATCTTGTCGTATTTGAATTACAATGGCAGGTATTTATGTCCATCAGGAGATCTACTGCACGAGATAATTATATACATCATCAGCATTACTGTACCAGAGAATTATGCTTTTCACAAGAGCAACTCTTCCAGGAAATTACGGCCATCATCAGTTACTGTATTAGAAAATCAGTCAACTGACTTTCACCAGGGTCTCTGCGCTGTACAGTACGGTCAGTTATGAAATGAGACAATTGTTTCGATTACAAAGGTCTGAAAAATGTAAATGTGTTGTCCTATTTTAGTGTGACTGCAACATGCTGCTGCTTGCCATGCTTTCTTGCTCATGCTCTCTGCGACTTAGGCGTGTCAGTCCAGGCACCCGAGATGTGAAATTTTCAAACCAGCTTGCACACCTGTAACTCTTTACATTTTTGTGATTAGTGAAGCCCTTTTTTTTATTCAAGTGAGTTCAGCTGGGCACCTGTTACTACTCTTGGTGAATGAATGAATGACCAATTTGTATAGCGCGAACATATACCCGAAGGCATCAAGGCCCTGCAACAGTTACAACTATCTGGCAGGAGCATATCTTCAGAGGTCAGATTTACAAAGCAAAAAAGCCAGGTCTTCAAGGCCTTAAGAAAAGGAAGATGTGGTTCTACGCCGGATATAGGTAGAGGAAGAGTGTTCCAAAGACTGGCCGCTGCAACCGAGAAAGCTCTTCCTCCCCATCGTGACCTCCTATATCTCGGGACAACCAGACGATTTTTATTGGCTGAACGAAGTTGTCTGGTAGAGACATTTCGGTGAAATATGTGCCTGATTCCCTTTGGTCCTGAATTGTGTAGTGCCTTATGCACAATACACAAGGCTTTGAATAAAATTATTTTTTCTGCTGAGAGCCAGTGCAATTTCTTGATGACAGCCGAAATTACGTGGTATCTTGTGTAAAGTAGTGAGTTGGTTCCCCAAGCAACACACAAGGACACTCTGGCTCGTGGACTGCAACACCTTTAATTGCACAAACTTATTGGGAGCGCCGGAGCGGAGCTCCGTACATATTGAATTCGGCGCGCTAATGCCGATCTAACGAACATGGCCGTTACGGGATGTCCGCTGACATCACACGCAGTGTGCGTCACAGACTAGACCGCTACACCACATCTCCCCCTTCATAAACACTAAAAAGCTACTGCAACCCTCTATGCAACAACAAAACGACCCCAGCTGGAACAGTCTTACTTGTTGTCCATGCTGAACTCCTCGAACCTCCTTGGCAACATTACTCTCCTCCCACATCGTGTCCTCGCACTGCACCCCCTTGGGGTCGGGGTGGTCTTGACCCCGTCCAGGCCAGATGTTTCACCATCTCCTCTGAGTCCTGCACCACTCTCGTCTGTCGCTTCCTGCTCCTCCTGGTTGTCTGGTCCGGGTCCTGTTCTATCCTCCCTTCCTTGTTGCCCTGTTCCCGACCAGGGACTACCGTCTCCCTCGCTGGATCTCCACCTTTCTGCGCCCGAGTCCTTCGTGGCACTGGCCACCCTTTTGTCACCAGACTCCTCTCCGGGTTCCTTCTCGTGGGCGCGAGTGCATCTTGCCATGCGATCTTGGGACCATATCTTCCCGTCGCTGAGCAGGGCTGACCTGGAGTAGGGCTCTACTACTTGGAACGGGGATGTGAACTTGCTGTCTCCTTTCTTCCCTTGCGTGGGCACTTTGACTCTCACCCACTCGCCCCTCTCGAGAGCGACGTCCTTAGTGTTGTGTCTTTTGTCATAGTATTCAGTGTACACTGCCTGCGCTCTCTCCAGGTTCCTGCGTACAACTGCTGGGGACCAATGGCTTTGTACTGTGAGTCTTTTCCAAGCCACGTTGTCCTTCGTGAAGGGTTCTCTCCCCCTGAGTACACGGAATGGGCTGTAACCCGTGGAGGCGGGTGTTATTCGGTAGGCCCACATCAACCTCTTTAACTCCTTCTCCCAGTTGACTCCTTGGCTGATCGCAGCCTGCACCGACCCCATTATTACTCTGTTAAATCTTTCCACTGCTCCGTTTCCCGCAGGGTGATAAATCGGCGTGTGCCGGACGGCGATGCCGTTCCTGTCCATGAATGCCTCCAACTTGGCCGATGTGAATTGCGGCCCGTTGTCGCTTAGCATCGCTTTGGGGATTCCTTCCCTGATGAATAAGTCCGTGAGGAATTCCAATATTGTTTCTGTCTCTGCGTTGTCATTCACATGGACTTCCGGCCATTTGGAGTACCGGTCAATGACCACCGTGAGGTACTTCTGACCACCATTTGCGTCTTGTATGGGGCCAAGTACGTCAATTGAGATCTCTTCCCATGGGTTCTCGGGGCAATCAAAACTACCTAGAGGCGGACGCAATACTCTTTGTGTCTCATCTGCGTTGCTACATTGCTCGCACGCCCTCACGTGTCGTTCTACCGCTATGTCTATTCCTGGCCACCAGTAGTCTTCTTTCGTTCTCCCCTTAGTCTTCACTATCCCCAAATGGCCTTCATGGGCGATGGCGACTATGCGTGGCCTCAGCGTGTGGGGGGGGGACTACTTTGCTTCCTCGCAACAAGAACCAGGGTTGATCCCCTATGGACAGTTCTTCCCGGACCTCCCAGTATTGCTTCAATTCTTCATCCATTAGCCTCTTGTCCGGCCATCCCTGGGTTACGTATGCTTTAACTGCTCTCGTTTTCTCGTCCCTTCCATATTCCGTCTCCCATTCTTGTCCGCTTATGGCCCTCTCGTGATCTCCGGTGAACGCCACAGCGTACTCCTCCCATCCTCCTTCGTCCTGGGCCTCCGTAACTTCCTTGGACGCAGCTCTGCTCAGAAAGTCGGCCACCTTGTTTTTGTGCCCGGGCAGGTACTCCACGTTGTATACATAGTCCAGGAGCCTCAGCGTCATCTTGGCGATTCTAGGGGTGGCATGTTCATGCCCGCAGGATGTGAGGACCTTCACCAGCGGTTTGTGGTCCGTGCGCAGCAAGAATCTTCCTCCCCACAGGAATTGCCGGAACCTCTCCATCGCCCACACCACTGCAAGCATTTCCTTCTCGATGACACTGAACTTGCTCTTGTTGGGAGCCAATGTTCGGGATGCAAAACTGATCGTGTTGGTTGCTCCCTTGGTGGTTCTTTGTGTGAGTACCGCCCCTAGGCCCCGGTCGCTGGCATCCGTAGTCAGCACCGTGAGCGCCGTTGGGTCGAACCCTTGAATGGGCACCGCCTCGCTGATGTGTCTCTTCATTTCCTCGAACTCCTGCTGTTGTTCCTCCTTCCATCGGAACGTGATTTTGTCCTTGAGCAGTGACCTCATGTGGTGGGTCTTGGAGGCAAAGTGCGACACAAACTTGCTGTAAAATTCCGCCATGCCCAAGAACGTTCGGATGTCTTCCTTGTTCGAAGGCATGGGTGCGTCCTTGATAGCTGCCACGTTGGATGCTTTGGGTTTGATGCCTTCCTGACTGATCTCGTGCCCTAAGTACGTAACTTTGTTCATGCCAAATTTGCACTTGTCCCATTGGGCCATGAGTCCGTTCTGCTTTAGCACCGTGAGCACCTCCTCTAGCTTTCTGTTGTGATCCGCTAGGGACGTTCCCATGACCAAGATGTCGTCTTGGAAATATTGTATGCCTGCCTTCTTATGGAACAGCCGGTACATGAGCTTTCGGAAAACGGCTGCCGCTGAGGCGAGTCCGAATGGCATCCGTACAAACTTGTAGCACCCGAAGGGCGTGATGAAGGACGTTAAGTGGTTACATGACGGATGCAGGGCAATCTGGTGGTAGGCCGACGTCAAGTCCACAGTGGAGAACCATTTTGCTCCTTGGGTCTTGGCCAACATCTCGTTGATCCTAGGGAGCGGGAATTTGTCCACTACTATGTTTTTAGATCCACACACAGCCTCACCTACCCGTTGGGCTTCTGCGCCACCACTAGGGGTGCCAGCCACTCCGCGTTGTCAATCGCCTCTATCACCCCATTGTCCTCCAGTCTCTGCAGTTCTTCCTGCACTGCTGCCCTGGTCCGGAATGGGATGTTGCAGGCTTTGTGGGACACCGGCCGGGCCCCCTCCTTCAGGTGTATCTTGTGTGTGAACTTCGCTAGGCGACCGATGGAGTCCTTGAAAACCTCCGGGAATTCTTCCTTCCACCGCTGTGCCTCCTGGTCTGGACTGTCGTCGGTCATGAGCACTTGCGTGCGTCCACCCGGGTTCAGTTTTATTCCTAACTCCCCCTGGTCCTTCCAGCCCAATACTGAGGGTCCTTTCTCCGCCACGTATAGTTTTCCCTCGCACGTTCTGCCCTTGAATTCAAACATGAGAGGGCAATACCCCACCATGGGTATGGGCTCCCCGGTGAACGTTACCGGATGAATGTCCGTTGGTTTCAGGCGATATTTTGTTCGCGTGGCGAAGTCTTCATCCCATGTCTTTCTCCTTATGATCGTGTAGAGCGATCCCGAGTCCGCCACCATGGTAACTCGTACTCCTCCAATGCACATGTCGCACTTCGGTTTCTTCTCCACCGAGCTCTCAATGCCCAGTATTTGTTCTTCTACAATTAAGATCTCGTCGTCTTCCTCGGGGTTCTCATCTTCTTCCCCTCTGCCTGTTTCTTGTGCTACATACTTCACTTGTTGCCGCGGGGATTTCCTCCGGCATACTTTTTCGTAGTGACCTAGCAACCCACAGTATGCACACTTCGCCCCGAACGCCGGGCAGCCTTTGTCGTTGGCGGTGTGGGTGCCACTCCCGCACCTGTAGCACACGTTCGTGCTCCACTGTCGCTGTCCTTGGGGTCTCGCGGTACGGGGTTGGAACCGTCTGTGGTTCCTCGTGCCTTGTTGTCCTGTCGACACCTTGCCGTCCGTGACCTTCCTATCTTCTACTTTGCACACCGCCAGCTCTGGCTGGCGTTCCCGTTTGGCCGCTTCCGCACATCTCCTGGTCAACTCAGCTTTCTTCACCAAGGATACGACCGTCTTCAATGGTGCGTCGCCGTTGGCCCACAGTTTCTCTTGGATGGAGGTGTTTACCGTGTGCATGATGATCTGGTCTCTGATCAGTTCTTCTTGCAAGGTCCCGAATTTGGACGTCAGAGCCAGTTTTTGTAGGGCCGCCACGTACTCATCGACCGTCTCCCCTTTGTTTTGTGCCCTGTGGTAGAAGTTGTACCGGTCAATTGCTGTGCATACTGCTGGACGGTAATGGGCATCCAGGTTTTCTATAGCATGCTGGAACACATTGTCGTCCGCTGCTTGTCTCACTTCCTTCACTAGGTCTTCATACACCCTTTGTCCCGCCGGGCCCAATTGGTGGAGTAGGATCTTCTTCTTCCTCGAGCTCGTGAATGCTGTCTCGCCCTCCTCCTCCAATGCCGATAGATAGTTCAGGAAATACCTTTTCCAATCCTCCCATGGCATCTCAGGTTCTCCGACCTTCGTAAGAAAGGGCACTGGATTCGTCAGTGAAAACGTTTGCGAGCTCATCTTCCCACCGGAACTGTGGCGTCGCCGACTTGTGGCGGAATTTCCAGGCGAACTGGCCTCTTGGGCGCCTCTGTAATCTCCGCTGCGTCGTCCTGGCCGGACTCTCCACTGTCCGTGTGGTGAGCACTGGTGTCTGCCAGCTTGTGGAGTCTTCCCCCCCCTTCGGGGCACGATTAACGCCGTACTGTTGCACGTGGCGAGGTCTGTGGGTGCGCACCCGCTTACCAGGCTCGAATCTGGATGATGTGACCAGAAGGCGCTTCCTCCTCAGCACCGCGCGCTCTCCGCTGCTCTGCCGCGCTCCCAATTGCGTCCTCCGAGTTGCCCAGCCTGTGCTTTGCCACCACGTGGGTTCTGGATGTAAGTGTGGGCTCCTCTGCTACCACCTCGTCGCCATTGTAAAGTAGTGAGTTGGTTCCCCAAGCAACACACAAGGACACTTTGGCTCGTGGACTGCAACACCTGTAATTGCACAAACTTATTGGGAGCGCCGGAGCGGAGCTCCGTACATATTGAATTTGGCGTGCTAATGCCGATCTAACGAATATGGCCGTTACGGGATGTCCGCTGACGTCACATGCAGTGTGCGTCGCAGACTAGACCGCTACACCACATCTTGGAACATCTAAGACCAGTCTTTCTGTCGCTTTCTGCACCAGTTGTAGTTTATTGATGGGGTCCCACCTTTTCTGCTCTGCCACCACCGGTCCTTCATTGTTGCCTCCGGTCCTAGGAAGAGGATCACAACAACCATACTGCCTGCCTGCACTCTTTGGCGCCCTCCAACAGCGTCACAAACAGCGCCTGGAGGCGCTTTAAAAACGGGCTTGGCTACCGCAGCGCAGGTCTCGGCTTTGCTGCTCTGCCACCACCGGTCCTTCGTTGCTGCCACCGGTCCTAGGAAGAGGACCACAACAACCATACTGCCTGCCCGCACTCTTTGGCGCCCTCCAACAGCGTCACAAACAGCGCCTGGAGGTGCTTTAAAAATGGACGCGGGCTCCCGCAGCGCGGGTCCCGCCTTTGCTGCTCTGCCACCACCGGTCCTTCGTTGCTGCCTTCGGTCCTAGGAAGAGGACCACAACGACCATACTGCCTGCCTGCACTCTTTGGCGCCCTCCAACAGTCTCACAAACAGCGCCAGGAGGTGCTTTAAAATCGGACGCGGGCGGGCCCGTCTGCGCCCGTCAAATACCGGATAAGGCTGGGCTGGGCCACCCCCCTTGATTCTTTCCCAGTATGCTTGTATTCTTGCGGTAAGACTACTTATCTATATTTAAGTGGGACATGAACTATATCGTATCTAATCTACACCGAACTCTGACCACTGAACAATCGTTAGTCCGATTTTATGTAAAGCATCATCTTAACAAACTTTCTGTTGAGGACTTTTATGGCATTAGTACGATACAAGCATGTATAAGCATGCGAATTGAGGATATCAAAGTATATGGATAGATTGTTGTGTTAATTCTGAGTTATTATTTTGCTATATTCCTATATTGATTGTACTGTGGTTAAATTATTGAATATAAGCGTACCTGTTTTCGGTACATGTTGCTCTACCTTCTAATACTGCCCCCAAACTGCACAAGTTGTTGATGGATATTGCTTGCTTGCCTAAGCCTTAACCCCACTAGGCTATTATATCAATTATAGCCCTACAAGAATAGCTCCAATACCAAAGTATTTGGGCAACAATGGGGAAAAGGAAAGCAGCGGAAACAATGACAGGGAGGAAAAAGATAGCAAGGACACAAAAACAGGCTAAATCTGCAGCAGAGAACTGTACTTTAGCTGCTATTGACGATTTAATAGAAGAGGTAGAAAATATGTTGTCTAATGGTAAAGAGTCCAGCACCAAGGGGAAAAGTAAAATCTCATCCTATTATAGCAGAAGAGACAAAGCAATCTCAGCAAGGCCCAACAGCCCAACTATTATAGTACACCAAGCCCACAATAAAACACCATTGCAACCATTAATTACACCTCCTTTAAAGACAGGATTGGGTACTGGCAAGACACCCCCCCTACATTAGATAACATAGATAATATAGATAGGAATCAGGAAAGCCCAATACATAGAGAGACTATAAATGTAGAGTGCTCTAATAGATACTTACACTTAGTAGATAGCTTGGAGGGAACACAAGCAGAGCAAACAATTGGAAAAGATGCAAGTAGTCCTATTAGACTGAGTATTATCGGGGCTCACACGCAGGTACAGCCACATGACACCCATTCACTTGTGTTGGAGCTCTATACGAAACTAAATGCAGTCCAAGAAGAGGTTCTAACACTTAAAAGGATAATTGAGGTACTAACTACTCACCTACATATAAATCCGGGAGGTGTAATTAATGCACTAGGGCACTGAAAACATATAAAGAAGAGATCTCATCATAACAACGCGGAGAATGCTTCACCTAGAATGCCATCCAAAGCAACATTAAATCATTCCCTAAACCAAACTTCAAATCAGAGCAAAAATACAACTTTAATACCTTACCCCCCACCTACCTTGAGGAGCTATGCGACTAATATGCGAGAGCTTCCTAGATTGCCTACATTGCACCAACAGTTGCAATATATAAACACAAACCTAGAAATTCTACACCCAAATAGACCATTACAGGGCGCTCAGGACCTTGGGATGGAGTATAGGGGTCCCGAGTGGAAACATGGACTACACCAGGCACCTCACCATCTGATTAAGGAGAAACTAAATTCTTACAACGTGTTTCTTACCAATGTCCCAAGATTAAAGCCGGGTACCAGGGAAGACAGGGATTCCCTTGTAAATAAAGTCACACATTGGATCAGGACGAAACGACAGTGCCTCTCCATAATAAGATCTGATATAAAAAGTGCTGAACGGATACAGCAAGATGAGGGGGATCTAGATGACATAAGGTTAACATTTTATTCTAAAACTATTGCTGAGAACGTAATAACCATGAACCTAAGAACTCATTCTTTTTTTAATTCTAAAATCTGCCTCAGGCAAAACAAAACCTGTATAGACAGATGTAGCACTGCCCCACACGCTTCGGGGGGTAAAGCAATCTTGAAGCTGTAGATTGACTGAACCAGGAGTGGAAACTGTATTCTCCAAGGGGAGGGGGGGGGGGCACATCGTACTTAATGGCTGGGGACCAAGATGTAACTGAATTGGATGACCAACTTAATGCGGACGCATTTCATGAAGGGCACAGCCCTAATGAAAGCCAAGCAATTAATATTCTGGAGTCAGAAGGGTTTAATTGTATAAATAATGATGGCAGCCCCACCAATAAACCAATGTATCCAACTCCAGATTGTGTGAAGATGGTGTCTTGGAATATAGCCGGCCTTTCAAAAAAACTTTAAGAACCTGACTGGCAGGATTATATTGATAATATTGATCTCTGCCTTTTTCAAGAGACTTGGGCAAGGGAACCACTAATCAAAGTAGGCTATAAAACATTCAGCATAGAGGCCCAACAATCAACTAGAGGAAGGCCATCAGGAGGCATCTTAATTTGGATAAAAAATCATGCAAATGCTTCTATAGAAATTTTACCTACTGTTACAGATGACATACTGGGTTTAAGATTAAAATGTCCAAATAAGTCGTGGCTGTATTTATTCAATATATATATAAGACCAAGAGAGCGTTCAAAAGAATCACCATTAATTCAGCATTTAGAAGAAGTCCTTGACTCTATTAAATCCAATGGGCCCTTTATAATTGGAGGTGATTTTATCTGCTGCTACGAACCCTTGTCGGGATTAGATACAATTTTTGAGGAAGAAGACCTAGCAATGGGTCCTGAGGACAGAAAAGACTTTGGGATGCTCTGTCTCTGCAATGCAATTACTTAATTTTACTATAGAGAAGGACTAAGGTCTTGCAACAGCAGATCTCCCTCAGATCTTGAATGCTCTAATACCTTTTCGAGAGGTCTTTCTTCATTCCGGATAGATTACATTATAAGTGTTGCTTATTGGGCTTACGTGCAGGACTTTAAAGTTGATGACAGAAGAGAAAGTGATCATTTCCCTTTGTGTTTAGATCTCACAGGGTAAGGTAATATTTTATTATATGCTTAGTTAATAAAAAACATTGCATAAAAGAGAAAGAAATGACATAATAAAATGATGCAGGCAATGTGTGCTTAGCTAAATAAAACAGACAGTGTTATCACATCAATATTTAATTCCTGTAAAAAGCTAAGGCCGTCTTGCAGTATGCAGAGGTCTTTACGCTTTAAAACCATCAGATTGAAATATTAAAACAATAGTTAGCCCTTTCCAGTTAAAACTACTTTTTAAAATATATATAAAAATCGGCAGGAGGTTATGAGTTGCTGTCATTTGGTTCAATGTTATGTTCCTTCTCTGTCACATTTAGTTTCTTTCCCGCCTCGTCGAGGAAGCGTACTAGATGGCAGACCAGCCGAATATCCTTTCCTTCAAAGCAGGCCTTGACTGCCTGTCTACAAGTTCTGATATGTAGTCTGTTAAAAGCGGGTTTTAATGTAGATCTTCTTTCCCTGTCTAAGCATTTGCATGTACAGACAATGTGTAAAATATCTTCCTTAGCCTTTGCACACAGTCTGCAGGATGTTTTGGACTTTAGCCGTTTCCAAGGCGGTAGGTGTGGCAATATAGATAGAACGCCCAGCCTGAAGTTTAGATTTTTTTTTTTTTGACCTGGTGAATCCAGTCCTTAGATAGGTTTGTGGGGAGCAGTTTTTATAGCTCTGAATGACGATCCATCCATGTGCTCTTTTGGAGAGGGAGGCTTTGTCTTCGAAATTAGATATAATTTTTACTGTTTTATTGACAAGTTCCTTAACCCCTTCCCTGCTCATGACGGAACCGTTCCGTCATGAGCCACGGTTGGCGTGTGCTCATGACGGAACGGTTCCGTCATGACAATCCTGTCGGCGGCCGCTCCGCCTGCGCGGCGCTGTTTCCCCGCCTGTGCGGGGCGACAACGCAAATGGGCGGAGTCATGACGGAACCGTTCCGTCATGAGCACAGCTCAACTGTGGCTCATGACGGAGCGGCTCCGTCATGAGCACAGGCCCACCGCGCTGCCCCCCTGCCCCCCCCAGCGCTGCAGCGGAATGTCCGCAGCAGCGAAGGGGTTAAAAGTTTTATGGACCCCGATTGTGTCCCAGAGAGCTTCTAAGGCCAAGCTAGCCAGGGCTCCTTTAATTAAATCAAAGCTGCACAGTCTTTTTTTTTGGTTAAGTTCATTCCATAGTAAGTCTTTTAGTGAGCCTGGTGCTGCTCCTTTGATTTTGTGCCAGCATTTCAGGTAGGCTCACTTTCGTGCGATTTGTTGTTTCAAAATGCCGAACTCTAACCTGATTTGAGCTGGTGATGTATAGCCTGGGAGGTTAAAAATGATTCTGAATGCCTTCAAAACTGTCCTGTCTAGGGTCTCGGCGTCTCTCCCTCTGAGGCACTCACTTCCGTAGGTGACGGTTGGAAGGAGTTTTGCACAGATTACCTGTAACAAAGGGATAAAGCTCGGGCCACCTATTTTTTGTTTGATGTTTTTTAGTGCAACTGCCAACAATGTTCCTTTGCCGTTTATAGATACTTTTTGCGGGAGAAATGTGCCTTTAGTGTCCAGAATTATGCCCAAGTATTTAAATTCGCTGACAGTGTCAAGTTTCTTCCCTTCCAGAACCCATTGGAAGTGGTGTGATTTCTTTTTCGGGTTGATAATCATCCTTTTAGTTTTGCTCAGGTTTATTCGTAGACCATTTCTGATGGAAAAGTTGCTTGTAGTATTTAGCAGATGTTGTAAGTCAATTGGAGTACGGCTAATCAGGACCAGGTCATCAGCGTATAATAAGTTCGATAGAGGGAGGCCGCAAAAAGTTTGGAGCATAAGGGCTGCATTTATCCAGTTCAGGCGAGAGATCTGCTAAGAACAGGTTGAACAGGATGGGCGCCAGCACGCACCCCTGCTTCAAACCCTTGGTTGTCGGAATTCTCCGTGATAGGCTTTCTCCAGCCCCTAGCTTAATTTGGATCCAAGTATCACTGTGTAATAGAATCAGCTGGTTCAGGAGTTTGCTCCTGATTATCATTTTAGACAGTTTTGCCCAGAGTTTATTCCTGTCAATACTGTCAAAGGCTGCGGAGTAATCTATAAAGCAAAAATATAGCGGTCTTTTGGTGAGTTTGGTATCGTCTATTAGAAGCGATAAGGCCAATATGTTTGTTGATGTGCCCATGCTTTTCTGAAAACCTGATTGGTTGATAGGAATAGATGCCGTTTCCGATACCCATTCTGTAATTTCTTCCAGCAGTAACACTGCATAATATTTGACATCATTATCTAGTAATGCAACTAGTCTGTAATGCTCAGCGATGTTTTTGCTGCCTTTCTTATGTATCGGAGAGATGATGGATCCTTTCCACGATTCTGGTATTATCTCTGTTTCCATGATGTGCAGATACAGTGGTAGAAGTTCAGATGCCCAGTAGTCCAGGTCACGTTTGTATAGGATCGGTGGTATACTGTTTGGGCCAGGCGCGCCCTCGGTTCTGCCCTTTGCAATTCTGTTCTTGATTTGTTTTGATGTAAATGTCCATTTGGGCTCAGTTTCTTGTGTACACGGGGCTGTGACAGTCTTGCTGTTCTCCAGGGGTGCTTGTGTATTAGTTAAGTTATCACTGTTGAAATAATCCCAAAGGTATTTAGACAAGTCCTGTTCTGTAATGTGAGAATTTGTCCCAAGTGTTCTTGGGTTCTGTATTCTCTTCATGGTATGCCAGAACCTAGTGCTGTTTTTTGATTTTGCATCATAGAGGATTTTAGCCCATGCTGTTTCTGTCCTTTCGTGGCGAGCTTCCCAGATGAGTTTTCTCTTGCTATTTTTTAGTGATCTGAGTTTAGCTAAGAGGTTAGCATCTGGGCCTGCCCGGTAAAGCGCTTGTGTTGTCTTGTTGATTCCTTTTTTAAATTGCTTTAAATCCTTTAGTTGTGATCCTCTCAAGAGATGATTTTGCGAGCTCAGAGATGGAGAGTGGGGCCTGTGTCGGATTGCAGCCGCTCTGGTTGAGTCCGTCCCCTCTTCATTGGTGTATAATGTGCCAAGAGTTTCGGTGAAGTTGCCCCATGATGCAATTACATTCGTGTTATCCTTCTTTTTGTCCTCCCAGAGAGTCTTTTCTTCAAGCAGGAAGTTCTCCAGGTTAGGAATTTTGCATTTGATTCTTCCCAGATTTATTGTGTACTCTGTGCATAGGCGGGCTGGTTGCTCAGTAAATGCGGTGCCATAAGCATCCAGAGTGATCTCTTGAGGGAGGTGGTCACTGTGATCTGAGATTCCTATCCTGAAGTTGGCTATTTTGCTGAAAAGGGAGTATGACATGAAGGTGTAATCAATAGTTGTATTTGCTAGGGCGCTGTAGTATGTGGCCGCCAGCGGGCGATCTCCCTGAAAATGCCCATTCAGTGCCACGAAACGTAAGTTTTCCAGGTCCCCGAGGAGTTTTTTGGCTGTGGTAGTTGGCTTGCCCCACTTGCTTGCTTCCTGAAGGGGGATCCCCCAAACAGAGAAGTGCTCTTCAACAATTCCTTGTCTTTCATAGGGCCCTGTTAGAAGCATGTTGAAATCGCCTGAAACTAAGAGGTTTGGGGTAGCTTCTTCCTCGAGTAGTCGTGATATGGCGGAGACCAGCTGTTTAGCATTGTTTTTTTTTGTCCCTTGGGTGAAGGTAAATATTAACTAATATTAGCTGCTGATTGTCTGTGAGACCTGTTAGTTCAAGCTTGATTGCTTGTGTGCCATTGGTTGTCGCTAACATCTTGGATAGTTCCCTGGCAGTAGATATTGTTTCAATGGAGGTAAATATTGCAAGGCTGCCCTTTGGGTGACCAAACTTAGATTCTTTGCAGGCCGGAAGGTGATATGACTTGTACCCTTGAATGTGAAGAGGCTCAACCAACCAGGTCTCTTGCAATAGGATAAGGTCAAATTCTTGAAAATAAAGTAGAACATCTTTGTCCGTGACTTTGGACCCTAATCCATTGATATTCCATGAGCAGAACCTTATTTGTTGCATGTTGTTAGGTGTATTTCTGCTCTGTCAGGTGTTTCTTGATCGGGAGTTAATAGTACGTGATATCCAGGACCAGCTGTTGGCGATCGTGTTGTTTTCACCCATTAACCTAGGATTCCTGGTGTTTGGTTCTGTGCTGCGAGCGTCCTTAGGTACTGAGTAAACTTGATCTCACAGGGAAATATTTCCTGCTACACTCATTATGTAAATGTAAATTGATACTCATTGATACAACCCGGAACGGGCACAGAGGTTATACAGCCTATAGTAAGCAATAATAGGAGGGCAGTAAAATGGCCATCTATACTGGAAAAGGTAGAACGCCTCACTTGTATTTATAATATTTTTAGTGACTTCGTATCGCTTTTTTTAAAAGTGCGTCCTGAAGTCATACCCATAACACAGATCAATCAGAAGTTAGTAGAAAATATAAAACCCTACCTAACTAAATCAGAGACTGGGAAGGCCAAACATAGTAACAAGATGCGGTTGTCTAACCCATGGTTAAACAAAGAATGTGTAGCGGCCAAACAACGCCTCATTAGGGCTTTGCAAGCTAAGGAGATAGTTATGATTAGGCAAGAAAGAAATGCATATAATAAAGTTCTGAAAGTAGCCCGTAGAAACTGGGAGGATGCTAGCTGGGAAGATTTGATAACAGCCTCAACGGCAGGTGACCAATGCTTGTTTTGGCGGATCATTGCTAATGGTAGTAAATTAAGTAATCCGGTCCAAGATTATAATTTGGACCCTTGCACTTGGCATAGACATTTTGACCATCTATATGCCCCTCCGGCTATAATAGTCAGAGATCCCACATGCAGTAACGAGGAGCTCATGATGTCAAATGAGATTGCATCCTTACAATTCAGCATAGAAGATACCACACTGGCCATAGCTGCTATTAAGTCATCGAAAGCTCCTGGCCCCGATAAGATACCTGGGGACCTCTTTAACCATGCGCCTGAGGTGTGGGCCCCATATATTAATCTTTTATGCAACACAATTGCTAGAGGGCAGCCCATTCCAGAATCTTGGAAGGGCACGGAGATCGTCCCGATACACAAGAAGGGCAGTAGGGACGATCCCGCTAATTATAGACCTATCAGCTTGATAGACATAATGCAAAAAGTTTATGCCAAACAGATCTTAGATAAGTTAAATGACTAGATGATTGAAAACGATGTACTTTCCCCATGTCAAGCGGGTTTTAGAAGGAGAACTAGTACCATAGACCAAGTGTTCAGGCTCGTAACTATAGCCTGGAAATACACAAGGCTGAGATCTAGCCACTTATATGTGGCCTTTATTGATTTAAAGGCTGCATTCGATTCAATCCCCAGAGATCTGTTATGGATAAATTTGTTGCAGCCGGGGGTACCAAAAATTATTTTAGTTCAGTTGATTAGGCTTCACAAGGACAATTTTGCCAAAGTCCGTTAGGGCAAAGGGGGCAACTCACAAACGAGATACAAGTTAAGAGAGGCGTGCGCCAGGGCTGCGTCCTGGCGCCAACTTTGTTTCTCTTATATGTTAATGATATGGTTGAGTTCCTGCAAAAATCTAAGCACGATTCCCCAAAACTAGGAGGGAACCATCTATGTGCATTAACATTTGCAGATGACACAATCTTGTTGTCGCAAACGCCAAAGGGCCTGCAAAATCTTTTAAATACTCTTGATGAATATTGCAAATTAAAAGTCTTGGAAATAAACCCAGTAAAAACTAAATACATGTCCATAAAGCCCCATAAGTGTTTTAAAAATGATATATTGTTGAATGGAGCGATTTTGGAGCGCATTTCCAGTTTTGTTTATCTCGGGGTGACCATCGATTCAAAACTTTCATGGAACATCCAGATAAAGAAATTGAGATATATTTTAATGCAAAACTCAGCACCAGTTATAAAAAAACTTTTTGCAACTATGACAAAGGCTACTACACCAGCCCTAGAAGTCTACAAGCCTAGGCCTCAAACTGCTGCCTTGTATGGCTCAGAGGTGTGGGGGGGGGGGGAGGGGAACTACTTAATTGCCCTTCCCCAAAATACACCTGTGATCCCCCTTATGTATGATCTGGGCATAAAACGAATTGAACAAAGGGCGGTTTGGATGATCTTGTCATATTGGATTAGAATATGGACCACCGAGGAATTGTAAACCTATAGACAAGCATTGAGTGAATTATTGGTTCTTGACATTCATATCACTTTCCCGTGGTTGGCCCATATTCGCAAATGGCTTTTTGTAGATTCTGGGAACAACGGAGTACGATGACCCCGGACTCAAAGCGGGAAATTAAAACCATTTATTGGAATTTTATTAGGCACAGTGTCACTTTAAATTGTAGATCTGGTACACTTACAATTCAATTCCTGATGTTCAAAACAACCGCCTGTTTTGAATCGTTTTTAGATGAAATCGAACCTCAACTCGCTAATGTATTGTATCTGAAATTCAGATATGGTACTCTCGAGATAAAGGCTTTTACATCTAAGTGGGGAACGATACAGGAAGGGGGAAAAGACTGTAAGTGTACACAGTGCCATTCAGGAAGCAAAGAGGACATTGCACATGTCCTATTTTTCTGCCCTGCTTACACAATTCCGAGAAGAAAATGGATAAAACCTCTGCGCAGAAATTTGAGTATTAGAAAATACACTGAAATGATGTGTATATTAAAAACTGATAGCTCCAAGTTTATTGTATTTGGTGTCAGTAGATTTTTACTGGCTATACATTTTATAAGGAGGAAGAAAGAGCTTAAATTTTAGATTTAAAAATTTAAAAATCTTTAGGATCTCATTCCTTATGGGAGTCCTATGAATTTTAAATGTTCATGTTGATATAGCCAATGATAGCGCAAAACCACTTTTTAATTTTTGAATTATGTACTGCTAAAGAAGCCTTGATGATATTGCACTCTGCATTTCGCACTTTATGGAACTCATTATTTTGGTGCTAACTGTAAATAATAGGTTTTATGTACTATATAGTAACCAACATGAGGACCAATGTACTGTATAAGCTTTTTTAACAAAGTTATTAGTATTTTTTGATGCTTTGATGATTCTGTGAATCAAATAAAGATGCTTTGACAAAGTTTATTGATGTTGGCCCAATTTGTATCTTAAAAAAATGGCATTGCAAAGTCCATCTACGATAAAATCAAAGATACAGCAGCTTGCTTCTGTGTGGCAAGAGAAAGAAATGGGAATATCTTTCTAAGGGTTCTTATGACCCAAAAGCACGAGGACACAGCCCTATTAACCTGGTGATTGAAAGATAGACTGGTGTCAACTATGACACCAAGATTCCTTGCTGATTCAACCGGAGAAAGATATGATCCCAATGTTTCTGGCCACCATGAGTGGGTCCATTCGGGGTGAGGATTACCAAACATCAAAACCTCAGTTTTGTCGCTGTTGAATTTAAGGTAGCTGTCTCTCATCCAGAGTGCCACCGACTTCATGCAGTTATTAAAATTGACAGCTGAGGCTTCTTTATCTTCTGTGGTAGACACAATTAGTTGTGTGTCATCTACATAGGACATTACCTCCGGCCTGAAAGATCTAACCAGTTTTGCCAGTGGGAAGACATATATATTAAAAAGGGTGGGGCTCAAGGATTACCCCTGTGGGACTCCACAACAATTGAGAATTGGGTCTGAGTAGAATTGGTCCATCTTAACTTTTTGTGATCCATCAGTTAAGAAATTAGGGCTTCATTTAGAATTGGATGGTGTTATGTTCCCGGGTTAGGCCCATGTATTAAAGCTGATCATTTCTTACATTGTTCTCTTTTGCATAGTAACATTTCTGCGGTAAACAATAGCTCATATTTGCATGCTCAACAATGTTGGATTAGTTTCCCTTAAACTACTTTGTTTACACATCTAGCTTCACAAAATATTATCACAATGCCTCGAACATCATGTAAAAGGCCTCTTTACACACTATGTACAAATGTCGTTCTAGCTTCATCTACAGGGCGACAGAGCTATCTATATATCCATATCATTGCTAATGTACAATGAACATCACAAGGCTGCTTTCTATTATAAATAATGAACATCCCGATAGATCAGTAGAGAAGGTACTTCCGCTGACACAGAGGGTCTCTGCAGGCTGAGACTTCACCATGCAGAGGTCTGACATCTTGTGATGGGGGCCTTCTTCTTAGACATATGTCCAGTTTGTGACCAAGATGGGGTCCTTCATTCTCTCCCACTAGGTTCTGGAGGTTGGATTGTCCCTTGGGGAGTTTCTTGGCTCTACATACACACACACTCTAGATGCACTTAGAGTAGGGTTTTGCATAGTAGGAGTACGCCTGATTACTTGCTTGTTTATATGCCTGCATACATACACTCTTTTAGCACCATGGTAGAGCTGTACCAGCTATTTACTCTTCTAGTGCTCATAATCACTTTTAAATAGCAAAAAGGGGGAAGCAGCAGCATTGCCTATACACCAATGCCTGAGGGAGTTCACTCCTGCACAGCAGGAGCGGGAATTACCTAGACTTACCGAGGAAATCTATGCCTACGCTAGGCAGAGATAATTTGGAGCCAGACCTGGGAAACCACAGGTTAAGAGTAGTTCTGAAAAGGATAACTCTAAGCCAGCAGCCGGTTCTTCAAAGAAGAGATGGGACAATAACAAAAAAATAAAACAAAACAGTCACGGAGTGGGTCTCCTCAGCAGGAATACACTGACAAAAAATATAATCTGAGAAACTGTGATAATATTAACAAGCCTGATAGATATCAGGATACAGATATATGACCCACTCATTCCTTTCTGGACTCATCCGAGAGAGATTCAGTGAGAGGTGGACGGTCAGAGCTCAGATCAGAAGAGCATGTGAAGCTGAAAAGGGAAGCTCATTGCACTTCAGATTACATCCTTAAAGAGGATAAACAAAATACTCAAAAACCTCAGTTTAAAAAAAAAAGTAGTGGGATTAAAATAAGACATGCCCAGACTACGGAGGACTCTGCTTCTGAATGGGGAGAGGGCAGTGACAATGTTGGACAGCGCAGCAGAAGTCACAATAGCTCGCCGGAACCTGATGGATCTTCTGGTGGTAGTAGTGCTGAATGGGCATATCAAGGTGGAAATGCGTAATACAAGGGTAAGTGTCCCACATCGCTTATACAAAATAATGCTCCAAATGGAGGAGGTCATACCCAGGAATGTCAAGGCTCTCTTTTGGGAGAACCTGACACATGGTTACGACGTTCTTTTGGTTGAAAAGGACTGGCCTCCTGAGTTCCTAATGGAATGCCTATTAGCAGAAACGGTTATCTTACCTGCCTTCTCTGACCTCGTTCCAGAATCAGATAAACATTCATACGTGCCAGAGTGGGCGTTAGTTCTAGCTCCTGCACTTTACTGCAATCATGTTGGGTGGGATGATGAGTCTCCTCACCATGAAATACCATTAAAATCTGTTCTTCAACTACGGAGACAATACCCAATAAAACATGAAGCTAAAAAGCCAGTTAGAGAAATCCTAGAACAACTTGAGTACCAGGATGTAATAGAAAATTGATCCTTGACCATGAATAATCCCTATTCATATTGTCTAGTTTTAGACTATAGCCATTTGAACACTTCCACACGAACATTAGCTGTACAAAAAACATATAGTTCTGCACTGATGAATAACATTGTGCGGAAGAAATTCAAAACAACCCTAGATATCTCACATCTATTTTTCTGCCAGAATATTGAAAGCTGAAAGCAGATATTTGACCGCATTTTCAGTGCTAGGTTTATAGCGTTAATTTTGTTGTTTACCTCAAGGGTATAAGAACAGCCAGGGGCAGATTTCAGCCAGGGTAACAGAGTTACTTCAAATTTTTGATGAGGAGGCATTGTCGTATGTAGACGATATTTATCTGATGGATGACGAACTAATGGAACACTTGGCTAGACTCAACCACATAATATTTAGGTTTGCTCACATGGGTTACAAATTTAATTTAAAAAAATCTAAAATTGCCTCAAAGGGTGGCTGCTGATCGGCATCGACCATCTAGGGGATGTCTGGAAAGGGGATTCCCCCGCTTCTTTGAGCACCTCCAAAGGGAATACGACTTGCTTCCCTCACAGAGATACCACCACATACGACTCCTACACGCCTTACGATCCCATATACCGTGTGGTACATCCATTCCAGAATATTCCCCAATTGAAGACAGGTTGTTGCTTGACCCCATAATGGAGAAACCCACATCAACCATTTATCGTAAATTAGTAAATAATATGCCTGACCCCTTGGTCAAACTTTGAACAGCTTGGGCCATGGATCTTGGGAGTTTAGACGAGGAAGACTGGCAGGATGTGCTGCAGGGTCCTAGAGAGATAGCAATCCTTTCAAGGTTCAGGCTGGTGCAGTTTAAAATCCTTCACTGTACTTACTACCCTCCTACGCACCTGTATGCATGGGGAAAGTGCCAGTCGGCGTCCTGCGTAAGGGGTTGTCAACAGGTGGGCACCTTTTTTCATATCATGTGGGAGTGTCCGGAGATCATCCCCTTCTGGACGAAGGTCACTGACACCATGTCTAGGGTAGTGGGGAAGACGGTTCAAATGGAACCAAAGTGGCTCCTGTTGATGATAAAAGGGGACGTTGATTGGTCAAGATATTTTGGAATATGGTTGGCCCTGGCTGCGGGTGGAGCAAAATGAAATATTGCAAGGGGGTGGGGGGCGCAGACAACGCCTCAGTGGGAGGACTGGAGGCGGGACCTTGATTGGTGCCAGAGGGCAGAAGAGACTGTATATAAAAGTAGCAGGTGCACTAAAAAATGGAAGAAGGCGTGGGCGCCCTTGCGGAAATACAGAGAAACTGGAACACTCATGGAAGGGTAGTTGTGTTGAGGGTTGCTGATTGTCCCTGTGGTTCCCTAACGAGTTTTTTCTTGTTAACACTTGTATTCTCTCTCATGTGGTATGTAAACACTGTTTTTGTACTGTATGGTCTCATGAGCATTGCTAATAAAAAAGATTACCCCCCAAAAAAAAAACAAATCTAAAATTGCCCACCTCAATGTCCTGTTTCTAGGATATGAACTGTCAAGTGAAGACAAAGGCCTGGCTGCAAATGTTTTTGAAAAATGCACATTGCTCAAACCTCCAACGAGATTACAATCCATTTTAGGATTCCTACATTTTAGCAGAACATACATTTTGGATTACGTAAAACAAGTAAAACCGTTCCACAATTTAATTAGACCTGCTTTTTCAATCAACCATTGGACACAGAAACATACAAACATTTTACGTTCCATACAAGCAAATATGATAGCATCCAAACATTTGCACACATGTGTGAACACAACTAACCTGGTAATCCGCCTAGTCGCCAGAATCACAGGGTACACCTATATCACTTTCAATGAAGGTGATACTGTACCCATTGCAAACAAATCACATTTGTACACCAACAATGAAATGCGTTTTACACCTACTGAAAAAATTCTCACAGCGGTACAAACTGCTGTAGTGAGAGAGAACAGTGGTCCTGGACCTATATTTAGAATGAATTAATCAAATTACTTTGTATTTTATGATTCAGTTAACCATAACATTGAATGAATTAATACAGCAAAAAAGAGAACGACCTGGAAAGGAATTCATCATATGTTTATTCAATGATGTATTGGATAAAAGCCATACATGTTATATTAATCAAATGAATTAATCAAAAGGAGGTTGCACCAGAGGAAGATGTGCAGTGAAAAGGAGAGGGTGCTCAAGTGTAAGGAAATCAGAAAAAAGGATACTTCAACATATTATCTGGAATTTAATATGTCAGGGCAGGGAAGCGCGGTTACAAGTCACCGTCTTAGCTGGTCTGTCCCAATGGCATTCATATAATCTTTGACTTTTGTTCAATCACAGAAATCAATTCTGATGCAGCACATTGAAAAGGGTATTTCGGGTACAGACTAAATACAAAGGGGCGTCGACGTTTCGATCCAAGGGACTCACCAAGTGCAGGAGAGTCAGAGCATGCCTGAGAAAACAGTGGAGCCAAAGAAGACCCTCAAGAGGACCCACAGACAGAAGGCACAGGAGTCGGATGAGGACCTCAAGCAGCTCACCAATGATGCAGGCCCACGGTGCAGAGGATATGGTGAGGACAAAGATCTTGGTAGCAAGAGATGCTGGAGGATGGAGCTTCTCGGAGCCCGAAGATCTCTGGAGAAAAGAGTCAACAAGCCTTGGCAACAGCAAGTCGATGCAGTGCACTCGGGTACTACTCCAGTGGTTCCGATGAGGGGTACTAACTTCAAACTTGCTGAAAAAACAGTGCAGGCCTCGAGGGAGTTGCAGAACCACCACCTGTGTTGCAGAGCCTTTCAGAGTTCGTGGGATGTCAGAAGCAGCAGACCGGTCAGGTTAGTTGCAGTGCCTGCAGATGCAGGGGAGTGACTCCTTCACTCGAAGGGAGATTAGTTTGGGTGTTTTGGATGCCCACGGGCCTGGAGAAGAACTTGTATGGAGCACAGGCACAGATGATTCAGTAGACTGGCAGGATGATGACACCAGGAGCAGCAGGAGTCTTCCAGATGCAGTCTTGGTTCCCAAAGCAAAATCCAACAAAGTCCAAAGTGCCCAGACGGTTGGAGATTAAGTGGTTTCAGATCTGAATCTTGTCCCACAACGAATTTGAAGAGCCACCCAGAGGTAAGCCCTTAAGCACCCTAAGGAAAGGTACCTCTCAGAGGAGGGGCTGGACAGTGGGGAGGTTTCTCCCATGTCCTTTGTCCAGTTTCACATCAGAACGGGAGCCAACAGTTCCCTGAACTGGTTTCAACTGGAGTATGCAAAGAGAGCACCAAATGTGCGCTTCAGAGCAGTTTAGTGGTGCTGGCAGGTGCCCCCACCCTAGCCCAATACACTAAGTCCTGTCTGGGAAGTGGTCACACTTCCCTGTGACACGAAACCTATTGTCGTACCTTCCCCTGCTTGAGCTTGGCTCAGCAGCAGGAGGGCAGAATTGTGTGTGTCTGTGGTCGGCAGCAGTCATAGCTTGCTGTCAGACTCTGGAAGACTGGTATCAGGAGCACAAAGGGCTTCCCGGAGGAGCCCCACAGTGCATGGAATCATACCTCCAACACCGTTTATTGTGTTCGGGTATGATTCCAACATGTTTGATACCAAACATGCCAGGGTTCGTTACAGCCAGTTTAGAGTTAACCATTGCTTAATGACACATGACCACTCTATGCATTGTAATGGCTGACGCACTAACAGTGCCTGAAGAATGTACTCCGGGGTTTGTCGGGGTGTCCTGCTCATGCAGGGGCACCCTTACACTTATAATCAAGCACCCTGCCTTCAGGATTGAAAGACCTTCCTTCGGGCCGACTTATAGGTTTTAAGTGTAGTGACATCAGATATAAGAAAAATGAAATCTGTCGTAAGTGGTGCTAGCACCAGTTTACACAGGCTCTAATGGCAGGCCTGTAGTCTTAATTTATTTGAGTGGTCGCCCATGGGTGGCATAATACATGCTTCACCCCATGGGTGACCCCTGGTGTACCATATACTAGGGACTTACAAGGGTACAGCTATAGCCAGTCTAGGGGGGTACCTAAGTACTCACCATGGTCCAATTTAGGGAGGAAGCACAGAGACTGGGGTCCTGATTAGCAGGATCCCAGTCAAACTAGTCAGAAAACCAGCAAAAAGTGGGGGTAACCATGAAAGCAGATCCCACTTTCCTACACCATGATAAGTGATGGTACTTTTAATTATTCAGATCCCAATTGGAAGGGGGGTTGGTTTGGCCTGTGGACACAAACGGGGTGTCAATCTAGATTCCTGGATAACACCAAAGGGATTAGGATCAATAGACCTGATCAGCGATATCTACAAACAGAACAATCTGGGGTGGTGACATCATACAGTGAGAGAAGAAGCCTAGACTAAAGACCTCAACACTCTCGCAGGTGAAGCAACAGTTGTAACTTCTTTCTAATGACATGGATCTCAGGGATTTTCTATTAGGTCCCCGGAACCCATGTTAAAAGCGCTTCTTGTACTGAATATTCAATGAGCTGTGGAAAATTTCTCACCAGGAGGCTGCTGAGAGATTGTATGAGATCAACAGGGTCATTGTGGAAAAGGCTTTGGCTGTGGTGGACAATAGTATGCTTACTTTATCGCCCAAAATGTATTCACTGGGCAACATAGTGTCTTCTGCAATTGACATTATACAGCAAGACATGTCTATTTTACAGCATGGACAGTCACAATTACGGTCCATTGTAATATTGAGCTGGACGTTGCAAACACTACGTTCTGGCCACATGCCATGGCGTTACATCAATAGTACGAGTTTGTTTTCTGCATACGATCTAACTGAAATCCAGAAAGTCATGGCACGCAGAGATGCAAAGTATACCATGTTTCACATTGAGAAATTAGACCAATTACCTTTCACCGTGGCTGAGACACCATCCACAAACTGGATAATCCATGGTTACATCACCCTACCGGTCACGACTTTCCAATTTCAATATTGTCTCCAATACCAGCAGGTAGGCAGCTACGAAACGCTAGGGGAAGGTTATTTGCATGAGTACTGGGCGTTACCATTCACGTTTGGATGCAGGAATGGGGACGCAGAGGTTTTCCTTAGTGGTTCTGACTGTGAGGATGCTTTAAGTGTGTCCATAGTTTGCAAGGACATTTCACTTCATAGTACATGCAATGCTTCAGTGGCGAACTTGTCCTGTTATCTGAAGGGTTCTCCGGCTGCCAAGATTCATCCAGTTTTCAAGCTGCTCTCCAATGGGAGCTATTTGATGGTGAATAATCAAGATTTCTGTGGAATGGAACTGGGCATCGCTTATCTGGTGACGGTTAATTCCATAGTCACTTGTTGCACACAAGTATTATTTCCACCTGCCTGCACAGTTAGGGAGGCAACGCTAGGGCCTTCGATAAATGTTTCCAACATATGCTTTGATTCTCTGAGCAAACTGAAAGCCATGCTTTTTTAAAAGGATGCAGCCTTAACTTTGCCCAGAGAGACGTTTGATCTCCAGGTTGCAAGGTCCTCGGCTAAGATACAGACACTACTTCACACTAACTTTCCACTGCATTTTGGGGAACTGGTTCACCGCATCTTTAATATGTTTGATACAAAGGGAATAGTGCACTCTTTTAAGTGTATCGGCTCTGGACTGGTTGGCACCTTTCAGACAATTTTTGGAGTTATACCATCTTTTATACACTCCGTGCTGGGAAGCGTTTTTGGAGGATGTCCCAGTTCAACCCGGAATGGAGATAGCACTGCTTTTGCTGCTGTGCTGTGAGCGCATGGTACACTGCTTTGGCATACCTTGGCTTTGAGAACTGAATGAGCACTGATTCTTGGCCTTCAGGCCTGTTCAGCTTCACTGCGTGCAACCTGTATTCCACTGCCTGCTTTGCAGCCACGAATGCATATTGGATCTATGCCTAGGATCTTAATCGGTCGCGTCACTGGACTTTGAAGTACCGATGGACCCCTTAAAGGCCCATAGGTATTGTTGTCCCCAGTGTATTCTATTGCTGATGAATGCATTCTTTGAGCCACCCTGGGATGCTTTGGCTCCTAGCGAAATGGACACCGGCTCTAAGATACGCTTACAGGATGCCGACCTTCCCTTAGCAGCTGATGTGGGAAATGGATGGAATTACCTTTGCTCTATATACCTGCTTCGAGGTGAGCCACTGGGAACATCTGCGGCCACTAGAAACATCAGTGTTGCGTCTTCCACTCTGAACACTTAAACAATTGGCTTTTCCGTGTGGTGGGAACCATTTGACCTGTTTTAAAAAAAAAACTGAAATGGAACAACATCTTTTTGCTTTATTTTTCTAGGCACAGTGGCTTTCAGAGTGCTTGGTATTTCAAATATGTATAATGACTTTTAAAGGCTTTAATTAATATTTTGAAGGAAAGCTTGCTTTTAGATGATTTTAAAAGTGATTTTAGACCTTCTTTCGTTTGAGGTATGGCCTGTTGGCTTTTTATGGAACAAATCTTTTTACTGATTTAGTTGAAAGGCATATCAACACATGTACACAGCCAGTTGCCTACAACCACAGGGGCCGGCGGCTATAGGACGATGCATAGAGTATATATATATACGCACACAGCTTCAATGCCTACAACCCGGAGGCTGACATCGCTTAAAAACATGCCTGAGGAATAACATCAACGTAAGCCGGCAAAGGATAAAGCCGGTATAGAAACAAGAACCCACCAAATGGATAGAAAACTCCGCCCTCCCTCCCACCCCCAAAAAGAAAAGGGGAAAACAGAGGGGAACCCATACCAGGTTCTTCAGGTGCTAGACAGCGACCCGACCCCACCCACCCGGCGCGACCCCAGTCCTCCCGCTAACCCAGGCGGGAAACTTCCTAAATCTGAGCTGGAGGTATCAGATGTAGGACTTGCAAGAGTTTGGGGCAAGTGACCTCATGGAGGTCTTTCGATAGTAACGTAGTGAAAGGAACCCATAGTTCTGTATATTTCTCGCCCTTCTGGTCTTGAACCAGCGAAAGGTGTTCCATAGCTCGGGTCATTCAGAGTTTATGGAGCCATGCCGTGTCATCTGGGACAGTGGTAGTTCCCCAGTGGACCAATATCGCTTGCCACGCCGTGAGCAACGCTAGCGCCATCTGCCTGCCTCGCAATGATTGTAACGGGAAAGTGAATAGATTCAGGAGTCTGAGAAGAGTGTAGGCCGGGAAGCGAGGAATCTCAGCGACAGATGCTGTGTTGATATCTTTGAGCACCTAATCCCAGAATCTCTCCAGCCTCGGACAGTGCCAAGGGAGATGTGCTAGGGAGCCCGTCAGGCCACAGCCCCGCCAACACTCCTCTGTATGGTTCTTGTCCCATTGGTGGATACGAGCGGGCGTAAGATACCAATAGAATGCTACCTTGATTGCGGATTCAGTTCCAGCAGTATTGTACGCCGTGTGGTGGGCTCTGTAATGGATGTTGTCCAATTCTGTGTCCGTAATAGCCCACCCCAATTCTGCCTCCCAGCGGAGTTGACCTCTGGAGCGCTTCACTTTCTGGTGTGGCGCAACAAGGACATAAAGTTCCGCTATGAGATGCTTGTCATCTTTTTTATTCGCTATCCATTTCTCGAGAGGGGTAAGCTTGCGAGAGACATGTGGTAAATATAGCCCAGTGCCAGAGCTATGAGTTATAGAACTTGTCCGTTCGGGGAAGGTCGAGGTCTTGGTGAACCAGGGCGAAAGGAATGATACCATCGAGGTTGAATAAGTGGCCCAAGCGCTTACAGCCTGCTTTCCGCCAACACTGGGCAACCTCAGACTTGCATCCCGCGGAGAAATCCGGGTTATCAACCATCGGCGTCATCGGGGAGGGAAAGGTTGTAAGGCCTCTCGAAAGCGCCACTGCGTCCCACACCTTCATTGTCGCTGCAGTGACTGGGGAGGAGTAGAGACCCCACAATCTTGATTGACAAGGGAGTCATATTTCGTGCCAGACATTCGCACCAGCTACCGCCTGGTCCATGATGGTCCAGTGTTTCTCAGCGAGTAGGTGGTTCCACTCCAGCACATATCGACATTGTGCGGCCTGCAGATATCTGTGGACTAGTGGTAGGTTCACCCCACCGTCACCTTTGGGGTGCAATAGTTGAATTTATTCATGGCGAGCTGTAGAGCCCGCATGGCTTTAGGTGGAGGTACTAGAGGCAAAGTCTGGAACAGGTAGAGTACCCTTGGCAGGACCATCATTTTTACCGCGGCAATGCACACAAACCAAGACAAATTGAGTTTAGTCCATCCGTCCAGCGCTTTCCGAGTCTGGTCCACCAGAGTTGAGTAGTTCAGCTCGAACTTGCGTGGGAGCGAGTGGGCCAGGAGAATGCCAAAATAGGGCATGGGGTCGCTAGACCAATGCAAAGGGAGGGTTTGCCGGCGGGCCTCTACTTGCGCTTGGGGCAAGGACAAGTTGAGTACCTGGGATTTGCCAAGAATGACCTTAAAGCCGGAGAGTCGTCCAAAGAACTCAAGTTCTCTGACCAACGTGAGGGAGGGAGGTGAGAGGTTGCGCGAGGGAAAGGATGACATCATCCGCATAGAGGCTTATTTTGTGGGTATCCCCTCCGAACCTGAGACCTTGGATGTCCGGGTGGTCACAAATTTTCTGAGCGAAGGGTTCCATGTAGAGGGCGAATAGAAGGGGCGAGAGTGGACACCCTTGCCTCGTACCCCTGGCGATCTCAAAGGGGGACAAGAATACTCCATTGACTCTAACGAACGCTCGGGGGGCATGGGAAATACACTGCACCTATTGGACGAAGCGGGGACGAAACCCGAAGCCTCGCAGAGTGTCGAATAGATATGTCCAGCACACCCTGTCGAATGCTTTTTCGGCGTCGACTGAGAAGAGCACGGCTCCTACCTGGGAACGGTGAACACTGTCCATGAGGTGTATAAGGCACTTTGTACTCCCGCCACCCTAGCGGGTGGGAATGAACCCCGCCTGGTCTGGATCGATTAAGCCCACCATTAGGGGGGTTCATCCAAGACGCCAGTATGCCCGTGAAGAGCTTCAACATCGATGTTAAGCAGGGAAATCGGGCGGTAGGAGCTGCAGAGTCCTGCGTCCTTGTTAGGCTTAAGGATTACAGAGATCGCAGCCTCAGACATGGAGTCCATAACCACCTCACTGTCTAGGAAAGAGTTGAACAGCCGGGTTAAGAGAGGAGCCAAGTTGTGACAGAATGTTTTATAGAACAGGGCCGGGTAGCCATCGGGGCCCGGGGATTTGTTGAGCTTCAGCGGAGCAATAGCTGGGATAACCTCATCTAACCAAATGGGATCTTCCAGGGGTTCCGCCTGCGCTTTAGGGAGTCGGGTAAAGTTGCTAGACTCCAGATATGCGCCTGCATCAGGGGGGCCGGCCACATCCGCACTATAGAGAGATTGGTAGAATTGTTTAAACTTCTCCACGATCTGGGGGTCCAAGTGAATTTCCTTGCCTGTAGACCGCTTTAGGGAGGAGATGGCCCCAGCCACAGCCCTGGTGCGTAATCTCTGTGCCAACATCCTCCCGCATCTATCGCTGCCCAGATCAAACTTATGGCGGACGCGCAGCAAAGCATACTACGCCCTGTCAAGGTCTATACGTTTAAGAAGCATCCGCTTCTTTTCCAATGACCACCAAACCCTCAGGGCCCCTGTGCGCTTATGTATCGCTTCTAGTTCTGCCACTTCCTTTTCCAGGCTCTGATGGGCTTCCTTACGCTTTTGGGTATCAGCGGAGGAGATCGCTCTAAGTTCCCCGCGGATTACCACTTTGAGAGTTTCCCAAACGGTAGCCAAAGAAGTCTCCCCAGTGTCATTGCGTTGAAGGTAGTCCAATAGCTTGGCACACTCTCTACAATGCTAGGGGAATGTAAGGGACCCACTCGCAGCCGCCATCTAGCAGGGATGCATCCAACCCCCTCTGGTCTTATGTAAATAGAGATATGTGCATGGTCAGAGATGGAGCGTGTAGCTATAGAGGCATCACTAATCCTGAGGAGAAGCAAGTTAGAGACACGGAACGTGTCTAGACGGGCATAGGATTTGTGAGCTGCAGAGTAATGGGTGTAATCCCGCGTGGTTAAATGCTTAAAGCGCTAGACATCGTGAAGGCCGCTATCGGCCAACCATTGCTTACCCTCCGAAGAGAGGGCAACCACGTGTGTGTAACGCTGACCAGAACGATCACAATCGTTGTCCATGACCAAGTTCAAGTCCCCACCCATAACCAAAGCAGAATCCAGGGAGGCCAGGCCTTCTGCAACATGCCTACGCAAAAAGGGCTCTTGATGTGCATTAGGTGTGTAAATATTAAGCAAAGTGAGAAGCCTGGCCCCCACTGAATCCGCAGTGTGAGGACCCTGCCCTTGGACTCGTAAAAAGTGGACAATACCTTGCCCTCAAATTTTGCCCCCAGAAGAATGGCCACCCCGTTCTTTTTCGCTGCGCTTGAAGACCAGTATTGACGAGGGAATCACCACGTGCGCATACCGGTAGTATCCTTAGCTATCAAGTGGGTCTCCTGGAGCATACAAATATCCCCCTCAGAATGTTCCAGTAAAGAAAGAATAGCAATGCGCTTTGCAGGATGGTTCAGGCCCCGGACATTAAGACTTACAATTTTCAGGTCTCTAACTATATCGTTGAGGGTCAGTTTGTGATGCGCAGCCATAGATTACAAGGAGAAAAAGAGAAAATGTTGAGCTGGATAGAGTGCGGGTCAATGAGAAGGAGATGGAAGCACAGGGCCTGGTACGGAAAACCCATAAAAGAAACAACAACAGTCACAAATAATAAGACGCCCCTCAATAACTCAACCCCAAAACCGAAGTTCGTCAACAAAGAAAGACCCAAAGGGGTTGTGACACTGGCGGAAAGGCACAAAGCAGAACACCTAGTAAACTAAGGACTGCGTAGGGGCATCCCGCAGATCTGGGCAAAGGGGCAGTCCCACATGCCCCCCAGCTTCACTCCGTGATACCCATCCCTGTGGAACTGTGTGAGATGCTCAAGGGGAGCTCGGACAATCTTGAGGTTGAGAAAGGGAGGAGAGAACAGCCTCCCATTCCTTCGCCATCACCTCTGGGTCTGGCTTCGCAGAGGCTGATGATTTACCTACAGTTTGCCATCGTGAGAGTCTCTGTGTAGCCCGGTCTCTAGGGCCTTCCCTCCGCTCTGCAGCTGTAATGTTTCCAGCCCCAGCAGGTTTAGAGCCTCAGCAAGCGAGCGAATCTGTCGCAATTTCCTTGATGTTTAAAAATTATGCGAAAGGCATGGCCCAACGAGTATAGAATTCCGTTATCGCGGAGATGGGAAGTGACCACTTTGAATTCTCGCAGTTTCGTTAACATGGACGCAGTAAGATCCTGGAAGAGGGCCGGAGAGTGACCTTGAAACTGAATCGGTTGGGCTGCCCGGGCTTTGCGTAGGATTTGCTCCTTGAGCTGGAAGTCATGTACGCAGATGAGGATGTCGGCCGGGGGGGCCTTCGCTCCTCTGGGCAGGCCCACACGATGCACCCGGTCCATCTGCACATCCCGAGGGGTGTCATCCTCCAACACTTGCCGAAAGAGGGCCAAGATGTAGGATCTGAGGTCGTCCCCCTCCGCACGCCAGGGCACCGCTCGGATGCGTATGTTGTTCCTCCGCAAACGGTTTTCAAGGTCTTCGGCGTGGGCCTGTAGGTCCAGGTTTTGGTCCCGCAGTCGAAGTACCTCCTGCTGCAGCTGGTGAAGGTCATCTTCCCGGCTCAGTTCGTGCTCCTCGAGGGCGGCCACTCTCTCGCCTACCTCATCTATGTCCCGCCGGACATCTTTGAGATCTGTAGACAGCTGGCCCTTAAAGTCTAAGATGTCCTCTTTGATGGCAGAAAACAGCTCCATCCTGAAGGCTTTCGTAGCCGGGCCGTCCGCCCCCTCCAGCGACTCCGATTTGTCCCAGGTCTCGGGCGCCATGTTTGCTGTATCAGGACCGCTTGACTGCTTAAGGAGCAAGTCTTTGAGGGACTTCTCCCTCTTTGCTCGGGCCAATGACATGGTGCTGCGGTGCGCCTGAGGGAGTATCTATAGGAAGTCTGTGGCAACGTAGCCCAACAGCCCCGCTGGGGCGAAGGAGTCGACAACTCTACTGCGCCGGCCGAGGGCCGTGGGTGTAAGCTGCAGGGTTGGTGCCCACGGGGCGTGCACTCGTGTTGCGCAGCAGGTGTGTGCCAAAACTTGCGAGTCCTCCACGATTGGGATCTGGGCGTTCCGGGCGACCCTCCACTCCTTGGGGACCTAGGCGCTCACGCGGTAGGCTGGTATGTGGATGAGCCTAGGTCTGCTCGAGCTGGCGGCGGATGCGGGGCCCAGTGGAAGCACACGGCGAGTGAGTTTCGTGGGGCGCGCGGTCCTCCAAAGGGGCGCACTGTTGTCGAGTGACCCCTAATGCCAGCATCAATCAACTTCTACCATGCGCCGAGATAGTGGGCTTCCAGTCCTTGCCCTCTGCCAGCAGCGAGGGGGGGCTCGGGGATGACCTTGACGTTCAATTGGGCCCCCACCCCAAGTCAAAGCCAGGCCAGCCAGGCAGCCGCAGCAGAGGAAGGACCCTGTCACGGGTAGGACCGCTAGAGGTGGGCAGGCCCTCACTCTCCGGCGACCCAGATGGCTGACTCAGGGCTCTCCATGTGGCGATGGGGTCTGTAGCTCCGTTGGGCGCCGACCTCCGTGCTGGGAAAGACAGGCTGCGGGCCCGATTGCTCTTGGTAACTCTGTAGAGTGCTGCTTGCAAGCCCCAGGCCTAGGGACACCAGAGGGGCGGTCTCTGCCAGGGCAGGGAAGGAGACAAAATGGCGGTCGATCTGCAGGCCACAAGCAGAGCAGCCACTATTACTCCGCGCTGAGCCAGAAAAGCGTTTACCGTGGGTCAGGACTGACTACTCAGGTGCCTGCTGATCAGGACAAGGGCTCAGGAGCTCATCTGTGCAGTTCCATTGCGTCCAGCATCCAGGTCCGCCAGGAAGCACAGCCGCACCTGCCGCAGCCACTGCCGCAGCTCTGCTCGGTCCAGCTAGGAACCGGGGCAGGAAGCGCCAAGGAAGCCACCAACTACCTCCGTACCAACACCGGAGTAATCTTGCTCAGATTCCGGTTTCCATATGCTCACCGGGGACGGGGCGAAAACAAAGCTATGCAATGACGGAGGGACGGAATTTCACATCCTACCGTGCTGCCATCTTGGCCACCCCCCCCGTTGGCTTTTTAGATATCGACCCTATGAGGAATGGGTGGTATGTTTCCGGGTTAGGCCCATGTAGCAAAGCTGCTTATTCCTTACATTGTTTTCTTCTTCACAGTAACTTTTCTGCAGTGAACTTTTGCACATATTTGCATACACTACAATGTTGGATTTGTTTTCCTGAAACTACTTTACACATCTAGCTTCGCACAATATTATCATGACACGTCGAACATCCTTTACAAGGCCTCTTTATACACTATGTACAAATGTCGTTCTATCTTCATCCATGAGGTGACAGAGCTATCTACATATCCAGAACATCACTAATCTACAACGTTCATCACAAGGCTGCTTTCTATTATAAATAATAAGCATCCTGATAGATTAGCAGAGGAGGCACTTGAGCTGACACCCAGGGACCCTGCATGCTGTCATCTCGTGAGGGGTGTCCATTTCGGGAAGATTCTTGGTTCTACACCCACACACACTCTAAGTACACTTAAAGTAGGGTTTTGCATAGGAGGAGTACGCCTGATCACTGCTCTGTTTCTATGCCTGCATATATACACTGTTTTAGCACCATGGTAGATATGTACCTGCCATTTACTCTTCTGGTGCTGATAATCACTTTTCTCTGCTTCTGTCGACTGATTATCGCAGCACATGTATTCTATACAAGAATAACGTTGGTTCAATAAATATATTGAAAACATCCCACTGTGTATTCTGTATATTTCCCAGAGCACTACTAAGCATGAGTGACTGAGAGAAAGGTTCTGATCTGTTTCCACAATCCCTTAGGGGTCAGGGTTGTCATGTTCAGTGGTTGCCAGAAACCATTCGCTCCCTGGTAAGGTTATGGGTGCTAACGGTGGCACTGTGAGCTATCTGGTCTATAGGCCAACATATCCTGTGGGGGTGCCCGTATTCAGTCTAGACACCTCACCCAAAGTCTATGTTGTTCAATCCAACACGCAGGTCCTACAGATTAGTGGGAACTACATGACAATGGATAGGATAACAGCCGACCCCACCGACCTCAAGAACTACCGCCCTATCTCGCTGCTCCCGTTTCCTGCAAAAGTCATCGAGAAGACCGTCAACAAGCAGCTGACCGCCTTCCTCGAGACGAACGGATCCCTCGACCTCTCGCAGTCTGGCTTCCGGGCCAACCACAGCACCGAGACCGCCCTGATCGCAGCTACCGATGACATCCGAGCCCTGCTCGACAACGGAGTAACAGCGGCCCTCATCCTCCTAGACCTCTCCGCGGCCTTCGACACAGTCTGCCACCGAACCCTAGTGCAGCGCCTCAGCAACGTCGGAATCCAGGAGAAGGCACTGGAATGGACCACCTCGTTCCTCGCCGGAAGGACACAGAGAGTCCGCCTCCCCCGTTCAGATCAGAAGCCACCGAAGTCATCTGCGGCGTTCCTCAAGGCTCCTTGCTCAGCCCAACCCTCTTCAACGTCTACATGAGCCCCCTCGCAGCCATCGGACGCCAACACAACCTCAACATCATCTCCTACGCCGACGACACCCAGCTGATCCTCTCCCTCACCAACGACCCCGCCACCGCCAGAGCCAACCTACACGAAGGGATGACAGACGTAGCCAAGTGGATGATGAGCAGCCGCCTCAAACTGAACTCGGACAAGACGGAAGTCCTCATCCAGGGATCTTCACCCTCCGCCTGGGACGACTCCTGGTGGCCCCCCGCCCTGGGCAGCGCACCCAAACCAACAGACCACGCACGCAACCTGGGCTTCATCCTAGACTCCTCCCTCTCCATGACCAGACAAGTCAACGCCGTCTCCTCGTCATGCTTCAACATCCTGCGCATGCTACGCAAGATCTTCCGGTGGATCCCCAACGAGACTAGGAAGACGGTCACCCAGGCCCTCGTCACCAGCCGTCTGGACTACGGCAACTCTCTCTACGCCGGAAACCACCGCCAAACTCCAGAAGAGACTCCAGCGGATCCAGAACGCCTCAGCATGACTCATCCTGGACATCCCCCGTCGCAGCCACATCTCCAGACACCTGAGAGATCTGCACTGGCTCCCGGTCAACAAGAGAATCACCTTCCGCCTCCTCACCCACGCACACAAGGCCCTACACAACCAAGGCCCAGGATACCTCAACAGCCGCCTCAACTTCTACGCTCCCTCACGCCAACTTCGATCGACCGACCACGCCCTCGCCGCCGTCCCCCGGATCCGAAGAGCCACCAGAGGAGGAAGGTCCTTCTCCTACCTGGCCGCCAAGACGTGGAACTCCCTCCCGACCCACCTCCGCCTGACCCAGGACCACCTCGCCTTCAGGAAGCAGCTCAAGACCTGGCTGTTCGAGCAGTAGGGGACCCCCCTCCCCCAGCGCCTTGAGACCCTCCGGGTGAGTAGTGCGCTATATAAATGCTGTGATTGATTGATTGATTGATAATCCATCAAAATGTGTCAGATAATCCAATCCATCATATTAGCCGTGCCATAGACTAGAATGCACTTGTGGTACAGAGGACAGGCTATCAGCCATATTTTCGACGAAGTAGCCGACTCACCAACTTCTCAAAAAGCCCTTAAGCATGTGACTGATATTAGCAACTAAGGGCCTTATTACGAGTACGCTAGTCTGACCAACACCACCCGTCCGCTATGGTACGAGAGTGGCACTGAGACCTAAGTGTGTTGTGTGTGTATCCACTGGCGTAACGAAAATTGAGGGGGCCTCCCTGCAAGGAACGTGACTCAATTAAGAGCTCTCCGGCAAGAGTGCTGTGCTGAGGGGGCCCCCTGGAGCTTGGGGCCCTCCCGCACTGCGGGGCTGCGGGGACCTGTGTTACGCTCCTGTGTGTATCACCAAGATGTAGCAGGAAGCATTGAACACAGTTAGACCAGACTTTCACTTAACAATCCTATGCACCAAGTTAAGATGGAAATGTATCCATTGGGAACTTGTGTGGAAGACGGCCTCATGTTTGGCTCATGTCATGTCAGACAGTCTAACGGGATTATAATTTGTTATGTGTTTATTGACTGTGCAATCAGGAGTTTGTTGTTACTTTAATTAATTGCAGATATAAGTCATTTGAGAATGTGACTACTGGATGAAATGGTTAGAAAGGAGGATGGGAGTCCTGGAACTTGGATGTAGATGCAAGAGTTTAAATTCAATTCACTGCACTAGAACTGTAGACTGAGGAGGGACAACCGGATCTCAGAGAAGATTCTACTGGAAGAATATATTAAAATGTGGTACACTGGTTCAACTTCCCCAGATTTTCTGTGAGTAAATGGTTAGTGATCAGAGGTGTTCAGATTACAAAGTGGCCAGTGGACAAGTGGGAGCATACAGTCCGACCTCACTCCTAGCTTGAGCTGGCAGGGAAAACATGTCAGGCTCACCCTTTCCCTCTCAACCTGAAACTTTCCCACTTTGAGAATGAGTTGCAGCAGAAAACAGCTCTCCTGGGTTTGAGTGAGGGTGTTGTACGGAAAAATGGATGATCAAAAATTAAAATAAAATAAGGTCCCCTCTTGAGGGGATCCTTAAGCAACCAACGGGTGAGAGGCTCTTGCATTTTTAGAGTATTGGATCAATTGTACTAATGGTGATAAAAACTAGGTCTTTTTGAAGACCTAGGGCCCGATTCACAGAACTAACTTAAGACAAAATCCTAAACTTACTACCATTTTGGTATTCACAGAAGGCACTTACTTATTTTGGTATTCACAGAAGGCACTTACTCATTTCGGTATTCACAGAAGTTAGGAGTCCTAACTTTAGGACTCCTAAATGCCTTCTGTGAATACCGAAAGTCTTAAAATTAGGATTTTTCTCAGTTTAGTAGTAGTATAGTTAGGACTCCTGACTTTAGGACTCCTAAATGCCTTCTGTGAATACCGAAAGTCTTAAAATTAGGATTTTTCTCAATTTAGTAGTAGTAAACTTAGGACTCCTAACTTTAGGACTCCTAAATGCCTTCTGTGAATACCGAAAGCCTTAAAATTAGGATTTTTCTCAGTTTAGTAGTAGTATAGTTCGGACTCCTAACTTTAGGACTCCTAAATGCCTTCTGTGAACACTGAAAGTCTTAAAATTAGGTTTTTTCTCAATTTAGTAGTAGCAAAGTTAGGACTCCTAACTTTAGGACTCCTAAATGCCTTCTGTGAATACCGAAAGCCTTAAAACTAGGATTTTTCTAAGTTTTTCTAGTAGTAAAGTTAGGAGTCCTAACTTTAGGACTCCTAAACTGAGAAAAATCCTAATTTTAAGACTTTCGGTATTCACAGAAGGCATTTAGGAGTCCTAAAGTTAGGATTCCTAACTTCTGTGAATACCGAAGTGAGTAAGTGTCTTCTATGAATACCAAAATGAGTAAGTGCCTTCTGTGAATACGAAAATGGTAGTAAGTTTAGGATTTTGTCTTAAGTTAGTTCTGTGAATCGGGCCCATTGTCTTTAAATCTGAACCAATTTTTTAATGGACACATTCATATTGCAGGCCATACTCTGCTGAGCAAACATTCCTTACCTGGACAGACCACCATTTAATTACATTTAGTATAGCTGTGACAGATTTGTCAAAGCAGGTGGCGAAAGCTAAAAAACTATTCTGCAGAGTCTGGTCGATTTATCATGCCAGAAAGGTTTTCCAGTGCTGTGACTTGGAGTCATGGGTCCCTGGATGCTAATATAAATGTGACGCTAGACAACTATCACTAGGCCTTAGCGGCAACATTGGACAAAAACACACCCTTTAAAATGTCTAAACAGACTTCTTCTAGGCCTCATGCCGCCTGGTTCACCAATGACTTACGCCTGCTGAAGGCAGGCTGTGGGAAACTTGAAAGACGATGGTGAAGTACTAAGGACCTAAATGATAAAGCAGCTTTTGAATTTGTTCTGATGGCATATCATGCCCTTATTAGCCTGCAACCAATGCGATTGCAATTTCCCATTCATTCCTATGGGCCTAAAGGCCCATAGGAATGAATAGGAAGCTATTCCTTATTTGCGACTCGCTATTTGCGAGTCACAAATAAGGAAAGTGTAGGAATCGCTATTATTATAGCGATTCCTACATGCATAGGATTTTGCAACTCGTCAATGCGAATCCTTAATATTCGCATCTAAGGACTCGCAAAATCCTAGCATGATGCATGTGCCCGCTAGTGTCATCAACTTTGATGAAAGCCAAATTGGGCTCTACCCTGGATTTATGCCCCTCCAAAATTGTGGCTTCTTTATCTGCGGAATTAGCACTGGCAGTGCTATCTTTATTCAGCCTTTCTTTGGAATCCGCTAATGTACCTTTTGCATGATGACCGTTTCGGTCATTCCTATACAAATAAAAACGAAGGATGACCCCAATAATTTGAGCAATTATTGTCCTGTCTCTCTTCTTCTTCTACTAGGAAAAATACTTGAGAGTCATGTAAACAGAGAGCTAATGGCATTCCTGGAAGATTATCTGATTCTGGGCCCCTCTCAATCAGGATTCCGAGCAGCCCATATTACTGAGACCTCTCTGGTGGCAGTTACAGTTTCCATCGGGCTCTCCTTGAATGCTGGTGCCCTGGCTATGCTGGTTCTATTAGATCTCTCTGCGGCATTTGACACCGTTTCACACTCAGTTTTGATTAACCGACTGTCTGAGATCGGTGTCTGAGGTGTTGTCCTGCAGTGTTTTGCTGATTTCTTAAATCGGTCCCAAATTATCACACTGTTTTCAGTCAAATCTCGGCAGGTTTCTCTCACCAAGGGAGTGCCCCAAGGCTTATCGTTGAGCCCAACTCTGTTTAACATCTATGTGGCTCCCCTGGCACAACATCTCTGGTCGTCTGAGTGGTGCCTTACAGAACTGAGAATCGCCCTGTGGTCTAGTCAATCGGCAAAGAACGTAGGGGTAAAAATTTACCATGAACTGTCAATGAAAAATCAGGTAGCCTCAATTAGAGGGACTTGTTTTGCTACCATGCGCATGCAGAAGAAGGTTTTCCCTTGGCTTCCTGCCTCCACCAGGAAAACACTGGTTGGGCTCTGATTATCAGTCACCTGGATTACAACAATGCCTTGATTATGGCAGCAAACGACACCCTTCAATCCAAATTGCAGGCTGTGCAAAATACAGCTGCGTGATTAGATTGTAATATCCCGGCAGGCTCTTCATCGGCCCTTATTCTTAGCTCCCTCCACTGGCTTTCTGATTTTTCAAGGTGTGTTGTCTTGTCCACAAAACCCTGCTACGAAATTCTCCTCAGCATTCGAAGGACAAACTGTCATTACTGTCCTTTACGCACTCTCAGATCTTGAGCTAAGGCTTTGTTAGTCATTCCTAGGATTCGTGCCTCTAGCTATGGTGGCAGAGCTTTCTCTTACATGGCTCCAATGGCATGGAATCAAATTTCTGTCCATCTACCCATCTGTCTGGATTTCACCCAGCTGAAGAGACTTTCAAAAACCTGCCTTTTTTTGTGATTGTATGTTGTACTTGAATAGGCTGAGCGACGAGATACAACTTCGGGTGTGATTTGCACTGCTCTATAAATAGATATAACATTAGGTAGACCGTATCTAACTCAGAGGGCAGGGTGCAATGTATTTAAAAAGGAGGACATGTACTTTAAACATTTTTACATGTCTCGGTAGTGAAAAACTCCCAATTTCGTTTTTCACTACTACAAGGCCTATCTCTCCTATAGGATGACATTGGGATTACATTATTACATCTTTTAAGTGTCATTCCCAATTGTGCAGAGATAGGCTTTTCAAGTTTGATGTCACTGGACTTCTAAATTGAAATCACAGTTTATGGTGAAGTTGGATTTTAAATTACAGTTTAGCATATGTCACTTTTAAAAAGTTGGCTTTTACTTACTGTAGCCGTTTTGGTGCCTGCAGTCTGTCTCTGTTCAGTATGGGGTGGGTGACAGCTGGGCTTTGGCCCCACGGACCCAATCCCCCGGAGACTGCCATTTCTCACTGTGTGCCCTGATTCCACCCAGTTTGCATGTTGGGGATCACAGGGAGCTTCAAGGCCCCCTCAGTCCCAGCTGGCTAACCGCCTCCTGCGGGAGCCAGCATTGCTGTTGCACACAGGGAGCTGCTAGAAATGCAGCTCCCTGTGTGCAAGAGCAGTAGTTTCATCTCTGAAAACTTCGCTACCAGAAGAGGGAACGGCTTGGCAGCTCCAGCTTCCTGGGAGCTAAGTGTTTGCTTTTGCTTGGCGGGAGCTGTCACTTATCCCGCCAAGCAAAAGCAAACAGATATGTCCTGGGGTTGGGCACCCTCGGACTTAGCAGGAGCTGGCCCTTTGAGGTGGTGGCCCCCCAAGGCCATATATGGCTCCAGGAGGTTGGCCACGGGGCCCCACTCCTTTCTTGTGCAAGGGCCTATGCCCCCCGCAATAATGCAAACATGAGCCCTGGTGAGGTGGTGGTCCCTGGGGCATAAATAAGCCCAAGGAGGGGGCCCCGTGTGCCCTCTCCTCAAAAATCAAACTACACATGCCCCCGGGACCTGGTCCAATATTAAAAGCAAAGGTGAAAGACTACTCTTTTTTTAATTCACTGCGATATTTGCATATTTTGCTTTGAATAAAAAAAAATGTTTTTTTTGACCTGCCGACCCCAAGACCAAGGCTAGGTGGTAGGGCATTCGTACCCTACCCCCTTTTCTTTTTTGGGCATTTTTTGGGACACGGCTGATGCCGAGTCCCAAGATGACTGCCAACACTTCCTGGTTGAAGCCTGGGCAGTCAATCAGAGCTCTTCAGATCTCTGCATGAGCTCGGTATTATTGGCAAAGGCTTCGAAACCCTAGATCTACAAATTTGGATTTCCTTTAATTTCTCACAAACTAATGAACGGATTTACACCAAATAACAAAAAGTGTAATCTGTGAACCAAAAGCTACCATTCTGCCAAATTCTGTGAAATTCCGTGAAGTGGTTCGGGCTGCAGGCGTGTCTAAAGACTCCATGGGTATTAACACGGGAAACTCACTTTTTTTTACCCCCTCCTTATTACTTGGCCCCCGCTTGACGGATCACCCCGAAACTCTCCATGCACAACTAGAATCACCGGGGCACTTTTGGGGGGAAAATTTCACAAAGATTCGGCAAACGGTGCCAAACATATAGGTAAGTCAAAAAACGCTTTTCCTATGGAAACATGGTCCTAACTATAACAACCTACTGGCGACTTTTTTGCAAATACTTTAACACAGTTTGATGAATAAACATGACATTTTACAAAAAAGATCTTATTGTGCATGGAAAGTTTCATGGTGATCCATCAAGTGAGGGCCGAGAAAATGGGGAGTCAAAAAATGTGTGTTTCCCATTTTAATTGCCTTAGGTATTTTGTTTTTTTAAAAGAATTTTATTTTTGTCCATCCAGCAGCATGTCATCACAATACATAAAACATTTTACATATGCACAACTTAAAGGTCACATAAGATTGGTCACATTTAAGACATATACCACTTTTTTAATTGTGCACTTATGTATAATTTAATAAATGACCTCCGTGGACATATCTCCTAAATTTGCTTTGCCATGCTGTAATACAATACATTATATCCGTATCACATCTCTCGATCGTCCTTGCTTTCCATAGTTGGTTTTGGATGTTATATGGCTGAGAACGTGCCCTTATGGTGTATCGACATCCCCTTGCGCTGACTGCAGGTATTGTACTAGTGGGTCCCAGAAATCTCTAGATCTCGAGGCCTGTGGTATGTCGTCAGCATGCGCCTCTAATGTCTCTCTGCAATAGGTCATGTCAGCGATCCAGTCTTTAAGCCTTGGGGGTCTCTTGCTCCCCCAGCGCATTGCTATGCGCCGTTTGGCAAGCAAGAGCGCAACTGCCAGGAATTTCCTACGTCTAGCTAACTTGAGTTTGCGTATACCTAATATGCACACCAAAGGGGTGTTTGGAATCTGCTCTGATAGCATGGCGGTGAACGTATTTGTGATGTCTTGCCAGTACATGTAGAGTTGCGGGCATGCCCACGACATATGTAAGAAATCCGCATTCGGCATTTTGCATCTCTGACATCTATCGTTTTCCCTAAGTCCGAATTTGAGTAGCTTGACCGGAGTGTAGTAAGTTTGGTGTATGAACTTAAAATGAATGATGCGTAAGTTACAGTTTGATGTAAGAAGTCGGAGTTGTGTCCAGCTATATTGCCAATCCTGTTCGTCTATTGGTTCGCCAATGGCTAATTCCCACCTGCGAGCTGCAATGTTTGGCCCTCTTACCTGTTACTCTTGAGTTGCGTTGTAGAGGCGCGTTACTACGTTTTTTCGTGTAGGTGCTATCAAGAGTATTTGTAGTGCATTCAGTTGCGTGGGTTCCTCCAGAAAAGATTCATATAGTTCCCTAATTGCCATGCGTAGTCGCAAACAGGCGAACTTTTTTAGTGGCGATTGATGTGTGCAAAGTGATGGGTCCTCTGATGAAATAAAGTGATTGTGTGGGACCGTATCGCCCATAGTGGTCAGCCCCATATCCGCTAGCAGTGTTAACATTTTTTTCTCCTGAGTCACTGTGAGTTTGGAGTGTCGAGCCAGCGGGAGCGCCTTGGCGTATATCGGGAGCTTGTGTGCTCTATGTGCCAGCATGTGCCATGCTCGGGATGTACAGTGAACCGTGTGTATTGTATCCCGTGGCATAATTCTCTTTGGGTCCGTTATAAAGGCTGTCAATGGTGAGGGGTGTACACTGTCATGTACTATTGCTATGTGTGGAATATGTGCATGTGGTCTCGTCCAATAGTGAGCATGTTGTGCCTGCGCACAGGAAAAATAGAGCTGGAGGTCTGGTGCCCCAAAACCCTCTTGGTGATAAGGTTGTGTTATGATTTGCCAGCTGGTTCTGGCTTGCTTTCCCGCCCATGTCAAACGCTGTAAGACCGAGCGTAGTCTAGTGAAAAATGCTTGTGTTAGCCATATCGATATGTTCCAAAACAAGTATAAAAACCTAGGCAGTACTATCATTTTCTGAAGCGCTATTCTATCCGCCAAGGAGAGGGGCATTTTAATCCACTTATCTACCTGGTCTTCAAGTTTCGTCAAGGCTCTACCATAGTTCTCCCTAAATACCGTGTCTGGGTTGCGATGTATCCATATACCAAGGTATTTTACTGGTTCCGTCTGCCATTCCAGGGGGTAATCTAGGTTTGGTTGTGGGGTTGCTGCTGTGAGGGGGATAGCTACTGATTTGTCCCAATTAATTTGGAGTCCTGAATAGTGTTCAAATCTAATATATTCTCTGATAAGTGGATTGAGGTTGGTGTCGGGGTGACTAGTGTAGAGGACCATGTCATCTGCATAGAATGAGATGCCGATGGGCCTAAGGCCAAATTGTAGTGCTGATCTGTAATGTTTTTGACGAACTTTGCAAGCTAAAGTTTCTAATATTAATGCAAAGAGCATTGGTGATAAAGGGCAACCCTGTCTGGTACCCCGTGTTATATCAATTGGGTCCGACGTCAACCCGTTTATCCTGACACGCGCCTTAGGTTCTGTGTACAATAGCGCTATCCATCTAAAAAATGGCTCGGGAAACCCCATCCTATGCAACACTGTGAACATGAAGACCCACTCCACTGAATCAAAAGCCTTCGCCGCATCCAGTAGGGCCGTGGCTGCTGGCATGTCCGGGTCTAATTGGTGATATAATGCGAATATAGTGCGTATGTTATGTGTGGTTGACCGTGTTGGCATGAAGCCTGCTTGATCTGGTAGTACCAGGTTGCACAGTAACAGTTGTATTCATGTTGCTATAATTTTTGCTAATATTTTGGCGTCTATATTAATTAAGGATAGTGGCCTATAAGAATCACATCTAGTTAAGTCCTTACCCGGCTTAGGGAGTGCTTTCAAAAGTGCTTACCGTAGGTATATGGGGAGTGTGCCTTCCTCATAAGCTTCCTCATACATTTCTGCTAGATGAGGAATTAGTAGATCCCGAAATTCTTTATAAAATTCTCCTGGGAGTCCATCTAGACCTGGAGCTTTGTTGTTGGGAAGGGAGTTAATTGCCTCTCTGAGTTCGTCTTCCGTGATATGATGGCAGAAATATTCACAGTGTGTGTCAGATAACCAAGCCAATGCTATATCGTCCAAATACTCATTTATTTCAGATGTGGATGTTGTCGACTGAGTGGTATATAGGTCGGCGTAATATTTGATGAAGCAGTCTAAAAGAGCAGGGGTGTTGTATAATGGCTGTTGGTGCTCAGCGTTAAGCTGAGTTATGTACGCTTTGTATGATAAAGTGCGGCCAGGTCTCCCGCCCTCTCCATAACACCTGGCTGTGTATTTACGCAGGACATATTTTATCTTGGCGTCCGCAAACTTATGATATTTGCAGTAGCGGTCCGTGGAGGGAGTTCCGTGGGGCGGTGAGGCGGGTCGGGGGAGGGGCAGGGTGGGGATATGTAAACACCGGACATTTGGATGAACGGAGGTAAGTACACATTTAAATAAATAAAACGAATTTCGTTGCGCGGGCTGTATCGCATTTTGCGATGCAGCACGCGCAAAGGAATTCGTTTTATTTATTTAAATGTGTACTTACCTCCGTTCATCCATATTCCGGTGTTTACATTTCCCCACCCTGCCCCTCCCCCGCCCCGCCTCACCGCCCCACGGAACTCCCTCCACGGACCGCTAGTGGATATTTGTCTATTAGTCGTCTGATTTCGGCTAGTGTGGCATTGTTATGAGTTGTAGTGTATTCCTCCGCAAGCCTTTTAATGTCTGCTTCCGTCATCCTTAGCTGTTTTTTAATATCTTGTAGAACACCCACGGGTTTGCTAATGCAATGACCGCTAATAGGTACCTTAAAGGCCTCCCATAGTGTTTTAGCGCTGCTAACCGAACCGGAATTGTGGTCAAAGTAGTCCACAATCGCCTCTGTCAAAACAAAGGTTACAGGGTCGTTACAAATAGGAAATAGACATTAAAAAACCTTAGAAATTTATTGAAAAAACAAAGGTTACAGGGACGTTATAGTTCGGCTTAGATTTCACTCGTACAAAACCAGTGAAAATCATCAGTTATAGATACCTGAGCTTACTTTGACTTACACCCCTGCAATGCACTGCTTATGACCTCACATACTACATCGCTCATGACGGAGGAGATGGGGAGCCGGCTGGGACTGCGGGGCCTAGAGGCTCTCCCCGCAGTCCAATAGCACACTGGGAGCTCTGCCTAGGTGACATGTCCAGGCCCTGGGGTATGGGGGCCCGGGACCAAATTCGGCCCATTAAAGGTCTGTAAGGAGCAGAAACGGGCAAAATAAAAGTCAGCAATGAGCAGAAAGAGGCAAGATAAAAGTGATAAACGAGTAGAAAGAGGCAAAATAAAGGTGAGAAATGTGCAGAAAGGTGCACCATAGAGGTCAGAAACAAACAGAGAGAGGCGAAAAAAGACAGAAAATGCGCAGAGAACGAGCCGAACCTACTCAGGTACTCATTCACCCACTTGCAGACCCATTCAGATACTCATGCACCCACTCACTGATTAACTGAGACACGTACACCCACTCACAGTCACTCAGAGGCTCATACACCCAATCATAGAGCCACTCAGACTCACATATCCACTCACAGAGCCAGTCAGACACTCACAGACCCACTTAGACACACACACATCCAATCACAGACCAACTCGGAGACTCACAACCCACTCACAGACCCAGAGACTCATGCGCCCACTCACTGACTGTCATGATTGCTCAAGGGTGGATGGGGGCAAATGGGTTAGTTGCCTCTACACATAGGGTTTCCTTCCCCTGTGTGTATGATGCTGTGTCTGGTGTGAAACAAGCGCCTCAAAACAGGCAGTTAGAGCCTGGCAAACAACAAGTCCCAGAATTCCTTGGGACGCATGGCCAGAACGAGAGTCAGGCACTGCCTGGAATGCCGGCTCCATAAAGTTCCTCTCCTTCCTGGGGTCGGGGCTTGACAATTTGGCCATTTCCTGGAGTTCATCGCAGCGGATGCGTCTTCCCGCTGGCTTCCGTTCCTGCAAAGGAGTATTTCCCCCCGTGGAGTCCGTGTCTTCAATGGACTATTTCCCGCACTTGATTGCGGGACAGTTAAGGATTGTGCCCCACTGGAAGTCAGAGCTTCAGAAGGTCTCTCCTGCTCCCGGCCTCTATTTCAAGCTTCACTGAGTTCTTTGTCTCTCGCTGTTTCTTACGGACTCTCCATATCCCGGTATCGTATCCAAGACGGGAGTGAAGTGCTGGAGTGCTCCTCCCGCATTCGTGACATTTGCTTGTTTCTAGCCCACCTTCGTTGTTCCTTGGTGCGAGGAGCGTGGGCAGTCCTCAAGATACGCACCGCGCTGTGGACTGAACAGCAGAGGGGTGCAATTACTGTTGTGTTATTCACTAGTCTGTCTTTATGTCAAAGGTGATCAGGCCTTACCCTGCAAAGGAGCAGTGTTTTGGTTCCTGGCCATAGCAGGAAGTACATGGGCTTTATTACTGGATTGTGACATTGTGACTATTGCTTATATATTGATAGTATCCTTGAGTTCGAGACCACTCTCAGATCCTGGTTTTCCTATGTCTCTCAGTGTGTGTGATTTTTAAGAAAGGATTACTGATTCATGCTTCGTTTTATAGTATTGCTGCATAAGTGTTTGTGACTATAACAAATCGGTTGAGTGTTCCGTCCTATTGGTATGTGTGCAACTGCCTGTTTTACTTCTCACATATCTCTCTTCTCTTTTGTATCCTTACCTGTGGGGTGGCTTCTGAAGAGGTACCAACATCCTAGAACAGACTTGAGTACAAAGAAGACACTATCCTAGCAGCAGTGTTTTTTGTTTTATCCACTTCCCTTTTCCCCAGGGTGTTCCCTTGCATAGTGGTGTATCATTACTTTATGTGGGGTTACGCTCAGGGGAGTAGGGGGGCTTCTCTACGCTCCTTCGTTCCCGCTGGTGGCTTCAGAGGTTAGTGGCATTACTTGTTTTGCGCTGCTGACCGATCGTGACACTGACCCAGTCAGATGCTCTAGCCCTCACTCACAGGCCCACTTAGACACTCATGCATCTACTCAAAGATACACTCAGACTCACACCCTCACTCATGGACACACTGAGACACTCATGCTCCCACTCAGACACTCATACACTCACACACCAAGTGACACACTTATGGAAGCTTTTCCAAACTCACTCAGACACTCACACACCCATTGAGACACTCACACATTCAGTAACACACCCACTGAGACACTGTTGCACTCACTTAACACACTCATTTTCAAAGGTTACAGGTTACTACAGTTAGGAAATTGAATTAAAAAAACCTTAGAAATTCATTGAAAAAAAAGGTTACAGGGATATTGAATTTAGAAAAATCTTAGAAATTCACTGAAAAGAACAACGGTTACAGATACGTTATAGTTAGGCTCACATTTCACTCACACAAAACCAGTGAAATTCAGCAGTTATAGTTACTTCAGCTAACTATAACTTACGCTCCTGCAATGTGCTTCTTATGACCTCACATATTACATCACTCATTACATATTAAGTGACATCACTGATGACATTTCAAATGACATTACTGATGAGATCCACAAAAACACTTGCACACCTACTCATACCCCTATACAACCTCTCATACACCCACTCACACACCCATACAACTGCTCGACCCATTCACAGACCCACACAAATGCTCACATGACCACTCACTCATCCATAGAGCCACTCACATACCCACTCACTTACTGATACAGGCACTCACACAACCACTCACTTACCCTTAAAGCTACTCATACAATCATAGTCACTCACATACTCACCCAAACAGCTACTCATACACCCACATATTCACCTATACATCCACTCACACAGTCACTCACTCACCCATACAGCCTCTCAACACAGCCACCCACTCACCCATATAAGCACTCACACACTCCTTCATGCACCCACACAACCACTTACATACCCATTCACACATCCATACAAGCACTCACACATCTGCTCACTCACCCATTAATCTATTTATAGACACTTACTTTACAATGCAGCCAGTCATACGTCAACTCACTTAATGAAACAGTCACTCAAACAGCCACTCCCTCACCGATACAACCACTTACATAGCCAGTCACTCACTTATACAGCCAAACACCCACTCACTCACCCATACAGTCACTTACACACCCACTCACCCACACATACAGCCATTCACACAGACACTCACTCACTCATACAGCCACTGACACACCCACTCACTCACCAACATAGTCACTCACACATACACTCACTCAAACAGCTCCTCATATACCTTCTTGTACACCCATACAGCCACTCACACACCCATACCCCCACTCAGACACCCACTTATACACAGATACACACAGTCACACAGCTACTCACATAATATATGTTAGAAATTGTATCACTCATTAGTAGTATAGAAAGTATACTATTTTAACTTATGTAGTGCCTTGGTATATATGTTTAACAATATCCACAAACTGAGAGACAAGGGAGTGAGCCTTCTCTAGCTCCCCTCATAAATACATTTAAACTCACCTAAAGAGAAGGACTGAAGAAAAATAGAAACAGAGCGAGTATTTACTCTGTCTTTGAAAATATTAGATGTGCTTACAAAGGGGTTCAAAGTGTGAGTATGTTGGAGATATAGAGACTTAGGGGAAAATCATTAGTTTTTTTAAGACTGCCCTCACCCACTATGTAGTGGCATGCTTCATCATAGGGCCGCTGTCAACACCCTGGTGCAGACCAACACACTGGGAAGAGCGCTAATTTTTTTTAGAAAAGAAGGGAAGAAACATGAAAGAATCGAAAATTCTCCAAGTGAGGGATCCCTAATGCAGAAAGAAATACAAATTAAAACGGCCTAAGAGGGTACCGTATATACTCATTTATTAATGGCCCCCCTTGACAGGATTAAAAAATAAGTGTTGGGTGTATAGGAGGAGTTACAGGTCCTGTACCCCATCTGCTTGTACTGACATGTTTCAGCCATTATCACCTGCCCTAATCAGACCCCCCAGGATATAGCGGCATGGATTCGCAAATTTAGCGGCACAAATATGGAAATTTAGCGGCACAAATATGGAAATTTAGCGGCATTTTCGCGGCACTTTATTTTACTCATAATCATTCATTTTCAGCCTTAAATCAATGGAAACTCTTTTAGCAGAGTATTCCACTTTGTATAGGCAACCTGGAATATGGAACAGAGGAAGCAGCTCACAGGTGAAGGCTGTTATCCTTTGGAAATGCAATTCTCCATCCCTGGTCCCATCAGCCCCTCGGACAGACTCCCATCTAATCCCCGCGCTGCACTCATGTTATGAGCGCAGCGTGGAGATTAGCCTGAGCGTTCCCCAATGGCTTTACAAGTCTTGGCCACCTTTCCGACTACCCCTTGCACTTAGCGCATGGCTGCTTGCATTCATCGGCTGTCTTGCCGAGTTTCTCACAGTGCGACAAGATACATTGAAGGGTTGTATCCAGAGTAGGAGGTATTGTATTATGGGCGTCTTGGGGAGTGATAGTCGAGATGCCAATCAACTGCTCTGTTGGTGAATAATCCCACTTCAGATCTTTTCCCCTGGCTGCATTTTGTCATCCTCGTTTACTAGTCACTTTGCGCGCTGTGATGGCTGAATCAACACCACTTATATCAGGCATACTGTTGTTTTCACTAGATTCCGTGAGTGAGCCTGACCCGTCTGCTAACCATGTCTCATCGGACAGCGAAAAGTAACAGTCATTAGTCTCAAGATTGTAGTCAATTGTCTCATGCTCCATCCTCGAGGCTTGCGCCAGTGACTGTCGAACTTTTCTAGACCTCCGTTGTGGTTTAGTTATATTTTGGGGGCATCTATACCTTTACTCCACCACCATACTTGGACCCATTACTTAATTATCCAACAAACCCCCTCCAGATCTGCAGTAGCCTCAGATGTTTGGGGTCAGGCTGTATCATTTTAGCTGTCACATATATTAGTCAGGCAAAGGTGAACAAGTTATGGCATTTACCTTATGCATGACAGGCGGCACACTCAGCTGCTTTCCGGGCTTTATCTCCCTTCCCTCAGGCTTCGGTACATCTTCCGCTAAAGTGGGAATTTCTCTGACCTAGTGAAGAGCCTCACCAATGCCAGTATCCCCAGTAACCCCAATCGGCGGCTGAAAACCTCCAGTCCAACGGCTGATCCCCGCAGAAGCTCCAGCACAGATGAACTGACAGGACGTTGCTGGGGCATAGCCCAACCTTTCCCCTTCCTTTCACCCGTAATCTCCATCCAGGTAGCTGGTGGTTGTCTTGAGCGCTCTGCTGTACCGATGCTGTAGATGCGAGCGCCACTCCGGAGCTCGAGCTTTTGTAAAAATTGCGGCATTTTTACAAAAGTGCCGATTTCGCGGGCACTTTTGTAAAAATCGCGGCATTTTTACAAAAGTGCCGATTTCGCGGGAAGCCGCGAAATCGCGAAATCGCGAAATCCTGGAGGGTCTGCCTAATGGGTCACTGGCCTTCCTCAGAGTATTGGTCCCTCGTAGTTGTTTCAAGTATTTTAAAGTCAAATGTTGACTTGCTTTAAATGATTATTTAGACCTTACTTGTTTCTTGTGAGTAACCACACTTGCCATTTGCATCTGAGTCTCATTAGGGATTCTCTTAAGCCAGATCGAAGTGGGAACACCGCCCTATAGTCACACAATCTTCAAGGGTCAGCGTCTCTAATTGATGCCACTCCGCATCCTCTGACGAGTTTAAATATATGTTTAACACTCATAAACTTTTAGAAAACACGCACACACACTGGATGATGTCATCAGTGATGTAATGTGAGATTTCACCAGTGATGTCACCAGTGATGTCACTTACAATGTCATGAGTGATGTAATATGTGAGGTCATAAGCAGTGCATTGCAGGGGCATAAGTTATAGTTAGCTCAAGTAACTACAACTGCTGATTTTTACTGGTTTGATACGAGCGAAATTTGAGCCTAACTATAACTATCTGTAGCCTTTGATTATTCAGATAATATGGCTTGGCCTGTAAAATACTTCACACATTTGAGGTTGGTTGGTATCAGCTTTGTATTTTTATTTTGGTATACGTAGGTTTGAATGGTTCACGACATGAGAACAATTCTGCAATTTCATTGTTATAATTAGATCTTTCTTCTCTTCTTCTCCAAGGTGGGACTGGAGCTTCACTGCATACACCTTCGAGAAAAGGAGAAAGCACAGGTAAGTACAACAACCTTTATGTTACCCTTTTTTCTCTCTAGTGCCGGTAAAGCTATCTTTTCCTCTGCCTACCTGTCCTTTATCCTGAGTTTTGGATGATTCATCTCCTTTCACTTCTTACATGGAGTGTCCTCCTGTTTTTCCCCAATAATGAGGTAACATGGAGGGGTAGCGTGTTTTAAATGGTTTCTCTTTATGGGGTTGAACAAACAAAAAAAAAATCATCAAACCGTGACTATGGCTAAAACTAAACAAAATCCAGGGCAAAACAGGGGGGTGTGGCTTGCCGGGCTGCGGAATGGCTGCTCCCTGAGAGAGCTCCGCCGGCCGAGACACAATCCGTCCACTGATCCGTGCAAAAATGGTTGTGGACTGGCTGTTTCTTTACATCCCGCACGTCTGAGTACTTGTGGCATGCAGCGGTGACAGCGCTTGAAATATCGATGCGGTGGAGCAACAATTCTGGCCCGTAAGGTTGTGAGTGGCAGGCGCGAAGGCGGCCCTGCGGCAGAGGCCGCCATTTTGTGACGAAGCTGGGCAGACAGGCAGAGGTGGGAGTGCGGTGATCGGCACAAATGAGGTGAGCTGCAGCGACGGAGGTACGGGACGGGAGACAACTGACCCGGAGTCGCGGCTTGCTGGACACTGTAGGAGGCGGACATCCGGCTCTGGGGGGAGACCCATTGGGGCAGTCAGGCTCTCTCCTCATCGGGGGTGGCACGGTGGGCCCCTGGTGCAGCATGTGGTGGGGCTACGGCCACGCCGGCTCCAGGTTAGAATCTGAGCAATAGCTTTTTGTGAATAACATCACCCTGTGCCTGCCTGAGGGGTCTTCATTGCTGGCACTTGCCGGAGTGCGTGGAGGGGTACAACAGGGTCATCGGGGACCAGCTGTGATAGTCCGACCCTACTGATCGTTGGGCGTCACGGAAGGTGGAGCTGCCCAGGCATGCATTGTGGGCTCTGGGGTGCGAGAGAGGGAACCGGGGGCGCACTGCGGCCTGGGGACACCTAAGAACTTTGCGACATGGGCAGGCAGGACGCAAAGCAGCCCAGACTAAATTTTGAACAGCGAAAATCAACAAGACAATTGGAGCAAGATGGAGACACGGCCTCTGGGGGTGCGACGGAGGGTAGGCAAGAAGAGTATGGTGAAGACATGAGATCCCTCATGCTAGAAATGCGCTCTAGCCTGCGCACTATAGACGCAAAGCTGAACAACCTTACTTCCCAGATGGAATCGGTGAAGACGCAGGTGGGAGTACATGAGCACCGACTAGATGTTCTCGAGAATAAACAGTCGGATTTCCACGATTTTCAGGTAGAGACAAAAGACCAGCTGTCGCAAATGGACAGGCTATTGGGGGTAATCAGGGCAAAGAACGAGGATTTGGAGGCCAGATCGCGACGAAACAACGTGCGCGTCACGGGCGTTCCGGAAACCACAGCAATCTCGAAAATGGAAGTGTACATCTCTGACCTGCTGCGGGATCTGTTTGCGACGCACCTGTCACCTCAGTTCGCAGTGGAAAGGGCGCACCGCACCCTGGGGCCTCGGCCACCGGTGGGGGTGCCGCCACGTCCTATATAGGTCAGAATTTTAAATGATCAGGATTGAGATGCTATACTGCACCAGGCTCGCACAATGGGGCCATACAGGAACAAGGGAACCAAGTGGCCTTTTACCCGGATTTCACACCTGCGGTCCAGGCGGCCAGGCGGGAATTCTTGCCGGCGAAGCGGATCCTCATGCAATCTCAGATCCCCCACTCCTTGCTCTACCCTGCCAAACTGAAAGTATCTCATGATGGCTCCACTCACCTTTTTACCGACGCCAAGTCCGCATTGAAGTTTGCCAAGCATGTGGGCGGGAAGCCGAAAAAATCCAGCCCCCGACCCAGCGGCGCTGCCGAAAACCAGCTAAGTGACAATGACTGAACCATGGGTGGTGGTCTGCCTTTGGCTGTACTGTTTGCGCAATGTTCAAGAAGGGGGGGAATTTGATGTTAGCCACCGAGAGGGGTGAGATAAGTTGACTTAGATCTGTTTTTTGATATTGTGGTTCTCCCAACCTGAATATTGTAGTCTGTTTTGGAGCTCATTGTTTGGACTATTATCCAGAATTCTCTGCTTATATCTCTGCTATAGCATTGCATACAGACACTGCTCGTATTGTAGAAGGAATGTGTGTATTGATTGTAACCGCAAGTTAAGGGTGGTAGTGTTAATAATATTTGAGCCATAGGGATGTTCCTGTTTAGGGCACATTGCAAGTCCAACCATGGTAGTATCTTGGCCACCCTGCGCAGGCAGGGTTTACCGCTCAGCACTCTTTCTTCCCCATGGGAAATTTCCAGCGTGATTTCGATTGTATGTTTTTCAAGCGGGGGGGGGGTTGTGCTTCAACCTAGTTGGGGGGTTGTTGTGGGTGGTTGGGTGGGGGTGGGGTTTCAGCTCGTTTGGTTTGGGGATGCGTGGTCTCGTCATGGTGGGTACGATTTACATAAATGGGAAACACTCCATTGGTCAAAGGGAAGATCTGCTGCAATATATTTGTCTGACATACACTACACGAGACTACCATAAATTGTTTGACTTGGAACATACGCAGCCTTAATGACTGTTGGAAGTCCCGCGTGGTACATGCCTATCTTGCAAGACACAACATTGACATATGCCTGCTGCAAGAGACTCATCTCAGTACCCCGACGTCTGCGAGGCTCAGACATAACAGATGGGGGTTCTTATACTCCTCAGTATACTCTAATTACGCTAGAAGGGTGGCAGTTCTTATAAAGCGTGGGTTGGACTGGAGGGAACGGGAGGTTTACAAAGACACTGATGGGCGTTACATCATACTCATGGGTTATTTGGGAGACACATTGCTTGCTCTGGTGGCACTGTATGGACCAAATGTGGATTCACCAGAGTTTTTCCAGGAAATTTGGGCAAAAGTCAGGGCCACGGGTTGCACCACGTTTCTTTGGGGTGGCGATTTCAACGCCATACTTCATGATGAGTTGGACAGACAGGGCACGGCCAGGCAGCACCACACGGCGGCTAGTAAGGTCCTAAATACCCTGCTAGAGGATGGCGAGATGGTGGACATTTGGCGATTGCGTAATCCATTGCTTCGGGAGGGTACGTGCTTCTCGGAACACCGCCGTGCTTGGTCTAGACTAGACTATTGGTTGTTGTCAAGAGAAATGACCGGCTGGGTGGTTGAGGTCAGGCACCTGGCGAGAACAGTCTCAGACCACTCCCCCTGTCTTCTGACGTTATCCCTTCCCAATACTACAAGGGGGGAATTCACCTGGAGGCTTCCCCCAAGGGCGCTCCTGGATGATTTGTTCAGGGAAGAAATACGTACAGATATATCTGAATACTTTACACTGAACGCCGGGTCGGTGGGCACGGAGGCTGTCCTCTGGGAGACCTTTAAGGTGGTTATCAGGGGGAAATGTATCTCCAGACAGGCAGGAGTATTACAGGCTATAGGAACCACCTTGGGCAACATTGAGTCTAAGATAAAAGAGTTGGAGACCCGCAGACAGAGTGGTGGAGGCGAGGCCATACTCGCTGACCTAAAAAGCCAGCTGTTAGAATACGAGGAAGAAGCTCATAGAGAAGTAACATTTTTAGGGAAATATGCTGAAGCACGCAGATACGGCGAGGGGGACAGACCGGGCCACACGCCTGCTGGCCTGCTTCGATCCCGGCGGGCTGTGGCATTCATTCCCGAACTAACCAGCGTAGGTGGTACCAAGATCAGAGGCTCCCCTGCCATCTTGGGGGCGTTCTCCTTGTTCTACACGCAGCTCTATAAAGCTGGGCTAGTGGAATGCCCGGAGGGCATGCAGACATTTCTAGATTCCGTGGCCCTGGCGTGGTTTAATGATAGACACCGGGAATACATGCACCTGCCATTTACAATAGAAGACGTGAAAAGCGTCATCATGGGCCTGCCCCCGGAAAAGGCACCGGGCTCGGACGGGCTGACTGCAGCATTCTACAAAGCATACGTAGAAGAACTTGCTCCCAGACTCCTGGCAGTTTTTGAGGAAGCACACGAAACAGGGATACTGCCTCCATCTATGCTTGAAGCCACTATAATCACTCTGCTGAAGCCGGGCAAACCGATAATGAGCTGGACTCATACAGGCCATTATCACTTATAAATGTGGATGTTAAAATTCTGGCTAAATTGATAGCCAATAGGTTGCAGCCTATGCTTCCCATGATTGCTCTGCCGGATCAGTCGGGCTTCATTCCCGGCAGATACACCTTCCATAACCTACGTACGGTATTTTCAGTGATACACTACCTCCATCCGGATGTGCAGGCGGCGTTAGCCTTTCTGGATGCCACTAAGGCGTTCGATACGCTCGAATGGCCGTATTTATTTAAAATTCTGGAAAGGATGGGGTTTGGCCCGCTGTTTCTCCGGTGGATAAAGTTGTTGTATACTAGGCCGTCGGCCCGGGTGCGTGTAAATTGTATTATCTCAGACCCCCTCCCAATCACACACGGTACACCGCAGGGGTGTCCACTATCCCCACTTTTATTCGCAATAGTGATGGAGCCTCTAGCTGCGCGGATTAGACATCATCACACAGATAAGGGGATCGGATTTAGCGCCCGCAGTCTGCTAATATCGCTTTACGCAGACGACGTCACGCTGTACATTGCGGAGCCAGAGCGTAACCTAGACGTGGTACTGAGGGAATTTGGTGGTCTGTCCGGTTTATCTATTAATTGGAATAAGTCGGTGATTTTCCCCCTCACAGATAACACCAAAGTGATCACCTCGGAATTCCCGTTGAGGTGAGAGAATGACGCAGTAAAATACTTGGGTATCTGGATCAGCCGCAATGTGCAAGAGCTCTGGAACCTTAATTTTGGCAGGGCTGTGAGTTGGCTGAAAGACAAAGTAGCACTGTGGAGAGGTCTCCCATTGTCGCTGGCGGGCAGAATTGCATTGACCAAAATGGTCATCCTGCCTAAGTTCCTATATCTATTCGTGAATCTGCCACTCATACTCACTCAGTCATTCTTCAATTCGTTGCGGTCGCTACTGCTCTCGTTGGTGTGGGCATGTGGGCAGGCTAGGGTATCGTGGGACTTGTTGACACTGCCGACCAGACAGGGTGGGCTTGGGGCCCCGGATATGAAGTTATATGCGCTTTGTGCGCAGGTGCAATTTTTACAGTATTGGGTCCACCAGACACCTTTTCAGCCACATGTAGCAGTCGAAGAGGCAGTGGTCGCTCCGGTGCCGTTGCATGTGGCAGTATATCAAAAACACAAAAGCCCCTTGGATGGGGTGGATACTACCGAAACGCTCAGATGGGCATGGGAAGGACTGCGAAGAAGAGCCATGTTACCGGTACTGTACGCTCCCTCGATTCCAATAGCGCAGAACCCGCTCCGGCCTAACATACGTGACGAGATAAATAAAAAAATCGCGCAGGCGATGAAACTCCGCACCTTTGCAGACCTATACCCAGGGGGGGTATTTAGGGAATACCCGACGGCCACGGATGGTGAAAGGGTTCCATCCGGAGAAATATTTTTGTTTTACAAAAATCGAGCGGCTTGCCGGGAATTGCACGCTAGCTTCCCATCCCAGCCGCCAATTTAAATGCCCTGGAAAACCTGTTGACTACGCCATCACCACGCAGATTGATCACCTGCTTGTACACACGCATGCAAACTGATGCCCCTGCGGCGACTTCTGGAGCTCGCCCCCAATGGGACGCCGAATTACCCACTCTTTTGTCCGATATTGAATGGGCCTATTGCTGAGCCCAGATGACGGAGCTTTCACCCAACTACAAACTTCAACTAATTCATTTAAAATGTTTACACCGTTATTATAGACCGCCCATGGGTTTACAGAGACAACGACTGCTGTTGGCGCTGTGGGGCGCCTGCTGCCTTGTTTCTCCACATGGCTTGGACATGTCCAGACGTTGCTGTATACTGGACAAAAGTCTTCAACATTATTTTTTTTTTTTTTGAAATATTTTTATTAACTTTGCAAACACAAAAGAAAAAGACCACTCATCAATCTTCATGTATGGCAGGAGGTTACTACAGGCAGAATTAAACAGTGCAGTAGTATTACTATTGAGACAGAAAGACATGAAATACGGAACATATCGCCTCTCCCAGCCCGCACCTGTGCATCCGACCATCACATCACTCTTGATCACTGAGTTCATCTTCCGACCCTTCCGGTGGGGGCTCGCAAATATTCCCTCTGTATACATTCCACCCGCTCCACACCTGTGTCCATTTCCGGGGGCACCCCCTATGTACATATACCGATTTCTCAACCACCATTACTTGGTCCATGTCACGTATCCATTGCGCCAGGGTAGGCGCCTGCCCCGTACCCCATCGTTGGGCTATATTGCGTTTTGCCAGCATAATCCCTAACGTAACCCATAGCTGCACCATTCTCTTATGATCAGTTTGTTCCCATATGTTAAGGAGACAAAGCCGGGGCTCAGGAGGTGTCACAATTTTAGTCACCTGGGAGAGCGTATGCATCACCGCCCTCCAGTAGACCTCGATGGCAGGGCATTCCCATATGGTGTGGAAGAAAGATCCCTCGTGACCACAGTTTCTGAGACATTGCGGGGACTCTGCACGCCGTAACTTAAAGAGGAGTGTGCGGGTGTAGTAGGTGCACTGCAAGATTTTGAGTTGGACTAGTCTGAGCTTGGACGAAATGCCCACCTCCCTGGGGGACGACAGCGCGGACTGCCAGTCCGTCTCCTCGAAGTCCCCAAGTTCTGCCTCCCATTTACTCTTAAGGGTCGGGAAAGGATCAGGGCGATTATTTATTATTTTCCTATATGTGAGGGACGTCGCTCTTTGAATAAGATGTTCTGTCAGGAGCCGGTCCTCTAGGGGCGATGACTCCGGGAGCCGAGTCCCCGGTGGGATCGCCGCCCGGAGGGCGTGGCGGATTTGTAAGTATCGGAATGATTCAGATTCAGCCATGTCGTACTCCGTCTGCAATTGAGGAAACGCAACCACCTCTCCCCGTTTCCAGAGGTCCCCGACCCTGGAGATACCGATGAGGTCCCATTGATGGAATCCCTTGGTGGTGCGGAGCACCCCGAGCCGTTTCGTGTCCCAGAGGGGCGTAGCCTGGGTGATCCTTCCGGCCCAGCCCATTGCGCGCTGTGCCGTGAACCATAGCCGGAGAGTGTGGGACGCGGGCCCCTCCGGAGGGTGACCTTTTTTAGGGTTGTATAGGGCTCCCAGCACCCCCTCCCCCCCCAACAGCTGTCTATCCATGCGGTAAGCAGGGTCATCCTGAGGCGCGTGGAGCCATTGGTTTACGATCATAAGTTGCGACGCCCAGTAGTAGGTCTTGATATCAGGGAGGGCTATACCACCATCGTACCAGCCGCAGGTGAGCTTGTGTAGGGCTATTCGTGGTGCCTTGTCTTCCCATAGGAGGCTGGTAACCTCTGCATTGATAGCCGTGAAATAGGAGGCTGCCACCGGGAATGGGGTATTTTGTAGCATATATAGGAATCTAGGGAGGGCCAGCATTTTAAAGAGCGAAGCCCTTCCCAGCAGCGTCAGAGGCAACGAGCGCCAGTGTTTGACGTCTGCCCGTAGCCTGTGTAGGGGCTTCATGAGATTTTCAGCCACAAATTTGTCGCGGTCCGCCGTCACATAAATGCCAAGATATTTGAAGCCATCAGGGGCCACTCGGATATTACAACCCCTAGGAAGGCGGGGCGGGGAGCCCTGGAGCATGTAGAGGATGGATTTCTCCCAATTGATCTCATAGCCTGACCTCCTCCCGTATGATGCACAGATGTCAAGGAGACAGGTAATGGAGCGTGCCGGCGAGGCTAGGTACAGGAGGACATCATCGGCGTACAGGGAGATACGGTCCTCCCATCCCATCGTCCATTTGAGCCCCCTTATCACAGGGTCCTGCCGTATCCATGCAGCTAAAGGTTCTAGTGCCAGCGCAAAAAGGAGCGGAGAAAGGTGACACCCTTGTCTCGTCCCCCGGCCCAGCGGGAAGGCGTCCGAGACGTGGCCGTTAACTACTACTTGCGCGAGTGGCTGGGAGTAGAGAAGCTGGATCCACGCGCAAATTTTGGGGCCAAGTCCCATGTGGCGAAGAGCAGCAAACAGGAAAGGCCATTCTACCCTGTCAAATGCCATCCGCGCGTCTAGCGACAGGATGGCCGCGTCCTCCTCTATCGAGGAGCGGCACGCAACAATGCCGTGCAGACGTCGTATGTTCAGGGCAGTGTTACGGTGGGGCATGAATCCCGACTGGTCCGGGTGTATTAGGGTATGGAGGTAAGGCTGTATGCGCGTCGCAAGCACCTTCGCCAGAATCTTCGCCTCCGCATTCAGTAACGAGATCGGGCGGTAAGAGGAGCAAAAGTGCGTCGGTTTGTCAGGTTTAGGGATCGCCACTATCGTGGCCATCCTCTGATCACGGGGGAGGATCCCGGACGAGAGCCCGTCCCTATACATAGCTAGTAAACGTGGGACCAGTAGGGAGGAGTTTTGTTTATAATATTCAATCGGGATTCCATTAGGCCCCATCGCCTTCCCGGGGCGAAGGGCAAGAATAGCAAGCGTGAGCTCCTCAGCCGTCAGGTCCGCATCCAGGGCCTCTACTCCAGAAGGGGGCAGCCGAGGCATCGCGATGTCTCGGAGGAAGAGCTCATTGTCTGCGACGGTAAAGGAGGCCTCCGGGGTGTAAATCTTTTTGTAGTGGGCCGCGAAAGCCTCAGCTATCTGCCTGGGCCCCGATATATAGTCTCCGGGCCCCAGCTGAATCCGGGCCACCCAACGCGCCGCACGGTCCCCTCTCTCCAGCCATGCCAGGAGTTTACCGGCTTTGTCACCCAGTTCGTAGATAGTGTGGTGTGTTGCCACCTGTTTAGCTCGTGCCGCCTCCCAGAGATGGGATCTGTATTCCTGCTGCGCTAGGCGAACCGCATGCGCAGAGTCCTCATCAGCCTGCGTGGTATGGAGCGTTTCTGCCTCGTTCACCCCCCGCTCAAGCTCGAGCACAGCGAGTCGCTGGGTTTTCTTATGTGCCGTAATGACGGAGATGGCCTGTCCCCGAAGGACAGTTTTAAAAGCCTCCCAGAGGGTTGATGGGCTCCCGACAGAGTCAGTGTTTTCAGTGAAATAGTGCTTGGTCGCCGTTTTAAGGGCCTTACTGATTTTAGGGATTTTTAGAAATCCAGGGTGAATAGGGAACACGGTGCGGTTACAAAGGTCGATGGCCGCAAACGAGATGACCACCGGTGAGTGGTCCGAAATGCCCCTCGGGAGGTGTGACACTTCAGACATCCCTTTGAACCCAGCGGGCGATGTGAAGATGTAGTCTATGCGGGAAAGAGTGTTGTGTGCACCGGACAGGAAGGTGTACTGCCTCTCCTCTTGCCTATACGCCCTCCATGTGTCTATGAGGCCCAACGCCACAGTAAATTCTCGGAGAATGGGGGTGTCACCGCCGTGTGCCCTATTTGTCGATCGATCGAGTGAAGGGTCCATGGTAGCGTTAAAGTCTCCGCCCATGACCAGCTCGCCCTGAGGCAGCGCCAAAAGGAATTCACCCAATGCCCTGAAGGAGGTCTGGTGCAATGTCGGGGGGATGTACACGGTCACTAAGTTGTATACCTTCCCCTCCCATTGGCAGGTCAGTGCAGCAAAGCGACCATGTTCCTCTCGACGAGAGTCAAGAATAATCAGGGGGGAGCGCTTGTTGATCAGTATACCCACCCCTCTGGATCCAGTTGTAAACTCAGAGTGTATCGCCATCTTGAACCCCCATCTGTCCAGGGCTTTGGTGGTAGTGCCTACTAAATGCGTTTCCTGCAATAGCGCCACCGCAGGCCCTCTGCGCTTAAGGTATTGCAGCACTAGTCCCCGCTTAATCTTGTCCCCCAACCCGTTAACGTTCCAGGACAGAATTGTGAGAGACCGACCGCGCTGTTGTGTGTGGACTTCTAGGAAGCTAGCATTCGTCTCTGATGCCATAGTGGGTGATGCCATAATAGTGTATGGGTGCGGGAGAGGCGAACGGTCTAATGTCGCCCCTGTGTGACTGCACATGTCTTTCTAGCCTGGCGGACCAATGAGTAGTGAAGAAACCTAAAAGAGAACATAAACAAACAACCCAAGGGAACTCCATACCCCCCACCCCCCTCCCTGCCTCCCTGCCCAGCGGATTTAGAACTACCCGCCACCCCAACTTAGCAGAGTGCTTAATTCCCATTAACTTGATACTTGCGTGTGGGGGGAAGCTGCTCACAGTCCTGACGCCGTTCCCCACACCATATGTTCATCCCTTCACATGTCCAAAGGTATGATGAGGCGACAAGGTCAAGAGTCTGAGGCCCCTTTTTGCCTCCCGGCCTCCACGTACTCCATGCGCCCCGCTCCAGGCCCAACCACCATCCCCAAGGAAGGCCATTTATGGATAAGCTCAATCTCAGGGCACGCCATCCTCCGCCCCGGACCCTCCGACGTCCAAGTCCCTAGGGGAGGCGGAGAGGCTGCCATGGGCACGCTCCGTGCGACTCTTCGCCTTCGTAGGACGCCATCCCTCAAGCCACTCCGACACCTCTGCAGGCGATGCAAAGAACCATGCACGACCCTCAGCCTCCACCCGAAGCTTCGCCGGGAAGAGCATGGAATATTTAAGTTCTCGGGTCCGGAGTTGAGCCTTGACCGCTGTGAAGTCCCGTCGCTGCCGCATCACCGTTGCCGTGTAATCCGGGAAGAGGGCGACTGTGCTGTTGTCCACCCGGAGTGGGGGCGCCCCGCGGGCCGCCTGGAGGATCGCATCTCGGTCGCGGAAGTTGAAGATCCGGGCCAGGATCGGGCGCGGGGGGGCCCCCGGGCGGGGCCTCCCCCCCGGCACCCGATGCGCCCTTTCCACCGAGAAGAATTTTGAAAGCCCACGAGGCTGCAGCTGTTCGGTGATTAATTTTTCTACAAAGAGGTCCAGAGCCGGGCCACGCTCACTCTCCGGTACCCCCACGACCCGGATGTTGTTTCTTCTGGACCTGCCTTCCTGATCATCAAGCTTGGCCAGCAGCTGTTTCTGCACCTGTTCGAGAGTTTGTATGCGTTTCTGATGGTCAGCCGTGTCGTGGGTGAGGGTGGCAGCGGTCGCCTCTACCTCGGAAAGCCTGGAGTTGATTTTGGCGACATCGGCCCTGAGGAGTGTAACCTCTGTGGAGACAGTGCCGATCGAGGCCTGCATCTGAGTCAGCGTGGCCATGACATCCGCAAGCGTAAACTCCGCTGTCTTATCCGGGGGGGGGGTTGCACCCTGGTCCTTAAGGAACGCATACTTTTCAAGCTTCGCTTGTGCCCCTCCGCGGTGACCCTTTCCCCCCATGGTATCGGGCTCTTGCTGCGTCCGCCCCAGGCCCAGCCGGGACCCGGGAGGTCCGGAGTGTGTAAGACACGTGTGGGGGGGTGCGCCCGCTGAAGGCTCCGTCCGCGTCCGGGGCCGCGATGCGTCGCAAACAGGAGTTATGGCAGCACTCGGACCGAGCCCCAAGATGTAGTGCAGGCCGGTCTGCTATGGCCTCCGGGCCGTTCCCTGCAATGTCACTGCTGTATGCCGGGCCCCCGGGCGTCAGGGACCGCACAGTCTGTAAGGCACAGTAGCGCCCGCAAGAATACCAGTCTGGATTCCCACAACCAAGCCACCGCTTCCCAAATGTCTCCAACACACCAGCAGTGGGAGACCATGTGTCGCCTACCAGGCGAAGCTGTGCTGGTCGATACTGAGGCGGTGTCCTTCCCTCGTGTCGTCGGAGGGCAGCGCTCCCCGGGGAGACACCACCCCAGCCGCGTCTAAGGAGAGGTCCGATGCTGTAAGCAGGTGTCTGGCGGGCCCCGATAGCATTCCCCGGGGCCTCAGATGTGGCCTAGCGCCCAGCTCACTCTCTGTTCCTCGTGCATCAACCAGGGCGCACCGGGCACGCTCTGTCTGTAAGGCTGGCGCAAAAATGTCCGGAACACTCACCCGCTGGGTTCCAGGGCAGGAACGCTCACTCAGCGGTCCCTTCTACGTTGTCTCCACCCCGGCGCAGGAAGCCTCGCGGCCCCGGTCCCGGCCGGGCCGCCACGTCCAGGCCCGGAGGGGGGATGGGCGGTCACCGAGACTCCTGGTTCCAGGCACGCAGGGCAGGCTCCCCCGTTCGCGCAGCGGGGACGAGCGAAGGCCAAAGCAGATAGCGCCCCGTCCCTTCTCCTGCAGGGAGCGAGAAGGGGCCACGAAAGCAGCTCTCTTTGGGACCGGCGCGCTCCAAAGCTCCGTCCCGCACGCCGGGCGACGCAGCTCCGCCCCGAGGTCACCCCAGCCCGGTGAGCCAAGGCCCAGCACTTCGCCCGCAGGCAAGCCCCGTAACTTTGGATTGGGGCGGCCGAAGGGGCCCGGAGCCTCAGCGATGGGATGCGGAGGCACTCAGGCTCAAGGATCCAGCACACATATGGAGGTTAGTGGTGAAGGGAAGTCGGATAGTTACAGGATAGACTGGCGGCGTGGAGGAGCTCGAGGCTCAGGCGGCCATCTTCATCGCGAGCCAAGCTCCGCCCCAGTCTTCAACATTATTAACCAGATCCTGGATGTACAGGTGCCCCCTTCTCCGGTATTGGGCCTGTTGGGATTTGTTAAATACACACACATTAAAAAGCGTAGGCTACACGCACTGCTTTTGTTATTCGCAGAGCGACAGATTGCTATTGGTTGGGGGAAGCGCAGGAAACCCACTATCAAACAATGGCTGAGAGAAGTAACATATGGCCAATCCCAATTGACGGTGTTCTGGGAACTCATGCCGCCTGCATCTAGGCCCAGGGATATCTGGGAGCCGTTTCTAGACTGGGCCCGGGCGAAAACTACTGGTTCTGCTACAGCCGTGGGTGCTGACATCGTCATGATGCCTAGGGACCCCCCTGATTGAGTTAGGTAACTGTAAGGCCCCACTGTGTTTAGAGGTGCAAAAGACGGCGTGTAGGGGAGATGCCCTCCCTGTTTTCTGGTCAGGACCAGCACCACAGGCAAAAAAACTGTAACTTGGATGTGGCCTCCCTGTTCACATTGAGTAGTTCATACAGTATTTTGTGAGTGAATTGATAAAATGCTTGTGTTTTGCACTTTAAATATGAATATTGCTGTTTCGAACCGCGGTGACGTTCTGTCGCATACTCTGTTTTGTTTGTTTTGTTTGTTTTTCTTTTGTGAAAAATCTATTAAAAAAATAAAAAATCCAAGGCAAAACAGAATGCGGAGTGTCCCTGGCAGTTTGCTTTGAGTTCCCAGGGAGTTGATATAAATTATTTGGCAGCCTTGCGTCTCAGCCTAGCCCGCCCAATGCTTCTTCCCGCTGCAACAAACGCCACCACTCTTGCACCTGTGAAAAGCACGCTCCTCCAGGAGTGCGGTGAGACGAAGCATGTTGCCGGAGGCTCTCGCGGTCTGTGGAATAGGCCCCAGACTTGTCCTTTCCTTCTGGCCGACAGGGGGTTCTTACGGGCTCTCATTGGTTTTTTGCCTCACGGATCCTCTGAGACTGATGCTTTTCTTTCCACGTTCTCCATGCTCTCTGGGGTCTACGTTGGGGAGGAGGGGTGCAAGCCAAACCGAGACCAATTTGTGTGTATAAAAGGCCGCTTTATTGAAACAGGTGCATATCACAATTTATCAACTCAGCCAACTGCCTTACAAAACTAAAACCTCACTATACATGAATTACCTGACCCCTTGTCCCCCCCCCACTCCTACGATCCCCACATCAAATCCCCCACCCTGCCAAATACAAAATAACATTACATAACAACCATATTACACAATATTACACGATATTGCATTTACAAATCCTGGCCTACAATGACCCAAACCCCTACCTGCCTTTGTGCAACTGTAACTAACAAACATCTAGTTTAAACTTAGCCTACCTGCTTACCCCTTCCCTGCCCCTGCTCACAAACTACTAACACTTAACTAAAAACTTCAGCCAATCTTGGTCAACTTTTAACGACCCCGCCAGCACCTGTTCCAAGCGACGAATATACAACTTAGCTAAAACCCCTATGTACCTGTTCCAATAACCGTCCTATGGAAAAAAAACCTGACCCCAAAAGAAAAACCCAAAAGACTCCAGAAAAAGAGGGAGGGAGGGAGGGAGGGAGGGAAAATGCTAAAAACTACAGCGCTTCCAGCCACCAGGTCACCAAACCTAAAATGGTGGCTGGGAGAGCGCGAAACCAGCCCTTAAACCCCTTGGGCTATCTTACAAAATTGGGCTACAATTGGGCTATTTCCAATGTAGCCCAAAACCCCAAAATGGCCACTGTTCGGCTCCCCCCTACCCCCTCCCAATCTGCCCGGGGGGCAGACCTCACTGTGCTCGGCTGCCTCCCAAACCCCTCTCTGGGAGGGAGGGGGGCAAGCCAAACCGAGACCAATTCTTTTTTTTTTCTTTTTTCACTTGGTCAAGCACAGAGAAGTTCCCATGTCACAGTTATGCATATTATCATTTACATTACATATCCGAGCAATCACAATGTTATACCAGTACATCATACCTTACAATATCTGACATAGTACTGATTTACTTGATACATAGAGAAAGGGAGTCTACTGAAGAGAGCAGGTACCCTGCATACTGGGATATAGAGGGGGATCCCGTGATTTACAAGTACACACCCATTGCCGGTCCATAATCAATCTTCAGCGTGCGTGGATTCTAGAAATTTAACTAGTGGTTCCCAGAAATTTCTTGGATGGGAGGCTTGTGGTAGCTCTTCTGCATATGTTTCCAGCTGTGTTTTACAGTATACCAGATCTTCAATCCACTGTTTGCATTTTGGTATAACCTTGCTACCCCATTTCATTGCTATACGCCTCTTTGCTAGTAGAAGCGTGTTAGACCTGGCACCTTGGCGTGAGTCTCCCTTCCACTTTTTTTTCGCTGTGCCTCATGTGTTTTGCTGGTGTTAGCTGCTCAGAGCACTGTGCCACTGCCAACCAGTGCCACAGTGCAAGTGCTCCCTATTTAAAATGTATATGTTGGTTGGATTCCATGATTGGCTTATTTGGTTTACTGTCAGACCCCAGTAAAGTGCACCAGGAGTGCCAGGGCTTGTAAATACAAATGCTGCTGGTGGGCTTGCAGCACTGGTTGTGCCACCCACAGAAGCGGCCTGGTAAAATGTATCTAAGGTCTGCCATTGCAGAGCCTGCGTGCAGTCTGGTACTGTCATGCTGACTGGGTAAGTGCACCCACTTGCCAGTCCCTAAACCTTCCCTTAATTTCATATCAGTCACCCCTATGGTAGGCCCAAGGGCAGGGTGCATTGTAAGCATAAGGTAGGACAAGCCCTGATGTGTGTGGCATGTCCTAATAGTGAATTACAGCCATTTTCGTTTTTCACTATTGTAAGGCTACCTGTTCTCCATAGGCCAGAATGGGCTGTTAGAATTGTTACATCCTATGATCCTAACAGACCCAGGGAACATGGTAGAATTTCGAGTTTAGTATGCCTGAACTCAGAATAATAAAATACTTCTTTTAGTAAAGTTTATTTTAATATTCTGTGTTTGCAAATACCACTTTTAGAAAGTTGGTATTTGCTTGCTTGACCATTGCAGCCCGCCTCTGCTATGATGTGTATCTGCCTGTCTGGTTGTGTGAGTGACAGGGCTGGGGAAACCCAGAGGGGCAGGGCTAGGCAGCCTGGTGGTGAATAGGAAGATTGGCAGTCAGATGGGTGGGAGGAGTGCACCTGGGCTCTGAATAGGGTTGTGCTCTGCTACCACAATGCTGGCTCCACCTCCTGCGGAGCGGCTGATGTCTCTGCCCTGCACTCTGAATAGATAGGCAGAGTCATGTCAACAGAGTGCTCAAGAACTGGTTTGCACTGGGCAAAAGCCCCTCAACCCCAGAGGAACAAAGGAATTAGGGGTGTAAGTATTGCGACCCTGCTCCCAAGAAATTAGATCCTGCTGAAACAAGAAGAACCTCTGCCAGAGAAGAAGGCACTTGGAAAGCTGTAGGAGGAGTAACTGTCCCTGACCTGGCGGATTGGCCTGCAGTGGTTGCCTTGCTGCTGAAGGAGAGGAGAAAGACTACTAAAGACTTTGCTTCAACTTGTGCTTTGAAAAGATCTCCAAGGGCTTGGACTGAGCTTGCCCCCTGAACGAAGTCCCAGGACCAGTGGACTTCACCCCCAGCTCCCCAGAGTCTTTTGGAAGTGCCTGCTGCTGTTGTTGGGCCTTCTGAGGGACTGCGTGTCGCAAGGAGCTGGAAGCGCGACGCAAGGAAGAGAAGCGTGCCGCCGTCGGAGCCGCTGTCATCGCATCTCGCAGAGAGTGTCGCTGCTGCAGCACCGCATCGAGCGGAAGCGTCTCGCATCATTCCGGAAGTGTCTCGCATCGAGGAGGAAGCGTGTCGCCATCGTAGTTGTCGCATTGCACCGCAACCAGAAAAGCGCCTCGCATCCACGGAGAAGCGTGCCGCCGTCGGAGCCGCTGTCGTCGCATCTCGCATAAGGGGTGTCGCCGCTGCAGCATCGCATCGAGCGGAAGCGTCTCGCAACGTCGGAGAAGAGTGCCGCTGCCAAGGCCGCTGTCGTCGCATCTCATCAAGGGTGACGCCGCTGTAGCTGACGCATCGAGTCGAGTCTTCTCGCAACATCGGAGAAGCGTGACACATCTGGAAGATCCCGTCTTTATTTCTTTTGCACCCAGAACTTCAACGCATCTGCATCGCTGCAACACTTTTGTTGCCCTGCGTGTCGCATCTAAGGTACATTGACTTAAAGTGTCGCATTTAAGAACTTAAGAGAAACTAAGCAATCTTCTACCACCTAAGCAACCGTATTGTGTATTTTTAATCGTTTAATGGTCTTGTGATAATCCTATATAAAGAATCCTTATTTTTAATATAAATACCTGTGTGGTGTCCATTTGTAGTGTTGTCACTTGGTTACTGTATGTGTTCACAAATGCTTAACCTATAACGCTCTGAGATAAGCCTTGTCTGCTCGCGCCAAGCTACCTAGAGGGTGAGCAAGGGGTTGTTTTAGTAGTGTAACCCCTTACCCTGACTAGAGGAAAGGTTCCCTGCTTGTCACCAGTACCTACCTGTGCCAACCAGAGAACCCGGATTCTAACAAAGTGCTATTGCGAGGAACTTACGTCTACAAGCTAATTTGATCTTGTACATGCCTAGTAGACATGTTTGGGGTGTATTAGGTATCAGCTCTACCAACATGGTAATAAGTGTATTGGTTACCTCTGCCCAGTAGGAATGAAGTCGCAGGCACTACCAGGCCATATGCAAGATGTCCGCTGCGGGAACTCCGCATCTGTGACAGTGGTTATCCTCTCTCAGACCATATTTTTGGAATTGTGCAGGTGTGTAATACACTTGATGGAGACATTTAAAGTGTATAATTTTCAGATTGCAGTTCGAAGTCAGTATTTGTAGTTATGTGCAGCTGTAGTCCCATTCCTCAGCAGTGATATTTACACCTAACGTGTCTTCTCATCTTGTTTTAGGTCTATCCTGAGCATTGAATTGTTCCCGTTGGGCCGTATTATACAGTTTCGTAACTAGACCTTTCCGCGTCGGGGACACCAGCAGGGTCTGTAGCACATTATGAGTCAGCGGTTCATCTGGGAATGTAGGATATAATGCTTTAAGTGCTGCGCGCAGTCTCATGTATGCAAAGGTTTTCAATGGGGTATGATGTGTGCACAGAGTGATATAATTTTGTGATATAAATGTCCCATGTGAAAAAACATCCCCCATTCTATCAAATCCCATCTCATTTAGTAAGCGTAGCATTTTAGTTTCTTGTGTCACTGTGAGTTGCGGGTGATGAGTCAATGGGAGCGCCAGCGCATACGTAGGGAGTTTGCGTGCACATTTGGCTAATGTATGCCATGCTTTTGAGGTGAAACTCGTCGGGTAAATCCCTGCAGGTGGAATATTTCGTCTTGGCGATGAGATAAGTGTAATAAGCGGGGTAGGAAGCATGCTTTCATGTTCCACCGTGATATGTGGTATATGGCAATGTGGGTGTAGCCAATAGTGGGCATATTGTGGCTTTGCGCAGTAATAATAGAGTTGAAGGTCTGGAGCCCCAAAACCTCCCTGTGTGTATGGCTTAGTGAGTTCTTTACAGCCTACACGTGCATGTTTCCCCGCCCATGTCAGTCTAAGCAAGGCTGTACGGGAGTTTGGCAAAGAGCACCTGCGGGATCCATATAGGTATATTCATAAATAAATAAAGAAACTGTGGTAACACCACCATTTTTAGGTCTCGCCTACGCAGCGCGTCTGGCGAATCCCTTGCGGGAGCGAGCTTTGACACCATACGTTTGTAATTAACTTGCAAACATATGGTGCCCCTGCTCGCTCCCGCAAGGGAAACAGGCGCAGGCCCCCTCCTGTCTCCCCTCCCCCTGCTGCCTCCTCCTTTAGCGCGAGGTGCGCGCGTTTGTTTTTCTCGTTTTTTATTTATTATCAACAGCAGTGTAAGTTTCAAGGTGCGGCATGGACCTGCATTATTTAAAAAAACTGCAGCCCAGCCCAGCTCTTTGCCCTGCTCTGAAGAGAAGCCGCAGTTGGCCAAAGAAAGCGTGTTTCTGCATTTGGGAACACTGGAGGTTCATGGCTTGAAAGTTACACCAGTGATTTACCTCGAGTAGGGTGCAAGCAGGGGGCCTATAGGCTTCCGTAGAAAGGCGCTTCCTCGCAATCCACCATCGCCCTATGGTTTGCCTACACTTTAGTCTTGAACTGCTCTCATCCATTGGAAAACGCTGGCAAAGGGGACCGATGTGTCATTAAGGATTACTTTTGCAATACTTGTGTGCTAGTTTGGTACAGACATTGCTCTCTACCTCCCCCATCACGTGATCAGCAGTCTGCAGTTTCTGGTACTCCCACACCCTGTGCTCTCTTCCAGGGGAGGGTGAGCAGAGTGGCTCTAATGATTAAAAGCGTGCAACGTATCTTGACTTTCTTGAGAACTTGACATCAATGCTAGCAAGCTCTTGGGTTTAGTAACAGGCAAGCTAAAAAGCAGCCCTTGACGCCATTTTCAGCTGGAATCTAGGATAAGACTGGGAGGGATTCAAGGACTCAACTCACCCTATTTCAGAGTATATTTAACCAGCACCCACATATCCAATATGCCTGGGCTTGGCAAGTCTACAATAATTGTATTCATCTAATTATTGTTTGATATATTTGTTTTCTTTTTTGCAAACCTATGCAATGGTAATTGAAAGTTTAATAGTAATTGACAGCAAAAATGCCACCTTTTAAAGATGGTGTGTATGTGTTTGCTAAAAACAATAAAATAACAAGCATTGGCATAGCTAATAGGTCTCGCTTTTGGGACCTTATAAGTATTTAGTTATGCAGCACAATATCCTTGGTGTAACAACATAAACTGTTGCATGGCTAAACACTTATAAGGTCCCAAAGGCGAGACCTATTGGCTATGCCAATGCTTGTTTGTATAGCAATTCTATCGGTGAGTGATAGTGGGAGACAGATCCATCTGCTAATTTGGTCTTCTAATTTAGTTATCGCTTTCCCATAATTTTCTCTCAGGACTAAGTCTGGATCATGATGTAGCCAAACCCCTAAGTATTTTTCTGGGTCTGTGTGCTATTGTAACGGATAATCAATCGTTGGTCGGGTTGTCCCCGGGGTAAGCGGGATCACCATTGATTTATCCCAGTTTATACTGAGGCCAGAGAAGTATTTAAATCCAATATATTCTCGGATGAGTTTGTTGAGATTTATGTCTGGATGTCTCGTGTAGAGGACCATATCATCTGCATATAAAGATATTTTTATGGGCTGTAGATGAAATTGTAAGGCTGTATCGGCATGTTTTTGACGAATCTTACATGCAAGGGGTTCTAGTGCCAGTGTAAATAAGAGCAGGGACAATGGGCAGCCCTGTCGCGTGCCCCGGCATATGTTAATAGAATCAGAGGTATTACCATTTATAAGTATTCTAGCGCTGGGTTGGGTATATAACAGAGTTACCCATTTCAGAAATGTTTCTGGGAATCCCATTCGTCTCAGGACTTGAAACATGTAAGGCCATTCCACAGAGTCAAATGCCTTAGCGACGTCTAATAGAGTCGCAGAGGCCGGTAGGTCCAGGTGTAAGTGATGGAGCATTGCAAATATAGTCCGTATAGTTTGTGTAGTGGAGCGTGACGGAATGAATCCAGCTTGATCCGGGTGGTTCAGGTTGGTCATCAACGGTTGGAGTCGGAGAGCAATGATTTTTGCCAGTATTTTGGCATCTGTGTTGATTAACGATAGTGGGTGGTAGGAGTCGCATCGGGTCTGATCTTTTTCAGGTGTGAGAAGTGCAATGAAGAGTGCCTCACGCAGCGAGGGGGGCAGTATACCCTCCTCATAAGCTTCCTCATACATAGCCGCTAAGTGAGGAAGTAACACATCTTTATGTTCTTTGTAGAACTCCCCAGGTAAGCCATCTATACCTGGTGCTTTGTTATTTGGTAGTGAATTTATAGCTTCCCTCATCTCATCCTCCGTTATGTAGTGACTAAAATATTCCCGATGTGCATCAGAGAGCCACGCCAGGGCAATATCATCCAAGTATTTATTTATCTCAGTTGGGGATACCGTCGGTCCGGCAGTGTATAGATGAGCATAATGGTCCATGAAGCAATGTATGATAGAGGGGTATCATATTGAAGTGTATTATTGCTATCTGCAATATGAGTATGTACGATGCAGTGTGTGTGGGCCGCAGCTTACTGGAAAGTGTTCTACCTGGCCTACCACCTTTTCCATGTGCTCTGGCTGTGCATTTTCGGGAAAGGTATTTAATTTCGTCATCTGCAAACTCATGATATTTATATATTTTACTTCAAATTTCACCTAAGAGTGTAGGATCCAGTGAGGACATGTATGCGGTCTCCAGTGTCGTAATGTCTGCTTCAATGTTGTACAACTGTGTCTGAATGTCCTTGAGTATACCAGCATGTTTTCCTATACAGAAGCCCCTAGTCGTTACCTTAAAAGCCTCCCACAACACTTTACCACTACTCACTGAGCCTACATTGTGTGTAAAGTATTCCGTAATAGCCTGCCATAGTTCTACTCTAAATACTTGATCCTGTAGTGCACTAAGATTAAGGCGCCATGTAAATTGACGTGGAGTGTGGGTGGGGATGGCCAATTCCAATCAAACTGGTGCATGATCTGAAAGAGTTTTGTGCATATGCATGATCGCAGTCGTCCAGGTGTTTATGTCTGCTGTGGCCAACCAGAAATCAATTTGTGACCAGGTGTTATGTGTGGTGGGTATGCAAGTACCCTCTCTATGGGAGAGATGGCGCATCCTCCATAAATCAACCATAGTATAGTCATGCATACCGTCCTTAAGCACCTCGTTGGAGTGTTTTCCATATCGATCATTACAAGTGAATCTATCCATAGCGGGGTCTATGTATGTATTAAAATCTCCACCCCATTATTTCGCAGAGGGTGGAAATGTGTGTAATTTGGCCCATATGTCAGTGAAAAAACAGGGGTCATCTATGTTTGGCCCATATACATTAACTAGGGTCATGACGGTTCCCCCAAAATTGCCTTGCACAATAACATATCTCCCTTGATCATGATTATTGAATGAAGCAGATTAAAGGGAACATTTTTCTTAATTAGTAACAGGACTCCTCTAGCATAAGCGGAGTAGGAGGACGCAAACCTGTAAGCAGCCCATCTGGCCCCCACCCGACACTCTTTTACGCTAGTAAGATGTGTCTCTTGTAGACAAGCAACATCTACCTTGTGTCAATCTAAATAGGCAAAGACCTTACGTATTTTCTGTGGATTGTGTAGGCCCCTGACATTCCATGTCATAAACGTGATCTTCCTCATGGTAGATGCACTGCTATCCATTGCTGACTACAGTGGGTATAGAGCTAGGATAACGGCGTCTAGATCTGCATAACATAAAAACAATTCTCTCCGTGCCGACCCGACTTTTAGTTTCTTCACCCTTCCTACCCCCCACCTACTTCGCCATCCCAATTACGGCAAAGACAAACCCTTTACATTGATGAGCATACCCCTTCCCCTTAAACATTACTTCCTAAACAAAAGAAAACTAGGTTGTGGTGTACACAACGGTGGCGGGAGTAGCCAGCCTAATTCCCCAAAGAACAATCTACACGGGGAGTCATGTTCCGCTCAATAAGTATTACAATGAACACAACATAATGTCAACAACTAAAAAAAACAGGCTAGTGCAGTCCACAGGAGATAACGATATACATATCCCAGGTAGTTACATTTTAAATAGAATCAGCAGTATACAGTACTTGATGCCGGTTAATGCACCGCTAATTACATACAACAGCCACTTATCTGAGTCCATAGTACAACGGTACGAAGCTCCGTCTGTCGCCTCCACTTCAGAAAAGTCCAAGGTGAACTCAGTCCTTGTAGACCACATCCGAAATAGTGCCTAACTCCTCTTGTGCGCCTCTAGGCGACCTCCTGCGTGGCTGTTGTGACGGTTTAATTTTCAAGTATTTAAGTACTTCAGTAGGTGTGTTATATACTCGACTTTTACCTTCATCTGTGATCCTCAGACCTGCCGGGTATATCATTGCGTAAGGAATGTTCATGTCTCGCAGTTTCTTCTTTACATCCAGGATTTTTTTCCGGGCTTCTTGGACCTGCGCAGTGAAATCTGGGTATATAGAGACAGCCATTCCATCATGAGTTAAAGTACCCAGTTCCTGAGCCTTGCAAAGTGCCGCGTCGCGGTCCCAGTAGTTGAGGATCTTGGCTATGATGGGGCGTGGCCTTGCCCCCGGCGGCGGAGGCGGTGCCAACGATCTGTGTGCTCTTTCCACAATAAAGACGCCTGAGAAGCTTTCTCTGCCCATTAGCGTAGTCATTCGATATATCGTTCCATGTTTCCCGTGTTGGTCGTCTCTGCAATACCCAGGATGCGCAGATTGTTGCGGCGTGACCGTGCCTCAAAATCTTCGGTCTTCACCAGTACCGCCGCCAGGGCCTTATCTGCCGCCGTTTGTTTCGTTTGCAGTTGGCGTTGTGCGTCCTCCGCATCCGATATGCGGCGTTCCGCCATATCAATTCTTTCGGTGCGCCTATCCAACTGCTCAGACATTCTATTAACACGGTATGTTAAAGAGTCTATTTTACCATCAATATTCGTCAGTGTCGATTGGATCGTCGTAAACATAGCTGGAAAATCCACTGCCGTGTCTGCGGTTCTCGGTAATGTCTGCGTCTGGCCCCCAGCTGCATCCTCTACTGAACTCTCAGTCATTTTCTTGGACTGTTCAAAGTGCAGTTTGGGTTGGTTTTTGTCCGGTTTACCCTTGCTTGGTACTCGCCTTATAACTCCCAGTGTGCAATGAAACAAATAGTGGGTTGTGTCGTCCCAGCCTGTAGAACTATAGGTCAGTCGTGCGATTCAACCACACCAGTCGACTCAGGTACAGCAAGGTATCAGATTTCAAGACTCCCAGGAGATCCAGAGCCAGGACACTGGTGCCTACAATTTAGGCTGTAAGATGTAAACCCGTAGTCCTGCGCAGCCACAGATTATGCCGTCACACACGTGTTGCATATGCCCCAGTTACCACCCACACTCTGGCATTGGTTAGTAGATACAGCAGGCCACTCGCCGTGTGTGTGGCGGTCAGCACCCTGTCCAGCACAGGGTCTTAATTATCTGCCCCGGTTGTTTAAATCCCGTTAGTGAAGCCTTGGGATTGGTAGCAGTGTCACTGAGGTCAGGTCAACACGTGCAGGCCTGCTTGCACCAGTAGCACAGTCAGGTGGATGGATGAGGCAGTAGGGGGGTAGGATGAAACTTGTACCCAGTATGTATATGCTAAGCTGTATATTCTAAAGGCCTGACAGATGGCCTTAATAAGCTCCAGTGTTGCAATATCCTCAAGGACTGGAACTGCGTGTGCCCCTGAATTGCCTACCCCACGAGGAGCAGAGTTACTCGCTGCACGGGGGCCTCCAGTTGTCGCAGCCTCGAGCACACGTGACGGGGTCTGCAGTGGCACTTACTGCTCGTTTGTTGCTGGGGCAAAGTGCGCTCATCGCCGCCATCGTCCCCGGCCTCCGCGCCTTCCCAGCCACTCTTCTACCTCTCACGGCTGTCAACGGAGCCCGCATGGGTGTCTGAGGAGCGAGGGCGAACAACCGGAGGCAGTCTGCACAGTCCCGCCGATGTAGCTGGTCTGTGTTAAGGAGGGCCCCCCTCGTGGCAATCGCGCGCCCCCCCCCACCGGTTCTCATGTAGTCAGCACGCCGATTGCGCACCTCACCACTATCTAGGCCGCGCTTCAGCCCGGCATTCCTCGGCAGTGTAGTGGGCGTTCGGTACTGGCTGCAGCGGTGATTTTTGACATGGGCATTCCCTCCGCTCTCCAGAGGCAGGACGTAGTGGTTTTAAGGCAGTTGTTGCATCATGCGCTCAGGATATCTGCAGGATTGAAACACATAGCGGGCATTTCCCGGCATGTCTTGCTCCGCCCCCCAACCGAGACCAATTTGTGTGTGTAAAAGCCCGCTTTATTGAAACAGGTGCATATCACAATTTATCAACACTGGCAACTGCCTTACAAAACTAAAACCTCACTATCCATGAATTACCTGAACCCCTGTTCCCCCCACCCCTACGATTCCCACATCAAATCCCCCACCCTGCCGAATACAAAATAACATTACATAACAACCATATTACACAATATTACACGATATTGCATTTACAAATCCTGCCCTCCATTGACCCAAACCCCTACCTGCCTGTGTACAACTGTAACTAACAAACATCTAGTCTAAACTTAGCCTACCTGCTTACCCTTTCCCTGCCCCTGCTCAAAAACTACCAACACTTAACTAAACACTTCAGCCAATCTTGGCCAACTTTTAACAACCCGGCCACCCAGGAAAAGGCAGGAGCGTAGGCGGAAACGCTGCCTCCCCATTTTCCTGCCCCCCCTGCCTCCTAGGTATTACTCGTTAGCACCGCTGTACATTCAACATCCTGGCCAGGACTTCCCTGATTTCAAGCAGATACAAGTCCATGCCAATCCTGGACAAATGGACTCCATCACCCCGGAAAGGTTTCGCTGTGTCATACCTGATTTCTTCATGTGTGATCCTAAAAGAAAAAACAGATGCCTGCAAAAACGCATCATTTCAATATTAAGCTTTCTCCTGGCCTTGTCTACTGCCCCCAGATTAACTGCCCCTCTCCAATCCCTACGCGGAACAAACTCCGTCCAAATTACGGCACAACCCGACCACTGCTATTTTATCAACGACAAGTCTTGCTTCATGCTCCTCATCAAAGTCTAACCTGTTTCCCTGACCATGTCATTCTCCCCCAGATGCAACAACAGGACGTCGGGGCACCTACCAGCCGCCAAAACGCCGTTCAAAACCTTCACCAGTTCCTTCCACCGCATGCCCCCTTTTCCCCTCCAATGAACCGTAAACAAGTCTTTATTAAACCCTAAATTTTCCCCAAAGTAACTGGAGCGGGCCTGGACCTGTGCCCACTTTACAAATGAATGTCCCACTATCCAGATCGTCAGCTCTCTGGCCATAGGACCCATCAACGAACCTGAAACGAGAAAGATTTAATGAGCAGACAAAATACCAAAACCGCGCTACATACCCCCCGTTGCGCTGCACACGTAGCGCTGGTAGCAATCCGAAGACCATCTACCCCTCCCCTCAACCCCTCTTGCTTGCCTCCGACACTGCCCCAATCCTGAAAGAATGCATCCCAAAACCCTTGCCGTCAACCCCCAATTTCGCAAGCGCTTTCCTCAACACTGCCAATATCTGATGGGCCGTAGCTCGCCGCCCATTCGCATGTACAAAAACCAAGCCAGCAGGGCCAGCAGCAAGGTTCCTCCACTGCGCTTCCCACCTACACAGGCAAGTCAGCTGCGGTTCAGAGGCCTGAAGGGACACCCCCTTCCCCTCTGATCTGTTTTAGATTTTTGCAGCCAGATGCCAACTCTGTCCCGATAAGGTGTCACGTCACCCCATTGAAGCCCACCCCCTAGTTTTGTGCCCAACATTTCCAACACTTGAAAAGCCCCAAAACATCCACACCATCAGGGTGAAAAAAAGGCACGCTTCGTACCCGTCCGTACATACCCCAGGCAAAGACTGCAAAACCCTGCCTAGCAAATTCCAAGACAAAGGGTTCCTCAACCTGACTGCCCGACCTTGTTACCGGGCCCACCCCTCCAGCATCCTCATCCCGATTTCTCCTGCGGATGGCGCATAGCCCCAGAACAATTTTCCCACAAATGCAATTCCTGCTAGTTTACCTGCAATTGTAACCCAAGAAAGTCCTTTCTCCATCAAATCCAGCATGAACTGTATCACATCCTCCCTTCAAAGCGCTGGGGAATCCCGCCGCTTAGCTCCCGAGAGCAAAAATTCCTCCCACGCTGTCCTGTATGCTGTCCTCGTGGATTGTGCCAGTGACCCTAAAACCAGCTGCAACATCCTGTGTTGCCTACGTACCACAAATGCTACGGCATGCGGGTCGGAGACCTGTCTGCTTCCTTGGCTAGCCCACAGAATCTCCCCCACTGTGAACGAGACAAAGCATCCGCAATGTCATTGTCCACTCCCGGCACATGCACAGCCCTAAAGGCGATATCATGGCGTAAGCATCCCAAAACAAACACCCTCAGTAACTTTAAAACCTGCTCATCTCTGGCAGTCTGGCGGTTGACAATCTCAACTACCGCCATGTTATCAATTCTGAACGTTAGCTTCCTGTGTGCCAGTTGCTACCGCCACCACCAGTGGGAAGAACTCCAAAAATGCGATGCTCTTACCCCCCCCAAGCCCACTCTGCCGGCCACTGTTCCGCACACCATTTCGCTAGCCAGTGAAGACCAAAACCCTTGCTGCCCGCCGCATCGGAAAATATCTGGACATCCCACACCATGTCCCCCTTCCGCATCAGTGGAATGCCGTTGAAGTTCTGCAAGAAAAACTGCCACATTCGCAAGTCTTCTCTCACACCTGCAGACAGCCGCACATGATGATGTGGAGGTCTCTGTCCTGTCAGTGCCCTGCCCAGTCGTCTGTAAAACATCCGCCCTACTCTCACTACTCTGCAAGCAAAGTTGAGGTGGCCCAGCAACACCTGAATCTCTTTCACTGTGACCTTCCCTTTCGACCACATTGTCACCAGCAGCCCCAATATTTGCTGCTTTTTGTCATCCGGAAGGGGTGCTTCCATCAATTGAGAGTCCAACTTAATGCCCAAAAAAGAAAGAGCCGTGCAGGGCCCCATAGTCTTTTCCAGTGCCAACGGCACCTCAATTTCCCCCATGATCTCATTGAAACTGTCCAGTGCCAACTGGCAGTCCATGGAGTTGGAGGTGCCCACAGAGAAAAAAAGTCATCCAGGTAGTGCGTTACCAGTTGGTGACTTGTCCGCTCTAAGGACAACCACTGAAGAAACGTGCTGAAGCATGCGAACAATGCGCAAGACATAGAACAACCCATCGGTAATGCTTTGTCCACGTACCATTTACCATTGAAATGTATGCCCAGAAGATCCCAATTATCCAGGTGGACTGGAAGCAAGCGGAAAGTTGACTTAATGTCTCATTTTGCCATCATCGCCGTTGCACCCGCGGTCACTACCAGTGACATGGCCATGGCAACTGACGAATAAGAGACCGAAGCCTCCGTTTCATCAATGAAATCATTCACCGAATCCCCTTCCGCCACGACAAATGCTGTATTAAATGGAACTGCCCCTGTTCCTTTTTTGTCACCACTCCTATGGGTGACACAATCAAATTTTCAAGTGGCCAATCCTCGAAAGGTCCCGCCATGCGGCCCTCATGCACCTCTTTGTCCAATTTCTCTTGCACTAATTCAGGATGTGCTTTTGCAGATTGTAAAGTGTCCGACCACCGTCTTGTCCTAGGTCCCCCATACCCTAATCTAAATCCCTCCTGAAACCCTGCCTGCAAACGTTCTGCAGCTTCCCGGTTACGATAACATTGTAAGGCTGCAATCAATTTGCCGGTTCTAACTGGTGTACGAGCCCTTTGGCCCAGGCCCCTTTGCCCCTCGCCCACCTGCGAAAGACTGCTGCTGCTGACCACCTGCCCTAAACCCCCCTGTTTGCCACTGCTGGTTCCCCTGTTGATGACCCTGCCCACCTCCGAAGCAGTTGACCAAGGCGTGTCTGCCTCCACATTTCGAGCAGTCATGCCGAAATCTACAATACTCCCGGGTGCACAGTCCCTTATTAAAGTCCCAGCAGGCTACTTTTGCTGCTGCCTGTCCCATGGTGGGGCACTCCTGAAAGGGCCGATATATGAGCGGTAGCACGCTGGCCATGAAAATAGACTTGCCCGCACCTGACAGCCCCATCGTATGCTGCCACAAGTCTGTATCCAACTCACCCCGTTTTGCCTCCATGTCCCACGCCATGCGTGCCCGAAATTCCTCATCGTATTGCGCCCATGCATATCCACCTCCCATAATCTGGGCCTTCCTGATCACGTCCATGTACTTAAATAGGGCCACACACCTCTCTGGGTACTTTTCACAGTATACACTCACATATATCAAAAAGGCCACCGTCGAATTTTCAATTGTGAGAGGCACTTTCAGCCGCTTGACCAATTTGTATTCCTCCTCTTTAGATCCCTCCTTTGCCCATACTTCTCTGTGTAGAAGCTTAAGCATCTCTACATATTCGCCCTTCCAGATCCGCTCCTTAGTTTCCAGCATTACGTGCGCGCCGAAGGGCTTGGTTTCTCCCATGTAGGGTAACTGCTTTATTTTGAGTTCCTTACTCTCCAACTTGTTCTCGGTCTCCACTGCCGTGCTGACCACTGTCTCTTTCTGGGTATTAACACAGACCCCTGTGTCCCCTGACGCCATACCTGCGTCTCCAGTGCCCACTCCCACAGTCGCAGCCCCGTCTCCCAAGCGCGCCGATGCCTTAACTGCGTCATCTGTGCCCACTCCCATATCCATCACATACATTCCTCATTGCAACCTGCCCCGCTTTGTCCCCTCCTACTGACATTAAGGGGCATGCTCCCCCATCTCGTATACCTGGTTCCAAGGAGTCCGCCTGTCGTCCTGCAGTCTGCCATGCCGAGGGGGCCGACCATTCGTCCTAATGCGATGTCCGACCCATGGGCTCTGCGGGTGTCGTGACACCTGTAACACACTAGACAAAGCATTACTCGGCCCCCCGCGCCCTCGTCCTCAATGTCCCTCAACTCTTCCTCCTCCATGCTCTCTTCCCCATAATCGAGCTCCTCCTGCTCCCCAAAACCCCATGCCCTCTCAACCGGAGGTGCAGACTGCACCCTCCTGTCCACACTCAAATGCGTTTCGCCGACGTTCCTCCGACCATGATGTCCCCTGGACCGTTGTGGCCCAGTGGGTGTTGGGGCCGGCGAGCCCGTCCGGGGCCTACTTATGCCGACCGTGCCGCGATCCCTCGCCGGTACTGGGTACGCCGCATGAGGCTCCACCCTCCCTTCTCCTCAGCGCCATTTGGCCTAGCCCAGCCCTGCCAAGTCTGGCGGCTGCTCTTCCTCCACCTCCTGCAAGAAAAAGGAATGGTCTGGTGTGCTGGGCCTACCCATCTTCTCTCTCCCATCCCAAATCCTCGTTCTGCCTACTCCTAGCATACTCGCCGCCCGTGCCCGCCCCACCACAGTAAAATCCACCGCTTCTGCCCTTTCAAACTGGTCTTCCTCCCCGTCGCTCCATTCCAAGCCTGCCGCGCCCTGCATTCCGGCCCAACTCGGTCCCACCACTGCCCTCAAATGTTCCCCCAAACTCCCCCGCCCCCCCTCGCTTGCCCCCGCCCCCGACTGCCCCATGTCCTCCATCCCAAAACGCCCGGGCCCCCCGTGACAGTGACCCCTCCCCATGATCTGCCCTACTTACCCTGCAACCTTCTTCATTATCAGAGGAGTAGATATCTAACCCCTCCCAGTCCCTCTCACTCTCTACCGACCCCAAGTCAATGGGTGACCCCGACTCCTCTTCTACTACCCATGGGGCGTCCCTGTCCGCCCCCTCTGCCCCCGAAACCCCCTTGACCCCCCCATATCCCCACTCCACCCCCGTCTGCCCTCCCATGCTCTGCCGGGGGGGCCTGAGCCATGGCCTCCTTTTTCCCCTTTGTGCCCTTCCTACCCTGCCTCCCATTGCCCTCCTCATCCCGCAACCTGTTGTCTGCCTGTGCCTGGGGGCCCGCACCCTTGTCCATAGGAATCCCCTTCTCCTTCTTCCCCTTTGCCTTAGGGCTCTTTTTGCCACCTCCGTGCTCTCCCGCCTTAGGGGAAACCAAAGCCTCCTTTTCACTCTCCCCCTGCCACCCGGACCCGCTCCTCCGCTCTCGGGCCCCCTTACGGGCCCCACCCCCCTAGTCCTCGCCGGAGCCTCCACTAAAAAAAAAGCGTCTCTGCGTCAATATTCACTAGCGAGGCCGCTCTCCTCGCATATGGGCAGCCCCGCAACACCGGTGAAGTCTGCGGGGAGACGCGGGACATGCTCCCCCGCTGGTCCCTTCTTCCCCGCACCTCCGGGCCTGCTGACACCCTCCCGCCCACCTGCGACGCGGCAATGACCGCAGGGGCCGTGCTCACAACACTCGCGTGGTCCCTAACACTCACCTTCTCTCTCCGGGCCCACCGGGGGGGGCGAGCAGGCCACCACAGCGGCCGCCGCCGATGCGCGCCTCACCGGGCGCACGCTCTCTGAGGCCTCCAGCATGAGGAGATCCAGCCGGCCGGCATCGCTTAGTAGACGCACCGCTTCGAGTACGCGGTAATCTTCAGCCACCATAATGGCTCAAACGCAGACAAATGCTCTACCCCTTACCCTCAGAAAGGCCTACCTGCCTACTCTACTACCAAAAACGCTAAAAACTACAGCGCTCCCAGCCACCAGGTCACCAAACCTAAAATGGTAGCTGGGAGAGTGCAGAACCAGCCCTTAAACCCCTTGGGCTATCTTACAAAATTGGGCTATTCCCAATGTATCCCAAAACCCCAAAATGGCCACTATTCGGCACCCCCCTACCCCCTCCCAATCTGTCTGTGGGGCAGACCTCACTGTGTTCGGCTGCCCCCCAAAACTCCCATGGATGGCTTTCACTCCTCCTTCTTCCTGTTGGATGCCTTGTGTCTGTCTCCGCTTTCTTTTATTTCTCTTTCCTGTGCCTGCACTTGTCTTGCCTTTGTGTTGGTTTCCTCTGGGGCCATTTCTTGAAAAAGTAAAAGTTATTTTCTTACAACTACAGACATGCAAATGGGAATGGACCAGCAGAGGATTGCAGGTGAGTAGTCCCCTTGTTCCCCCTCACACCCCTGATGTGTGGTGAAGGCATTTGCATGGTAAAAGCATACATGGTAAAGGCAATGCGTGGTAAAGGGAATGTGTGGTAATGGATGCGTGGTACAGCTGTTTCCCCCACACACTGCTACTACTGATCCATAAATTACCATCTCACAGAAGCCTCCAATTATTGAACCCAATAGCCGCTGTATTATTATCCACAGGTCCCTATAATATGATTGCTGGGAAGCCCTATGCCACCATCACGCCAGCCCATATAATAATATGGCAGGGTTCATGTTTTATAGTCCGGGCCCTTGCCTTTAATGTCCAGGCATGTTTTATGCTCCAGGGCTGTTTTTTGGTCCAGAGCCTTTGCCTTTATGGTCCAGGCGTGTTCTGTTGTCCAGGGCCCTTGCCTTTATGGTCCAGGCTTGTTTTATGCTCCAGGGCCTTTGTTTACCACCGCCCAAGAGAGAGACCCTACTTGTTCATATCCAGACTCACCTACGAAGTCATCCAGGGCTACTTCTATTATTATCAGATGGAGGGGCACTGGGGATGTGTTATTATCAACACTCACTGGCTACGTGAGTACCAGTAGTCCATAATCTCTCTCTCATCCACACACACACCAGTCAATAAATATGTCATTTATTCCCCTACATAAGGATCACCCAGATTACGCAAGGTTATCTCCTAGAGGATCGTGTCTTATTATCACCCGCTGACACCTTATTGTCATTAAATCACTAAGACGAGGTTCACTCTATCACAATCACCCGGGCTACAAGTGTTCGTAGTATATCATTACACCCAAAATTTGACATTTCATAAAATACATTGATAGATGTTCGAATTGAAACTCTGGAGGTGACATCTATAAATTAACATAAACCCCTGCATCGGTGTTTAACCTGAACTAGCCAGGGTGTCTATGGGCAAGCTGGATCGTGGCAGCGATGTAGCTTTCAGTGCATTCGGTGCAGTTGCACCGGAGCCAACTGCATGCCAATTCTGGTTGTCATTCGCTACCTAACCATGGAATCGGAGGCCATTTTCTCTGCTTGTGTCGGGCACCGTGCGACCTTTGCTTCAACAGAGGATCTCTGTATCCTATAGATTCGTTGTGGTGCGGACAGAACATAAATTTACCCCGGGTTGTGTGTACCATGAACAAACCAGTGGTTGCGTGCACCATTGTTTGGACGGGATGAAGACATGCAGGACTTAAAAGGGATGTGTGAATGCTGTCTGGAACAGGCACCGTGTCCACCCGCACCGGACGGCCCTGTCTTCTCCATTTCCCGCTGCTTTGAATCTGGCTCCACTGCTTTCTTGTGTAGCCGATGAGGGCAAATTGTTGTTGGGGATGAAATATCTGAGATATATCTCGGTGCAACGCCTCCAATATATTGGGGCCTCAAGAAAGAGCTGCTCGTCTGGAAAGCCAGCTCCGTTCACCTGCGTTCAGATGCTCGGTTGCTGCTGGGGAGAGGCAGTCCGTGTGCCAATAGGTGGGTGACTTAAAGAGTTTCATGGAGCTTTTTTTTTAAAGAGAAACAAGCTAGTTTGACGTGTGGTAATCCATTACAGCCTTTGACACTGCTGAGTCTGGTAAGGAGCTTGACTGCGAGCAGTTTGGTTTGAATTTATGATATTTTCTCCTTGCGAAGTCTGTTCTGACCCGGCCTGACCTTCCCCGCGTGGGGAGTAAGATTTGATCAGCCACTTTCCGTGCATTTGTCAGTGCTTGTAAACCTGTTGTTTAGATTGAATGTGTGGGTCTCGGCTGGAATTTGGAACTTCCTGGGATAAGAGATTCTTTGCTTGTACAATTTGTTTTTGAGCAGGTCACGAGTGGTGTTAAGTATTAGGAAATGCCTGTCATACATATTTACTGTTTTTTGAAGAAAGTTGATCAGTTGGCAGATTTGTTTGTTTTTGTTCCCAAGATGCACGTTCAGGTCGAAGAAACTGACGATGCGAGTATTTACAGCCTAGGTCCAAAAAGATAGTACTGCAAGTACTGGCTGGTTCTATTCTGTTAGAGAAAAACACTTTCTTCCTTGCCAATAACTGTTGGAATGTGTATAGTTTGAGGTGGTTCTCTTTCAACTGTCCTTATCAGGCTGCTATCCAGACACAGCCTTTGTATAAAGTGAACCTTCTCACCTCCGGTAGTACTGGGCTGTCTCCAAACAGGAGTATCCACAACTTGGGCACAATCAAGTGTGAACTTTTCTGCACTTTGCTGTCATCATCCTCTCTGAGGTGATAAATAGGGACAGACAAAAAGGCAGACCTGACCTATAAACCTTCTCAACTTGCACATCAATAAGTGCGGTCCCCCTCTTCACTCCTTCGGTCAACCAATGTTCAGGAAGAACCAATCAACAGTCCTTTACCAACAAAGGCTTCATAGAATTTCTAAAGATAAACTCTGTCTCCATCCTCCTCACTTCAGTGTTGAGATCTCCACCCTTAAGCCACAGGAATGAGGCAATACACTTCCACTGTCTGGGATGGTGTTCTTATCTTTCAGCTTGCGCCATGCTAAACGAAGGACATCCAAAATGGATCCCAATGGCTTTAATATTCAGACTTATGAACACATTGAGTCCTTCTACCTAAAGTGACAAACCGTCCGTAAATTTCACGGACCGTCCATCATTTTGGTTTCATGTCCGTTGTCCGTAATCATTCCTTTTACGGCTGCCTTTTGGCCGTAATTTTGAAGATTAATTACAACGAACTGTGCTGTTCCCATGCGAGAAGCCCCACGAGATTAAAAGTTCTCAGGGGCCAGCTCGCACTTCTCTGTTGAACTACAGAGGCTGCAGCAGCCTCTCACTGAGCTCGCACAGACTGTGGACAGGCCCATTGTCATTCTGACTGAGGCTGATTATCCCCTTGCGAATGACTGCGCCCTCTGCCTTTAGCATATCATGTGCGAGTGAGTGCCTCGGAGGCCAGTGACTCACTTGGAGCAAGTAGGCGAATATCGATTCGTGGAAAGCGCGTCTCGAAACAGGGATAAATAACTATTTGTTGGGAACGCCCTGTGGCTTTCATCGGAAAGCAAGTGAGACGTTTCCTGATTGATTTTCTTCGTTTTTGTCATATTTGGGGCATTTGCTTCTACGCGCGCATGCGCATCTCTGCTTACGATTGTTGCTTGGCAACCACACAGCGAAATGAAATCCTAACGCAGCACACCTCCTACGTCAGAGAACAATCTCTTAGAAAGACAGCAATGCTGCGCATTTCTGCACGAGTGGTTTCCACGATATTTTCGATAACTATATACAAAGGATTTCATCGTCTTTGAAACTCCTTGGCCTATTCACTTCGCTTTGTGTGATCTAACCTACGGTGATTCACACACCTCTTTCAAATAAATACTGGTCGTTCAAAAATATAGAGAACAGCGGTGATTCACACACCTTTTCTACAGACAAGTTCAATCTTAAATTGTGTGATCCAATTTGCGGTGATTCACACACCATGGTGTTTTTTTATTTTTATTTATCAATTCTGTTTATTAAACATAAAAATAAACAAAGGTCATGCGATACAGATATTCGGTTGGCACATGTACAGGGAACAGAATCTGCCCAGGCGTTAGTGAGTTTCATTTCGCTAAAAGAGTCACATCACCAGTATATGCATTTAGTTTCAGTTCATCAAGTGGTCGTCAAAGGAGGGTATAATAGGAGGTTCACATATATCTCCCCGGTATACATTCCATTTAGTCCATATTATCATCCATTTCCTGGGGCATCCCCTGGCCACGTACACTGTTTTTTCTCTCATCATTCACCAATCCATGTCTTCCCTCCATCCCCTCACTGTTAGCGGTGCCGCAGCCCCCCATAATACACTATGGTGTTTTGACTATATAAAAAATATACATTTTTAGTTATTCTCACCTTCTCATTCCTACAATAGTATTTTAATTTCAAGGGTAACCAACTTGTTGGAGGCCTTTTTAATACCTCGGCTCACCGCAGAAACATTATATTTGTTATGTTTTTTTTGTTTTGCTGAAACCTAACTTACATTTTGTATTATAATACATAGGTCTTCATTTTCTTCTAAGCAGATATTTACAAAGTGTCTCCATGTATTGTTTTAGATGATTTTAAGAACACTTGAAAATATTGTCTCTTGTTTCATTTTGCTTTCCTTCTGTATGTTTCTTCTTTTACCATTATAGAGACACGCATACAACTTTAACGTTACATATTCCTCAATATTCTTCAATATGCAATCTGTAACTCCTTCATTCCTTGAATCTCCAGGAGAACCACCTGTTAGATGGGAAGTTTGGTTTGATGCATTCCAAACGTATTTGGGAGCGATAGGTGCATCAAGATTCAGCAGTGAACAAAAAAATGGCTACTGCTACATTCACTTGGTTTTGAAGGCCGCTCTATATTCAAACATCTGCCAGAAATTGTTCATTTACCTGATGATGTGGTGGATGATTATCAAGACACAATACTGAAACTTAAGACCAGATTTGACAAACAACCCAGTTTAATGGTTTTACGTCATAAATTTCTCAAAAGATACCAGTCTGAAAGTGAAGATGTTGACTCCTACATTTCTGCATTACGCAGACTTGCTTCTGTGTGCCAATTTGAGGCTTTTACAGACCAATTGATCCGTGTCCAATTCGTTTGCCATTGTAGAGACAAACAAATACGTCAAAAACTGCTTTCTCTTGCCAATCCTTCTCTAGATGAAACTGTGAAAATGGCAAAGAGCATCGAAACGTCACAAGTGTCCTTAAAAGAGTTAGAAGATAAATCTGCAGATCTCGTTAATGTGGTTGTTTCAAATAATAAGGTCAAAGCGTGTGATAATAAATCATCTTTGTCCAAGACCTCGGCACAAAAGTATTCAAACCCTGGTAAAAGTACTTCGGATTTTCAAAATACAAAACAAATGTGCTATCGTTGTGGAAACCCACCCCACATTAAAGGTGCCGAGTGTCCTGGAGCTAATGTAACCTGCAATTACTGTAAAAAGATTGGACACTTTGCGAAAGTGTGCATGAAACGTAAATATACTAGAAGAACTGTTGCTTGTGTTATGGAATCAGATCAAGAGTCTGATCCCGAAGTTGTATCTGTAGTATCCCTAACAAATGAATTGGTATCCAGTATTGATGAGTCAAGTAAATGCGTTGATCCCATTGCTTAGATTATTGTGGGTGGGAAACCACTAAATCTTTTAGTCGATTCAGGTGCAAAAATGACCATGATAACTCATGATCTTTTTTCCGAAACTTGGGGAGAAAGACCCCTTGAACCTCCAGACCGCTCAACGGTCTCTTACGGGGGACGGAAAATAGACCTTCTTGGGTTCTTCGAAGATGAATTGGTTTTCAAAAACAGGAAAATTACTGGGAAAGTGTATGTAGCAGTAAAAGGACTTAATATTTTGGGGTGGTACCATCAAGGCCTTTTCAAGATGATTCTTAGACCTGGTACTGCTGAACAGGTTCTCCTTGTATCTGATGATCAACAATTGTGTCAATGGAGTAAACGTTTTCCTTCTGTTTTTAGTGAGGGGTTAGGTACTATTAAAGGGTTCAGACACAAAATTCTAGTTAAAGATGGAGCACTCCCTATCAAGCATAAACTGAGGGGTGTACCTTTCAGTGTGCGTGATGATCTGGAAAGAGAACTTAAGTCATTATGCGATCAAGGGATCATTGAGCCAATCGAATCCTCTCTCTGGCTTTCACCCTTGGTCGTCGCACGCAAAAAATGTGGGAAACTTCGCGTCTGCATTGACTTGAGATCTCTTAATAAGGATATCTGGATCGATTCCCACCCGTTACCTAAAATCTGTGATCTTTTTGCTAGTGTAAAAGGGTCCACGATTTTTTCAAAGCTGGATTTAGCAAGTGCTTATCATCAAATTGAACTTGAACCCGAATCACGCCCTCTTACTGCATTCGTATCTCCTTTAGGGACATTTCAGTACAAACGCATGCCGTTTGGCCTTGCCTCTGCGGCTTCAGTTTTTCAGCATGTCATGCAAAATATGTTGGGAGGGATTACAGGTGTGCTTGTTTTCCAAGACGATGTTTTGATACATTCTAAAGATATTTCAACTCATAATTCAACTCTTGAGAAGGTACTTTTGACTTTCCAAGATCGCGGTGTTGTTGTTAAACCAGAAAAATGCATGTTTTTCACTGAGGAGATAGAATATTTAGGTCATCTGGTTTCAGGTGAAGGGATCAAACCAAGGCAAGGATTGCTTGAAGCAATCACTCAAGCTCCAACACCCTGCGACAAAAGTGGTGTAAAATCTCTTCTTGGTTTATTAGAATTTTATTCAAAGTTTATACCTAATTATGCGACCATTGTTAGACCTATCAGTTCCTTACTTTGCAAAGGTTCAACATTTGAGTGATCATCTCAATGTGAATCGGCTTTGCAGTTTGTAAAGCAGTCTCTTGCTAAGAGCAATGCCTTAAAGCCCTTTGATCCTGCTTTAGCCTCCTGTGTTACGGTTGACACCAGTCAAGTAGGGTTAGGCGCTGTTCTCACCCAAGATAGTTCAAAAGGGGAGAACACAATTGCATTTGCATCAAGAGTGTTGAGAGGTGGTGAACTTCAATACTCGGTGATAGAAAAAGAACTCTTATCTTGTTTGTGGGCAATCGAGAAATTCCGACCCTACATTTGGGGAAGGAGGTTTTTATTGAAGACTGACCACAAACCTCTTATTTCTATTCTTGGTGGTGGAAGTAACAAATGCTGTTCCCCTAGAATTCTGCGCATGGTCTCTCGTCTTATGAAGAATCAGTTTGATGTAGTGCATATCGCTGGAGGAAGAAATATCAGGGCAGATTTTCTTTCTCGTTTTCCTATACAGGGCGACAAAAGTAGGTTTTTCTTAGAGGAAGTTGGGGAAGAAGATTCCGATGATTGTTTTGTAGCATCACTAGACTTAGTTGAACATGGCATTCAGACTGCCGAAAGTTGGTTAAAAGCTCTTTGTAATGATGATATCCTTCAACGTGTTTGTAGCTTTGTTAGGTCAGGTTGGCCAAGGGAACGTACTCTTCCTTATGCTTTACAACCTTTTTGGAAAATAGAAACAGAAATTTCTATGGAAGATGGTGTATTGTTAAGGGGCATAAGCTTATCACTCCTCAAAGTCTTAGAAAAGACATCATACTTAAAGCTCATGAGGGGCATTTGGGTTCCACACTCACAAAACGATGTGTTCGTGAATTCTTTTGGTGGCCCGCAATGGACAGTGATATTGATGATGTAGTCAGTCATTGTCACATTTGCAAACTGCTGACAAAGGATTGAAAACTTTCACTCCTCCTCTTCTGCCTGTTGAATGTCCATCTGAGCCATGGTCAAAAGTAGGCTTGGATGTTATGGGACCTTTAGAAATTTTACCTGGGGGATGTCGTTTTATCCTGGTTCTGATTGACTATGCCTCAAAATGGCCTGAATTAAAATTTGTCAAAGAAGCTTCTACAAAAAACATAATTTTGTTTTTGAGAGATCTGTTTTTAAGGGAGGGTTTTCCTGGTACTATGGTCACTGACAATGGCTCACAGTTTACTAGTAGTGAATTTGTTTCTTTTCTTACATCATGTAATGTTCAACACGCTAAAAGTTCTCTTTATCATCCCCAGTCAAATGGCCTTGTTGAGAGAATGAACAGGGTAGTGGGGGATTGCATCAAGTGGGCCAAATCATGTAACTGATATCATTAACTCTATTAATAGTATGTTGTGGTTCTATGGGACCACTCCACATTCAACAACCAAAGTGTCCCCTTTCGACATACTAAGAGGAAGGAAACCCAATACAAACTTTAAGCCAACATGGATGAACAGGTGGATTAAATCAGTCCCAGATATTGACAGTCTGTGTAAGAATTGTACCTCTGAATGTAGGAGACCTGGTTCGAGTTAAGTCGCCTGTGCACGTGAAGAAAGGGGAGAGCAAATTTGGTTCTCCCATTTCTGTCACTAGGTTGGGTAGGAACTCAGTGCAGGTTGAGGGAGGTAAATGGTGGAATGTCAGCAAAATTGTAATGGTCAGGAATGGTCATGATACTTCTACAAATTTTTCACATTTATCCCAAAGTGGTGAGAGTGTTGTTCCTTCTAGGGTGTCTGTCAGGAAGAGTTATTCCTAGGAGATATCTCTCTTGATATGAAGAGTTTTATGTTAGGTCACTTACCCAGGAGGTTTGATAAAATGTAATTGTTCTTATGTTGTTATAGAGTTGAATTTATTTGTCATTTTTTTATATGCACAAGTTTATATTTTATTGTTAGTGAGAAAGGAGGAAATGTTATATATCTCCTTATTTTAAATGTCTGTTTTTACATTATTCTTTTCTACTCTGAATTTTCTTTTATCCTATTAGCTTATATTTAATTTTTATTGAGAAAGGAGGATATGTTATATAGGCTGCAAAGACTTGTTCACAAACCCTGAAGCAATCACTACTCAAGACAAAATGACACTAAAGAGATCCTTCATGGCCCAAAGAGACACAAGAAGAACACTAGAGGAAGGGTCCAAAGGTGTGGTGATTGCTCATAACATGGTTAAGACTACCGAGGGGATGGAACCCTACCTCTATCTCATGCACAACGCCCAAGAGAGGTTTTTAATGTGTCGTTTTAGGCTCAATCTTTTATCACATTTACTGGCAGACCCGCCAGATTTTACTGTGTCAATTGAGCAGAAGGGTGCCTGCGGCTGCGACAATTGGTCTCCGCAGGACACCCTTCATTTTGTACTTTTTTGTTCTTTTTATTTAATGCCACGGCGGAAGTTTTTAAAAGAAATTTTAAAAAGGGCTAAGCTGACACAAGCTAAATCTGATTTGCTCTTTTTACAAAAAGCTCATGAGCCGCTGACATTATGCTGTATGATGAATTTTATGAAAGTTGCGCTGAGACTAAGAAAAACTAGAGGGGAGGTTTCAACGTGATCATTATGGTTATATGTGATCTGCTTTTTCCTGTGGCCCTAATGCAATATAATTATAGTTAATGGACCGAGGGTGAATCAATTGTGTTTCCCCTTGATGATCTGTTATTTCAGTCGGGGTTCTTAAGAAGATTTAATTGTGTTTTTAAGGATGAATTACATTGTGTGTATTTATATGACTTTTATGGTGTTTTTTAATCACCGAATAAAGAACTACTGACTGACTGACTTATATCCTATACTTTTATATATCAGCCTACCACTGTGGTTTACCATTGCTTGCCATTGTATGCTGTAGAATGTTATGTTGCCTAGCTACCTTGGAGAGAATTGTGGTGTTCAAATGAGCCTGGAGAGCGGTTGGTGTGGAGGTGGCTGACCCCTGCTCTCGTGTGCTGTGTAGTCTTCATCTCAATAAACCACAATTCAACTTTACTCACCCTCGAATCTTTACTACATAGATCATAGTTAGTGATTACAGAGGAGCTTTCCCCAAACAGAGTACTGTGCGGAACGTTCGGCCTTGTGTAATTTGACAATGTTGTTCACTGAGAGTGACGGGGCAGGAGCAGTGACGGGACAGGCGATGCGACAGGAGAGGTGACCGGGCAAGAGAGGTGACCGGGCAAGAGAGGTGACCGGGCAGGAGAAGTGACGGGGCAGAAGTGTTGATGGGGCAGAAGAGATGATGGGGCAGGAGAAGTGACGGGGCAGGAGCCCGTGATTAGGCATGAGCAGGAGCAGTGACCGGGCAGGAGCAGAGAATGGGCAGTAGCAGTGAACAGACAGGAGCAGGGAACGGGGCAGGTGAAGTGAACGGGGCAGGTGAAGTGAACGGGGCAGGTGAAGTGAACGGGGCAGGTGAAGTGAACGGGGCAGGTGAAGTGAACGGGGCAGGTGAAGTGAACGGGGCAGGTGAAGTGAACGGGGCAGGAGAAGTGATGGGCAGGAGTGCTGATGGGGCAGGAGTGCTGATGGGGCAGGAGAGGTGATGGGGCAGGAGAAGTGGCGGGGAAGGAGAGGTGACGGGGAAGGAGCGGTGAACGGACAGGAGCGGTGAACGGACAGGAGCAGTGAATGGGGCAGGAGAAGTGAACTGAGCAGGAGAAGTGAACGGGGCAGGAGAAGTGAACGGGGCAGGAGAAGTGAATGGGGCACAAGAAGTGATGGGGCAGTAGCAGTGATGGGGCAGGAGAAGTGACTGAGCAGAAGTGACAGAGCAGGAGAAGTGATGGGGCAGGTAAAGTGATGGGGCAGGAGAAGTGATGGGGCAGGAGAAGTGATGGGGCAGGAGAAGTGATGGGGCAGGAGAAGTGATGGGGCAGGAGAAGTGATGGGGCAGGAGAAGTGAAGGGATAGGAGAAGTGATCTGGCATGAGCAGGAGTGCTGACCAGGACAGGAGCAGTGAACGGGCAGGAGCAGTGTACAGGCAGGAGCAGTGAGCAGGCAGGAGCAGTGAGCAGGCAGGAGCAGTGAGCAGGCAGGAGCAGTGAGCAGGCAGGAGCGGTGAACAGGCAGGAGCGGTGAACGGGCAGGAGCGGTGAACAGGCAGGAGCGGTGAACGGGCAGGAGCGGTGAACGGGCAGGAGCGGTGAACGGGCAGGAGTGGTGAATGGGCAGGAGCGGTGAATGGGCAGGAGCGGTGAATGGGCAGGAGCGGTGAACGGGCAGGAGTGGTGAATGGGTGGGAGGAGTGATGGGACAGCAGGAGTGACGGGGCAGGAGAAGTGACGGGGCAGGAACAGTGACGGGGCAGGAACAGTGACGGAGCAGGAGCAGTAAGCGGGCAGGAGCAGTAAGCGGGCAGGAGCGGTGACGGGGCAGGAGCAGTGATGGGGCAGGAGCAGTGATGGGGCAGGAGCAGTGAAGGTGCAGGAGCAGTTAAGGGGCAGGAGCGGTGACGGGGCAGGAGAAGTGACGGGGCAGGAGAAGTGACGGGGCAGGAGAAGTGACGGGGCAGGAGAAGTGACGGGGCAGGAGAAGTGACGGGGCAGGAGAAGTGACGGGGCAGTAGAAGTGACGGGGCAGGAGAAGTGATGTGGCAGGTGCTGTGATTAGGCATGAGCAGGAGTGGTGACCAAGCAGGAGCAGTGGCGGGGCAGGAGCAGTGACGGGGCAGGAGCAGTGACGGGGCAGGAGAAGTGACGGGCAGGAGAAGTGACGGGGCAGGAGAAGTGACGGGGCAGGTGAAGTGACGGGGCAAGAGAAGTGATGTGGCAGGTGCTGTGATTAGGCATGAGCAGGAGTGGTGACCAAGCAGGAGCAGCGAACGGACAGGAGCAGCGAACGGACAGGAGCAGCGAACGGACAGGAGCAGCGAACGGGCAAGAGCAGTGACTGGGCAGGAGCAGTGATGGGGCAGGGGAAATGACAGGTAAGGAGCAGTGACGGGGCAGGAGAAGTGACCAGGCAGGAGAAAGTGACCGGGCAGGAGAAGTGACTTGTACATATGTTCTTTGCCTATTTATTTATATACTATTGCATGACCACCACTGATGTGTCCGTAAAGCGTACCTTTTGTCCAGAATTTTTGTCCTGAATTTTGACCCTTTGTCCTGAATTTTTACACTCGTCGTCCTGAATTTGCGGCAATGCCAGTTGGCCACCCTACTTCTACCATACATGTACTACCCGTAAACTATACACATTGACACTTGACATATACACACTAACCTTTGTGAACCCGGACAGAGCCAGGAGATTCACTCTCCCACCAGCCCACACATCAGGAGGCACGCTTGCACACCGGTGCTGAGGGTGAGGGGCCTCTGACAGCAGCACTAATAGTGCCTCTGTTCTTCTGCTCCGGCGGGATTCACTCGGACCAAGGGCAGGCCCGTCCTGCACCCGTCTGCTTGTTGAAGTTGAGTACATTTTAAAATCCTCGGATTATTCTACATTAACCACTGAGCAAAAACCCCAATCTAGGGTGGCCAAGAGGAAAAAGGCGAAGAAAAGGGACTCAGACATGTTTACTCAGAAAAGGTCTCTAACCCCACCCTCTACTGCACCTGCCGTGAGCTGTCTTGTCTCGCAGCACTGCTGAACAGGACACTGGAGAGGAAGTTGTGACTTTAGTTAATTCAGATATTATTTGCGGAAACAGATTTGCTGCTCTTAGCTTGCAGGGAGGGGGTGTCTCAGCAACTGATTGTGTTCCACAGGATAACACGACTTCAGATGTTGCAAAATTGGTGGAGATGATTGAGGGGCGAAGTTTGTGAGCTGAGAATGGTATTAAATCTTTAGAAGTGAAAAGTATTGACCCCAAATCGTCTGTGAGGGACCAAAGGAGACCTGTGCATAATGTGCCACAGGGAAGGGGGACATCTTTAGATCGTATGCTACCCATGCTTCGCAGATAGAACACCACAACCCAGGTCCTGTTCCCATCCCTAGACTTGGGGAACTGACTTAATTGCAAATGTGCAATCCTGGAGGTAAGGGGGTGTCCCCAAAGGGTAGACAGAGGTGGAATGGGTGGAATGGGTGGCTGCCCCAAGAACGCAGAATCGTGCAGGGAGAGACTTACAATGAGGGCTAGTGTTGATGCCAATACCCCGTCATGTAGATTATTCACCTAGTCCCGGTAGCTCCTATACAGGGAGTACACCCTGAGGGGCTCTAGTCCCTACTTAGCACACAGTCAGGGAATCTGTTACTAGCAACAGGGATTCCCCCCTCCCCCTTGCGCCCTTCATTTCTCACCTTAGTTCTTGGAATTTTGCTGGATTAAAAGCCAAGGTGACTGATCCTGAGTGGGGCACAGTCATGGATAATTTTGATCTTTGCCGCCTGCATGAGGCATGGTGTGTTGAGCCGGTGTAAAGACTTGGGTAATACTACCTTTCACTGTCCAGCTGTCTCACGGGGTGGGTGGTCTTATAATTTGGGAAAAGAACTCGTTAGAATGTGTAATCAAAAGGATTAACATAGACACTGCAGTTATCCTAGGAATCAAGCTTGAGAAAAATGGGTCCTCCCTGTATATCTTTAATGTCTACAGTAAGTGCAGGGGGTGTAAATAGGCTGTCCAACACACTATCTATTCTGGAGGAGGCTATAGAAGATCTCCCATATGATAGGTCGCCAATTGTTCCAGGAGACTTTAATTTCACCTTTGAGCCCTCTGATCCCTTGTGATCTGATATAATCAAAGATGAAGACGCAGGGGGGGCGTGGCTATGTGGCTAACCAACATGGCCGCTTGTTAGAGTGTCTCCGTGACTCCCTCCCTACACCATCAATCCGCCGCTGTTCCTTGGGGGCCAGAATTGCAAACCGGAGGTGCAGCGGTGTGCAGTAATCTTGGTCCGGTGTCAAACGGACGTCCAGGCCGAAGTTGCGGACACCGGCGTTTGAGTCCTTTCCCGACATGGAAGCTGGGGCCTCGTGTGGTGCTCGGACCGAGGTGAAAGTCGTGCTTGCCGGCGTGACTCGTCCCTCCCGACTGTTGGGCTGAAATACTCTTGAGTCCGGAGTCACTGGGCCTGATAAACGTCTTGAACTCCGCAGCCCCGGTGTCCCTGAACCTTTCCCTGTTCTGCAGATTTCGGGCACCAGGTTTGAGAGGGGGCACGGCCCTAACGCCGCACAGCCAAGAAGGATCCTCACGGTGAGACAGCTGCACGCTGCGAGAGCCTGCGGAGGGGCTGAAGACTGCGTGTTGGGGAGAGGTCAGTGTCAGATTGCTGCGCACTGCATTATTGCTGGGCGTGGGGGTCTCCTCTCCCCGCTCCTCCTGTCGATTCACTCGTGCCATTGTTGCTGACTCCCTATCGTTTGCTGCAGCGCCAGAACTTGAGGCCCCACGCTCTGAGACAGCCCTGCCTGGCAATTACCGTGCTGTGAAGACCTGTGGGCGCCCCATGGTGAATTGACCCCCGGTGCACACGAAGAGTGCACGAAGAATCACATGTCCTGGTGCAGTTGAAGATCTTGCTATTGCACACTGGGCCATCCCTTGGCCCCCCCCCCCCCTGCCCCCAGGCTGCTCTGTTCTAATAAGACTACCCTCAGTGAGCTCAACTTGCCACATAAATCAGCCATGACCCTGAAGACTGGTGGGGAGTGTCTCTTACTTCCCACCTCCCTCCCCCCCTCTTCATCAGTAGTACTCCGAGCAGGTCCGGCCTGAATCCAGTGGTAGCACTACCATTCGAGTAGTCGGACCTGAGCGCCTGTACGGATCTCACTATGTCTGGCGCGAAGGGCGTAAAGTCAACCCAGCAGAGTAGGCTGAACCGCTACACTTGCCCGAAAGCGGACTTACCTGAGCGTAAGGTGGAGCGGATGGATACTCTTTCTTCAGAAATGATGCTTATCAGAGCTGACTTTACCAAACACAGGGAAAAAGTTAAACAATTGGAACTTACCACGACCAGCCTTGTGGAAGATACATCGCACTTGCAGACTGAAATCCGTGAACTACAGGCGTTCC